>NC_071530.1:103379395-104579395 GCF_026979565.1 Vidua chalybeata
ACCGGATCTGGTGTCCTCACCGCAGCGTTCCTCCTTCTGCAGCCCACCACAGCCACCCAGCCTGGCTGAGGCTGTGTACAGCATCTGCCAGGAGCGTGCTGCCCTTGCTGGCCACCCTGTCACCAGCCCACCCTGCAGCCCACCGGGGAGCTGTGAGCGGTGCAGCACAGCCAGCTCCATCGTCGGCTCTTCACTGAGCACCTTCACCCTCCTGCCCTTGGGGCCAAGCAGTGGAGGGGGAGGCTGGCAGAGACCACCTGGTGAGCAGGGAGCCCAGGAGATCCCACGGGGGGAGTTTGAACTGAGCCTAACCAACCTCAGCAGCAGCAGCCACATCAAGGGAGGCTGTGGGACAAGGAGGCACAAGCTGGTTCTCAGGCGGCAGAGCACCAGCTGCTTGCCAGATGCCAGGCGTCCCCTTTCCCCTGAGCCACCTCGGTCACCAGCTGTCAGGAGGGTCCTGGAATCCAGCCTCTTGGTAAAGGCATCTCCTAGCTACTCCAAATCTCTAGACCTGGGGGAATCGCCCCCTTCAGCTTCTCCTGCCATCACCAGGACGGATTCCCAGAGCTCCCAGTCTGAGCCTTCCAGCAGCAATAAGGGCTATAGCCACTTGGAGGAGGCAGGCACCTCCTTGGTGTCAGTTGCCAACACCACAGCCAGTAAAATTCAGGACTGTGAGGAGGAGCCAGTTGATGAGATGGACCCCCTCGAGGCTACCAGCAGAGAACAAACAGGGGAGCAATCCCAGCAAACTCAAAGACAGTACACAAATAAAGAGAAACTCTTTATGATTTCTAGGTCACATGCTGCATGAGGGCTGGAGGATGGGGAACTGGAGAGTACAGGCATCTAAATAAAACAGACAGCAAGAGGACACCTTGCATCCCTCCACACCTTCCCCGCTTCTTCATCTCCTTGTGGTCTAGGAAACCAATCAATATCCAAAGAGCTGCACTATGTTACCCTTGAAAATTGAATTCCATAGATCCTGTAGATGACTTCAGGAAGAAAAAAGAAAACCCTTTCTGTCTATTCGTGATTGTATGTTTCATGCAAGCCAAATTGTATTAAATATCCACAGTCCAGCAAGTTCTTTGGATCAGATTAATACAATTTTGGATGGTGTAGCTGTGCACTTTACTGTTTTGATTTTTAAGTGCCCCTTCTTCTCCTCTGATTTCTTTCTTGCTGATTTGCCACTAACTGCTTGAAAGCTGCAGGCACCTTTTTAAGCTCAAAAGCAACATGGTCTTCAGAAAGAAAGCTGAGCTCTCTCTTTGTTTTGGTTCAATTACTAAAATGTTTGCAAGGCCTTAAGGATGACGTACCTTGACAAAGAATGAGTTTGTTTAAATTCTGGAAAAAAATGACAGTTTAGAAGAGACTGGAGCAGAACAGAGCTCTGATGATTTAGTTAAAACCATTATATTCCTGAATCAAAAATACATATTACTACATGATACTTTCTCAAAGTATTATTACACATGTATTGACTAATAGCATTAAAAGACGTTTTTTAATAAAATATTTACAAACAAAACCTACCAAAAATTTCTTTACTTTGGTAAGTAATTACAGATATCACAAACTGTTTTGTTTTATACTGTGAAAGATTATAGAAATGCTATGAAGCCAAAGGCTTGCTTTATACTTTTAAGGAGGTAATTAGTAATTTATGTGTAATTTTCAAATAAATACTGGTTCAGTCCTTGAGAAACCACACTGTAATTCAACCAGCCGATTCTGTCTCCATTTCTGACAGTACTCTGTGACAGACAGCCTAAGAAATGTGACAATTTGACATGCTAAGGGAAAAAAAAATTAAACATTTGATCTTCTATTCAGATTAGGGTATTTGTGAGATGAATCTTGAACTGCATCATCTTCTTTCTGGATTTTTCAGTTGCCTTATAACTGTTGCATTAAGCCTTTCTGCTGTTGCAGTTCCTATTCATGAATGCATGTGCATAAGCTTAATTTTTAAGCATAATGATAACCCTATCAGTCTCGTAGCAGTTGGCTGTGCTGAAGTCAGCAGTAGTTTCTCACTGACTTCAGCATGATGATGATTTCTTCCTGCATGAGAAAAGCATCAGGTTTCCTAAAGCCTGGAAAATACCTTGTCTGTAGGCAGAGTTTTGGTAAATTGATGAGCTGTTTCATTTTTTTAGCTGCAGCATGGCAGCCACTAGTGTTTTGTCAAAATAGCTTTATGCACTCAGTAGATTTTGTCAATACTTCTGATTTTAAATATGGATGTGGCATTTCTCTACTATGGGAAGAGAAATCGACATTAAACAAACACAATGTGTAGGCAGACAGAAATCTTTCTGTTGCAATTAAAATTTTTCTTGTGGTTCCATGTTTTAAAGTGCTTAGCTACATATTTACTTACATTACAGTACATTGCAACATGGACTATAACTATCACTAAATACAATTGCATTTAATAAGCCTGCAAAATTCTGTAATAAATAAGACTAATTTAAAAGAAAAGAAGAAAAGAAAGAATGATTTGCCATGTAAGATTCTTGAAACTGGAGAAGCAGGTGCTTGTGCTTGCTCTCTTGAGCAAGAGAGACATCCAGGTGTCAGTATCTTTCCTCCTGTCAGTGGTAACCAGTGCACTGACAGTATGAACATCAGTGTGGCGTTTTTTACTGTTGAACTGCTAGCACACAGCTGGCAAAAGTCCATATTAAAACTGCCTGGATTGGCATGGGGTTGGATTAGGCACCACGGGAAGTGGTGAGCAGGTGGCTCAGCTGGTGCTGGCATATGCATGGATCTTTCCTTTCAGTTCTCCATGGGCATGTGCTTCTGCTCCTTCTCCTGTGACTTCCAGCAAGATTTATGAGATACATGTGAGCAGAGTTACCTGGTACTGATGCAGATTCTAGTTATTGACAGAGATTAAGACATCCTGTTTGTTATTTTTCTCACTAAAACCTTCCATGGAGGTGAAGAGGAAAGGCAAGTTGTGTGCTACTTATTGGGGCATGGAATCCTTGTGAAGATGTAACAGGAGTTTGTTTTATTCCAAGAGGGGGAAACATGCTTTTTAAAATATTCTCAGTAAATATTTCTTCTGTCATCTGAAGTGTGCTCTGGAAAAAAAAAAAAAAAAAACACCCCAGCTTTAAAAAGCCTTTGGTTACTCCTTAGATTGATTTAAATCGAAGCAGGCCAGTAATTATTCTGATGATTAATTTACTGCAAAGTCTTTTGAATGACAAAATTATACCAGTTTGTGTTTAATAAGTAAAATTATAGCTTGTTCCTCTGTTGTCAAAAAAGATGTGAAACATGAACTTCCATCAGTTGAGCTGGATTTTTTAATAACAGCAGCAAGAAGTGATTTTCTAGCATATAAATTACTAAGCAGAGAAAGCTGCCTCTCTGTCTTTGCAAGTCATTATTTTTGCAGATTTATTACTTAAAACTATTGAGCAATTTGTGCAGGGATGGAGTTGGAGTCAGAAAGCTTTGTTTAAAATTCAAGCTGGGCAAGTTAGTCCAACACCCTGATGCTGGACAACGACTGAGAGATTCAGCCCCATGCACCATCTGTGACTGATGTTAGCACAAGCAGCTGGTAAAGAGCTGAGCCTTTCCTGGTGTGACCCACAGGTGATGGGGGTGACGGGGTTTGTGCTTTGACTGGCTCTTGAGTATCTCTGAGCTGGCTCTGACTGCTTCTCAGGACTGCCAGCTGCCTCTTGGCTATCATTTGCACATCCTGTCACAGGATGTTTGTGCATTTTCCTCCAATCCAGTCTCTTCCTTCTAGCTTTCCTCTCTGGTGTCCTGCCACCTACTGCTTGCTCCACAGTGCTTGACAAGCACCAGGAGGTGCCTCTACTTGCCAGTATACAGCTTCCTGCATGTTGCAGGAAGAGATAGGCTGTCACACATGTTTATTAAGAAATATTTAATTAATTCAAATTAACTAATTTAGAAAAATTATTAATGTTTATTGAGAAAGCATGATTGGTCCCTGTATTTGAGAAGGGATATCCCTGAAGATATGTTCAGATGGCATACTTAGCCATACATTTTTGCTCTGGAAAATTCAGATTTTGGTTTAGAAAGGTGTGCTTTGGTTTGATTTGGGGTTTTCAGCATAGAAATGCTTTGTTATTTATATAAAATTTCCAAAAGAAAGTTAATTTTTGCCTCAACCCTCAGAATACCCCCATACCTAGGAAGGAGGCTGTGTATGCTCATTAAGAGTGTAGATGCTGTTTGGACCAGTCTAAGGACAGACAAATGCCCTAATTGTACTTCAGTCGTGCTGCTGTTTGTTACAAAATCCTCAGGACTCTGGAGAAGCTGCTGACGTGATCATACTGTAACCCAGTTCTGGCTCAGTTTTCACTGGCTAGCAAAGTATTTAGAATCCTTGCATTAACCTGGCTTGCTTGGCTGGACTGATTTACTGAAGTCCCCAACTGTTGACATATCAGCTGGTCTACTGCAAAAAACTACAGCCCAGATTTATTAACCTGTATTGTTAGATACATTTTTAAGAGCCTTTTCAAGGACTGATGCTGTCCAACAGTGAGCAATAGTGCACTTAGAAACATTGAATTAGGTAACTGTTGACATAGTTTTGGGTCTGCAGTCTGAAATACAGATCTTATGGATTGTTGCAATTTTCATAACAGCCAAAACAGTTTACAAAGAAGTAGCAATATGACTTCAATTAAACAACAGTTTTTATTACAAGTAAAGGAGGAGACAGAATGATAAATCTTATGGGATTCAGTTGGAAGAACAACCTTTGGTAATGCTTAACAGTTTTTCTTTGTATACAAAAACCTCCACATAATACAACACTCACTGCTAGCTGACTATTAAAATCTTAGTAATGAACAAAAGTATAGATTTGAGGGGGTATTTTTTAATTCTAGGGAACAAAAAAAAAGCTTTCTCTATCACCACTCCAAGACTGTCAGTAGCAGCAATGTAATGCTTTAGCCAGGTCACTCACTTACTGCTCTTAAGTTTGGGCTTACAAACAGCAAGCAAGATGCACAGCATGAGCAGGCACAGTCTAAGAGGATAAACAGGTTATCACAGTCACAGGAAAAAAAGTCTTTCATGGAAGAGCACACCGTTCTTGTTTCATTTTAGAAGCCAGATTTTCTGTTTACCGTTTCTAGAAGCTCCAAAACAGAAAAGTCTAAGTGAGCACACCAGAAATTATTTTCTACCATTGAGCTTTCACTCTAAACATGGAGATAGAGGGAAAGAAACCCTGGAGATCTGACAAAAGCACACACAATCAGGTAAAATGGCATTGAAGTTTGGAGGGGGAACTATGCTGCTATAAAGGATTTCAGGATAATTTAGGAAATAGAGGAACATGGCATGTGTTTTTCAACAAGTTAGTCTTTTATCTACATTTTATTTAGATAGAGGTAGTGAAACCAAAATACTACTTTTAAAGGGGTTCTTATCCATTGTTATTCTTTTTAAATTACATTGCAAGAAGATAGGAAACTTATTTGGGGAGAGTATGAAAAGAGATGCAAACTAAACAAATGTCAAAAATCACTGTTAATAACTCAGTCTGTGAGGTTTTCTCCACCTTCCTCTGCACAAAGAAGTTTCAGTCTATGATTTCTGAGAATTATTTTTTTCTTTTTTCTTTCTTGCCTCCCACCATTTTTCCAGACTGGGATTACAAAAAACATTTGTGTTCACTTTATTTATTAGTTTTGCTGCAACACAGTTTTATGATTTTTATGTAGTGGAGTTACCTGAGTATATGACAAGTTTTGTTCTACTGAGGACACATAGCTGATACTCTCAGACTGGAAGGTAAAAATGGGTAGAGATGGTCTGATTTTAAATAAGCAGCCTGTTCCATGCTCAACTTCATAGCTGAAGTAAAGAATGGCAAGTAAAAAGGGAACATTCAGCAATCAAGCTTTACCATCACATCAGATGATTTAATACCATCATACAGCCTCAGACTGCATTTTGTTCATCTCATAGGATTTGGCATGATCCTGCCTGACCTGCTTGAGAGCAGGCTGAGACGATACCATACAGCTTCCATTTTGTTGCCAAAAGCTAAATCAGCCTCTAAAGGAGCAGGAATTCAGAACATGACTGTCAGTTCTGGCAAGACTTGGAGCTGCTAAAGACTTTGCAGGAAGGTGGTTTGGTACAGTGTGCAGTGCAGCTCCCTTCACACCTTGGAGCAGCACAGAAACCTGTGACAGGGTCTCGCACAAAACTGCCTGCAAAGGCATGTAAAAGTCATCAGAGCCAGCTCCATGAGGATAACTCTCTAATGGGATAATATGATACCTCTGCAACACCAAAGACTAGCTTTCCTCCCTCATTCCTGGAGTATACTTTAGATCTCTCTGAGGAGTACAGCAGGTTTTTAATCCACTGACTTTACAGTCAAAGCTCATTTTAAAGAAAATAACTTTGGTCTTAGAGCCTAATAGAATCTCCTATTTAAAATGCTTATAGAGTCCCCATTAAATTAGTATCAGATGACCTTTTTAATGTACTTTTCTCACTCATGCCTTGGGTACAGAGCACACCTATCTTCCTCTGCAAAAACAAGACAGAGATACAGACAAAGTGTGCAAAGACCAGATTTTTATTTTCTTTAAATGGAGAAGAGTATAGGTACCAGTATGCAATGATGACAGCATGCAAGTATCGTCCTCTGAGTGATGTTTCCAAACCATGCAAGTAGCCTGCTATGGAACAGAGCCTTGAACACTTGTCCTCCAACAGGAGATCCATCCTTCAACTTAACAGAGCCTGTTTCTGTATGTGAGGCACTGAAGTGCTAATTTAGTTCACTCTCTTTCAGACTCATCACACCCCATATTACACAAAATAACTTAGCAAGACCTCCCTGCAGTATATTTAAGGACACAAGTGACACCAGACAGCTGATAACATTTTATTTCAAATGAGAAACTTAAAATGAGAACAGGGAAAGTCTGGCACTGCTTATTACCTTATTGTGGTAACACAGCATAAGATGATGATAGTAGCAGCTCCTTGGGTTTTGGAAACTTTAAATTGTCTGCTGGCACTGCTAACGTAATTCACACTACAGGCTACCTCAAGGCTTGAAAATGCAAGCAAAACAGTTCCTGTCCTTGTGTCTGTCTTTGCAATGTGTACAGCGTCTGGAGTAGCAGCACTGAAACAAGGATGAGTGCTGAGGCTGCATCTCTCATCATCTCTTACCACAAGCAAGCTTTGGAAGGAAGTTGTTTCTTTTAGACCATTAAACCAGCGTTGGTGCAATCACATTAATGAAGCACTTGCACTCTTTAGAGTGCTGCTTGGGTCCAATATACAAAGGAAAGGTGAGGATGTCTTCCTAGCAATGTTCTCTGCAGGGATATACTGTCTCCCCTCTGGCACACAGAGAGGAAAGCCTGAACAGAAGCTGTAGCATGGTTCTGGGATCAGTGAGCTTCTAATGCTGCAGCAGTGTTGTGTCTCAGTAGCTGTTTGGCTGGTACATGTGTGTCACTGACAATCTGGAAAGGGAGAAATGGGCTACATGATGAGCTATGGAAGGTCAACAGCTTTTAGCCATCACCTGATTGTACGTCAGCTGCCAGCACGGCACCTAACGAGCCCCAGGAGTTACCTAAAGAGGAAAAGAAGCCAACAGAAGTGCAGGTTGCATCACCTCTGGTGCCACCAAGAAGGCACTATTGAAGATGGCAAGCAAAGCAACAACTCACTGAGTTTCTCTTGTACTTGTCCTTGCAGTTTTGGGTTGTCAAATGTGAGCAAAAAGAGGAACCACAAAATGTTGCAGTTCTACCAGGACCGGTGAGTAGCTCTTGGCTGCTTCCACGTATGGCTGCCTCTGGTTTCACTCATGACACCCTCCATAAGAGCTCTCTGCATTTCACTGGCAAATTAAAATGCAGTCCTGTACTCAAATAAACATTTTAGGCTGCCTAATGAGTCATCAAAAGGTTGAATTCTCATATAGGCAACAGATATCTCAGCAGCAATGTTTTCTGGCAAAGAGATTAGGTATATATCTGTCATGGTTCAACACCTGCCAGCAACTAAGTACCTCACAAAATGTTCTGCAGAATGTCTTGGCTTAGTTTAGACATCTAGATAAATCTCACTTGCAATTTAGGCAGATATACTTAGGTAACTCTGCCACTATAAAAATAATAGACGTATGTGTTTCAGTAAAATTGATAAAGTGAACACAAGTGTTTTGTTTAATCCCCGCCTGAAGAAATGGTGGGAGACACAAATCAGGTTTGGATCGACAGCAGGTCCTTTATTTAGAATTGCCATCCTAAAATTCAGTTTCTTGTTAGAAATGAAATTTTCACACCATCAGTTCATATATTCCAAGATATTTCTGTAAATTCAAGATGTCAAAACATTAGGAAATTAAAGCATAAGTTATTCAAATTATTTTAAAATGAGTTGTGGTTTCCTATGAGCAGTTGGAATGCTTATAGAGTGCAGGGAAAATAAAGATTCTTCCCTAAATATCTTTAGATGTTCACAAGACATTTTTTTTTTCTAACATAAAACAGAATACATGTGGCAATGTGGGGGATGGATAAGTTTTTTGTTAGCAGGAGATTCAAAGTGAGTAATATATTCATTTAAAACACATGCTGATAAACTTTCCATACTATAATGCTGGATTGCTTAATATCTTTTGTTTTCCTTCCAACCATGTGAGATGATAGACTATTTGTGTAACACATAGTAAATGGAAGCAATATCCAGTATGGAGCCTTCTCTTGAAAAAAATCTGTTTTAGCCTAGGGAGTGTGTAATTTTCATGACTTTGAAATAGTAAGTAATGCACTGGTTTTACAGTCTTAAAATATAGAAGCATTAGCAAGTCTCATTCTATGAGGAAGAGTCCTGAGAATTGTTCTGTTTCTTCTCTGTCAAGGGGTACAACTTAATCAGGTTTTGTTTAATTGAATAATTCTGTTATGGTAGAGAGTGTAAGCAATTGTTACACATGCTTGAATCTGCATCAACCGCAGCAACATGATGTAAATAAATCAGCATGGTTATGCTCATTGAAAAGACATTACTTCTACATAGCCCAAAGAACAGCCAAATGCTAAAACCTGAAGTTCTGGTGCAACACATGGGGTAACATATGCACTCAGAGTAAAACAGGTGTCATAGATAGGGATGGCAATGAGTAAATAGCTGATTTCAGTGCAGCAGGATTTAAAGTCATAGACCTGGAAATCAGAGCTGCTTGAAATGGGAGGTTAGATTGAATCTGCTACAAGTTGCCAAAAAAATTTTAAAAGGGAGGGAAAAAGAAGAAAAAAAGAAGAAAACCCAAGTAATAACTTGAGGCGATGCCAAGGAGCACACCTGCTGCCCATGAAAGCTGCTCAAAAGGAGAGAGGAACTCTTCCCATCAGTACTGCATCACAAGTCAAACACATGGGAGAGGGCCCAGCTTAAGGCAGGAGTTATTCCCAAGGAAGGACATCCTTGGTGGCAACTTGCTGTTTCCAGGCCCCACACCACTATGACTGGTGTGTCCCGAGTGGATGTTCTCCCTCCAGGGACTGGTGGAGCATTTCCTACAATTGCAGGCTGCAGCACAGAGACCCTCCTTTAGTTAGTAAGGAGCAGGGATAGTGGTGACAGCAGCAGCCTTAGCATGGCAGCTCACCATGCAAAGGAGCCCAGCACCCTCAGGAAGAGGAACATGGAAGAACCATTTCATAAGAATAGAAGAGTTTGAGTTAAAGGGTTAAATGATTTAAGGAAGGGACTTTCAAGATCATCCAGATTCAACCCTTTTGCCATGGGCAGGGACACCTTCCACTAGACCAGGTTGTTCAGGGCCCCATCCATCTTGGCACTGGACACTTCCAGGGATGGGACACGGACAAGTGATGGCTGATACGCTTGCATGTCCAAGGCTGGAGCCAGCCTGACACAGCACAGCCCCTGACACTAAATCCTGCAATTTGCTGCTGCTTCTCTGAGTCATCTGAGTAAATTGAAGACTACAGGGAGAACTTGTGCCCCTTCTGTCTAATCTTAAACAACCAGCATCTGCAAGAGAAAGTGTAAGTGCTGCCCTGTGAGACCCTGATGTATACTTGCTGCTACATTTACTGCAATCCCATTTTGTGCTGGCCCCACTTTCTATTTACAGTAAGACAGCAATAAACTTCCTCAGTTATTCCAAGTAGGATTACAGCAGCTCAGAGACTTCAGGATGGCTCAGTGCCCCCACTGCAACAGGGGGTCTTGCAAACCAGAACAAAAGGGGCCTACAAGCAGCAGACTAACAACTACCAAAGCAAGCTAGCCCAGAGCCCTTACCAGCTCAAAGGGGTGACATTGGGCATCCTGCTCCACACCAATAGGCTGAACAAAATGTTCCACCTGGGAAATGCAGTCACATACAGAAGCATCATGGAAGACTTAGAAGTGTATGGCCCCATGCCTAACTGGATAAATGGATAGGAGGAAGAGTAAACTAAGAGTAGCATAGAAAATAAACTGTAATGGGAAAAGCAGTGCTAAAAGGTGGTCTAGTGATGGGGCAGTGAATCAGTTTAGCAAATTCTACAAAGCCATGCTCCTGACAATGGGAAAAGGAAGTGTACTTTAAGTTTTTGACAGGCAGATTTAAATGTATAAGTGTTTCTCCTGGCTATAAATGGGTGAGGGAGACCTGATTTTATGGATCACCTTCACATGCATTACTGCTTGCTTTCTAGGCACACAAATACTGATCAGTTAAGCAAAGGTTCTGCTTTTCTGCTTTGAAAAGCCAGAACAGTGTCACTGTAAATCCTGCAGCTACTAAGATGGGTAACAGCACAGGAGTGGGGGTGGTGCAGTCAAGCGATAAGGTGTGCAGATATGCCAAGGAATATCTATGGAATATGGCTCTTGCCCTCAGTGAATAGCAAAACATGCAGAGGAAATAAAAAAAGTAAGACAAATACTGCCACAAGGGTGTCCATCTCTTTCCAAGATAATATTTTTTTTTCTTAAAGCTTAAGCTCCTGAAATTTTATGTTTATATCACTTCTTATACATTTAAAGTTTTTCTTGTGCCAGCAAGTTTAAGCAAAACTCAAGATTCATCTGGGTTTTGACTGATAATATATTAACATTATAATGTATGTATAATTCATTTTGTAAAGGGTTTCATAACAGTACCTAAATGGTTTCAATTATTCAGGCTGAAATTATATTGCTTCAATATAATTTTATTTCAATTATGTTTTATTTGTTTCAATATAATTTGATTATTTCTGGAAATAATAATTTCTGGGTGCTTTATGTGTGAAATTAGTACATAGAATAATTTAAGCATCAGCCTCAGAGGCTAGTTAGTGGGTTTAAGGAAAGTAAGCCAAGACCAAAAAGGTCTATTTCACAAAGTTAAAGGTGAGAGAATAAACTCTTCTTGTCAGCAGAGCTGCCAAGTCTCCCATATCCCTCTCAGCCTCCTTCTTGTCTGGCCAAGGTCTCTGTTCAGTCTGGATTTCCCACAGGTCTCCTAACAACAGGAGATAGTATCCCTTTGGGATAAGATTTAAGAATCAGGTCCATAGATTTTATTCAGATAAGAGAATTAATTGTTCTGTGAAGCAGTGTGCT
Organism: Vidua chalybeata; assembly: GCF_026979565.1. NCBI lineage: Eukaryota > Metazoa > Chordata > Aves > Passeriformes > Viduidae > Vidua > Vidua chalybeata. The sequence goes on from NC_071530.1 coordinate 103,391,042, forward strand.
CACATCACAATACTGCATTTGGAGGCAAAGCCTTAAAAAAGATCTGATCAGGCAGAAGAATTTCTGCATTTCTCTATTAAATTTATTTCAGCAACCAGAATTCCCAGCAACTCTCAATAACAGCCTTTATCATGCAGAAAATTGGGGATTTGATTTGGTCTCAGCAGCGTTAGATAAGATCCCAGTGTCACTCATGTCACTGCCTCTGCTTCAGTCTGAGCAGGATTTAACCTCAAGTCACAACTTAATTCTGAAAAACAACTATGAACCACAGAGCATCCTAAGCTTAGCCCTCTACCTGTAGGGAATTTATCAAAAGAAAAACCTTTAACAGGTCTTTGACTCCAGTCCACTATTGACAAGCAGTTGAGCAGATGCTTTGTCCCAGAAAAAGACAAGTCAAACTTCCCATAAACTTTACAAGTGTATTAGAAGCACAGAGTGACCACCTCTCTCCAACATATTTACTTGTCACTATTTAATGCTTATTCAGTATTATTTTTTTCTTACTCAACAGCATGAAAGCTGAACTAGGCACCCATCAGTAGATAAAAAATGCTGGATTTCTGGCAAAGAGGGATATAAAATACTATTTCATACAGGTGCTCATCTCTCTTTTTTACATTAAGAAACTGAAGGTTCAAAGAGTAGCAAACAGCCAGGCAGCAGTTTACCAGGTTCTTTTTGTTTTTTGTTTTTTTTTTTTTTTTCCATTTCAAAGACAGAATTATCTAAGTGCTATGTCCAGTTTAAAAATAAGATCTGTTTTTCCACCTCTGATCTAAGCACTGACACCCCACATCTTGCAACTTGGATAAAAAATAACTTGAAATAAAATTTCTAAAAGAAGTTGCTAATGTTTTCAGCTGATCTTAAAAAGCATTTTTTTATTAGAAAATCAAAAGTCACAATGGAAAAATAAGCTCTGGGTGGGCATTCAATACATAAAAAAAATATTTTTTAGAAATTAATTTTTCTTTCATGAGTTAGAAAAGTATGCTATCATTTAATAGTCTCTTGTAGACTCTTTTTATGAGACTTGCTTCAGGTTTCTGCTGCACAGGTCAATGACCAAAACCCATGGTTGGAAGCCAGCTTCAGATGTGTTAAGCCTACACTTGGATTGGATTGCTTGGATTTAAGCCCATCTAGAAGTCATTTTGAGAATAAAACTGTAGAATACAACTACATTTACTTGCTTAGGATTTATGGGGCCCCAGACACATCCTTCTAGTGTCTCCAAAGTGCCATAAGCAAGCTTCTCTCCTGGCTAAGCCTGCAGCTTTGCAGCTGGGGCTCATGGCAACATTGCAAGGAGTGTGGGCCTGTGCAAAAACATCAAGTGTTTTGCCATGTAGAGGACTTGGGAAAGGTTTTTTTTTTGCCTTTTTGTTGTTGTTGATGATGTTTTTTACATAAGCATTTATGAGGAACAACAGCAAATGCTGCTAAAAGTTTTGAGAGATTATTCCTTCTATCTGCATGCAAGGAAACCATGTAGGACTTCTGCCTTGCTAATACCCTACACCATAGAAACTGTGGGTAACGACAGCAGAAAAAATGCTTCAAGAAGGTCAGTTTACTACTCACTCCCCTAAAACTTCCTGCTCCTAGTTAAAGGATCAGGCAGGATGAGTGTAGGGCTCCTGCCTGAAGTGATCACCTTTCCACTGGCTCTGCAGTGCCAGCTGAAGAGGCTGGCATCTTCCTAAGATGAAATGTAGGTAAACAAGGAGGTGTCTCTGCTCTCTTCTGCATATGTACAAAGTACAAGAATATGGAAGGGGAAAGCCAGATTAACTAATCAGTATAATTTCTGTTTGCTTTAACACAGAGATATGCAGCTCCTGTTTAGTTGCATCTGACCTGCAAAATGTGTAACATCTAGGAAAAAATTGGCCCATCTGATGTTTAGTGCCTAACAGAGACCATGGCATTCATGATGAGGTATTTACAGAACACTATCTCCATTGGCTTTGGCATCCTATTTATTAGAATAACTAGTTTAAAAATCATCCAATTTAAACCAGATGAGACACAGGGAGCCTCCTCCCAACTTGCTTGGAAAGTACTTCTCATTGCACTGCAATTCATCATTGAATACTTACACAAAAAGTCACAGTGGGTAATATTTATTGCAAGTTCTCTCCAACCCCAATGTTGTACCATTATTTCATTACCTCAAGTTACATTCAACTAAATTCAATTACAATATAGTAGTAGATTGCATTTCTACATTAACTACTAGTGCTTATAAAGAAAATTACTCAAAGAGAAAAAAACAGGCAAGTTAGAGACCATAAAGAGAAAAAAAAAATCATATGAAAAGAACAGCAAATGCAGGGATCATAAAGAGTGAATCAAACTGCCTTCTAGATCTGAATTTCATAGTGTAATTTCCATACAGTAGTCATAAAGAAGGACAACTAATTTTCTTCAGCCATATAAAGATTTTCTTTTCAGAAACTCTCTCCCTCTTGTTTGACATCATAAGTGTCTAATAATCAAATATATTTCAATTAATTTGAATTAAAAAATACCAGGGAACAAAAACTCTTGTCTAAAGCAGAACACCAACAAAATGTAAGACTTACTTATTATTTCTTTTATATTCTCCACCACAAAGCTGAAAATATGTTATTATTTGAACAGAATTACTGAAGCTTATTTTGGCTTGGTTGTCATTAGAGACTAAACAGATGAATTTGGTAGATATTTGGTTTCAAGCACTATTCTGAATTGTCAAGATTAATCACAATGATAGAACTTAAGTATTTTTTTACTTAATGTCCCAAAACAAGTTATTCTACTCCCAAGATAAGTGAAATTAATTACTCTACTATCATTATAATAACCCTAAAACAGAATTAAACTTAATTGGAGCCTGTACACACTAAACCCCCAAATGTTTACAAGTGCAGGTTCACCATGCATTTGCTACACTCCAGTGCCATCTGTCTATAAAAAGATAATTAACATTTTCAATAAGAAGAAATACAGCATGTTGTGAAGTGTATTTGGTCCTAGGCCATTGAATCTACTTAAGTTTTTACAATGAATGATGCTGCTAATCCTTTTCTGAGTTAGGGGAAAAAAAAAAAAAAAAAAACTAAGAAACATTGTGTCCTCAGTGTATATTTGAAGCAAGACTTCCTGAAAAAAAAAGAAATCATCCAGAATGCCTTGATATAGAGATGCTCCCTGAGTTGTCACTCTTAAGTACCCCAAAATAACCTTGTAGGCTTCCTCTAACAATTTAGCTGCCTTTTGAAGACCCCAGAGGAGCTGGGAATAGCTACTCTGGAATTTGCATTTAGAAGACCATTTGGGGACAGCCTTTTCAAAGTCCACAACCTTCAGTGGAGGGACATAAAAATAAATGCTCTGCCAAGCACTGCAACACAAGGGATCTGACAGACCCCAGTGTGAGTACAAAGCAGGTTCATTAAATGCAGAGCCTTCCCTTTCCTCCTGCACAGTGGCTGGCTGGGGAAGGTTGTTTCCCTCCGCTCCCTGTGAAAATTGTACAAATACAGCCCTTTTTTTTTATTTTTTTAAGTTTGGTAACAAGTTTTAAACCAGTCTGATGTTAATTTAACAGAGCTCATCCTGGCCATTCTGCCTAAACGTGTATTCGCACACACCTCGTAGGGAAGCAAAATACCGTATAGTTGATGCTACTACACTTTGTGTGCTTGTCTGGAGGAGAAGCTACTTCTTGATCACACACTTTTTTTTTTTTTTTTTTCCTAATTGCGCACTTTCCTCCCGCCCCCAACGGAAGAAAAAAAAAAAAATGGAGCTGTTAAAATGCAAAGTATCCCTTTTCAAAGGGCAATTAGAGCAGATAAGGGAAGAAAGGGGAAGTTTTCCACGCGCCCCAGCGGCTCTGTGGATGCGCGGGGCTGGGAGGCGGGCGGTCCCTTCCCGGCGCATCCGGCTCTCCAGCGGTGCCATCTGCTGGCGCCGCTGCCGCCAGGCTCCGCCGGGAACGCCACCCCCGTGCCGGAAGGGCAGCGGGCACAGCTCTGCTCGGACCTTGGCCAGCAAAGGGCAAAGCCAGGAAACGTCAGCCCCAGCCAAAACTTCGCTTTAGAAAAGCGCTCTTGTCCCTTGTATCCTACTCAGGGCATTATATAAAGAAAATTCGTTAGATAAAGAAAAGGAGAGGAAGAGGAAAACAAAGGAAAGTATTTAGAGTTATACCTAATTTTCTTCCAAAAACGCTATTTCTTTAAGTCAGGCAAAATAATTTTCTCATTATGTAGCTACTAGGTCAAAGGAAAGCATGTACTTCACAAGAGTGTGTTAACAACTAACACCATCGACCTGTTACAGACATGCAATGAATGACCGTGTTGCAATCACAGCTTGGAGTCACAAATGAGAGCAGCTGTAGGGATTAAGCAAGAAGAGGTGTCTTTCGGCAGTAATCGGAGAGAAGGCAGGCAGGCAAAGGAGAAAAGCTGAAGGTGCAGGCCAAGGGCAGGGCATGAAGCAGGGCAGAAGAAAGCTCAACCAAGGTAGCAGTGTGCATTTGGGCACCAAAGGTGTCTGACAACAGCATTTGTATCAATGGGTGAGAGCTGAAGGGTCTGATTCTGTAAACCACAGCTCACTTGTCTTTGCAGTACACAAGCTCACACACACTGATGGTATAGGTTTTGAGCTAGGCATTTCACCATCACAATATTCACAATATGATGTTCCACTCAGATTTTGCTCTACTTTTTTTCATCAATCTTCAAATAAGATTGTTTCCTGACAAAAATGAATTCACCATACCCACCCCCCTCTAACCTCAGCCCCACTGTACCTGTTTGCCTTCGCCACCCTCACCAAGTTCACCAAGGACTGCAACAACTTTATCCCAAACTTGTCTGACCAGGTTCAGCATATTCTGTTGCTTCAGTTTTTTGCGAACTACCATCTGTTATCTTTGCTTTTTCTTGTTCCATTTCCAAGCTTTTCAACACATCTGAACTTGCTGGCAGCAGATCAAGTACTGCGCAGATATCTCCAGCTGTAGGAGAAGTCCCATCTGCAGCTTCAGGCTGTCCCTTTGCCTCATTGATTTTTTTTTCTTTAATTGCAATTGAGGCCTCAGCAGCGTTTTCAGATGGTTTATCATCAGCTACTGCTGTTGAGGCAAGCTTACAGCTTGCAGTAGTTGCTCCTATTTCAGCCTTCACTACATTGTTTGGGAGGGCTTCACTGCTTGTTTCTCCCACATCTTCTGTCTGCATTTCTTGCTCTTTACTCACTTCCTTACTACTGGAGCCCACATTGATTGAGCACTCACAGTAATAGTAACCAGATTCCTGCTTCTTCTTACGCATGGCACAGAGATCAATTCGACGGAAGACCTCCGTGCCAAAGTAGCTGTCTTCATATTCCTTATACAGAGCCGTACTAATTTTCCTGAAGCCCTATTTATTGAAAGAGCAACATGACATGATATGTATAATATATGTGCACAAATACACATGCACTTCAGGAAGGTGTGTCAAGTATTATTTTAACAAAACCCAGCAAAAAAAACACACACCCCCCCCCTTCACCCCTGATTAGGAGAACAGCATCAACTTCATGGTAGTATCTAAGTTGATACCGAGAAAAGCCAACCATTACAAATTAAAACTATAGGAAGCTTGGCTTTTGCCCAATCTTCCATCTACCCCACCCTCCTCAAGAATAAAAAAACATGCCAAAGATACAAAATCAGATCAATTTATCCCACTGTTATTTAAATGCAGCCACCTAATTTTAGGTACCTCAGGCAAGTTCACAGCTACCATATATAATTATTCTGAATTGCCTTTAGGACAGATTGCTTGATTTCACCTAGAGTTTACCTTACTCAGTTTCATCTTAAAGCTGTCTTAACAGACTGAAAAGTTACCCTTCTCCTTGGTGCTCACTCTCCACAACAGTAATTAAATTATGTGCTAAAGACAGGTTAGAAATAGAGTTCATGCACCTTCATCCCTGTAAGCAAAGTAATGCTCAAAAGAAATTTAACTCCACGACTAACTGGGAAAACAAGCTTATTTCAGCAAGCCAGAAAAGAAAAAGAAAACCTCAGCAGCTCTTAGATAGCTACCAAGCACTGTCAGTATTTCAATGGCTAAATGCTACAACAGTCACAACACACAACTGAAAGGGTACACTCCTAGAGATGTGTTTTTAAACACTGACACATTTTTTTTCAGACTAAGAAAAGTTACTTCTATTGCCATAACCAAAGCACATGCTTAGAAATCATTGTAATATGACTGTCAAGACCAAAAATCAGCATCTCCTCAGAGAGATTTTTTTGCTCTTCTCTCCCTCAACAAGTTTGGGCACAGCAGCACTAGCTGCCCCGTACAGGTGTCACTGGGGATGGGTGAACAACCCAACAATTCCATGGTTCCCAGGCCTTTAATTCAGACAACAACAGGCTTCCAATTTATACAAGGGGTTCCCACAAAGCATTTAGCCTATAGCAAACCACATATGCTAGAGGCACATATGGAGATGTAATGAAGGACAGATGAATCATTAAGCAACAGAAAATAGTCTCCACCTTCTCCTAACCTAATGAGTATGTGAGCTAACAAGGCTCCAAGGAGCTCCTTGCAGCACATTGCCACAAAGAATTCTCAATCAGTTTGTTCAGACCAGGTCCCAAACACCAGGGAAAGAAAAAAAAGAAAGCATTTTTACAAGATTTCTTCCTCATAATGACAGACTTATTAGCAGGTGGATATGTACGGTTCACAGCATGGAGGTTGTGGGAGGACAGCCAGAACAGCCAGTGTCACCTGGATAGAAGTAGATATAAATAGCTTCACAACCAAATACATCAAACCATTAGGCACTGCTGCCTGAGGTGACTAAAACATTTGAAAGTTTAAATAAACCAACAGCACACTTTTTCTGTGCCCCAGAGATACCTATGTGTCAGTCAGAGACAGGTTGTTCAGGAGCTAAGAGCTACATGTCACCTAAATGCCATGGGTTTCAAGTTCTGCTGAAATGCAGAGACACACTGCGCATGGGCTGTTTTCTGGGTAATTCAGGAGGATAATGGAAACCTGAGTAAGGTCACATCATTGATGATAACTTATCAAGCAGCCAGAAGAGGGCAGGATTAAGACTGGCCTTCCATTAAAAAGCACCAAATATTTTAATACAAGTATGTGACTTGTTAATACTGTTAAATAACAAGTATGCTCTCTCACAACCCAGGGTGGCTATTTCCACACCTGCACCAAGTGAATCTACTTAAAGCAGCATAAAAGGGAACAAACAAACATTTTCCACTTTAGCACAGAGACACTTGATCCACTGCTTTGCTCTGACAGAGGTGAGATCAGGCAGTAGGCAGCACTAAAGGCTAACAGCCCACACCACAAAAGTTCTTTGCCTGTGTGCTGAAAAAGGCTCTTACTACAAAGTAATGAAGTGGATTCTCTTAAGAGGTGAACTGTTCCCTTTTGGCTCATTGGAAAGGTAGAGATCAAAACACCTGAAGAACCCATATTTTTTATTTATGCCAGGGTCTCACTGCCTATTTTGAACCTGATCTTCAAATAGCACATACTGCTCCTTTGGTAGCTATCAGAATAAAAAGCACACAATCCAGGATCTCTCCAGCCTCTTGAGATATTTAGACACACAACCAAAGCCAAAGATGCACAACTTCTCAAGGTGAAAATTTACAGTTGTATCAGTTTTGAAGAGAACCAGCTCCTCTTTCCCCACAAATGAGAACAAGGTCTGCAGCTACATCATCAGTATCATCATACACCTCTCATTAACAAAGTATGCTTGAGATATAAAATATAAACTGCCTTAGCAATTACCTCTTAAGCTTCATATAAGAAGCACTTCAACTGTGTGAAATACTTAAACAGTACCCTTTCTACAGGAAAGCAGTTATTTATGGTATAGAGAAAGTAATTACAGCCAGTAGATGGCATCATAATAACTTAAGTGATATTTTGTCTTATTCATACTTTGGCATCTTCTAGTGTTTAGGAAGGCTGATTTCTCTTTTGCACTATTTAGGAATGGGATATTATAAAAGTAAGCAGTTTCCTCCTTTTTATTTGTACTATATTTTGAAAGAAATGCCGTAAGTGGACAGTGAGTGGTCTTTGAGATTATGTCTTATGTCTAGGGTTGAGCCTTACTAACCTCAGGGAGATTTGTACATGGACTTAGAGAGCTCACATGCCCCTAATAATCAACTCAACATATGACCCTACTCCAGTTTCACAATCTTTGTCTGTAAAATATTTTAGGAGCAATAGTTTTATTGTGAAAACAAATTTGCACAGAAATGAGTAATGCTTGGTAAACAAGGGAAGAGCAGAGACTGTTGTCTAGCTGAATTCCAGGAAATTTTTTGACACTGTTTCCTGTGAGATCTCCATAGAGAAGGCTGATGAATTATTAGCTGACTGAACAGTGAGGTGGATTGAAAATTGGCTGAACAGCCAGTTCCCTACGACAGTGATTGGTGGCACAAAGTCTAGTTGGAGGCTGGTAACTAGAGATGTACACAAGGGACCAATATTGAGTCCAGAACTGTTTAGCATCTTCATTAATAATCCAGATATTGAGGCAGCATGCACCCTCAGCAACTTCACTAATAACAAACTGGGAGAAGTGCCTGATTCACTAGAGGGTACTGCCAACCAGAGGTATCTCAATAGGCTGGAGAAATGGACTGATAGGAACTTCATGAAGCTGAACAAGAAGCACAAAGGTCAGCCATAGGGGAGGAATGAACCCAGGCACAAGTACAGGCTGACAGCTGACTGTGAAGGAGTTTTGCAGAAAAAGGACCTAGAGGTCCTGGTGGACACCAGGTTGATCATGAGCCAGTCATGTGACTTGCAACAAAGGCAGCCAGTGGTATCCTGGGCTGCATTAGGAGGAATGTTGCCAGCAGACTGACAGAAATACTTCACCTCTGTTCAGCGCTGGTGAGGCCCCACCAGGAATACTGCATCCACTTCTGGGCATACCACTTGATATTCTAACATTCAAAGACCTATACACTTGCATATTTTTATATATATATGTACGCAATGAGACGGCATACATAAATCATGTTATGTGAGATTAAGCTATATTTAGTGCTAGAGATCAAAAGAGGAGAGCATGCAGGAAATTACAATTCTATTTTTTAATTTTAAATTTCATAGTAAGAGGAAGTGTGAAAATACTCCAGACAAGAGTCAACAGTAATTCCTACGTGCCTACTGTATAGTTTCTTTTGCATTAGACATTGCAGATGCCTCTGCTCATGAAAATCCCTATAGGCAGTATAAAAGAAAGAGCCTCCAGCACAGAACTATCAGTCCTAGCCAACTTTGATTTTATCATGTATACAAAAGGCTAATATCAAGTCAATACAAAGTACTTGAACAAGGTCATTTTCTTCAGCTATTATAGCTTTTTCTGTTTTCCTTTCTGCATGCTCCTCTAGTGTTTCAGGTTTGCAATATATTGACCTCATAAATACAAGTATTATTCCTGGAAACAAGCAGGACAGTATTCCACTGGGAAATGAGCAATCAAATCAGAGTTGTTTTTTACTTTAATTGTTTGTGATAAATCCCATACAATGCTGCAGTAAAGGTTAGAAAAGCACATCACACATTTCTAGTATAAATCAAGGCACCAGCCTGACTTCCAACATGACATTAATCTTGTTCTGAGGTAAATATTAGTCAGAAGACAAATACAGCTCAGAAGCCATCCTGCCCTATGGAAACAGCTTGACATTGTTTTTGTGCAGATTTGACCAGCCACAATGGAAGGGAAGCAGTCTGTACTCTACAAGGGAGCCATACAGAGTATTAACAACAGATCTCATTTCTTCCAGTCAGATATGAACAAATACAACTGTGTTGACCAGCCTACATACAAGCTTTGTTAAATAAGTTATGTCGTTCTCTGGTTGCAATCCCAAGGATCTCATAGAAGGAAAATTTATCACTAGAACCGATTCCAGGAAAAATATTCTTACATCCTGTTACTTACCCTTCTTCTCAACCTTGATGCTCTAGAGAGCTTCAGGAAAGTCAGATGTGGTTTGAAGTCCTTACTTCCTGAAATGTCTAGATTCATTTTAATAAAACATTCTTCCACAGCTTCTGGAAAAAGATAACATATGCAAGAAATTAGTAACAGTGGGGAGGTAGGGAAAAGTATTTACAGGGAGGTTAGACAAAAAGCTACTATCTCTGTCTTAAACAAGACAATTAAAACACACCCCAGGTAATCAGTTGCTGCACTATCACAGGCAACAGAAAAATTTGAGAAAAGTACTCAAAACCAAAGTTCGGCATGACATAAGGACATAAGTTGAAAACCTGAGATGGGATCCAAACTTCTGTGTTTGCAACACAATTCCTTCTGAATTCACAAATCCCCTATCAAATGGTGAGCTCGAGAAAGCACCTGTCCCTGGCAGCCCTGCCAAAAACAAGATGCAGCCACCACCAGTGGCCACATCTAGGGTCTGTGGCAGAACAGATTCTCCTCAGTTACTGCAAACAGCAATGCAAGAAGCAAAGTGCTTCCAGGAAAAAAGAAAAAAAAAAAAAAAAAAAGGCAAGATTCCCAAAACTACTACAACTCCACAGCCCTTAAAGCAATTCAGGAGGGAACATCACTAAAATGTAATACTCCTTCCCCAGATACAAATGTGATACAAAGTGTTTATGATGTTATTGGCTTAAAAACTTCAGTCACGTATTTATAAATCCATAAGGTTTTACCCTTCATAGAAAAAAGTGTCTGTAACTCCAGGATTTATATTCTTCAAAGCCTTTCAACTAAGGATTTTAATGATAAGTCAAACCAAGTTGAACTGTTGGTTTTCATGGACTTCGGGGATGCAGAGTCTCAAGTGTAGCAAGGTAAGGGTTGCATGAGGCAGATCCCTGCATGTCTGGCAAAACCAGATTTTTTTTCAACAGTTGTGCTTAAACAGTGAGAAGTAATTCCAAAATTACACTTAAAGCCTTGGCTAAGGCTGGAGTACTCCCCAGAATTTTTTCTTATTGACAGAGATTTTTATACTCTGATTGTGTAGTGGGGGGGTGGAGGGGGGGTGTGCAGGGAAGAGGGTTAAGAAAGAAAAATCAGCATTTTAAAATGGAAACCTGCAGCTTTTGTAGCTCTTCTGGTCAGATTCCCCCATCTTGAGGCCTGTTTTTGTTACTGCTTAATTACTTAGGCACTGAAAGAAGGAGGATCAATGCTGAAATTGTGTGAAAAATAGCATATTACATACCAGATTAATGCCTTTTTTGAAATCTCCCTGCTTCCATTTTGTTTTTCCACCTATCAGGAAGTTTAACTATGTGTGTGCTCACTAGTCTGCGTATGCATTTGTATCAAGGCCAGGTCTCTGGGTTGGTGTTTAGCTAATAAATAGTTTAAAATGTTTCTTCTTCGGAGTATTTATGAAGGAACAGCAGCTGGGGCTGTCTGATCACTTTGCCAAGGCAACAGCTTTTTATATTTTCCATCTGGAAAACACAGAGAATAGGATCCACTTGTCCAAACAAGCATCCAATGTCCTTTTAGGTGCCCTACAGGATGTCCACCTGGCCTCCAGCTGCTGCTGCAGAAGGTACAGCCTGGCTGTAGGTCTGGTGTGAGTGCTGCAAATACGTTAGAAATCTGAAAATTGTCCTAGGTGATTATGGTTAGGTATCAAACAACTCCTAAAGTGCCCCTGGTACTTTGTCAAATAGAACACATTAACATGAAGAATTTCTGCATATTAAGTCTTTTTGTTTCCATGTCAGTTGCTCAAAGCACAGCAAGCCCCAGAGAAAAAACACAGCAGAAGAGTGTCTAAGCTCCTTCTAGAAAAAGAAGCCCTTCCTCATGCATCATCCAGCATGCAACCTCCCCAAGCTGCATAAAAAGAAACCAGGTAGATATTAACCTAAGAAAGAAAATCTGAAATTAGCATCTCCGCTTGGTTACCATCCAGCCTCCAGAACAGCAGGAAGGGGTTCTTACTAGAAGGTGAAGATTTTCATCAGAAAAGCAGATGATGGAAGAAAGGTCAAGGCCAGCAATCCTCTTCAAGAATCAGTATAGGAACAAGGCTCCTGGATGGTGTGCTCTGTCCATGCCAGGTTGGCATTCAATTTTCCAGACACTGTCTTCTCTAGCTCATATGAAAAATATCCTACAGAAGTTCAAGACATCTTAAGCAGTATCTTTTCTCCAAAGTGGATGAGGTCACTAGCAGCAAGATAAACCCAGTAGTGCTCAGAATTTACCAATTAATTGCAGTTAATTGATCTAGAGATATGCTAACTCTCCCCTTTGAAAGTGAAGTTCATGATGTAGTACCAAAAGCAGATAGAGGGCTAGTCACCTGGCCAACATCAGGAATACTTCAGCAGCTAAAGGACTTCATTAGAGCAGGCAGAACTTTTAAACTTGCTGACAAACTATCAATAAGGGCTTGATGAGGCAGAGACAGCTGACAGGACTGTCTTGACCTTTGCCAGCTAAATAATTGGCCCATCATGCTGCTCAAAAAGACAACATTTAAAATTCACACCTAGCTCATGACAACCAAAATTGTTGACTAAAAGGTAAGGAGAAAAACTCCCTATTTATTGTATAACAATTCAATTGCTTTGCTGAGAGAAGGGGAGACAATAACCCATCTCTTTGGAGATGTCATTGAAAGGATAGACTTTGATACACATTTGCATAATTCCCAGACTCATTAATTTCTAGAAATGGTCAGAAGTTATGCAGAATAGAACAACACTGGAAGCTACAACTCTCTGAATAGCAAAATCATTGTTAACAGAGTTAACAGCTTGAAAACTGGCAGCTTGTCTCCCAGTCAAGGAATTATTTCAGGCAATCAGTGAACAATCATATTGCATTAAAAACATAAGTACTGGCAGAATATTCCCAGGGCTTGCAATCAAAATTTCTCTCCCCTATCTAATTAGGGGGTTCAGATCAAAAGCTAGATATTAGGTTTCCTAAACCCTGAAGATCCAGGTTACCCAGGCAGAGAACGTGAAGGATCTGCCACCCACTATTGCAATGGCTTTTAGAGCTAATGCAGGTTCAAGATGATATTTAAAGAGCATCATAGTACGCATTCTGCAGAACCAAAATTAAACACTTGTGATGGTGATAAAACAGTATGATAAAGATCGACCTTGCACGGTATGACTCACTGGGAACAAAATTCTGAGTTAAGCAAGACAATGAGTCCAGGGAAAACCAGTCACTTCCAGATGAGAAGCGAGGTACTCATTTCTGTATATTTCAGGAGTGAGGAAAGAGCCAAAGCAGTGCTGTCAAAACAGTCAAATCAGGCATCAAAAGAATCAATCAGCCCCTTATTTCAATGGTACTGAATTGTATATATATTGTACACCAGCATGTACCAAATATGATCTTACAGGAAATTGCATAATCTGCCTTCTACTTTGTTAACTTCCAGTCAAGACTATTTCCAGTTAAAGCCTTGAGAAGAAGCAGTTTGTGCATGGGCAAGTTTGTTGAGATTGTAATCCTAATAATTAGGGACAACCTCAGAAAAGCACAGCTGTTTTGAGTCAAAATCAGCTTTGGGAGGGACGGAATAAGAGAAATGAAGGCCAGAGTCAAGCAAGAGGTAATGGATAGTCAAGTGGCTAATTTTATATAGCTGAGGCAAAGAAGCTGTTCATAAAAGGCATCTCCTGTCTAATTATAACTCTGACTACTTAAGAGGTAAAATAAACAGGAGTATAAGAGAGCAGAATTATAATATCACGTCTGAGAACTGGAGGACGTCGGAAACAGCATCAACAAAAGAAAAACAGACTACTCTGAGAATCATAGTCTTTGAAGTGTACACAGTGTCCTTGTATTGCATGACTCTTTGAGAAGCATCAGTTGAACTATGCTTCCTTTTTGCTCAGTAGGAAAATAGCAAGGAAAAATAATGTATATTGATTATTTCTTTTCTGTTGGAACAGAAGCCCAGGACACAGATTAGGTTCTGCATTGCAGGCTAAAGCAGGTCCTAAAAGCAGAACTGGGTAGGGAGGAAGAAAACAGTATCAAGCCTGATCTGAAACTGTACTCAGATGCAGGTAAGCAGATCAAAAATCTGGAACATCTCAAACCCTTCAATGCTTTGGGATATTAGAGCAGAGGACAAGCTGTTCTTACACTCTGTTTAATTTTCTATGGTGGAAGCAAAAGACTGATTTGCTGGTGCTATACGCGCACATGTGGACAAATACTGATTTTTATCACCTCCCACCCCAGAGGTACTTATGATTTCATGCATATTCCAGTTTAAAGGAAGTTCTTGTATACCCAGAGGGGGACAACACTTAATAGGCTTTCAGATTATTAGAATGAGCACAGACTCAGCTAGAGGTGTCACTTTGAACACTGTGCACACCTCAGGCCTGTGAGATTCCAGCTTTAGAGCAGGTTAAGTTAGACTGTGTGATCTTCACATGAATGTCTGTGCATCTCACCTGTTCCATATTAGTACAGACAACCTATTTTAGGCCTAATGCTCTGCAGGAACCCAGTTGTTGGCTTCATATTTAACAATTAAGAAAGAGAGGAGATGAGAGGAAAGGCAGCACATCACAGCTGTGCACAACAGCTTGGGCCAGTGCTTACAGGAGCTGATGGACTCTGCAAACTGGCTTATCACAAGTGCTAGAAAATGAGTTTTTGTACTTACCTGCAATTCTGTTAAGCATTTTCTGGTCTTCCTCTAACATTTTCACATATAGCACTTGGTTATTAAATTCTCCAATCCCATGGAATGTCAAATTAAGGTCTTTACCCTGCAAGATGTCTTCCACTTTAGTCTTGCTTTGTTTCAGTGCCAGAACAGCCCTTAAAAATAATCAATATATAAATGCTGAAAGTTATTATATTTTTTACATATGGAAATAATTTTTTTTAATACTAGCCAATTTACCTGATTCTGACCACTCTGCAGCACTATGCAAGGTATCACAGGTACACTGTATTTCATTGCTAATTCTTTTGTAAGAATTAGAATACTGCAAATAAACTACATCTTTCACTTCAACCTTACCTAATGTATTTAGAAGTGAGTTTTGTTAGTGAGGTGAGAATTCAAAATGTAAACAATCCAGAAAAGCTATGAATATATGTTACTGAAGAGTCAAAAAGGACAGAACTGAACTTCCATTTGTGTCATGTAGTTTAAAACTTTATCACTGTCATTTTCAACTGGCTGATTAATTTTATTCTTAAACTAAAACAAATTCATTATCCCACCTGAAGCTCAATTAGTTTTTTTCTTCATTATATCCTCTTATTCCAGGCTAGGCAAAAAATATCAAATTGATGGTTATGTTCTTAGCTCTGCATCCCATGTTAATAAAGTTTAGTTAGGTACCTTGCTGCACACAGAAATCTCAACAAAGTGAATTATCCAGAGACATTAATACTTCAAATTAAAACATTTTTCTTAAAGACACAGAAAATGTCTAACAATTACATTTCTAAATATAGACACCAAAAATTCCAACAACTTAACACCTGCTGAAGTTTTACAAGTGCCCTTCTTTGCCCTGTCTCAGGAAGGGGAATCCTGTCAGTCTTCAAACTGAGTTTGACCAGAAGTCTTCTGACTAAGGCTTCATACTTCTAACAAACTGCAGCATGACTAAGGACTGCGGGATATCATCCCATAGGTTTCTGGGCCTCCTGCAGCTACAGTCCCTTTATCATTACACCTAGAACAAGTTTTGACTGCATTCATTCCACTCTTTAAAAATATTGGACCTGTGTAAAATACCAACAGAAACCAGGCAGTAAAACCCACACAGCACAAACTAATGCCCTTTGGAAAGCCTCTTTAATGCATACAGAGGCCACTTCAGCCAACATTATGAACAGTCCTCACTACTACATTGGAGTTACTTCAACTACAATAGCATAAGAGCAACTTCTTTCCAAGACCTATGGGGACTCAGCAATAAAGATATAGCAAGGATAGGACTGAAGTTGGAAAGAGTGAATTCTTTGCAGAGGATTTTTATTTTTCCACCTTAACAAGCATGGCTAATCTAGCCCTTCACTTAAGTTCATAATGTCTAAGCAAAAATTAAATACTGCTAAGACAACTTCTCCCATCAAATGGTTTCTGCTGCAAGGGACCTTAAATGTCATCTAGTTCCAACCTTCCTGCCATGGGTAGGGACACCTTGCAGTAGACCAGGTTACTCAAAGCCCTATCCAGACTGCTTGAATATTCCAGGGATGGGCCATCCACAACTCCTCTCTGTTCAGGGCCTCACTGCAGTAAAGAATTTCCTATCAGTATTTAATCTAAACCTGCCTTTTTCCAGCTTGAAGCCATTCCCCCTTGTCCTATGTCAATGTAAAAAGTTCTGTTCCAGCTCCTGCCCTGAGATTTGAGGATGCCTCCCTCCCACTGTGAGGGGCTGGGCCAGCTGTATCAGCAGTGCTGCTAGCTTGAGAAGTGAGACACATTTAAGGTCAAGGCAGTCTTTCATATGACAGCACAGAGTAGTAGCCACTGAACTACAGCCTCATTTAGAGGAGCTATGGAGGTAGGTAAAACATACAGCATGAAAAACATTTGGCAAGGCAGATCTGCTTTTCATTAGGTATGTCCATTATTTTTACATCACAGACACACATCCACTCTTAAGTTCATTAACACCACTTGGCTCCACTCACCTCCCTAACCAATTGATTCCCATTTTGATTGCTGCTCTCAACGAGCTTCCTATCCTCTTGGACATCAGCCTGCCCAGTCAGCAGTACTGCCACAGGGTTTTATTGTTAAATTACTGTACACTGTCTTCTCCATGTCTCCTTAGCCCATATAACACTTTTTTTTTTTTCCCTTCAGACCCTAAAAAAAGGTCTCTGGAATGAAAAAATAAAGCAAGTAATTTTAAAATAAGGCACATACAAGCCTGCCATATGCATCTTGATCATGCTTAACTAGTGCTGCCTGTATAGGCAGAAGAGGTTTTTTCTAGTCATAGTGGGTTTTTTGACACCTTTCCAGCTAGGCATTTCTACTTTACACCCAAGCAGATCTTGTGTGACATTCATATGGTGTTGAGGCTTGTTTTTCTTTCCCGTGCTGATATGTGCCAGGGCCTCTAGAGAAAGGCCTGTTCTCATCAAGTTCCCACCTCTACCACATGATGCCTTCCCAGGCCTTTCCTTTCTGCCTCCTTATGCCCAGGAGTTCCAGGTTTCCAAGTGTGGTGCAGTAAGATAAGGCTTAAAAAGAAAAAACTGCAGCAGACAGGCATTATTTTCTGGACCTTTCTATCAATTCTAGCCTTCCTGACCACAGGGCAGCTTTCCTTAGTCATCTGTCAATAGCTCCATCTTAATTCACAGGTGACATGAATCACCTGGTGTGGGTTGCCCCAGTGACAACCCACAGCTTGAATTCAACAGGAGAGCAGTTTGGGAAGGAAATAAGCAGATTTTTTTGTTTTTGTTTTTGTTGTTTTCTTCTTAATGCAACATATCTTAACAGCTAGCATTTTCCAGCTGATAAAAGTATGGCTGATCTGAAAAGCTGTGGTTTCTCAAAAGACGGCAGCTCAGGGAAGCTTACATCTGTTGAGCTAATTTGTGGTAGTAGCACAGTAAGAAAGCAGTAATACTATTTACAGCCACACAGCTTTTTCTCTTCAACCCATGGCAGATAAGAAAATTTCAATCTCTGATACATCACAGCTAGCTTTTGTAAAGATCTTTCCCCACAGGTACTGAAAGCAAGCCAGAAACTGATCAAAAAAAGTTTAAGAGGAATTGTGTGTGGGCTCTAATAAAACATAATGATTCACAATAGCAGCAGTAAGGCTACCACATTTACAGAAAAATTAGCTGCTCTTGAATTTGGCAGGATTCTTACTTTTTCACTTCTTCTTCTGTTCCCAGATGAGCTATTATTATAGTAAGGTGCATAGTTTGAACAGGAAGAAGAGCTCTTGACAGGTCAGGTTCTTTAGAGGTTATGAGTTCTTGAACATCTTCAATTCTGTCCAAAATCTGCAGTGGAGTAAACAGGAGAAAGAAATAAATTTTCGTTTTGAAATGCCTATACATTACTGGAAAAATTCAGAATGCCAAAGCTTTATACAACTAAACGCGACTGTGTTAAAGCCAGGAACCCACAAAGCCACCTTCCCCTCCTCCCCACCCCAGATTTATCACATAGCAACTTTCAGTTTCATACTTGATTTTTCAGGAATTGATTTATCTGTTTTCCTTTTTTAAAGCCTACAGGCTAAATTCATAGCTCTCCTGTGTACCAGAAGCCCTAGATCTTAAAGTAGGTGTGAATCTGACCCTAAGAATGTTATTAAAGCTCACAGCACTGTGTAAATATTAATGGGATCTTCATGCAGTTGTCAGTTGTTAATAGACTGTGGAAATTAAATGGCATTTCCATAATTAATCTTATGCCATTTTCTGATTACAAGTTTGATCACAGATTAAACTGATATCTCTTCCCAAAAGGAAAGTGTAGCAGCAAAGTAGATTGATTGGGTAAATATGCTGTTTTCTGAGTTGGTGTTTCTCAGAACTGAGTGGCCAGTTTCTCACTCTTGTGGATCTATCTGTGCCTTTACACAATTGACTCCAAAGATTTTTCTTTTTTAAATATGTGCTGTTAAGGTTTATAAGGCAGTCATGGGAACAGGCAGGAGAGAGAAGAATTAATTCACACAAGTAATAAGTATCTGGTGGAATCCCAAGTTACAAAGAAATCATTTATAGATCTTCAGATTATTTCAGTGAGAAAACTCTGCCTTATATGCCTAGGTGCTCACACATGTTAGAGCTCCCCTTTATTCTTAGATCGAAACAGCTGGGTCAATATGCTTTTGTTTTGCAGTCTTTCTCCATAAAGCCTTGCAGCCATTGTGCAGCCAGTAAATAGTCCACAACCTGTACACCAGAAGAGATTAACATAGCAAGTTCCCAATAAACATGAGGATAAAAGCCACACACAATTAAAATAACCATTTGAAGATACAAACTCCCTAAGTTCACCAGCCCTTATGGTACATTTGTCACTGTGAAAAACACATCAGTGACTCTACATTAAGTTAATTCCTACTACAGCTGAAGCACAATTTATTGCAGCCTGCTATTTACAGCATATGTTTAGATTGTGAAAACACTGAGCAGGAATCAAGCCATCAAGTTGTCTGACCACACAAATTATAACCTTTGCTTCAACAGACTAAGCTAAGTATTAACAGTAATTCTACAAAAGAGCATCCTGTTTTTCTCCCTCACCCGATCTTTCCAAGAACATCCTTCAAATAAGAAAGAAGATCCTTTTCCATTTCTGTTTGAGGCCTAGACATCTGGGAAGCTGAGTTTGAGTGAAATTCTCTCATGTAGTTATTTAACTATTACAGAGCAGTGTTAATGTCTTTTCTTACCTCTTCTTCTTATCTTCACTTATGATTGTTCACAACTTCCTGCTCCTACTCCCATGGGAACCATCTACCCTATCACTACACTTTTTTTTGGGTGCATCAATCTTTAGCATTCTTCTATAAATGCTGGGTGATTGATGGGATAGCTGGGTGTTTTTGGGAAGTGAGGACCATGAAGGAAGCACTTAAAATGGAATACTGAAAGCCTGAGACTTTCAACCCAGTACAAGCCTGGTCTCCAGTTTCCTGGAACTCTGCTTAGACACAAAGAAAAAAGGGCTGTGCACCCACCAGGACTGGAACAGGACTTTTCCATTGTCCTTTTGAAAGGGAGAAAAACGTTGACAGCCCTAGGCCCTGCTACTTGGAGAGTTCTCTTAAATAATTAAGGCAAAATAATTATTCCCGAAACACTAACAGTGTCTTTAAAACCCTTCTGTAATAGGCAAGGTCTATAGAGCAGCAGACAACCAAATTGTATCGTCAGCGAGGTCAGAAGCCTCTGCTTTAGAGGTAAAAGCATCTAAAATTACCAAAACACTATGATATGTGCATGCACATATGTGTATATACACACACATTTGGCCAGCAGGTCGAGGGAGGTGATTCCACTCCATTCAGTGAGACCCCACCTGCAGTGCTGCATCAAGCTCTGGGGCCCCCAGCATAGGAAAGACACAGACTTGTTGGGATGAGTCCAGAGGAGACACACCAAGATTACTAGAGGGATGGAGCACCTCTCTCCTGCGAGGAAAAGCTGAGACAATTCTGTTTGTTCAGCCTGGAAAAGAAGGGGCTTCAGAGTAACCTAATTGCTGCCTTTCAGGAGCTGAAGCAAGACTACAAGAAAGATCGAGAAGGACTTACAAGAGCATGGAGTGACAGGACAAGGAAAAGTAAATTCGAACTGGAAGAGAATAGATTTAGATGAGATATTAGGAAAGAATTTTTGATTGTGAGGGTGGTAAGGTACTGGAACAGGTTGTCCAGAGGTTGTGGATGCCCCATTCCTGAAAGTATTCACAGCCAGGTTGAATGGACCTCTGAGTAATCTGGTCCAGTGAAAGGTGTCTTTGCCTATGACAGGAAGATTGAAACTAGATGACCTTTAAGATCCCTTCCAACTCAAACCATTCTATGATTTCTTTACTCACACTCTTTACATCTATATGCCAACCTTACAGTGCTACACTCTTCAGTGTTTCTTTCAAGGCCTCACACAGGACAGTCTCAGGTCACTGACGCTCTTCAGGGTAGCACTTAAGAGAAAAACAAACTAGGAATATCTTGGGCAGAGCGTCCAGCCAGGGATGCCAGAGCTGCCAGATTACCAGAGCTGGTGCAAATGCAGGAAAACCTGTAAGAGCAGAATTGAGAGAGAAAAGGAAAGGAAAAAGAGGTGAAAGACATTCTTTGGGCTGCACAGGATGTGGTCCCAGGCCATATATTAAGACATTCAAATCTCATTAAAATAGCAGAATAAGTTAAGCATTCATGACCCTTCAAGCTGTTCCATGATCTCATTCTTCAGATGGCAGGAAACTTTCCAGTTTCTAGCTTAGATTTATTCTTTGCCCACTGCATACCCATTTGTTCATCTGCCAACATTGTCTTCAGCTTACACAGTTATTTTCCCTTCCTGGCATTTATCTTCTTGATGTGCTCTGCACTTTTGTTCACCTCTCAAAAGTCAGTCATATGTAGGAATCACAAAAGTTATATGAGGCCATCCTCCAGATAACCTTCAAAGATCACTTCTCTGCCCAAGACAAAGCCAGAGCAAATAACGGACGTCCCCATCTCTCACATGCATAAGTGTTTTTGCACTTAACTTAGGTAAAAACAAAAACTCAGAAGCCTGCCAAAGCAAGCTACTGTACTGCAACTGCTTGTCACATTGGAGGAAAAAAAGGGAAAATTCTGTGCAACAGATACATCATTCTTACTTAATTATTGCCTTTCAGCAGCATAAATAGTCATGCCAGATACTGCATAAAAGCTTAAGCTAGGGAAAAAAAAAAGGTATCAAGTTATATATTGCAACAAACAATATCTATTTGGTTCATTGGAAAATACACCATAAACTACTAGCAGAAGCTGATAGTAGAATGTATTTTCACTCTGTTCATACAAGTTAATATTCAGGTTTTGTCTTTTACATTTTTAATAGGAAAAGATACCGAGATACATATATAATAAAAATATAATAATTTACAGAATTTATACACCATTTCTCCATTCTGCCCATGCTAGCTGGACACAGTAGTTTCTGATTCAAATTAAGATTTTCCCCTGCCTGTCTGTCAGGTAGAATAGTCTGCTCATTGTCTTGGCATTCCAAGGCTTTTCTTTCTCTTCATAATATATTTGAGTGCACAGTCATCTGCTGCCCTTACATAAAGGCCATGGGACATGTCCCACCTCACAATGCTGCTGTTTCACAACGCTGGAACAGAATCCCATCCAAGCTCCCTTGCAAGCAGACACCAGGACAAAGGAAGAACTCTGTCTGCTTTTGCTTACCTTGAGCAGCTGCAAAAAAAAAACATTGCCATCAGCAGGTAACAGTTGTCTGTGAAAGGTTAAAGGTTAAAAATAAAAATCTGTCCACTGCTGTGCTGCTTTGGAAATGAGACATTCCATAGTCTTCTTTCAGAAAGCTTTGAATGAACTTCAAAATTCATAGCAGCAGAATGGGAATAAGTAGTTCAAGGTGAGCCAATATCTTCCCACTTTCTTTACAAGTACAGAGTTGTGCAGAAGTTATGTAAGACTCATTTGAAGCCCCCAACTAGTAAATAAAGTGCAAAATCTGTCTATCCAGCTATTGTATCATTTTTGGAATTTCCTTCCATGGATCATAATTCAGAGCCTGTAGCAGCCAAGCCCTGCAAGAATGTATGACATATTTCAGAAGCAGCATTTACTGTGGTAACTGGAATGCTTTAGGTCCCCCACAAAGCCTCTAGAAGAGAATATGTCTATTTGTATTTCTACTGTTTTCTGCACTTTGGTTTAACATTATAGGGGTGAAATGATCTGTTGCTTTTTCCAATACTGCTTAAACATGGGAGTCACAGAAGACAGCACATCTTGAAGTATGAACATAGAGATTGCACACATGGATTCTTGAAATTAACCATCTATCTAGGATCTCAGGGCAAGTTTACTCGATAATAGATGGAGAAGAAAAAACAGATCAATTCTCTATAATCTTCTGCAGAAGAAATTCTCATTCTCCATTGTGAACTTCAGTGGACAAGGAGATAAACAAACAAATCAATACCCTTGCACTAAATACAGCCCTAAGAAAATGTAGGATGGGACAACACAAGATGATGAAAGCCAGGTCTTTTATTTGAAAAAAGATTACAGAATAGAAAATACTAGTGATGAGAGACACCATCTCAGACCCTTTAGAAAGGGCAGTGGCAATTGTGGAAGTGATTTTTTTTTTCCTAGCTGTAGCTGAAACATGGATGTGTATAAACATACATCTCTCTACAAAAATAAAGCACAGACCTAAGGGTTGCTATGAGGAAGTTAACTCCATCCCAGACCCAACAAACCACTTGGGGTAAGCAGAGAGAATTTGATCACTCTTGGCTTGTTAACAACCCTTGCAATCAAGGCAGGAAATTAAGCCTAAGTTAAAAGTTAATTTTTTTAATAAAACACCTACTTCAAAGTACCTGATCATCTGTTATTGGAATAGCAACAAAATAATTTGGAGACTCTCTTCGACATTTCTTAGACAGTTCTTGTCCTAGGTCTTCTTTCTGGTCTTCTACAATCCCCCTGGGCCCTTCTTGGATATTACCTTGCTCCCGTCTTATAGCGGTACTTCTTTGGTCTTCCTTTTGCAGAGGCAGGTCTGCTTTTAGCTGTTGCTGCCCTTGGCTCTGGTCCTGCAGCTGTTCCTCTGTCACCATCCCATTCAGGTCTGCTTTGTCTCCAGCCTGCATGCCATACAGCTCCACCACTTCTGCTCTTTCCTCTTGGCTCTGGTCCTGCTGGGCTTTTTCCACTTCTCCTCCTTGATCCTGTTTTTGGCTCAGAACCCCCTGTGGCACCAGCTCTACCACAGCAAGCTCTCTCTCACTTTCAGATCTTGTCATCATCTCTCCCTGATTTTTTGGGGGGGTCTGCTGTCCTCCATTATCTAACATTCCCTCACCTTGGTTCTGGAGGCAGGTTCTCTCTTCTGGGTCACAGCCCAACTGCAGCTGCACAGTGACCTTGATGCCAGCAGTGCCTTGTCCCCACTCCTGGGGCTGTAGTTGTACAATTACGTGTGGGAGAGATGGCCCTGGGCCCTGCTGCTCTAGCTGCACCTGCACAGTCACTGATGGGGCTTCCCATCTGGGGCTTGGCCTCTGAGGCTGCACCTGCACTGTCACCTCTGGGGAGCCCCACCCCTGGCTCATGTTCTGGGGCTGCACCTTGACAGTCACTTTTGGGAACTCCCACCCTGACTCTGTTGGTTGTGGTCCCATGTTTGGGGCCATGCCTCCTTGCACTGGCTGCCTCGGTGGGTGCACATGGATATCATTCCCTCCCTGCAGCTCTTGAGCAGAGGGCAGTAGCTGTGCTGCTGAGGGATGGTCTCCTTGCTCCAACTGTACTGATGAGCAGATCTGCTGAGTTTCTTCTGGGCTTTCATCCACCTGAACGTGTTCCTGGACCACCTCTTGAGGATGAGCTTCCTCTGGACTTCCATCTACCTGAACTACCCCTTGGTGCCGACTCCTGCACAGCTCCCGTTTTATCATCTTCATCCTATAACAAAGCTTTCTTCTTCTAGGCTGGAGGTTCTCCAAGATCCTCCTCCTCCTCCTCTTTCTTTGGAGCTTGAAGTACTTTTTTAAAGGAACTGGGGGAAAAGAAAAGAAAAAAGTCTAACAGTTATTTTTAAAAAAGTATTTCTTGCAATAGTTCAGTCTGGGTTCAGTTCTGCAATTGGACTCACTATGGGGGAGCTTCAACCCGGCCAAACAGCCAACTCTAAAAACCTCTGGAGAGCCTGACTGAAAATTGAACTACTGCTTCTAATCACTATACCATGGTCTTGACTTCTGCTCTTGCCCTGATTAGGTCTCCCATGCTTTAAAGCACAAGTACACCATTTCACAGCATGCAGCACCACAGAGACAGAGGCCTTATCAAAGGACTGCAGGTGCGTTGCCTAGAGGTGGTTACTCACAGAGATTAAGAATAGCCTGAGCCAGACTCAGAAGCTGAATACATACAGAAACAAGATTGCCCATGAAGCTCTGGTCTCCTGTAACTGCAACATGTTGCCATCTAATCAGACCTGCACACATGACTTTTTTCTTTCCTGTGTATACCTTACAGTTTTTTGCACAGCAAACTGCTGCCACATTCTCATTTGTCTTAATGCCTTCCATTCACCCTGTCTCATTCCCTTTTCCTCTTCTGTGAAGTTGCAGAGGGAGATGCTTTTCCCACCCATACTGTTTAGATACAAGTAGTGAAGGCACTGAAAGGGCAAAAGGATTTCTTTTTTCCTCCTCAATTCAGAGGTTAATTCCACAGAAGCCCAAAAAAACCAAGAATATATTTCTTAATTAGTCAATGCAGCTCAATTGCACTCCACAGAAACAGCACTTTTTAAAGAAGATGTCTAAGCAAATAAATTCTACAGACCAAACAGGATTCACCTGTATGAGAAAAATATTTCACACCCCAGGTTATGACTGGGCTTGATTAAGTCCTTCCAAGTCACGGCAACACTGAGGGATTTTTTTCCCCCTGAAACTATAAGAGGTAGGCAGATATTTTTTATAAATCTGCTCTCCAAGACAACCAAAATGTTTGTTCAAATTTTGCAGGAAAACTAGATCCCTTCCCACCCCCACAAAACCCACAACCATGAAAAAAAGTCAAAACTAAATAGAAGTGTAAAAAAATTGACATACAACCTACATGTTCTAATGTTGGGCAATCCAAGACAGAGGTAGTACAGTTATCTCTTTATTAAAAAAAATAAAAAACAACCCAAAAAAATTATTTTTGTAGTGGGCTAAAGATGACAAGCTTAAGAAACTCATATTGAATTCATATGAAGGCTATTATATGTTCTTTCCAGAATTCAGATATTGGCACTTTAATCCATAGAATGGACTAGTTTTTAAAAGGATATTTGAATGCTTGCATATACTTCATATGTAATTTCACTCATCAAATAGCTACATTACTTATATTTTATTATGCTTTAAGAATTTTGTTGACTGTATGTCAAATCTAAAGACTTAAAGAAGCTACTAAAGATTTTTAAGATGTGAGAGGCCAAGTGCTTATGGAAGTAGACCAATCTTATCTCTCTGGAGAGATAGCACTGTGGTCATAAACTAGCTATGAAATCAGCTATTACTCATGATATTTGGGCCTGGACTCCAAAAGAAGATTTTGTCCTCTGGAAGAGTGTTTAATCAGGGATATAAAGAATCCCTGATCAGCTCAATGATCCTTAATAAAGACACAATCTAACCTAGTACTTCATCCTGAAACAGTACAAAACTTACTTTCAAACATCTCACTGACATCAGTTTTGACAAAAACAAGCTCTGCCCTTGTTTTCATGTCTTCAATGTCCAAGTGAGGAACTAGAAGAAAAGAACAATATTGAAGTCTCCCACAGAAGCCCTTTCAACCATGTAACTGCTGTAAAACACTTGTTCATTTTTTAAGTACTTATAATGGCACAGCAGCTCCTGAGACACCATTACACTCCTCTGCCTTCCTCACAGTCACGGTACTTGAGAAAGCAAGCCTTTTTTTCTCTTTCAGAAGCCATTATGTAAGTTAAGCCTCAAACCAGTGCAAGCCTTGGTAACTACCTGTAACAATAGTTCAGTCAGCTTCAGATAATGCAGCATCTAAATTCTCTGTAAACAAGTATTTAGATGCATGTAGGTGAGTCAGTTTAATGCACCTACAGTGACAGGATTCATGCCACTGAAACATCATAAACCCCACTGAAAACTTTGCTTTACTAGCAGTGTGCAGCTGAGGTGTAACAGAAGTTTAAAAAGAACCCCTCTCTTGCACTCAGCCTAAGCTGCTCTGTGAAAAATCATTAGCACAGATAACAACTTGTAACAAGCTGCTCTGGTGGTGGACATTTGTTGTTGGCTTTGTTAGGCTTCCTCCCCTTAAGTAACATGTAAAGCCATACTGTGTCTCTTGCATTTGTGCCTGCACAGTAACCTTCAGTAGGATTTCACAGACTGCCATCAGCCTAGAAAAGACAATGCAACAGCTCAGGCTGAATATAGAAGAATCACACAGAAAGAAGCCTCAGTGTCCTTCACAAGATAATGGACTATTTTTATGGTTTTTCATACACAGCATCAAGGTAGTCTCATCAGTATTGCACAGTTCTGTCCCTACACTACAGTTTCGCTCTTAAGCCTGTATTGCTTCATACATGCACATCTCCCACAAAACTTTCATTAGATAATCCCACCAATCTAAAAAGAGCTAGAGATGCAACTGTTACCCAGCCATCCCTACACTACTGCAAGTCCTTACAGCCACTGTGTGGCTGTCAACAAGCTGAGAATTATGAGCTTAGGTTTTTTATGCCTTGACTTAGTACAACCTAAACTCAGAGTCTAATGAAATGGCAGTATCTTGGTCCTTCAAACACTTCAGCACCTGTGTAAAATAAAAACTTGCTGGAGATCCTGAGTGGTATCCCAGAGAGCCCCAGGCTTTCCCCAAATCCCCCTTCTAACTTTTATTCTGAGGCCTGCCAAGCCATTTAGGCCAGGTGAGAACACCAAATACTTGTCCACACAGTGCAAGTTGGGCAGCCAAGAGCTGAAGACTGCAGTCTACACAAATAGGAAAGGTTCCTGCCCCTGTTGCACAGAAAAATGCCCTTAGGAGGTCCTGAAAAAGGCAGGAAGACCACCCACCTGCATCCAAAACATTTAAACCATGAAGAAAGCTCTTTCTTCAAATAAATAGTTTGTTCCATTTTCAGCCTTTTGACAGACACAGCTCGCGCAGACCCTTGTATCCCAGCCAGCAGCTCTGAAACAACAAACACACACTCCAAAGGCAAGCTTCCCCTACCCTCAGTCCCATGCCAAAGGCTGGGGACAGATAATAACTGTGTCTAACCCTTGATCAAAAGGGTCCAGGAATATCCAAAAGGAAAGCTGACCTCTCCCATGAAGATGCAGGCAGCATTTGCCCAAAGATGTGTCTTTACCGCTTCAGACCTCAGTCTGATACTTCCCACCTCCTCAGTCTCAGAAGAATCAAATGCCCAATGTGGATGACAATAGAAAATTAAACTCTGCTGCCCTAAATTCTCATTGTAGTGCAAAGCAACTCCCCTCTGCCCAGCTGACTGCATTGCCAGCATTAAGAGACACTCTGGAGGCCAGGCAATGTTCACTTCTACCCGGAAATAGATTTTGTGCTTCATAGAAGCGCTGGAAAACTGCTGACTGGCTAACACTGCCTCGGTGTCTCTGAAGGGTGATGTTGAGGTTTGCTTACAGCCACTCTGATGCATGCAAAACAGCTTCACTGCACAGAAAATAAGCCATGAGAAGAGCTTTTACACAGTTCTGCTTCATCAGATAGGTCAGAAACTCTTCAGCTGTGACAGTGGCATGCAAGTTTGCTGGCACTGGTCTGGAAGCCCAAAAAAAGTCTGTTTATAGGCCTTTCCATAAAAGTCTCTCCCTTGTTACTCAGTTGCAGGAGAGCAGGATGCAGATGCAGTTCCGTGGCTGAGGGGCAGACTTGAATCTCAGGTCCTGAGGGAATGTTAAAAATTCTGGAGATGAAGGGAAGATTTACCAGGTCCTGGTCAAGCATAGACACACACCTACTATAATAATTCACTTCTTGTGTTTTGCCCAGGATCTGAATAACTTCCTGGGCTTTCAGTTCTCCCTCTGTTCCTCCTCCCAACAAAGCTAACAATTTACTGAAGTAATCTGATGTACATGAAGCAAAAGGCATTTAAAGTGAACCTTTCCTGCAGCACCCGGGTCTTTTTCTCTACGCAATACTGCCCTCTGGCAAGCCATGCCTAAAACATCCACCTCGTCCTGCCATGCCAGAAGGCTGTAATTATACAAGTTCCTTTTCTCAGTCTTATGATATAGTTGTATGGTGACCAGGCCTTATTTCTCCCTCTCCCATCCCCCCAAAAATAATTGCAGACTGGACATCTCAGATACCTGTTTTTCCTGCTAAGATGCCTTTTCAGCATTCAGCTATGACAATGTTAGAGGAGAAGAGAAAGAAACAAGTCAAGGAACCTGCCACAAATACTCTTAGAAAGAACATTTCTATATGAATTTGCACCCTTTCCCAGTATGCCACAATCTCTGTTCATTTTATTCCCTATCAATCAAAACTAAATTAAGTTAGATCAAGAGAAAGCACATAGAAATTTTTGGGCCTGAGATTCTCCCTCTTACCAGTTTATTGCACCTTCATAAGTTGAAATTTTGTTGCAGTTGATGAGAAGTGGTAGCAAGAAGAGAAGAAACAAGTTTAAGTAAAATTAGAGATCATCTGTAAAATATTATTTCAGCTACAGAACTGTTTTTCTGAGATGTATTTGGCCCTGTCTCATCATACCTTTTGCTAGAGGTTTACTACAGGGCTAGGAGGAAGGGTGAAGGTGGGAGGGAACACAGAGCCACAGTAAATTAACCCATAATAGCAATTGAGTGACAAAAAACATCAGTGTTGCATGGTCTGTACCTACATGTTTCTTCAGTCTGAACCCAAACCCTTTAGACTGAAGTAAATCCTTCAGCTGCCTTATTTGTGTGTAACACTAACTGTTAATCAAGAGGCACAGAAGTTCCAGAGTTTCTTGACATAATAATTTATTAGCTCAATTTTCCCAGTATAAAAGTGGTAAAATCAGGCAATTCACACCTCTCAAAACTGATACCGTATTTGGTGATGTTTATTTTTCTCTGATTAGTCACCAAAGTAACCAATGAGCATCCCAAAAACAGAATTCCAAGCTGTATTTAGCAGTAGGCCACTAATTCCTTATCAAGGCTAAATTTAAAGGGTTTGTCCACCTACAGAGAGGAAGCCAACAAAAATGGATGGAGGGTGAAAATAGGAGAAATGGGAGCTCTGAAATGAACAATATTTATGTTTGGTGGAAAGACATTAGAGGCAGAAACAGCACCCTTCACAGGAGCAACACATACTTTACAAAGCTGCTTTTTCCTTAGTGGCTCATTAGGATTCCACACTTTGTCAGACCACACTGAATGAATTGTTCCCAGAGTACAGATGGAAGATAAAAAAGGCTTGACTTATATTTAATTATCCACCATTATACCCTATCTGTAGGAGGATGGAGTTTCAGCATTTAGCATGCAGTATGCATATAATAGTGACTACGGTGTCTCAGAGACCACCACTACCTGGTGGAGAAGGAAAGCTGACACCACCATTCCCCTGAAGAGGAATGCAGTTATTAGCTTTCCAATGAAAGTGTGCAGCTTGCTTTATTAGCCATTGTTTAAAGCACTATAATTAGAAAAAGTGTTAGATATGCAAGATAAACCATCCTCCCTCAAATACTACATGCTCCCCTGCGAGTTATAATCATTATACATCGTGTTAAAGAGGTTTTGTAGAAGTTTCTTTACAGTGACTAGAACCATACAATCATTGTGCCACTTTCACATTGCAGCAGAAAAACCAATACATCCATAAAATGTGTCCCAGTCATTGCTTTTCTTTATGAGGATCTCTGAGCAGCTATTAAACAGTAATTATCTTGGATGCTGTACTAATCTTTTAGGTGTAACAGAGGCAGATATTCTGTACATTGTCAGCTGGTTCAGTTGTAATCCCTGCTGCCCCTCTTCCCCTTAGCCTCAAGTGAAGCAGAACTCAGTTAAGGTATAATTCATCTGGCCAAGTTAGTCTGCATTTCAAAGTGTATCTTCATACTCCCTAAAATGAAACAAGTGTGCTACCCAAGATAAACTTAAAATTATTTGCATAAGATAATCAGCACACACTTGAGATTACTTTGATTTTTGGTAGGCATATAATTTATGCAAGCAAACATTCTTTAAAAAGGTAAGATTCATCACTTCTGATACATGAGGAACTAAAATACTGAGACTGAAGTTATAATTAACAAGGATGATGTTACAATTAGCTGCTCTCCAGCATATATGGCAGGGTTGTCCTGACTTCATTACTCCTTCATAAAGGCAGCACCAAAGCCCCCATTAAACTGAGAAGTGGCAGGGCTAAACACAAGACTGATTTGAAACAAAACTGTTCTGGTAACCCCTCACTCAGGCAGAATCTTCAGGTCAAGCCCTCCACACCTGGACACCCTGAGCATGCCACCAGTTCAACCAAACCTGGCACTCCCATCACCCTTTGGCACCAGCACTTCCAAGGCACCCATGGACCAAGTGAACACCGCACAGGAGGGACATCTCTTGCATGAGTGCCTCTGTCTTTATTGGAAAGCAGTTTTGCATGCAGAGGTGGGGTTTAACACTATCAGATTTACAAAGCCTATAGCTTTGTAACAGCATAGTCCAGGTATTGCCCCCTTACTCTATCACAATTTCTCATTGCACTTACACAGATTCCATTATCTCAGCTATATTTCACAAATCAGAATAGTTTAAGTGTCTACTTCCCAGCTATCAATTCGGGAGATAATCTTTAATCCAAAATACAGTGCATTACATCACCTCAGCTTCTGCTTATGATGGTCTCCTGCAGCATCCAGCCAGAGTGACTATCCGCAGTCTAAAGGATTTACTCAGTAAATTAATGGCTCCTCTTAAGTATCTCATATCCACTTAGAAAAGCAAATATGGATTATTTGTTCCTTTAAAAAATTTATTCTACAAGCACACAAGAAGTCTCCATCTTAAGTGACTGAGTATCCAGCCTTGGAGAGAGAGAATGCTGTATTTGAACAGCTAAACCCTCGCAAGTTTTAATTTATAGTCATATTTCCAAACCCTGCCTCAGCATCCAAGCCACTCACTGTCAGATCCTTAGTTCACATCTCCCTGAAGCTTTGCTAATCAGACAATTACACAAACACTGCTCAGACAAAAAGAGTGAAAGGACTCAAAGACAGACATTCTTTAGGATCAAAGGATACAGGCAGAAAAGAGTACAGCCTGGGTACCTGTCAACTGTGCAGAAAGTGCTGCAAGACAATACCTGACCACCACAGAGCATCCAGTCCTCCTTCACCCACAGCAGGCTGCAAGCAGGGCTAGAGGCAGGCACAGAGCTGCTAAAGGTCAGCATGTTCCTCTCCAGAGGAGCATACATGAAGGACCTGAGAAAGTATCTCTCAAGACCATTGAAAAACAAAACAAAACACTTCAACTTTTTTCTTTTTACTTGCTTGGAGACTGGAGGTCATTTTAAGGAAACAAAACTGCAAATATCCTTTAAGAAACATCTGACCTTTAAATAAAGAATAAGGAATTTAATCTTGAATTCAGTTACTAGACCTAAAACTGCCCAAAGGAACTAGTAAGTCCTTGGTTTTGACACAATACATAATGCATGTATTATACTATACTACAAATAGGTTTATACTTATTATATAAACAGAAACATATCATCCGGAAATTTATTTACTTCAGTTACGCAGAATTCACATTATTGTGAAAATTACCTTTTTGGTATTTAAACAAGGGTTTTAGGTCGGTAGCTTATATAGTTAATTTGCAAAGAAATATCATTCACTTCTTTATTGAAGTGTTTCAAACTGCACTTTCCACTCTTTTGTTCAAGAAACATAATGTGTACCTAACTGCAAACCTGAATATTTTTCTATAAGAACCTATATTGCACACACACCTCCTTAGGAATCTTTTAAGCATGTTAAATAAAAATGATCTTGTTTATTGGTGTATGTAAACAGAATGAACCATTGAGTCACAACTGAGATGATTTTTTCTGCCATGTAAACACACTTCTGCAGAGTCATGCTCCTCTTGCAGTTCACCCTGCACTGAGGGACTGCAGATCCAGTCAGACACGAAAAGGTAATGTGTTTTGGGTTTTTCTTTTCCCAGCCTCCCTACCTGTACCCTCAAAGGAGAACTCAGGAAAATCAGTATATATGCACAGTCCAAGAAACTGCTTCTATTTCAATAAGTAGCTCACATTATGCATGCCTTCTGTCAGATGAACACAGATCCCTCTTCCAAAAATGATATAAAAGCATCTGAGCAGGGGGATGGAAACTGTGACGTAAGAGGCAGCCAGTGGAAAGACATATGGAGGCAGAGAAATCAGAAAGATATCAGCAGTTGGCAAATCTCCTCTTACATTTCACATTCATATGCTCACCACATTTAGACACAAAGACAGTATCTAATACCCCAGCACCAGAAGAAAGGCTGTTTCCAGCATTCTCCAAAGAAGCACGTTCTATTATAGACATATCTGTGCTGCACAATAATCCTACATTGCTCATCTGAATTTTGTATGTAAGCCAGACATACTGACACCACACCGGACTGTAGTGAAATCATGCTACACATTACTATTACACCATCACGCAAGTATGAATTGTCAACTTATATTTATACATTGCCTTTGTGTCCTGGGAAATGAGCAGAGCAAAAAGTTTTAGTGATACTTGACCATCATCAAAATTTTTTCTTCTCAAATTGAAAAATAATTGTTGAGTACAAAGAAAACTTATCCCTGAAGCATCTTGCTGTATTCACTCTAGTCAGGTTATACTAATAAAGTTCTCAAAGTTTTTTCTGTTTTTTAGTCTCTCATGGTTTAGGGTTTGTTTTAGGAGTTTTGGATGGGGTTTTTTTGACTGTTTGGGGGTTTGTTTCATTGTTTTTGTGTTTTTGTTTTTTTTTTTTTTTTTTTTTTTTTAGAGGGATTAAGGATTTTCTTTTTTTTTGTTTGTTTAACAGGGTTTTTTTGGTGGAGTGGGAAAGGTGTGTGCAGGGTAGTGCAACAGGACGTTTTCACCTGCATTACTGCAATATGTCCAATGAAGAGAGCCAAGAACTACTGTTTCGATGGCACAAAACACATATTGTAACTTGCTTCCACCAAACCCTCCTTGTGGTGCTTATGCCCTTTTGCCCAGAGGACAAATAAAAGTAATTTCCTCCAATGACCACAAAAGAGCTAAGAGCAGCATACTCCCAGCTATCACTGTGAATGCTGTGCTTAAACTGGTAATCTTAAAAAAATAAAACCCATACCAAAAAAATAAAACCTCTCTTGTCCTGGTTTCTCTTTTAGCCGGCTGTACTGGGCTGGATCCCTCCTTGCATACCAGGGAGTGACTGCCCTTAGCGGCTGCTAGTTGCAACCAGTAGTCTTGGGACGGGTTAGAGAGCTTGCAGCAGAACAGGCCAGAATGTTACCTCTCTGACTGCCCCCCAACAAGTTGCCACAAGGAAATGAAAGTTTGCTGCACAAATTTAATCTGGTACTGCACAAAGTTTTATTAAACTACACAATCTGCCCAGACTTACAAGTTATAGGATCAAATATTAGTTTGGACAGAGGTCAAATCTATACTTAACTATCCAACTTATATGATCTGCTGTTGCTGAAGGTCAGTAAATGCAGAGCTTTTCTCCTTTCCATCTCTCAAGATTTTTTTATTTTGAAGCAACACTTTGGGACATCCCAGGTAGGGAGCGTTTGACAATGAGTTCCCAAAGGTGACACCAAAAAGGCCAACTCTCACTGCAGCCTATTAACCCTATTAAGTAAAGTCATGGTTAATTATCAGCCATAAAGTGTTGAGCTCTCTGTTTGTTGAGTACAGACAGAATTTCTTAAGCATCCATTAAGAAGCTATTAAGACACATGCAGGCACTTGAGTACAGCAGGAACAAATTAACTGCTTTGATATATTTTGTGATTGTTGTTGAGTCTTCAAAGAAATGGCAATCCTGAATGATAACTTTTCCGTCTTAATTTGTTAGGATCCTCTTGGGGAGGAACAACAGTTCTAGGTATGTATTATGCAAACATTACTTACATGCTGTGGCTTGTGCAGCATGTCAGAATTATTGTAAGTAATTGCTACCTTCATACTCAAACAAAATTAACATGGCACAAACATCTTAGAGCTATTGTCATTTTCTATGGCTGAAGTGCTCTCATGCCATTTCAGGCAGGTCAGATATGCTCAAAGAAGAGGTAGCTTTTTTGCAGGTCATTTATCTGCACTTCAAATGCGATGCCAACACACAAGAGAATAGCAGGAGCAGAAAAGGAAATGCAGAGCACTTACTAGACGAGATACTCCAGGGAACAAATAAATGGGGATTTTTTAAATTTCAAGCTTGTTTCTGTAGAAGTTCTAACAAGGCTATAACTCAGAAGCAGTCACAGGAAAAGAAAATATTACCAAATGCTAAAAGATAAGTAATTGTAATATATTAGTGGAATACAACTTCAGCATATATATAGGCTCACACCTTTAGAAACTGCTTTGGGTTTTGTCAGTCTCTGAAAAAAGAAACCATGCTTTACTTAATTAACTGCTCAAACGATCTATAAAGAAGGTATTTGCAAGAGTTATTTTGTCTTTATTATGGATTTTTAGGAAGCAGTAATTCACCTTTCTATATCAAGAAGGAGGCAGAAGAGAGAGTACATAAAGCTATAAATACTATTAATTGCAGAGTAAGGCACAATATCATTAAGAGTTATGGAAACTGTCCCATCTCCTTTATGCCTTTTGTATCTGACTACCAAGTTTAAGAGAAAGAGTAATTGAACCATTCCATCAAAACCCTGGTGTGGATTAAACCCTTGCCAAGAATGAGCTAGCATTGATTACTTGTAAGAGCTAGCAGTTTTAGAGGCATAGAATAAGCCCAGAACCTCAGAAGCTGGGCCTTGAATGAACAGACAGCTGTGCCACCAGCATGAAGGAGACAAAAGCATGTGATCAGTAGCTTCAGAAGCAATTCAAATAGATCAAGAAGAGACATCAACTGTAGTTGATCTATTTAAATTCATGAGATCATATTTGGAAACATGGAAGAGAGCTGCAGGAATAATACATCTCTTTGAATTAAGTCTTGCAGAAAATTTATCTTTTGATAGTCTGTCTTAACATCTCAAGGCAGACTGACACCATGAGATGCAACATCAATAAAAGGAATAAAGAACACAAAAACTAATGATTAATAAAAGAGCTCTGAAAAAAAAATGCTCTGGGTTGGAAGAGGGCTTTTTTTTAGAATTAAACTCTATGGCAACAAGAATCTTTAGTTACAGCTTGTATACATATATATACACACGCTGTATGTATGTATATATACATACATTTTTGTAACCTAATCATGCATCTTAAACTGCTGATATGTGTCATCATAAGGGTATAAATCAGATCACTCTCTCTCCTTAAGCGTGAATACCCTTTACATTGCATACCCATAAGTTCCTTTCAGCACTAAAAGGATCCCAAAAGCAAGGACAGATTATCTAACAGAACAGCAAGGATTTAGCCCTGTTAGCAGTCTGCAGAGAGCCCACAAATCCACTCTGCAGATCAGAGCAAGCATCTTAAGGAAGCAATTTTCCCCTCACAATATCACCCTTTTGGCTTCCCAGATTAAGATAACTCCCAAGGCCATACTCTTATTAAAGCAGTTAGAAACCCTAAAGAAAGTCACAGCAGACTTACTGCATAGCTAAGTGGAAGAGCAGCAAATTTGATTTAAGACAATTATTCCATTGGTGAAAAGGAACACCAGCCACAGACAGGTGCTTCAGTCAGCAAAATAGAACAGGCAACCAGTGGTCAGCAGGGGACAAGGGCAAAGTGATCACCCCTTTTCATTGCATCTTACCCAATCAGAGCTCCCCAGCCCCTCAGCAATATTGTGTAGAGTCAGAAGACATCAAGCCATCCCTCCAGAGGTGATGGAGTGCTCTCAGCTCAGGCTACCATCCCTCGGGCACATTATTAAGTACTCCCAGGGCAAGGTAGACCTGCATTACCAGGGCTCATCTGCACTTCTTGGGCAAACAAAACAGAAGATTTACACTTCAAAGCTACTAATCTGGCATTGTTCCAATGAACAGCAAGTTCCTATCCAAGCTGTTATCAAAATCACATGCCAGACCCAAAAGACAACCTTAAAGCTGAAAGAAACTTTACTGTCCTGTTTCTCTGAAGAGCATCATGACAGCAAACATTAAACATAAACAAAAATAATATACACAAGTCTCAAAGAAGTGGGACACTTCTGTCATTAACTATTCCCAGTGGTGGCAGCTGATTAGGCCTATAGACACCTTGTAACTACCTTAGATTTAGGTTATTCAAGTTGCATGTCTTTGAAGGCCTATTAAGGACAATAACAGAATTGCTCAGAATTTGCTCCTCTTTAGTTTTCCAATCACTTTAGCATCACAAGTAGACACAGCCAAAAAAAAAATCTGAGAACAGAGATTTAAAATAGGATGTGTATAAACAATTCATAACTCAAATACATAGCAGACTGCTACCTCCTGCTACATAAGCCAGCACTAATGGACAGCACTACAATAAATTCATACCTCAAGGAGAACATTTCAAAGGGAGATCCCCTTAGAAGTAAAAACAGGGTCATAAGGTACAGTACAGAGCCACCATAAAAAGCCACAAAGCAAACATGCTGAGCAATTAGATTTTTCTGCCTATAATAGTTGCATTTTTACCCTCACTAATATCAACTTAGCTCAGACCACACCATCCTTCTCTTCTCTCACAACCCACAAAGTCTTATTACTCTCTAACTACTTTCAAGCACATCAGCAGAAGCCATAACTTGCCATTTCTCTGTACACAGCACATCTGCTTAACCAAATACACCTCTTCAAATTGCAACACTATAGCCATGAAAACAGTTATGAAGTAAAATTTAACCATCTATTAATTTACCTACCTGCTCAAAACAATACCAAGAGCTTACATGGAAGTCCTTTAAAGTGTTTTGGTCAGCAACAATTATGACACTAGACATAAATTTTTTAACTAAAGCTTTCACTACCTATAAACAGAAGGGAGACAGCCCTGGGGTGGGGTTTTATACCAAATCCAATTCACATGACTGAGGCTTTCTCATGAGTGTGACTCATCTGCACCTGTGATGAATAAAGTGCTTTAAGCTGTAGCTGAACGACTTGCTACAAGTTACTGCTTATGAAATAGAATTGGGAAGGCAGCAGAGCATACATTGATACAGCAGAAATACCAATTTCCTCAATAGATTTACTGTTTTGGCCAGTTTTCTCACACAAAACACCTGGGGATCTTGGACACTTTCAGATAATTGTTAATGAATACATGACTAGGGCTGGTTGTGACCTACTTGTAAAAAGTTTCTCCTTTACTGTGCTTTCTTCCTTTTTCATTGTTGCTCTGCATGTGCTTTGAAATTGGCTGGGACTATACTCTTGGTGGCATTTAGGGATGAAGTTAAGTTCAGGTGTGTGTGGTAAAGCTTTGTAGGCAATGTGGCTACTTTAGCATGTTGCTTTTAAAGGAAAGGATCCAACTTATTTGAGCTGAGGCATTTCCAGCATGTTTAAATTAATAATTTGATTACTGTTAAATATGTGCTCCTAAGCAAGCAATATAATTAGATGAGCAGTGAGTGTTTAAATAAAAATAATTCTTAGAAGAATAGTCTGACCTTTGAGAAGGCAAGAAAGCTTAAGCAGCCACTGCACAACTTGCTGGTACTACCAAATGTACTTTTCTCAAATCATGCTTCAAAGGGAGAATGCAGATTACATTGCAGACACTACTGAGTCCTGTACTAAAATCTCTATTGATAACTCTCTCCCAAGTATGTTAGGGCCTCTGCATTTTTTTTAACCATAAAAAGTTACGTTGCATGTCATTGGATCACAATAACTGATGTCTTTACACAGAGCTGACAAGTATTTTATGAAAAACATTTCATTCGAGGTTAGCTATGGGTCAGCTGAAAGATGGATTGACCAGTTACACAGGAAGATCCTGAAATCTTCTTACACAATATATCCAGAAAATGAGGCTATTTTCTTTTCCTAAGGAAGTCCAGTTACTGACAGAATTTATCTGTATTTGTGGGCCCAGGTGATTTATGCAGGCCACAGCTAGGTTGTTTTCTTGTCATCCTGATCCCTTCACTGGCTTTCCCTTTGGCTGTGGAGGAGTCTGCATGGCCATCCCTCAGCACCCTATTCCTTGCCAGAGACAAGGGATAAAGACTGGATGACCCATGTAATGTCCAGCACAGGGACTGGTGGTATAAACCCTACATGGTGAAGTAAATCCTGTGGGAGTAGTTCCTCATGGAAGGGAACACTGGACCCTCATTGCTGGACCTGAGTTGAAGCTCCTGCTGTTTGGAGTGTGGCTGGAATGACCTTATCCCTACCACTGTCCTAAGCCAGAGCATTCTCTCCTGGTTCCCTTTTGGGGCAGAGTAGGGGACCTTCACCTCCCTGGGGCCATATATGAGCTGTAGCTGTAATGGCTTATTGTGCAAGTGAGAAGTATCACTTCTTGTGAGTGCTATCAAAGGTCATTCAGGTGTTTTCTTTAGTCTTATTGCCCTGTGAAGTTTGACTATTATTTTTTATTGAATTTGTAGACAAATGAGTATTTGAAGCAAGCAAAAGTTCATATCTGCCCCTAGCTCAGTCACAGCCCTGCTAATTAGTCTACTGTAGGAGTGCACTAATGAAATTTGGTGCCTGATGCATGGGCAGAAGGCACTCACTGTTTCACGAGGCAAGAAGGGACAGCCTGGTGGGCAGTGAGAGGCAGTGATGTCCTGTGACAAGTTTCTGTATCAGAAATAGCCAACAATTTTCAAATGCTCCCAAGAAAGAAAAATACATTCCAAAGGCTTGTATAAATTGTTCTTTTTATTTTATTCTTCTTCTTTTGTCCTATGACAAACATATTCTTCATTTTGGACTAAATCTGTGATAAAATATTTTTATGGTTATCTAAATGGGTTGCTTCAGATTTTAATCACTCACTGAAGATGCATGCTTTCCCTGTTGTGAATGCTGCCACTTGAACAGCTGACTCAATTACATTTTCAGAAAGGTAGTTTTAAAAAAAGGAACAGTGTTGGAATAAAGTACTTGTATTTCTCTGTGGTTTAGTTTAACTATGCAGGGTGTCCTCCAGAAAACTATAATAATTAGCTGTTTTGTTGTGCTGCCTTGAAAATATCAGAACAATCCTTGCCCGGAGAGACTGTTTTGATAGGAATCACTTCCTTTTGTGTGGAGATTGCATGACCTTTAAAGATTTGATACCCTTCTCTACCATTTACAGATGCTGTGGTGTACATTTAATCTCAGGGATGTTAACCTTACTAAATTTTGAAGTGTAAAAATCTTCTGTTTATAGACTAGTTTCTCTTCAAAGGAAATCGTAAGGTTTTTGCTCATCTGGTGCCTGAGCTGGCATTTTTCTGTCCAAATCACCCTCTGATGGGTTCTGGCTAGGATGTTGTCAGCACTTTTACTTAGGTGATTCCCAGCTACTCATCTCAGTCCTGACACTGGGCTTGCAGAAACAGCTAATGGCAGATGGGCAGTTTGCTGTGACTCACCAGTCTCTCTTACTGCTCTGTACTGGGGACAGGCTTGATGGCTTCTCCACCAGCAGACACAGGGCAGGACATGCTTGGTGCTCTAAGCTTAGGGATTTCTGTGTGTAGAACATGCGTTTTTGGGCACAAACCTGGACTTTGGGCTGCACCAGGTGCACAGCATGAACCAGCCATTGCAGTGTTCCCTATGGAGAACATTGCAGGGATGAGGAAACTGATGCCGAATCTCCTACGTATTTTGCCACCAAGCACTTGTGCAGGATGTGTAAAAGCATAACTGAATTAGATGTTTCCTACCCATAGCTGGTCCTGATTCAACATCTGTGCAAGGAAGGACAGAATTTTTTTATATTTTCTAGCTTCTGGAAGTGGTAAAGGCCTACACAATGAAATACACTGGGGATTTATACAAAGCTAATGTAATTGCCAAGAAACAGTTAGGAAAAAATTTCCTAGCCCTCATTCCTTCACTCAAAAGCATATTCATTTCTTAATTACACTCTTGTGAGATTATCCTTTAAGAAGCAGCTGGATTGAAACTGCCAGCCAGTAATACCTGGTATCTTTTCCTTTCTACTGTGAGTCCATGCTCACAGTACTCTTAACAGCATATTTCCTTGGAGCATATTTCTTTGCTTTTGCTAACTGGAGGGAAACCTTCATATATATATATATGATCCTTGAAGTCTGCCATCTGGGTACAAAGAGCTAAAAATTACACAGGAGATCTAATAGTTAATTTTTCTTTAGTGGTCTGTCTGTAGGAATATCATCCTCTGATTTTCTCCAGTTCCTAAAGAATAATTTGGCTGCCTGTGCAAGCTCAATTTGAGTGTGATTCCACAGCTGCAGAAACCCATTGATGTGTGGTAGTGAGCAAATCACTGCATTTTTTTCAGGGCTCAGCTGTTTAAAATATACTGAATGCAAAATCACTGGTAAGTTACAATGTGTTTTAATTACTCTAATTAAAGCTTCTGTAGTATGGCACAGTCCATGATATTTCATTGCAAATTATAGCTCATGTACCTACCATGGCAAGCAGGCGTTTTCCCGCATCTCTTTATTCAAAAACTAGGAAGAATGGGAAGAAACAAACTTTTCAAGCTAAATTGCAGACTAACTAGCTGAAGTCTTTTGACACATTTTTTAGCACCTCTACAATGAGAAAAACATTTAAATTATGGGTCTGAAGAGCTTCATCTGATGGTAGGAGAATAAGAAATCCTTCCTTAGGCTTTGGTCTGGTTCTATTTTTATCAGGTTGACTACACCATACAAAAGGGTGCACTTAATATTGCTCATCACACTTGCAGATTGCAAGTCTTTCTGCTGCAGACAGGAACTCATCACACTCATTAATGGCAAGTAG
The DNA here is from genome assembly GCF_026979565.1 of Vidua chalybeata. Taxonomy (NCBI): domain Eukaryota; kingdom Metazoa; phylum Chordata; class Aves; order Passeriformes; family Viduidae; genus Vidua; species Vidua chalybeata. The sequence continues at coordinate 103,432,540 of NC_071530.1, forward strand.
ATGTCAAACTAGTTTGGGAAATATTTATTTGGGAATTTTGTATCAAGACGAAGACAGAGAATCTTAGAAAATGTTTTTCTGGCTTCACTGGATATATGTTATGGATTTCCTGGAGTGCCCCTTCCATGTTTCCTGCTACAGCTTGAATTGCTTTTCCTGCCTCGGCATGGCCCAAGGCAGGCCTTTGTAACTTAATCGTTTTTTTCAAAGAATCTCCAAGTAAATGTCAACAGTAGTTTCTATCCAGCCTGGTTATAGTCACCCAGACTGGGTATGGACCTCCGCATTGCTGCTGGATTTGATCAAGTACAGCAACTGAGCAAAACTGAGTGCCTGAAAGAAACCTCAGAGCCCCAGGATACTGCCCTGAAAGGCAGAGGAACTTAAAAGAGCTGGTTGACCTTCCTAAGCAACCTTCTTAAAGGGTAAGGAAACTTTCTGTGCTCAGGAAAATGAACGTGTGTCAGGATGCCAGCTCAGCTGAGTGTGTAACACCCAATGAGCTCAAGCCACAAGAGTTGGAGGCAGGGACAGACGATCCACAGACAATGTAGAGTTACCAGCCAGAATTATTTCAGGGAGAAAGTTTGGAAAGCCAAGCACAACTGGATTTGACACCACATAGATATGAAGGCTAAGAAGACAACCTTCTCTAAGTACTTTGGCAGCAAAAGGAATACCAAGGAATACAATACCCACTGCTGTCTAGGAGCAGACAAATTAACAGCAAAGGGCATTGATGAGAGTTTGATTATCAAGGTCCTCTTCTCATTGCTCTTTATTAGCAAGGTTTCATCTCAAACCTCACAGTTTCTGCTCTTAGTAGCAGCACTTAGAAAATTGAGGGAGATGAAATGAACATACATGTCCCCACTGTGATAGGGGAGAATTGAATTCAAGGATAGAGCTGAAGGAGCTGGTCCATGTCATGCAAAATTGCTCTTGGTGTTCAGGAGAGTTTTCTCATTACTGTGAAAAGAGGAATCATATTTCCATTTCCAAAAAAAAAAAAAAAAAGAAAAAGAAAAAGCAATGAAGAAACAAAGAAACAACTACAGCCTGGCCATCAATAAGTAGGAACATTACAAATCAAGTCCTCACAGAAGCCCAGTCCAAGTACATGAGAAACTGAAAGTTTTTGGAAACAATTAACACAGATTTATCATGAGCAAATGGAAACTGATTGACCTGATTGCATTCTGCAGCAAAAATGTGGGGCTCTGTCAATGAAGGAAGAACAGTGGATGTTGCATACCTTTACTTTGGCTTTTACTTTGATAGGTTATTCTATAGTAAACTTGTAGGCAAACTGGGCAAACTGAGGATTCATTGCAAGGTAGGTAAAAAATTGGCTGGGCTTTCTTGACTAACACAGTAATAGTGAGTCATTGAAAGGCTGGGCAGCCATGTACAAGTAGTATTTCGCAGGTATCACACTGTATCTCCATTAGTTATTATGCCATTCGGGTTTTGCTTTCTTTCTTTTACGTGTTCTCTGTATTCTTACACATGTATTTGTAACTCTGTCACCTATTGTATTAGTAGCTAGTTTTCCCAGTACTTTCCCATGGCCTTTCTCTAAGCAGAAAGACAAGACAAATTCCAGAGCTCCAAGCCCCAGGATGTACAAGGCCCCAGTGCTGTCTTGGTTCTTCCTGGGAGCAAAGGCCGAGAACAACTCTTAGAGATACATTGTCATGAGCAAAGTACAACCAGTGCTGAAGGGGAGACTCCAGAGAAGGGGCTAGACCTGGGAGGGGGAATTGCATCACCACTGGTCCTCCTAGCTGGGGCTTTTATCAAATATGCTAATTTCCTAAAACCTATAAAAATGTACTCACCCCTAGGGGGGTGGGCTTTTGTGAACATCTTTCCATAACTGCCTCTGGAGGTCTTCAAATAAGGATCCCCTTTTATATTACCTCTTCACTAAAATTATCTCAAGTTTCACTTCCAGGTTCAGAAAAAGGCATCAGTTATCTTGGATGAGAGGTGTGCTTGGAAGTGTGCTTTTAGCAAATTGGTGGGTGGTATAAAATTTGGGGTGAAGTAGCTGAACGACTGAAAACAGGACCTTCTGCAAGCTGTAGCAGTGGACTGACAGCAACCTCATGATGCTCAATAGAAACAAGCATGGAGTCTTGGATCTGGGATAATCCATCACGTGCATTGGGGCTGACTGGCTGTGGAGCAGCTCTGCTGGATGGGACCTGGAAATCCTGACAGACAAGCTTAACATGAGTCAGCCACACGCTGTTATGGCAGTGGGAACCATCTACACACATGCATTGGGAGAGCATGTGCTTCTTCCTTTCCTCCTGGCACTTGTGAGACCTCATCTGAAAAGCTGGGACCAGTTTCAGTCTCCCCAGTACAAAGAAATACATGGATGTGCTGGAGAATGCCACAAAGATGTCTGGGGCACAAGACATAGGAGAGGAGAAGGAACTGGATTTTTCAATCTTAAAAAGGGAAGGACGAAGAGATTAAATTGCTGTCTACAGGCACCCATGAGGGTGTTTACAGTGGAGATGAGGATAGATTTAGCAGTGCGTAGTGACAGGGCAACAGGATATGCTGCAGCCATTGTAAACCCCAGTGGTTAAACTCTGGAGCAAGCTGCCTAGGAGGTCTGAGCAGACTCCGTCCTTGGAAAATGCTAAACATCAGGGCTTATTCTTTCCTGTCATAGTCCAAAAAGCATGCAGGACATTTGCTGATGAGCATCTATATAGCAAAACCTTTACATGTTAGTATAGTCTCTTTTCTCTTGTTTTTCTCAGCTATGTCTAATCCCTTCATCCTTTTAACACCATGTGTTTTAAACTGGTTTTCCCTGGGTGTCTTTTCTCTCCTTGGAATTCTGTCTGCACTTGGTGGCTTCCAGAACTGGACACTGGGCCCTAACTACTGATCCTAGGCAACATATGACTTGAAAAAAACAAACCTGCTTCTTACAACTTAGGTATGATTTTCAGGTTACAGGATCCAAAAAGTTCGTTTGCTTTTTGTTAAAGTAACATCACAACATCAGCATATATGTAGTTAAGGATCAACTGTATGAGCTAGGGCAGCTTCTGTAGTGGTGGTATTTGGCTGCATGGTTCAGACTCTGGTTTTTTCATTTCCTCTCTCGCTCCCCTGCAGTTTCATGCGTTGAAATTAATTTTGCAAATTTCAGACAGTTATCTCTTGTTTTCAGAGGTGTAGAGTTTGGGGTACCCTTTTCAGAGTGCCCCAAATTGGCTTTTGTTCCTTCTCTGAGATGGAATTTATTAACAGAAATATTAGATTGTGGCACTGTATTACCCACCACACCAAATTTGTAGCTAACATCATGTTCAGTTGCAATAACAGACCTCTTCAGCACTGAGGGTAAATAACCAATACCAAAAAAGCCCCGGCATTTCTTGACACTTTTAACTTGTTCTTCCTTAGTCTTAAAGTTAAGCTTTCTGGTTTGTTCTGCAAATTTATTTTTCAGAGATGCATTCTGAACTTTTCCTGTTCTCAGACCTTCTTTGTCCTCAATGAATATTCAAAGAGAATTGTTCCAAGATTACTTTGGCTTATTTCCCTAGACTCCTTCCTGGAATTTCAACTATCCTGACAATTAAAATACTTTTAACTCTTTATGAGTATTATATATGTTCTTCTAGATTATGGTCTGTGTCTTAAGTCTTCTGCTTAAAATTGCATTAAATGTCTGGCCACAAATAGCCCAAATTGCAGGTGAGATACAGATCCAAAGTACACATTCACTTTCACTAACCCTTAAAAAAATCCCAACATAAAAGCCACTGGTTTTGCAGATAACTGTTTTGTATGTAAACATTTACAACTGACTTGGTTCTCCTGGATCCTTCTCCTTACCTTTTTTCTCCATACAATCTATATTAAGTGTGTAACTCTATTTCTTTTTACTGATCTTTTCTTTTTCTGTTTTGCCTCAGAAATACTCTTCACTTCACATTGGTCAATGTTTAATCTCCACATTGATATTAATTTCAAACTGGACACTTCAATATTGTCATTTACTAAAGCCTTTTCCAGAAAGTAATCTGACATAATGGATGTTTCACAAGTTTCATGTGGGCTGACATTACTGAAGCTGTGCTATATGCTTCTAAGGTAGAAATTATGTACTTGTTTTCAAAACAAAAGCTTGCTCTTAGTAGCGATCTTAATTTTTCAGGACAGAGATTTGGTCTAAATACTCATAACTGAGCCAAGTTCTGCAAGAAGAGTGACCAAAAAAATCACATGCATTCTAAAGACTGAAATTACATATTTTTAAAATCAAACATTCTGTTTTGATATTAAATATGCAAATGCTATAAATAGGTATTTTTTAGGAATATATTACTTAAATGCAAATGTTCAGATGCTAGTATTTACATTACACTTCTTTCTATGCCCTGAACAGGTACTGCTTAGCAGCTAAGGACAAAAAACTGGTAGAAGGGAAGTAGTCTCTCATTCATGGCTAGCTTAACATGAAGCAGAAGGAAATAGAGAAATAATCTTCATAGTTCTTATTGATCCCTTTATATTATTACAAGCTAGAAAGTCAAGCTATTTATTGACTGAACTTTGGATAGCCATCTCTGATTAGCTCAGCTTTCATGAGCAAACCTTACAGTTCAGTGAAAAATGCTGCATGCTGTCAGAAAGTGTAGGAAGATGTGAGGTTGCAAAACAGATGTCATTTTTCTTCTTTACCAAATAAATTCAAAAATATTCAAGGTTAACCTTATCACAGTTGATGACAAAACAGAAGGTGTTGACATGCTTCTGAACTTACATTTTTCTCATTTTTATTGAAAAATTAGTTATTTGTCAAAGATTGACAAAATATAGACTCACAAGAAGGGATATACTCAATCTGTAAGAATTTTTCTGGATGAAGTCCTACTTGCTTACTGAAGTTCTCAGACCAAATGTAATTATGCCTCTACATTCATGTTGCCTTTGGTAAACATACTTGCAGAGTAATATGACTTAAGTTCCAGCCTGGCATCCTCTGGTCACAAAGGTTTTTCCCTGGAAAACTTTGAATTTGCAAGACTGTCAAGTTTGGATTCTTCACGGGCAAATCAAAAAGGGCTGAGGGACATGCCCTGTCCTGTGCCATCTTTAGCACAGTCTTTAGGTTCAGACAGATAGGACAGTGCAACTCTTCATGTCTTACATTCTGTAACTTCTCAGCAGTCTACACCAAACTCAGCAAAAAACCCTGCAAATACAGCTATGAGACCAAGAAAATCTAGAGTCATGCGTGTTTCCAGACCTGTTCCACAAAAGAAAGCTTCTTACTGTCTGAAGACCTTTGGTCAGAAACTATTCTGTGCTCCACATTCCGTGAAAACAGATCTCTAATGCCTCTTTGGTGGTGGGTTTGGAGAAGGTGGAAATTTTCTTCAGACTCCAGATCTAGAGATGGGCGTAACCACGAACTTTTGAGCAAGACACATAAGTGGCATTAATACTAAACAGACAAAGTATTCTCAGAAGACAAAGATCAAGTAATCTTTTAAAATCCCATAACCAGACACTCATAATCTCACATACCCAACTTTAGCTGCACAGAATAGACCCTGCTGCTAAAAGTTAAAGGCAGCTAATCTGTATTATCTCTCTTCATGATGCTTTCCCACAGATGATCTGAAATACCAAGCTGTAACTGCATTCTTTGGGTAACAAAAAAGCCACCATCGAGTCTAAAATCTAACCTTAGTGACCATTCATATTTATCCAATTGGATAAAAAATTAAGGCCTAGGGATTTGCTTCCTCCAGGGGATGCAGAGTACCCAGTTTCCTCCCCTGGGATTATTAGCTGTGAGAGATCCAGCACAGTAGAATCACTTTTTTCTCCTCTTCCTTTGGACCTGCAATGAGAGAGTACTATTTCTAATGCAAGCCCTCTCTTCTGAAAGAAATTAATTTCCAATTTATATTGCATCAGTTGCAATGCTAGAAAGCACTGGTGGACTTTTGCTGGCATTTTCCTAAGCTTCTTAAATTCATCACGTCTTAAATCCAGAAGATAAATATTCACAGGATTTTTGGTTTAAAACTAGTCCTTTTGGGGTGCTTTGGAGCAAACTTATAAAAGTGCTGCCTGAAATGAAATGCAAAGTAACAGCATCTGGGATTAACAAACAGCCATTTTTAAAATAGCTGCTTTTAATTACTGAGCTCTAAATCAAAAAGTCAGTGTAACATCAAGGGGTGCTTTTCTCTATTGAATGTGAACACCATTTAAAAGTGAGATGTCTTCTAACCCTTTAATTTACACCTTCTAGGGATGGTTCTGAGTCACAGTTTTAATTTCTTCCTATTTTTTCCTCCAGGGGTTGCAAAACACATTTCAAAGTCTCAAATAAGTGAAGAGACCTGATCCAAAATTCCTTGGCAAATCTCCCTCCTATTGTGAGGAATATTGGCTGCCAAGAGTCCAAGACTGAACTCTGTAAGGACAGTGTTTTCCCAACCCTCCTGGGTCACTTCAAATGTCTTTTGAAAATCTGATCTTTGTATATTGGGTGGCTGAAGTGTTGCTATCTGTATTTTCCTACAGTAACATTCTTTTATCCCTAACATTGGGATAAATGTGACATTTATTTTTGTCACTTTGACATTTCAGAAAATGAGAGGAATGCTTGATTTCTATGTGTCTCTTTTACCCAAAACACAACCTCTATGTGCTCCAAACTCACATAGAGGAAAACGAGTGCATTAAATGTTGCCACTGCTGAGCTCTGGTATTCCTCCCAAAAGCATAGTGGAAGACTATCATAATTATGTAAAACTTTTTACAAGGCTCATAGTGCTACTACCACAGCACTGCTTCTGACATGAATGAGATTAGTTTCATTCACAAGAGAAACAAATTTCATTCAGGTGTTTGTTACATCCTACTGATGACTTGTAGCTTCTAGTATGTGAGTATTTATCTTAGCTAATGGAAAAAACATTTCTTGACTATCATATTTTCTGAAGCCAATGTACTAAAGAGGTGCAGAAGGCAAGCGGTGTGGTGGGTGATTACTAATGTTCTGACAGTACATGGTTTGGTATGAGGGAACATTTATTAAACAAACAACGTTGACTTGACCTAAGACTGAAGTTTGATCTCTAACAGGAAGACCTATCTAATGATTAAACCATGGAATTAGGCTGTTAGGACTATAGCTAATAAAAGCCTGGGGTGCTTGTAACTGGGATGCTGCAATTCTTCATTCCAGATACATGCTGACCACAATGAAATCCAAGGACCGAGGGAGATGATTTAAAGCCACTCACTGAGAAAAGAGCTGCCTCCAGCCAGCCCAAGGAAAGGATTAATACAGGAGTGAAGGCAGGACTCTGACCTCTTTCGAGGCTAGGTGCCTGAGGGAAGCATACCAGGTGATTCACAGCAGGGCAAGATTCATTGAACCAGAAGGGAGATCTTAAGGAAGCTGACTCCACTTTTCTTAGCTCTGTGGTATGTAACTGAGAACAGGCAAGTTTTGCCCTAGGCAATTACAGAAGAGTTATAATGACTCTGAGACCAGATAAGTGGGGATCCCCACCCAACAGGGATGAGATATAGAAAATGAGGTACTGCCCAGGAGAGTGGGCTCTGTTGGGAGAAGAAGGAAAACAGAGGGTCACTTATTATGCACTTGACACAGCAGATTGATTTGGCTGAATGGATGGGAGTACATAATGCTGCCACTCTTTCTCTCCCCTACCTGTAACACCAGCCTTTAAGCCTTAGAGAAGCCGTGCTCCTGATAAGATTCCCAAAAACATTTAGCCCAAGAGAAAGGACGCACTGTTAGAGCACAGTGTTTAATGTGTTCATTAACGTATTCATCATTCTTTAAATTTTTTTTCTGTAGCCAAACATACAGCTTTTAGCAGGAGTTACAATGATTACAGTAAAGTCAAGGAGAGAGCTTTGGAGTTTAACAAAACCAGCTTTAAAATATGCAAATTTGGTGAGTTTTTTGCAGTGGGTTTAGAAACAGCTGTCAGAATGTCCTTAAAATTTGTGGTGTGGTGTGGGGGGGGAACTTGGGATGGGAGTCAGCTGCCTAAGCTCAGATGGAAAGAGCCCTTTCAGGTGCCTGACGGTACCCAAATAATCTGCATTGGGCAGGCAGACATGACGTGGTCCTGACATACAGGAATCCCACACTCTGCTGGAAAGGCCTCAGGAGGACACCCTGTGGGAAATCCAGTGAACTCTGAACATCCATGACAAGGCACTTGAACCACTTTCTCAGTTTTTGTGGCAGTGTTTATTACAGGACAAGAGATGCCCATGTGGGCTCTATCTGCTCAGCCCTTGCTGGGGAGTTCCATACCCCACTGCATTCCGTGGGGGAAGACCATTACAGTGGGTAGTATCCATGTCCAAATTCATCATTTTTCAAGAGAGGAATATTTTTTTTTATTCTGATCTGTGAAACCTAAGTGAAAATTGAATCCTAAAACTGTATTTGATTATGTGTTGATAAAGCACTGCAAAGATTTTCAATGCTTTATTAAAGGTTCTTAATATGCTTGATTGCATATATCCCAGCCAAAATCTTCTCCATCCTACATAGGTATTTATCTCAGCCAGCAGATTTTGTTTGTTCAGATCCAAATTAGAAAGTATTTGAAGCAGATAGCACATTTCTAAAAATATACTGAATTTACAATGAAGCTTTAACATTCTCTGGCTAAATTTCACACATCTGATTTGATTTCTGAAAAGAAAAGGTAAACACAGAAAGTTTCTTCACTAGTTCTCATGCACTGCTTGCAACAATAAAAGAGGAATATTTCCTATATTACTCCCATGTATTTTAAGTAGAGAAGAAATGCCCATTCCCTTTACAGGCAAGGAAGTCAAGTTTCCAACTGCAGTTAATGCCATGTTTTGTTCTATTTATTGGTAATATAAGCTCCTATGCAAATTGAATGGCTGCTGTTCAGATCCCCGATTAATACAACAGAGGAGGATGGAACTAAATTACTTCTGTCTGTCTTAACAGGACTTTTTAATAAAACCTACTTTACACAGCCACGAATCTTGCCAGGTTAAATTCTCACTTTAGCCGTGTTTGCATTCTTGTTAATTTATTTTAACTGCAGCACAGAAGGTTAGGGTAATGGGAAGAGCTGAAAGTGGAATGGTTACAGTGAAACCTACTGCCTGTATTTAGATAATTTTCCTCCCAAGTGACAGTCCATTAAATCACTAAATTGTTTTATTTGCTATTTAAAAAATGTCCTTGAGTCACAGAAACTAATGAAAGAAGCCTTAGAAGAAAATCAGCAGATTTTGTAAAAGTAGAACTAATATGATGTGCAGAGCTTTTACAATACTATAACTTTTGACTTTGTAGAAAATGAGATAGTGCATCACAAAAGATACTTTTTACAGAGATTAGAAATGTTTCTTTCTCCCTTAACTTTAAAAATAATAGTTTCAAAATTCAGGTTTAGCAAATTGTTCTAGTGACTATGTTAAAAAATCAATTTCTATATTATATGTGGTATCTTAGACAAATTTCATTATTTTTTGCTACTGAACAACAGAATATAAAAAGGGTTTCCGTCTTAGTGTCATACAAGTCTACCTTGATTTTTATTGCAGAATTCAATATAAATAACGTTTTGAAATATTCAGTTATCCAAAACTTCTAAGAAATTCTGTAGATCAGTTTATATGGTACCTTCTCTTTTCTGCCCCTTTCTTCTCTTTACCTGATAGGGCCTGCTTCACTTCTTCTCCATCTCTTAGTTGGTCCAGCTACTGCAAATACTCAAACGAATTGTGAAGATAGCAGGAATCACTGCAACAATATGATACACATCTCCTAAGTTATGTGCTTGTAACCAAATGTTACCATTATGCTTTTAAGTTTGAGTACATTATGCTCTCATATTTGTCTGAATTTTTTTGTATATTTTTGGTGATGTCCCACTTGTTAAGAAATATATCTTTTGCTACTTCTGTGAACATTTATGTTTGGTGAGAGAGCCCAAGCTGTCCAAGCGTGTTGGGATTTTCACATTTCACACACAGGTCTGGCTTTTAAAAACTGCTGAGAACATACTCCTGGGCAAAAATGGACCCTGAGCTATCCAAAAGAAATATAAACCAATGAAGGAAGAAAAGACAACTGTGCGGTTTTATGTCCGTACTTGGGAGTATGAGAGATTTCAGACAAGGAACACAAAGGATGACAATGTGATAAAAGAAAATAGATGCAGCAGATTTAAAATGGAATTCTTAATTCATTGCAGGAAGAAACAATATTTAAAATACCTGTTCCAGGCTGCAGAAGAAACTTTAAGCCATTACATTAAAAAACAACAAAAACAGAATGAACAAATAAACAAAAAAAAACCAACCAAAAACCCCTTCCTTTTATGGCAAAGTGGGGAAGTTTTAGCTTTGTTTACAATTCCAGAAATATCTCAAATTTATAGGATAGTTTTAGTTATAGCAATTTTTTTTAAGAGAGTATGACCCTAAAAATGTAAAAAGTCAGTAAAGTAGTTAGAAAATACTGTTATCTTCATATGTAACACAGGATTCAGTTTGTTGCATGCGCTGCTGTTATGGTTTGACACTGGCGCAATGCCAGCACCCCTATGAAAATGCACCTTCCCTAAATAAATGCTGTGAGATGTTATTAGGGACAGAGCAGAGCAGGCCTAAGCTTAATAACAAAGGAAAAAAAACTTTATTAAACTACTACTAATACAGAAAACACATAAACTAAATCCAGGATGAAGACCTTTTAAAACTACCCCTCCTCCTCTCAATTCTAAACACACCCAGCCATGAAACATTACCCGGGATTCTTGATCAAATTACTACCCTTCAGGTAATCTATGCTTAAACTATCAAGGGAGAGAGAAGTCTCTCTTGCACCACAGGCCCCCCAGGAAACACAGCTGCTCCCCTGTGTTTCCCTGTCACACATGGCAACCGCCCGGAAGAAAAATCTGCTAGTGTGACACTCTCCTTTCTATGTCACAGTGCTTTCACTACTGTGCATGGACAGACTGTTCGTAGGGCTCTTTTAAGGATGCTTTGCCACGGACCTAAAGATACAACAGTTCAGTTTCTCATCCTGGGACTACAGTCCCCCCCATTTTCCCCTGGGGCCGAGGGGTCCAAAAACAGGACTCATTTTCTTCTTGAAGACAGAGGGTATCACTATTCCCTCTTCAACTCTCTTCGTTTCTCGCCATTCTTGTGCTGTTCGAAGCTGAAACAGGTCTCCCTGGGTCACCACTGCATCCTCCTAAAATGCAGTCTCTATTGCAGGAGATTTTGGTTCAGTCCATGGTTAATAAGAAAAGTCCAGCTAAAAGCTACTTTATCATCTCCTCCCACCTAAATATTTCTTCTTCTAACATCTCAGGTCCCGGACTATCTCTCTTCCACTACAAATCAAGGAGGAGTAATACTTTAAAAAAAACCCCTCATTTCCTGGAAAGGGTTAAAAGTTCAGACTCCCTGGACGGCTGATATCTCAGTCCGGCATTCTGCCTCCCACGCTGGGCATTCCCCCCTCTTCTCCTTCTCCTCTGCTAGCAGATTTCTAGGTGCTGCCAGGCTCTCTGTCTCTTTCCCTCTTGGGGGGGGCAAAGGCATCTCCGCTTCTCTCCACCCTTCCGTCCACAGGAGCTGGCTGGGTTCCAGACCCTCAGCCCCCTCGGCCTACCTGGACAAGGCCGCGTGGCTTTCCCTCCCCCACCCAGCCTAAGGCTGGGCAGGGGGGGAGTCTGCACACTCTGACTACCGGAACTAAAAGAGAGAGTTCTCCTGGGAGTTCTTGCTTTTAACCCCCTGTGTTCTCAGAGGCGTGTCCATACTTTCAGTGGTCACTCCAGGTGCCAATATCCAAACCTGACCACTGATTGGTTTGACCCAACTTTCTGGAAAAAATTCACTTCCATGTCAAACCACGACAGCTGCTCATAGAACTCAATTTCTTTCCTAGAATGTGTGGTATTTTCTACTGTCCATCAACGCAGGTCTTGTGGATCGTATGTACTACCTTGGCTAGATACTGGCAAGGAATTTTTCAAGTAAAATACAAATATAATACAAATATAACATTGTTAAATATATATTTTATTTAATCTTCTGTCATGACACATGAAGCTATGGATGTTAATGAAACACCACAAATCAACAGAGTACATAGAAGTTAAAGAATTGGCTTTTGCCTTTTTTACTTTCTTTCTTTTTTTAAATTTTCTATACAATATGAGTCAATTATAACATAATATATTATTGTCGCTGTTGAGCAGGACGGGAAGAGAAGGACTCCAAGTTAGAAGGCACGGAATGAAACTGATTTATTTCAAATGCATCGTTCTATATATAGAGAACATCGTACGGACTAATTTCATTGGTCTTAAAGTAAAAACATCTCACACCATTGGTGTGCAGTGAATGATGCACGGTAGTAGAACATATCTATAAACAATGTGAACAACAAGAGAGATTAGAGAATTATTTACATTCTTTCCCAACTGTTTCCCAGGCTCTCGCCTGGTTAGAAAACCCTCTCTTTTTCTCTCTGACTGAACTGAGACTATCCATATATTATTATATTATATATGAGTTATAATGACGGAAAGACAAAAATTTCCCTGTTTTTACACCCAAACTGAATGCTGGTCTGGGGGTATGATTCTTACAACTGGTACTTCAGTAGTCACTGACTAAAATTTAATACAAAATTTTACCAATATGTAAAAATTTGCACAGGACCAAAAAAAACCAAAACTATTCTAGAAATTTTGGGTATGACCTCTGGAAGACTTGTGGTCTGACCTTCCTGCTCAAGGAAGGATGCTCAGAGCCAGTTGCCCAGCACTATGTCCCTATGGCCTTTGAAACTCCACAAATGGTTGGAAAACTCACAACCCCCCTGGACATCCTGGGTCAGTGCTTGGTCACCCTCACAGTAGAAAAGTGTTTCCTCCTGCATTTCACACTGTGCCCATTGCCTCTGGTCCTGCCACAGGACATCACTGCAAAGAGCCCAGCTCCATCTTCCTGGCACCATCCCCTCAGGTGTTTATAGACATTGATGGGATTCTTCCGAGTTGAGTCTTCTCTAGGCTGAGGAGCCCCAGCCCTCTCAGCCTTTCCTCAAAGGAGGGATGCTCCAGTCCCTTCAACTTTGTGGCACTCTGCTGGAGTCTCCAGTATGTTCATTTCTCTCTTATACTGGGGAGTCCAGAACTGGATCCAATGCTCCTGCTGTGGCCTCACCAGTGCTGATCACTGTGGCACAGACTCTTTAACAGAAACCTTTGATAGGCAGCTACTTTAGGGACAGTCTTTCTTCTTATCAAAAAGATCACTTGCTGCTGTCACTTTGAGGATTAGTAATGCCCAAATTCTCAGCCCAAAGGGTGGGAGGAAAAAAAAAAAAGGGGCTGCAGATTTCAGCATTGATAGCACTGTTTTGTCAAAAACAAAATACTCATTGCTTCAGTTGTACTTGGATTTTTTTTTAATATAGACTGAAGTTATTATTCTGGTCAATCTGACCAGCCTGGTCTTCAAGAGGTTGAATTCCTTGTAGGCTTACCATAGAGCTCTCTGAACTTTTGAGGGTTTTCTTTTTTCCTTTTAAGTATGAAGAAAGCACTAGCTAATGCTGTGTGCCATTTTTCTAATCTATATAGACTGTATAATTTGTATGAGATCCTTAATATCTTGCTATGTGAACCAATTTCATGAACCATGAGACCCAAGAGTCTGCAGATAGTCAAATCCACTTCCTCAGAGAAAACTGTGTTACTCAAATACATGTTCAAATATGTTACTAAATTTGGAAGGAGCATTTGGAGCTTGTTGTCCCCGAGTTAACCCCTCCCCAGAAAAATACAGGGTGGAATTAAGACAAGTTTCTACCAGCAGGATGACCATGTCCCACACTTATGAATTTTATTTTTTTTTCTGAGTTTGGAGCATTTAATAGGAGCATCCTGATCAACAGTGGTGCCCCACTACTCTTTCATGGTCTCCCACCACTCTGGTTTGGCACAAAAGTGGCCACTGTGAGATTGTATTGGATGGACATCCTGTTCTCTTGAGAGGACACAGCCTTGGGGGAACCATCTCATGGGACCTATAGCTGCTGAAAACAAGAGGCTGCTGTGCACCTGATCCCCAGCTCTGCTCTACCATCCAGCTCATTCAGCTGGACACACTGTTCACAATGACAATGGTGTTTCATCAGCTTCTGCAGTTAGGCCCACAGATACGTTCAGGAGTGTTGAGACCTTTTATTTCCCCCCAGGCACAGTATGGAAAATGAGTTCTCTAAATTATATGGCAAAATGACCTGACTAAATTGCTGCCTATACTTTCCTTTCAGTGGCACCAGACTGGACACTACATTTGTTAGTGCCCCAGCGAGCAGCCAGCCCTGTTAGGTGCTTCACCTTCTGCTTTCACACACCATGAGAAGTGAAATGGGCAATGCATCATATTTGGGTAAAGAATATTATGCTGACAATGAAATCATCCTTTCACAGTTTTATTTTAATAGCAATTCCCCCCCCTCCCCTCTCCCCCACACCAGGAAAAGATAATCAGACCATATAACCTTACTATTTGCAATGCAAGTAGCGTGGAGCCTTTCCTGCATGAAAGCTGTGCCATGGTCCCTACACATATCTTGGAATAAAAAAACCCAACAAACTAATAGCAGCCCAGTAAACAGAACTGTATTTACCTCAGCAATAACACCTTCTTTGTGACACACCATTTTCCTTTCCCCCTTGCAACTTCATAAGCTTTGGAAAACATGTTTTTGAAATACCTGTGTGTGTGAAGCTTATTAAATTAGTCTGTTCCATTCAGTATTAAAAAAAAAGTAGATTAAAACTCAAGTCATTTCATGGTCTGAAAAGAGTGTCAATAAAAGTGAAATAATGTTTGTACAGTTTAGTTAAGTGGGTTAACCTTTCAAAGAACATAGCAAATGCTTTGTGGAAAAAGAAATTACATTCACATGTCCTCCTGGCTTCGCAGAGCTAGTTTTCTAATGCATCATGAAAGAACTGCAAATACATATATTGAATAGAAAATATGCTGATAGTTGCCCTGTGGCAGGTTTAAGAAAGGCGACAGCCAGAGTACACAGCAGAATGGTTGCTGTGCCAGTTTTGACATCTGTT
This sequence comes from Vidua chalybeata, assembly GCF_026979565.1. Taxonomy (NCBI): domain Eukaryota; kingdom Metazoa; phylum Chordata; class Aves; order Passeriformes; family Viduidae; genus Vidua; species Vidua chalybeata. The sequence continues at coordinate 103,447,749 of NC_071530.1, forward strand.
TTGGAAGAATTTTGTCTGTCTCTAAAGCAGTGTGAACCTCAGTGTACAGTCACTTTGGAAGTGTTAGCTAGTCCACGTTGTGCTGAGCACATTGATGCTTTGAAGTGTCAAAAGCTGCTCAAGATATTTTAGCAACATATAAGCCCATTTCCTTTGACAGAAGATTCAAGACAAGGCTGTGGGAGAGTGAAATTTCTTCTGGAAGATTACACCCATTTCTATATTAAGTGGCAGAAAATCTTCCAGTCAATCTAGCCTTTGAAAATTATGATCTAAATTCTGAGTCTGCTTATATCCTTCCCCTGACTGGGTGGCTGAAGCTCAGGAATTGTCTCCATTGAAACAAACTGACTGTGGATGCAGATGAGGAAAGCTCTGGCCTGGAAAGAGCCTAGAAGAGTAACCAAAATGGGGAAGGCAGGGGAATGTGGTACAGCATGGAGAACTCTGTGCAGTTTAATCATTTTCCTGCACACGTTTGTTCTGTTCCCTGTAATAGCTTATTGTAATCTAAAATTCAGTTCATTATGAAACTTTTTTTTCTATTCTGTTAATTTGAGAGACTTTTACAATTAGAATTCTTAAACCAAACTCATTTAATGTTCAAAAAGACAGAATTGTGGCTAATTAAAGATAACAGCAAATCAACCACATAAAACAATCACATGCTGTACTGAGTATGATTACAACAGCCAGTGTATTGAGCACTGTGAGATATATCTTCTGTTGCTGATGGGGAAATATGCTGCGTCTTCTCTGATACTGCAATTTCCACCCCCTTTTCTCAGGTAGCATTTATCCATTTTTTAAAATGCTGTCATCCTGCAGATTAGTTGCAGGCAACAAGGCTTTTCATAGTCTGGTTCTAATTCCCCATTATGATACAGCACTGTGCCTTAGGCATTGCACTGCAAGCAGTTGCAAAGATTTACTTTCTACCAGTCAATGCTGCACAGGCACCAGAGCCAATCCTTCTATCGACACTGCCTGCTTAAACAGCTATGGATGGTTCATCAACCCCCCCGTGCTAACAGAGAATAGCACACAGCTCTCATCATTACTTTTCTTCACAGTTTTCTTTATCCTTCAGTTTCGTTTTTCTTACTGAAGATTTTAGCAGGCCACAATGGAGAGTATGTGGTTAATACGCAAGGCATAAAATAAATTTGGAAATGTGTTAATCAATTTGAGAGGAATTTTTGGGTACTGAAATAACTGATTAACATCCAAACTTGTGCATAGACGGAGACACACATTATCATCATCAAATTAGATGTCAATTTAAACCTGCTAGCTGAACTCAAGCTCCCCTTCAAGAAAATCTTGGAACGTACAGACAGATACTCAAAAATAAAAAGCCTTGAACTCTGCTGTTGTAATAGGGATGACACTGAAAGTGTCTGGACTAAAATTATTCCACTCAAGATTCCACCATTAACCTTAAAGCCCGAGCTTAAATTCACTTTATATAAATTAAATTAAAATCTGGAGAGTCAGATAGAAGTAGTCAAGAGGGTCTACTTTTGTCTCAAGAGTGATCCTCATTTATGAGGTTGTGGATATAGACTTGAACTGGCATAACATGAATAGTTGCACTAAAGTGTGAATTTTTGGAGAGTCAGTGACCTTCGTATTTCAGACCATTATTACTAGCACAGAAATAAAATAATGGAACAAAGATACAGCTCATCTCTTGGAGGACTTAGCAATGTTTTAGGATACTTTGTCTGCTGACAGATGTTAACTAAGCTAGAATAGTAAACATAACCTTCAAGTGCTCCTCTTTGTAGAGAGTGTTTATCTGCTCAGCTAAACCAGTGCAAAAGCCAAAGCTTTGCTGAAGACATACAAGGCTCCAGTGCAAAGAATATACCTGTTCTCTTCTAAGAAGCAAGGCTACCTTTATTCTCACTTATAATGGACTTGTTCTGAAATTATGGGAGCATGAAAAAGAATTGCAAAATTCTCTTGCCAGTTTTGCTCACTTTCAGGGATTCTTGAGCTGTCAGAAGGGGACAGAAACTTACTGTTCATGAGAATCAGGCCCACTGTATTTAACAGCACAGAATAATACTTAAAAACTGTTCAAGAATGGATAAATCTAGTTAAAAAAAAAAAAAAGGTAACCATTAATTAGATTTGGAATATATCACACATCTCTCAGATTAAGGACCTTTTAATTAAAAATGAGTTTACAGATTTCAGTTTTCCCTGTATGAAAAAGTCATAGACTTTATTTTTATCTACAATTGTTCTTGGCAATGTGTGCCAATCTGTAAATACTCTGGATTTTGTCCCAAAACCCTCCAGTAAATGACCTCATTAAAAATATAACAGTATAGAATAAATTGGCAGAACATGATTGCAGCTTCCAAAAGGCTTTATCTTTTAATGTGCACAATTACTTTAATAACTGGGGGCCCAATGCAGATATAGGTGGAGGGTCTCTGCTACTTAATAGTAATAGAAATATTCGTATTTAATATCTGTTTGTGTCTGGATTTAGTCTGGCTTATACTGTCAATTGACTTAACAAAGGTACTGCTAAGGCATTTTTTCCAAAATGAATGTTTAAAATCTGTGAGGGTAATTTGGGAAAACTCGTTATTTTGTAGACATAACCTTATTTTTGTATCTACTTTTAATTATCAGGTTATGTCTGGACATTTCTTAATCTCACAGATTCAGAAATATGTGAAACACCATTTGTACCAGAGGTCCCGGGTCACATCTCTTTACAGAAAAAGCAACAAAACCAGAGTTAATTTCATTCACATTTCTCAGCATGAGAACTTGGAAATATAAATGTTACTATGAATAACAAGGAAAAAAGTAGATTTTTACTAAAGGACTAATTTTTCCTTAGAGTAGGATCACTATCATTCCATTTTTTCTGGTCTTCTGTTTCTCAGAATACCAAGATATTACATCAGTGCAAACTCCTCAGAAATTATGATGTTGGGACAGTATTTCATATCAAATCAAGTACCTTCTGATATTTTTATAGGTAAAAAGGAAAGGATTTTTTTAAAGACCATGATAAAAGCTTCATTTGGAAAATGTATGCTTACACCTTCAAACAGAAATGCCTATAATTCTGATTATGTGAAGCCATTTTTTTCTACAATATTTATTCCACGTTTGTGACAGTCACTTTGGCATCATCTCCTTCAGCGTTCCCATTACAGCCAATTATTTTAGTATGTCAGAGTAATACTTTGACATGAAATCTCCCTGGGTCTGGGGACTGTTCTTGCTGCAAGGAGGTGATTTCATTAAGTAGGATGGACTAAGAGCTCAGTCCTGAAAACCCAATGCAGTCTTGCTGTTGCTTGCCATGTCAATCCCCAAGGAAAACCCTGGGGGGCCCAGATGCTAAAGTAGGAGCACCTGGTTTCCTGCCAGGGAGTGCATGGCTTCCTCCACACTCCGGCTTGCTGCTCTGGATTCAGCCTGAAGGGGTTGAAGTTGACAGCCCATGTCCATGTGACTGCCTGCTTGCTCTGGCACCTCGTGTTGAAGGGACAACCTGGACAGTTCCATGCCTGTTAATCAACATCCATTATATGGCTTTGGGTAGTGCTTGTCTTGGCGTGCACGAGTGCTGATCCTGTGGTCTCAAAGTGTGGTGGGTCAGCTTTGGCTGCAAAGCCAGGTTCTTCTTCTCCCTCCTCCTCAGTGCAGAGGGGAATGGATTAGTGCAAGGTGTGATGAAGCCAGTGCAGCAGCAGGTTTCCTCTTCAGTTGCATTTCTTTAATTTTCCCCTTAGACTCCTCTCACTCCTCTCACTTTATTAAAATTAAATCTGTTAAAAATGTTTTTACTGTTAGTTCAGCTGAAAACTGAGCTGGGGTCTCAGAGTGCTTTAGTCTAGCTCATTCATAGTCTTTTTCTTTCTTCATTTTGTTGTTGTTTTTTTTTTTTTAATGGGGCTCTTGTGTAATATACTCACCTTTCCTCCACACAGAGCAATAATCCTCCATCACTCAAGGCAAGAACTACCCCCATAGGTCTTCTTTCTCCACATGAAATCTCACACAATATGGACATGTTATGAAAGTTTAAATGTCAGTATTCTTCCACAATGCCTGTTGATGATCAGGAATGGCAAGATGAGACCTTCATGAGTGCCAGACAGAAAGAGACAGCATACATTTGGTGTTTCTAGAAAGGGACAATATAACTGCACCACTTGGGCTATCTATCCTGTGATCATCTGCATGCCTTCCTACCCTCCCTGCCTCCCTCCCTTATCTCCCCAATTTTCTTCATCCGTGAGACAGGTGAATGAACAATGAGCTTTAGGGCAGCAAAGGCAGGAAAGAAAGACAGAAGACTTGGAGGGTGATGGGACTGGTGCTGCCCCTTCAGAATCTGACTGCCAAAAGTAATGGCCCACAGAGCATAGTCCCATCCCTTAAGACTTGTTGGGGAAAAAAACCCAGTCTTTCCACCTTGCTGAAGGAGGGTTTACCATCATCTTCAGCACTGATGTGCTGGTCCATGCTGAGTGACAGAGGGAGCCTTGGCTTAGAGACTCGTGGTAGAGTGTAAACATTACAGGTGGAGGACAAGGGGTGGGACCAGAGCAAGGGAGGTGTAGGCTGCCCCTATTCAAACACACAGTTTTTAGGAAAAAATTATGCCTTGTATGTGTATTGACTTTTTCATGGCATGTCCCAGGGGAGATAGAGCCACAGCTGCTGTGCCGGGTGAGTGCCTGTCTGGATTGCATTTGCTCCACCACCTGTTGCAAGTGAGAAATCATATTGTCTATTGTAGAACTAAAGACAGACGTTAATTGCAAGCAAATAAGCAAGGGCATGGCTGCAGCTCTGCTGGCTCTATTTTGACCAGCTGCAGCTCCATGAAGAGAATGCCCAGGGGAGAAGAGAGGACCTAAGCCCTGGTAAGAGACTTGATAGTAAAAGCAGAAGAGAAAATTCACTGTTTCCCCATATAGATAAAGGATAAATAAATAAATAAATAAATAGAATAGTTCTTCTTTAATTATTTTCTTCTAGCAAAGAGCTATATCTGAACTCCTGTTTTAGTTCAGAGGATTGCAGTTTATTTCTAGACACTGAAATTTATACAGAAACCAACAGGTTTTCCTGTCTAAATAAAGTATGGGAGAAAAAGCTGTAAGCATACGGCAGCCTTAGAAATTTTATATGCATGTTGCAGTGAAGATGGGGGAAAAACAGCTACTCTTGCTGAACACGTCACTGAATAATCCACTCCGTTACCATGATAGCCACACTGCTACCTTGAAAGAAATCATGCTTGTTTTAATGTGGCATGATGGATGAAAAAAACAACCTTGGATCCACAAGGAGCTGAAGAAAGAACTAATCAATCATGTTCTGTTTCATTCTTTCTAAACAACTACTGTTGCTGATAACAGGTAAGTAAATAGAATTTATTATCCCAGTGGAGGAAAGCTGAATTAGTTGCCTGATGATAAGCTTCCACACCGTGAGCAAATTGCCTGTTTGCAGACAGTCCAAGCTCGAGGGAATGTGTAAGGTCAGAGGTATTCCTTCTGCTGAAACAGTGCACTTGGTTTTAAAGGCTGTGCAGCTGGTGATCCTCACCCAGCAGGGATTCACGGGCTGCATTTTGGGGCCTCCCTCACTTGCAAACTTGGCTTGGCAGCACCAGTGCTTTTTAAGTGGCCAGGCATTCCCTGCCCAGGAACCCAGGATAAGGCTTCACAAATGCGGGATTCAAACCTTCCTGAGCAAATCTAATGCTGTATACACTGGAAAAAAACTTCTGCAAGCTGCCATATGGGGAATGAGTCCTTTTGGCCTGGAGAAATGGGGCTCGGGTGCTCATGTGACTGATTGAGCAACTGTGGGTGTGAATGTGAATGTGGGCTGGGGGAGTCTGTCTCAGCTCACATACTTGCCACTGGCCAGATCTGACAGCGGGTCCAAAGTTATGCAATCTGAAAGTTGCATGAAAATGAGCTGTAGTACAGGTCCAAAGGCCATCTTAGTGCTTCCTCCAAGGGGAAGTCTGCTATGGAATTATATCCCCTATATAGACATATACCAGACAAAGTAAATAATGACTGGGTTACTTACTTAAAAAAAAAAAAAAAAGGAAAAAAAAATCAAAAACCCACAGTGAAGATGAGATAGTTCACAAATTCAGGAATCCCTGCAGGACCTGTCAGTACAAGAATTTTATGAGTGATTAGTTGCTCATCAAGTTATTTCTCCCTTCTGCTTTTCCTCAGATAGTTCCCCTGTTAATCTACTACAGCTCTATAAATACATTTAATTACTGTGGAGCAAAATAAAATGTCTGCTACAGAAATGTGCTTTACAAGAGCAGCAAAAAATTTGAAGACTCAATTGGCCTCAGTGTGTGGGATCAGGCAAAGGTCATGCGGATGAAATATGACATGATCACCTAATTAAACACTCACAGGGAGCACACACATGGAGAGTGTTCTGAGTATCTGTTAACTTGGTATGCTTGTCTTAAATTTTGAGTGCTTTGCTCTGAATTCCTTTTTTTTCTTTTTTTTTTTTTTTCCCCTTAATAAAAAGGCTCATTTGCAATTGTTCTGGAGGGCTTAATGATTTCTTCAAAGAACAGGCATGCATCCTTTGAACTTTAGCAGTAGTATTGTTTATACTCACAAGTACAGCATAAATCTTGGCTTCCTGATCACTTTTACTTCTGGAATAGTGGCTTGCTAGGCTGCAAGCGAGCCGTTTGGAAATGAGGGAAGGTGAGATTCACACGTTGTTATTGGATTTCTTAGATATTGACCAACAGCAGAAAGGGTGGAGGTGCTCCTGGGATCAGCCTCACTTCCTAGAGGGCAGAATGTCCCAGTGGCTACAGACCGTCTGCCCCCATGATCTCTCTTTACCTTGCTCTTCCCCACATAATTTGGTCTTTTATCCATCCATCTCTACCACACACCCCAGTGTCCCAATACTTATCCCATGTGCACTTATGCTGCCTCTCCAGTCCAACTCTAGCCCTCTTTTCCCACAAATGTATCCTCCCTCAGCCTTGACACTTCCTCAGATGCACTTCCTTTAGCACTCCTTCTTATTTTCAATCCCAGGCAGGGATTTCTGCCCCTTCAGCTGGCAGGAGACCCCACAGCAAGGTGATGAGCTTCCTGCTTACAGGGTTTTGACTTGACCACTCCATATCTGGCTGTGGAGTAAGCTGGCTGCAGGCAGCATTTCTGAAGACAACCTGCCTCCCCCAAAGCTGTGACAAGGACATCTAAATTGAAATAATTCATTTGTCACGTAAGTCAAAAGAATGTTTAATGGTGAGGCTAGTTCCCTGCCTACAGGAGAAAAAGAAGAGGATGATCATAATATTTCTCAAAATGAAGAGGAAAATGGATTCTTTCCTCATCCCATCCACCAAAGCTGTTCTGTTGTGAAAACTCTGGAAGGGGGGAAAAGTCAGCTGGTAGAAGATGTTCTTTTACATGGGTTGCTGCCCCACAGTTACTGTGCAAGGCAGCAAAACTGGCTGTCAGATGGAGACTGTCAGTCTGTGTCATGGTGGGGGTAGCTCTCTGTTCTGCCTGGTGTAGCAAACCTCTGCCAGCAAGGGGACAAATATCTTGGATTTGCCAAGTAATGGCAAGCATTTACTCTGCTTCTCCCACAACCCTTTTGCAAAGAAAATGTTCTCTATGTAAATACCCAGTGTACCTTCTAAGACACCTAGATAACCTCCCTTCCCTTCAAAGGGAGGTGTCCTGGCCATATTTGCAGATCAGTATTTGCAGAGCTAATGCCTTGTGTGGCTATCTCACTAGAGGAGATCCAAGCTTGGCTGGAAGCAAGTCTTTTGTGATTCCCATCCTCACAGAGACACATAATAGAAAAGGACTGTGATCCAAAAGCTAAGCTTTCATTAATGCCAAAATTAAACTCATTTATAAATAGAATGTGAACCAGGTCATTCTTGCCAATCCAAGTTTGTAGACAGTCTGAAATAACAGCTCTGAGCAGTATATAAACTGTTCCCATTCTTCTCAATGTGGTGCTAACTAGGAAATCTAATTATCACAATTTAAATGTCAGCATCATTAAATGTTTTGCTACTGAATACTCTAACAGAAACATCCAGCTAATATGCACTTATTACATTCCCAAACCACCTCCCATATTTTTCACCGTGTGCCAGATGTACCACCTGTCCTCTGCCCAGTCATCAAAACCTCCAGATTCCTCCCTACAATTTTTACTACAAAGTAATTTAGCATTGTCAATCTGACAGCCTGGGATTCGTCTTGAAAAGCTGGGGAGAAGGTAAATAAAATTTGGTGTTGAAATAAAGACAGCAAGAAATCCGTTGCATGCAGCAATACTAATTGAATATAATGCTGGTTTTAGTATTCTTCTTTACATTCAGTTTGACCCAGTAAGATGTTCATGATTGCATTCATCTGGATCTGATGGCATTTCAGACAGTTTCATTCCAGTTTGTTGAGGAGCTGGTAAAAAAGATGTTGGCTAGAAAGATGAGGCAACTCGTAAGGGTAAATATTTGTCAGAAGAGCAGTTGCTGCTGGTTCCTCAGTACAAGCACTTTTCATTGGTTGTTGCATATGCTGTGCCAGAGGCCATATTGAGCAAATGGCTGTTAAAAAGTTGCAAATAAACTCGTGATTTATTTCACTATTCACCCAAAGCCTTTTTTCTTTCCTGTTGAAGATAAGAACCTTTTTTTGAAACACTTAAATCAAACAGTTGTTTGAAATAAAAATTGAAATTTCAGACTCACTCATGACAGAATCGTAGAATCATTAAGGTTGGAAAAGACCTTCAAGATCATTGAGTCCAACTGTTAATAAAGCATTGCAAAGCCCACCACTAAACCACATTCCCAAGTGCCACATCTACGTACCTTTTAAACACCTCCAGAGAGGTTACCACCACTTCCCTGGGCAGCCTGTTCCAATGCCTGACAACCCTTTTCATGAAGAAGTTTTGCTACACCTCCCCTGGCACAACTTGAGGCATTTCTTCTTTTCCTTTTGATTGATGTTTTGAAGAAGAGGCTGACCACCATCTCATTACAACTTCCTTTCTGTTAGTTGTGGAGAAAAATGAGGTCTCTCGTGAGGCTCCTTTTCTCCAGGCTAAACACCCCCAGCTCCCTCAGCTGCTCCTCACAGGACATGTGCTCCAGACCCTTCACCAGCTCCATTGCCCTTCTCTGGACACGCTCCAGCACCTCAATGCCCTTCCTGAACTGAGGGGCCCAGAACTGACACAGGATTCGAGGTGTGGCCTCACCAGTGCTGAGTACAGGGGGGACGGACAATCACTGCCCTGGTCCTGGTGGTCACACTATTATTGATGCAGGCCAGGATGCCACTGGCCTTCTTGACCACCTGAGTGCACACTGGCTCGTATGTTCAGCCACTGTCGACCAGCTCCCAAAGGACCTTTTCCCTCAGGCAGTTTTCCAGCCATGCTGCCCCAGCCTGTAGTTCTGCAGGGAGTGCAGGACCCAGCACTTGGTCTTGATAGAAGGGCAGTGAAGCTGCTGAAGGTGTGAGCACCCATCTTCATCCATGGGAAGTCGGTTGCTCTGCAAGAATGTTGTAAGAAACAATATCAATAGCTTTACAAAACTCTAGGTAGACAATATCCACAGCCTTCCCCTCATCCACTAAGCACGTCATCTTTTCATGGAAGGAGACTGGGTTAGGCAATCAGGGCCTATGTTTCACAAGCCCCTGCTGGCTGATCCCCTGGCTGTCCTGCATGTGTCAGGGCATTCAAGATGGTCTGCTCTGTGAGCTTCCACAGCACCCAAATCAGACTGACAGACTGACAGGACTCTAGCAACAAGCCTGTAACGACCTAGAGCTTGTATGTGCAAAGTGTAGACAAAAATTATTTTACTGAAATGCATGTTCTATGCATGAAAAAAATCAAGAGATGAAGAGATGGGTTGATGTAAAACTGCTGTAGTATGGCTCTGAGCTGCTGAAGAGTTGGATTCCCTTGAAAACCCTGTGGTTGGAAGTGCACAAGTCTGGCCTTTCTATCTGCTGCCATGCCCAAAGTGTGCTCATGCATGGCAGCTTGTGTGCCAAAGCAAGTCCTGTGGATGGAGCAGGCTGAGCTGTCACACAGCTCCTGAACATTTCTGTAGCCAGTAGGTGAATGGTTCTGCCCATGACACAAGCTGATGTCTGTCCCAGGCAGATCTGATCCCAAATATAACATTGGTCAATAGCAGAGACAGATCCAGAGCCAGCTGCCAAGGCTTCTTGAGGAAAGGCACAGACACCTAACTTCGGCTGCTGGCAAAGGAATGTGTCCAAAGTAAGAATTGCAACCTGAAGAACCTGTGAATAGAGCACCCATCCTCATGGGTCCCCCACTGATCACCATAGGTATCTTACATTGCAAGCCATCACTTCTCTGAGTGGTTGCCATTGCTTCTCTGGGTCATGGAAATGTCCTTAAAATAACAAAATCTATTATAGAATTCATCTCTTGAGATCATGGGTTTGAGGTAAGACTATAAGCTAGAGTTGCAGTCCTGACAAGAAAGACTGTATCTGAATTCCTGATGGTAAAACATATTTAGTGTGAATTACACTGAACTGCAGAGATGGCAGCAGTTCGATGACACTTTAGACTGATTCTCCAGTGTCTCTTGTATCAATAGGTGTATAAACAACTGCCACAGGAACTGTGCAAATGGAGCAAAATGAACAACCAGGTCTCTGAACTATAGCCTTCTTTCCAGATGTTCATGTGAGACACAGGTTATAAAAAATGTCTCCCTGATGATGATGTCATCTTGGACAGGAAGATAAAATAGAGCTTCTTTTGTCAAAGCACCTGTACTAATCACATGCTCTCTGTCCTTTAGATAATATCACTGCTGTCAAAATCAAATTGAATACTTCATAGTTTCAAATCAGGAAACACGAGTGTTCTCTCAGAATAATCTCTAGGTGAGATTCAAATTGCAATTCCCTTTAAAATGTAGGCCACTGCAGTCTGTGTAGTTGTTCCAAGGTTTTCCAACTAAACAATTTGCTCGAAAAAGGAACGGCACAGTTTTCACTGGTTTCCACTGTAGACTTCAAATAGATGCAAATTGTGATTTTGGAAACAACTAATCAATGAGCACATTAGCATAGGGACTTTATCTCCCATATAACTGGCATATAACTTCAAAAATCCCCTTGTTTGGTACTCCAAAGAGGTCCTCTATTCACTTAAGTTGATCAGCTCAATAACTCCTCTTCTAAACTTGGTGTCTCAACCAAAAAGTGTAGTGTGGGCTACTGCTTGTTTCGGGCTACTTCCAAGAGCTAATTGATAGCTCTTTGGATGCAGCTTTGCCATCATTTTTGAAATGATACGCCAATGAGAAAAAAAAAAAGTTTCATAGCCAGTCCAGAGAGACCAAAGATATCTGGTGAGGAACTTGGTGAGGAACCATAAGAGAACAATTCAGATGGAAACAGCATTGGATTTCTAAAGGCATTTTGTTCTTGTTATCTCTTTTCATCTCTTTCCAGTCTGCTGATGCTCAGAGCAGAGAGTGTGTGGTCTCATTGCAGCCACCCAGAAGGAGAGAATTAGTGGTCTGCTCCATGACAAGATTAAAGAAGACAGACTTGTAAAATAAATAAAAGTTTAGTTGGATATGAGCATTGTCAGTGGGAATGAAAACCAACCCAAATTTTAAAGTACTATTTTAAAAGCTACCCAGAGGAAAAAATTAGAAAAATAACCAGATATTCAGTAGTGGGTCAGATCTTAAGTCTCTCTAGGGAAAAATAGTCTCCAGAGGTGAGTGGAATCTTAGCTGCTGGAGCATGTCTGCGGCAGGATCTGGAGCTCATCTGTGTGTCTCAGGATGGTGCTGGCTGGAAGTGTAATATTTCCAAGCAGGCAATGCTTTATTGTGTGCCATACTGCAAATACTTTTGCTGTTCTGATCTTACCAGACTGTGAACTATTTTCTTTCCTGCTCCTGGGGGATCTCACAAAGGAAAATTATAAACAAACAAAACCCTTCTCTTTGTTCCCATGTCCTCTGACTGTTCAGTGAAGTTCTTCTATGAAGAAGAGGCCTGAACTGCAGCTGAACGGGCAAGCTGAGGTGAATAAATGCATTTGGATGAGTTGAGATCTCAGAAGTCCTCAGTGGTAGAAAGTGCATTGATACAGATCCATCAAAGCATTTAAAAACTATGTCCAAGGCTCTTAGTACTGGTGATATTTGACCTATAATGAAAGTAATTTACTTGGCATCATCCCTTCCAGAAAGAAAACACACTAATGGCTTGTTATTTGATAAGTGATTTCAGTGGAAACATTTCTCATTCTTGAATAAGGTTTTCATCCATAAAGAGAGTATCAAATCAATGGTAGAGGTCTTTGCTAAAGTGAAAAAGTATTTGGAGACTCTGAAAAATCCTTTCCTTTGGCTCAGATAGTTTGCATAAAGCAACATGATAAGGTTTCCACTTTGAAAACTATTTTCCCTGAAAATAGGATAAAATTTTAACCAAGAAAGTATCTTTTACCTGATATATCTTTTGCTCTAATAAATTATTTCTTCCTGCAAATGGTCTTCTAATCAAAATAAAAAATGAATGTACTTTTTATTCTAGCCATGTATGCTATTGTAATTCTACTTTGTTCAGCTACTATAAAAGGGACTTCTTTTTTTCCTCAACTTTCTTTCCAATTGAATAAATATATAAACAGAATATGCAATACAAAACACATACATGAAAAAAAATTGCTTAAATGTAGAAATTAGAGTCACTAACTAATATGGTTTCTGCATTATTTATTGTGCAAGGAGCAAAAAATGCTGGCCAGGAAGTAGCTGAGTCATAGTAACCTCTACCAGCCTGAAAGCTGGAGACACACAGAGATGATTGTAGGCAGCTCTAAAGCTACCCCAGGTAACTGCAATACAGAACTGGATGAGGTCAACTGTAGTAAAAGGAAAAGTGCATAATATCTGGAGAGATGAGGGATTGCAATGGCTATTTGCTGGTCTTGGAGGAAAAATTTTTTTCCCAAAAACCTCATGTTTGTGTTTACCAGCAGTACCAAAGTTCACTGGTGGAATTTTTTATGAAAACATAGTTCTTAAATAAGTACAGCAAATTCTTCAAAGAAAGCCATTTTGAAAAAATGAACAGTAGCATTTGTAATAGCTAAGGAACAGAAATCTCTTAGGTATCTCACAGTATTCGCCTAAACTGCTAGTTAAGAAGATTCAGATATATGTTCTTTATTTTATTTTCTAATTCACTTTTCTTTCTTAACAAATGCTATTTTCTTATCATTTTTACATGGTTGAATTAATCAAGACTAGTGAGAATAGCCCTATTTCTATTCAGAAAAAAAAGAAAAGAAAAGATAAGAACCAACCACAAGAGTCATCCTCATCCTGGTAAGAGTTACTCACATGTGCTGTTTGCTTAATGAGAAGAGAAGACAAAGTTTTCTATTTTACTGGGAGTTTGCACTGTGTTTGGAAACATTCCTTATCTCTTTATGTCCTAAATACCAATGTGGAAATTGAGAAATGGCCCCTCCTGTTACACCCATACAGGAGATGATCTGCAGCCTGTAGGATGCATTTGGTTGTGCCAAGCAGTTCCTGCTACTCTTAAATCCTGAAGGATTATTGTTCAAAGGAAACTGGAAACATCCAAACCCATGTCTCACATCCTGGAGGTTTTAGAGTTTCCACGGGATTAATTATTTACTGGGACCTAGTTTGGGTCTGGATTACAGTGAGGGAAATTACATTTGAGTCTGACAGCACAATATTCACCTCTCTCAAGTGTGAACTCAGCCATCGGTGTCTGCATCAGCCACATCAACCAGTCAGCAACTGGAATAAAATTTGAAATACTTTAGGAGAAATTGCTGATGGTTTTCTGCCTAGAAGCAAGATAAAACAGATTATATCTGCAATTCTGAGGCACTCTTTTAATTCTGAAATGGTAATGTTTTCTAGACCAAAATACAGTTAAACTGAGGGACAGATAAAAATGGATAATAAATTATCCTAGCTTACTGTATGTCTTTTGATAACATTTTCTAGACATATGTTTGTGGGACTGAGGTTATAAATCTATAAAGGTTTTAATTATAGACTTCTGAAGTTAAGCATACTGAGTCTATGCTGTCAAATCATTAATTCTGAGATGTTTCTCCCATGTTAAATAAATGGAATGATTTTGCCAAGGAATGACATTGGTTTTTTTTTCCATTTTGCATTTCATTCATGACCACTTTAATTTTTCAGAAAAAAAAAACAATTTCTGCAACAATGAAATTTATTGGAGAGTTGAACTTCTACTTACTTTTACTGCAACATCCTACGTACTTCATGGTAAAGTTATTCCATAGGTTTTTCCCCCTGTGTAGTGACTTACTTTAAAAAGGATAATGGACAGAAAAATCATGCAATTCTTACAAGTCTCTGACATTGATGTAGAATGCTTTAATGCAATATAAATGGAAAGTCTCTGTGTAAGACTTTGGAAAATTATCCTGTTTAGGCTGCAACAGTACATAGCATCCCAAATTCATCTTCATTGTGTTGAAAAGTCTCTCAGCTGCTTGAACTCTCTCTTAGTCTTTATCTTATATCACAGTAACCCTTGGTAGTCAGTACATATTAGCCATTTTCCTTCTGTTTATTATAAATCTGAATTAAAATCTCAAATCCTGTTCCAATAACCTGCTTTATTAGCTTTATTGTAGGTATGAAGTCTAGTCCATAATGTTCTAATAGAGGGGAGCACTTAATGGTTGTATATAAAAGTAATTTCATTCCTTTAGAAGCTTTACTGAGCAAGGTACTTGAGGATTAAAATTGCCCATAATGTTATCAAAAGAATGTAAAATATATTGAAAAAGTTTCATAAACAAAATAGAAATGTGCACATTTATATTATCAAGATAAAAGGTAGCGTAAATGCAGGTAGAGTAAAGGCAGAGTAAATACAAACTGACAAGTTTAATTCTAATATTAACTTTGAAGGCACAATACATCCTCTGAAGTGGCACAGTCACAGGCTCATTGGAGAAGTGGTGACCCATAAACTACATGACTGATATTCCTCCCAAACTGCTGATCACACTTTTCAGTGGCTTTCTAGTTTCCTGCACAGGTGTCAGGGTCTGCTCCCTGCCAGGGTGGATCATGGACCCTCCACCAAAATCAGTGCCTCACACCTCTTTACATTACCCATGACTCTGGCATATGGCATGTATGACATGGGATGGCAGGTGTGGTTGCAAGCAGTTTGGAAAGATTTTTAGAATAAAAATTCATTTGTGAATAACAGACTGACAAAATGAGTCTCAATCGCTGCAAACAAGATAGCCTGCTATATTACCTGTGTAAGGCTTAGTGTAGTGGGACTGAATGCCATAAATAAATCATTAAAAATGTTATGTTTTTTGCTAAAATAATAAATATATGGATATGTATATTCATTTTTATTCTTTAAGAATTTTATATATTGTCTAGTCTGCATACAAGTAACACTTAGAAGTCAGAAAACATATGACCCTTCCTACATTGCTGATATCCCAGAATACAAGACTTCTGCTCTTTATATGCTCTTTTAAGCTGTCTCACTGGAGTGATGACCACAAGAAGTAACCATTCGGTCTTACCCATAAACCTCACACTATTTACAGGCAGGGTTTGGCTGTGTAATTAGAAATCTTTTTAGGCCTAGTCTCCACACTAATATCCATGCTAGAAGTCATAACTAAAGCTAATTGCTGTCTTCTGTTGGGCCAAGACTCCAAAGTGGACAAGCTGTATCCTTTGCTTACAGCTTCATTGTCTTTCTAGCAACACTTGAAAAATTAGGCCCTCAGTTGTGAAAAGCTATTTTCCTGCACTCATATGATTAAGAATGATGCTACAGGTGTTAAAGTATTACTGAACTTAGGCATATCCATTCTGCTGCTTTTGCAGTTCTATGCATTTGATTTTAGTGTGTGGAGTTAATAAATTGCATAAAAGCAGTTAAATATGTCAACATATTTGTAGTTATTGAGTCTAATTGATGCTATTCTGTATTTCTTAATGCATTACCTATTGTTTGCAGGATCTATTTCATCTTTCAGCTCATTTGAAGTCTTTTGTTTTTTAAGTAGGGCCCTCATGAATGTTAATAATCTTTTTTTTTACTGTAATAAGTAAGAAGTCTATTTGAGGTCCTATTTTAATAATTAGTTTTGATCTTTTTAGTTGAAATTGAAAATGAGATTAAAAACAGATTTCATGTTTATACTCACCCAAGCCAAACGTTATCTCACTAAGGAATTACCATTTTCTCTCCTTCAGTCACTACTGTGGAAGGGCTGAACTGATTTCCTGGATTTTTTTAATGATATATGTACCACTTGTCTTGTGATAACTTTTGCAGCTGTCAGGAAGTTTAACCCTTCCTGTCCAGAATTTGAAATCTGTGGTCTAATGAGAGATAACAGTATGGTTTGAAAACACATCTAAGTTCATTAGACAGTCCTGCTTCAAGCATTTTTTATTTTTGCATATAACATGCCCTGTAGATTACGAATCTTAAGTATGTGCAATGATTCTTTTGCAATCAATCCAAGATCCATGCTGCTAAATCACATACAATAATCTAAATGGTTTTAAGAGTAACTGTCACAGTAACTGTAAGTGACATTGAGAAATGACATAGTCATAACATAAAGGCTGTCAGGAAGCACCTTTACAAACCTTCTGATCCTCCGAATGTTTTCAGTTCACTTGTCATCTTTATTTTTTCAACTATAAAAGCCAAAGCTTTAAAAGAAAATAGTGAAAAGGCAGCTACACAAGCATGCTCTGCTTAATGTCTTCTTAGGCTTCTTGGCAGCTCACATCAAAAAAAGCCCAGCCTTACCTGGGCTGCACGTGGCTCTTCACATCCATCCTAGCTCACCTATATCAGCAGATGCAGTGCCCATCTGGCTGGAGGCTGTCCTCTGAGGGCCACCCAGCAGGAGATGTGGCCAGGAACTGTGAGAGGGAGAGCACAGGCTCAGCAGAGCAGGGCAAGCCCCATAAATCACAGCACTTACCTTGGAACTAGCTCTGATCCCCAGCTATAGCAAAGGGAAATTATAAGCCCCTACTACTGCACATTGTCAAGAAAAACAAACAAACAAACAAACAAAAAAAAAAGAAAGAAAAGCAAGAGAAAAAAAAAAACAAAAAACAAAAAACAAGGGAATCTGCAGCTTGCAAATGTTTGTATGATTTCGATCTGTAGGCTCATCCCAAACTCCTGAGGATCTGAATCCTTCTGCTTTTCCTTCCCTCTCCCTACATGTCAAAGCTTACCTCCAACTTCAGAGACCTATGTACCCTTCCCAGCTCAGCCCTTGGCACAAACCAGGTGCATGAGAAGACAAAAACAGGGAGCTCCCATGCTGCGCTTTGGGTATGAGTCCTTAGCATTGCAGTGGGGTGGTAAGAGGCAGTGACCTATAGTGGATATGCCAAATAATATTCCAAATAAGTATTCATCTGTCTTTAACTATGAGGCACCTGTTCGTTCAGAGGATTAAGGCATATGCTTGTATCCCCTGCATTGCTAGACTTCTTCTGTGAGTGTTGGCACAGAAATGCAGGCTGGAATTTTCACCTTCAGATTGGAGCTATTCTTGTTGCATCAGTGAAAAAGCCCAAATTACAAACAGCCATCTAAGAGTACAGAAGCATAATTTCCACTGTCAAATTAAAAAAGGTTTAGTCAGACATGGCAAAAAGCATTTTATGTGAGCTTCATGAACATGTTCAGAAGAAAAGATGGATTTTCAACAAGCTGAAAAGGGACACATTAAAAGCAAATGTAATGAAGCTTTGCTGCTCTGGTACTATATAGCATCCTGAAGGGATTTTTCATGTCACTGGGGTAGAGAGCAGTGCTTCTCTTGAAGCATTTCCCTAGACAGCCTCAGGAAATCAAGCTGTGACACACATCTGGATAGCTCTGTACACAAATGGCATTGCATTTAGAGACGCAGTTGGCACAGAAAAAATGCAGTCCATGCACCATTACGCATTTCTGCAAATTCTCAATTCAACAAGAACCATAAGTAGACTGAACAGCTTTGTCAGCAAGTGAATATTTTTCCATGCCACAGACCATCAGATATAAAACTTTACCTGGAGAACCATCTACAGGACAGTTGGCTAATATTTTACCATTTTGAAAAAGATATCAAATCACAAATCTTCAAAAAAGCACAGTAGGAAATATGAAACATAGTAGCATGGCATGATCCACTGTTTGCACTAAAATAATAGGTGTGGAAGATTAACACATTCAGAGAAATCAGAACAGCTTAAAAATTCGTCAGACTGGAAGTATTTAAGCAGCTGAAAGGGTTATTCATACAAATTAGATGTTACTTTACTGTTTATCCCTAAAGGAAGAAGGGTTTCATAACTTTGTGGGAGAAGCTGTATTGCTCCAAGGCTGCAATACACATCTTTTTCAGTCTATTTTGTGAGAGGAGTTCTAATTGACAAAAGGATGGGACTCTAGCCTGCTTTATGGAAGACTGATTTAAGTGCTGTGGGTTATATGGTGTTGCAGTTAGATAAGGCTGCTCCTTGCAGGAAGCCAAAGTTCACAGAGTTCTAGGGCTGTTTCAAGTTGACATTGTTTTTACAAGTTGGAGAAAATCTGTTTGTTAAAATAGAAATATTTTTTCCACTGAAACACAGAAGGACAAAAGAGTTAGAAGCTGTCTTCCTGTTTGTGAGATCTTTTTCTGGGCTT
Source organism: Vidua chalybeata (assembly GCF_026979565.1). Classification (NCBI taxonomy): domain Eukaryota; kingdom Metazoa; phylum Chordata; class Aves; order Passeriformes; family Viduidae; genus Vidua; species Vidua chalybeata. Next base: position 103,466,582 of record NC_071530.1, read on the forward strand.
TTCAAGAGTGGAAAGAAAAAAAAGTAATTTGTTCTTGGCTACCTTTCTGGGGCCACACTCATACTCTGCCTGTCCGGTTGCCTGCTTGGTTTGTGCTTTTTTCCACCCACAAGCTAGTGCAAAGCTTCAACCAAATCAATGCCCCATTTCCTGGTTTTGCAACCAATTTCCAGTGAAATCCCTCTAGCCACATGGCTGAGCTTCCAACCCAGCCTTCCTATATTGTGTTGCACCTTGGGCGGTAGCTTGTCTTGTTTCAATTACGACTAAATAAATGAGACTTTAATTCTTCTTTCATTTCATCTAAAAGAAAGACGATCAGCATGCCCTTCCACTTCAGTGTGGTCTGGGATTGTCCAGACTTCACACTTGCAGGCAGCCACCAGTTCTGTCCAAAAACACAATATGCCTCCTGCATATTCACGTCAACCAGACCAAGGACAGATGTTTCTCTGGTTTTACTGCACTTTTAGCCCAGACTGATGAGCCATTATAAGGCAGAATGGCCAATCTGCAATACTGCCATCTCTTTTGCTTTGACATAGCTTCCCAATTGAAAATCATCTATTTTGTTTTAATTTGAAACACGAGTGTATGTGTTCCATCTAAAACTTTGAACAGAAGTATTTTCATTTCAGACTAAAGAATATACATACTTGGCAGTACTAACTGGGAGATCCATGTGGACTTATTTAATTTTTCAGATTAACTCAGAAATAAATTTGATGGCAATGGATGAAAAAAATGCTCTTTATTTTACAAGCATAATATGGTTTTAATATGCTGGCATGTTGTTAATGATGCGTAACATATTTCCGTTCATCAAAGTCAGAAAATGGAATTGCAGTGGAGCCATTTGTTGTTTTCTCATTGAGAAGCAGGAAGAATGTGTTCTGTGTGGTGTCTGAATTACTCACAGAATCACAGAGTGGCTGAGGTTGGAACGGACCTCTGGAGGTCACCTTGTCCAACCCCCCTGCTCAAGCAAGGACACCTACAGCAGTTTGCCCAAGGCCTTGTCCAGATGGCTTTTAAATATTTTCAAGGAGGGAGACTCCACAACCTCTCTGGGCAACCTGTGCCAGTGTTTGACTGCCATCACTGTAAAAAATGTGGAGGTTTTTGTGTTCAGATTGAATTCGTTGTGATTTAATTTGTGCCAGCTGCCTCTTGTCTTGGCACTGAGAATCACTGAAGAGAGCCTGTCTCTCTCATCTTTGTTCCTTCCCATCAGGTATTGACATACATATGTCAGATGCTCTTTCTCTTCACCAGACTGAGCAGCCCCTGCTCCCTGAGCCTCTCTTCCCACCTCTGAAACTCAGGTGCATTAATGACCTTTAGGGCCATTAGCTGGACCTCTGCAGTACATCTGTATCTTTCCTGTTCTGGGGAGCCCAGAGCTGGACCCAGCACTCCAGCGGTGGTCTCACCAGTGCTGACCAGAGGGGAAGGATCACCACCTTTGACCTCTTGGCTACACACCTCGTCATGCAGCCCAAGGTGCCCCTAACCATCTTTGCAGCAAGGGCCAGTTGCTGCAATGAAGGTCATATGGCTGCCTGGTGGTCAGCTGCTCATACATCAGAACCTCCAGGCCCTTCTCTGCTCATACATCAGAACCTCCAGGCCCATCACAACCTCCAGGTTGATTCAGCTGATCAACCCCCAGCCTCTACTGGTGCTTGGGGTTGATCCTCTCTAGTTACACTTTGCAATTTCTTTTTATTGAAGTACATGAGATTCTTACCTGCCCATTTCTCCAGCCTGTTAAGGTCCCTCTGGATGGCCACACAACTTCTGGTGTATCTGCCACTCCTCCTAATTTTGTCTCATCTTCAAAGTTGTATTCTGCCCCATCATCCCAATCATTAATCAAGAGGTTGCAAGGTTCTGGCCCCCAACATTGAGCCCTTGTGTGCTAGGGACTTGTCCTCAGCTGGACCTACTGCCATTGACCACAATACTCTGGACCTGGTCATTCAGACAGTTTTCAGTCCACCTCACTGGCCTTTTACCTAACACTGTCCTTTTACCTAATATTGACAGCTTATTTATGAGAGCCTTACAGGAAATAATGTCAATTGCCCTTCTTGCCTTGAAAGGGTAAACAATGTCCACTGCTCTCCCTTCATCCACTGAGCAGGTCACCTCATTGCAGAAGCCTGTCAGTCCACTTAAAAAATACAAATAATGTATTTCTTGCTATTCTTTTTAGGGGTCAGGTTATGGAGCCTGAAAAGCAGCATTTCATGACATTATGACAAGATCATAATTCACAATAGTTTATTTAAAGTCTTTTCTGTACAGTTCAATAGATATGCACTACAGATTGTTATTATTATAAAATTAATTGAAATTATTCACTAAATAATGAGACAATCAATAAATAAAAGCTCAGGAGACATAGAAATGGCTTTTTCATTTGCAATTTTAAAACAAAAAATGACATTTTCTTATCAGTAGTGAAAAATTGCTCTCCTGACATGGGCAAAGAATGATGCTAAAGTAAATTCCTTTCACAGAATGAAAATATGGTGTGGGTTGAATTTAAAATTTTAAACAGCATAATGTGGACATGCAATTATAGTCATAGCTAGCAATAAACGACCAGTTAGATCATCTGGTCGAGTCCCCTGCCAATGCTAAATTGAATTTTTTATGCAGTTTTTATTTTTTAGGCAGTTTGGACACCTTCAGTAAATGTGATAAATACATTTTAAAATAAAAGTTATTTCGTGGTGTCTCAGAAGCCTGGAGAGAGAGAAAGAGAGAGAAACAGAGGTATCACTTCAAACTACTCACTGTTGATACATCAGGTTAGTGTCATTTCAGTTTTACAAGGAAAAGCTGACAAGCTTTAAAGGAGGCCTCACTGCACAAAGAAATCGATGGTAAAGTGCACATTGATTTCAATAAATCTTTTTCAGTCACCAAACTGTATATATTAGCTGGGGAAGAGATGCTGCCTCTTCCTGTCTTTTTGTCTTTAAACATCACGTGCACTGATGATGGTATAAAAGTAAAGCTGAGGATAGCTCTAATCTCAGGCAATAATGGTCTCCAGTTTGAAAGCAATCCTTGGGGACTGGCAAATTATAACAAACACTGCCCAGGTCCCTCTAACAAACCCCAATTTAAAATGACCAGGCAGGGACAAAGCTGCTTCTGAGGTGTAGAGTTTCCTTTACTGGAAACAGAGCATTTAAACAAGTGCTCTCGGATTTTGCTGTAAGCAGGTGAGCTGTCACACCAGGATACTTTTCAGGAACATGTTGCCATGGCACAGCAGTGAGGATTGGTGCCTTGGTGGAAGGTCTGCAGGATGCCCCTGGGGCCAGAGGACGCCAATAGCCAGTGCTGCCGGCTGATGTGCTGGTGATGGTGGGGATGCAGAGACTTTTCAGGAAGGCCATTCTGCAAAGAAAACACCATCTGCATGGTATTTTGCTATAGTATTCATTACCACTTTTGTGTGAACCTAAACTTAATTGCAAATCTGCAACTCCAGCATCACCCTCAGAACATAGATCTCAGAAAAATGTTGGACTCCTCCTTCAGAGTATGAAGTTCAGTTGCTGCCAGTCCCTCTCCCACCAGCTGATCTCCTGAAAGTGTGTTAATAAGCAGTGGCAGATGAAGCATTATTAATTGGGTTCATTTAAAGGAAAAAACCTGCCGCTGCCACACAAATAATACAGAGGCGCCATAAAAGTTTGGATATATGAGGCCAGCCCACACTAGGAACTGCTGAAATGTGTGGAAATAATGATGCTCTCTGGTGCAAATGGCTCTTTGGAGTGATGCTGCAAATTCTTCCCTTCATTCATCACCCTGTGCTCACAGGCTCTGTGCTCTCCTGAGTCAGACCCCTGGGGCATTCTGTGTTCATATCATGGTCAGAGATGAATGTCCCCTCTGTCGCAAGGATTCAACTTTTTATCACCTATTACCACAACTTGTCATGTCAGGTTACTGTAAATCAGATTAACATTCTTCTAATGCAGACTTTGCAGGGAATACTTGGCCGGGGAGTTTCAGAAAGGGGTGCTTAGGATGGTAATTTTAGTAAGGAGAGACTCCCATACAGTGTGCTAAAAGCACTAACCAGAATGTAAGCAAAAAAAAAAAAAAAAAAAAAAATAGAGCTGTTACATCCTATTAAGTAACGATGCAACAAATGTATGTAAGCCACCTCCTGAAGCCTGGCTTTGGAAATAGGAGTAGAAAGCACCAGCGGAGGGTCAGCGTGATTTATTTCTGTTTTACCTGCCCCAGAACACCCTCATTTCCTGATGAACACAATGGCTTGGCACAACTTGAAGCCCAGCAAGTCAGATTTCTCTCAGCAGACATCCTGATCACTCCGATAGATATTTTAGGAACTCACCATTAGTTCCTTTAATTAATGCCTCTCCAACAGGGACTGGCGTGGCCTTTTCCCACATCAGCAGAACAAAATACACTTCAGCCATTTTGTCCCAGGGCTGGGTGATCGTTATGAATTACCTGAAGCCAGCTCCCCTAAAGCCCCAGGTACCTGCTGCCACCCTGGCAAAGCACCAGCTTCCCCCAGGAGTCTTCCCACACCTAGCACTCACTTTATAGCACTTGTTCTACACACCTGACTCCTTCCTAGAGCCCACCTTGACCTTAGCAGAGATAAGAAACCCCTTACAGGGTGGGGTGCACTGTCAGTTCATTCCGCAATAGCCAGTGGAAATCTGTGGGGAATGGCAATGCCACTTTCCTGCTCACAGCTTCACTGCTTGCCTCGAAGCCCTGCTCCTGCTGGGCACCCTGGCCTCACCGCTCCCAGCTGGAGCCATGTCTCCGCTGACATCACTGGATTCCTGCTGATGCATCAGCCAGGGTCATGTCCCAACTCACTCAGCTCATCCTGTGCACCTCTTGCATATCAATTTGCAAAGCTGTAAAAGTCAATACAATAGCTGTAGATAGAGCCACAGTAAAAAAAAAAAAAAAAAAAAAAAAAAAACACACCAAAAAAAAAAAAAAAAAACCCACAAATGCAGGCGCCCAGGAAATTTGCTTGCCACACAACTCCCTTCAATAGCAGGATGTTCTCTCCGAGCCGACCTAGGCATAACTTATCAGAAAAAATTATCTCATGTGCTGAACAAAACTTTCCCCAGTGGAACTTCAACCTTTGCCACTGATAGCTGGCACACCGTGCCCCGCCTCCCAAGGAGATCTCCCCCACAGGTATCCTTTGAACTCCTAAGACTACATGTGATGGATCTCAGCAATTATTTGCACTGTGGGCAAACTCAAGGCAGAGGTGCCAGCAGGGGCTGCTGGCTGGAAGCCAAAGGACGCCACAGCCCTTCCTACCGCCGCCTCGCACCGTGGCCTTTGGGACACAGCCCTCCCTGCCCTGTCGCTTGCCTCCTCCGGGAAGGGAGACGGCCTTCCCTGCTGCTGAGCAGAGGGATTTGCTGGGCACTGCGTAGCCAGCAGGCTTTCTAAATGCAGCAATTCTGGCTGCCTCCCACGGGGGATAAGTCAGCCTCGGCGTGATTTACAGACCTTGGCAGGGTCAGGTATAATCTTGGTGTTAATGACTTAGGCGTGACACCCAAAGCTCCGGGTCTGGGAACAGTCTTCTGCTTGTCTGGAGGGACATCTCACTACCATTTTGCCAAAGACAAGTCAGCTGAGAGTAGTTCTGGTTCTTCCTCTGTATGCTTTGGTCCAGGAAATTCTCACCACTGTATGGGTATACCCATCACCTCCAAATGTGGCTGAAAATTTCCCATCTTGAGACAGCTGTGTTCCCAGGAACTGCAACTTCACTTCCCCAGAATTTCAGGGTGGTTCCTCCCAAATCTAAGGGGGAATTTCCACTTTTTAGAAACTGCTTTTTCAAACTCCCGTCAGTGCAGCTACATTCTTGTTTCTGTCCCACAGATCCCAAATGCTGTCCTTCTATGTGTCTAGAGTGCGCTTGTGAAGGGGCTACCTATAATTTAAATAGAAAAACAGACTGAAAAGATGAGGTGCTCAGTTTTTTTTGCTCAGGTTTCTTTGAGGGCAGCATTGCTTGGGAAGCCCTCCGGAAGCCCAACCGGCCGTATCCTCTAGCAGTTGCACAGAAGTTTGCGGTTTCCCTGGATCTGTCACGGACTACTCACCCTGTGACATCCTGCCTGAGCTGCCGCTGCCTGCTCGGGGCATTAGTAACCATGTTCAGATGGTTCGGACCGGGCGGCAGCGCCCGCATCCAAGCCTCTCAGCGCCTGCTGCGGCAACGAGCTCCGCGTAAGTCTAACAGCACGAAACATCGGCATAAAGTAACCTCACGGACCCGCTTTTAGTACTTTCCTTCTTCCCCCAGAAAAGAAAAAAAAGAAAACCACAAGCCAAACCAGGGACCGTGGTGAGGTGGCAAGAGGAGCTGGTGCCTCGCACGACTCCTCACCTGTCCCGGCCGTCAGCTCCGCGGGCAGGAGCGTCCCGCAGCGCGCTGCCCACCGCCGCCCCCGCGGGCGCTCCGGGCGGCCGGAGGCGGGGCGGCGGCGTCTCCAATGGGGAGGAGGGGGGCGGTACGAGCCGTGCGGTGCCGAGCCGAGCCGAGCCGTGCTGTGCCGGCTGCCGGAGTCTGACGGGCGCTGCAGGTGGGAGCCCGGCTCCGCGACGGTGCGTAACTTCGCCGGGCCGGGGCTGTCCGGGCCAGCCTTCTTTCTGGAGAGAGGCAGGAGCCGCGTCCCTCCCGCAGCGGCGGTGGAGAGCACCTCCCGGGACAGGCTCAGGTGAGGAGCCCTCGCTCCCTCCGCTTCCCCGGCCGCCCTTGCTGCCGCCCTGGCCTGGCTCCGATCAGCGGGGCCCGCGGGTCGCGATGCGCAGCGGGACCGCCGAGCTGTCCTTGGCTTGAGGTCAGCGGGGAGGGCCGAGGGGCGTGCGCTGCCCCCGCGGGGCGCGCTGCCGCTGCGCATCGCTCCGCGCCGCTGCGCGGGGAGGGAGGGCTGGGGCGGCGGGGCTGCGGTGCGGGGGTGTCTCTTCGCCTGTTTCCGTTCCCTTCTCCGCGTTTCTCCTTCTGGCAGTCCCGTGCCCCACTCGTCCCCGCCGTGGGTCGTTTCGGGGGTCACCGGGCAGGGTTTGCCCCCGCTCCGGTGGCGGGGCGGACTTGCTGCCCGCGGTGCGGAGCGGGATGCGCGGCGCCAGGCGGTGCGGCGCGGGAGCGCCGCAGGCGGGGTATAGCTCCTGCCGGACCCTGTCCCTCAGCCGCCCTTCCCGCCTTTCTGCCCTCCGCGGAGCGCAGCATCTCCCGCGGAAGATCAGCCTGGGCGCTGGGACGCGGCGGCGTCCGCAAAGTTACGCGCGGTGCGCGGCGGGGGTGGGTTGCGGGGGCGCGGAGGAGCCGCGCTGCGCAAGCCGGAGCGCGGCCGGGGGAGCATCCGCTGGTAAGCCCAGTCGGTGCTGATGAGGCACTGAAACCCTTTTTAGGGGCTTGGGGCCAGTCGTGATGAAGCCGCAAGATTTTGCGGGCGGCGGGGTCGGTGCTGCTTTAGCATTAAAAATGTCTAATAGCGGATATTAATGAGGTGTTCCCCACCTCCCCTCCCCCCCTTTCCCTACCTTTTCGGATCTTTAAAAAAAAAAAAAAAAACTAACTACTCAGCTGGTGACATTTACATTTCTGTAGTAACAGCAATTCATTAGAAAAGTGATACTAGCAGGAAAATGAAAAGTAGTAGTAATGGAGCCCCAGGGTGGTTGCAGGACCGTGCCGAGGGACCGTAGCCCCCCCCCCCCCCCCGCCTTCCCGCTCCCCGGCAGTGGACAGCGGCGTGGGGGAGTCGGGGGCGTTTGCGAGCCTGTGGGAATGCGGGGGGCTGGGAGCGCAGGGTGCAATGCAGAACTGGAAGCGCCGAAACTCTGCATTTTGTGCATAGTTCAGTGCTGGGTGGCCATTTTTCTAATCTTTTTTCTGTCAGGCTGTTGGATCCCCGAAATGCTCATTTGGGACTTGAAAAACACCACCTCAGGCTCCCCTACCCTTTTGTTAGGGCTGTTTCGATGCCAAATACTTGTGGTTTTGTATTCCAAACGGGTGATCCTTCATCAAGCTTTAAACCATGTTAAGATGCAGCTAAACGTTTATGAGGAGGATCTTTTCCCCTTCTCCTCTCTGGAGTTTGCATGTTTGTTCCTCTGTTACTTACAGGGAAGGATTTAGTCCCTAGTGTGATGGCTGAAATGGTGGCACACAATTCAGTGTGCTGACAGATGCTTACCTTCTTTCAGAGTTTGGGATATGTAGGAATTGGGATAGGCTCAGGCAGTATTAAAAGCTTGCTAAGAGGATACTGTTATATGGTTTCCTCCATTTTTGGGATCTGTTAGAAGCAGTCTAAAAATACTGGATCATCATTCCTCACACTTGTAACTACAAGACTTTCAAAGAACTGTTCTTAGATATGCACCTTTTTTTTCCCCCTCCCTTTTTTAACCTTGCAAATTATCGGTCCTGGTACTTAATACTCTTGTATCCTTGTTCTTGCAATTTGAAGGCATTACTATTGATTCTGAACTGAGCAGTTTTTAGCATTACACAGGGTTGGGTATTTTAACTTGCTGAAGAGATACCCCTTAAAGTTCCTAGAAGCACCCAACCTTTGCCAAGTGCCATAAACATGCAGTTTGTGCAAACTTCTCAAGAAAATGGCCTTTTCTTGTTTGTTTTTTGTTTCTTTGTTTGTTTGTTTTATTTTGTGTTTTTTTTTTGTTTTTTTTTTTTTTAATTGGGAAACAGATTATCACTATCTAAGTATTACTTCTGTCCTTCCTGCAGCAGCATTTATTTCGGCATATGAAGTTTCTTGAAGTCCCTTGCTCAAATATTGGTTGCACATTACTGCCCAGAACTAGCTTAGGAAGGCACTTTACTATCTCGTGCAACCTTATCTGCCATTCCACAACTTCATAACAAACCCATTGGAACATGAAATGACCTTGGAAAGGTATCTTTCAATCTGACACAAAGCATTCTCTTAACAAGGAACAGCACTGCTCCACAAAGAGCTGATGTTTTCAAAATGATGCTTCTAAACTGATTTTATTGTCTTTTTTTTTTTTTTTTTTTTTTTTTTTTTTAAAGAGGGAAGGGAGATGGGTGGAATATTGAATTGGAAAGGAAAATATTTTTTTAAAAACAAACCCACTCAGCTGAAGTTGAAGCACCACTTAGCTTTAGAAGGAGGTGTATTAAGAATGTACATAGTGATACTTAAGTCTAGGGTGAAAACAAGTCTTTAATTTTAATCAAGGAAAAACAGCATTTCCTTTCCAGTTCTGATTTGCTCATTCATAAGATCTTCAAAAGCCCAAATTATTAGTCGGATTAATTGAAAACTAGTTGCGTGTGTCAAATGGAGAAAAGTGATGAAGTCTGAAGGAAGCTTTACATTTAGTTGTATTATTCTTGATATCATAATGCGATGCTTCTATATGGGAAATATTCCAGGACCCTTTCAGTCCCCAAAATACTGCTCCTCTGGAAAGGCTGCAAGAGCACTTGAGAATCAGCAGCAGTCAAGGGGGAGCCTTGCAGCTGTTGGGGGAATTAATGGAGGGGGTGCCTGGCCAGTAAGCTAAATGGGATTTTGGTCCAGATGCTGGACTTTACACATCAGGCCTTGCAAAAGGGTGGCGGGTGCTTTCGTGCCCATGTGGTTTCACCTCTCAGTGAGATGGTGCCTCCCCGTAGAGCAGCGCGGAGTCCCAGCCTCCCACCGCACTCCGGCCTCGGGAGCTCAGGGTATGAGTGCCACCTGCTGGGTGCTGAGCCACTTTATATCAATTATACATCGTTTATACATGTGCATGATGCACTTGTGTTTACATACGTATGCTATGTTTATGCATGTGTTTATTTGCATGCAGGTGTACGGCTTTTCCACAGACATGTTCTTGGGTGAAACTATGAAACCTTGCTAAGACAAACCTGAAGTTCCTCACCTTCTGAGGACTTAGCACAGCTTGTGTTGGTGACACTCAAACAGCACTTGGGCTTTGTATTTCAGGGGTAAAGGGGAAATTTTGATACTGCTGATGTTTAATGCTGCCTTTGTTTTACTGAAGGCAAGTGGGAATTTTCAGCTGTATAGCTCATGGCTCATGGTGTGGTAAGCTTTGACAAGCACCTCACTGGTCAGATACCAGGCTGGTGAGGTAAAACTGAAATGGAGGCCCAACAAACCAAACTCAACTTTGTCATGTATCACTTAAATGTAAAATCTTCACAGCACTGCTGATTTCATATTTTTCTTCATCTTAGCTCACATATGTCCAAAAGATTTATGAGCATCCCACCTGGATATGAAATATCACTTCTCATTTAAATTAACTGCAGACCTATAGGACTTGCGGAACATTGATGGACTTTTTTTTTTTCCATTTTAAAGAATACATTTTTCATATTCACTCTCTAACATTTGCATAAAAGAGTAAAATATAAAAGTTTGATTCTGACCCAGAATTGCTACTGAAGGTGACACAATAAATCCAAATCTGATATCATTCCCGGCAATGACTTTCCAATTTCCACTAGCTTCCATCTCTCCTAGCCTGCTGGGGCATTGGCTGGAATGATGTTTAAACACCAGTTTGATACAGCTGAATACTGAGTGATATCAGTTGCAGCACCAAGGCTTGTAGTTGTTCTGTGTTGTACTGACAGTATTAGGGAAAGATGCTGGGTACTGGGGCTTTGTTGGACAGCTAACCTCATTAAGGCTTTATTGCTTACTTATTTTGTGGTGTGCTGGTGCCAGATGAGTCTTTTACCCTGTCTGTGGATTAGGAGTGGGTCCAAGCTGAACTATAAAAGTTTTCAGGAAACTCTTAAATGCTTTCAGCTGGAAAACCTATACTGAGGTACTCTTGTGATAAATTGATAAAACGCTTCACATGGTTTTGAAAGCGTATTCCACGACTTGAGAGCTGTACTTTCAAGACTGCATAACAGTCAGGAATGAGTTGATGGAGCAAAAAGCAAGTAGTGTAATTGCAGGGTTCATCTTAAAGTGTGATTCTAGCAAAAAAAAAGGCACCTGCCATATCAAGAGGGATTACAAGATAGATTTTTGAGGAAGGGGACCCAATAATAATGCATAACTCAAGTTCACTGTCCCCTAAAATGTTCACAGTTAATTTGCTGCTTGACAAATTGTGATTTCAGTGTCTGGTGAAGAAGCAATTGACCCTAAAATTGCTGCCTGAAGCTGAACTAACATTTTCAGTTTCATAACCAGTGTCATGCAAAAATCGTATGTGAAGAGGAACACGGGAAATGCAGAATGTCCCTGTGGTCTTGCTCTTATGAATCTCTCCTCTGCCTGACCCAAGCAACTGGCATGTGGTGTGGGCAGTGGATGCTGCTGCAATTCTCAAGGCAATTTACATCTCATTCATTCATCCATCCCATTATGGCATATTGTGACCTTTTTTTTCCCCCTCAAACGTTCTGAGCTGATAATGGAACTCTGCCCCTTATAACGTGTCAAACTTCAACAACCACCTCTTGTTTTCACTCAGAAGTGTATCTGCAGTATTGTCAAAGGGCATGCTGCTCTCCTGTCCCTTCCCCATTCTAAATAAACCAGTTCAGCAGCTCTCCTGCATGAATTCTGCCAGCTCTGAGTCATCCATACATTTTTGTTTTGTTCCTTCCTCATGTTTTTGCACACCATGTTTCCCGCCATCCCCACCTACTCAACATCTGCTTTCATGTGACCTCTCATATCCTGGTAAATTCATTAATGTTAAGCTTGCTCCATGCCACCATCAAAATCTCACTTTCTTTAATATGAAGTCCCGTGTCCAGTCAGGTGACTCAATGGCCTTTACAGTCCTTGGGAGTACCTTGGAGTCGTGTCTGCTCCAGTAAAAATGTTCTCCCAGTAATCTCAGCTTCCCTTGCAGAGGTAAAAGACAGGTAATATCTTGAGGGCAATCTGTAACTACAGTCACACTGACAGTACAGGTGCATGGTTGCAGCTCTGGGGAAGGACTGGGGTACACAAGACTGACAAGAGAAATCAGAAATGAAGGCAAATCTTTTGCAGTCTCTTTTCCCTTTCCTCTCCAATATTCTTCACATGAAGGCATTGGAATGGCTCCTACTGTAAAAGCACTCCTACAAAAACAGTAACAAGAACAAAAAAAAAAAGTTGTTTGCAAGCAAAGTGGTAAATATGTGAGCAATCATCTTCCTTTTTCTGCAGCCGTTCGTGCTGTCTTATTAATGGGCCGTGAAGGCTGAGGAGGAGGTAACTCATCAGCCATTATCCATCGAAGTAGGGGGGGAGCTGCAAATTAGTTGCTTGTGCCAGTTTCGTTTTCTTTTTTGACACTAAGAGATAAATTTGCCTTCATATGGCATAGTTTCTGCAGAGATCAAATAGAAACCACATCACTGCCCTCCTGAGTTGCTTTGAGATTTAAGAGGTGAAAATGAAAGTCCCTTTACTGGGACCCAGCAACAGAGCATTGAGTTGTGAGGATGACTGTTCCTGAGAACAGTTGGTTTGGGGAATTTGTATGGTTGAAACATGTGAACGGAGAAGATACATCCCAGTCTGTTGGAAGAGACTTTGCAATGGCTTTTGGCCTTTTGACATCTTGTCAGCCTTGGCCTGGTGATCAATCTGATGGTCACAGAGCTGCTGGGAGATGATGACAGCATTTCCTTCACTGCCTCCTTTCCTTCCACCTCAGGCTTTAGCACTCTCCTCGCCTGCTCATCTGTGCTCAGGACCTTGTGCACTTCCTGAGCTTGCACATGCAATTGATTTCTCCAGTCAAAAGAAGAGCATGCCTTTGTCTGCCCTTACATACACACACACGGTTTGTTTAGGTTAACCCATAGCAATTGGCATTTTGGACCGATCTCTTTGAAGCATTTAGTCTCCAAAGGAATAATAATGAAAAAAACCCAACCAAACAGAAAAGCAAAAAAAAAAACCCGAATGCTAAATTGGTCGAGTGTTTTGGAACAGTTGCCAAAAGAAATCAATGCTGAGCCTGGGAAAGCTGTAAAATTCTTTCTTGGGTTTTTATTAGTAGGAGAGAAGTGACACACACTGAGTTTGGTCACTCAGACACTGTTCAAAGTCCAAATTGAAAAAAAAAAAGTTGTTTCAGCTTGGGTGTTCTTGATGGTTTGCAGATGTGTAATAGTGCATAGATACTCAGCTGTGGGGTAGGCTGCAGGTCCCCTTAATTGCAAAAAATAAATTACCAATCCCCCATCCATGTCTGAGGATTCTGAAACTGAGCAGTTGCTGTGGTGGCTTTGCCTTACTTCCTTGCCAAATGTTACATCTCCTCATCAAGGATTTTGAAATGTCAGCAGTAGAAGAGAAAATAATATACCTTTTTCTATTTGTGATATTGCACACCTGTTACTGCCTGATGGGGGAAATACAGTAGAAAGTTTTTTTTTATTAAAAAGACATTTTCCCCCCTCACAAAATGTTCCTTCTGAGGTCAGCCTTGACAGATCTTTATTAGACTGTAATTATTATTCTTTTATTAACATTGATATTGTGGGGGTCTTTTATTTCTTTCTAGAGTAAATTGGAGAGTGGAGGGTTGTTTATGTTCAGTCCATTTAATGAGTTACCTGAAATTGTCTTTTAATGTAGACTTAACAGAAAGCAGTACTGTTGTGTTGTTCATTGAATCTCAAGAGGGTTTTTTTTTTTTCCTTCTTTTTCTCTTCATTTTCCTGCTGATGGCTATGACCGTGCTGAAACCATGGACTTCACAAACTGGATGAACGGCTGCCTCCTGGAATATGGATAATTATGGTGAGTGTGCAAAATGAGTTTCACTTATTTCTGCTTGCTTGGGAGAAAGAGGAAGAATGTTACATATTGGAAGCTGTGCTCGATGAAAGCTAAGGCTGTTTTTGCAATGTTGGTTTTGTCAATGCAACGGGCAAAGCTTACTAAATTTCAAATTATTTTCGATGAAGTGTTTTTTTTTTTCCTTATTCTGTTTTATCACTGGCACAGGTGAAGGAATTAACATGCTCTGGATTAATTTGAAATAGTGTCATGTAATGAGATTGAGTGTTATTGTCTTTGTAATAACTTTTAAATTACTTTTCTGTAAGACATGCTGTGAAGCAACAGCTTAGAACATTTTAATTTTTCTTTTCTGACTTATTCAGTTGTTTCTGCAAACAGTTCAGACAGAAGATTCATTGGATGGCTTTTTAGAAAAGCACTGTGTCTCCTTACTGTTCCTAATACCAGTGTTGCCTGCGGTGTGAACTTTTAAGAGATGATGTGTTGATAATGTGTTTGTATTAAATATTGTAGAAGAATTTTCTACAAAAAGGTCTTCCATTCCAAGTAGTCTCTGGTGTCGTTTCTTTTTTTTAAAATCAAAAAAAGTGCAAAGCTCTATCGGGGTCACACTCTTTCCTTGTGTGCAGACACCAGACCTGCAGAATATTCTTCTGGGGGTATCTGCTGTTCCTCCCTGAGGAGGAGGTTTTGGCCCTTTGGGCTTTCAATAAAGGTGGCTGGAGAGCTGCAGGGAAAACATTTGCTTTGAATATATCAACCTGAAGATCTGCTCCAGGAGCATGGTTGGAGGTGGTAGTGTTTACCCAGTGTTGTCTGTAGGACTAAAGAAGCTGCCTCTGAGCACTGAGGGGAGGTTGGCAGCTTAGCAGCCTTGGGATTTATCTCTGAGCTATTTAGACCTAGCAGAAGTGACTTGTTACTACTAATAGGTTTAATTAGGGAAAACAACTTGCTTCACCTCTCACTTGTGTGATGACAACCTCACTTATGCACAGCCTTAAGTTTTGAGGGACAAGACAAATGTGATTTGGGAGTAGGGTTGGCTGTGTGTCCTATCCCAGAATGAGGTGAGTGTTCCTGGTGTGGTGATGGCCCTGTCCTGGGTAAGGCGTGGGAGTGAGCATAGGGCTGGCACTGGCTACTTGCTGACAGATTGTGGCTGAGTTTAGCTGGTACACACCCCCCTTCTGGGGGGAGGGGGGAAGGTTGACATTGGCTCTCTCTCTCCCTCTCCTCTGTCTTTTTTAGTCTCTTGAGTGTGCACAATCTGTATCACCTGCGTTCTTGCACTGTCGCAAAGAGCCTAAGACTAAAAAATGGACATCAAACTTAGGAATTTCTTATCAGGGACAGATTTAGAGAAAATTTGAGATAAAGCCTGATAGTTTACTTTCAAGCATTTCTGAAGTATTGTTGCTTAATCCTTTTTATTGATCCATAGCTTGTGCTGGGAAGCTCTTGTCTCAGGGCAAGCTCCAGAGTCCTGGAGGATAATGGCATTAACCACATATCATGTGACCTTTTAGGCAGGATGAACATTTGTTGCACTACTGCATTTACCTTCACTCTTAGTTCTGGTTATGTCTTTTACTCCTCAGCTGCATGCCTTAAGAGTGCAGTTAAGAAGCCTTCTGCATGACTGTACACGGTAATTTGGTGACTGAGTAGCAGTAAGGTCTGTAAGGTGACTGCTGCTTTGGATTGCTGTCCTTTGATGTGCTAAGGAGCCTTGAGGAGCCTGAGAGAGCAATAGCTTCTGGGGCCAGGAAGCATTGCATATTTACTGTGATGGACACACTGCTCAAAACTCTTTGAGTCTGAAAACTAGCAGACTGCATTCCTCATAGCTTTGCTCCAGCATGTATCTTGCTTTTTTGGCCTGTTTTGTAATCTACATGAATAATTGGCTCTCATGTTGCACCTATATAAAGAGATGCTTCTTCGATATCTGGAAATGCAGTAATGAGTGCTGAAGTGCTGCCATCACCATGGCACATCAGGGAAAGTCTGATGTGATCACATGGGTGAGCTTTCCACCCAAGTTTTATTCTTAGATTTGTTTTTCACTTTCACTCTGATTTGGTTATATTTGAATTTTTGGCAAATGCTGTTAGCAAAGTTAAAATCTGAAACAGCAATCTAAATCACAGAGCAAAGTGTACTTTGCATAAACAGATAAATACAGAGCTAAAAGTATAAGGAGTGCTTTCTATTCACTGAAAGAGTGACATCATTGCAAGCTCTTCTCAGTGGTGGAAGGCCAAGAGACAGTGGATACCAGTTGAAATGAGAGAAGTTCACACTGGTTACCAGGGTAAAGTGTTTTCACTCTGAGGACAGACAGCTGGATGAGGACACAGGTTGCCTGGGGAGGCTGTGCAGTCTCCATCATTGGGAGTTTTCAGGACCTGACTGAACAAAGCCCTGAGCTGGCTCTCACAGCTGACCCTACTTGAAGCAGAAGCCTGGACCCCATGATCCTCCTCCTAGCCTGAATTAATTTGTGATCCATTAAAAAACACTTGAGTTTGGAGGGATCTATATGCTGGGAAAAAAGAGTAAAACTGGAGGAGTTAAGTGGCATGGTCATGGAGGGTGTTGTGATGACAGCAAGTTGGTGGTGGCTGCTGGAAGATGAAAAGGGATGTAGCATCTGGAGTGCTGTCTGGAGCTGTCTGTGAAGGTTTGTTGCTTTTGGTTTTTTAATTGAGCAAAGCAATTAAAACTTGACACTCGCTGCTTCTGAAGAAGCCCTATGTTCTTTGTGTTATGCCAATGGTAGCTGTATAACTAATCTCTAAAATTTTGGAAATAATCAGTTGACTTTTCTTTATATTGACTGACATACCACTTACCTTGTGGGAAGAGATTTCAGAAGAAGTAAATTCTTCATGCAGAAGACTTCCAGTCTTTCAGGGATTTTTTGTTTAGTTGCTTGTTTGGGTTTTTTTTTTTTTTGTTTGTTTGTTTTTGGTTTTTTTGCTTTTTTGGTTTTTTTTGTAGATATTGATACATGACTATTTGCATTCCTTCAATAATTGTGTGGGAGTACAAATAGGAGGTGGGTGAAAATCTGTGGGTTGATCAGACTGAACATGAGCCAGCTCCCCAAAGTGATGTAGGTGCTTATGGGTGGTTATGTGAAGCCAAACAGTGCTTCTGTAGAGGGGAGAAAAGTGGTCAAGCTACCAACACAACCTTGCAGGGTGAAATAGGTAAACCTATAAAGAGGAGTGTGCACATATCAGAGATGACCACAGCACTTTTGGAGGACCAAAGCACTGCTAATGGTTTACCCAACCCTCCACGTGTGTTTTCCTCTGTGTTTTCAGGAAGATGGCTTGCAACATTGGAGTTAGTCTGGCAAACATTTGAAAGAAAACAGAAAATGTCTAATTTTTCTTTCTCCTGGAAGGGCATTAGTTTAACTTACAGATTGACTTGCCTCTTATTGTGTTTGGAGGCAATACAGGTGAATGTGGAAAACAACAGTTAGTAACTCCAAATGGGATTTTAAAAGTTTTTGCTGATTTTTGCACTTTTTAAACTACTTTTCCATCTGCTTCCACCCACATACTTAGTGAACTGTCATTCTGGCCAGTCATGCCCCAGTGATGATGGGATGCAGTCAGTGGGTGAGTTCCCAGCAAGACCAGAGTTTCATCCCTTTCATGTTCTGAGATTGAAAGCCATCAGGAGTATTGCTGTGAGAAACTGAAAGCTTGAGATTTTAGGCTTAACTTTACCTTGTCTGTAACCACTGTGCTCTGTGCGTCTGCACAGCGTTTCCAGAGTTACACTTGTGTGACTGTAGTGGCTTTGTGTCCACTTTCCCTACAGCATCAGATACTACACTGAGTAATTTGCCTTTTCTTTTAATTTCTTTTATACATATGCAAAGCCTTTGTATTTGTTCTTCTCTGTGTTTTTTCCCGTAGCTGGTTATTTTCAGCTGTTGCATGGATAATAGTGCTGATGAAGAAGTATTTAGTCTGACACATAAAAGCATAACCGTAAAGAAAATGAAGCAGGGAAAATTACAGTGGCAAAGGTTCCTAAATTATAGTTGTATAGGAAGATTTTGATAAGGAAGTAGTTAAACATTGCTATTTAGTCAAACCTACAACTGTGGCTGCTACTTCAATTGTCTCCTCCTTATGCTGACATTTAATTTGTGTGATTGGTGAGATATTCTTCCTGCTAAAATAAAGTCCCTGTTTTATTGAACCAGAAGTTTGTGGAAGCACATGGGTGTGTTCTCCCAGATGGTTTTAGGTGAGGAGTGAAACAATTGCTAATTATTTTCAGACTTACTTGTAAAGGAAATGTTAGGTGCTTGCTGTTAGGTGCTTACCCACTGTTTAAAAAATAAATAAAACCAAGATACAAATCAATCTTTCCATCTGGGAGCAGATGCATGCCCAGTTTAGATATACTGGAAGGCAAACGTAATAGGTCTGAACCAGGATATTCACAGACTGAAGCATCAATGTTTGAGCAGGCTGTGTGCTTGCTACAGCTGCAAAGCCCATTGCTTTTATGGCTGCAGTATGTTTGCTCACAAGCCCCAGCTCTGACAAACAGATGTGATCATCGTCCCGTGCGTGCTTGTTGTGGGGTCGAGCGGTCACTTGTCAGCGGGATGGTGAGTACAAGCCACGATCTCCTAGCAGCAGGTCTCACGTTTGAAGAGCTTTGCTTGCTTTTAGAGCATCCCAGCAGTAACCTGCAAGACTCAAAAACCATCTTTCATCCACAAGGATGTGGGACCAAGGAAATGTTCTATGTAGGCTTTTCACAGAAATAAGGAATGAGTAGGGCCCTTTAGGGAAAAAGAAAACTTTCACTCATTATCACAGATACTGTATTTTCCCTTCTGGAAATAGCCATTAGGATCTGTGTTGGTGGTAGGTCATAACTTCCCGTTGTCTCTCCTCCCAGCCAGTTCATAAAATGCCCTAAGGCAAGCTGGGTTACTGTGGTTAATTTTGTTTGAACAGGATGGATCATTGTGAGCAAAAGGTAGCTTTCAGTGGTAAAGATAACTGCCTTTGTGCTTATCTTAACCTCGATGAAGCTATTACCATAGGTTTGTTAGGAAAAGCATGAGGTGAAGGCAGTGGCCTGGACTGAGCAAAGGCTAAAGCAATCAGTGATAGCTCTGCTGTCAGCAGAATTGCATTGCTGGGAATTGGGTCTGAGGCTTTGCACAACTTTATTGTCTGCTTGGCTTCCAGCTGCTCCTGCAAGCGTGTCCTTCAATAAGCTAAGGAAGGGCCAAGGGTTGTCTGCCTGCAATTTCTGCCTGCCCTTTGCATTGTGAGGCCAGTTCAGAGTGGGGCCAAAATACTGCAGAACTGGCAGTTGTTTGTGGTGGAGCCTGAGATAAATGGGTTTATCCAGTATCCATGAGGCTGCTCAGTTTGGATCTTGGCAACTTGGCTCCTTTTTCTCCTTTTTCTTTCTCACCAGAATAGTTGTGCTGGGGTTTGGTGTTGTTGAGTCCTATTTTTAACACCAAAGCTCGCTTATCTCTCATTGAATGTGTGGTATGTTTCATTTGAGAGAGGAGGCATTTTATCAACTGTCACAAATGAGCCTTCTTGCTAGAGCTAATTTGAACCAACTGAAAAAGAATTCTTCCTATTTAATTTTAATTTACATGTGCAAAATTTTCATGCAGTTGGAATCAGTAGAGTTTATTGTCAAAATAAAGAGATGTGAGACCCAGCCATAGTTCTCTCAACCCAGCATTATGTTTGTCATATGATATTACAAGAATTCATGTGCACTTAATTTATTTAAAGTATTGTGGGTCTTTTACACCAAGCTATTATATCTGTAGAGGAATAAAAATTCCTTTGCAGTTGCCTAGAATTGAAGACTGTCCCTTTATGCAGAGATAAAATTGCTGGACAGTATATATTTTTGCATTAAGGACAGTCACTGCAGCTGTTTTGAGTCCTGTCATGTTTATGCATGACCAGATATCGCAGTCGGCTGTAAGAGTTTGCTGCAAGGAGAGCTTTCATTTTTCAGTCTTGGGAAGTGGGCTCCATCTAGTGTTTAATTTAAAGATTAGACTCCAGTTCCTTTTCTTAAATGCCCTTGCTGTGTGGAGAAAGGACACGGAGGAGGAATTGTGATAGGCATTGCTTTTGCTGATGATTATCTAGAATGAGACTTTTTCCAGAACATCCAGTATGGGAATGGAGCCTGAAACACTGCATCTGTTCTACATGTGCACATGAAGCTAAAATAATTATTTTATGAAATAGCACATGGATAAAAAGAAATTAAACCAGCATGGCAATGGTGTGATCCTGGAATATTTTGTGGTTAGTTCCTTTCACAGTGTTTGATGTGGCATGTTGAAAACCAGCCTGGTCATCTATAAAATCAAAATTAGAAAACTAATTGTCAGGTTCTTTTATGAAGTAATGAATTTTGAAATGTGTATTGGGTATTAATATCCAGTCAATAGAATATCTTTCAATATCTAATGCTTCTATAAAGAAGCATGTGGGATTCCAACCTTTATTTTTATCATTTTCTCAGTATTTCAGTTTTTGTAATATTTAACCTTCTCTCAAATGTTACTTAATGTTTTTTATTAAAAAGGATATTACATTCTGAACTATTTTTAACTAAAATAGAGTAGTGTTTGATAGTCAATCTATCATGTCTCCAGTGCTCTGATAATAAATGCTATGAAACAGAGACAAGAAACACCAATAAGATTTTTTTTTTTTTTTTTTGAAACTGGAACAATGTGAGAAAGTTTTTAAATACTTAAGACTGGATGCAGATTTACTTACTGAAGAAGCAGGAACTGAGAATTTTGGTCAAGAGGGCATAACCAAAACCTGCAGAGAGGAAAACCTGGGCTGTCTGAGGACTGTTTAATTTTTAGTACAGCGGAGTTTTGTCCAGTTGTGATTTTTTGCTCTCCTTAAAGGGACGTTTGGGGCCACTTCAACAAGCTTTTACCCTGAGCAGTCTGGCACTTTGCAGCACTTTGAGACTGATGAGGAAAGAGGCAGGTGGGCACCAAGGCTGGGCTGAGTGTGACTGCATGCCTGAGCCACCAGCCCCTCTCTCCCTTCCTGCATGGGGGTGTTGCCAACCTCTGCCCTTACTCAAAGACATGGTCAGATTGTCAGTGTTGCCCTCGTGTTGCTCACGCTGTGAGCTGCAGAGCTGCCTGCCCTTGCGAGGTGGAGGAGATCCCCCACACAAATCCCCAGACAGCTCTTGGCTTATTTTCCACCAGTTGCCTGAGAAGTGTGGAGCAGGGGCTGGGATCCAGGCCTGAGTCATTGGCAAAGAGCCTGTTGTTGTTTCATCTGTAAAATATTTGGGGTCTGGGCTTTCCAGTTGACACTTGTGAGCTGAGTGCAGACAAAGTTAATGGGAAACATCTGGTGCCAGGAGGGAGTGGTGAGATGGTACCTTGGCCATGTGAAAATGGGGAGCTGTTGTGGCGGGGTGCTGGGCTGCCCACGTGTCTGCAGTGCTGGGGAAAGGATTAGGAGCTGAAGAAGACAGCCATGGTAGTGGGATGTGGGTGATGAAACGCCCTGGGCATGGGGCACCACTGCCAAGCCCTGGAGCCTCCCAGTGTTGGGCTGTGATGGTTTCATTTGGCTGAGGAAGGCAGCCAGAAGTTGTGGTGAGGCTAAAGTATATATACATACACACACTTTCTTGACAGCTAGTTTGTTGTTGTTGGTTCTTATGTTGCTTTTTTTTCCCCCTTTTTTTTCTTCTTTTTTTTTTTTTTTTTTTTTTTTTGTTTTTTTTTTTTTGTTTAGGCTTTTGAGACAATGGTGTACTTGGCAACCTTTAAACTTTAAACACCCTATAGGTGTAAACTTGGTCTCTCAACCTCACAAGAGATAATGGCATTGGAGTAGACATCTGGATTTCTTTTACTATTAAATGCTGTCTTCTGTAGGAAAAAAAAAAACAAACCAACATTTCTTTATCTGTTGAATTTTTTAAAAATATAAAATGCCATATTGTTAAATTCATTTTCCATTATACTTAATTTCACTTGTTATTTATTTTAGAAGTGAAGGACAATGAAAGCAAACATGTTTGTGTCACTTGAGTCTTCTGGGTCTTATGGTAATCCTGTAGATCACTACTTATTTAGTGGATTTTGTGTTTATTCGTTACCTATGTAGAAGCTGTGGTTATATTTCAATTTCTAAACAAAAGTCAGAAATACCTGTGTTTTCCTTAAATCCTTTTGTCACTTGAAGCATAATGAAACCTGGGCCAAATCTAAACTGCTGCTGTACCTTTAAAATGTATTTGTAAGACTGCAGACAAAAAAGGCAAGGCAGTACTTTTTTTTTTTTCTTTTTTTTGGTCTACCTTCAACTCAAACATTACACCACACACAAATGCCCTTTGCATGGTAACCAGCACTGCACTTTGAGCTGCGGCTAGAATTGACCACAGAGGTCCTACAGGTGGCTTTTGTTGTCACCCTCCAGGTAACAGGATGGGACTCTTGACTCATGTTGTTGCTTTGAATCTGCAGGAGGTGAGCTGTGAAGCTCTGCTTGTCATGTCCAACACTGCTGGGATCACAGTGGAGGTGTCTCATGACCAAGGGAGATGGTTTGCTGCTGGCAGGGGAGAGAAGGTCCCAGAGTAGTTGCTCTTTTCCCCCAACATGGCCTCATGGCACAACTGCACCAGTACTTCCTGGCTGGGTCCAGGACAGTATGTGGTAAAGATCTATGGAGGAGGGAAGAACCTCAGAAAGGCTGGATTTAGCCATGAGGGTAGGCAGCAGGCAACGTGGTGGTGGCACCAGGGGACACTTGGGAGTCCTGTGGGTTGCTGCATCTACCAGGTCCCTCTGCTGAGCATAGAAGACGCTAAAGGAACAAAGCAAATGCCAGGTAGTCACTCTGCACTGCAAAAAGGGAAAACTGAGGGTAATCTAGAAGAGAGATGCTCTGCTCTACTTGGAGAGCTGTTACAGAGTTTGTGATAGGAATCGAAAAGGAAAGCAAAGTCTTGAGAACATGAGGTTGGAAAGGCGGTTATGGTACATGAAAAAGGGGTTTGGAGCTTTCTGATCATTTATGTTGCACTGTTAGAGAAGTAAAATGCTAACACAGAGATGGAATGGAAAAGAGCAGAAATAATTCATTGTTTGAAGTAGTGCAGGTCATGAAGATGATGTAATTATTCCTAGCCTATTTAACCAAAAAGAAAAAGAAAGCTATAAATAAAAGGGTTAGGCAGAGGAGGAGGAGAAAGCGTTTGATTATTAAGACAACTTAACTATTTTAGCCTTGGTATCTCCAAGTAAAATTATGGAATAAAGTGATTTGTCATCTACCTGTTCTTTTTTAAGGTAGAGGTAACAAATACGCAATGCACTGTGGAAGTAAATAATAAGGGCAGACAGTTGGCATCAGCTAACTGATGTTTTGGATAGTGTATTTTGAGAGAGAGAGAGAATACACTAATACATCCATTAATTAGACTAAGAGTGCTAAGATCCTTAATTTGGACCAGAGGTATTTTTAAGGTGTGTAGATGTGGCTCTTAAGGACGGGTTTAGCAGTGGATTTGGCAGTGGTAGGTTAACAGTTGGACTCGATGGTCTTGGAGGTCTTTTCCAACATAAACCAAGCTGCAATAAGCATTTCAGACTGTGGTGTGATCAGGTCCTGGCTGTTAATGTTCCTCAGCATGGTGGGCACAGCAGCTGTGTCACAGTAATGTTATGTTCACTTCTCTTGCACTTTTGTCCCTTTTCCCCACACAAACTTGAGCCTGCTGGCCTGGGAGCTGGACCCAGCTAGCACCTACAGTTTTGCACTGGTTTTGGTAACCTGACTTGAACTCCTGTCTTGCTCTGCTGGGGATTGATGTCTTTGGTAGCTGCACAACCTCTTGGGTCTGTGCCATGGTAGCATGTGACATTGGAAATTTATGAGCCAGAAATGTGTTGCTAAAAGGACATTCTTTTAAACTGAAGGAAGAGAAATAGGGAAGGCAACTTTACTGTCCTGAGATTGAGAGGATTTATTTCATGACCTAAACCATTGCTTTTATCATTAAATTTTCTTTTTAGTTGGGAAAGAGATGCTATCATCCTCCTTCTTAATGTGCCCATAAGAAATAATAGCAAACATCATTGTATTGTAGCTCTGTTCTCATGAGTTTGATGTTGTGAAGTGTTTCGCTTTTGGTTTCTTCTATGCTGAGAGAGAATGTAAATCATTCCTGAAAGAAAGCTTGCTCTAATTTGTAGACATGAAACTGGTACAAATTTGCCTCTTATTGCTGACGTCATTTCTTCTGTCTGACCTCATTCACCTGGCATTAAAATCGTATTACTGTATCTTGTTTAAAAATTGCTACAGCTAATAGAGAAAACCTTTGCTTTAAGTGTTTTGTTGGCTTGATCTAATCTATGTCCTTAATGTCTACTCTGGGACTGGATCCAGATCTTCAGTGCTGACAAGTGCCTTTTAACGTCATTTATTTATTATGGGGAAAACAATTTAAAAGCTTAGTTATTAAAGCCACTTTTTATAGGGGAAAGTAATGAAATTACCTTGTCTGAAGGAAGAAGTTACACAAGTTAATATGTAGTTTTAAATAGCATTATTAAACCCAAATACACACCATTAAAATCATTTGAGGTTTATTTGGTTACAAAACCCAAGCAGAGTTTCTACTAAAATGAGACTTTGTAATGCAATAGCCAAAAGTTGCTACTCTGTCAGCAGTGCAGTTTGCAGGTTACAAGTAATCCAGGTTTTATTAGTTTGCTATGCCAGACTGCCTGCCCTTGCACTAAGGCCCTTTTGCTTGAAGCCCAAGCAGGTTTGCAGCAATTCTTCATTAAAAAATAGGCGTGAGGTTAATTGGAGTTATCTGGGAGCCGATTGCTGTGTAAATAGCAATATAAAACTAGATTGAACTGGAATATGCAATAACATTTTTAATGGTTTTATCCTTCTCATATTTCTGCTTTGCTCTGAAGTTATAAGGGTGAAACACATACCTAAAAGTTTTTGATCCTAGAAAAATGGTATGTGATCTAA
This sequence comes from Vidua chalybeata, assembly GCF_026979565.1. NCBI lineage: Eukaryota > Metazoa > Chordata > Aves > Passeriformes > Viduidae > Vidua > Vidua chalybeata. Next base: position 103,491,507 of record NC_071530.1, read on the forward strand.
ATTTGTCAATTAAAACATACATGTTCTTGCATACAAAAAAAAAAAACAACTTTTTTTTCTTGTTTTGAAGAATGCACAATACAATGTTGAATTAATAAAAGTTTGTTTCTCTTGATAATTTTGGTTAAGGGAAGAGTTGACAACTAGTCAACTGGTGTGTAAAAGAAAGTGTTGAATTAATGTTGTGAAAGAAGAAAAGTAGTTTCCTTAGTTCCAGGGTGATTTTACTTTTTGTTTGATTTAATGGCTTTCATGCTTTGATTTTCATTAGCATGCAAATATTTCTTCCTTGCTGTGCTCAGTGTTGAAAAAGATAAAATAAAGTAAAATACAAAGAGAATCTCTGAAGACAAATCTTTTTCTTCCAAAGGAAAATGTAGATGTTATCAGTACTAGGAGAAATAATAATAATAAAAAAGTATGCTTCTCAGAAAAGTGCAATAATCAGAGTTTGAATATTTCAAGAATAATTTTGTTGCTACATCAAAATAGCTCAATCAGAGCAGGAAAAAATTAGTATTGATAAATGATGATGCCACCAAGTGAGATATTTCAGGCGGTATTGTCACCAAAGTGTATTTATAGAGCTCACAGGAGCTAATCAATGCTAGACTGCACAGGAGTGGTAACTTTCCTGGTTGGGCTTATTTTACTTGCTGTATTTCAATATGTTTATATTTTAATAGAAAATAAACCATCACTTCTGCGATATTTGGAAATGAGAGCTTTGACACCCAATATGAAATACACTACTATTTCTTTTTTCTGGAGGGAGGTGGGATAAAAAAACCTAGTTTTATTGTTGAGAGAAAATGGTCCTTTCACTTTTTTACAAAGGAAATGTGCCTTGAAAAATCTATGGCTGCACTACATATCAGATCAGCCTGTTTTATAACTTCATACATATGTTGCAGTAGGAATTCGATTGCTTTGCATGTAAAATTTAGTGTTGCTGATGTCACACTGGTACTACTCTGTATATTATTAAAATGGCTTGCTGCAACGCTTCCAGCTTAAAAAAAAATCTAAATGGGAAAAGCCCTGTTGCCTGAAGCCTGCTGGCAAGAAGGTAGGTGAGAGAAGGGTGTGTGCATTAAGAGGAGTTGCAGTCTGAAAGTGAAGCAGAAGATGCAGAGGCCATCATGCAAATAAATTAGGCAGTGTTCATGCACATACTCCACATTTGCTTAAGACAGAGTGTGTGAGTGGTATCAATGTCAAAAGGCTCTCTTACATGCTTAAGTGACTTTATAATTGTTGGATTATTAGGAAGACATTCTTTACTGCGAAAATGTTGAAGCAGTGGAAGATGTTGCCCAGAGAAGCCATCAATGGCCCATCCCTGGAAGTGTCCAAGGCCAGGTTGGATAAAATTTTGAGCACCCTGGTCTAGTGAAAGGTGTCCCTTCCCATGGCAGGCACAGATGATCTTTAAGGTCCCTTCCAACCCAAACCATTCTATGATTCTCTGATTATGTCCCAAGCTGTTTTGGAAAAATATTGCTGCTAATAAATTCTCATTGCTTGAAATAGGAAAGAAAGATTATAAACCACCTATTCTACCATTAGAAAAAGGAAATAATGAGACAGAAATCGGGATCCTTTTTTTTTACAAATGCAGTCCCTCCTCCCAAACCACACCTGTAACTCCTTGTTGGGGTTTCCCCTTGAAGTCTTACTATGGTTTTGCCTGACCTGTTGTTTTGTTACAACACTCAGATGTGTTTTTTCCTCCCTATTGGCTCTCCTTTGGCTCTCCCCTTGCTTTCATGATTTAGTGCTACTGACCTCCACTTGCTGATGTGCTTGGTGCCTCCCCAATGTTTCCAGCTCTTGCTGTCCTTCCATGCCCTCCTGTCATGCTCTGGGAAGCCCCAGGTGCCCCTCACCAAGTTCTGCTGGCTCTGGCAGGGTTCTGCCCATCATCTCAGCCCTGTGTCACTTGGATCCCACCTCACTGCCAACCTCATCCATTGTACCACACCTTTGCTGGCCCTGGGCAGCTGCATGGGCTGCTGTGCTGCCAAGGCTGGTGACTCTTTTTGCACAGACTCACAAATGGCTGGATGGTTTCCCATTCTTCCCTTGTATCCCACTTTTCCTAATTTAAATGCTATGTTCGCATTTACCAGCTCTTTTCATTTCCCTCCTGCTCTGGTTTTTGTGGCTCTCCTAAGGCTGAAGTAAAGTGCTGCAGACCCACTGAAACTTTCTCACTGGGATCAGAATGGGAACACAAAGCCCAGGACCCCAGGAGCAGCATTGGAAAGCTTGTTTCTGTTTGAATCACTTACCAGGACAAATCTTTTGAACTGCATGAAAGATTTGAAAAATGAGTTTCCCTCTAAAAGCCTTGCATTTTCTTATGGTTATAGGCTGAGAACTGATTTGGAAGTGTCCCAGAAGTGGAGCCATTTGGCTTGCTGTTGCTATCTAGAGTGGTCACCAAAGACAGCTTTTGTTTTTTTAACCTCTACAGAATGTTCCCTGCCCGTAATTGATGATTGATGCCAACCTTAGATATGTACATGGTGTCTCACAGGGAGAAAAAAATCATTGCAATAAAATTAACATTTTAGTTACTGATGTGTATTTTCCAGATGTTCATATTTACCAGAAGAAAGTTTAATTATTTCACTTTAATGCAGTTAGATTTGTTCTTATGTCAGGCACAAATGAATCAGTACTTTTCTGGCTCATCACAGTTATTCTGTAAATTTTTTTTATTATATCAAATCTTCTGAACTTTTGAACAGGAATACACAATTCCAGTAGTTTAACTATTTTTATTTTCATTTTGGACTTACAGCATGTTAGATGACCACTTGTTTCCTCCATCATGGGATACTATGTTTTGAACTAGGAATTGTGTTTTGGCCAGCAACATAAAGATCTACTTGTGGATTGAATGAATGTATATCACTACTGCTGGTGAAAACATCCTTCCCTTGCACTGGCCCAGGGTGCAAGCCCAGCAGTGCTGCTGCTTGCACCTACACTCCTTCTGGAGATTTTCTTTCTAACCATGGTTAAATGGCAGCCTGGAGATAGCCCAGGTTTTAATGTCACCACTGAGAGGAATAACACAAATGTCCTGCAGAGTGTGTGTGGCAGATAGTGCCCAACCACTTTGACTTCAGGATAAATTAATTCTCTCCTCCTCTGGTATCATGGTTTTAGCTTGGAGCTCTGCCAGTCCAGCAGGAGAGCATCCTTCTCTCAACTCTTTCCTGCCATCACCGTCTCATTTTCATGGTCCAACTCCTTTTCTCCCTTTCCCTGCAGTACCTCAGCTTTCACTTGGAGTTTCTTCCAGATTGACAATTGATAAAATACAGAGTAACCCTCTTATCTTCTATGTTTTAGTCTTCTTTTTACATATTAAACAATTTTTCTTGCCTGCTGCCTTCCTCTAGGCTCTCCTTTACCCCTGGTTCCTGTACAAAATATGGCCAGAAAAGGACTTTTATTAGCTGTCAAGTTTTCAGACCAGTACCTCAAATTCATAAATGGCTCTTGTGAGCTTTTTATCTTTCTTAAGACTCCCTTTTGTGGTGACACTAAGAGAGAAGCAATGACTGCCAATTACGGGCCTGCTGGGTGTCCATGGGCCTCTCCTGCCTGCCCTGCTGCGTCCCAGGAACAAGCTCTGGCTCCAGTCCTATGCCTCAGTTACAATAACTGCCTTGAAGCAGCATTTGGGAGGGATGCAACTGCTCTCCCTTCCTAGAGTGACATACCTCCTCCTGATAATGAAAGTAATATACCATTAGCAGACTCTTGTAAAGGAGAGAAAAGCATTTTGCAGTTATTAATCAAATCCAAACATCCTTACTTCCACCAGCAGGAGATTAGGCTTTTATATGGAGAGATCTATTATCCTTTCTTCTGTATGGCAGAGAGAGACTTTTTTCTGCACAGACTTTGCAGCTTCTTCCATATGGCTTCTCCAGCTGGGATGGTGTTCTTTGAGTCCAGTGATGATGATAACTATTATTTTATTATTATTATTTATTTTTGCTAGAGCCTTGTGAGAGGTAAATTTCTCTCTCTTTAGGGTAGGTTCTACCTGGTATGGAGCTGAGAGATATCCTGTCTTCTTTTGTGGGTCTCAGAAAGTAACAATTCAATGCAACACATTGGTCAGAGCAACAGCAGTTGGTGGAAAAACACTATTCCAGCACAAATCATTAAAAACAAACCCAAAACCCAAGAAATCCCCCAAAATGTACTGTTGGCTTTACAAACATCCCATCCTCAGAGATCCATAGGATCCTGGGTAATGTCTGTGGCCTCTTGCCCAGCAGAGAAAACTTTTTTTTTTTCTTAATGACAACTGTCTGAGAGGATCACTGCAAGAGATTCCCCCTAGTTTTCTTCCTTCAGCATCTTCTCAGCCTTTTTCTGAGCTGCATATGGAATCAAAAACAGCTGTATAAGGGGTTTTTTTGGTTTTTTTTTTTTTTAATATGTGTGAGATGTTACTTCTGCCAAATAAGCTGCCTTATACCTGTTGAAGCCATTTTTGGTTTGTTCTTTTGTCCTTCAACTTCGTGTGGTGTACTAGAGTATGGTAACTTCTATCAAGCTGGTTTGCAAGTTTCCATGCAAATCTGTGTATACAAAATAATCAAGTTTAATAGGAATAGTTCTCCATTATGCTATTTAAAAAATAATACCTTTAGATTCATATGTTTGAAAACTATTAATGCACAATGCAAAAATAAGTCATTTTCTGATATATCAATTTGTTCACTTACAAGCAGTTTCTGTAAATCTATGTTGAAATGTGTTTTCCCACCCAGCCTACATTGTATCAAGACATATATTATCAGATACTAAGGGGAAATGTAAACAAATCATCAGTTCATAGAGTAAAAGTCCACTGATATTTTGATTTTTAAAGTATTACTTCTTTCTTTTTTACAGAAGTTTTTAAAAGGCAATGCATGGCAGAGAGATCAGTGTATCTTATTTGCTCATGAATCCTTCCCCCTGCCCCAAATTTATAAAACATGTGCACAGAGTTCACCAGACACTTTGGCAATTACATTAGCAGAGGTGCTGCTCAGGTTTCTGCATTGCATTTGGCAGTGTCACCCATGGTGGCTGCAGAGGAGAGGGTGAATAGGGTGGCTGGTGGTCAGTAGCCCTGGCTATCATTGCTAAGGGATGGAGGGAGGAATGCTTTAGGAATGCCAAGTGAGTCCCAGGCATTGGTGGCTTTGCAGGGGAAGGAAACTGCTTTTATTCAACTCTGCAAACACTGCAGAGTCCTCGAAGTCTCTGAAGCTCAGTAAGTTGTTCTAAAACTATTTAACCCGTGAGTGTGAATATTTGGTATAAACACGGCTGTTCAGCTAAAAAAAAAAAAAAAAAAAAAAAAAAAAAAAAAGCATTTTTTTCTATGAGCATTTTGTTCCTGAATTAGGTTTCCCATGATCAAGGGGTTTGTTCTCTTTCCTCATTTAGAAGTATTCCCCCACCCTCTTTGCAAGTGTAAATTGCTCTCCTGTAATGAGATCAATGGACCTTCACTGATTTACAGTAGTAGAGAATAATTTGGCTCGTTATGCATTTGATGAAATACGATCTGTGGTTATCTTGGCATGGACAGATAGTAAAACGTTAAGAACTAATAAAACATGTCATATTCTCCAATACGTGTATACATGGATATATTATTGCATACAAGTGGAGGAAAAGTATCCATGGGTCAGCCCAGATGGAGACTTTTCTCTACTTCCTACTTCTGTTGTGAAACTTTGTTTTGTCAGTCGGGGTGGGTAGAGGCTCTGGTTCAATCTTGGGTTCAGAATGTGTCCTGGCAAAGTGCAGCTGCTCTTTACACAGGCAGAACTGGAGGGTTTGATTGCGTTTTTTTTGTCTAATGGAAACACAAAACCTAATGAAGTCTCTTACACTGGTACCAGGATGATGTTAGGGAGATGGTTTTGAGTCACAATCAGGATTTAAAATCAAACAAATCACCTCAAAATTGTTTTTTCCTGTAATTTGGCTGAGTAAGGAACCCATTGCTTTTTGACAGCCAGCTGACTACAGGAAAGGCTCTCACATTCCTGCAGGTTTGGTGCAGATCCTCAAAAACCTCTACCCCTGTCACAGCTCTGGTGAGCAGTTTTTGCCGCCTGGCACTCTTGATCCTTTGGGAAGAAATTAAATATGCTTTCTTAATTTTACTTTTTCTCCAGAGAAAGTGTGTTGCAATGGTATTTTCTGTGATATTGATACATGTTCCGTCCCTGGTATTGAGAATTTTGGAAAGGGAAGTGAGAGTATAAGATAAAATTTATTGTGAGATGGGAGGAATGTACTTTAAAAACACTAATGCAAATTATGTGCAGGTATTTTTCTGTGGTTTGTTTTAAGAGGTGAATAATTTTTGTTTCTCAAGTTTATGTGTCTCTCAAATTTACAATATAGGAATGTGAATATTGCTGAAAACCTAAAGTAAGTTTGAAACAGCTCTGCTGCTGGCCAGCTGGTTACTGCAAGTTCCTGCAAGTACTTTGTAAAAATACATTGTTTCCTTATATGCAAATGTTTTTACCCTCTGTGTAACACTATAATGACTTAGATAAAGATCTGGTCTATTTGTGTCTTGCATGTAGAATTTTCTGGACTGACTTTTTGCCCTATACAATACACGTGGCATTTTTACTAAACACACTAAGAGGAATGGGAATAAAATGTCTAAAGGGATCACCTTGAGCTTATAACCTTTATCCTTATACTGAAAAAATTCAGAGAGCCTTGAGTTTTTCACAGCGTGGGTGCCACTGGTGAGTAGGGTTGGGTTATCTCTGTTTTCAGTAATGGCAGAGCTTTTTAGAAGGTTGGGTTTATGTTTGTTTTGATTTGTTTTGGTGGGTTTTTTTTGTTTGTTTTTTTTTTTTGTTTTTGTGAGGGGGGAGGAAAGCGTGGGTGTGGTTTTGTTTTTGATAGAGAACTCTGTTGTATTTATAAGACTAGAATATTTTACACACTTAGTGGGTTAGGAAGCACTCAGGAGAATAAAGATGATTTTGGCAAGGTGAAATAGTTCTCCAGTCTCCTGGAGAATTGAACCCTGCTCAGGAGGCTTGGATTAAATTTCTATGCTATGCTACTTTAAAATTACTCTTTTCCTCCTCTCAGTTAGGGCTGATGACCCGAAGGGAGTGTTTTGGCTGCTCAGTGAGGCCTCCCTGCTGTGAATCAGAGACGTTCTCTGGTGGCAGGAACCACAGATGAAATATCTGTGAGGGCATGGCAGCCCTTGGGGCTGCATGCTGGGGATGCTTCACTTTGTTTATTCAGAAGCTGCTTTAGAATGGGGCATAGCAGCGCTGGAGTCTGTGCAGAGAGCTGGTGCCTGGGCTGTGACTGTACAACCCTCCTGGGCTCCAAATCCAACAGTGACGTCTCTAAATCACAAACATTACCTTCCTTAAATACTCTGGATTTTCCATTACTTCCATGGAGCCATGGATTCCATGGCTTCATCTGATGCCTCTTGTCTACTGTTGCCAAAACATTCCTCTGGTGTTCAGGCATGATACTTGTGAGAAACACACATTTGCTAAATTGGAAGAGGTCCTTGCTCGATGAAGTCAAACCAAGCTGAGGTCAAATCCAGCTGTGGGTTGTTCCAGGCATCCTGAAGTAGGTGGGAGCCTCATGTGCTGGCTGGTGCTTGCAGAGATTTTGCTGCATTTTGTACCAATTTCAAACTAGAGTGGGAAATTAAGGTTTAGGGGTCCCCGCTGCTCCACTCCTTCCCCAAGAAGTGACAGCAAACGTTTTCAGACTTGGTTTTTATTTTTATTGTTATTTTTTATTCTACCTAAATGCCTCATTCTGCTGCTAGTGATAGCGATGGGAGGAGTAAATACATATCAACCCAGACAAATAAGCCCTTGGTAGATTTTTGAGATTTGGTTTGGCTTTTTTTAAGAGTATGCTTCACCTCAACACAGATTTCATTCACTTGTGTTGCAGGTCCAGGAATGTGAAACCTTGTCTCAGGTTCTGTAGGATATTTGTAACTAATGTGAGCCAGCATCTAGGTACAGCCCCTGTGTCTTTGGCACTGTGCTCCAGTAGTGCCCAAGCACAGCAACGCTAGCAGTCTGAAGCAGGAAGGATTCGGGGTGCTGAAGGGATTTTGTGTGGCATGTTCTCTGAGTGGTGTTCACAGGAATGGAGCTCCAGTACCTTCTCTGATGTCACATATGATTGTGGTGGCATAGAGCTCTTGGATATGGTTCCCTAAGCATAGTGCTTTTGAAACCTGAGCCTGGTTCTTTGAATTATTCTCTGAAGCCACCCAATAGCAAATGCAAATCTTTTTAATCTTTGGTAATAAGCAATGTGATCCAAAATATCACATGTTAATTCAGTGGCTGCATTTCTTCTTGTTCCTGAAAACTTCCCAAGCCAAGGCTGTGCTCAGAGTGTGGTCTTGAGGTTCATCAGCCAGTTTGAGTACCTACAGCTTAAAACTGTCATGGGGCTGCTCTTCTCAAGTACAGCAGAAAACAAAACCTGATCATATATGAGAATATACAGAATAATATTAGGAAGTGGATAAACTACATTAAATTTTTAATAACTTTTGTAGGACCACAGTCTTTATGATGCCTAAAGCTGTCATTTTCAAAATCCTTTATTGGAATCTGTTTTTTTAAAATTTTATTTTACATGTCTATCATTTCATGCTATTTAAGATTTCACAAGTGAATATGCTCTGCTTCTGTGGAAAAAGTTAATAAGCTCCAGATGTGATTTCATTCTCTCCAGAGGTAAATTTAAACATAGTAATTCCTTACAGGCTTTGAATCAGTCATTCTTCTTTTCTTTTCCTTAATACCTAGCTGATGAATTACAGAAGTAATTCAAACTTTGTTTCCCAGTTCTTTTCCTTTTCTGCTGGCAACTAGCAATTCTTTTGCTGTGATGCATATCAAATCACAGCTCACTGAGGCTCCTCACAAACAGGAGTGCAAAGCTCTCACATTGCCATGCTCCTTGGGGTTTACACCGTTGGGTTGAGAATATTAAGTCATTGAGGACTCTTGATCTGAGAAGCCTTAGAAAATTTTGGTTATGCTATTTAAAAAAAAATGAATTCCCACCACCCCTGGCTGTTGCTTAGAAAGTCATTACTCTATTGCTGCTCTTTATGCCACTTGCACAACCTTTCAGAATAATTTGCTTTAGAAAATTGTGCAGTGAAACAGTCTTGACAAAATCAGATTGAAGGCTCAAATAACAAAGGCTGAAATTGTAATGTTCCTACAGCCAATGAAGTGTAATTTACCAAGTCAGTTCAATAATTTTCCTCTAAACTTCAGAGTAAGGTTTTATTCAGTGACTGTCAAATTTAAGATACCCCAAGCCTCAGAGATAAAGCAAAGACCACGTTTATAGCCCATTTACACTGGGAGCCAGACTGCCAATGTGGAGCTGTGCCAGCTTGGGACAGATGAGAAACTGGCTCCCTACAGAGAGCATCAAATCTGTGTTTTTCACATCTAGTTTTTGACCCTGACATCCAATCCAGTAACCACAAGTGGAGCTGAACTGCTAGTAAACAGCAACTTTTCCTTTTATTTTTGTTCCAAAGTAGAAACATGTGTCGTGTACAAACAGTGAAGTTCACCTGCTGTTGTAGCAGCTCTCCTCACAGCATTCTAGCAGAGAGTGAGATACCAAATACAATCACACCAAAAACCCCCTAGGAATGTAGCACATGGGGCTTTAGTAGTTTGGGAAGGGGCAGAGGATGATGAGGAAGCAAAGCTGGCCACAGCAGGGACACTGTTAAAGTATTTTGTCAGACAAGCAGTAAAACAGCAATGCCATTGGGTATGGGAGGTTATTACACCCCAGCTGAGATCACCATCAGCTCTTTGGTGTGGGGCCATACACCAGACCTGGGGAGAAGCCAGTCACATCATTTACTGGGTCAATTACATATTGTAGGAACACAGCATCCTACCTACATTGCTGCAGTGGCGGTGGATGGATTTACCTTCCATGAACTTTACACTTGAGAAACAATTCGTTCTCCATTGTGGGCAAAGTGTAATAAAACAAGATCTCAGAGGGATGAATCAGCTAAATCTGTTCCTTTCTCTAGCTTCCTGCTTTTTCTTCAACTTTTGTGTCTAATATTAATTTGATTCTTTCAGAGACAGACATTTTAATTGATTAAGTATACCCTAGAGGTTGATAATATGTTACCAACGTTTTTAACAATATATTCCTTAAAAAAACATCATCCATCAGCTTCATGCTTTTCTCAGAGAGGGGAAAAAGAAACCTGTCAATTCTATATCCTTCATCTTGTTCCCCAAAAGATCCATCATTTTGTCTTGTTGCACATCTGGTTTAGTACTTCCTAGTTTGTGTTGATTTTTTGTTTGCCTTCAGATGAGGACAGTTAATATTTCCAGAAGTGATGATGGAAGAAGCATACCCTGTTCCTTCTGTGGGAAGTGGTTTGGGGGACCTTCTCTAATGAAGGCTTCATGAACTTGCATAATTTGTCCTGCATTAATGGGGCTGCCTTTGAGAGCAGTGGGCCCTGAGGGGTTCCCTGAGTGAGCAGGAGTGTCTCAATCCTAGGCTTGGACACGAGCTGTTAAGAGGTGTGCTAGGATCCAGGTCTGGATGGGCAGTCCTGCCACGTGACTTTATGCTCCAAGAACTTTTCCCTTGGTGAGTGTCAGTGATTCCTGTTCACAGTTACAGTGCCACGCAAAGGACTGAAGTTTTTAAGAGTTAGCAAGAGCCACAAAAAACTGCCCTGTGAAGCTCAGCAAAGAAAAATGCAGAGAACTGAACATAGGAGGGAATAAGCACTGGCTGGGGGATGGCTGCCTCAGTAAGAGGACTGCAGAAAAGGACCTACAAGTTCTTTTGGTGGACAAGCTGAACGCAAGTCAGCAGTGAAGGGCAATGACAGAATCACAGACCATAAAATCATTTAGGTTGGAAAAGACCCTTTAGAATATTGAGTCCAGCCATAAAAATAACATTGCCATGTCTTCCACTAAACCATGTCCATGGTTAAGAAAGAGCACAGATGGAATGTCAAGAGAAATCCCACCTAGTCAGCAAAAAGCAGATTATATCTGGAGTCCTGTACCCAGTTTGTTCCCATGGGAGAATGGCTTTCATATTCAGAATGAAGGTTATCTAGGTAGCAAGGAGGCTTAAGAATAAAATGAAGGACCAAGAAAGGTGGAAAGTGTGACTTTATATATCCCAGAGAAAAAATTAATCAAAGGGGAATCTTATGAAATGTTTATAAATAAGGTGGATCAGCCTCATCCTGGAAGTGTATGGCAGCAGAAGAATGTCCTGCTAGGTGTAAAAAACCAAATTCCAGGGTAAAGATGATCAAATATCAGCACACATTGCCCAGTCTTCATCCTTAAAGGTAATCAGAACTTGACAGAACAAATGCTTGAGCAGTCTGATCTTTTGAAGTTAACCTTGCTTTCAGCAAGGAGATAGGACTTAATGATTTTGAGACCTCTTTCAATCATAATTATTCAATGATTCAATTAAAATCCTATGCTTTTTTAACTCTCTTGATTTTTATCAGACTGCTAGTCAGGTGTTTCTCATGGAAAGTGTTTTTCAACACATAATTACTCCTGATTTGAAATACTTCAGCTAATTCTTTCATCCAAAAGGAGTGTATGCCTCACCTGGAGGGGAAGAGAAGGGATTTGGGTTTTTTACCAAGCCAAAATGATCTTAACCTTATTTTCAGGAATGAAAGGATAATATATTGTTTTACCTATATTAGGATCTTTTTCTGTTCTTTCTCAAAAGTTCTGTTGTTCTTGTGCTATCAGGCAAAGCCTATTAGCTTGGCAGGGTGCGTGGCTTTTTGGCAAGGCCTTACTGAGTAAAGTGCTGCACAAAAAGTTTATGTTCAATAAGGATTTGAGTTCAAGTTGGTAAGACTAGGTGTGGATGAAGGGGAGCCTCAGAGTAGAGAGTGTGATGAAGATCAGAAAGTGGGGAAAAGAAGGAAGCAGGACAGAAACAAGTCAGGAGAGGGGACTAGAGAGTGATATCTTTGCTTTGTCCTAGGTAGGACGTGTTTAGTGGTGTGCTCAGAAGCTGACTAGCCTTCTGTTTATATTTTGCAGAAGGGCTGTGATAACAGGGCAAGGCCTCGGCAGTGATGAAGTAGCAGGCTGGACTGGACTGATCCATTCAGTCCTGTCCACTACACTGAAGTTCCCTAGTGAGGCTATTTCAATTATCTGAATTCTCTCTCTTCTGAGGTTTGAGCTGTGATTTGAGAATTTCAGTACAAAAATGATGAGCTGCAGCTGAAAAGTATTGGGATTGTGCTAGAAGATACCACGTGGTGTAAATGATCTTGCCTGGATAGCACCAGTCAGGCATCCCAAACTGATGGATGCTTTTGACATTCATGTGTGTGGCTCAGTCCTCTGTGTAGAAAATGTGGCTGGAAAGGTGGCAATTATCAGTATTGATGGCTATTCTTGCAGTGCTCGTTTATCAGTGTTAAGCACCACAGGAAAGCAAGTGAGGCAATTGATAACTCTATCCTCATGACTCAGTTCCTTAAATACTCTTTACCTTTTCCACTGGATAAGGCAGCAGTTCCCTCCTGGCCAAAAAAAGAGATGAAAGAGGAAGGTTGAACATAGCGCATCAGTAGAAGGCAACTTAATTCTGCCATTTCTAAGTATTGACTTGTATAATGCAAATGTATTCTGGTAGGAAATTTTACCTATAAAACTGTGTTCCTATTAGATTTGTCAATATTTTTGTTGTAAGCATTGGCCCTAATGATTCCTCTGAAGCTTCTCAGTCTGCTTGCATTACTCAGCATTATTGATCCAGAAGGAGAAGTCCAGGTTGTCCTGTCCAGTTTGCTTAAAGAAGATGTAAAATTGTCTTTCAGAGGCTGAGTGGACTGTTCTGCTGCACGGGTTTCCAACAGTTCTTTAACCTCACTGATAGTGAATACATATTTCTTCTGAATTTTGGCTCCTGCTTGTGATACTGTTGAAGCCTTTATTTTTAGAGTTGCTATCTTTTCTCTTGCTGCCATATCTGTCTGCTGAGTGTTGCACTCCTGCCAAGTTTCACTTGCTCTAGACACAACATAAACATAATTACATGTAAGAAATGTGAAAATGCTGAGATTCACTGTGAAAAGGGCATTTACTTTCAAAATAATTTCACTTTAGTACCGTTTCTAGTCTTAATCCTGGCTGTCTAAAGCAAGGGCTACCTGTTATTGATGTGTAAAGGTTATAGTGTGCTTTAGCTCCTTTCACTACCTGGAGTTCTGAGATGCTACAAGAGAAGAATTAATAAATCTCATTGGCTTTATGTGTATTAATGGGAGAAAAAATTGTTATTTTCATACTGACATCTGAAAGGAATCACTAAAACTGTGAAATAAACTGGGTGTGAGGGAAAAATAAAAGAAAATACAGGAGAAAAATATTTTATCTTTCTTAAAAAGTAGGTGGTAGTAGTAGTAGAAGGTACTAAGGACAGAAAAGATTTTATTCATTGTCCTCTGAGGTCTGTCTTCATCCCAACTAGCTCATTAGTTTTCTGATTATTAAGGCTACCATGTAAACCACAATGAAAATTCGGCCATGTTTTGAGAAAATAAAATATTTGTGCTTGAAGATGCATTACTTTGATGCAAAGAAAAGAAAAAAGGAAAAAATACCCAGCAAAACAACAACCACAAACAGCTTTGTTTTACTTACATCAGTTCAGAAAATGCCTGGTTTTAGTTAGCTCTGACGAATAAAACTTTGAGGTTGAACTTGTGTAATGTACATTACTTGAACATTGCTTTGATGACTTCTTTTTTTAAACTTGTGGCAGAGTCACAGAAACAGAGCTGAACTGGTAATTTGGATGAGTCCTGGCATCTGATCCAGTGCTGGAGCAGAAGGATGTAGCTGCACATCACAGCTATTATAGCAACAGAGACCCATTGAAAACAAATTTTTGTTAGGATCTAGGGTGAATGTTATGCAAACACATATTAAGAGACAAGAGTAACTGAATATAAAATGTTAATTTTATTCCTGCTGCTCTTCTGTATGATGTAGGACTATCTGATATCTGGTGAGACTAAAAAGGGTTTGATTCTCCCTTATCTAGAGAGTTTTCTGCAGCTGGGAAATAAAAGGGGTGCCACAAGCAATGATGAAGGGAAGGAATTGCATTAAGTAATTGCAAAACAAGGCATGGATGAGCCCTAGTACAGAAGACAAGGCTCTTGGGAAGGCTGCACAATTCTTGGGTGATGTTCTTCTCTAGGACTCTTTAGATTAAAACAAGCTCTAGACAATAGGCCTGAAACGACTCCCATCCTGAGCTGTGAGACCAAGAAAATATTATACTGCCCTTGACCACACACAGAGCAGTGTCTTGCAATGATTTAAAGCAAGGGGGAAAAAAAGAATATTCTGTGGCCATTTGTTTGAATCTGTGACTATTGGCAATGTTTCTGCTGGCCTGAATAATTTTCAAGCTAATTTCTGAAGTTCCTGGCAGAGCAGCCCTGGAGCTGTGGGGGCTGTGCCCGACTCTTCCCCTCCTCTTCACTCAGAGGCTGGTGGCAGCTCATGCCCTGCCTGTGCTCAGCCTGATATCATGCAGAAAAGATGCTCTGTGTGCCTTCTTTCTCTGGTGAGGAACAAAAAATCAGCTTGGGAAAGAGGGGTAGTCCAGACCATGTGTTTTGAAAGTTCTCCTCAACAGGGAAGGATTGGTGTGGTCGGATTGGTGAAAACCCAGCTCTTCTGTGTCTGCTCGCTGCATGCCGAGATAAGATAAAGTTGTGAAATGGAGCAACCTATTTAAAAATATTCCATTGTTAGAGAAAAACAGGGGTAGGAAAGAGGGAAAGATGGGGTTGTGATGTGGGCTGGTCGTGCTCTTGAAGCACCCATTTAAATTCCCATTTATAGTTTCCTAATACACACACTCATCTCCTTTTTGCCTCAGAGCTATTTTAATTGAATTTGCTTGTTCTGCCTGCCATTTAGCTGCGAGCTGCCCTGACTAAAACCGGTTCCAATGCAATAACAAACCAAGCTGTTTCACTAAATTTCCGGCATTAAAAGCAGCTGACCTTCATGTGCTGTGGGAGGACTGGGGGGGTCTAGTGGGTCTGATGCTGAGAGATGCATGCAGAATCAACTGCACACATAACTTGGATGAGAAATTATTGTAATTGCACTAACTGTCCATATTAAATAGAGTTGCTGTCTTTTTATGTGCAAGTGTGTTTGTGTAATTTTCAAATATTGTCTGCATTTGAATTGAATTATCAAATGGGCTGAAGTAGTAAGCTAGAATTCTTTTGGGATGAATGTGTATTTTGTAATAATTAGTTCATTGCTGAGCATAATTTAGCTGTTTCTCTTGAATGTACTCTTTTCATTTATTTAGAAAAAAGGTATTTTAAAAATTACCCACAAATACAGCATTGCTACTCTTGGATAAAATGCAAATAAAGGAATTGAGTCAAAACTGTACAGCTATTAAAATTGTCTAATTTGCAAAACAGCAGTCAAACAATGCATTGTTTCTCTCTGACACTATACTTCTGTTGGTTTTGTTGGGCTTGGCCACCCTGCACAGGGTGGGGACACCCTTTCATCATTAAACTGATGAGTTTTCCCATCCTTTTCAGTGGTGAGGGCTTCACCTACTGAACTGTTGAGATTAGACCTCTTTGTTGGTGGAGTATCATGTTTGCTTATGTAAAGGTACTGTGGCAGACAGTATGGGTAGAACAGATTTTATGTTTTTTTTTTCCACCTGTGCTGTACTCCTGATAGTCTGTTTAAGGCTCTTGTTGAGTGAGTGATACAATTTTCAAACAGGTTTAGGAAGTCTCTGTTGTTTCTCAGTGGCTTGGTTGGAAAAGCACATGCTGAGATAAGGCGGGTCAGTATCGCCGATGGGTAACCCATGTGCAAACAAGCAGAGAGGCGGCTTATTTGTGTGCTTTAGAATGCTGCTGTAATTCCTAGTTTTATAAACAACCCAACTGTTCAGGCAGAGAAGCCCTCTTATGAAATGCGATATAATTATTGGCTGCTGCCAGAGAGCAGAGTGTGCTTTAGGAAATGGTATGGAGGAAGCAGAGCTGCTTCTGTCTGACCCCTCCTTTCCTCTCACCAATGTGCTCAGAGTCAGTGTAGCTTTCAAATCAGATTTGAAACCTGTTTGTTTAAGCAAACTGCTCGCTCTGATTCTGGTCTTAAAAATCATAGAATCATTAATATTGGAAAATACATCTAAGACCGTTGGGTCAAGCCAATAACCCAGCTCTGCCCAATCCACCACTAAACCATGTCCATAAGTCCCCCATCTACATGGTTTTTTTTAACACTTTTGGGGATGGAGATTCCACAACTTCACTGGACAGCCTGTCCCAGTGCTTGCTATCTTTTTCAGTTAAGAAACTTTTTCGTAATATCTTCCTATTGCTTAGAAGACCTTGAGGATACCACTTCATAAAATAACTTACTAGAGAACATAATAGGTGTTAGAACAGTGGGATGCATTCTCAGTGTAATAGTGAACACTTGGACAAAATGTCTTGACTTTTTTTCTCATTCTCATAGCCATTGTTAGTTTGAATTTCTTCTGTGCTAGAAAGTAAACTTTATCAGAGTACAATGAAGACTACAAAAAGTAAGGAAAGTTATAGTCTATAGAGGTATAAGAAGCTTGGATAAGAGCAGATCCAAATATTGGCTGTCCACTAAGAAGTCTGAGATATAGAATGCTGTTAGCTAAAAAAAAAATTAAAACTTATCTTTGTTGGGATTTAAGAAATGTCACATGACTCAGCATGGTTCATACCACCTCTCCTTCCCATGTTTGATTTCATTTGAGTAGCTGTTACAACACTCACTTCACTTCCATGAGTTGCTTTACTACTCTTTGGAACCATAAGGTTTAAGCAAAGTGGGGATATAGAGATGTGGGTGGGAGGAAGAAGAGAGAATAGAAATTATCAAAGAGACCTGGTATATTTTTATTTCCCCAAATATATGTGTATAAAGAGAACCCAGTGTAAAAACAAATGTAGGAACATTAGAAATTTGTGAAAGAGAATATACAATACAGTTGAAAATTACATTATTGCTACATTGCAATGCTTTCTAAATACTTTCTCTGGTAAAAAATTCAGGCTGGTTTTAGTCTGCTCCACTTGTTAGTATTTTCATCTCATCTATTCCACAGAACCTAGATTTCTCAGGTCAGATTCATTGCTGGCCCTTCATAACAAACCAGGTTGATCACATCCTGGTAATTAAGATGTAGTCTTCCTGCATTGTGATCCTGGTATCCTCTGCAGTCATGCTCAGGCATGTATTTGCTCAGCTACCCAGGACACCGACTGTGTTCTCCACCTCTCCAGCCCCCTTGAGCTTGAGTGCAGGGGTTGTGGAGGTGAGTTCCCACTACACGTCTCCAGAAGGTGGAGGTGCTCTCTGGGCTTGTGCAAGCTCAGCACTCGCTGCATGGTTACAAGTAGCTGTTGTTTCTTTCTCTCACTCAGCTTCAAATGTGACATCTCTGGTTGTCACATGGTTGTTCCCCATTTGTAAAGCTCTCAAATATTTGTGAATGCCTAAGTGTAGCTATAACTGCTTTCTGTGGGCTAAGTAAATTGTACCCAAAATATTCCTTATTCTTTAACTTAGTAATGCTGTAGGCATTTCAAAAATGTTTCTGTTTTTCATCGCTTTCTTTTTCTCTTGTAAGTAAGCAAAAACAATGGAACTTTTCCTTATACAGGGCAAGTGTTTTATAGGTTTCAGGCTCTGAAAGAGGTAACAAGAAGTGGTTAAGAGCAGTTGCTGTACTCATGGTAGAGAAGTTAAGGGTATTAAGGACTTCAAAGATAAGAAATTAAGATGTAACATGCTACATTATCTTACCATAATAGCTCAGTTTGCATGTACATAATGCATTGTAACTGCTGTTTTATGGCAAGTTTTTCAGATGCTGTAATTGCCTGGTGAACAGTGCTTTGCTATGTTCATTAACTGATGAATTCTATACAAACTTTAGACACATCACATAATGGAATGTCTGGGAAGTTGCAAAGTGAAAATTTTATTTTATTAGCTGAAATTAAATTGATGAATAATAGGGAACATAATTTTAGCTTTAAAGAGGCTTTGAAGAGGGCAAGTGAATAAAATATCCACATCGATGATGCAGCTTTTGCAACAGACCTTGTAATTCACATGCATTTCAACATCACAGTCAATTACAGAAAAACAAAACTTTGCTTTGCTTTACTTTGTAAATTCATCATTGGTGAGTTTGACTTCAGAAGTCCTTTAATCATCATAGCGGACATATGTCAGAGTATTTGATTTCATGGGTGTTGTGGAGTATAGAAAATTTATTTCTCTCAAAGACCTTTTGTCATGTTATTCCAAGAACTGTTCATTAAAAGTTAGAGTTTCAAATTATTATTATTGTTGTTCTTATCATTATTATTTGCTGCTCATTAAAAATAGGGGAAAGGAAAACAAACCGAAAACCTACCAGTGAGGAATTCACTGATGACATGAGAACACTTTCTTTGAAGTGTAATTTTAGAGTACTATACAAAAATGATCTTACTCTCTGAAGGGGTTTGGCACTCTTGCACCCCAAGAAATGCGTCACCACAGTTGTGGTGGATACTCAAGGCTGAGTTCTCCAAGCATAAGTCACTCTATCTCCTGCCTTTTTGTCTGAGTGGAACATGAGAACAAGAGTTCATGTTTCATCATTCCTTTGTATAATCACTTTCAGGTTCCTTCAAAGCGTGGCAGAATCCCCCACAAAGGAAAATAAAGCAAGACTTTGTATTGCCTAATGCAAAGCAGAGGGTGGCTGGCGCAGGGAGAGGCATGGAGACCACAAGCCACTGACTCTGCATCTTTGATGCTGAGCATTCAAATCCATCCTGTGTAGTGGTTGGTATGACAAATAAAGACGAGCAGTGCTGGTGGTGTAGCCACGGTGGTCTAGGATGGATGGTGTAGAGGAGCAAAGCTTGCCTCTCTCTAGGGGACGGGTTTTGTTTTGGCGTGAGCTCAGCCCTGTGTGGCCCTAGCAGGCAGGTATCCTGTTAGATTAATCGCAGCGTTTGTTGTGATAGACAATCAGCATGAGCAGTGCTGCCTGTCAGCTCACACACTGCCAGGGCATATGCTCCTTCCTGCCTTGCAGAAAGATCCAGAGGAGTACTCAGAGCACTGAGCTTGCTGGGATAACCATGGAGTGTAGAGGACTAGGAGCAGTAATAAAACCTTATGAATGCAACCTTTCCCATACTTCATTTTCATCTTTCCAATTTTTCTCCCCAGAATGTGAAAGGAAGATAGGAGATCAACTCATTGAAGTCATCTGAACCCTCTGAAGGCTGTTTTATGAGTTCATTTATCTGGCTTGCTTGTGTTTCTTTGTAACTTCTTTCTTCTGCTGTTCTTCTGTTATTTTCTTCTATAAAAATAACTCTTAGACTATAGATTAGCTGCTGTATGAAGAACAGTAAAATGGCCCAAACCTCCAGGAATGGACTTAATAACAAAGTCAGAATTGGAGGAGTTTGGGACGTTTTATTCCAAACTAATTGAATTATAGAATTTTCTTGCAGTTGTAAAGGCAACAACTGTGTACTGCATATTGTGTAAATGTAATGCTTTGTATCAATGCCACTGTGTTGAAAGAAGACTGTATCAATGTGTTTGTATCAATGCCACTGTGTTTTTGAGAAAATATGTGTAGGTTTCATTATGTCTTACACTGCATATCTTGTCAGGAAAGAACAATGTCTTAAACTGAAAATATTCCTTTTCCAGCCTTACTGCCCTTGTCTGGCACCTCAAGCATCAAGCAGGGTCTGGTTACTTTGGTTAAGAAAGGACTGTTCATGGTGCATGTTAACAGGTGCAATGGCAATTGCAAATTTGTCCTAAGCAGATGGGTCAAGATACCCAAGTGCAGAGTGATGCAATCCATCACCATGGTGTCGTCAGAGTAGAGCAGGCAAGTTGGCAAACTGAGGACCAGCCCTGTTTGTAAACCCTGACGCTACTGACATGATTTTATCTTGAAACAGAGATTCCAGTCCCACTTTTTCTGTTTGTTACTTTGTTTTGAGAGAGGAGCTACATTAAAACCCTGAAAAGTGGGAGTGCTAGGTTATCTGATTGGTGTGTTAAAGAAGGTCTTGGAAATAATTTGACTTAAGTTTGAGCAAAATTAGTTCAAATGTAGAGGAGGCTGTAGCCTGGAACTCTTTGGTTCACAGGCCCTTTGTAAATACATTATTTTAGTTATGTATTTGAAACCACTGACATGTGCTTGACTTTAACTGTCACCAGTGTCAGCCCTTAGGTACACTGAAGGGATGCTTGCTTATTCCTGGATTTGGGTAAGGAATGGAAAAGCAGTGTGTGCTTTGTGTGGTTTTGGCCAGGAAATAGATTTTTCAACCTGAATATCTCTGAGCATCTCTTCTTCTAAATGCAGGATCCTTATGTAAGCTTGTGCATTCCTACCAGCCTATTTTTCTGGGTAACTTCTTTAAAGCAGGCGAGCTGGCCTGATGCTTAAGGCATCGAGGATGTTGCTTGGCAACTTTGGGCTGTG
Source organism: Vidua chalybeata (assembly GCF_026979565.1). Taxonomy (NCBI): domain Eukaryota; kingdom Metazoa; phylum Chordata; class Aves; order Passeriformes; family Viduidae; genus Vidua; species Vidua chalybeata. The sequence goes on from NC_071530.1 coordinate 103,512,219, forward strand.
CATGCGTTTCTCTGGGAGCAGCTGGACAGATGTTTGCACACAGGCTGACTGGGAGCAGCGCCTGGTGGTGACCAAGTAAACCCAGTCCTAAAATGATTGTTTCAAGGGATGTGTGATAAATTAAACATTTGCACTGTGAGAGGCTGTTCATGATACTCGTTATTTGAAAAGTGTAAAAAGCTTTTCAAAAGGTGAGAGGCTGAGATGCCTTTCTGGCTATTTTTCAGTGCCTAGGGGACAGACACACCATTTGTCATTTGGATGAGTGAAATTTGCTTAGTTTAAAGCTGTGAGTTGAGGTTGATGGTTTGTTATGGTGTTGCCTTTCCCCACCTCTCAACTGTACCAGTGTCATTTTCATGCTATTAAGAGGATTTACCCTTCAGAGACCCCAAGGCAGATATCACAGGGTTGTTTTGCAGGTCTGTGTCCAGTTAACAATTGGCCACATTTCAGTTAGAAAGAAGACAGCGGAGTGTGACCCTCTGCTACTTTCTATCCTGATATACAATTTGCTGGGTGCACACAAGGCATCTAGCTTTAAGGTATGCCACTCTATTTGCCAAGGAAAAAAAACCACAGAAAACCTGGATAAGTAACTTCTGATTTTTCCCTATGAGTAGTGATAGTGAGAGTGAGTTGCAGAGGGAGTAAGCTGTTGAAGCAGAAGGAAGGGATGAATGTCTCTTCACTACCTTCATTTTAACTGGCAGTATCCCAGTTGAGTTGAAAGTGAGACTTAAACTGTAATCTGGATCAGATCATGTTTTAAGGCATTTTGAAAGCATCTGAGCAGCTATGTACGTCGGGTGAAGGAGCTCCTGGCTATGTGCACAGGCTGTTTGCTGGTGCTGGGCCAGTCCCATGAACCCCACTCAGGTGAGGACTGAAGGGCAGGGGTATAATTTTGATCAATTGCTCACATAAATAAAGGCTGTTGCTCAATGTTATCATCTGATGCCAGCACAAGCTAGCATAGCCCCCGACAGAGGCAACGATGTGATATTGCTGCCATTCTCACTGCTCATGTCACACCACACCACTCACTCCTCAGTCTCCTATGGATGAGGTCTCACAGGGAATCATAGTGAGGAATTGGTCAGATTTATTGTTTCTCCTTTATTTTCAGTTCTAACTTGAAAGGGTTTGCCTGCTTCTTCCCACATACTTAATAAATATTTGTAGTGGCTTAGTGAAAGGGGCGGGAGATGGAGGTGGGAAGGAGCAACTGAGAAATTGTGGGATTGATAAAGAGGTTTCTCCTGTTGGTATTGCAGATGTCTAACTGGGAGAATGTGGCAAACTGGGCCAGGGACAGGCTGTGAGGAACAAGGGTGATATCTGGCTTGGTGAGCTTTTAGCCAACAGGCACAGCCCCAGGTCCTTGTTTTGTGAAGAGCAGCCACTTATGCTGTAAAGTTTTGTGCAAGGAAAGATATAAGAGCAAGATGAGGCAGCATACTGGGAACAACTGTGCACTTTTCTAACTAGAGACAGAGAAATTACAGTGCATAAATTGAGGTTTTGCTTTGTTGTTGTTTTCTTCAAAAAGTATATTTGACGGATTAAAAAAAAACAGCCCTCCCCCTTTCTGAGAGTTTACTTATTGTTGTCCAATCTGGGTTTTTCTACTCTTCTGTCACTCTGAGAGTATAAAACTGGAGAGGGGTAGCTTGACAAGAAAGATAGCAAACCTAAAGTTCTTGTTTAGACATGCCAGGTCAGAAATATTTCAATTGTAAGGAATCCTTGAGCCTAAAGGAATCCTTCAAGCATTGAAGAAAGCAACCTGGGACATCTTAGCATATGAGACAACACAGATACAGGATAAATGTGTTCTGTTTTGAGCAGGCCTTCTTATCTTTTCCCAAAAACATTGTAGTATGATGATAAAAAGAAACATTCCTTGTATTTTAAACAAGAACATAATACTGCTTCCCTTAATTGCTATTACCCTTCATTAAGATGAGAGTTGAACTGTGTTGGGTGCTATGCAAACATTCATTAAAGTGCCTTCCCCCTCTGGTAAATCTTGCAGCTAACGAAGACAAATTATATGAAAGCAATTGGGGGCTATGCCTATTAACCTGGCCACTGCAAGCCATTTTATTATAGGTGTCATGAGGAAGAGGCATCTTCCTCATGGGATTTGTAGAAGGCAGTTATGATTCAGGATGGCATTTCAATTTCTGATAGTAGTCCATAAATATGAGCATTGATTCTTCTTTGCCTCAGTGAGACTCTATCTTATGCTTAGGTAAACTTCAGCTTAAATCCTTTTCTGAATTAGATGAAAAGACATAGAAGAGCTAAAAATAGTTTTATAAGTAAAGTGCAAGACTAGATTTATTGGTATGGAAAAGAATGAAGGAAACAATCTAGTAAAGGAAAATAATCTGTGTTGACCTCCATAGAGATGGTTCCCATCTGGGAAGTTTGTGGTCCTAGAGTTGCTACTGGAAAATGAAAGTTGTCCTTGCCTCCCTTATTGCTGGGCTGTTCAGAAACACTAATGAAATGAAAATAAATTTGTACTGACTGCATATTGTGTTGTTGGTTTCCTGTAGTCAGTGTATATTAAATCAAACTACAGTTAAACCTTATTAATGACTATGAATAAACAAAATAAATCAAAAGTTAAAACCTTAACTGTGATTCAAAGTTTCAGTTTATTATTCTCTCTGAAAGATAACTCTTGTATGTTTTGGTCACAGCCTCAGGTACATCCCAAAGCATCATGTATCCATAGAATGTGGCTACCTTTGGTTCATAATGGGGGCTGGAGAACTGCAGCAGGAGGTAATCCTTGATAATCCCGTTAATGCTTTCAGTCAGAAAGTAGCCACAGATATGAAAGTGGCAAAGGGCAATGCTGAATTAATTGCAGTAAATCTTCTATGGGCAGGATTTCAGTTGTACAGCACTGGGGCCAAATTTACTTATTGTTCCTTCAGTAGTCTTAAAATGAGGTGGACTTGGCAGTGACTGGCAGAGTGAGAGTTACAGGCAATAGACCAAATAAATCTCTTCTCTGAGGTCGGTAAACCGGTGTCAAAAATGAATCTAACCTGCTGTGTCACTGAGTTCTGCTTAAGGATAGCTCATCTAAAGGTTTACTACTGACATATTTCAAGGCAATGGTAATGTTGGCCAGTTAGTGGGCATTATGTTTGTAGTGAGCGAAGACAAAAATAGAAAATTTGGTTTGATTTCTAAATCTTACCTTCATCTGTTCACAGTGATCATTCTTAATTATGAGAATTTTGTTTCATTGCCATGCAGAAAGTTAAGCTGCATGAGTCATGGACAGAATGGTTTGCTTTTAATAAATGGAAGTGGATACGGTAATAATAAAAAAAAAAAAGAAAAAAAAAATCAGTTAGACTCCAAACCCATCTGCCCGTCTAGACAGATAGTGCCAAGCTCCTGTCTGCTAAGAAGTATCTTCTTAATAATGCTGTATTAATGCTAGTACTTTTATAGTGCTTGCCATTTTTCAAAGTGCTATGCCCAGCTAATTCATCGTTGGCTGAACTTAAGACGGCTTTTTGCTGAGTTTGATAGCATTTTTGTGTTTGCTTTTCTGTTATGTGCTATTTTGAATGCCATGTCCAATCAATTAGGGAATCACAAGAATGTTTTAGGCATCAGTTCCCAGAGCTGGGCAATAATCCTTGTCCCTGTTCTTCCAGGGTTGCCTATTCATCTTTTCCTGGCAGAGTCCATGTGTCTCCCCATTCCTCTCCCCTATAAAAAAAGTCCTTGTAGTGGCCAAATGCTTTGCACAGGCCTCTTTTCCTTATGACTGTTTTCCTCTGAGTGGAACCCCATGGGGAAGGGGTGTGTGTGTGTGTGTGTTGGCACCTTTTCCTTCCCCACCTCTAATTTACCTGCTTTATGTCAGAGGCTGTGTTTGCTATTGTTCTTCTGTGGTTTTTTCTTCCTTCCTTTGAAGGGCTTTCCCAAACAAGTTGCAAGTGTTCACCAAAGGTGAGAAACAGAAACAGCAAAAAGGGTGGATGGATAGAGAGGAGAATGGAAGACAGAACTTTCCACCTGTTCTACCCCTTTCACCACCTATGTGTCTTTCTCCTCAGTGACACCGACTCTTGCTCATACAGTTGGATCCTGCCATCTCAATACAGAAAATGGAGAAAATGCAGGGAAGGCATATGGTACGAGGGGAAGGAAACAGCTTTGGAGGGAAGATGAAGAGATACCTCTTGTAAGGGCTGAGGAGGAATAGATGGTTGGGAAATGCCTGGCCAATAGGTATGGTGCTAATAGAGACAGGGGGAGAATGGGCCAAACCAGATATGAGAGGAGGAAAGGGGATGGTGTAATAGAAGCAGGCTGGGAGAGGTGTTCTGCAGTCACTGAAATGGAGAGGAGATGGTGTGTGGGTAGTGGCATGCAGGGAGCTCATGTCTAGAGCAGCAGGGTGTGGGGGGTTCAAAGGCTGTGCGTTCAGAGCGACTGCCAGTGTGTGGCATCCTGCATCCCACCCAAGCTGGTGCTGTTTTTAAATAAGCAGAATGTAGGAGTTAAAGGCTCCTCCATGGCAGGCAGCAAGGGCTGCGTGACTTGCTGCCAGCAGGGCCTTATGTGGAGGTGAGAAGGGACTGCCTTGGGCTGCACCAAGCCTGCTGTGTTGGGAGTTAAGATGAATGGAACTCGAATGAAACTATTTGCTCCTGACATCTAGGTCTGAAGCACCACCTCCAGAAAGAAAAGAAAATAGCAAAAATAAAATTATTGTCCCATAGCAAGGCAGGAGATTGGTCTCTTCTCGTGCTACCTGGATTCCACTTGTTATCTGGTGTCTTCCTTTTGTGTAAATGGACACTGCATTAATTCCAGTGAAGTGCAGGGGGATTATTCACATTTCCCACCTGTGTAAGAAGAGTATGGATTCAGGCTTGCTATAAATTACTGAAAAAAACATTTTAAAAAAATTAAAATGCTGATTCATGGAAATTTAAACTTCCTTGGAGCTTCCTTCTGACAAAAGTCATGACAAGTTGGGCAACAAACCCACTTTGGATTTGAAATTAACATTTGAAAATGGAAAAAAAAAATACTGTGAGTGTTGAGAGCACTGAAACTTAGGTCCCTATTGGTAGCCCAGAGGTACCAGCTGCCTTTAATCTGTTGTAAAGATTTCTTGTTTGTAGGAGCAGCCTGTTAATACCACTTGATGCTTTGAGGTTAAATCAATGTGCTGGAAGCCTTCTAGAGCCTCAGATGAAAAGATGCCATTATGTATGCAGAATATCCACAAAAGGGATCACAGAGAATAGTGTAACTGTGGGGTAAATCTGCCTGCAGTACTGCTCAAGGATGGCATGGGTGGCTGGGGAGCACTAATATTCCTGTGATGTGTCTGCATAAAAGTGATGTCAACACCTTCCTCTGTAATGGGCAGTGCAAGAGCTGCCAAAGGTTGAGCTGGTAAATTCTTGCTGTTTTTTTTTCACAAATATTTCTTGAGTCTCCTAGTTTGCTTTTGAGACTCAATTTGATTCAGAGCAAGTCAGTCCTTTTCTTACTTTCCTCGTTCTGTTTTTTTTTTCTTTTTCAAATCAAACCTTGTTAACTCTAATGTGCATCTTAGCTGTCAAGTCCATTCCCTTGTGATTTGTGATGGCTTCCAGAGCTCCTGGTGGAAAAGAGTATACAAGTCTTGTTATTTCAACTGCGTGACCAAAGGTATGCCCTCTCTTAGTTGATGGCGTGCATTTTCCTTTTGAACTCTCTTTCCTTCTCAGGCGCATTACGTTGTGCCAGATCTGCTCAACAGCACTCCTGCATAGCAGGTGAAGAGGGCGGTGTGTGTCTGGCTACGACTCCATGTGAAATACAGAACAGCACAGTTTTGCAGATTTGAGAAATGGTGTGCTTCTGCCTACTGTCAAAACCTCCTCTTCTTAAATCCCCCAGAGATGCTGCTAATTAAAAGAGCTATTCCCTGCCCCTCCCTCTCCTCTTGATTCATGTCAGAGCCCTGAGTATGATTTGGATCTCATAAGTTTTGGGAGCTTTTTAAGTGCCCTATCTAAAGAGAGAATAACAAGCCTCATTTCTTGTTATTCGCTGTACCAGGATTGAAGGTGCAGCATCAGACTGTGTTGACCTGTCACTCCTCTGCAGCCAAGCCATCGCTGCCCTTCCTGTGGTCAATTCCTCCTCCAGAAAAGAGCAAGTTCAGCTGCTTCTGGTCCTCCAGAGAAGCAAATGAGCAGTGCCTCTGAGCACAGTGATGCAGCAGTCTCAAACCCAACAGCCACTCCTATGTGTTTAGAGGGGAGAAGTCAGTTTGTGCTCTAAGAGGAGCTATGTATTTACCACACTGGAATGGTGCAAGTAGGATTAATCCCCTCCCAACGTGCTTTTGTATGCACTACAAATTTTTGATGCTTTCTGACATGTGGCATATTGTGGTCTGCGCTGGAGTACAAACTTCAAAGTCATCTTCAGTTTCACATTATCTCTTTTGGATCAGGACCTGATGTGCAACAGGACTTTTATTTTTTTTTAAATTTTGGCAATCTTCTTGAGGGAAATACGGTTCATATTTTAAGAACATGTAGTTTGTCACTGAAAATTAAAATTGAAAAGGCTGCTAACATGACTCCCCATCAAAACCCCTGCATGTAATTCAAAGCCAGACCTTGCCAGCTCACAGCTTGCTGCTTTTAAGTTGACAGGGAGCTTCTCAGTCGCAGGGGTTTGCCTGAAACTGCTGAAGATATACTCATCTCCCTAAATACACGGATTCATTGAGCTGAGCCAAAAACCGGCCAAATCCCTCCAGACACAGGTGGGGATCCCTGTGCTGGCGGGGTGGCTCTATGCTGTGCCCGGAGAGCAGCCTTCAGTGGCCCAGAGAGTAGGGCAGGCGGGAAGGCTGCCTCCACAAACCTGCTGGCATCCAGCTTTTGCCGCCCTCCCCTGCGTACAGTTCTTTTTTTTTTTCCTTTTTTTTTTTTTTCTTCCCCTTTCCTTTTTCCCTCCCTCTCTCCGGAGGAGCCTCGGCAGCCCTGATTTGCTGGGGAGCGGCGGAGGCTCGCTCTGGGCAGAGCCAGGCTGCGCTGCCGCTGCTGACGCGTGGCCGCCGCCGCGCCGGGAGCAGCCCCGCGCCCGCCACCGCCGCCCCCGCCGCTCCGCTCCGCGGCCGAGGAACCTCCGCGCCGCTCCGGCCCCGCTGCCTGCGGTGCCCTCCCCGCAGCGGGGAGCTGAGGGTATGCCCGGGGGGGCAGGGGCAGATTGCATCTCCCTCTTCTTATAATATATGCGTATTTATTTATATATATATGTGTGTGTGTATATAGGCATATATATATATATAAATATAGATATATATGTCTATATATATTTACATCATTCTTAGGAGCCATTTTTAAGTTGGGGGGGCGGCGTGTGCGTGCGGCCAGGCTGCCTGGGGGAGCCGGGGCAGGCAGCGAGCGGTGCTCCCCGCGTAGCGGGGAGGGCGGCGGGGGCTCTGCGGGGACTCACACAGCCTCGGCTGCTCCCGCCGCAGCTCTGCCGGGGACGGAGGGTGGGAGGGCGATTGCAATTTTAATTTTTTTAGGACGATACGCATTTCTGTGGGAAACTTCTGTAGGCGGCAGAGGCACGGCGGAGGGGGACGGGCGAGGTGTGTGGCGTGGTGGGGCGCACCCCGAGCCCCCCTAGGGCCGTGCCTGCCCCAGTGCCCCGGTCACCTGGGGGACACAACACCTGGGCGGTGCAGGGGCCCGGCCGGGGCTGCGCTACTCGCGATGGGGGGGTTACCCCCTACCCCCCCGCCCCGGGCCGTGGCTTCTGCAATGCGGTGGGTGTGGTTATGCACGGAGCACATCGCAGCCCCGGACCGCTGCAGTGGCAGCACCGCGCCGGCCCCCTCCTGGCCGGCAGCGTGGGGCCCCGCCGGGCCGGGCTGCCCCGCTCCGCCCCGCGCTGGAGGGATCGCGCGTCCCTGCCTGCCTGACCCGGCGCGGGCTGCCAGGTGCTCGGGAGCGCGTCCCGGACGCTGGAACCTCTCACTCTTCCCCATCCCTACTCCTGGCGCCGCGGAGCGCGGTGTGGAAGTGTCGGTGCTCGGCCAGGTCTGTGGGGAAAGGGGAATAGAGAAGCCGCGGGGGACCAGCGTGAGGGCTGAGCGGGTCCGTCGGTGCTCCCGCATCCTGGGTGCGGCCCCGCGCCCTTGGGCTGCCAGAAGGACTGGGGCGGGTCGGTGGAAAAGGATTTTCGGTTGTCCCATTTTTCATTCAAAGGCGAAACTTCATCACATATAGCAAGAAGCTTAAAAACTTGCACTCCTGTGGAAATCGCAATAGCAAATCATCCCTGTCTGGCCTTGTGCTGTCTTTATTTAATTTCTTTTGGGGCTGTGCTGGAGGAGGAGAGCGGTGGGTCAAGGCGGTTGTTACTCACCACTGTTCTCCAGCCTGTGCCCCTGTTTGAGGCAGAGCAGAGATGGAAACTATTTCCTCCACTGAATATGCACGTTGCTTCGAAGTTGAAGGGAAACTACTTACAATGTTAGAGGTCTTCTGTCAAAATGATTGCAAGTCAGAGGCCCGCTTGCCAAATAAAAAAAAAGAAAAAAAGCTCTAGGTTAGGTGTGTCCCATGCGCATTTGTTCTTTTATAGCCTGGTGATCTGAGTGATACCTTTTTGTTTTACTTTTAGTGTTGTCAGCAATTGTCTTTGTCCATAGAAAGCTGAAAGGTTTGTACAAAGAAAGCAAGTATTATTAAATCCCATTAAAAATACGAATATAAGCAAACTACATAAGGCTTGGACCAGTAAAGGTCAGATGCAGTTGAATGTATGCTTTTTCTCTAATTTTGTGGAGAAGAGTCCTTTCACAGAGTATTAAAAGGTCAAGATCATCATGCTGCATCACTGATGCTGTTAAATTCACTGGTCTTGCTGCACCTCTGAGTGTGTACATGCATAATAGAGTATAGGCAAATACTGCTATGCTGGTCTGCTTGGGTTGGAAAGTTTCAGCTCTAGTGTGAGGATGAGACCTGCATGGCAATCAGGGGAGGAGAGGAGAGCCTGAGAGCACTGCATTGGGGTAAGAGCTGCTGAAGTTTATTCCTTATGGCACTGCATGAACGCAAAGGCTCCTTGAGCTGCTGGCATGCTGTAGACCTGCTTACTGCAGCAGGGAACATGAAACACATCGGGAAGCATTAAAAATACACTGGTTCTGTTTTATCAGACCAGTACAGCTCCGGCCTCTCCCCTCACTAATTGCCTGCAGTCGCATCCCTCTGTTAGTAGTGCAGCTGATGGCCTTTTCTCCCCAAAGGCTTCCCCATAGGACGAGGAGCTGGTCGGATGCGCATCAGGAGCTCATCTCATGGGAGCCCGCTGCTGCGGTGGGCAGGTCTAGCCTTGAGGAGGAGCAGCGGGGGGAGGGGGGGCGCAGGGTGTGGCACCCATCCCCAGCCTCTCCTTGTGCCTCAGCCTTGGCGGCTCCTCGCTGGCTAGGGCTGTGTCTGACTGCTGGAGAGCTGCACCAAAACTGGAGAGGACTGGTTTGGGTTGGGGTTTTGTTCTCTCTTCCGAGAAGGAGCAAGTGAAGGTGAAGCTACAACTTATGTAATCTTTCATTTAATCAGGATGAAATCTTTTCTTGTCTGTAGTGGAAACCTGCTGAATATTTAGTCTTTAATGAGAAATAATTGTTATTCAGAGATTTTTTCTTTGAAATCAGGAAGGGGTAGGTAATAGTAGATTTGTCCCACAGCAAAGTGGTCGCACCTATGTTTGTTAGGTTTGTTGTTTGACGCGTGGTTGTGAGTTCCATGGGGGTTATGCATGGTTGTTTTCTTAAAATATGTAAAATGTCACTTTTTTTGTATTTTAGGCATGATTTTGAATTAACAGAAAGTTCTTGAAATGTGTTAAATGTGTTATTCACGGTGGGTGACATTCAGACTTGTTTCATGGAAATCTCATGTACCAGTAAATGACTGCTTGTTGTCTGAGGGAAAACGTCAAACCATTTATAAGTGGTTATAAAAGACTTCTTGTCTCTCATGAGATGAAGCATCAGCTTTATTCCTTGGGCTAGGGCATTTTCAACACAAAAGTGTGAAACTATGTGACTTTGTCATATCAAAATACATCCTTGGCTGAGAATCTGTGTGTACTCAGTGCATGTTTAATATAAGTTGGGCTTTGAAAACAAGGGCTCAGTCTATGCAGGGAGGGCGGTTGTGAGTCTGCAGGATTGTGTTTTTTCAATCTGTGTAGCATGGCCCTAGGATTTTGTCGTTTAGCATTTTATTTATCGCATTTTTACAGGAAATATGTCTGCAGTGTTTGAATGTTCAAAGTGTTTTGTTCAAACAAAATTTCTCTCTAATCAAGTGAGTATAAATGCATGCATATAAGTGAAAAATATGATTGCTGTCAACTAAGCTGAAAATTAGACTGAAAAAGTGTTTATTCTGGATGATGGATTGTTTCTATTTTGTACAAAAGTTGTAGAATATAAGAGTGTTACCCAGAACTAGACTTAAATAAGCATCATTAAGCAGTTTGAGTCAGTAGCATAAAGGAAGTCTTTAAAAGAGATGATCCACTGGAAGAATGATAGATTAGCTAGCTTTTATAGCATGTTTCTCTAAATTTTCAATCTTGAGTGTTTGCCATTTATAATGGCTGGGGAATGGTCCCAGTCTAAATGAGTATATGGACACCTAGCACTGGCTCTCTCAATAGCTGGCTTGAAACACCCAAAGAGAAAGGCTTGTTTTCTTTGGGAAGATCTCCATTTCTTAAAGGGAACAGCCCAGGTAGTGGAGAAGAGGAGCATAAGCACTTTCCGTGACTTCGGTAAGAGAAAACCTACAGGCCCTTTGCTCCTTTCCCTGCCACTCTCAATCGTTGTCACCATCACCATCAGTGCAGAGGAAGCTCGAGGATTGCTGAGGACTGAGTACTTCTGGAAAAGCAAAAATGGGTCAGTATTTGGGACAACTGAGTTAATCTGAGACAGTGTGCTGTATAGACAGCAAAATCAGTATCTCTTGCACCCTTCCTGAGTATTTGATATAATGCAATTTGAGTAATTGTCAGCTTTTTGTCTCTGAAGGAAAATGAAATCTTTAAATTTTACTTCATCTTTGTATCAGCAGAGCTGGCTGTTCTTGTAAAAAGCGAGTAAAAGCAAAAAGGAAATTATAATCTATTAAATCATGAATCTATTTGCATCCTATGGCATGCAGTACATGAAAGAGTATTACATAAATGAAAGTTTAAAAAGTACACAGAATAAAAAAAAAAAATGGGGAAGGGGGCCTTTCTACATAGACCTCATCAATTTTTACCCTTTCCTTTATAGATCTGGTAAATACGTTGTATGCCACAGATAGAGACTTCTTTTCAGTGGCTTCACTATCTATCAAAACTGATCTGTTGGCAAGATGAGAAACAAAAGAAGTACAGATATCTGCATGAGGATCACCCACCAGATGTTTGATCCCATTGAGAAAAGTTTTCAGTTTATAGGGTTAAAGAAGAATGTGGAAGCTAGGGACTCGGAGCATGTGTTGGGGATAAAGGGCTAGAATAAATGGAAAACACATGTGAATATAAAAAAAAATACTTTCAGGAAGGGTAAGGGAATGTGAAGAAAAAAAAGCAGGATACAATTTTGAATACCTGCTCGTGTGTGGGTATTTCTATGAAACAGATGTTTATTGGCAAATGGGACCGGAGGAAACAGTCACAGCATTGCTCTATTAGGTGAGACTTGGAAGAAGAAAGCTCCTGTCTGGAATAGAGAGTGGTTGATGATTCTAGTTTAGGGCTGTGTTAAAATTGGGACTACCAAAGTGTAGCATGTGCCCATTGCCTGGCTTTTAGGGCAGCCTTTTTCCCAAAACAGGAGTTGTTTTTTGGTTTTTTTGTTTTTTGTTTTTTTTTCCCCAGATGGGCTGCAGGTAGCAAGTGAATGAATAATTTGAGGTAGCAACAGCTGACCCTGGTGGAGTTTTGTTCAGAGTCCTGTTGATGAACAGTGGGCTGTTCATGGGAGAGAGGTAGGGAAAACACCTGGCTCTGGCCCATATCAGACTGGGGCAAGCTGTACACTTAGGCCTGTGGTTTTCTTCTGCTCTGCAGTTGTGTCCTGCTCCTCCAGTCAGGCTTTTGCCTATCGCTCCCCCTTCATGTCCCCTTTCCCTGGCTGCAATCACTGGCTGGGTCCCCCTGTCTTTGGGCTCCTTGGTGGAGTCCCTGCTGGAACCTGATCCTTTGGCACTCTCCATTCCTTCCATCACCCAAGAAAGTGGCCAAGTACCTGTGCTGCTTCTCCTCCTCCTCATTTGGGATTATTCCTTCATATTCCTCATCCTCAGAGCTTCATCCCTTGCAGCAGCTCAGTCACAGCACTCTCCACCTCCCTGGAGGAGGTGAGTAAATCCTGGGAGACAGCCACATGCTGGGGTGCACCAGCAGCCCTTTCCCTGGTGGCAGGAGGTGACACCACTCATGGTATCCAGGGAACTTGACACTGCTGGTAGCAATGGAGCAGAAGGACTCCCTGGTGATGGAGATTACTTTGTTTAGTCCTTATGAATCTGAGGGCAATTATGTGTAACACCTCTAGTTCCCTAGGACGTACTGGCTTGCAAATAAAATCTAGTTTAATAAGCCAGGAAATGTAAACAGGCTGTGAAGAACAGAAAAAGAAAAAAAAGAAAAAACCACACCAGCTCTTCCAGACCTAGGAAACATATGTTTATACTAACTGAGAGACCTGTTCTTGCACCCTGACTCATGTTGGGGAGTATCTTAGTCCGCCAGTCTTCCCACAGAAATTGGTAAGCCTGGCTGTGAAACAAAGCTCAGTTTGGTTTAGATGGAGGTATCAAAATCTGACCCAGCCAAATCGTAGCTTAGGTCAGGAAGCTGAAATCTTTCTAAGGACACTAGAAATTATTACTTCACCAGGTGCTCTGTATTTATCACTGTTTTCTTTCTGTTAAATTACTGCTGTTGCAGAGCAACTGTTGGGACAGACGGAGCTTAGCCCCTCTGCTCCCAGCATGGTGTGATTGCTGGAGGTGCCCCACAGATGCACTGGAGTCCATACATGGACAAATGAATATATATACAAAGAGAAACATCACATGCCTGTGAGAATTATTGGTAGCAAAAAATCCGATACCTCTACTTTGTTCCTGGTAGTGGTTCCTAACCTTGAGTATCAGTAAATACCTGGTTTGATAAAGACAGTGGGTGATGTACAAAAGTGTGTGCTCAGGAAAGCAGGGTCTTCTAGTTTGGCCAGATGATCTCGATAGTCCAGGCACTGGTTGCACAAAGCCCTTTGTGTGTAGCATCGGGCACCGGCATTGGCCAGGGTGGTTGGGGAATGATGGGCAGCTGCCTTTTTGGAGGTCAGCATGTCACTTTGTCTTGAAGCAAGCATAAACATAGGTCTCACTTCCATTTGAGGGGTGGCCCAAGGCACAGAGGCTTCTTGTAACCAGGTTTCTTAACTGATAATTTTTTAATGATTGTGCAGTTTGCTGACACCACCAAGTGGTTTGGTGTGGCTGACATGCTGGAGGGAAGGGATGGCATTCAGGGGGACCTTAACAGGCTTGAGAGGTGGGTCCACGTGAACCTCTTGAAGTTCAGTAAGGTCAAGTGCAAGACCCTGCACAGGGGTCAGGACAAACCCAAGCTCAAATACAGGCTGAGAGATGGATTGAGAGCAGGCCTGAGGAGAAATACCTGGAGGTGTTTGTGTAAGAGAAGCTCAGCATGACAGCAAGGCATGATCATAGCCCAGAAAGCCAACAGCATCCTGGGCTCTGTCAAAAGCAGTGTGGCCAGGCAGCTGAGGGATGTGGTTCTCTCCACTCTGCTCTCATGAGACCTTACCTGGAATATTGCTTCCACCTGTGGGTTCCCAGCACAGGAAAAGTGTAGACCTGTTGGAGCAGGTACAGAGGACGGCCACAAATATGATCATTTCCTAGCACCTCTGCTAGGAAGGCAGACTAAAAGAGTTGAGGTTGTTCAGCCTGGAGCAGAGAAGGCTCTGGGGAGACTGTGCTGGGACATTTCAGTTTAAGAAGGTTTACAGAAAAGATGGAGAGATGTTTTACACAAGCATGTAATGTTAGGACAAGGTAGAATAGCCAGGTTTTCTAGAGAAGTTGTGGGTGCCCCATCCCTGAAAGTCATAGAATCATAGAATATACTGAGTTGGAAGGCCCCATCAAGGACCATAAAATCCAACTCCTGGACCTGTCCAGAACACCCCAACATTCACACCATGTGCCTGAAAGCATTGTCAAAGGCCAGGTGTTCAAGGCCAGGTTGGATGGGGCTTTAAGCAACCTGGTCTAGTGGAAGGTGTCCCTGTCCATAGCAGGGGGGTTGGAACTTGGTGAGTTTTAAGGTCCCTTCCAACCTAAATTATTGTAGAATAATGGCAATATGTGATTACTTTAACCATGTGTCTCACTGGGCAAGGGCTGTTGTAAAATCTCAAGAACAACCCTGGAAGGAAGAACCCAGCTGTAGGATTGAAAGGTGAAGTGACAAGGGGTTTTTTTTAACCTTGGAATTTGTCTTTTCCATTTCTTCTATCTTTCCCATTTAGATCATTCTAGAAGACTAAGGTTTTGGTCAATTATATGTGCTTAAAGAGAAACACTGTAATATAGTTTCCACGGTACTGGAGCATTATTCTTGTACAGCTGGAGCTGGCAGCCTTTCATTCCCTTACCACCTCCTTTTTTTCTCCTAAAAATAGCAGCACACTACAGCAGTTATTACAGGAGAGGCAGAAGAACGTTTCCTGAGCAACAATTTTTGCCGGATAGTGGTTGAGGTAGCATCAAGAGCAGATTTGGGGGAAGTTGGAGGAAGATATAAATAGGAACAGAACAAAATGGGACAAAGATAAAATTGGTACAGAGAGGATGAGGCTGGTCAGTGCAAAGCCTATGGATGGTGATGTTCACTGGGCTGTATAACAGTCTGCCTGGGGAACTGGGAGAAACCTCAGCACTTGAATCATTTAGGAGTTGTCGAGACGGAGCACTCAGCAGCACTGTATGGGTAACAGACTCACGGTGCAGATAGGAGGCGTGGGTGACATGACCTAATTTTCATCTCTGATTTCTATGATTTATTAAAGAGTTTTGCAGACTTTCTCTTAGCAGGCTTAGAGCTGGAATTTGAAGCATGGCAATTAGGAGGATCCTTTAATACTGTGCTAGCGCTGTTGGGGTTTCATTAGTTTGCAGGGGTAGTGTGCTAAGTGCAGAAAACAGAAGTTGGGGACAGGCTCTATGCCAGCTTAGATCTGGTATTGACAGTGGTTTGCTTTCTGTGTTCAGTCCTGCCCTCAGTGCCACTACTAGTATTTGTGGATTATAATAATCTATTCATGGGCTATAGTAGATATTTTGGAAAAAAAAAAACAAAACAAAACAACAACAACAACAAAAAAACCAAACCACCACCCACAGCCACTTCTCATGCCACCCTATTTAATGACATTTTCAAGAAATAGAGAATAGTTGATTTGTCTCACTGTCCTGATCTTGGGAATCCCTTCCTTCACACCTTGGTTGGAGAAGCAGAGCCAGCAGACAATGCTTCTGCCCTCACTGGTTTTCCAAGATAGGGAGAAAAGACAGCACCCACTTCCTTCATCAGTATATATAAATATATTCAACCAGGCTTTCTGTCTGCATAAACAATTTACATACTTCTATTTGCACAAACTAAATATGCCGCACAATTATTGTGATGGTGAAATGCTGATATTCTTGAAAGTATATATGAAAGAAATACTGAAATTACTTGAAAGCTAAACTAAACATACTCGAAAAGCCAATCTTACGCTTCTAAGTGTTGGTGCTAAGGTTGTTATTTCTGATCTGCTACCTGTTGACCACAGCTCTTGTGAAGCTCAACCACACAGAATTTCATACTTCAGGTTTAAGAGTATTCTATCCTCACCTGCTACTTCTTTGACTTAGATTTCTTGACTTATTCTTCATTGTGTGAACCTGAAGTTTTTCTTACACTTGCATCATATATAAACTAGGAATATTTTTCTGTGTAGCTTCTCTGCCAACATGATAATGCAGAGCAGTAAAGCCAGTCCTTTTCTCAGCCCTAGGGGACAGTAATTTAATTAAGGATGCAGAGCTGAAGAATAAAAGAAGTTCCTTCTTTTTAAATTGTTAGTAACTTTGCATTGCTGTGCTGTAGGAACAGACATAAAATGTCTCTTGTCAGTACAGGGCAAACTGCATGGTTTTGGGGTTACCCATGGGGGCAGAATGGTTACATAGACCAGAAGGATACCAGCAGCTTCTGTAACAGTAATGTCTATATATAAAGAGCAAACTCTTTACCTGGCTTTGGACTTCCTCCCTCTCAAGCTCCAATGTTGTTTTAACCTATCTGCTTTGTAGATACGATCACTGTATTTTCCCCATCCTTTGTTGTTCTGAATCACCTTGCCTCACCCCAGTAGAGGTTTGATTATTGCAATTTATTTTTCTGTTTCCCTGCATCCTGCATTTTCCATCATCTGAAATGCCCCTTTCTAGCTCTAGCCAGTGTTTCTTCTATCTAAAAGCAAAATAGCTGGTACAAAAAAAGATGCCCCCCATGACCTTCTGATCCTATGATATTGCTTTGAAGAACACTGTTAGTGTAGTTATGCCTCCTTCTTTAAACCAGTCTGTGGAAATTGATACGAGTGTTTGATATTTCCATAGATTCATAAGAAATCTTGCTGTGCTTTTTTTCCTAAGTGAAACAGTGCTGGCATGCACTAGAAGATGCGGCAACAAAACATCATGTTAAAAACTTTGTAATTGCATAAGAAGATACCCATCACTCTCTGGCTTCCGAGCAGTTATAAAGGGATAAAACAGATACATTAACTACATACTGCATTGTGTTCTTCACTGAAAATGCTTTGCCACCTTTCTTTAAAGGCACGCCGAGGTTATCATTGTTGCTAACCTGCAGAACTGTGAGTGTGCTTCCTTGCTGTCCTCTGTGCCTGGAATGTTGTTGTAAGAAGAAAAAGCTCTGCAGGACAGTATTTGGCAAACAGATCAAGGTCTCAGCCAAGGAAATACATTGTCTGTTCATTTTCTAAACAAAAGTAGTTCAGCTGAAAGCTTGTGTTTTGTATCTGGTTTCCACTGGCTGTATTTTGATTTTGTAAAGTAGATGTGATATGCAATTATTTCTGCAAACGTGACATTGTTTAAAAAACACTGGTTGTTAAATATTTCTTAATGAAATGTTGGCTGCTGAGCCTGAAAGAAACTGTCCAGAAATTCAGAGGGATAGCACAAACATTAACAAGAGTCTGAATTAGAGTTTACATAATGAATGGAATTATTTCCTACTTAAAAACATACTGGGGATGTGGGCTGAGCAAAATTCACTCTTTGACTAATCTCATGTTTAAACCCAACATCTCTACATTTCCAGGCAAGGAATCCTGCTTTCTGCTGGCATTTAGTCTTCATTTTAAGACTTTGGATAGCCTACTCTTAACCTACTATTCTGAAGTTGTGTTGTATGGAAACCCCATTTTATTAACACTGTGGAATTTTTAGAACTTTATTTCTTTCTCAGTTCTGGTAGAACATGCAATTAGTATTGATCACTAATACTAGAGAGGCACAAAACTGAGACATAAAAGTAATGTATAGCATTGCTTAAGATAACAGTTCTGAAAAATGCATGGTATCTTCCAGAACTGGGGTGACAAGGCATAATGACAAGTGCATTCCAGTAGGAAAAGTCAATTCCTTGAAAACTTAGTGTGAGCTTGGAGTATTTCACAGACTCACCAAATAGGCTGATTTGGAAGGGACCTTCAAGTCCAATTCCTGGCCCAATCATCACACCATGTGCCTGAGAGTATTGTCCAAACCCTCGAACACTGCCAGGCTTACTGCTGTGACCACTTCCCTGGTGAGCCTGTTCCAGTGCCCAAGCACCCTCTGGGTGAACCTTTTTCTAGTATCTAACTGAAACTTCCCCTGACACACCTTTAGGCTGTTCCCTCAGGTCCCATCCCTGGCAAATGAAGTAGTGACTAGCAACAGGTAGAGTTTTCATTCAGTTTCAAATAAAAAGCTCCTCAGACTCCTTAGTCCTCCCTGTCTGAGCCACAAGTACAGAACACACAGCTCTTTCCAGGTGCAGATAAAGCCCTCAACTTCATTTCTGTCACCTTCCTTGCAATCCACAGCATTTCTTATCAGTGGGCCTGCCCAGGGTCCTCCCCTGCTCTGGAAAACAAAAGGTAGGAGGTAGCAGTGGGGACAAGGATGAGGTCCTGGGCCCTCCTGGCTGTTGTGCTTGCAAGGAGCAGGACTTCACCGTGTGGTGCTGCAAGACATGGCTTCCCCTTCTCAAGGATGTTCTGTAGCAGCTCCTGGGGCTGGTGGCTGACTGACTGCCTGCTCTGCTTGGTCTTTTGTCGTAGGCGCTGCCAAGATGAATAATTCAGTTTGTCAGGTGAAAATTTAAATTGCATCAGTCACACCTCTTCTAGAGTTATCCTGTGATTAAAAATGACAATCGGGTTTCAATGAAACGCTGTTTTCATATTCTCCTAACCTCTCAACACATACATATTTGAAGCTTAAGAGTGTCACACGCACTCTTCGAAATCCATCTTTAAAATTATATGTTTAATGTAAGGAGGGAGAAAAGTTTCACCGGTAGTTTAGAGAGAACTGAAAGTGTATCCATTTTCACCTAAAATATTGACCTCTCTTGCCTTGCTGCTAGGAACAAAGCCATAGCTGTTCAGGCTTTGAATTTCTACACCTGTCTGGCATGATCTCTTTGCTGAGAAGTGATGCTTTTAGACTTGACAAAACTCGAATTATTAATCCGGTAGCCTACCAAAATAGCCTTACAGTAGTTGATAAATCCTGCATAGTTATGGAAATCCATTAAAACCTTAATGTTGAATTGTTGATCTCAAGCAGTAGTATAACATGGAAAACCAATGCACTCCTTTCCTCAAGGAGCCCCACTTTGTTTAAATAGGTGGTAACTTTCAGCAAGGTTGCAGCCTCATCCTCTATGAAACCAGCCTGCAGTTTCATAAACATGAAGGCTGCATCTTAGCACTCAATTTTACTCTGCCACATGAGGCCAAAGGCAAAACCAAAGCATGCTGTGACTCCTGAACATGTTGGAGGAGACACTGAGGTGGCTGATCCTGAACATCTCTGAGTCTTCATCAGCAGGCTACAGGCTGTGGGCTGTCAAGACTGCCAGCTGGCACTTGCCAATCATACTGTGAATGGAGCCTGCTTGCTGTTTTTGGTGATGGTGCTTCAGCAGTCAAGCAGATATTGCCTTACTCTATAACAGATAGTATTTGGAGATACAGGCTCCTGGGTTTTGGTGTGCAGAGTTGCAGAGCTCTGGGACTGAGGAAGATGTGTGTGTCTCTCCAGACTGCAGGTTTGGGTTGGGGAAACTTTTTGGGCTCAAAAGCTCAGCAGGTGTCCCAGATATTTGGGGCTTAAAAAATAACAGCATTTTGTGGCTGTTTAGGGGGGGGGCGGTTCTTGTAATGGATCTGAAGGGCTTCTGAATGATGAGTGTTTGAACCCCACACTGTGTGTCCACTGCCTTCACCTGCTTTGTTCAGCTTCCTCGGGGTCTTGTTATGTCACATTACCAAAAAATACAGCACTAGCTTCAGACATCTTCTCCCTTTCTCAACTGTGAAGCCAGTAATTTTCTTATAAAATATCAAGTCCTCTTGAGCACTGCAAGAATAGTTCCAGATGGAAATGTTGTCAACTAGCTCTGCTATTCAAATAATCTCTTACATGAATATGAAAAACACATTTTCAAGATTGAAGTGCTAACCCAAATTTACTGTTGAAATCTAAAGTAAGATATCAGGTCTTTCATTATCTTAATTCAGTCTCCTGTTTAAACTTTGGGCTTGAACCAAACAGCTTTGTAAATGCTGTTGGTTATAGAGCTCTTTCTAGTATATTTTCCATACGAAATATAGAAACACTTGTAGTGTTTATGCATCAGTTTTCAAGCTCTTTGCATTCCAGCTATTGGCACTATAAAAATGCATTAGTTTAATTGTTAAGATAATACTAGTTGGCCATTTAATTTCCCTGGTAAAAGATGAGACAGTTTGTAAGTGAATGGAAGGTTTTTAACAAAAAACTTGTAAGGGTAAGAGGCTTTTATTCTAGTCCATGGTCTTGGAAATTGGAAAAAGAGCTTTTTAAGGACTAGTTAGAAATAAATGATGGATATTGGTGCCATCTCTTAGTGTGGCAGCTGGAAAGTTTAATTATAGGCTGGGAAGTCAGTTAGGGATTAAGGAAAATGCTAGCAGAAGGGGTGAATGTTAATGACAGCTGTTTGCTGTAGGCTTCAGTGAGGCAAAAAACATATAGAACATAAGCGTAGGGACAAACATATGCTGGCTTTGAACATTCAAAAACACCAGGCCTTTGTGCTTTGGCACGTGACACCAGTTTGAGTGAATTCATTTTACCATCTCACACATTCTTTCTTTTAGTTTCAGAGTCCTCAGCACAGGGGAGCTTGTGTTCACAGTTGGAAAACAGCACCTGGGCCAGGGATAAATATAAACTGGGAGAGAAGCATGCACTCATATCCTCATTAGGAGAGTGGGGTTGGCCTGAGAGAAGGGGATCCTTACAATGAAATGTTTGGGCTGAGGCCCTGACATGCCCATGCCTTGCACTGGCTTTGGTCTTGTCCCAGACAGCACACTGCCTGTGCCTGCAAAGACCTGTGAATTAAAACAAGTTAGAAAACTCATGGCACGGAGTGTAGGGGTTTGTAAGCATGTCGTACCTGGTGTTGCAGACCCACACATGCAGTTGGTGGGAAACTCCAAATCCTTTTGCTTTTGAAAGCGATACATTGGGAAATAGTTCTGCATCTGCTCAGGTTACCCATAAATTCTGTTGTTCAGGTCAGGCACCACTGCTGAGGTTAGAAACAGTGCAAAGGGCAAGGATACTTACAGCCAACAGTGTTAAGGCTGTAGTCTTCCTGTTCTGTCATTTTCCTAGGTACTCAGTTTAGATTTGTCATTCAAGTACATTCAGTCTGTTCTGAAAATAGCTAAATAGCATTTTTTTTTCTTCTATGGCACATGTTTTTCACTATATAAATTTTGTTTGAATGAAGAGGAGTTGGAAAGGATGTGTGCCAGACTCAAGCTTGCAAGGTGCATACATGACTTAACAAGTCTGCTTTCTAACAAAAAACTGCTTTCTGCAGTAACCAGATGTCATCCTCTGAGAGGACAGAGAATGATAACATAAGCCAACTTTTGAGAAAAACAAAGACTCTCCAAAAAATTATCAAACCCCCCCAACCCAAGAAACAAACTCCCAAAGGTAACCCAAAAAACCCAACCAGCCCACAAAACCCAAACCAGAAATCCAGCCTTTTTGTTATGAGGAGTTTTTGAAACAGATGTGCAATCATGGCTTGTTGATGTTTCTACTCTTAGAGAAGTTTACATTTATACTTCCTGTCTGTGAGTTTTAAAATTGCCTTCTATTCAGCCATAGTAGTAGACCTGATTTACCTTACAGACTGCTATGGCCACAGTATTAGAGGAATAAACTCAAATAATCATCTTCTCCATTAAAATTGAACTAAGTTGAACATGTGCATTATTTATAATTGTTTATAATTTATTATGTTATGATAAATTTCATAGATTTATAGCTGTACATGATCTTCCTTGACAATGAAAACTTGCAGTGCACAAAAGTATATTTCGTTTAATAAGCTGCAAAACCGTCTCCTATGAGACTTCTCGGTGTTACAATACTGAGGTTGTTGCAAAAATAATTCAGCCTCTGTTGCACTTACTTGCATGTGACCAACCATAATGAATGTATGGCTGTGGTCTATAGGGTGGTACAGTCGAGTGCTTGAAAAATAACAAAATAATATTCATTAAAAAATTGTGATCTTTTGGGTGCTTGCCAGTTTTGGTTACAGCTGGAGCTGGGTGGTTGAGTAAAGGGGCTGATGGTGTCTTCTCTCCTTGCTGGCTTCAGCGGGTGCTGGGTGGGTGCACTGGCACATAGGGGTTGTGGGCTCCCTCTCTGGCCCAGCTGCTTCCCACTCACTGAGGAGGGACAAAGGTATTTACACCTCTTTTTCTTGGAGAGCTTACAGTTCAAGGGGAGCTGTCTGGCATTGGACAGAAAGCACTTAATGTGCTATTTAAAATGCTGAACAAGAATTCACAGCAGGCATTTCCTGTCATCTGAAGTGTGAGCAGAGGAAGAGGAAAAAGGAAAAAACCCTAATAAAATGCATCTCACTTTAGGGATGGTGAAGCTGCATACTTGAACCTGTGTCACTTAAGGTTATGTCAGTGTAGGTCAAGTGGTGAACTGCAGATGAAATAATAAGAAATAAAAAGAATCCTTGTCTTTTTGAAGGCAACACACTTTTATGAGACTGTAAAAGATTATAAATGGGGTGAAACAGGGAAAAACCTCAAATGTGTGTGTTTTGGAATTTGTGCCCTTGATTGTGTGCTTGCATGTGAGCAAGAGAAGAAATCTCTAACTTGCTCAGTCTGCAAGCTGCTGTGATCTTCTGGGTAGTTTCAGTTTTGGTGGTTTTGTTTTTGTTTTTTTTTTTCCCCTCCAGTTGATTCTTCTCCCCTCCTCCCCCTGCCCCTCCAAGCCCCCCCTTGAAGAGCTCATTAATTGCAGCTGTAATTCTGAGCCTTAGATGCAGTTCTGGGCACACATGACCCTGCCACATTCCTGGTCTTATTTACTACTAATGGATTAGACAAAAAAGAAAGTCTCAGAGCCCCACCCTGAAATATTGCAAGCTGCTTTTCTTCTTAAGAACTCCTAAATATCCAAGCCCACACTTGCATCCACTTAAGCTAGCTTGAACTAGATTCTCTGCAAGTTTTCAGTTGTCTGAATGCCAGCCATTGTCTACCACTTGGTTGGAAGGAAGCAGTATCCTATATTGGCCTGTCAACCCCTTCTTGGCTTCGTGTCCCCAAGGCACGTTTACTCTCAGTACCAAAGGTAGGAAGAGAAGGTCTCCTTGCTAGTGTAATGTAGGCTGGGGTTTTGTTCCATCTTGAGACCAGTATTGAAATTGTTCTTAAAATACATATTAAAGGAATCAGTCTCTATATCTTTCTTGATTATTCCATTTTTTCATTGCTAAGGCAGAGCAGGTAGTTCATTTCATGATTGTATTATGATGCCCAGAATTAACCTGAAATTGCAGTCTTTCCTCACCATTTAACTTTTGGTTCAGTAAGGGTTGAGGCAAACATTTGCCAGCATACTGAGAGGAACCTGACACTTCTATTGTAAATAACTTTTCCCCAAAAGCACTGCTTGCATTGGAACAGTTTGGGCTCTGGCTTGCAGCCATGGGTTCACCTAAGCATGTTACACAAAGTGACAGCTAGACAGAGGTAATACATATTTTAATGTGCTTGACTCAGCTAGAGACCATAAAATGAGGTAGACTAGATTTTCCTTTCCTAGCAGATGTGAGCTTGCTCTCAGTTTATTAATAAGTTAGTTGCGACACTGCCAGCAATGCCACACAGGTCAGCTTAATGGCCCTGTGGCTTTTGAAAGTGGACAAGAACTTTTGAGTTCCTGCCTTGTTTGGAAGGTGTTCTCAGCTTCTGTGAAACCATTACAGCAAACATGCTGGGGGGCAGCCTGGCCAAGTTTCTAATACCCCCAAGACCTGTCAAGGAACTGGAGTGCGTATGTCAGCAGTGAGTGGAAACTATAGGTGAAATTGGAAGTGTTTCCAATTGGTGATCCCTAATATTTTAATAAATACGAGAGTATCATGGCATGAATGTACTTTGGATACAGGGAGCTGCAGTTGTTCTAACATAAATCATTTGTGCTCTTGTCACTGAAACTAGATCTTGTATGGTAATAAATGCTTTAATTTTTTGAATGATACCAAACAAAAGAGAAGGGACTTTGTAAGTACAATATTTTTTAAAAATCAAATAATATCTAGCCAGTAGGTAGGGCTTTTTCCTGACTTTTTGTTAAATAAAACGTGGCTAAGTTAGTTTTTATCCACTGGGGAGATCCTTTGGCAGCAGTGTGGAGAAAACACTGTGGGATTATGAATGGATCAAAGGTTAAAACTAAGTTGATAATTGTCATGATATGGTGAAAATATTTAACTCTTTGCTAGCTGGATGTACGAAGAGAAGTATTGTTTTCAGATATAAAGCTGTCCTCGCGAGGTTCAGCATCAGTAAGGAAAGTTGATTTTCAGCTGAAATTAGGGTTTGGATGCTGTTGCTCTGGAAAGAAATGAACTGATAGTAAAGAGAACAGAGGAGAGAAGGAAGAGCCTGAGAGAGGACTAAAAATAGAACTGCCAGAAGAGGCAGAGGCAAGAGTTGGTCTGCGGGGCAAACAGCAGCTGTCTGCGAGCTGCAGAGCCAGGCTATGCATCCACTATTGTCAGGGTGAGGAGAACTCAGTACACTTCAAGTGGGAGGAACTAGGTCAGACATTTGGGAAAATTTTCCCAAACAGCCAGGCTTGGGAACTATTGCAATAAATGACCTATGGGGAACATGTAAACTTCAGCATTGTGGGATTTTAGTAACAGGTGACATAAATATATTGTCAGGTAGAGTTTAGACAGTATGTATCTGATGTGCTTGTTTTGTGGTGGTACATTTGTCATGTTTGCATGTCTGTACCTTTCAAAGAAAATGTGGTGGCTGCTGCTGTAGGGATCATTAATGGAGCTGGGGGAAGGGTTGGTTGGTTTCTTGCTTCTTTGCAAACCCAGCTGTAGTAAAACACGTGTATGTAGTGAAGGTGACAGAGAGCAGAACGGGTTGGAGGCTAGCTGCAAGGTACCAGTTCCCTGGAGCATTCATGACATCCAGGGAGGTGGTAGATTACCTCATTCATTTTTTAGTTCAGATGTAATGGCCCTGTGAATATTGGCATGGAGTTGTGTCCCCACAGAAAACAGACTACAGAGTGAGCAGAAGAGTGGAAGGAGAGGTGAAATGTGACTCTGTTTTTAATCTAGCATCAGACATAGCTCTAGGAGAAGCTTGTGGTTGTTGAGTCACCATTTATGACACTCTAGGGAGTAACTGTATTTCCTACATGTTTATTAGCTCCTGAGAAGGTTGAATTGTGCACTAAGATATCAACATTGTTTGATATGTTAAACTTTGAAATTATAAATGCCTTTTTGAGCAAATTTTCCAGTCAGGAGTGAGACAGTTACCCAGTTACTTTTTTTTAATTATTTTTTCCACCCAAACTAGCATATAGTGTGGAATGTAAATGAATTTTACATGCTGTGACCTGAAGGGTACTGAAGAAAATGGATTGGCATAAAATAATCATTAGTTACAGTGCACAGCAATCCTTTGTCACTTGGCCAGAGACTCTTGTATAGGATCCTGCATAACATCAGGAGGAAAGATGGCAAAAACCACTGTTCACGGACTTAGTTTGCTGATTTGGGCACTTACCTTGTTAGCACACGTGACAAGTTTGAAACTCAGCACATTGAATTGTATCTGGTGTCAAAGTCTCTCACTTTGTTTCTGAACTGCAGCATTCTCCCTTAAATTAAGGCAGATTGTAGTGACAGAATTAGTAGCCTTTGTAGCGGACAGAATTTGTAGCCTTAAAAACACACTTTCAAACATTTAACAAAGGTATGTTTAAAGAAAAGTATGTGGGGAAGGAAAGAATTTAGGTTTTAAAGTAATTTATTACAGACTTTGGGAATTGCAGCATCTAGCTTAATTACCTTCACTTCTCCTCTCAAATTATGAACTTGATACAGAATATATATATTTTTATTATCATTTTAAATGCTCACTTTCTGTTGAATAACCTAGATTTATGTGACTTACTTTTATTAAACCCTAGTGATTTAAAAGCTGCAAAGAGCTTTTCTTCTTCTTTCTGCTGCAAGAGTTGTCCATTCCCTCTTACTCTTTTTTTTTTTTTCTATTATGATTAGGCTGCATTACTGCAACTTTCTGCTTTCTTGTTTTCCCCTCCTCCCTCATTTGCTTTTTCTGACCGCTGTCTTGTGGGGACACTTTAGGCCACCTGTCTGTCCCAATTGCCTCAACCCCTTCTGTCCTCTCTGAGCTCCTGTCGTTTCTATGTGTCTGAACTCCAAGGAGGTCATACACATTTTAGAGGAATTGCCAGATCTGGTGACATCCATCTTCAGAGACAGCATAATCCAGTGTAACACTGGGTCAGGAGTATATAGTGTAATTACTATGGAGCTGTATGTGAAGCATTTCAGGGTTTATTAGGTAAAAAGGGTTAGAGCCTCTTTAAAGAAAGCTATTTTCTTTGTCAGGCTGTATTGGATGCTGGTCTGCAAATCCCTGTAGTATGGTGGAGCTGCACAGATGGTGAAAGATTTTGGCTTTACTAGGATGTTATGTGAAGACACTGAAAGCTTGCTCTTAATTCCTTACAGAGCTGATCGTGCAAAGGACCCTCAGGGCTGAACTAGTGTGCACTGGGAGGTGTGAAGGAGCTTCCCATGCTTTGGAAACATTTAACTGAAAAGGTTCTAAAACATCTAATCAAAGTGTCACTGGCTCTGGAAGAGAGTCCCACTTTCTGGCTGATTTTAAGTGAGATCACACTACAGATGCCTGGACCCACCATGAATATACGTGTTGTTCATGCGTTTTTCCACTGACCAATTTGTTCCTAGAAGTCCCTGCTCCCAAACCATCCTCAAATCTTGGTTTGCATCCAACCCATGATTTTACAGCTGGTGTCTATGAGGCATTAGGGCTGACTGCCGGTATGTGCACTTGAGTTTTGGGAGCAGGGGGGAGGGAAATGTTGGACTGCATTTTCAGAGGATTCTGGGAGATTGTTTTTTGCAGTGACAGTGTAACCTGGAGCACACGTGTCATGGGCTAGCTGCTGGTGCAATTGAATGGTATTTTTGTAATTTCTAGCAGGTAATTAAAGCTCTGGGGAGCATGTTGATCCCAGAAGAGTTTAGGTATGAAAACCTAGCTGTCTGATGCCGTGGGTTTGGTTGTTTAGGTGCGCAAGATTTTAATTTGTTTGGGGAGACAGTGGTTTCCTGATGAAGTGCTCCACAGTGGAAAGTCTTCTACTTGATACTGCAGGATGTGTTTTATATTCAAAACTGACGTGAATGCCCAGGAGGATAAAATCTAAATATGAAATTAATAATCCATTTCAGAAAAACAAAAGTTATTACAACTGAAAACGCTGTGATGCCTCACCATCAAGTAGCCTTGCTGCATCAGACACATTTAGTGCCTTCAGAAGTTGAAACACGGGGTGTAAAATTAGTGTTAGTATAGGAAGGAACAAAAGGAAAAGACGACGATGAAGTAGGAGCACTTCTGTCCCCAGGCCTTAGTATGGGGAAACAGAGCTGTCACACAGAGCTGCCTTTATTTGACTAGGACCCAGCATGAATTCAGGGTGGTCCTTCTGCATTTTTTTCACTGCCTCTGACTTCTTCCTTCCTTTTGTATCTGCCTGAATTTTTGAAGTTTTCTCAATTATTTTAATCCAGCATTGAGGAATCCACCTGGAGCTCCTAGAGATGGAGAGCAAGCACTGCTCTGGGATGTTGCGGGGGAAACCATTGCTCAAATGTCCTGCCTTGCATGACCCAGGTCAGACATCTGCCTCTGAGAAGAAGTAATTCATGACCCCTTAAAAAACTGCTTTTAAAATGCTCAGTTCTGGGGAGTTTTATGGAAAACTTGCTGAAGCTGAGCATGCTGCAAGGCAGCAATGCCTGTGAGCCCGTGGCAGAGCTTGCAGCCGCAGTGCTGATTTGTGTCTTGCTGGGAAGGAGCAGTGGTGGACACTGGAAATGACTGTGGCCAGCTGAAAGAGGCATCAGGCAACTGGGTGCAAAATGTTCGTCTTCCTTTCTTCCATCTCTGAGCCACACTGGATTGGAAAAAAGGATACAAAAGTGTAACAGTGAATTCCCTCCAAACCATAAAAATGGATGAAAAGTATCCAGTCACTCAAAAAGAAAAAAAATCCAAACAAACTCAAACAAAAAAATTATACTGCTACATTTATACTGCTTTTGGAAGTAATAACCTAGGGAGGGTTTAATTTATCAGTGAACAATCCTTTGTGACTTTTTCAAGCACTGTTCAGTAAAATAAAGCAAAAACAAGTGGTTTTATTACTGGATTCTAATTAATAAGATAAATCAGTAAAGCTGAGGAGATACTTTAAAATTACAGTTCAAATTTTCTTTTACTTCATAGATTGTTCCATCACCTCAGCTGGAATGATAAATGTCTGATCAGAGGGAGTCAGAAGCCCTTGGAGGAGATGGGCTTGATGCTCTGATTTGTACCTTGTCTGTCTGATTCTGTTGTTTTTGTGAGGTTAGGCAGGTCACCGGCTTGGGAGCACTGGAGCACACTCTATTTAGGTACTGCATGAAACAAAAAATATTGTTCACAGGTGTTACAGTATTTTGGCCTGAGGGTAGTGTGATAATGTAGCACACCTGCCATGTGTCAGCAACCCCTTGCAATTATTTTTTTTTTTAAAGTTTGAATTGGTTCTATTTTCTGCTCAATATAAGAGAATATCAACTTTAATGATGTGATGCCTGAAGCACACTCAGCTTCTGTGACATTAAATACAACTTTTAAATAGTGAATGGTGCACAGGGAGCCCCATGTGAACATTTGGCTCCAGAGCAATTTAGAAAGGTCAAAACCTCATGTAAATGTAACCCAAGTAATCAAAGTCACTTGTTTGCAAAAAATCAGCCTGTGCCATTGAGGGCTGTTTCTTGCCTTTTTAGTTTCTGAATGAAGTATTTATCAATTGGTTGTAATAAAACTACAACCAGTTTTGCGGTGGGGTTTTTTAGGCCAAGATTTTTTCAGTGAAATGTGGAAATGAGGGGTGAAGTTAGGTGTGTTTCTATGCAATTCTCTCATGATCAACATCTGTGGGATGTTGCTGTATTCTCCATTATGGGTTTCCTCATTTCCTTCTCCTCCTCCTCACATCTGCCTCCTTCCTGTAATTACCTGTTTTTTCTCACTATACAGACTTGCTAAGTTATTTGTGTATTGTTTCTGGTTCCCTTTACCTTCCTGCAGTGCAGTATTTGAGAAGATTAAAGCTTTTTTGCGAGGAGATGGTTTGCTGAAGTCTGTTATAAGCAGCAGTTCATTGTGTTTCTCAGAAGTTCTGCTTTCACCTTTTGGGTTTTTTTAATGAATAAAACAGCTGTCAGGTTTGGGTTAAATTGTGCATTTCTATAGTTACACTCAGCACTCTCAGAGAAGTGTGTGCTTGCCAGCTTGTGTACGTGAGCTCTTCCAGACAAGACCCATCTGGAGGAACTGGTGTGAGTGGTGGGCAGTGGCTGTAATCAACTCTGCTTTTGGAGCTGGTGGATCAATCCTGGCAGTGGGGGATGAGGGGAGCAGAGCCAGCCCTCACTCTGGATGCCAGGAAGGGTGCAGCAGCAACTGCATGCCATGCCTGGAGACCTCAACAGAGAAATTAGTGTGAAAATGTAGTTCCCTTCTTCCACTGGTAAATCCATGTTTGCCCCTGGGGAAAACTGCTTGGATCAGCAGGACAGGAAAAAGTGATCCAAAACATGTTGTGATGGCCTGATTTTTCTTCTCCGTTCAGAAATTAGGGTAGCCTTGGGATGCTGTAGGTGTTATGACCTCCAGAAGGTGACCTGGTGTTTGCAGGGAACCCAGTCAGTCAGACTCTTCATAAACCTTGTGTGCAAGTGGGGCAGCAGAAATGGCAGTGATCCTGGGCTTTATTGCTGTGTGAAGCCCCCCATTCAGAGATCAAAACAGACCCAGGTCATTTCATTGATTCATAGAAATTAAAGGTAAACAGGAGACAAAAATGTCACCCTGTGCATCCAGGTGCTCTGAAACAGAAATGAATATATGCATTTTGTGAATTTAGGGTTGTCAACCCACGTGGAAGGGGTAGCAAAATAGAAGAAATCTTAGTATCTTATGCTTTACAAAGTTGCAAACAGGGAATTTTGTTGCTGCTTTTTTATCAGTATGTAAGTGTCCCATGATGACTCCACACAGCTATAGATAACCTCTTCATGACTGTCATTATAGTTGATATGATGTCTACCCTAAATCCCACTTGATGCCAGTCAAGCTCTTGCTCCACTGTTAGCAAATGCTTCATTACTTTCTGTCTGCAAGAAGCTTGAATGTATTGCAAGGCTCTTATCAGCCCCTCTTTCCCAGAGCAAACAAATCCAGTTCCTGAAATGTTTTTCCACTGGTCGCATTTTCTAAAGCTGCTATTGTTCTTCTTACTCCCTTCTTGACACTTTTCAGTGCATATTTTTCAAAAAAATATGAATCAAAATCTTAAATATAATATGCTGTATACCTCTCCCTGGTGCTGTAGAAGACAGAACACCTCCAGCATTATGTCCCTCAGAAATTCATCAGACCTTCATGCTGCTTCATTCCTGCTGCCTAACCCATATCTTCCTCACCACTTTTCACTTCTGAGGTCCCCACTGCTGCTGCCATTACCCTTACAGGAATGTAGTCAGATTCAGCATATATATGGGTTTTTTTTTCAGATAGCTCTGCTCTTCTTTAAGTCAGGAGAGGATGCCAGTGGTGAATCCCAGCCTCGTCAGTGTGATACTGAGCACGGATCAGGCACTCTTCCATCTTCCACTGATCCCCAAATAGCTGTAATGAATAAGTTTTTGCATGTTGTCATCATGGTGCTGATAACTTTGTAGGCTAGGTAGGCTAGGATTTGGGTTCTTTTAATCACTGGTATACCTTTCTGCCCCCCACCCTTCCTTTTTCTTTTTGTGATAACATAAGCTATTTCTGTAGTTCACTCATGAAAAAGCCATGTGGGGCTGTTTTAAAAGCCTTTCTAAATATAGGCTCTGTCATCTGTACTACTCTACTTCCTTTTTATCAGCTGGGACAGATGCCCTGTCAGAGAGAGTGAGAGAGGCATTACTCTAGTTTGACATGACTTTTTGATACAATAACATTGGCCATTTGTTGTGTTTTGTTCCTAATCTCATTATTTTTACATTACTCCTAATCTCATTATTTTTACAGCATTAGAAATCATTCTACAGCGTGCTCCAGTAACTTGGCTATTAGAAGGATTCTGGCTTTTCTGCTCCTACTTTCCTTTGTAAGTCTGGGTGCTGTGCTTGGTCTTTTCATTCCTTTTAGACCTTACCTGGCATCTCTGGCATCTGCATAGCACTGGTTAATGGTTTAAAGATGATTGATGGTGGTTCCCCAAGCACTGTAGGGACATTTTCAGTGCTCCTGCTGACTTGAAACCACTTGGCTGACTGATGTGTTTGCTCTGTTCTTCCCTTACTCCATCCAACCTGAACTTGCACATCCTGTGTGTCAAGTGAAATATGCTCCCATTATCTGGTCCCAGCTAGCTGCTGTGAAATGAGGCACTGGAGAATTCAGCCTTTCACATGTTTTGTAACAGGTCTGGTTTTCCTTCCAAAGTATTTATAGAGACTCTCTTCTTATTGTTTGTCACATCTCTTGGTTAATTCTAAGTCACTTGGCATCCTAGTCTTCATTTCTCCTTTTATGTTCATCCCTGAGTCATGTGTCTCTGGTTCTGCTTTGGTGTACAATCCCCTTTTGATATATCCTCCCCTTCCCAGGTCCTTTCAAAGCTTCTGACAGTTCCTGTCCCCAGGTATGCTTGCTGAAGTTTCCCCAGAAACACTTGGCTCCATTTCCATTTTGTGGTGGTGCTGCAAAGGGGTGCTTGTGTGCCTGGGATGAGGGAGTTTTGGGTCCTGACAGGTAACTCCTGTCTGCAGTTCCCTTTTTGTCCCCTTTGAAAGGTATGTCTGGTGGTTTTAAGGTGCCTTCTCCATCTCCTCCAGATAACAGTACTCCTTCCTTAGATATTGCCTCTGGTTTTCCTTTCATCTTCATCAAGAAACTCTAAACAAATCTGTATCACGCACCTTCCTAGAAGTCCAAACAAATATTTTAAATCATGCTGTATCTTGCAACACCTCCAACCAGCTTCTTTTATAATTGCTGATTAACACCTCCCTGCCCTCCCTGCAGTCTCCCTCCTGCATCTGTGCTTGGGCCCATGTCCTCTGCCACCACATCTCTTAAGTCATTTAGCCTGGAGCACTCTCTGCTGGCAGGATGGCAGCTCATCTGGATGCTTAGCACCTTTTGCCATTGGTTTTCCTCTTCTTTGTTTTCTTATTACTTTTTTGACTTTATTTTCATGTCTTTTTTTTTTCTTTTTGATGTGTTGACTCTGATGGGTTTGTGCTTATATGTGTATATTTAAGATGCAATAGTGAACTCTCAGCACAGCCGGTGTATTTGTGCATTGAAGCACAAGAGTTGAACTTGCTGGGCTGGAGCCCCACAGCCATGTCAGACAGATGGGGTACCCATCAGAGCCCAAAGGAGGGCTGTTGCTTCCCCTTCCCCATCCTGGAGAGGTCCAGCCCTCCCCAGCTGAACCACCAGGCCCCCAAAGTCACACTTGTGCCAGCATGAGAAAGGTGACAGGAGCATGCGGTTGGGAGGGGGCATCCAGTGGCCCATTTGGGGTTGTTCCCACCCATGTCCATTCAGGACACATCTCTGCAGTCGCTTTGGCTTGTTGATGTCCACTGAAGTAACTGTAAGGCCAGGGAAGTGCCTCCTCTGCAAGGCTTCCTGTTGCTGCTGGCACTGGTGATGGGTCAAGAAAGAGCTGGTTTTAACTCTTGGGGACCCTCTGCCAGGCGTTTGTGGCTTGGGTGCCTCCTGCTTGTGAGAGTGAAACTCATCCACATTAAAGAGGATCAACAGAAAATTATTGTTTTCCTAAAAAGGAACCCAACTGGAATGAAGTGAGCTGAGGTTCAGGCAGTTTGATGAAAACAGTTTATATTTCAAGCTTAGAAGTCAGTGTTCTGGTGTATATTCTTTTCTTGAAACATATATTGGCATTTCTGTCACTGCTCATTGCAGCAATATTGTTCTCCATATGCTCTTCTCATCAGCATCTCATCATTATTGGATAAATATGTCTCTCATTATGCAGAAAATTATTTTTGAAGTATGGAATCGTTATTTTGTTACATAATTTCCAAATTTGGACCTTTGCAAAGATTTATAACAATCTTCAAGAATTACTGTAATTAAAGGAGAACTTTCTACAAAGAGAATTAATCAGATCAAAGAAACATTTAAATGTAAATCATTAATCCGTGCATTACAGGAAATAGTGGCTATGTATAGTTCATTTAATTATTCTTGGTTCAATTTTGTTTTCTCATTACATCATCATTTATTTAGAATTAATTTGCAATTTCTTGTCTAATGTGACTTCTGTTTGCTTAATATAGCAGATATTTTCACTAGCATGTATTTATATATAAATAAAGGTTTATTAATGACTGCAGTGTTAATTAAACTGTAGGCTCTGCTGTCAATTAGCTGTGAATTTTGTTGCTCTGTGGATGCAGCACAGAAGCTCTGTGCTCTGAAAACAAGAGGTAGTGTCAGGTTTTTGAATGTATGAATTTATACAGTAGATTGGGGCTGTCACTTGCTGCAGGGGACCAGGTGACACAGAGGACAACATGGTTTTGGTTCTCCTTATGGAAAAAAGTAAATTATGTTCTCTAAGTCTATAGTGAGTAATTGGTAATGGAAATGGGAATCTCCCAAGCTGCAATAGGTTGGTAGCTGAAGGAAAGAAGGTCTGGGTGTTGTGTCAGGATTTAGGATGTATGGGTTTCACATAAGTGGTTTGCAGGTTTTGTAATCCTTAATGTAATGCCTTTGTGTAGTGTGAGGGTAGGAAAAGATTTATTTTCTGTGATTTGGTTACATTATAGATAAAATTATTATAGAATGCCATGTTGATTTTTTGAAGTTGTGTTTCAATACTTTAATAGTATATTAATACCTATACTCCCTTACCTGTTGTCAGCAGCACTAAAACACGGACATTTTAATATTTTACTGATATTTTTATTTTACACCTGACAGTACATACATTTTTAGCTCAAAATTTTAGTAGTAGATTAAAAAAAGCTAGTTTTGCACTTCCCCTCTCCCCTCCACCCCTCCCTTTAATCAAAAGACTTAATTTTCATTCTGATTTTCATTCTGCAGCCAAATGTACTTTTGCCTTGGACTATCTGAGGCAGCATCTGTGTTAAGTTTGGACTCAGCTAATCTTTTGGAATCTTTGAATGCTGGGTTGTAAGCCAAAGTGTAGCTATCCAAGAGCACATCTGGCTTGCATAGTATTACCTCATTTGTATAAGGTAGTGCTCCCAGTTTCTCTTCATCACTTTGTTTTCTGCTTGCTGGAAAGGGGAATTTGATACAGAGGCTGTGCTGGTAACAGAAAAAGTTTAAGGAACTTGAGTGTTTTCTTTCTTCCTGTGCTGAAATTCACATTAGAAGTCGTGGTTTTGGTACATAGCCAGTTATAGTAAATAATCAAATAAGAATAAGAAATTCTCAGCCAGCTGAGTGCTTGATAAATGTTTAGGCACTACCAGCTATTCTGTCAGGTTTGCTGCATATAAACAAAGGTAGAGTAATATTTATGTTGGTAAATTTCTTAAGATTACTGTTATTTCTTTCAATAAGTGAAATTACCTCTTCCTAGGAGGGTTGTTGTGCTACTTATAACAAATGAAATGCTGTCAGAGTTCATGCGGATAAGCAGCTGTTTGCTGAGGAAGGCAAAACAACTTATTGGTTTGCACTGAAAGAGGAATGTTGTTTCCTGCCTTGTAATTTAGGTATTTTCCATTCACTCTAGATGGAAGGAGATAAATCTTAACAGTACTCTCATCTGAGGAGTTTGTAAGCAAACTCGTTGCAATGTGTTTGCTTTGCTTCTATTTACACCTGTAAGAGAACAGTGTGGGAAGAACAGTATTTTGTTCTCAGTATTTGTTATTAAACGTGCTGTGTTCATGGGGAAATAAAGACATTTGGTATTGGGCAACCCTGGGTTTATTAAATCCATCTGTTGTCTGACTAATGATAGTAATATTGTATCCAGGAAATCTCTTACACTGAAAGATGTGATAAAGCACATGAAGTTTTCTAATAAAGTACTCTTAAAGCCAGCAAGAACTCATGGAACTGGAGAGAAAACCAGTAGCTTCTAGAGAATAACTCAGTATTGTAACGCTATGCTTCATGCAGAAGTGTCCGAGAAGAGTATAAGAACCTCGTTTGTTGTTCCCTGAGATTCAAAATTATAACTGGCAGGAATAGTAAAACTTGTTTACATCTCATCCTACATGAAGTTGTTTTTTATGGGGCAATTTTAAATGTCTGTTTCCATGTTTGCAAACAGACAGTATACAAATGTTCATTAGGAAAGAAGGGTGCAAAAATGAGCTTTCAGAGGCATGGTAATGGCAGCTGAAAGAAGACAGACTTTTGGCTAGCAGTGGCTGGCAATCTGATCCTATAGAGAGTAATACCTCTTTCTAAAGAGAAGTATATATCATACAGCAAGTTTTTATTTACACTGCTCTAAATAATATCAAGAGGGGGTAAAAAGTATTACAACTTACTTCACTCATTACTCTTTATATTGGTCAAAGGTGCTGTTTCGTATTGTTTGAGCAATGATTTTTGTAGCTGTAAGTTAGGCTTTGGTAACTTTCTAATTCATGGTTTCTGGAAAAGAAAACTGAACACATAGTTTGAGTTTACTGAAATAATTGATTAATTTGCATGTCATGTCCTCAAGCACTTGGACAAAACAGGGTGGGGGGTGGGCAGGGGCAAACTTGAAACATTTGTGGAGACCTAGGTGCTTTTAAAGCAAGGCAAATGTAATGAGTGTCAGATGAAGAATAGTTTATTCCATGTTGATTTGACAGATGTGTAAAGCAAAAACTCTGAGAGATTAACATTGTTGTTCAATTTAATGTTTAAAGCGTACAAAAAGAATGGCTTAGGAGAATTGAACATGGAGGATGGGTTTGAGTGATTTACATTGGAGGAACTTGTTTATGCTTCCTTTGTAGCAAATTGAAGTCGCTCTAGTATGTGATTTATCACAGCTTAAAGCAGGAATTTAAAATAGGTCAGATGAATCCCTCTCTGAAACGTCTGCTTTTCTGCTCTGCATTTAAAGTGACCATCTCAGATATGGACAGCTGGAGTCTGATTAAATGAACACCTTTCTCACTGTCACATTTTAAGACCCAAGTTAATTATTGCTTTTTTTAGATGCTAAGGACAATTGGTTAAATAACACATTTCAACAAGTATTTGTTTTATACAGTTGTGCCAGTCTGAGTGTAGAAAATTACAATGTGTTTCTAAACATGTGTCACATGTTAGTACCTTGTAAATGTGGCCTGAAGCCTAAACTGCCATGTATGCTTTCTAGTTCTGCTTCTCCCCCTCTCCTCACACACTGAGCAGGAGCTGAGCGCAGGCTGAATACTGTGACTTGCTTTGCTCTGCAGAGGTGTGTATTCACTGGAGAGCTTAGCCTTGAAAGTGCAGAATACACAAGTGAGTCTGCAAATAGTAATTGGCCTCGTTTAAAACATTTTCTGTCAACCAATTTAGCTTATCAAACATTTAAATGAAGAAAAAGAGAAAGGTTTGTACTTTCCTTATGTTCTATAATAAACTTGCTTCTACTAGTAAGCACTGTAGTGTATGCTGGGAGTTCATAGTGACTTGCTAGCAGTGAAATAGCAGATGCATGTTTTGTGGAATCACCTATAATTACACAGTAGCCATGGTTACCAGGTTAAAGAAATCATGTCCTGATGACTAACAGAAATAGATTGCAGCAGACTGGTTTGCCTTCAAGTTGCTTAGTAGCAAACTATTCAAGAATAAGTTTGAGAGGTCTGAGAACATACGAATAACAAACATCAAAGCATACTCGCTTTGCTGAACTGACGCAGTCTGCTTTTTCAAATCTTTGTTTTGATAAAAAAATCACAGTATTTTTTTTTAAGTTTGGTTTTGCGAGTATTTAGTTTGAGAATTGGGTGCCAACCACATATTTGCAACAAAACTATGTAATTAAAGTAGCTAAAATGTTGAATGAGTATTGCTAATATTTTCATTTTTATTTAGTACTGGACAAAGTTAAGTAGAAACATAGACTTTTCACATTCAATGGAATTTGTATTCCCTTCATTTGAAATCTAACACTTAGAATGACTTAATGGAAGTTTTTATGTTTTCTTTTAGATGCTGTAGCACTTAGAAAGAAATGACAGAAATGTAGATGAATTCAAGTGGGAAGGACAGAACTGGGTTTAAGGGCAAATATATGTCTGCACTGTATGTATGCACAGTGCATACAGAAACATTTCAGATGTTTCTAGTACGTATAGAATCGTAAAATCGTTTAGGTTGGAAAAGACCTCTAAGATCATCTAGTTCAACTATTAATATATTGCTTGGAAGCATCAAAAGTACTTGAGTACATTTCCAAAAGGGAGTGCAGATGTTGAGGAGCTCAAGTCCTGTTGATTTCAGTGTAAAGGACAAAAGATTTAATTTTTCAAGTTTCCACATGGTTTAGAAACCCAAACTCCACTGGGTTTTGTTAGATTTAAGGCCCAATGTGTTACTCTCCCTCTATGAATTATGAACTATATATTCTGTATTTAACTTGCATATAAGTCCTATAACGTTTGTGTATTACTATGTAGAATAAGATTTTTTGGCAATATTTTTTCCCGACACTACGGATGCATTTAGACCTGGTCTTTTGCAGCAGGGAAGCTTTCCTAGGGATCCTGGTTGGGCCAGTGTGATAGGCACTTAAGTTTTAAAGGCTGAGGATATTGAGACTAAAACTATCTGATCTTTCTTTTTGTATGCCTAGCTTACAAATTCACAGCCATGAGATTGTACTCAGTAGGTCTGCTCACCGTGTGTTGCAGAATTACCAACCATGACTACAGAATCGGGATCAGACTCCGAGTCCAAGGATAAAGAGCAGGATCAGGAGGAGAGCCCTGCGCAGGAAGGGACGGCGGAGACCCAGCCGCAGGAGCAGCAGCCGCAGCAGCTGCAGCAGCCAAGTGAAGAACACCAGACCGTGCTCGAGCAGTTCTCGGCTGTGGCAGCGCACAGCACGCCCGTGAGAAAGGAGCAGGTAAGGCAGCCCACGTACACACGCTCACTGCACGCAACTGGCTGAGTACCCACCTACTGCTCCCAGGAAATAACCATCCCGGCACGTGTGGAGTGCAAATATATATTCAGATACGCATGGAAGGGTGTTTGATGGGATGCTGTAGATCTGGGCTGGTTGGTCTTTCGCATTTAAAGGAAAATTGTTCACATGCAGAATGTTTTTAAATTCACGGCGGGTATTTCTGCCCCCAGTGCTTAAACAGGAGGGCAGTCTCATTAACTAAGTAGGAAACATCTTCGACCTTGCCTTTGCATTAGATAGCAAACAGTGTCAGTTTTTATGAAGCTGAAAATGTTTTCAGAGTTCATTTCTTTTGACACCTGCTGAACACTGATTTCATGCTTGCTTGTCTGATGTGTGAGCCATGAAGAATGTGTGGTCCCTTAAGTTTCTCATGGGTCTGAAATGACTGCATTATAATTACTTGAGCTATTCATGTAATAGGTTTCAGAAGAGCTATTGCGTGCTTTTCCATTTAGTTCATTGTTGCACTTATTAAATTTCCAGAAGCTGCTTTCTTCTTTCCGTTAATAATTTCCAGTCAATAGGATTAACAGGCATTTTTCTTCATGGGTAAATGACACACAATTAGTGGG
Organism: Vidua chalybeata; assembly: GCF_026979565.1. NCBI lineage: Eukaryota > Metazoa > Chordata > Aves > Passeriformes > Viduidae > Vidua > Vidua chalybeata. Next base: position 103,551,163 of record NC_071530.1, read on the forward strand.
GTACCTGCAAATCTCTTCCTTTGGCTTTGTAAGGTTATGACCCTCATCTGATTACATTTACCTTTGGAGAGTGGAATAAGCCAGTCTAGCTCCTCCTCTTCATCCTTTTAAAAACTCTGGCTGTTTGAAGTGGGCTCCTGTTCTTTTACTTGGTTGGGGTAGACAATTCTGGCAAAGCAATTTTGATCTGTCAAATAGATCAGGAGTTTAATGGAATTAGTTTTGGGAAAAGGAGCAAAGCTTCTCCAAAAGAGATAGGTGTTGAATAAATTGGTCATTGATTAAAAGTGTAATTCTATCAGTCTTAGGCATAAGTATTATTATTTCTATAGATGTTTTTCCTGACATCTTCAGTAATCTTTTCTCTTCAAGTTTCTTTTCACATTAAAAATGTAAAACAAATAAACAACAGCAACAAAAAACTCCAAACAACAAAATAAGCCCAACTCCAAAATAACCACACACACAAAAAAAAACTAAACTAATTTAGACACCAAGCCTGTCCACATGTGTTTAGAGGTGTGGGGTGCTCTCATGTGCTGCATGATCCCTTCCTTTCCCAAAGATCACCAGGTAACCGGTTTCAGTAGAAGGCAAGATAGAAGAACTGGGTTAGTGAAGGGGATATGTGACACCTTCCTGCTGAGATTACCAGACTGAATCCAAATGTCCATGCTGTAAGCACACTGCCAAATCCAGCTGCACTGATAGGCTCAGTGTATTTTGTAGTGCCTTAAGTGTCTGTATCTCAGGAAAGGAACGTTTAAATGCAGCACTAAGAGACAAAACTGTTTGCAATAGTGTCATTAAAAAGCCAGAAACTGAAAGATCTTATTCTCCCTCTTGCTGTCCATACTTGCAGTGAGGGAGTGGATTTTTTCTCTTACTTGTATGAGAGAACCTTGGGAAGGTAGATTAAAGTTAGCAATCCATGAGAATAACTTTTCTTTGTCATCCTATGCACATAAAACCCCCCCAACATTTTAATGTAGGTGAATAACTTTTTCATATTGAGATTAACAGGTATTAGATAAATGAGTCCTTCCTAACAGGTGTAATAATGCAACTTCACTTTCTGCCTGCCTTCCTGTCTCTTTGAAAAAGAGAAGGTGGCATCACACAAGGTTGGGCACCAAAGTTTCTGAGCATACCATAAGTAGATAGGATTAATGTGTTCTGCAAGTGTGGCAATATCACTTCATACCCCAGTGAGAAGCTGCAAAGCATCCAAGATCTTTATTGCTGAATCCCATGACTCCAGAGGCGTCCTTTGAGAAGAGGTCCAGCTTTAGAAGGGCTTGAACATATTGTGTCATACATGAGAGAGATTATGCTCAAAAATGCAAACCCTGAAGCAACTTGTGCTGCATTAGTATTTAGTCCATAGCGCTTAAAGAATACTGCAAAAACAGAGCACAGAAACTACAAAAAAAAAAACAGTGCAGAAATACCTTGGACAAAAATTTAGGAAAAAAATGAAGCTATGCTTGCAGAGTAAAAAATAATTCACTGTGTACATGGGTCTTTCACTGGCCATTTTTTTCCTGGATTCCAGGATGTCAGGTTTTTTTAGGAAGAAGAGACTTAATACAGTCTGAAAGTACCTCAATGCCTGAACATGTCAGCATAGTTTGGGGGAATCTTCTCTAATAGTTCTTGGCATGTTTTGTTCTCCAGAAAAATGAGAGGAAGACCTTTTGGATGATTTTAACCTAGACACATTTCCCTGATCTTAATGTAGATGGGAACCTTAATAAACAAAATAACCTCAGTAATATTTTTTTCATATTTATAAATAAGCAAAACTCTGCAGTAGTATTGATATACTGACTGTGTTTATGAAGGAAAATAATGACCAGTCCATTGGGATTCACACAAATTGCTTGCAGGCTGAGTATGGTTCTGAGGTTTAAATGGATGAGGGGTGTCCTTGTGGAATTTTTTCTCAAACAGCTTTTCTGTTTTCTTGAAAGAGATTGGTTCCATGCTGGGCTATTTTGTTGGTTGATTTTTGTTTGAGCACAGTGCTAACTCTGACATGAGAAATGTAATGAGCCACTGGGTAAGACAGTGTATTTTTTCCCCATCACTGGAAATTTTTTTTTTTTTACCCACATACATGCATGTGCACCTTTCCTGGCAGATTTCTTTTGACAAAACATACATAAATAATCACAGCCCCTCTGCCCACCAGCAGCAGTGCAGTTCTACACAGAGGCCCAAGCAGGAGGCGTCTTCAGTGTTGTTTATTTCTCATTGCACGAGGCTGGACCCCTTGCCAGCTGGCTGCAGATGTGGTAGAAGGCTAGCTGGCCTCAAGCCTTGCTGTGAGCCCAGGGGGTCTCTCCCTCTTCATCACAGCTGCTGTGAGTGTTAAATGCTCAGCAAACAGCTGATCCACTTACATATACTGAGCCTTCATCTCTCACCAGTTTTCAAGGTATGTGAGGACCTTGACATCCAGGCACAGAGCTGCAGTCCAGCTGCTGGAAGGAGGAATTTCTCTTGTGCTGGAGCTAGATGGGGGAAGAGATGGCTGGTGCTAGGCTGCTTCTGAGGAAGAACATTCATGGCCCAGGAGATGCAATAGATTTTGAAAGCAGCTCTTCTTCTGCCTTTTTATCTTTTAAGCCCCACTCTTTTCAAGTTTCCCCATCCAGGAATGCCCAGGAGGCCATTGCTGTTTCCTCCTTTCAGGGAAAGGAGGACTGTGAGGTCTTGCCATACCTCTTTGTAATTTGCTGGGCTTTGGTGGGAGCTAACACAGCCAGCTCCAAATTGTCCTTTGCCCCATTGTCAGAAGGCAGAGGAGAAACTTAAAGCTTGTTTTTATTAAATCATTCAGGGACAGTACCCCGTGATTTAGAAGTACAGTATTGTTTCAGGTTATATGATGCAACATTGTTCTGGTCTCAAGGCAGCTTAAAGCCTTCAGATGGATTTGCTCCAGTCTCATGAAGGTTTATTATATGTAATGAATGGAAACAGACTTGCAGGATTAATATACAATATATTTCCACTAATGCTTGTTGCTTATTACACTGAAATAATTCAGAGCCAGAGTAGGTTGGGTTTTTTTGCATTGTAGTGAGATAACAGAAAGATGTTTTTATTTAACTTAAGCTTTAGCTGAGGTATTACTGCACTCCTGTTGAGGTTTTGTTTGGAGTCTATCAAGGATATAACTGATGAGAAGGGTAATGACTGCAGCACAGAGCTGTTGCTAGGAAGGGTGAAATGCTGTAGAGCTGTTCTGGCTTTCATCTAGTGCTGTGGAGAGGACTATGGGCTCTGCTGCGTCACGGTAAATTCAAATGGCCTGACCCTCAGTTAAACCCAAGCAAAAGCAACCATAGTCACTTACTTCTTGCCCCTCTTCCCTGCCCTATATTTGTCTTCCAAATAGCACCTAGTACTCTCCAGTTTGAGAGACTTACTGGGCATCAGCAGAGACCAAAATTCATCCTCTCATCCTTGGGGAGCCTTTAACTTTCCCAGGGACGTCAGCATCCCCTTACAAATTTACACTGTTCAGGGGGGATCCATGCCCTCATTCAGGGACTGTTTTCCCACTGACAGCAAAACTAGTGCAAACTTGATGGTGTTTTTCTATTGTATGACACCATGGAAACATCGTATTATTTAACAGGTACAGGACTTCAAGGTGATATCAAGAAAGTGTAGGAGTATCTGTTCATCAACAAAATTTACTGATTACTCAGTATTTCCAAAACACCAAAAAATCCAAGTAGAGGAAGCACAATTGGGATTTTGTACCTGTGGAAAAAGTAGCAGCCTTGAAATATTTTCCTTCTTGGGTATTCTATACATTTTGGAGGGAGAATGTAGGGCTGGAAGGAATATGGGAAATCTTTTCAGGACTCTTTCCTGCATCAGGGGCTTTCTTGTCCAAGCCCCCAAAAAAGGTTCACTTAAATGCTTGGGTGCAGCATGTAAAGTGAATTGCAGGGCATGATTGGTTTATCTTATTTCAAAAGGTATCTTCCTTTTCTCTTTATAGGCCACAGAGAAAGAACAGGAGTTTGCTGCTGCAAGTGCAAAACAGCTGGAATACCAGCAGCTAGAGGACGACAAGCTCTCTCAAAAATCTTCATCTAGCAAACTTTCTAAGTCTCCTCTAAAGATCGTCAAGAAACCGAAAAATATGCAATGCAAAGTGACACTCCTGGATGGATCGGAATATGCGTGTGAAGTAGAGGTAAATGGCTTTTTGTCATCTTTTTTTTTTTTTTTTTTCATCCTGTCAGGAGATAAATGGTGAAAATTGTGTTTCTAATTTAAGAAAAAAGGTGAATGGCGTGATATTTCACCAGTGTCAAGCAGAGAGATACTTCCATTGTTTTCTCTGGAGGTTGTTGAAGATAGTGCACAGATTTGAGCTAGGTGAGGGATTCTGAGCACTCCCTGAAGCAGCCAGAGACTGTGGATTAATATTCTGTTGGCACTTGCCACAGCAGAATGCAGAAAGCAAAGTATGGGCAACAAAACCCATAACAAATAAGGATTTTGATCTCACTGGGCTTTTCTTTTCCTTGGTTCTTTACTGAGTTGAGTCTTCCATTGAGTCATTGTCCATACAGAAATTCTGACTATTGTGAGATTACTGCGGGCATGAGAGACACCCTGGGCAAGCGGGGAAAATGTCAAGCACAAATACCAGTGAGAATGGAGAGTTTTGTGTGCTTTTCCATGATGTCTGTGAATCATAACTGTGTTGGAATGTTACTGGCAAAAAGATGTTGTGATTTTTCTGTAAGGAAACTTGCCTTCCCTGCTGGGACTCTGATAGGAACCTGCTTTTGGGAGGGATGATCTTCGCTGTCACTTAAAGCCAGTCTGTGCCTGTGGGCAGACCCATGCTAAGAGGATGCCTCCAACTCCAGAAGGCCTCAGAAAAGCAAAAATTGGGCGCATTTAGCACCTCAGAGTAAGCACAAGAAAATTCAGCATCTCAGGGTGGACCCTTTTTCCATTCAGTCACTGTCATCAAGGTGACTTTTGGGCAGTGGACCAGCCTGTCCTGTTTTAGGTCAGAAGGTCATTCACACAAGATGAAGCTGAGCCTGATCAAGCAGTGGCTGCAGAGGAAGGATGAGGAAGAGGGTCTGGCTAAGCCAATAGTCCTTTGGGTAACTGTGGAATTCCATGGAGAAGAAAAGCCACTGGGGAGAACAGGAGAGTATAAAGGCAGAGATGAAATAGTCTGCAGGCTTGAAAGGGAAATCCACAGGAGCATGGAGAAGAAAAAGGGGCAGAGAAAAGGAGTACCTGACTGGGAGCCAAATCATGGCATGTTTACAATCATGTTGCACTCAGCCCAGTTGTCCTTCAGCTGCTCTCATTTTAGGTGCATTGGAGAGTGGCAAGTGAGGAAAAACCTTATTGGTTTTTAGTTAACCCTGGCTTTACAGTTTGGGTCAAATGTTGTCATGCTAGGAGGAAGCTGCAAACAGAAGCTGGTATTTTACTACTCTTATAGCAAATTAGCTGTCCATGTGACTGAGTATCTTTTCATTTCACTGGCCAAGTCCCATGTTGTTTCCTTCAGCCTAGGACTAGCTATCTAGGACTAGTCACATCTTTTGTGACTATTAAGTGGTCATTTCTTGACCTGCAGTCTCAATTTTGTCACTCAGGGATAGTGTGGGAGCCATTAAACTGGAGGAATGACTCATACTGGCTTTGATGGAAAGAGTCAACTCATTTCAGCTTTTGCCACTTGCTTGTAAAATGTGAGTCACTTTTTGGAATACAATCAAGCAAATCTTACCAAATAAGATTTCTATGGAAATCTTGTCTAGCAGGCTGAGCTTTATCGGAATCTAAGATGGAGCAGAAAGGGAGATTTGTTACGTTAGATTTCCACTTATGCAAAAAAATGCTGTTAATAATGCTTTTTATAGAAAGTTTCATTCTTTCACTAAACTTGAGTTCTCTTGAAGCATAAAAATGCTGGCATGTGGAAGCCATCCTATTTTATTGCTTTTCAGATTTCTCTGCTTTTCAAGTTCTGAATATCTCTTGAATAATGTTCAGTATAAGTTTTGTATGAATTTTTTCTACTTACATTGCTGAAATATTTTCAAGTTGTATTGACTATCATCAGTAATCATTTTACCTGCTTCTAAGATGATCAGGCTTCCCAGGCAGAATGTAATATTGATGAGAATAGAGCTCCTAAAAGGATGGCTTTTCAAATGACTGTAAGGCTATGATGGTGAGTAGACTGTGGAGCACATTGAAGCAAAGTTAGGAGGAACAAATATTTCAGGGAACGAGTGCAGCTGGAGTGGTGATACGCCTCACATACCTTAAACAGCGTGATTCAGACTTTGCATCCTTCCTAGGTAGATTATCAGTATGTTGTATGTATTGATGGTACAACTACAGGTGCTTCCGTGGCACAGCCCACTCTAGCCCATGGGCATTCTTGGTAGATCCAAAGGAAGTGCACTTCTTACATGCATGAAGTTTAGCTATAGCAAAAGGATGCTGAGTCCAGCCAAGACAAATGATGTGACTTTCACTATGTTTTTTCTCCAGAGGAGTAAAAAAGTATTCACAAAGGGAGTTAGTAGGGCAGGGAAACTGAGGGTCTGTCTCAGGAGACATCCCAGGAAATTGTGTAGGAGGCTGAAGGTGAAGTTCTACAGAAGTTTTGGGTAATAAAGTTCTGTGTCAGTTACACAGAAACTCAATGCTGCAGCGTGAGAAACAATCTATCATATTTCAGAAAAATGCTATCATATTTTAAGGATCACTTTCATGTGAACTCACTATATCAATTTAAATGGGGGGAAATGTATATATGCACAAGCATACATACATATATATATTTTTTTTTTCTTCTCTGTTAGCAGCACACAAAGCCATGAAGTTTTTACAGAATCACAGAATATTATGAGTTAGAAGGGACCCAAAAGGATCATTAAGTTCAACTCTTAAGTGAATGGCTAATACAGGGATTGAACCCACCCCCTTGGTGTTATTATCACCATGCTGTAAGCAAGTGAGCTAATCGCAGTTCTTTCTTTTACACACACACACACACACACACACATATATATATATATATATATATATATATATAAAGAATATATATATAAAGAATTAGTCTTGGGAAATTTACTGACCTCCATAATTTGTTGGGCGCTTTATATAAATATATATAAAATACAAAATATATAAAGCGCCCAACAAATTATGGAGGTCAGTAAATTTCCAAGACTAATTCTTTAAAAGAAAAGGGAGAGGGGCAGATAACATGGCAATCAGATATTTAATACTTCCATTCCTTGTGTTCAACCCACATATCTGTATCTTTCAGAGTGAACAGTGACCAAGGTAGGGATATGACAATTTTTAGATGTGAGTCAGAAATGTCATCCTGTGTTGTCAGTTCCTTTCTTTCTGCTCCATGTGTATCATGCTTCTACCTACTGAAGGCTACAAAACAATGTAATCTGGAAGGACCAGAAACTTAGAAACCTAATTTTGAGCTAGAATAATAGCTCTGTCAGTGAATCTTGATTTGGATGCAGGCCAGGTATTTATCTCTCCAGAATTGCACTCCCTAGTCTGGGAGTTGGGGATCATTATAGAATCCATCAGTTACTCTATAAAGTGCTTTGCAAATGACAAATGCTTTTTATGTATGTTAAATATTAATGTAATTTAAAGGAGCTTATTGCTCTCCAGTAGAGCGCAACCTGCAGCTTATCAATTATGTGTTCATCCCACTAATGACCTGGCAGCCAACGTGGCCTGTATTCACAGATTGAGACACTTCTGAGGCAAGTTTGGTTAATCCATTATGCCCTTGCTGTCCTTTGTTTCAGAAGCCCCTCTTTCTTACTCCATATTTAATTCTGAGCATTTTCACTGTCTGCTGCTATATCTTTCAATCTCTTTCACATTCAGTGCTTTGCATTTGTGACACTGAGGGTTTCTTCATGTTGTATGAGATGTATGAGGGAAAGTGTAGCGGAGCTAACTTCAAAGCTGAGGTTAACAGGGGGTCATCTAATGTAGTCTCCATTCAGTGAAAGGATCTTAAACAAATACCAGGTAAAAGCTTTCCCTCGCGGCCCTGCAGTGGTACTGCCTGTGTGCTCTATCTGTCCTGACCCAGAAAGTCTTTCATGCAGTAACACATTTTACAAGCCAAAACCAGGTTAAGGAGGTTACTCAACCTGTTCATTCATCCTCTTCCAAAACCATAAACCACCAGCGTTACCATCTGTACCCCCGATGCTGCTCTTGTCCAGAAGCCTGCAGATGGTAGTGGCAGCATTATTTCAGAGCAGGGTTTCCTTTCCAAGGTGGGATGGCCACCTAATGGTGCTTCCCCTCCCCAGGGAAAGCTGCTGGCTTTTGGAGAAGAGGTATTTGTGCATTGACATTGTCCCCGTCTGCCAAGACAAACAGCCTCAGGGCACCTGTGTGTTTCTCCCACGTCATGAAGAACCTGGAGATTTCTGAGGGGTGTTGGATCACAGAAGTCAATGCAGTCCATTCAGAGGGACAAAGCATGGTGGTTTCCACCTAGATGTTCACCCCTGCTGGCAGTGGTTCTCCTTGGGTTGTTCATTGTGCTCTCCCAGCCAGCATCATGCTCAGAAATACTGATTGTCAAAGTGTCCCAGGCCAGAGCTGTGGCCAAAACTGCACTTCAGATTGTCTCTTTTAAGCAAGTGAGACCTATGATTTGCATTCATTGGTTTGAAAAGCTAAGGAGAAAGCAAGATCCAAGACTGCAAATTAATTTCAGATAACCTAAAAAAGGTAATGAACACGCCAGTTCAAGTTTTTCCTAAGATTCAAGAAAACAAGCAAAAATAACTTACTTCTGGGTTTCTTCAGCTTTAAGTAGGAGTTTTCAAATGCTGTAGTACAATTACATTTTTTCTAGGATTTATTTCCCTTGTTGTTCATATCTGCCCCATCTCAATTTTCTGTTATCTAGACCACTGCATTTTAATTAAAAGATGCAAGTGGAACAAGCTGTCATGCTCTCCATTACACATAGCCTAATTTAAAGTGTCTTTCTAAAACAAGTTGGAATTTGTCTTTGTTTCTGCTCTAAATATATACATGCTGTCATTCACAATGTGAGGGCAGAAAGCTGTAACATAATCTGTCTAAATAAATGGTAAAATAATTAGATTTAATTTTGAAAGGCTCAGCTGTCTGAGGCCATTGGTAATTTATACTCTTTCGTCATTCCTGTACCACTCAGACTTTCTTATCATGCAGGCCACCAGTGAATGAAAACAAATGTTTCCATGGCAGCCTGTCTGTGGCATCTCTGCAGCCCTACATCAAACAGCAAGTTGACGTAGGATCCAGATAAGCTGCACAGCACATGGAGAAACAGCATCTCACAAAGTATTACTGTTAACCCCACTTCTGTCTAAGTTGGGGGTCATCTGAGGTAGAAAGGGACTGGTAAAAATGCACTGCATATGGGTGTTTTTAGCTCCAGTTTCCTCAGTCATGCTGCCACTGCAACCTGGGCAGTGGTTCGGTGTCCCATACTGTAGCCACTGTTACACCTTTGTAATAAAGCTCTGGTGACTTCCTCCCTGGTGGAGAGCCCACTTTCTTAATGGATTTCCCCACATCCTCAGGCCACATCAGAGTAGCATGCTTGAGTTCAAATAGCAAGAAGTTTTCTTTTCATACATTTAAAACCAGGATTTGTAACATGGACCAAAGCAGACTGGAGTGAACTGGTCCCTTTCTGCCCTACACAAGTATGGGCTGATAATCCTTTTTGAAGACAAAATGGACATGAAATAAATGGATTCTCTAATAGTTGAAGTATTGCTTTTTGCATGAATTTCTCATTTTCCTGTTAAAAAGTGAGAATACATGATGCTTCCTTAAAAAATAAGTCACTGAAGATTGTCTTAGGACAGGCTTGAAGGGTTGAGAACAAGCAGAATTATTTCTGCACTGCCACCTCTGCCAGCAATGAAAGAGAGCAGTGGCTGCCTGTGCTGCTTTTCCTGACCTGCAAGACTCCCTCTGGAGGAAAAATCCTGCTGTGTTTCTGTATGATAGAGGGGGAATGCATGGCCCCCTGGTGCCCCTCCCCATGCAGTCCCAGCTGGCCCTTCCCTGGGAGTTTCTGTGTGTGGACCTGCAAGCCACTTTTGCATGGGGAGTTTAATAACATCAAATTTCTCCTCGGTTTTGGGGTAGATTTTAAGGTCAGGAAGGAAACCTTGTAATAAGATGCACTCTGCATTCTGAAGGATACAGTTTCAGTTACCCCCCTGCACATTTTAATTGTTTAATGAATTCCACAGAGTCTCTTGCAAATGGCCTTACATGTGAAACTGATTACTGAATGCAAGAGGACTTTTATAAATAAGTCTTTTCCTTTTGACCTACTCATTGTTTACACTTCACTTAATTTAATATGAAGACCTTTGTTTTGGGTTTTGTTTCTTCCCCAGGATATATTTTAGTAAAAGTGACTGGGTTGAGAGGCATCATCACTGTTACACAGCATGTTTTCTGTCCCCAGACCCTCTAATTAGGTCTGACTTGGATTAGCCAGGGGATTCACTTAAGATCTATGTTACCTGACACATGTCAGTAGGAGTCTGAGTATTGCCTGAATATGTTTCAGCTGAATAAAGTTAAACAGTTCTTCTGACTTGCTTTTTCCAAATACCCTAGGCCTCTTTTTATGAGTTAAAATAGTTGTCAATTCAAGAAGCATAATGATCTGGAAATCAGCATCAATGTCATGATGATCTCATAAAGATCAACCGTGAGGCTGAGAAGAGAAAGGTTTTTTTCTCTTCAGTTTGGTAATTAAAACAAAACCAAAAGTGTTTGGGCTCCCTTTTAGTGATTATGGCTATTATTCTTATTTCACTGAAGCTAAAGAATCTAAACCAAAACAATCCAGTTGAACTAAGCCTTTTGGAAATGCCACAAGGCTGAGGGAATGGGGCTGGAGCATTTCTGCCTTGCCAGGGGAGGCTCAGGTCCCCCGCAGCTTCTTGTGGCTGGGAACGTCTGGGTTGTGTGGTATTCAAGGAGAAGGTCTCTTATAACCTTGGTTGGGAGACACCTAAACATTTAGACAGATATTTTCTCCAATTAATGTGCAGGTATTTTAGAGACAGAATGAGGAACCAAGAATTAAAACTAAGCCACTCCTTTAGATGTACCAAGTGAACAGCAGGTGGGGCCTTAAATTACACATTTTGGCACATCAGAGGACATAGTCACAATCAAATGCCAGAAGCTTAAAAAAAAAATTGCATACATTTTCTCCACATCTACATTTTCTAGATCTAATCCTCTTAACTAGTGTCTTTTGTTAATAGTTTCTGAAAATTTTTTGTGCAGTGAAATGTTGAGTTTATCAGGCAAAAATACTCTTTGATACCTTGGAGGTACAAGCCATTTTTCATAACATTGAAAACTATTGTGAGCAGTCCACCTACACTGACAAATACTTTCAGCTGCTCTGAAACTGCATATATTTTGGGGAATAAATGGTTAGCTGAAAACTTTCTACTGGAATAGTGTCTCTGGTTCCTTCCCTTTGGGGAACCAGATGGACACAAGCCAAGCAACAGGAGCTTGTTCTCCATCTGGCAAAGATTTTAAAAACTAGGTTTGATCATGCACACTCAAACTGAGGTACTGCAAGGTTCATTGCTGGTTAACCTGTTTGCAAGAGCCTGGGAGAGGATGATCTTCCACCTGCCTTTCACTCCAGACTGAGAGATGTCTCTTGGCTCCAGGGGTGCTGTCCTTGTCACCATTTTTTGCTGATGGCCTCACCAGGGTAAGACAGTCCCTTCATGTTTGTATTCTCCAGGCTTATTGCCTGGGGTGGTCTTGGCCCCAGAGAGCCTCCAGCTTTCTACTGGAGTGCCTTGTGCAGCCAGCACCTAACCTCTGCATGTATTTTTTAACGACTGCTGGAATATAAATTTTAAAAAGTGTATGACAGGCTTTGTCTTTTCCCTTTTCCAAATGAACACTCAAAGCCTTCTACTGTTTCTGTACAATGTGTACATTCCTCTACCTCATGCCCGACCAACACAGAAGTTGCTGATTTTCGTGTCACTGCCCAGTCACGCTCCTTACAAGCTTCCCTGCAATTTGTCATGTTTCCTGCTCTGTTTCAGTGTCAATGAAGTGTCTGCTGCTTGTTCCAGTCCCAACTGAGCTGTCTAAATTCATCAGCTCTGTTTCTAGTTGCTCCAATTTATAGGTGCTGTCCCCACATTTACACTTAGAGTTGCCATTTCCAGACCCAAACGAAGTAAATCTTCACTTTATTATCATCCTCTAAATATATTAGCATGTCAAAGAAAATGCCTCATGTGAGATTTTTTTTTTCCAGTTGAGCCCCATGCAGCACTGGGCTGCTTTCATGTTTTCTCATCCTTGTCTGTTGACACAGTGAACAGAATATCATAGACAGGACTGGGTGGTGAAATATCTGCTTGCAAAGCAAAGTGTTGATAGGGCAGCAAGGTCTGTCTCTCATGGTTTATCTCACTCTGACAGAAATGGTTTTGATCTGAAGTGGATAAAGCTTGGATGTAGCTTAAGAACAGGATATGTTAATTTTCATGAAAACCCCAGCATTGATGGTACAATACTATATAAAGTACCCCAAATCTAAAAGCCTGATCATCCTGCTCCCTCTTCTGCCTCAAGAGCATCTTTCTCTGCAGTGTAGTTTTGTTTTTTTTTTTCAACTCCAGGCTGACAATGTAGGTCAGAGAGAGCTCTGTGGCTTTTAAATTCATATGGCAAGATTACTCTGTAAATCGGACTATGTTGACAGGAGAGCTTTTTCATCTGAAAATAAACAAACTGTTTATGGGGTTTTTTTGTTGATTTATGCCAAGGACTATTTATATCTCAGGTAGTGATTGGTTCCCCTTGCTATGTTGATACTAGGCTTGTGCACAGTTAGTTAGCACGTGAGATGAGTGTTTGTTGAGTTTGTCCAAATGTAGGTAGAATAAGGAAAATATTTATAGCCGCCACTGGAAAGCTTCAGCTGCTGTAGTGAATCCCAAGAGACCCGCCTGAGTTACTGCAGAGTGTCTTGCAGGAGGCGGTAGGGCAATCAGGAGGCATTAAGCCAATGGATCAGCTGCATGTCTAGCTAAAATCCAAGCCCAAACAATCTGTGCTCCCAAGAAAGCTGAGTGGGGGGGTTACTTTCTCTGCTGAAAAGCCTTCATAAATGGAATACTGTTTATTATTTTATGTCATGATTTAGCAAATGTGTAAAGCTAATAAATGTGCTGAGGACAGAACTTCTAATTGAGAAATTGTGTCCACTGTTTTCATATTCATTTATCACAGAATAGCACTTGCAAGCTGGTAGCAGACCTCAGTTTATATGGTATTCATTCTTTTGATGCACTTGGGATGCATTTGATAATCACCGCATTTGACAAGTATTTCTGTAGCCATTGTGCACGTGCAGACATGGCTCTCACACTTCCACATACAAAAACATGCTCCAGAGTGTTTATTTTTCATTGAGTGCCCCCAGCGCAGTTGCATTGCCATGAACGGAGTGCTCACTATTTTTTCCAAAGGATGCAAACTGTGCAGAGCACCCATCAGGATGCTTAGAGCTTGTGTGGTGCCAGTGCTGGTGTGATTTCTGCTGCTGATGTAGAAGGCAAAAACCCTAATTTGGTTTGATGCCAGAATCGGGACTAGGTCACCAATCTTCTTACTGGGATTTAGCAGTCCTCTCTGTTTTTTTAGATTAGTGCTGGCTGTTTAGGATTGCCAGCTCAAATGGCATTAAAGAAGGTTGCCCCTGATAAAAACTATGTCATATTATACAATGTCATTGACATTTGCTGCAGGTATCTAACTGTAGCTTAGGCAGTGTTACGTATTTATCTGTTGATCTAAATGCTTGGTTAGTGGTTGACAGAAAAAGTTATTTTCAGGAATGGTAATACATTTCAATATGGTGTGTTGCCATAAATATCAATAAGATGCTGAATTATAGTACTACCATCATGGGGGAAAAAAAGAAAGTGATCAGTCATCACTGTATGTTAAAATACCTTTTCATCTACTCTGTTTCCTTATGAGGCATCACTTATATGTGCAAAGCAGTATAAGATAGTGTTCTAAATTAAAAGGCAGAGACAGATATGCAAAATATTATTGCAGGTTTTATTTCAAACTATTACTCTATATCAGTCACCTACTGGGACGTTTTATGAAGGTTCACAGATAAAGAAGTTAATAAAGAAATAGAACAGTTGGAGAGCTTATATTGATATGCAGCTTTCAGGAAAAGCATTTCTGTACATTAAGTAGCTTCATAACGAAAAAGAAAAGTCTTTTTAATATAGCTTTTATTCAGAAGAATCTATTTGAAATTGCCTAATTCTTAGTTCTCCCCACTTTTGGCTAAATATTTTATTAAGTAGATATTATCTGGAGTTTTGACTTGGGATATTTCCAAATACAGTTTACCACTGAAGCAGGGAAAACTTGAGAACCAAAAAATGAATGTATTTTGCTTTGAATGTTTTCTTTTCTTGGACTGTGTCTTTTTCCCCTTTGCATCCTGAAAGGCTGGCAAAAATGTCTTGTTCAGTATCTCCTACACTTGCTGGCCAACTGCTTACAAACTGGATGAGAGCGTTCTGTCCATCCTACGCATACATTTATGAACATTTATTATTAATGATTATGCGTTATATTTTGAACATTTATGTCTCCTCCTCATCCAGGGGAGGGCGACAAAGATTCTCAGAGGGCTGGAGCACCTCTCCTGTAAAGACAGGACTGAGAAGGTTGGGGTTGTTCTGTCTGGAAAGGAATCCAGGGAAACCATTTTGTGGCCTTCCAGGCGTTAAAGGGGGCTTACAGAAAAGAGGGAAAGAGACATTTTACTTAGACAGATAGTGATAGGACAAAGGGGAACTGTTTGAAACTAAAATAGGGAATATTTAGATTGGATGTTGGGAGGAAATTCGTTACTGTGAGGGTGCTGAGACACTGGTTGCCCAGAGTAGTTGTGGATGCCCCATCCCTGCAAGTGTTCAAGGCCAGGTTGGATGGGACTTCAAGCAATTTAGTGGAAGGTATCCCTGCTTATGGTGGGGGGTGGAACTAGATGATGTTTAAGGGTACTTTCTAGCCAAGACATCGGTTTATAATAGTTTGCACATGCAGATTTTTTCTGCAAGAAACGAAGTAGTTGGAATAAAAAGACAATATGAGTTAATTTCCTTTATTTTTAAGCTTTTTTATGTTGGTCTGTGTGGAAGAGGGACGTAGGGCATTTGTTCTTTGCTTTGTCAATATATATCCTACCTTTGTCTTTGGTGTACAGTGTTGCACTGCCAACTTTGGCAAAGGTTTTTTTCCCTAGGAGAAATGAACTTGAAAATGTTTTGTGGAATGCCTAGAACATTGAACTTTCAGATGAATTAACTGTTATTGATGCTTCTAGAACTGCCAGTGCCATTTTCAGCAAACACAGCAGGGGATTTAGAGACCTAAATTCCAGTGGTTAAGTCATGTTAGGCTCACAGATGCTTTTATCCTACACATTACACATGTGATATTTACTTCAGTAAACCAGAGGAAAACTTGCTGATTTTCAGCCAGTTAAGACTCCAGGAAAGATTCTCTATCCTGTTTTTCTTTCTGGATTCTCCTCACTTAGTTTCCTGCTGGGAGCTTCAGTTGAGAAACGCGAGATTTGAAGAAATTCAGGAGTTGTTTTCTCTCTTGTGACCTTTCTGTTTCATCTTCTTTTCCCTGTGGAGAGAAACTGGGGGGAAATATAAACAGGGAAAGAGTAAATCCTTTGAAAATGCAAATTACAAATGTGTAGAAGTGAAATGAAGTTAAACTTCTTCGGAATGACTTTTTCACTTATCTTCCTTGAGAAAAAAATTGCTATTTCTTTCTGCTGGCTTCAATCAACACATGTTCAAAAAACATGTCCTCCATGTTTGGAAATTTTCTGGCCTAAAGTGCAATGATCAGCTTCCAGAATTTCTCAGTTCAGCTCTTTGGTTCTGGAACATCTCAAACTCTTTTCAGGAAAAACATGGGAAATGTATGTTGATTATTATTTCATTTACAGATAAAAATGTGCTCCTTACCAGAACGACTGTGTGAGTTTAGAATCTCTGATTGACTTTCTGTAGATGGAGAAGCAACATGATGTGGCCTCAAGCTTCTCTACATTTGGAACTGCAATGAACATCCACTTAAAACTTCACATCTGTGTGTGTGCACGTATTGTATGCATCAAATTATAAACATACTTGCCTATGCATATTAATTTATGACATATGTGTGATGCTCATATCCCTCCCCCAGAAATAGGATTCTTGATACAAAAGTGATCTTACAGGCCTGGTAACCTTAGCTTACAAGTAGTGAGTATTTGCAGAAGTATTGGGTTTTTTTTTTTTTTTTTTTTTTTTGGGATTTGGCATACATTTTCTGTAAATGGGGTAGTTCATGAGGAAAGAATGAGAAATTGTGTTGTCAGGAGGCTGGAATTCAGCGACTCAGAGACTCAGCTGGGGGAATTTTGTTAAGAGAGTGCTCTCTGTGGTGAGTACAAAGTATTCCTGACAACCAGTTAATCATTTTCACTTCGTTGTGTTGCAAGAATAATTGAAGAAGCTGCAACATGGGGATGGAGAAGCTTCCCCTTGTGTATGTTTCTTATTTGTTGCCATATACATTTTAAGTTTTTCAGGTGTTTCACTTGTGTTTGCACATAGGAGACTACCATGCAGCCCAGCAGTGTAGAAAATGAAAGTATCAAGCAAATTAAATTGCAAAAAGTAATTTAAATTGTAACAGTAAAATGAAATAATATCAGTGCTCTGCACACAATTGGAATCTTTTTCATCAAAAAAATTTTGAAACATTGGAAAGGGAAAAAAAAAAAAAAACAGCTACTTCTTCCCCACCAGAAGGAAGAGGGGAAAAGGAAGAGGTTAGTACAGCCACATGCCAAAATAAATTACAGCATGCAAGGCTAGAGCCAGCCCACACATTTATACAGTGCATTGTTGAGATCCATTGGAAAGTGCAAATGCTAATTAGGAATGTGAACCAGATAACCTCAACATCAGTTCGAGTCCAATTATTCGTACTGGGATTTCATGATACTGATCTGTTTGTCCTTATTCCAGAGATCCTGCCTAACTAGAGTTATTACAGTAATTGTATGAGTTGGATGCCAGGCTAGAGCTAGTGTGACATTGCTCACTGGCAGCTTGGCAGCTTTTCCCAGGAAAGCAGCAAGGTCATTTGTATATGTATTTGTGCTGAAAGTTACGTGCAAACTCTTCTCTTTTAAAATCCAGGTCCAGAGCTGCGATACATTTTAATCTTGCTGAGCTCCTTGAGTGATCAGAAAGGGAAGTTTCAGTTCATTGGGCTGTCCTGACCTTGTGGCTGCTGTGCAGTGGAGTTGATGGTTATTGGTGGCAAAAATGAATCCTGTTATAGATGTTTGGCTGTAGAACTCTGTTCTCACTTTGTGTTTTCCCTAGCACTGCAAAATTTGGTCTGAATGTGATCTCTTGTAATTGACTCCATGCTGCAAGCAGCCCTTGCTCAGCATTCTGCACCCACATGAGACTGCAGCATTGAATGCCAGAGCAGAACTGCCCCAAAGTGCATCACTTTGGAGGCTGCAATGGTTTTCATTTCTAGGAAGCAGAGAGGGCTGCTTGCTGCTCATCAGCTCCTCATCCTGTTTCCCTCTCAGTGAAAGGAGGGTAATCTGCTAGTGAGCAAAAATAGAGCCTTGACAATGGACCAACACTCCAGCCTGTAATTAGACACTGAACCCCTTAGCACACGGGGAGGTGCACAGGGATCCCAGTATCACGGCCATGCTGGTTCAAAGGGACTGGAGAGGCCCCTGACATGAGCAGGGCAGGCTAGGGCAGTGAGCAGGTGTGGGCAGGCCAGCTGTGGCATTGCCTGGCCAATGCCTTGAAACCCTCTGAGAACAGAGGCTCCTCAGCCATGTTGAGCTACCAGTCCAGGATGGCATTGCCCCTCCAGTGACAAATCTGTCAGACAGAAGGTTGGATTCTCTCTGAAAGAAGCCTGAGTACTGACAGTCCTCAGCATGGATGGCTCTAGCTGGCACAGAGCTAGAAAACATGATTGGACCTCTAGGTTGGAGGTTACCCAACAAGTGAAAGTGGGTCATTCAGGGTGAGGCGCAACAGAAGATGCTCAGGCTGCATTATCAGGGTGGGTGCCAATATGGCCTGCAGAGAGACTGCAAATGATTGTGTTTCACGGACAGGGCAGGTTTGCCAAACCAGGAGCCACAGCAGCTTGAAGACCTTTGGAGAGGTGGTGCCTCCTGACATGGGGCAGCCAAGCCTACTGCCTTTCACAGAAATAAAATCTGTCTTTTGGAGGTGGCAGATCTGAATCCTGATATATTTTCCTCTGGCACAACTGGCTTCCAGCCTGGGACGCACGATCCAGCACATAACATTTGAAATCTTCCTGATCTCTTCCCTATATTTTACTGACTCCCAAAGAAATTTTCTGGAGCCTTACTACCACCTGCAGAACAAGGAAGTTAGCATCATATCTTTGTATTAAGTTGTTGGTTGCTAATTTTCTATGTCATTTTCCTTGTGGCTTAACACAGTACAGTAACATATGAGTTTGGTAGCTGGGTTGGCACAATACAGAGGTTTTATTATTCAAGGGTCCTGATGGGCAAAAAGGTGAACAGAAGTCAGTGATGTTTCCTGGCAGAACAGAAGGTCAATGCCATCCTGGGGCAGTATTACCAGCAAGTTGAGGGAGATTATTCTTTCCCTTTACTCAGTCTTGAAGTGCTGAGTCTGATTCTGGGTTTCCCAGTACAAGGGAAACATGAACATACTGGACAGAGTTCAGCAAAGGGCCACAGATGTGAGGAAGGCCTTGGAGTGTGTCTTTTACAAGGAAAGGCTGAGAGCTGGAACTATTCAGCCTGGAGAAGAGAAGGCTCAGGGGGATCTTAGCAATGTGTATCAATATCTGATGGGTGGAGTGAAGAAGACAGAGATAGAATGTGGTCAGGGGTACACATTTGCCACAAGAAGAGACAAGGGGCACAAAGTGAAAGACAGGAATTTCCATTTAAACAGAAGAAAAGAAAAATTCACTATGAGAGTGGCCCCCACAGGCTGTGGAGTCTCCATCCATGGAGGTATTCAAAATCCAAGTGGGCTTAATCCTGACCAATCTGCTGTAGGTGGTGCTTCTGGAGAAGGGAGGATGGACTAGGCAATCTCCAGAGGTGCTCTCCAGTCTCAGCCAATCAGTGGTTCTGTGATTACCATACAATACATAGTTTGTGGCTGAAGTGATAGCAAAGGCTTGTGTTTTTTCACTTTGATAATGTTTGCTTATTATAAGTACTTTACAGCTTATGGGTTTAATCATAATAAAGGAAAACTTGCTTATTATTGTTCTGCATTAAGGAATACTGAATGTTGTGCCTAAATGTTTTGCAATGAGAAAAATTGACTTGATAATAATCTTGTTATCCAGGCAGAGCAAAGGTGGAAGTACTTTAATTTTTGAGCCCTTCACTCTGTTGTTCACACAATCTTGGTCTGATGATCTTGTAATGTGATGGGGGTATGATGGAGGGACATGGGCTGAAGGAGATGTGGAAAGATTTGAGCATGGCACAGAAGCCAATTAGAGGACAAGAGAGCCCTTTGTGACCTTCAGCATCCCAAGGAAGGAGAAACTTAACTTCAAAACTGAGGAGAAGCTGGTGAGAAGAGAGGCTGCTTCTCTTTGTGTGTGAGAATTGCTGGCAGGCACTGGTTTGCCAAGTTTGCTGCTGCTGGCTCCTTTCACTGGGAACTTCACCAGGAGGCTGTTTATTCCCATTCCAGCTTCAAGAGAGAGCACTGGCCTTTATAGACCTGTAGGGATGAGGCTGTGAAAAAACATAATGTTTTTGCTCCCAGACCTTTGTGTTCATTTATACTGTTTAATCTGTGTGTTGTATGCCTTCTGTTTACTTGATTTCCCAGAGCTTAAGCAGAGTGTCTTTTTTCACATCTGCACATTTCCTTTCATCCCATTCATGCCTGAAAAATATCTAAGAATATTTCTAGTGGATGCTCTTGCAAGATTTACCTTTCAGAATTTTTTGTTTGTTTATAAAGTCAGTATTTTATAGTACAAAGTTTTCTGGTTTTATTTATTTTTTGGTCTACATTTTTGGACTGCTGGGAATTGATTGGCATTTTTGGCATTAACTTGTGATCCACAGTAACCAGCAGGCTGTCAATCTTTCATCGTCTTAGACTGGTCACTCCAACATAATGGAAAATGAAGGTTTAGGATGGATTGAGGAGCTGTATGAATTTGTAAGTTGACCTTTCTCTTCTCCTCCCATTCTCTTCCTGCCAAAGCAATGATACCCTTGCCTTTCATGGC
Organism: Vidua chalybeata; assembly: GCF_026979565.1. Classification (NCBI taxonomy): domain Eukaryota; kingdom Metazoa; phylum Chordata; class Aves; order Passeriformes; family Viduidae; genus Vidua; species Vidua chalybeata. The sequence continues at coordinate 103,571,671 of NC_071530.1, forward strand.
AGGGCTATTTGGGCATGCAGTACAATAAAAACAAATAACAAGGGCAAAATAGGTCTGTTCAATTGCTTTAATTATATATTTCTTATTGGACCTCCTAATTTCCCATGGATTTATGCAACAGCTTCCCTTCATTTTGTTTCTGTGCAGTGATGCTTTAGAAACAGTGTGCTTGCTCACTACACGAAGTGGCACTGCTGCCTATGTGCAGGGGCATGAGGATTTCTCTTGCTTTAGAAGAACAGCAGGGGTGACTCCATTTTGGGCTGCTCCAGCTCCCAAGATGATCAGAGTCCTCTAAATCCTTCTCCTACAGGTCATCTCTGACCTGGGAACAGGCAGGGTGAGGGGCAGTGGTGAGGCTATGATGTGAGGCTCATCCAACACTCAATGTGAGTGTTTGGACACTAATAGCTGTTTCCAAACGAAATAGGAGAAGTTATCTTGGTCAGACTTTCCCTCAATCATCACCAGTTCTTACCTCGTGATGGTGAAGAGAAGACCCTGGCCATGGAGGACTGTTAGTTAGGTTTTGATTTCTCATGTCCTCTTGCACCACCAGCAGGGTTTTTGCCCATCCTGATGCAGCAGGAATTTTGTGGAAAATTGCTTATGTACAACTTGGGCATCTTCATACAGGAGGAGGAAGAGGAGGTTGCATTGCCATGAAAATTGTTCCAGATTGCCGTAGTTGCTCTTACTTGCAGGGTGCAGCCAAACAAGAAATACTGGGCACTGGGGGTTTTCTGGGCATTTGGTTTTTATTACAGCACAGTCCTCACAACGGTTTCCTGTAATTCCCTGTTAAAACACCATACCTTGCAGCTGCTAGCTACTATTTCTCAAAACAGACATCTATGTAGATCTCTATAGCTATGGATTGGCCACATAATACAGCTCCTGTGTTGGCCTTGAGTGACTCTTAAAATTAAGAGAGCACTGAAGTGCCACAATTCAAATATAAGTAAGTGGTGCACTTGTGCAGACATAGTGTTTTTCAGAGCTGGTGTCCTCTAGAGTTAACCTGCTTGTTTTTCTCAATTCAGTACAACTACTAGTTTGTTAAATTAGTCAAAATGTAGCATTGCTTGCTTACAGCAGAAATGTGACCATTTGAAGTTTCTGAGTTGGTTCCTCTCCACGCACTAGTGTTAAGATCTTTTTTATCCGCCTCTTTCTCTACAGAGAGCACCAAGTATAAAACCACCAACCTCTTGTTACCTACTTTCAAGTTCGGGGCATGAAGAATTAACTAAACATTTGTTTGACATTATAAAGGAGCTGGGGCATATTTATGCTTCCTACTTACAGTGTGGAAAGCATGTGACACACAAAACAAGGCCCTAAAGCTATTTGCTCAAATAATGCTGGAAGGCACAGTAAATGAAGTTACAGGAATACACTTGTAATGCACTTCTGGGCCTGGTTTTTCATCCTCAGCTGGAGAACATTTTTTAGGCCACGCTTCCGTTTCTCCATTGATAAAAATGTAAAGGATGTTTTCCAGTGTCCTTTCCAGTATACCATTTGAATGGCAATAAAAATACCAAATTTTACACAAATTAGATTATGCTGCACAACTCCCTCCATCATCTCTTGTGATGTTTTCACTGGGTGTTAGGCAGCAACCCTCAGTTCTTTCCTTTTTTTTTCTTTTGGCTTGCTTAGGACTTTAAAATAGTTTGAAGCCAACACTGGGCTCCATGGGTTTGTTGGCATAGCTGTGTCAGCTTGGATTTTGAACTACCCTCTCCCAGCCAAGGCTGCTGGGCTGGAAGCACAGTCCGGGTGCAGCTCTGTTGGCAGAGGCACGTAAATTTGAAGGTGGCATTCTCTCCTCTTTTTTGTCAACTGCCTGCATTGCCTTTGAAGCAAGTAGTGTGTTTCCAGTCTGCTTCTAGTCACGTGTATGCTACAGATAAAGAAAATGCTGCGCTGATATCAACTAAAATATTTATGTATGCGTGTGGTCAGAATGAAGTGGAGAATTTTCCTTTAGTTGAGTTGCACTTTGGGAAGCAGGCAGTGATGAAATACAGTGATAAATATGGCCCAAATAATTTTGAATTGTTTATCATAGTTAATGCATATCAAAGTTGGCATGTGTAGGTTATAAAGAGGATGTTTCTGTCTGTTTGGTTTTCTGGAGAATTATTTTCTCAATTTCATGTACAACGCTGAGAAACAGGATGACCTGAATTTTTACTGTCCAGTATGATAGATACTACAAATCTTCTGCTAAGGGCTCTAGATGTTGACAGTGAGAGGTCTTCTCATCTGACATGCCAGCAGTGGAGAAGGTTAGTGGGGCACTGGAAAGCTGTTTTTTTTATGCAGCTGCGTTCCCAGTCAGATACTAGGCTCTTCTTGTGATTTCCATAGATGGCTAATCACATTTCCCTGTGTATTAGACAAAAATGGGTCCTGAAACCAGTCCACACTGTTACTGAAGGCATCTATCAGTCCACACTGAAGCAGAAAGTACGTCCATGTTTGGTTTTTCCTCCAGTAGATTGCCCCCCCAGTCACAACTCTGATATTCCATGACCAGGAATATTTTATAGTGATATTTGTTGCTACTTGCACCCAAAGAATTGCTTTGGTTTGCAGAGGTGTGGCCTCTTCATGCTCTTGAAGCTGCAGTTTCTGAGAAAATGAAGAGATCTTATTACATGACTTATTTTTAACTCTGCAAGAAGACTTGAGGTTTTAGGAAAAGAAGATTTGCCCCATTCAGCAGATTCATATGAAGCTCCAGGTCAATAGGTTGGAGAGATGGATGTGTTGATTTGAATAATTTTGAGGTTACTGGTTTGACAGAAAACGTGTTATTTTAATGCTTATTTTACTTTATTTTGCAAACTTAAGCATCTTTTTTTTTGTTTTCTATTCATTTCCCACAGAAACGTTCCAGAGGTCAAGTGCTATTCGACAAAGTGTGCGAGCATCTGAACCTTTTGGAAAAAGACTACTTTGGGCTAACATACAGAGACACAGAAAACCAAAAGGTAACCCACAAAACTGCAGGTGGCCTTTGGCATGTGAAATCAGAACTCCATGAGACACTCCTCAGACAGCTGTAAACAATCCAGAAGTTGGTTTTATCTTCCTTGCCAACTTCCATCGACACAGTTTGAGAGATTGTTTTTTGTGACTCTACTTCTCAAGAGCATCTCCTGTGTTTCCTTGGGTTCCCTCTCCTTTGGCAATTTATGACATGGAAGATATTAATAATATAGCTGGTGCTCTTTCTAATATGATTTATTCCTTTACTGTCGTAGATGAAAGTCAGATTTACACTTACAGATACACTCCAAAGCATATAATACTAAAATATGGCTTAATAATAGTTGTTGGAACACAAATAGGCAGGAGATGCCTGATTGTTCCTGCTAACTGCTAAGATAAGGGAAGGCTCTGAGCCTTGACTTTATCTTCGCATTGTTGTTGATTTTACTAAAGACATTAATCTTCAGAAGCTGTTGGTAGCAATAGTGAGTCACATTCTGCTGTCCTGCATTCCAACTTCCATATGAAACAAGCTGTTGAGGATGATCTAATGTGAAGGTGTTTGGGACATGGTACTGTGAAAGAAAGAGTATCAAAGGATAATTTAAAATATGTTATTTATTTTAAGATAAATATTTTAACAGAAACTAGTACAAAACTTCTTAGCAGTATGTGCAGAAGCTCAGCAGAGCTCACCAGGTGAAGGTATTTTGTGCTTTGTGAGGCCTGAAAGGTCTTCCCTGATGGAGCTGAAGCTTCTACTATTTTTTTAGCTGTTTATGTCTTTTGGGAACAACAGTTGTGTTTTCTAGGCTTCCTGTTGTTTCAAATATATATGATATTAAAGAAATCAATCTTTTTGTTTCTTTTTTCCCCTTTCTTTACAGACTTCTTTGTTTCTAATTCAGAAAATCACTTAAGCAGATACTTGGTCCATGCCAGCACAAGATAATGCTTTAGCATGTGCTTAGTTTTGAGTTTTGAGAAAAGCTAGGCAGAAATCTAAGTGCATTTTCAGATAGGTATGCTTTCCTATGGGAAAGAGAAGCATGGATTCATTATTAACACGTTGTTTAGAACCACTAAATATTTATAGCTCACCAGTTACTTTACAGAGCTGAACAGTTAAAAGAACAACTGCCTGCCACCCCTTTTATTGATCAATAACATGCAAATTTTTAATGTCAAAATACTTAGCAATTCATCTCTATCCTCTGTCACATAACTTCCAGCCAGACAACATATGTGCCCAAATCCCAGGTCATCTTTGTAAACAGAAACCCTATTATGTCTTTAATTTCTTGGTGCATAATGTGCTTTTGTGCTCAGCAATAGCTGGAGATCTTCAGGCTCAGGTTTTGCACCACAGAGCAGGTTTGGACAGCTGCAAACTGGTTGTTTTTGTTGGGGAGGGATTGTTGTGTTCTGCTTGTTTGATATTTCTTTAGTGTTTTATTGTCTTTCTGGTACACTTGTTTATCTTTCTTTGGACAAAGTGGAACTTTACTGGGGAAAGCAAACTTTTTGTTCTGGGCTCTGACGCATTTTAAATATTAATTTGATTCTCTTAGAGGTCAAGACAGCAGAGGCACTAAGACCCCAAGCTGCTGTGTGCCTCCTCCAGAGGAATTTAATCTGCTCCTTGGCATCCATGAAGTACTAACACATCACTGGGATAATTCTCCACCTCCTCAGCAGGGTTTTGTCTTGCATAGTCACTGGGCTCTGCATGGTGTGGATGGGGGCAGAGGTGCTGTGGTTCTGCCTCTGGTTTTCCCTGGAGAGCCCCTTGTGCCCATGCTGCATTGCAAACATCCCTAGTATGCACTTGCTTTTCCTCTAGCAAGTATTTTCAGCCTTTCCAGGATTGGAGAAAAAAAAAAAAAAAAAAAAAAAAACAATCAAAACTACCTCCTTATAACAAGCTTGTAGAAATTCAGTTTTCCCTGAAGACACTCTGCAAAAAGATCTCTGTGGGCTCATTTTACAAATTTATATTTTTTATTCTTTTATTTCAAATTATTCAGGCCCTCAAAGTCTGTGAAGGTTAATAAAAATCCTGTTTCTACCCAGGGCCACATCTTGAAAATGATTGTTAGCCCTGCCTACTATTACTCCAAGGAGAAAGGAGTGGCAGAGCTTCACATGTTCCAGCTTTGACTCATAGCACTGCTTTAAAAATAATGTTTATTGTGTTTTCTAATTCAAATTGAAAAAAGGAAACATTTTCTTTGCAGAATTGGTTGGACCCTGCCAAGGAAATCAAGAAGCAGATCCGAAGTAAGTTTGTTATCGTTGCCCCCTTCTACATGTCTCCCCATGGGGACAAAGGTTATTTCACAATCATCTTTTGTATCCTGTCCCAAGTCTTTAGCAAAGGAATTATGTACATCCTTTCGATTTTTTACACTATGATGATGGTGAAGCATTACTGATGCTCATAACACATGAACTTGAGTTGCTGAAAACAACTTGACATTTGCAGTGATGCAAAATCCTGAAGTTTGACATTAAGCAATGTAACCTTAGGGACTAGGCCATGTATTTGAATTATTTCTTGCATTACTGATATTTATATCATATCCAGAAACACTGCTCATGCCCCATACTGAAATAATTCACTAACACAAAATAGTACTCTATCTAAAATCTTCTTCATTTTAGAAGATTGATCTCTGCTCCTAAAATGACCATTCAGTTAAATTTCTGATTCACATGAATCTTTTTAAAAGCTAAGTTGTTATAACTAGATGTCTGATGCATTAGAAATTCAAAAACCTCTCAGAGGAAAACCTTTTTGAGACTGCTGGGCTCAAAACTTGACTTGTGTTTTTTTACTTCCCCTCACTTTTAAAAATTGACAAAATGTCTATGTGTATGACTTCTCTGGGCAGAAAAGCATCAGTAATTTTTTTTTTTCTTTGCACATTTTGTAAATGACCTCTTCTAGCACTTGTGCTTTCACAAACAAATGTATCTGGTAGTTCACATTTGTTGGGTCACACCTGGCAAAGAAATCCCTTCCCTCTCCAAGATTAAAAGGGTTAATTTACACTGGTGGGAAAATTTCCCCACTTACTATGAGCAACTTCCCCTTTCCTCCAGTATTATTTTCATTACAAGTAAGTGATCTGCAATACAAAGTAATGTGCATTTGCCTTTTTAAAATCTCATGAAGGGATGGATCTGGAGAGGAAGGTACTTTAGACCATGATGAGTCAGGTTACACAGATGGTCAGTGCAAGTAAAGCAGTTCAGCTCCCCACCACATATTTGAAATGCATTTAATATGTACCCAAGCCATGAAATAGACAACGAAAGGTTGTGACAGTGGAAGATTAACCAGAGCAGAAGAGTTTCATCCTGGACTAGAGGCAGTGGACAGTTGTATTTGCAAAAAAATGACAGTAATAATTTGCTTTCTTTGTACAATTCATCCCAGAAGTTTACAACAGGCCAACAGTGGAAAAGTAGTGCTGTTACCCATAATGCTTTCTAAAGCATATATATAGTCCTGCTAAACGCTGGCTGAGTTGTGCAACACGCAGACCACACTGCTGGGACTTCATCCCAGTGGTTGAGAAAGGCCCTTGGTTCACATCCCATTAGTTATAACCCACTAACTTGCACAGTGTTAGGTTTTATTCCAACCCCGTAAATATGGGGTGAAGACTGCTTACTTCTCTATCTTAACCATCTGTGTAAGTATGATAGACTTTATCATAGGTTTGATTTATTTTTTGTGCCAAGGAATAGATTTACAGGCCATGGTCCTTTTCATCTGTTGTGGAGCCAGGTGTCACCTCTGGTCTACTTTCTGCTGGGACCATGTCCCATCCTTGCTGCCAGCCAAATCTTACTTTCACTGTCTTTTATGTCCCAAGAAAATGGAAAAGTTCCTAGAATCAAGGACTCTAAAAATCTTGCCAAGAGCTGAACTCCTGATGGTGAACAGCAAAACTCTTCTTGCCCATTCATAGAATCATTGAATCATTTGGATTGGTTAGGACCTTAAAGATCACCTAATTTCAACCCCTGCCATGGGCAGGGACGCCTCCCACTAAATCAGGTTGCTCAAAGCCCCATCCAGCCTGGTCTTGAACATTTGAGATTAAATGGATGACCAAAGTGGATGGGACGTCCCATGGGATAAAATTTCCTTGTTGCTTGTAAGAACAGTGTGGTTTGGGGTTTTATTACTGCTTTTCATTTGCATTCAAGTCATGTGAGAGTGTAACCTAACCCTTTTTTTTTTCAGAATAGCTTCTAAATTTACCTACCATGTTCAACTCTATTTTTTAAATCTTGATATTACTTTTTTTAACAACATTTAAAGCTAGCACTCCAGAAATAATTTTGCCAACTCTGGAGATACAAACCAGTATCCATCCTATGGGTCAACTAAATTTAGTGAAATAATTAAATAAGAATTCCCAGTGCTGTGTACTTTTGCAGTCATACTCTCTGTTTGTCCTTGCAGTTTTGTCTGCACAATAATTTATGTCTGCTGAAGAAAGGAGCTATGTGCTGAGGCAGCACTCTGAGAGGATGCTGTGAGCTGATTTGGGCAGCTAAACCTCAGCACATCACCCTACACCAGAGCCCATTTGTACTCTGGCTTGTGGTGTTTCCAGTGCCTCTGTGCTTTGGGTTATTGGTTTTTAAAACTTGTACAGACTGTGTGGTGCGTACTTTCAATAAACCTTGTTCTAAGACTGAGAGGTTTTTAATTTTTTTTTTTAAATTGCTGCTCACTCAGAGTCCTCACTTCAGTGGAAATCCTGCTAAATAAGAAAAGAGCTGTAAAATCTGATCTAATACAGTATCTTCAGTGCAATGTGTGGGAAAACTATTCTAAAACCTGTTCTTATTAATTGTTTGTCTGGGATATTTTTAAGTCTGCTGGTGATTGAATAGCATGAGCATCTCTGTTTGCATTTCCAGTGTATTTTCAGTCAATCTATGTTCTTTTTTCAGGTGGTGCTTGGCAGTTTGCATTTAATGTGAAATTCTACCCTCCAGACCCTGCCCAGCTATCTGAGGACATTACCAGGTGTTTTAAATGTTAAATACCTTTTTAGAAGTGGCTTAAAAGCTGTTCCTGGTAGTACTTACACTCCAATTATACAAGAAAAGAAGTGTTTTATATTCCAATTGTCTCTCTTTTTCATATGAGCTTATGGAAAATATGCAATACTTTGACAGAAAAGATAGTGTGAACAGTGTCTATCCTCTGTGTTATGAAGTATTTTGTGTAGTTTAAGCCTAAATCCCAGCTTTTTCAATATGTATATTCCTTAGAATTGATTTTATTATTCTCAAAGATGCCTGATGCCCATTTTTGTCAGAGGTAACAAGTTATTACTGTAAGTAAAATCATGACTATGAAAGGAAATAAGTGAGCTAATGTGGTTTTGTGACCATACTGAATCCAAAACAGAGCAAGCACTGTGCCAGCTACTTAGGCAAAAATGAACTCTTTCCCAGCTGAAGCCAGGATAGATGAGAATAAGCATGCATATGCAAATTTTGTGTATCATTTAAGTAAGTAAGCAATCGATGTGCATGGAATAGAAAATATGATGGTAATTAATAGCTACTCCCTCCTCTCCAAGTCACTCAGCTCTGCACTCTACACCTCTGCTCTTTGGTTTTGTGTTCATATTGCAACCACAAAAAAAAAAAAGCCCAAAACCTCACCTGATTTCCTCCTTGGAAGGAGGCACAAAAGTTTTGATCTGTGATGAGTTTTTGTGCCATCAGCAAACTGTTCCTTGGCCTGTTGCAACATTTGGCAAACTGACTATTTTTAACCTGAAGTATTTTATGGACTACTTGTTGCTTTTCAGATAGCGTGAAGCCTTTGGCTTTGATCAGGGTACCCTGTGGTAGGTACTGTGCAGAGAGACAGTGTGCCAAGGGTTCAAAATTGAACAGAGGACTTCCAAAGGAAAGGATTGCTTTACTCCTCTTCAGACTCCTAAATTTCCCCTGGGAGCTCTGCCTTTTCCACCAAATCAATGCTCTTTTTTTTTTCTGTTTTCATGTACCTGGTGAAACTTTCCACTGCATATTTCTGTGGTTTTAATAGCATTTACTGTTTAAATGTATTTTTGAGAAAGCACAATATGTTGCTAAAGAGACAGCTTATGTTTTTTGAATGACTTGGAGTTCTGCTATTCTTAAATGAACAGTATATAAGAATTTTAATTTTTTTTTCTCCTGAAAGAATTATCAGGTAGTTTTATATGTAAGTGATTTATGATAGAAATCTAGTATGTTTAATGGGTATTTCTTCATCTAGGTCACTAAACAAAGTAATAACTTTATTTAGAGATCTCCATGCTGCTATATAAAGATAAATTAGGTGTTCCTACTGATAAATTACGCAAGAGCTTGGGGTTTTGGGATTGTTTTTACAAAATTATTATTGTTCTTGTAAATGGCTGAAGATCTCTGGGCTTGGCTGTCTGCAAATGCCTATTGGAACCGAGGCCTCTTTGCAGTGCTGGGGCAGTGCTTCTGTGGGGGCAGCAGTGGAGGAGCCCTGTCTGAGCTGCTTTGGTGCTCCCTTGCAGGTACTACCTCTGCTTGCAGCTGAGAGATGACATCGTTTCGGGTCGCCTGCCCTGCTCATTTGTCACGCTGGCCCTGCTGGGCTCCTACACTGTGCAGTCAGAGCTCGGCGACTACGACCCCGACGAGTACGGCAGCGACTACATCAGCGAATTCCGCTTTGCGCCAAACCACACTAAAGAGCTGGAGGACAAAGTGATCGAGCTGCACAAGAGCCACAGGTAAGCTGAGGGCATCAGTGTGAGCTCTAGCCTGCTTCAGCTACTATCTTGGTGCATCAGGAGGTGTTAAATTCTGCAGTGGTGTACCTAATATTTTTCCAACAAGACTCCTCTGCGTGTCTTTGGATAGAGAAGAGCTCTGCAGCATGCGAGTTAACAGGTTCTGCACTAGAGTTGTGACCCTGGTAGGTACCCAGCCACCTAAGGGGTATGACTATAGTTCTGACAGGCTGAAAATGTTTTCCAGCTGCTGGATTTGCTTTTGGATTCTGTTTCCTTAACATTTATGCTAGAACTGGTTACTTTTCCACAGGGGAATGACACCTGCAGAAGCTGAGATGCATTTCCTGGAGAATGCCAAAAAACTATCAATGTATGGAGTAGATCTCCATCATGCCAAGGTATGTACTTTGGTTTTTTCACTGGCCAGGTGTCTCCTGTGGCATAGTACTTGGATCTGCATGGACTCCCTGATTTATTTTTTCTTGTATTTTTGAGAGAGGATTTTTGTGAGATCAATCATGTGTCAACATGAGGAAAGGTGGCTCATGAAATAAACATAAATATATCTTGTAACTATAACATAACTTATCCTATTGATTCAAAGATATTGCACATAAACTTTCATGTTGATTAAACAATGCTATCCTTGAGAATACTGAATGGATGAGGTGATGAGGGAGGATTTTAGAAACTGTCCAGAGAGTGGTGAATTTTCTTTTAATTCAGCTACATTTCCCAGTTTAATAAGGCCAACCATGCTATCTTAACTGGATAGCAGATAATTTTTATGCTGCAAAGGACTTTCAAGCAATTATTTATCTGTGCTGGAAACCTAATCGGATTGATGATAATGGAGAGAGAGCAGCTTGTCTCTTTCCTGAAGTATGGTTGTTGTGGTTGACAGGGAGGGCAGTAATTCTCCTGGAAACATTCTCCCATGATCAAGTAGTTTCTCTAATCATCAGCAGGCTAAGTTATGAATAAAACATGGTAATTCTTACTTTGGCTGGAGAGAGTTACTTATTAGCCTTGTATTGGTTGTTGGATTTTTTGGTTCAGGATTTTTTTTTCCAAATAAATAATTACTATTGTTTTCTTCACTCTTCAGAGTAAGACTAATGGATTTTAATATTTTTGAGGTTAGCAAGCATCCTTGGCAAATAAATATGGAACCAAAGAATTCTGCCCTGTGGAGGGAACCACATTTTTTGTAAAGGTCAAATTATTGTGAACCTGTTTTTTTGCTGCAGCAGCTCCTTTCAAGAATTGAGATAAATTTGCAGCTTGGATTTTGAAAGAGCCTGCAACCATGTCCCTGGGGCATTTCATAGGAGCTGTGCAGGTGTGCTACAGAATTCAAGGCAATCCTTTGAGTTCTTTTAATTGCCTTCACTGAAAATGAAGGATCTGTGTACAGCTCAATGGGCAACGTCTACCAGGAGGGATGCCAGTGCCTTCCCTGTATCCTGCAGATACACACACTGTCTCGAGGCACATTTGGAGCAGAGAGAAATGGATTGGCAAATATCACTTGATAGTTTTTTTCCTGATGCGAAGACCAAAAACCAGCAACTAAATGGATTACTGTTTTAAATAAGTTACAGTCTTTGTTACTGAAAATTTTACATGACATAGCATTAAGGCCTAAGTATTTTTTCAGAATATAGTAGAAAAGCTGTGAAGTTTAAGATGGGATATTATAAGATAACCATTTTATTTATTCTTTCCTGAAAAAGTATTAGTATCCTGGTTTACTCTTCTTTTTTTTTTTTTTTTTTCATATCAAAAGACTCAGAGCAAGAGAAGTTAGTAGTAAAGCTAATCTCTCTCTGAACTGATGCTCTTTATTTTAAAAAGCTGTGGTGATAACCAAGATGTGTCTGTCTGTGGGTTAAGGAACCCCACAGTCATCTTGAAACCTGAAGGTGGGAAAAGTAGACTCTGGGTGAGAAGTCATGTTTAGTTTTAATTAGGTCTGCCAGGGAGGTTTGATGATGTCAGGCTAGGGGACAAGTATATCTGTGCATGTATTTTGGAAGTCATGCCACGGCAAATGTCTCTATGTAAATGTCAATTCATTAAGGTGGTGCCAATATCTTCGGTGTTGGACAGATGTTGGACTCACCAGCTCGGATTAAAACTAGTTCTCAGTTATCAAATGCAAGGCTGTGATGAAAAATATGTTCAAATAGGGAGACTTGTCCTCTGGGCTGTCACCATTTTGAGGAAGGCCACCCTATCTGTATGCAGAGCTAGAAGGATGTGCCTCAGACATTACAGGTAACAGGTTCCTGTCCCATGTAACCACATGGCTCCTGAAAATAGCCAAATTATTTTATTTAGGTTTCATTTTACACTAGAAGTATCATATTGGAAAACAGTCTCTGACACCAACAAATAACAGAAGTTTTGAATAAACTTAGGTTTGTGGAGGAAGAAGGTATTTCTCAACAATTTTTGAGAAAGTGTGTAAAAAGAAGAAGCCCCTTGGCACCTGCAGAAACGTGCCATGTATGAGCATACTTGCATTTCAGACATTCACCAGGCAGTGTGATTACTGCAATGAGACTTTTTATTTTAGAATGTGTTCAGTGTATTTAGATTTTGCTCTTTGCTTAGGAAAGTGAAACTGAAGTACACTGAAAAAAATTAGCTTTGTCTTTTCTGTAGTGCCTGATGGTGATACCACACATGAGCTGTATTTAGAAAACTATCTTTAAGTGGTGATACCATTGTTGTTGGAATATATGTCCTCTATTGGTGTGTTTTCTAACACTGGAGTGACTTCGTGGTACTATTTCTGTGTTATACTTTTAAAACTTTTTTTTTCAAAGATGTGCCATAGCTGTTCCATAGCAGTGCCATAGCTGTTTCATCATGACTGACCATGCATACCATTGTGTTGGTTTTGAAATGTAATCAGATTTTCACCAAGTGCCTAAAAGGTGGCTAGTTGGGAAAACCAAAGGAAAATTGTGAATTCATTTCATGATTATCATAGGGTGATATCTTCATAACTTCTGTGATCAGGTTTTTTTGACTTCAGGTTATTTAAAAACAATTTGTGAAGAACTCAATACTTTGAAGTGGATTCTTCTTTTCTCTATCAGTGCTAGTACTTTAGCTACATGAAAAAACAGTGATAGAAGATAGTGAAGATTGGTTTTAGACTATTTGAAGACTTCTAAAGGAAAGAAAAATCTATATTTCTTACTTAAAAAAACCACATATTTATGGGTATGTTCTGATAAGATTGTGGACAAATCTTTTGTAGTGCTGTTGTGTCTGAGCTACAGCCTCCTGGCAAACGTAGGTTATAGCACAGTCACAGTCACACACTTCTGAAAAAAAATCCTTTCTTGTCCAAATGCCCAACTTTATGCCTACAGGGCATTTCAAAGTGAAAACACCGAGCAAAGGCACAAGAGCATTAAAGAAACTAGCAAACCTACTACAGCCAAGGTGAGCAAACTACTGAAGAAAAATTTATCTAAGGATTCACAAGGCTTAGTCATGGAGATGACTGATACCAGGAGAAGTAAATTTGTATGCTGTCATACTTACTTTCAATCTGGTACTTATGCTAATAACGCTTTTTTATTATGCTAATAAAACTTTGCTATATGATTGATGTATTTCTTTTAATGACATCTAAAATTTCCCTCCTCCTTTTGGAGTCTTTGTAAAATATAAGGAAACATTGGAAACCCTCAGTTTCCTTCACCCTGCCCAACCTTACTATTATTTGCATGAATGCATTCAGTGAGTAGGGTAGTGCTTAGAAATCAGGTCACTACAGCTGATGCATTAAAAAGACGTAGCTCAGATAGAAACACAGGCTACAGGAATTTGTAGTACTGTAGGATGCAAGGATAGAAATACTCAACAAAGTGCATTGCTTGCTATTCCAGGATTCCGAAGGAGTGGAAATCATGCTAGGAGTCTGTGCAAGTGGACTCTTAATATATCGAGACAGACTAAGAATAAATAGATTTGCCTGGCCAAAGGTTTTGAAAATTTCCTACAAGAGGAACAACTTCTACATCAAAATCCGACCAGGGGAGGTAAGGGCATCCTGATTCTCCTAAGTGGATTCTCCTAAGCCTCTTGAAAAAACATACGCTTTTACTGATTTTTTGATTTGTTTTGTCTTACAAGCTTTTAGTATTCCTCTCCATTCATATTTCCTAATTTATGCTGATTTTCTTAGGAAAGGTTAGGTACATACTTTCTTTAAAATTCAGGTTAAAAACAACTTTGTTATTTTTCTGTTTACATCCATGAATTAATGTAAGAAATAAATATGGCCATCTGCACATAAAAAGTTCATCCATATTATGAATACTTTGGGCATTTAAGTAGAATATTGCTTATTCATGGAGAGCTTGTTATCCTCCCTCATGTTGTACATGAAACTGGCATTTATCTCACCCACTAAGAGACGTAGACATGCCATACCAAACTTTATAAGCATATTGGACCAGTATATTTGCAGCATTTTGGGTAGCTGCACACATTAGCCCTCCCAGGCCCGCAGGAGCTCCCGTTCTGGCTCTGGAGAAGGGGATGTGAAACCTCGTACAGTGAGTGCCCTCTCGTGGCTCAGCCAGATGCGAAGCAAGTACCGACCTCGTGGGCTGAGCGTGCGCTCACCCAGAAATCATGGATATCATGGAACGGTTTGGGTTGGAAGGGAGCTTAATGGTCATCTAGTTCCAACCCCTCCACTGTGGGCATGGATGCCATCCACTAGACCAGGTTGTCCAAAGCTCCATCCAGCCTGGCCTATAAGATGATAACTGTTGAGAAATTCAGTAGCATCACAGGCGAAAGAGAATTTCCATTTTAAATGCTGGTACAATAATTGGCCTGTGATAGATGAAATCCCCATATCCATTTAGAGTGTGGAGCTGTATAGCAGGACAGAAATCACTTAGATGAGGACTGGCATTTCTCTCTTAATGCAGCCAGTGTCTCTGGGTCTGACTTCATAATTGACCTGGGAAACTTGCTGGGGCTCCCCACCCCTGAGCCTGAGCCTTTTTTAGAGTCCTAAACCAAAATCCACAAACCTACGTTTCCTGCCCCTCAGCAGACACAGTTTTAGTAACCAAATTTCTAGTCTTGAAATTCGATTTTAAGAACACAAAAAAATAGTCATTGGCATTCTCAATGCCTGCACTGAAGCTCTCCACCACTGCTACCCTGTTGAGATCTGCTGGTCTTGGTACACAGTATCCTGTGACCAGGCCACAGTTCCGTGTGTAAAATAATCAGTGCAGCCTCTGTCCAAATTACATTTGATGATAATGTGATTCACTAACCCACATCATCTTTATTATTTTGTTGTTTCCTGCCTTATTTCCCTGTCAGCTTCTGTAGGGATCCAGACTTCTTTGCAAGTGCCTTTCTGTCTACCTTTCCCCCAACACAGCAACTCTGTTTTACCTACTCAGCTGTCTGCATGTAGCCATCAACATGTTACAGCAGATATAGCTGGCACAGCTTCTGCATCTGAAATACATAAATTTGCAGCACAATCTAAAGAGGTCTGTTTTTATCTCTGGACAACTCTTTTCAATTACCTGTCTTACTTCATCCTCCTCAGAGGAATTAGCTGTAACCACTGTGATTTACTAACGGTAGTACTTTCTCTGTAAATATCCTTAATCTAAGGCTGTCTGAGACCAAATCAGTCCCTAAGGACAATTGCTCACCTCCAGCTATTACCAGGCTTCTCACTGTAGTTCTAACTAGTGAAATTAAATCAACAGGTAAAACACTTGAGTGATGTTTTCTCAGAAGTCTCCCAAGTCTTAACTGATCTCTTTGTTACTTTAAGGTATAAAACATCACTGTCATTATAAGAGATCTCTTGCTCATTAGTAGTGTTTCCCCCTAGAAATGATCCTCAAATATCCATAGATTATCATTTACAGCTTCTTTCCCAGAATTCTTTCTGTAGAATATGGATACATGTGGTTATGTACATGAGCATATACATTAGCCCTTGCAATGAGGCGATACAGGTGGAGGAAATGAAGATGAACCTGTGTACACTGTCTAAAAATAGATGCACAGCATCAAAAACATACTTATTCTTTTTTCCTACCTAGTTTGAGCAGTTTGAAAGCACTATTGGGTTTAAGTTGCCAAATCATCGTGCTGCAAAGCGCTTATGGAAAGTGTGTGTTGAACACCATACATTTTTCAGGTATGTGGATTTCTTTTCCTAAAGATGTGATGTAAAACACAACAGAAAATATCAGTTTTGTCAGCAGAGACAAAACCCTTCAAATCAAATTGTCTTTTTGATCATGAGGTATCTCTGAGCAGATAAAGGAAGGTTATTGCTTTTTCAAAATTTGAGGTGTTGAACCCAAATTATTCATACTATTTCAGATAGATACTGCTTAAAATCACCATATGGTCCTAATTAATCACTTTGCTTTATCTGTGCCACGATATTATCAGCTGCTGTAATTAAAGAGATGAAGGCCTCTGCTGCCTTACTGCATATAAGCTTGCATAGAGAGAACAGCTTATATGGAAGATTGCTGAAGGATGTGGCTAAGAGTTTAAAAAAGAAGAATATTTTTCTAAATTATATATGAAAGTACAGACAGTAGTCAGTCATGTTTTTTTTTTGTCACCCGGAATACCCAACCCCTAGCTGTAATTTTTTGATTACTAAGGAATTTTACACCTATTTTTTTCACCTCTAGGAAGAACGGAGACAAATGTGGGATAGTGAAATAAGTGCTGTAATTAGTTTGTGCTAAGATAGTCACTAAACAGATACTTTAAAAGGGAAACCCAAAAGAGTGAGATTTTCAACAGTTTGAATGGGTGTCCAGTACTTAAGAACCCCCTCTGGGGAATGTTTGGGAGTACTGAAGAATTTCCCTCCTTTCCTAAAACTGTTGGTTCAGGCTGTCTGTACATTCATATGAAATGTGGTCTTAGCAGCAAAAGATCTAAAGAAAAATGGAGTGTGCATTTTTGGGATATTTTCTGATTTTTAATGAAAAATCAATGTCTGAAACATAGACTCCATATCAGGAGAATGGCTTCTTCAGCCAGCTGCCATGCCCAAAATACAGAGGGTGGGAGAGCTCTAACCTGAGAAATGTCTACACCCCTGTGAATGAATACTGCCTGTCATTCACTGGAAATCAGTTCTGGCCCTGTCCTCAGCATAACATCACCATGTTAAATTTGAAGAGATACATCTGCATTTCAGCCCAATCAGGGCCTCTGGTACAAGGAACACCTTCTTTTTAGTTTTGGTATTCAGAAAATAGTAAATTTGATTTTCAAGCATGAAAATCAAATTAATAAATAATCAAAAATAACCAGAAGTTATTCTAAATATTAATACTGTAAAGGTGTTAGTAGGCAAATAGAAAGGATCAAGCATGAAGGATCTGAGTGATTCTTGCCCATTTGGAAGAACTCAGATCTTCAAATGCTTTAGCTAAGTGGTTTTGTCATGCTGTATGAGGGGCATCCTTTGATTCTCTTTTAGCCACAGACCACTGAGGCACAGGTCACGATGGAAAGTGATACCCAGCAGTCGTCTTCTCTCCTCTGCAGAAACAGTGGACTGATTTTGGAGGAGGGGGGAATAACAGGTGCACTGCTTGGTGTGTTTTAGGCTCCTGCTGCCAGAAGCACCTCCAAAGAAGTTCCTCACACTGGGCTCCAAGTTTCGCTACAGCGGCCGGACGCAGGCCCAGACGAGAAGAGCCAGTGCCCTCATAGACCGTCCTGCACCTTATTTTGAGCGGTCCTCTAGTAAACGTTACACCATGTCTCGCAGCTTAGATGGGGGTAAGGTCCTCTCAACTGACCTTATCAAACATTATCATCACAGTGATCACTGCTTTAGATTAGGTGTAAACCTCATCTTCTCCTCTCCTTGAGATTTGGCTGAGTGGAAGCTGTGAGTACCTGCACACTCACTGCAGGGGTAGAGGAGGATGCAGAGAAATTCCATGCTAAATGTACTGCTGTGGTCCTTACAAAGTGTTTGGCTGGAGGATGTCCTTTGGAACTCACTCTTCACAGAGCCTCTGTCGTTGGCCTCATATCTGCTTCCCTAATTTGGGGAAGGATGGGAATGACCTGCCTGCCCAAAAATGTCAGGCTTCAACACTTTTTCAGGGTTTGCGTGAGTGACTGTTTGGGTTTTGATTTAATCTGAGATTTTCTTCTGTGTAGGTTTTTCACTTGTTTGTTACAATCCAGAAATTATTATTTCCCTTGAGTAATAAGACTTGATTCCAATTACCTCACATGCTGATCCAATGAGCACTAAGAGACATTTTTCATATGTTATTTTCAAAAGTATGAAATAGAGAGTAACATATTTAGGTTAATAGTACATCCTTCCTCTCTTTATCCTTGCTTCATGGAGGTCATGGTTCTGCTGCTGACTTTGGTGAAATCAGTATGTAGTTCAGAGTATCAGCTACTTCCATCAGCTATTACTGTTGTCAGCTGTTGAGTAAAAAGAGGCTCTAGTTTTGTAGTTTATTTTTGTAGGAAAAAAGAAGATTGAGACTAAACTCAGATTCATTACAGATTAAAAAAAAGGAGAATTCTCTTGCAGAATATCACAAATTGCAATGAGTATAATTGGTGATGGGGAGGGGAGAAGTTTTAATTTAAAAGAACACGTGACAAGCCTTTTTCTCTCTCTCTAAAGGTGCTGCTTGTCATTGATTATTTTGGAATATTCTAATTCTGATGTGCTTCTTGCTCGTTACCAAGCAACTGGTGACCTGATTGCTGTGCATGTGTTTCAAAGCAGAAATTATCCTTCTGCATTATTTTGTTTGTAACATCTAAACAAGATGTCTCCCTCTACTCCCTTTGCTTTCTCCTGCCTCCTAAACTTAATCCCAAGAGACAAGACACCTGAAACGCTTTACCCAGCATTTGTTAGGCTCTGCAAGGTTTTTATTATGTTAATCTGCCTAAGAGCAAATGGGGGAAAAGAGGTTTTTTAAATCAATGCTTATGTCTTCACTAGCATTGTTACTGTAATGCAGATGTGTCTGTAACATTCTGCATTGCGCTTACATTGTGATCCAGACTCTGTCATTTGTTACAGATGCAAATGAGTTTATAAATTTGAATAATCCTATTGGTTTAGAAATTAGTTACCCAATAGTCAAGAGCAGGGTCTGGGCATATGTTAAAGTTTTGATTACATTCTATCTGTAAAGGTACTATTTCTTTCAAAATAACTATTATATATTTAAATCTGATTAATTATTGAGCACTTGCATCCTAAAATATTCTGGTTGGGTCTACTGTACTGAATGTCATCACTTTGCAGAATTTTTAGGATAATAAGCTCATCTAACTGGCAGACTTTAGTACTCAATAATACAAGGATCACATTTCCTTTTTCTCAGGTATTATGCCTGTGTTATATCAATGCAGTCATTTTCTGTAATGCAGCACGTTACTAAATCTGCGTTTGATCTGCATTTTTATATTCTGACAGATTTAAAAAAAAAACATCTCTTCCACCCCCATGGCTGATGTCATAGTTGGTTCTCCTTATGTTTCCTGCCTGATAACTGTGGAAATGCATTGCTTTTTTTTGTGTGGTGTTTTACTACAGTAGTAATTTTAACGGCTTGCTAACATTTAACAACTGTGTAATGCACACATTAGCTACAGTAATGTGTGTATACACGTCCATAATATATGTGTATGCATATAAAAGCTACGAGCTTCAAGTAAACAATTTATTTAAATGTATGCACATGCTTCTGGTTTCCTGAAACATGACATAATTGTGTTTTCAGTGTTATCTCAAATGTTTTTCTAAACCAGCTTTTTTAATTTTATGCAGCTTCTCAGCAAAAGCTATTTCAGATTTTCCCTCTTTAAATATTTGCTTTTAGCATCAGTGAATGAAAACCATGAAATGTACATGAAGGATTCTGTGTCTGCTGCAGAGGTTGGTACTGGCCAGTACGCCACAACAAAGGGCATCTCTCAGACCAACTTGATAACCACTGTGACTCCAGAGAAAAAGACAGAAGAGGACAAAGATGATGAAGAGGGCAAAAAGAAGAGAGCGGAGGAAGTCACCCCGATTTCAGCAATACGCCATGACACCAAGGTAGAATTTTCAGAGTTTTGTATTAAACAAGGCTGCCTTGAGAGTGCTTGGAGAAACATAGAATTTTTAGGGAAGGGGGAGAAAGAGGAAATAAAATTAGTTCTGTGAGTGGAAATATACTATGTGTATTTGCATGTCTTGAACCAGTGTTTTTGTAGTCCTTTCAGTTTTTGTATGATGTTGTAAAAGTTAATTCCTGCCTCGGACTTTTTTTTTAAATATGTTTAACAGTCAGATTGATGTTTTCCACACAGCAATCAACAGCTCTTTGGGAAATGCCCAGAAGTAGCCTGGTGGTGCATGTTTGTTCTCTTGGTTTTCAGTCATATTTTGACTTTAGTATGGCCATCCTGTTTTTTTTTATTTTGACAAGGCAACAAAATAGTTCTGTATTCTTGTATGTAGCTCTGTGCTTTAAACTGTTTCTCTTATACTTCTCATAACACTGTTTCCTTGCATGAATTTCAGTGGGCATTTTTTCTCTATTAACTTCTGGATACTAATCTGCTGTTATAAGCAATTATTTTCTGGCTTACAAAAGCATTTGCTTCACTTGTTCGAAGTTTCTGTTGAAGAAAGCATTTTTTTATTGATGGTTCTCTTATCAATTGTTAAATTTGAGTCATCCCTCATCATCTTCAATCCCACCACCAGCACACTCACATACACACATGGTTGTGCATAGTATCTACTGAGATATTAAAACAGGATAAACCAAACAGAAGTATGGAGAAAATAGTAAATAGAGATTGACAGTGAAGAGGAATACAGTAAAATAACATTCAGAAAGTGTACTGTGGAAAGCACTTGCTAAACAAGTAACGTTTACCCTCATCTTTTAGGAAGAAAAACCTTGATATATATATATATATTTATATCCACAGAACTGTCAAGTATGTAAATGTTAGAACCTGAACTTTTAGCGTGATCATATAAGGCCACAATGAGCCACATAGTGAAAGGATCAAGTCCTCAAAAAGAGTTGCAATTAAGGTACTGAAAACCAGAAATAAATTGAGTTACTGAAAATTGCAAATGAGAGAGATTTTCTTTTGAAAGTGTGTGCAGTATTGTAGCATTTAAAAGATAATCTCCACAAAATTTTCTGGGGTCTTCTTGAAACTCCGTTAGTTTCCACATGGAGAAAGAATTAAGAAAATCAAGTACATAGAAAACATCCAAAAGAACTAGTTCTGTTCTAAGTGTTTGTTAATTTAAGTCAATGAAAGGATTAGTTGCATTTTGACGATCATCTAGCTATTCCTTATATATGGCTAGAAATACTCAGAGATAGTTTAAGAGACAGTTTCGTGGAACTTATATATGCACAAATGATTGGTTTTTACCCCCACTCAAGAGATGAGTTCTTTTTAAACCATCATAAATAAATAGAGTTTCAGTTCCGTAATCCTACAGAGATCTCAGTCCTGCTTCCACATGGACCTGCTAACAGATTTGTCTGTCATCATAAAGAGAATGTCTCAAGAAACACAATACAAGCTTGAAATCAAATCCCTTTTAAGGGCATATAAATGTTTTAGGTATGTTTGCAGCTTTTCCTTAAGACATTTTGCCTTTGTTTTATCCGTGTGTATTTAAGTACCAGAAGTTATTCTAAATATTAATACTGTAAAGGTGTTAGTAGGCAAATAGTCTGAATTAGAAAAGAATACATTTACTTTGGATTTTTGTCTTTGCAGCAAAGAGAAGTTGTATTTGTGTATGTATTTAGCTCGCACAAAAACCTATGAGTCCATCAGCATTGTTTTGACTTGAGCTTACTACATTAAGCCCATAAAGACATTTTTAAGTGGTTTGAAGCTAGGCTTGGTTCTGATTGCTTAGTTTGGGAATGCAAATTCCTTGATTTGATAGATTGTTAGAGAAGAGAGAAAGGGAAATATGAAAGAGGAAGGAAAGGAGTTCTTCCATGTAATTATTTGGCTTATGTCCCATTCCTACCATTAATATACCTGGTAAAGTTCGGGCTTAGTAAAAATTGGCATTTAAAACTTGGATCTGCTTTTTGCCTCCAGTTCAACACCAGCTTGAACTGGAGGCAAATGCTGTTGTGGCTTTAAAGTAATTTTGCTTTTGTGAGCCTGGAGTGAAAGTGAAATGGCTGTTATAGCTCTCTGGGGAGATGTGGTATGGATGGAGCAGCTCAGGCACTGAGGGTTTGGTCATGGATCCAGTGAGCCACTTCAGCTATGTGCACTTGTTAGATCTTGGCCAAAACATCTCTGATTCATCAGCGTTGTGGCAGATGTGTTGTACTGGGTATACATTTTGGTGATGACAGTAGTTTTTGTCCTTCTGAAGACAAAGTAGTGTATGCTTGCAGGGAACATGGGAAATGACAGTCACCATTTCCACTGAATCACCTCCCTCCTACCAGTTTTTTGACATCAAATGACCTGAAAGGCCAGTTGAATGCGCTACAAGTGGCATATCAAAGCAGATCCTGCTTGTTGGTAGCCAGTATTCTTGGCATTTTGGTAAAACTTGTAGCAAAAGCATCATGGGCATTTTTGCCTCTTCAGTATGGGTAAAGGGTTACATTTTGATTATGAGAAGATGTGGCTGTGTGGGGCAAGGACCTCTCTCTAGTCAGCCCCCCTTCAGATCCCAAAGTGAGAGATTATGGAGTCTTCTGAGCCACAAGTCTCAACTCCCTTCTTTCAGTGTACGGCCGAAGAAGTGGCAGCGTGGAGGGGCTGGCAGGTTGCATGGCTCGGAGGGGCTGAGCCCCCAGCACTACCTGCTCAGGTTCACAGTGAGCAGAGGTGAGGGCAGGGCTGTGGTGATGCCCAGCAGGGACCAGTGGTGGGAGCTGTGCTGAAGAACTGGCTGCTGGGATATCTGTCAAGCAGTTTTTTTCCATCAGGAGCATTAATGAATGGATTTCTGCTCCCCCCACTAAACAACAATGTGTTTTAATTTGGTTTACGGCCTAGATTTTTTTTTTTTTTTAATATTGCAATTGAGGAATTTAAAGTCCTTGGAGTTTTAATTATTACTGCTGAGGTTGTCCAAGGCATAGATGGGAAGAATTTAGCCCCCACCAGGTCTCCTCCTGACTGCAAGAATGCTGTCACAAGTAGTGCTGGTACCAGAAATATGTTCCAATCTTTGTTGCTCCCCATGTATTTCATGTTTGAAAACTTTATGATCAGAAACCAATCTTGCAGTAAGTGGAAATTGGCAACACTTGAAACTCCCTATGTGGCCATGGAGGCTTTTATGTAAATCCTGTGCTGCAGAGGACTAGACAAATGTTGAATCAAGAAGTTGCCTTTTGTAAGCTGGAAGCGTGATTCGCTAATACCTGTGGTGTGTGGCATGGGAACATGCACCATTCAATTCAGTGGAAACCTGTAGTGTTAAAATACTGTTTATAATTTTATATATATAATATATATTATTTATCATCACGGAAGAAAATTAACTAATTACAGTTTTCTTTTTGTCCTTTTGCTTTTGCGCCTTGTTTGCTGCTCTTTCTCTATCACCAGCCATCTTTGCTTGGCACTGACTCCCACCACTCCTCGCCATCCTTTCAGCCTGGCCCCCATGTATCTTCAGCAAAGCTTCGCAGGAGATGCAAGGAGAGCACTCGGACCAAGTCCTTAGGCTGTGAGGCCCCCAAAGAGAGCGCTCCAAAACACAGCGAGTTGGAGCCAGACTCTGACAGAAAGGGGCGAGTTTGCTCCGCCGAGCAAGACATGGCTTTTGGCTACAAGCAAAAAGCTGGCAAAGGCGGAACACTGTTTTCCTTCTCCTTGCAACTTCCAGAGTCATTTCCTTCCCTCCTGGATGATGATGGCTACCTGTCGCTCCCTAACCTCTCCGAAACCAACCTTCTGCCTGCCAGTGTGCAGCACTACCTCCCCATCCGCTCCCCCTCCCTCGTGCCTTGCTTCCTCTTCATTTTTTTCTTTCTGCTCTCTGCCTCTTTCTCAGTGCCATACGCCCTCACTCTCTCCTTTCCTCTGGCTATGTGCCTCTGCTACCTGGAGCCCAAGGCGGCCTCCTTGAGTGCCTCACTTGCCAATGACCTGAGTGACAGTTCAGAGGAAGAGGTGTGTACCTCGGCATCGAACACACTCTTTTTTGTGTTCAGTGCTTCAGTCCTAACCAGTGTTAGATTGCTGCAATAGTGGTCCTACTTTCAGAGCCTCATTTCTGTCTGTGCTGATATGTTAGAAGGGTTTTTTTTTTTGGTTTGGGGGTTGTTGGTTTTGGTTTGTTTTTTTGGTTTTTTTTTTCTTCTTTTTAATTTTTTTCTCATGCTGGGAGTACAGCTTGGAGCCCAGGGTTAGGCACAACACTGTGTGGAAGAGGCTTGGCTTGAACTGTGTCAGTTGGTGCAAAGTGACTAGCACTAAATTATAAAACATTTCTCTTCCCTCTATCAGTTTATACTAGGGTTAGAATAGTTATCTAAATAGTTGGTATTAAGTACAATTTTCTGCATAATTACTGAAGCATGCAAATATATGAATATGTATCTATATTTATTTTTATGACTAGCTACCTAACAAAGATGAGCACCCTCACCAACTTTAGTATGTTCAAAGTCCAGATGGACTCAGCTTTTTGCAAAAGGCTATCAGCTGTAACTGAACCCCAGAAAAGGCTTTCTGGTTCAGCAAAACCTGGGTCTTGATTTTCAGCCTTGATCCCATTTCTGCTGCAGAGTAAATTGTTTTCCCATGGTTAAATCCAGAATACCAGTGAGGGGTCAGATTGGGACAGCTGTTGTGCAGCTGCTGCAGGAGCTTGCCATGTGGGCTGTCTTGACATTTGCAGTGTTAGATTAGCACTGCCAAAACTGATGCCTCAAGCCACCAAGGTCATCATGGGCAGATGAATCAGCTGCAGTAGGAGTCTGCAGTGGTTCTGAGTACTGTGGATGTGATGGTATATCCAGAAGTAGGAAAGGAATCTGCTTAAGTAACAGAGTAACTGGCATCTCAGTTTTTGCTGGAGCCTGATTATTCTTTGTTGACAGAATAAAATAATGAGTTCAGGTTTTCCTTGATTTTCTATCTTCTTCAATTTCAAATACAAAACTACGGTTTTGCTTTGTATATAAAGAAAAAAACCCAGGTCAGATAATCAAAGACCAGTTGGCCATGTAAAAAGCCACCTTGGCCACTTGTCAATAGTCCATTGCTCTTTTCAATAAACCAGCTTGAACATTCTCATCTGCTGCTGTTGGTTTTGTAAGACTTGGTGCAGGATTTCATTTCATTTTTATGGAAAGCCAAAAGTCACATCAATTTGTCTTGTAAAAACATTGTCTTTAAATGCTTTTGGCTCTGTGATGCCTTACAACTAAATAATAACGTACAATTTCTGATAAAAGGCATCCAAAATGCTGCTGTCTTATTTCTTGTCCTCATTTTGAGACAGCATTTAGGTCTCAATTTGCATTAGCTCTGCACTTGGATTAATCTAATAGCAGTAACAGCATTAATATAGTTCCAGCTCTAGAGGCAATAATGAGGCAGTGTTTATGTAATACATTAGTCTGTTCCTCTTTCAGAAATGTGGACTTCTTTTTGTTAGTAAAGTTGGGAAGTATTGAGCATAAAAACATCTAAAATAGGCTTTTTAGTACCGCTCTTTTATGAAGGTGATTACTCTGGCAGTGCTTCCTGGCAGACAACACAGACTTGTGCCTAATCCACGGGGTATTTCTTGTTCAAAATATTGCATGAAAGTGAATATGTCTTAAACTCGGGCATGTCTGCATTACATTGGCAAAACAAATCACAGCAATTATGATCACAAGGTAGGAGAGGTGCAGCCACAGCACATCAGCAGAAGCTGCCTTCTGTCCTGCTCCAGCCCTCGCCTGCCCGCCAGCCCCACCTCAGCTGTACCTCAGCCCGTTCTGGAGCTGAGCCTGGCCTTTCTTAGTCTTCACTCCAGAGGAGACCTGCCTTACTCAGCCTTAACTCACCATTCCCTGCTCTGTGATAACCCCAGCTCTTTATTTCAAGTAACTCAGTAATGTTGACTTCGACTCCATGGCTGTTGATTGGCTTATCAGCAGACACGTATGTTGCAATAAAGCAATCTTTACACTTTATTTAGGATTTCATTTAACTTATGGCAAAAGAGATAGGAACCTTTCCCACCCCCACAGCTCACAAAAGATTGCACACAGAGATGCAGAAGACTACAGCCAGTATCCTGAACTAGTGCCTTACATTGCTGAGCTTGTTCTCCCTTGAGATATGCATCTGGAGTTAGCCCATGCAGTCAAAGACAGAATCTCACCCTTGGAATTCATTACCTTCTGTGTTTTTACTTTAGCAGCTAATTTTCTATTGACTTCAAGTTCTTAAAATGAACCCTATATGCCAGACTTGTGTTACAGTGCCTTGACACAATTTTTAATTCTTTTTAAATGCCTAGATGCATTCATTCCTCTTTGCTTCTTTTTATTTTTGTAAACAGGAGTGACAATGCTTACTTTTTTTTCTATTGCCATACCTTTACAATTGCCTATAATTTTATAAAGACATGAGATCCTTTGTTAATAAAGAAACAATTTTCTAGCATTTTAGTGAAAGCAATTGGACCAGCCTGATAGACTGCTTTGACATTACACTTCCATTTCAAAATAAATGTGGTCCGTCTCAAGAGTGATCATGGCTTGAAAAACTTCATGTAACTTGCATTCATGCACTTAGCAAGTAGTGCAAAATGCTTGTTTATTCTTCTGTCTGTCATACAAAAAATACAAACTCGTCAAAGAATAAAAAACAAAGCTATGAAAAAAAATCAAAACATTGTCTTATGAAACAATGGAGTTGTCAGAAAATGGCAAAAAATTGGAGGAAATTCAAAGCTAAGACTGATACTGAATCCACCAGTAGGCTGTTCTTTTGTTCTTGTTCATATTGATGTGATTGGAGGATGAGATGTGTTGTCTTGGCTTTAAATTGACTGCCTAAGTTACTATCTAAGGACCACAGAAAATCACTAATGGATTTTCAGAGCTTTCACTGCTATCAAAACAACTTGGATGTGCCAGTCTGGGGCAGTAGGGTGCACTTTACTTACTAGTTTTCCATATGCTTACCTGACATCAGAGTAGTTTTTTGAACTCTCTTCTCAGCCTGTAGTAACCTCCACTCCACTCTCTCTTAACTTTGACACTTATGTTCTCCACTTAAATGTTCTTCATGCAAAGTAGGGATAGATCAGTATGTGCAATGCTGTGCTTTGTTTCATTTTTATCACTCATACCTAGTAAGTGTTTGGAGGGTGGGGGGAGTTACTTTTGTTTTTCTCCTGATTTCATCCATACTCTTAAATGGAATGGGAAGTCTTTTTTCTTCTTTTAATGGCAGTTTTCTTTCCTTTTACTATCATTAACAATTATCAGCTGTTCTTTATTGGAACCAAGTGGGATCTGAGCCTTACCATTACTCCACAGACAGACAGTAGATGGGCTGGGGGTATGGTTATTTGAACTCCTTGGTAATGCAGACAGCCTCATGGTGTGTAAATGTGGAGACAAGAACGACCTCTGTACAAATGAGGGGCTGAAAGTCAGATGACTGTTAAAGTAGCTTTGTTGTTGTTTTTTTTAATTGTCTTTTTCCCCTCCAGATAAAAAATTAACCACTACTTTATATTGGCTAGAACAAAAACTAATTTGATAATTTTCTGTAAAAAATCATTATGGGAGGAAAAGTTTGATTAGAAAATATTAGTCACTTTTTTTCCCCATTTTTTTTAAGCTACCTGGTTTTCTTAAAGAAAAAAAAATCTGCTATTCAAATAACACTTTTCCAGTAATGTTTTGTTTGGCTTATAAATTTGTTCCAGTAAAGCTATATACTGTGTACAGTACGCCTCGAGTCTTCCTCTGAGTCTGTTCTGTTTACTAATATAGCATTTTTATTTTGCTTCTTTGACATGTGCGTTGTTCGAAAAGCAATGCTAATGCAGTTCAAGGGATGTTGAGTTTAACAGTTTCCCGTGTGAGCCGCGTGTACTGATGAGCTGGGTTTATTCTTTATTCCTGCCTTCTTCTCGGGACCCGGGTACTTGTCTAACCCAATAGACTGACAGTGAGCAGACGGATACTGCGGCTGATGGTGAGACCACTGCCACCGAGGTTTGTACAGTCGCCAGCACCCAGCTATGGCAAGGGGAGAGCTTTTGGCCTCGTCTCTTCCCGACCCTGGGCCTTGGGGCTAGACCGCATGTCTGCTACGGCAGCTCAGGATCCCTCCCTGCACGTGTGTGCATGTGCGTGCCTGCAAGCGGGAGAGCTTTGCTAGGAGAGTTGAGTTTCCGGTGCTCCCCATGGGTTCCTCTTATTCCTGAGTTCGGTTTGGAAGCTGCAAGGCCTCTGCATTGTGCGGTTAGTGGGGCAGTGGCAGTATCACCCGTGCCACTGCTGCCCACCCGGTGGGTTCTGCTGGCCAGATCGTGCCCTGGGGTTTTTTGTGTGCTTGTTTGCTCTTATACTCTGAAGCCTGAGCGGGAGAGTGGGGAAAAGACAAAAAAAAGCTGTTTTCAAATTTACTGAATATTCTCACATTTTAAATATCTAAGTTTTTTCTTTAATGTAATTTCACATGGCATCTTCAAATATGGCCACTACTAGTCCAGGTATTCTTTTCAGAGGAGAAATGCAAAATGTTTCTATTTTCCTTGCACTAAGAAGCCTCATATTCACAACATGGTACATAGACTGTGCAGGCAAATTCAACCCTATGTGACTTCACTGAAGTGCGTATAATGCTTTCATAATTAATACGGTTGCAGCTGCAAACATGAGCTGAATTTCGTCTGACATCTGCTAGAAGACAGTGTCTTACTACAAACATTACTCTAGGTTTTTAGAAGGATCTCATTAATATTTGAGACTTAAAATTATCATCAAGGAAAAAATTTGTGTATGACACGTCAGGACGATTCAGCTTTGGCTGTAAATAGAATAAATTTGAACAGAGTTGTAAAGTAATCAACAGATTTTCCCATGAGTCATTTGTCTAATTAGGACTATATGAAAAATTAACAATAAAATAGCAGCACGGGCATTATGAGTCAGAAGTACAAGATGCTTTAAAGTGCTTATTTCACTCCATAACTTCAGGCCTTGAGCACTTCAGAAAGTAAAACATAATAATAAAATTGTGACGTTTAAAATGTTCAGTTTATTACTCAAAAATGCATATTAATATCCCTAGTTGCCATCTTTATTTAGAGGAGAAGATATAGCACATTTCAGTTTTTCTTATGGATACCTGATTTTCAGAATGTATGGTATATCTGCCACCTGAAAATTGCACCCTTGGAAACAGGGCTGCTGGGGTAGTCCTTAGGGTGTTGCTTTTGAAAAAGTGCACTGAAGTGGACGGGATGTGTGTGCCATTCCAGATGATAGGTTGTGAAAGAATGTATACAGGCTAAATATTAAATAAAATTACAGAAGTACAGAAAGAGACTATGGTTAGGGAAATAGCATTTTAAGCAAATAAAATGTGCTTCTTTCTGTAGAAAATGTTGCAGATTGTTTGCCCTTGGTGAGTTTATAAAAAGCTTTGCTTGTGGCCTAGATTATGTCCTATGTGTAAATTCTGGAATTGGGGAATTCCAAAGCATTTGCTGTTGTTGCGTCCTACTCTAGCTGCGACCTTGGTGAGAAGGTGCAACTGCTGCTCCATAAATAGAGATTTATGAATGTGGAGTGTAGCATTATTTATAAAGGAAGATGCTTAACACCCCTTTGATAACAAAACAAAAATTTGAGAAGTGGACGTTTGCTCTGAGTTAGGAAAACTGTGCAAAGCCAGCGTGTCTACTCCTTCTCCTTAAACCCTTAATGAGGAGAAAATAGGATTTTAACCTAGTGTGTACCTCTCACCAATGTTCACAAAGCCTTCATTCATACAAGTGGGTAAGGTGTTGTTTTCCAATCTTTCTCATGCTGGCAGTCGGATCAAGAGGAGGACGGAGATCTAAAGGCACAGGTACAGAAACAAAAGGTCTAGATGTTGCTCAGGTATCAATGTTGGAGGTGTTCGCCTCTTTCAGCATGTTACTGTCGGTTCTCTGTGAAGAAATGTGTAGAAACAGCATTTTGTATCCTTTCAATACTGTGTCCCTTACTTTTCCCTTTCTTTTTCACTTCTTTCAGAATAGTCTGATTAAGCGAATACAGGGTGAAAATGTGTATGTCAAACATAGTAATCTTATGTTAGAGGTTGGTATTGGTATATACCAGTGCATGTACGTACATGTGTGTTAGTTTTAGTGGTAAACTGTGGATCTGCACTATGATGCATGAACTGTGTACTCCCACCTGCCAATAGATTATTTTTTCTCTCAGATTATGATGACTTCTCTAACCTGTACTATCAATATCAATATATGCGTGTGCCTCTATGTGTGTGCCTCCACGCACATATGTATGTTTGTTTGGAGCCTCTTTATCAGGTGCAAATTATAGCAATATGGACAGGCTCTTTAAGAGTGTATTTAGACTCACTTGTACGAGATATGCTATGCTGTTCTCTTTCAAAATGCCACATTTTCACAGAGTGTTGTGTTAGTGCTGTGCTCCCCGGCTCCCTGAGCTGTTACTTCCCTCTATACTAACCAAGTTGTGTGTTTTGGCTCTAAAGTTTGGTTGGCTTAGGATGTATCACAAACTGCTCTATTCTTTTAAAACTGTCTAGGATCTAGACAAAACCCAGGAAGATCTGATGAAACATCAGACCAATATAAGCGAGTTGAAACGCACCTTCTTGGAAACCTCCACAGAAACGACTGTGTCTAATGAATGGGAGAAGAGGCTTTCCACATCTCCTGTTCGGCTTGCAGCAAGGCAGGAGGATGCTCCTATGATTGAACCACTAGTGCCTGAAGAGGTCAGCGTGAGCTGAAAGGCTTCATTATGTATTTGTCTATGCATTTTTACTTATAGCAGCTCTCACTAGATTAGAGGCTGTAGTTAGAGGCCAATCCCTGCTTGCAGGCACTCCCTTTTCTCAGGACACAGGCAGCAAAGATGGGAGGAAGAGTAGATACCATAAATACATACATATATAAATACATGTGTATATAGAGAATTAAATTCACTGGAAGCCATGTGGCAGAACTGGGTCTCTCTGAGGGTGCAAAATACAGGCATTGTTACAGGTTCGGTGAGCTTGAGGAAGTCCAGCCATGCATGAAAGAAACTATGAAAGTGATGGAGAGAAAATTTAAACAATGGTGACTGGTTGGGAGCAGTGGTGTAGTGAGACAGGTGGGGGCTATGGTGCCAAGCTTGAAAAGAAAATACAGAACTAAGGGCAGAGCTCTCAGTCTCTGAAAACAGGGAAGAAATAATGATGATAATTGGACCTTCTTGGCCAGTTCCATAAGGAACCTGATGGTTGCTGCAGTCTGCTGGATATTGTCATTGAAGACCCAATGCAGATTGCTAAGTATCTGCATTTTCCTGCAGTGTGCGTGTGTGAAAAAAATCTTGCTCACTGTGCAGTCTTGAAGTGCTTGTAAGAAACTTGCCAGTTTAAAAGCTGGTGTTTACTTGATCTGTAGGTAGATAAGGACATATAGAGGTAGCAAGGAAACATTTGTGTTGCAATAAAATACATAGTGCAGAGTCTTGGCTTAAGTCCAGTGGAACAAAAAGAAATAAGCTTGTATGGTCTGCCCGAAAGTTTTTTTTTTTATTCTATTATGAGTGGATATCTGGTTTCTGTCTCACAGGAATTATCTTTATGGGTTCCTCTTGGTTTTAGCATTAAAAACAAGTAAATGGTCATGAGATTTGTTTCTGTGCCCACAGCACTGAGGGATGTAATGTTATAGGAACTCAGTAAAAATTGTCTGGAAAGTGTACATTGAAAGAGTGTTCTACTTTCTCACCTCAGAGGTTGGTGGTGCAGACCCATAACTCTGGGGAAGGGCATCCCTGGAGGCATGCAGCTTCTCTTCATAGGGAAAGGGATATTGCGAAGGAAAGGAGTCTCACCTCCTCCTCTCCCACATTACAGCCAGTGGCTGATGCTGGCACCAGATGTGCATTACTGTGGCAGTCATGTTGGATTAAAATATGTAAAAATGCAGGCTTAGTGCTCAAAGCTTCCTTTTTAAGGGGAGCACAGAGGAGTTTTAGTGTTGCTCCTACTGCCTTGTTCAGGAATCATAACAGACCGCACAAGCAGGCTGGTTTGATTGTAGTTGAAAAGAAAGATTTATCCTTCTAAAAAGTAAAATTGTAAGCACAACGAACAGGATGCATTTATCATAATAAATATGTAAGGAACTGTTGGAAAGGGTGGTTAGCTGAGCCTGACAGGGGAAGCAAACTTAGCACCACCCTATTTGTTTAATATCTTTATTACTTTAGGAATGTAATAAACAGTTTTAATTAAAACACACAAGCAGTATCAAAGTATTACACAGCTATGTGGTCTTCACACTGAGGAAACACATCTGAATTTAACCATTCATTTAGAAAGGAAAAGGGCAAGAATTATACATGCATCTAAGTAACACATCTGTTTCACGAACCTCATACAAGTGAAGTTATTCTGTGGAAAATTAAGAGCAGACTTGAGCTATCAGAGCCTAACTCTGAGGCGACTTCTGCTGTAGATAACACCTGTCCATTCCTTTGGTCCCAGTAAGTGAGATGGTTTCACTTCACATGTCCTGATGAGAGGGGATTTTTTCAGGAAAAAGCTGAAGCCATCCATAGGTCAAAATCAGCACTGTTATGTCTACTAAGAAATGCAGAGGCAGTCAAGATGTTGTAGTGCCTTCTGCTAGTCAAAGAAGTTACACATTATCCACTTTAAAAATATGTTCAGTGCTGTTACCTGTAGCTCCTTCTTATAATAAAACAAGAACAGAAGAAAAAATACGTCTTTTCAAAATGTGATCTTCGAGCATGTGGCACCTGAGTGTTTGGTCAGTGTGACTTTAAGCCACTGGTCACCACTTGATTTCTTAGAAGAGATGGGGAAATAATTTGGTTTTCCTTAGTAATGAAAAATACCGTTTTAAATATTTTCCATTATGGTAACCAGATAGCTGTAGAACATGAAAGCCATCATATTGACAAAGTCCTTGACAATGTTTAATCTGATCTGAATTGGATGAAGCCAACACTTTAGGAATAAAGGAGTTGTGCAACTCCTCACAGTCAGGGAGTTGAACTATTTACCCCTTTCTAGTGTCATATTTATCTTTAAATTTCTATCTTTCCTCTTGAGGATATGTACCCTTTTATCATACCAGTCATAGGACTTCCATTGGCATATCTATTGAGTATAGTAGGTACTGAAGTCACTAGAAAGGGTTTGGCAAGAAATCCATTTTGCTTTGCAGGGGCTTACTTTCTCTGGCCAAATGACAACAGTGGCCAGCCCAGAAGGTGGGCTCAAAAGCCTTGGGAAATTGAGTCTTACTACATTTAACATTTTCCCAGTTGTCCAAGATTGAGAGATACTCTTACTATTCTCATAGCACTGGAAAAGCGCTGATGAGATAAAAGTGAGGAGATTTTGGTGTCACACTACAGGATAATAAAACAACAGTTAGCTCCCTCTGTAGGAGAGGTGCTCCTAAGACTTCTAACACCAGCAGGGAAAAAGGGAGAGCTGAAATCATGGCTGGGCACACCTTCTGCCTGCATCAGCAGAGAGGGCTGCAAACTCAGGAGAGAGCCTTGCCCAGAGTGAAGGTGGAGGGGCCTGTTCTGGGCTATTGGTGGAAGCTGTGTGAGCTGGCATCAGCCCCAGTTAAATGAATCACAGTGCATCCACACCTGGGTCTTACTCAGTTTAGTGGGCTTTGTGCTACACTTGTGCATACCATTTGTATACTCATGTCTCCTTTGCATTCACCATAGAGAGACACTGATTTCACTTCTCATTGGAAACCTCTGTGCTGCAAAATTATTCTCTTTAGTTTTGTTTCCTAATTTTCCATGAGATTAATTATTTGTAGAGAAATGTGAGCTACTGTGAAGTATAGTGGACTTTATACCCTCCATTTACTAAAATCATTTATTCCCCTGACATTAGACCAAAGAAGAAACAGAAAAATCAGAAAAACTCATATTTTTGCAGAAGGGAGGTACTACATGCCTTGAAATGCAGGTAAAAACAAACAATACTTCATTGAAATGCAGTCAGAAAGGATGGCAATGATTTATTATTTTATTATCTTTTTTCCTTTCCAAGCCCTCCCTTTTCATATTTTTTTAATTGTTATTATTTAATAAGTTCAGGCAGAGATATAATCTGGAGACCAAATTCTAAAGAACAGGTCATCTCCAGAGCTTATGGCTTTCTAATGGAGACCAATTTCTCTGCTACTTAGAAATCCACTTGCACGGTGCTGTTTGGATGTTGTTTGCAGTTTGCATGCATTTCCAGCATAAACCTCACTGAGAACGTTACGGTGAATGAGGCACTTCTGTCACGAGAATGTGTTTCCTTTATATTGTCAACTGAATTTAGATTATGCTGAGTGATGGTATTTTTATTGGTTTTTCTATTAGCCAAGTGTGATAGAGAAGAAGCTGCAGGAAGGAGAATCTGCTGGCACTTTGGTTACTTCTCATCAAATCATTATCCAGAAAACTATCCCATCATCCCTAGAGGTTATTTTTAATTCATTTGATTTTAAGCTACATCATTTTCTTAGTTAAATACAGAGATTACGGTCTTAAAGTCAAATAACGGGATGCTGATTGCATAGTCAAAGCAAATCACATAGCACATTTGCATGAGGAGGAAAAAAGATGCTAAAATTAAGTTTCATTCAGAATTTTTAGTAGTATGCTTAGTTTATGCAGTTTGCTGTGTTGTGCTTCTCCGTTTAAACAATCCTGAAGGGCATTGATGTTCTAACGAAAACAAGGAAATTCAGTGCAGGCTACATACAGAAGAGTACTATTCTAAAATGTTATTAACAGCATGTTTGTGACAACTAGGGTACAGGTGAATAGGCTTATTTGCCCTATTTTTGTAATTTGTTTTTGACTGTAGTTTGTGAAGCACTGCAATATGTGATTTTTAAGCCCAGGTTGATTCCAATCACCATTAAAATTATGTGCTGACCTGCTATTTTGCTTCAAACAAATACAGAAATAGTGTGGCAAAAGTAATATTTTTGGGTCCATGTTATATGGGCCTCTGAAGAGAGAAAATATGCAAAGAAATCATATTTTGCCTAAGGTGATTCTGTTTATTTGCTTGATAACTGCACAGAGAGGTACAATGCTAGAACTTACTATATGCTTTCAGAAGAAGCAACATGATTTCTTAAAAGTCTTCATAATTTAGTGCTCCTGAAGTACAGATAAACCTGCAGATATTCTAATTTAGCTTTTATATCTCAAATATAGGGCACTGAGGATTGGGTTATTATAGACAAAATACCCTCTGAGGTAGTTGATGGTGAATCGGAAAAAAATCTGGCATACAAAGTAGTGACTGTGAGCAGTAAAACTGCCTTTCCACCTGAGATATTAAAATCCAGTACCATTCTAATGCAGAGCTTTGAGGACTTGGAAAGTGAAATACAATCCAATGAGGAGAATAAGCAGAAAATGTTCACACTAGGAAAGTCCTATGATACTGTATCTGGGAAAATTGTAACCATGACAAGTAAAGCTAAAGAGGGCGAGAAAGCAGTACAGCCTTCAGGAGAAACTTTGCAGAAACTGGAAAGGGAAGTTCAAGAATCTGTGACGATCGCTCCAATAGTGGCCAAGTATGAAATCCTCAAGCCTGTCACTGATGAGAAAGCCAGGCGGGCAACTGATGTGCAGAGCGCGAGAAGAAAGCTGTCTGACTCTCTGACACCCATAAAGGAAGCAGAATCTCAGTTGCAGAGTCCTGAAGAGGAGAGTTTGAAAAAGACACTAAGGATGGACCAGGATTTGCAGTTACTTGGTACACTGGAAAGCTTACAGCTTGGCAAAGCAGAAAAGCGTCTTGGCAGAGAAGCTGTAAAAGCAGGGGCGTTTGCCCGGACAGATAAGAGCCTGTCTGAGTGGAGATATTCCAGAGAACAGCCATTTACCATTGCTACTGCTCACTATGTTACTGAGTCGTCTGCATCAAAAGTAGTGGTAACAAGTGGCTTTGACTTCACGCCACGATTTAAAGATAAAAGCATGACTTCTTTTAGGCAATCCCTTCACACCACCCTAGCTTTGAGTTCTCTTGCTGCCTGGCTTTATGTTGACAGCAGCCAACCCAGCTTATTTTTTTTCTCTCATACTTTGAATCCGTCTCACAGTCTGAAGCAGACATTATATAAGGCTTTCAACCTTTCTGGTTTATGTACTGAAATTCAGTATTGCTGCTGTGGCTTGTTAATAAAAGGAAAAAAAAAAATATTTGCTTAAACCAGCAAAACGCCAATGCTAACAACTATGCTTTGTAACTATTGCTTACTACAGCCATTATGAATTCGCTCTGATTTATTTTCCCATTCTTTTCCTGTTTCCAACCTCTCCGTGCCCCTGCAACCTTCTCTCCTTTTCCTCTGTCTCTGCCTCTGGTTTTGGCAATTAATATGTCTGTGCATATGGGTCTGCCTTTTTTCTGTGTATGACTCTACATTTCTTTGTCTATTTAGACTAAACAGTCCACCAGTGAAAAAACCTTGGATGGTTCAGATATCTTCACTTTAATAGAGTCCGCCAGAAAACCAACTGAGTTCATAGGAGGGGTTACTTCTACTTCCCATACCTGGGCTCAGGTGTCTGCTTGATTCCCTCCATTGATGTCATAACCATGCACCAATTACTTTTGCTTTTCTATTATTTCGTGATTTTTTGCACAATATGGAACTGTATAACTAATGCATGTATTCATGTGTGTTTTCTTTTGATTCAATGGACCACAACAGAAACTTCACCAAAAAGGAAAAGGAAAAAAAAAAAGTCAACAACCAGCTTTTCTTTCATTTCATTTTATTTTGGTCATTTTGCGGGGTGCTGTATTTTGCCTTTGTAAAACTCACACAAAAATACCAATGAGAAGAAGACCAACATCAAAATTTCTCTTCACTTTTAAAAATTTTGCTTCTTGCTTTGTTTTCCATCTCTGCTTTGTTGATAACATCCTGAGAACAAATATCCATGCAATGTGGGAGAAATAACTTGGCAAAATATAATGCCCGTTTTTTTAAATTTATGTTCACAGGACATTAAGCTTGGGCACTACTGCAAATAGTGTCTGCTTCTGATGCTGAGAGTTTTTTTCCTCCTTCCCTGCAGAGAATAGAGACGACAACGTCTCAGGAGATAACTTCCAGTGACATGAAGCAAGCAGTTCAACTGGATCAGGATACAGTGCAGAAGGTTGTACAGGAGACTGTAGTTGTCAAGGAGAGACATGGGATGGAGGTGCATGCAGGCGGGGATCCTGCTAAAGTGGCCGGACTTACGCTGGATGCCCAGGCTGAGGCAGCGTCGGCGGTGGCTGCCGGCGTGAAAGGGAAGGAGGGCTCTGCTGGGACTGAGGGGGCGAAGGAGGAAAAAAGGGAGGAGGCTGGGAAAGCCCTAACCAAACAGGAAGGAGTCGCTGCCGCTGCTTCGTGTGAGCAGGCAGAGGAGCACAGAACAACAGTCCAACTTTCAGAGTCTTTGGAAAGAAAACCTCATTTTGAGGTAACTTGTTGTTAAATTAGTCATGTCTGTGCTGAATTGTGAATGTAGGCAATAGTAGGCTAAGTTAATTCCTGTCATTGAAAGTAAAGTGCTCCCAGCTTGTATGATTGCACTTTTACAGGAAGCAGGTTTTTTCTCCTCTTATTTCCTCCTTGCATGTCACCTGCAAGGCTTGTTGCTGGTTTCCATCATTAGCAAAATGTCATGCATGCTTTACTTGAAACTGCTTTTTATGCTGCAGAGAAATACCAAATTTCATGGCATTTTATGCAACAAACAAGATCAGCTGGCATTCTGTTTGGGAAAGCCTATCAAGGCTGGCAAAGTTCACATATCCTCAAAGATAGGAAATAGATTGTTTTTTCCATTCTTGGTGCAATTATAAATAAGTGTACTATATCTTAAACAGACTAGGTTCCTTATCTTAGCCCCATTAATAGAATTTCAAGACCTGTTTTGTGCAGGGCTTTTTCCTCAGAGATAAAAAGCCTAAGCCTGCACAGAATTCATTCTCTTGTCATTCTAAGAAAACGTAGAATCACAGATTCTCAGAACAGTTGAGGCTGGAAGGACCCTCTGGAGGTCATCTGCTCCAATCCCATGATCAGGCAGGGACATCCAGAGTGAGGTGCTGCCCAGGACCATGTCCAGAGAGCTTCTTCTGAGTATCTTCAAGGAAGGACATTCCACAATATCCTTGGGCAACCTGTGCCAGTGTTCAGTCACTCTCAGAGTGAAAAAGTGTTCCCTGACATTCTCAGGGAACCTCCTGTTTTTCAACCTGTGATCATTGCCTCTTGTAGTATTTTGAGCATTTTGGTCTTTGTTTTTGTAAAATCCAGGGAAGTGCTAAATGTCACCAGCATTATATACATGAATGTACCACTGTAATGAAGAGAATTTTCTCTTTTTTTTTTTTTTTTTTTTGTTTCATGCAGAACACTTTTTAATTATTCTTTTTTTGCCCCAAGCAAAAAAAAAAAAAAAAAAGTTCTGAGAAATGCATAAGCTTTGCTAATTGCTCCAATTCGTTCTTTTCCAATTCATTCTTTTTTGTTCATGCAGTCGCCAGTCGTGAAGACTGAGACTATAAGTTTCAGCAGTGTTCCTGCTGGTGGGGAAACCCTTGAAATTTCAACAAAGGAAGTGCCAGTAGTCCATACAGAAACAAAAACCATTACATATGAGTCTTCTCAGGTAAGAAATTCTGCAAAAGACATGGTCTAATTTAATTTGCCTTTAAGGAACCCATTTCTTCACCCATCTTTAAGTGTATGCTTTAGTGTGAACTAGTATTAAATATTAGTATGAGGAGAATGTACATAAGAATAACTTACCTGAGGGCCACTATCACATCCTGGTGTAGGGCCTTTCAAGAGCATTGATGAAACTGCAGATTTAAAAGCGCTATCTGCTCATCTGTGCTTCCAGAGGGGAAGGACAGCCTCCAGATGCACAAATACTGACATATGGTTGGCCTAATAGCAGTTTTCCCCTACCATAAGAAGAACTTTATGAAGAGCTGTAGAAATAGGGAAGTTTAATAGTCCAGTTTTTGCTTCCCTGTGCTCAGGAGCATTTTTTCAGTGACTGGTTTTCTCTTCTGGTTTCTAGGTGGATTGCAGTGCTGACTCTGAACCAGGTGTATTGATGAGTGCACAAACTATCACATCTGAAACCACCAGCACTACAACTACTACACACATCACCAAAGTAAGTCCTCAGAAAACAGGGATCTCCTTTCTCACCAGGGTGTATGCTATCTTAGCTTTGGTTCTATGATTTATTTTAAAAAGGGAACACATTTTGATACTCTTTTGACAAAATGTCGTACATTTACCATAAATACTTGTCTTTATTCACCTGTCTTTGGCTATGCTGATTTGATTAACACATCATCCAATGACTTGACATGAATAATAAAGCCTTAGGGTATGTCTATGCAAGCACAAAATCTTGCTGTACAGAAACATTTTATTTAGCTGCAAATGCTACCAGGAACTGGAAAGAGTATAACCACATTGGAATCATATGGTAGCCTGGAAGGAATAACTTGTCTGAACATGAGGTTCCATTGACATGACTATGCCTTTCAGCCCTGAGATATTAGCAATGCACAGTGTTAAAAGCACATAGTGAATCCATGTCCTGTAGCCATAACAGGGCATTCAGTCAGCTCCAACACTTCAGCTGTGTTCTGGATAGTACCCTGAGGAACTTGCCCACAGCCAGACTGAAAGCTCATCTGCACAGACAAACCATGCTGTGTCTTCCCGGTTCTAAGGTAGCATTAAATAACAGTTCCTCCTTAAATAGAAACTCTCGTAGTGCTGTAACAGCTCTTCTACCAATATTCACTGAGAACAGGATTTCATCTTTCTGCAATGAAGTTCTCCCATTAGTAGATGAGCCATACAAAGGCCATGCCATCCCATATGCCATTCTGAAACAAGCAGTTGGACTTAAATAGGTCTGAATATGGGGCTGTCTGTATTTCCATTCTGTTTTTCATGAGACAAGTTAGCCATTTTTGACATACAAACATCTCTCTTGATGCATGTGCAGATTAACTAGAATTATGAAATTACCTGTTGGAAGGACATCTGGAGATCATTAGTCCATTCAGAGCATTCAGGCCGACTCCAGAGCTGCTCACTTGCAGTACAGGGTTGTCCCCTCTGCACAAGCTGTTTGAGCTGCTGTGGTCCAGTCCTGAGAGGGTTACTGCATTGATCATCTGGGGATGAGTAGCAGCACTCTAAAGTAAGTTACTGATATGCATTTTTGTCCCTCCCATCTAGACTGTGAAAGGAGGCATCTCAGAGACAAGAATTGAAAAACGAATAGTCATCACAGGAGATGCAGATATTGATCATGATCAGGTAAAATCTACAAACTGTTAAAAAGGCTACCCTGAAGACTGCCAAAGAGAACATATCTAAACATTGCTTTGACAGATATTATTCATACTGGCATGCCTCAAATTAAGCTGGAATAATAGTTAAATCAGTGATGGTATATTTCATATTTTAATCATTTTCCTCATTTGTAAATTGTGTAATATGTCATAAATCTCTCCACCTTGCTATTGATCATGCATGTTCCACCTCCTTTTTGTTTTTGCCCTTCTGTGGTTTCCTTGGGATAGGCGCTGGCTCAGGCAATTAAAGAAGCCAAAGAGCAGCACCCTGACATGTCAGTGACCAAAGTAGTGGTACATAAAGAGACAGAAATCACACCAGAAGATGGGGAGGATTGACCACAGGTAAGAGGACCAGATGATTTTCCTAGGCATTTACTGGGCTGGCATGTTGCAGATGTTGTTTTCCTACCATATTTCACCTTTAACTCTTCACTTTCTCTCACTGGCATTTTCAAGTTGCTGGTTATCAGTTCTGATATTTGAAAGTAAACCACATTCAGCTCAAGATATCTGCCTTCCTTAAACAGTGCCAGCTGGAGAAAGAGAAACTACTCATTTGCTTTTGTTGGCTCTCTGAAAAGTCCTCATTGTCCATGCTTTGTTATAGCCTAATTTTCTACTTCTGAAGTCATAAAAAATCTGTTGTCTGCTTTTGTGTCATTTAAGAACAAAACCAATTTGTTCTTAAAGGTGTGCATTTTTGTTTAAAAATGCCAAGGGAAAAACCTACAGCTGCTTTTTAAATGTGTTGCACAGATATGTTAAAAGTTATGCTTCAATTCCCAACTTGCAAAGTTATAGTCCAATTTGCTTATAAATGCAGTAAATTAGTTTGTTGATATTTGGGTGTCTTGGCTTTCTTGTACTTGAAAGAGCATTTAATGTTTTAAAGCAGCATTGTTTATCAGGACGAGATGATAATGCAGCTTTCCTTGTGTCTAGCTTTTTCTCAGTAAAGGCATGCTCTCCAATAGTGGCTGGCTAAACAGACGTCTCAATATTCCCATATTTATTCTGTGTGCAGAAAAATGTCATGCATACTAACCTGCTATGCAAAAGCTCTTAATGCCAGCACCATTGCATAAATTGCTTTGAATGCTGTATGCAGAAGGGGAAGAAAAAGCTGCTTGTCAGATTTGTTGAATCGATAGCAGCATTTTATTCTTAAAACAATATGTATTCCCTAGCACTTGGTGTAAGTAACAGAGTATAATGCACAGCACCTTTTGAAGCTCTATGGCTCTCCTGCTTTTGGATATACAGACCCTAAAGAAAACTGAATTTCAGTGTCAGTTATTTATTTGGAAGATGGAACCAGTCACTAAGGAGTGAGTAGCTGTGATTCTTGTGGTATTCTGCTAATTGTTTCAGAGACAGCTCAGTGTGGCTTGCTTAAAAGTCTATTGATGTCACCAATTCTTTCCATTGGCATCAGTGGACTTT
Source organism: Vidua chalybeata (assembly GCF_026979565.1). Taxonomy (NCBI): domain Eukaryota; kingdom Metazoa; phylum Chordata; class Aves; order Passeriformes; family Viduidae; genus Vidua; species Vidua chalybeata. The sequence continues at coordinate 103,613,670 of NC_071530.1, forward strand.
GGATTTGGTCCAAGTTGCTTATAGTAGGATATGCCATTTTGAAGCAGCTTTTCTTATATGAACAAATTGACAAAATCTCTTTTGCAAGAGAGTAGTTCCTTTGAATAATTAACTCAGTTCTCTTTTCTGCAGGAATAACCTAGAATGCATATGAATCCAGACATGCATATCAGTAGGAATACGAGAACCTATATGGAGTCTCAGTTCCAACCTGACTGACTTGTATCTGTCTATGGAAAATTTCAGTACAGAAGAATTGATCTTGACCGTTAATAAAGAAACTGGCAGAGATACCTTCCCATAGAAAGCAATCTGAATCAGCAGCAGTTAAACAATATTGCATGAAGCAACAATAAAATTACAGAAAAGCAGCATTTTTAATTTTCTTAAAATGTCTAAGTTTTCAGCTTTACCTGCACGTTCATAAACAATATAAACAGTGATCTCATGTAACACATAAACAGTTCATGCCTTTCACAGTTTCTGAAAGTCTAAACAAATTAAGATTTGTTAGGTGGCAAGCCTTTTGTTTACAGATATTGTAAATGAAAATTACCCCGAAAATGCTAGAAGCTGTATAGGTACTGTGTATAATGTTTTACCACACATTAGATGTGCCAATAACACAGTTTATTCAGTAAACAACTTGAATCTTATATTTGTTTCATCTGGTTTTATTACTGCCCGATAAACAATGATGAATCTTTACTCTTATCAAAACATATAAATGCTTACAAAGTGTGCTTTGTATACCTGACTGAATACCTTATGAGGTAGTAATGATTTTAGTATATTAACTTTAATGATTTTTGTCAGCATTGTTCAGAGTCAGCTTCCAGTCACCCTTCACAGATCCTAACCTTGTAAATTATATGTAGTTATTTTGGAGAAAAAAAAAAATCTGTATTTTACTTAGTTTGCAGCTTTAGAAAATTATTAATCTGAAATAACTGTGATGGTTTTCTATTGATTTCCCTTTTGTTCTCAGAGGAAAAAAAAAATCTGTTTGAGAATCTGGCCAGCATTTACTATCTAGTTCTAAGTCAAGCCTTAACCTGTACAGAACATCCACTGAAAACTCGCTAGTGTCCAGCTCTAATACCCACGGAAGGGATAGCGTCCATTACACTGTCAGCTGCATCACAACACATGGTGAATGTATGTTTCTGCATAGTGAAATAAAAGTGGTAAATGCATCTGAAATCGTATTGTTCTGTGTCTAAAAGCACCTAGTGGTCTTTAGTATTCAAAACATCAAAATGTTATGTTTGTAAGACACCACAGGTTTCACTCATGTGCACAGTGTAGATGTGTTTTGTCTTCAGTGGCTGACACTGCACAGTGCAGACAGTGGGAGTTAGCAGAGAATCCAGAGGCATGACAGTGTTCACCTTTGGGCGTATGACATTTGCAAAGGAAAAGGACTGTTTGGTTCCTTCTGTTTTCTCTGGTTGTGTAACATTTCACCAAAGCTAAATGAAGAATTTTGTTGTTGCTTAGAAAGTAAAGGCCAGTAGCGCTTGATCCAGATCCACTCTCTTTTTGTACTTTGGCTCTGAAACATGGATAAAATTCTCTTTAAAACAGTATTACTTACTGGTTCTTTTTTTTTTTTTTTTTTCCCTTCCTTTGCTGCATCTCACTGACACTCCCCTGGTCGTTTAAGAGAAATTTTTAATGATTAGTTCACCCTTCAATCTGTATTTCCTTGCAGGATTGAAAGGCAGTGGGTACAAGCAGACTTTTCAGGACATAAAGGGCCAAATTTGCCCTTCGTTGTTTACACGGGGCTCCCTCCCATTGAAGTCAATGGATTTGCCTTCAGTGGAGAGCAGGATTTGACCCAGTGACTTGTTAATAAATGTTTATTTTCATAATTTAGAAAGAAAAATAGTATATATAGAGAGAATAACCTGTAGATAATAATTAAAAGTAATATCCCAAGGCTTTTAAAGCTTTGCCCTTAGTCTCCAAAACATCTTCCTTCCTCCAGCCATTCTTCATGCCTTTAAATCTGGAGTGCTAATGATGTAACCCCTCCCTGCATCGCCAGCATTGTTACCTCTCACCTAAGGACCGACGCAAAGCTGACGATCTGTTGTGATCTTTGATGGCCCTCTCCTCCTCCTCCTCCTAGTCCAAGTCCATCTCTGTTCTCATCCCCCTGAGTGATAGTAGGCTCAGCTCTCTGGTGCCACTGGTGCCCAGCGGCTGTCAGGAGTGGAGGAGGTCCTCACCCTGTCTTGGCCGATGGCACACCAGGTCCTCGCTACTGCATCAGGAGTTTAAAAATAGACTCTGAAGCCATATTGATCCTCCTTCAGGTGCCCCTCATGTTGTCAGCTAAGAAACAGCATTGTATTACCTCAGAGAGACACAAGGTGATCGCACTGCCTTCTCTCCAGAGTTAGCATTATATTTTAGCATGGCTTGAGGAGATTGTACTCTGGTGATCCTGCACAGTATGTACGCTGTCTAAAGATATTGCATTGTAGGAAGTTAGTCTCCTTGGAAAGGACACTCACCACTAAGATACTGCCTAAGCGCATATAAACTATGAGGAGATGAGAGTGGACAGGCAAGGACATCTCAGTGCCACTGTTGGTAGTAGACCCTTGTTTGGAGGATGGTTCCTGGAAGTGATAGCTTTGGTTTTTGTTAGAAACTGTTTCTTGGGTTGTCTGCCTAATGCTGTGCCACATGAAATAAAGAGCACCTGCCTGTTTCTACCAATCATCTTTTGTCTCCGTCTCTTCTCATTTATCGTTGGTCTTTGTCTGGCTTCTTGACATAAACCAGCCTGGAAAACAAACCATCAGGTAGTGTATTACTTGTGGGCAGTGTTGCCAGCACAGACACTTAGCACAGGAGGCAGCCTTCCTTGCTACAGCTGGAATCCCAGCTCAATCCTGAGAGAACTGACTACTCTGAGCTGTTGTGCTAAGGACTTTGCACACCAGACAAGAATGGGCATAGCCAGTGACCACAGCAATAGTGACCATTTCACATACAGAAAGAGTGAATACATCACACTGACATTTTTTAAGGCTGCTTGGAATCCCTTAACATTTATGCCCCTGAAGTTTTTTGAGGCTGTCTCATCACAAATGGCAAGTAATGGTGTTTCTGTGCTCAAGCAAATATAAAAAACATTTAATGAGCTTCTAAATCCATATACTAGATCAAAGCAAGGGTTTAACAGCTTAGCTTTATTTCTTCCCAGAGAAGATTTAGGCAGCTGGTGAGATGATGTGCTTCATCTGTACAACAATTTGTATCCGCAAAAATGATAATAAATAGTTCTTCATGGCATATAAATTGGACATTGAGTCCAGGCTTCAGTTTGGCAATCACACTGGCAAGTCTTGCTGCAGGTTTCTTTCCTTACAACAGAACAGTTCTGTCAGTTAAGATCAGAAAACCCATTTACAAGCTTCACCTTTACAACTTCACAGGTAATAAGGATGAGATAAAGAAATGCATTCCCCTTTTTTATACCGGAACAATAATGGTCGAGATTCTTCAGAACTAGGAATCAAATCATTATTTTTAATAATGTTTCCTAGTTATTAAATGCTGAGATTTCCTGCAGTCCTATATAGATCCCAAGGTACAGTGGTGGTTTGAGGTACTATGGATGGACTATGGGTGGACAAGTAGATGGCTATGAGAAACACTTAACTCCATTTCTTATGTTATTTTTAAAGAAAGAAAAATAAGGACTTTTCTTAAATCAATAGATTCCAAAGGCTGTATCAATCTTACACTGCCAATAGTGGGTTTCTGTGTCTTTTGTCACTAATGTTATGCCACATCAGCAAAGTCTGCCCGTGGTTGCTCCAGTGCCTCAGAGCAACACAAAATACAAGCCTTCCTAATTAAAACTCGATCATACTTAAAATTACTATTTTTACTTGTGCATCTTGTAGTTACATCTCAAGGATTTACATATAGATAAACAATGGGGCATATTGTTGTTAGTTTTTCTATAAAAATATTTTCCATACGTTTCTGTATTCACTATCTGTAACTAGATAATTCCATTACCTTGCAATGTTAGACCCTGTTCAGACTGTATATTAGTCTGGTTTATGCCTTTTGTTTCCACCTCCACCCTTTTTTCTGACTCCTGTTCAACATCAGTCGTGCTCCTCAGCTGGAACTAATGGTTCCTGTAAGGGCTTCTGGAGCAGAATTTCAAATATCCTTATTTAAAGGGAAACCAGTGTGCTCAAATTACACAAAAAAAAGTCACTCAACTTTCTTCCATTATCTCATGTTCCCAAATTCATCTATAACCTCCATAAATCAGTGACCTCACCCTTGTAGCTGAAATGACCATCACTCACTGTAAGCAGAATTAATGGCCTGTCTTTGAGCATGACTACAGTGACATAAAAGGGAAAAGAAAAATGAGAAAGAGTTCTGACACTGGATATTGTTTTCATTTTTAAATACATTAGATTTTTATCTCTACAGTCTACCAGCTCTACTTTCTCCAGTACAAAATTTAAATTACAAACCTTTCATTCTTGGGTGGGGTGGGTTTTTTTTGTCCAGAGTTTGGCTAGGAATTTCTTTTCCATTTTCTAGAAGTATCTTTGTTGTCTGCTGTGGTGAGGTGTACCATGACTCTTAACTTCTGTGCATAACCAAAGCTTGGGCAATGTCAACTAATAGGAGCTGCAAAAACGCAGACCCCAGAACGTGTGCGGCTTTCAAGCTGCCTGAATTACAACCCAGAGGTTGTGTTTCCACACAAGCATTGCCTTACAGTGCACATGTAAAGTACTGGCCATGTGTTATTTGGTGGATAATCCTGGGTGGCTATAGTGTAAAGATACAAGATTAGACAAAGCACATTAAAGGGCTCAGGGAAGCTGTATCATAAACGCTACAAAAATGCAAAGAAACAAAGCAATATATCTGAGTATACAAAGAAAATAATTAAGAACTTTCAAAGCCTTTTCCAGTAGGAAAAGTCCAGCTAATACAATATTTCCTTAAATCAAGGGTCTTTCTAGCCCAGGTGTCCTTTCTCAGTGGATTTAGGAGGCTGTTTCTCAGACATACTGGTTTTCTGGCCAAACAGTTGATGCATTTGGCATATGAAGGCTTCTAAAGGCATTTATATTCCTGGAGTCCAATCAATATACAACTTAGATAGATGTAAATCATTTTATATAGTCACAGAGGTGGTGAAAATTTAACCACTCATCTTTAGAGCTCCTAAATCCTAAGCTACCAGACTAACATATACGTTTACACAGAACAGTATTTGTTCTAAGAGTATTTTGGTGAAATCATCCTTGAATATACATTAAACAATATATTTTTGTTTTGGTTTGTTTCTTTCCATTCAAAATGCCATCTGGTGATTGACATGTAACAAGATTTTTTTCCTGCAATCAATGAGATGTCAGTACAGGTACGTTTTGACATATCATTCTATAAAAAGGGAACAACACAAAAACACTGCAACATGTGGCCTGATATCATAGAAATAAATGACTGACTTGAATACCTGTGTGATATGGTTCTTGTGATGACAACACATCTGCTTACTCTGGGAAGACAGCCTGTAATAGTTATCCCACCACTTCCTTCGGCGTTGCATTGTTTTCCCCAGTCCCGGGCAGCTCTGGGGAGCCCGGCTAAGGTGCTGCTTCTCATTGGGACCGGGGCTGCCGCGTGTCCCGGGCGCTGTGGTGTTCAGCGCACCGGCAGTGGGGCTGGCCGCACTCTGTGGCCGGCACTAGAGCGAGACAAAGAAGCGAAGGAATGTCCAGTCTGTCCACACGGTTGGCTGGAGAGCTTTTATTGTCACGTGGAGCTGCAATGGAGAACCGCAGGCGCTCCCTAGCACCACGTGGACAAAATGGCACTGGGACCGAGGACGCATGGGATTTTATAGGAGGCGGGCAGACGGGGGCAGAAGCCCCCCTCGCCCAATGGGGGCAGACAATGGGGGAGTGACGTGGACTGCGGTAACCAACGGGGACACAACAGGGGCGGATACAGGGCTCCGGGATGAACGGGGTTGCGGAGACAGGGTAACAGACACAGAACTCTCAGGAGTGAGCAGGGGGGTGGTTACAGGACTGGCATGGGGATGCTCCAATGGTGAGTGACCCGGAGCGGACCACCATGGCAGGGGGGAACATGGGGGTGCACAGGGGTACACAGAACCGGCTAACTAACATATATCAGAACCCCTAATCTGAACCCAAACCCGGAATGCAACAACTTCCCAGTTATTTGAAACTCTTTTTGGCCTTTCTTGCTTACTTTCATAATCTCCAACTTAACCCACCTGTGTTTGATCTATCAGGATTCTCTCTGCATCTTTTCTTCTTCCAACTTTTCTCCCAGCTTTTGAGCAAACCGTATCTGATGCTTCTCTTTCTATTCATTTTGCCATTGCATCTTACCACACCTATCAACCTTCTTTAAAGTCTTGCTAATTCTCTGTCCTGCAGTCTTCCCAATTCATCCATAACCACTTCAACTCCTACAATGATGATATATCCTATCCTTAAGTGCATATTTCTTTGCTTTCATATCATTCTACAAATGTCAGTCTTGGTTCATTCTTCTCATTACTGGTGTCTTTCCTACGAGTGATTTTATCAAGCAGCACTCTCTGATATTTTTTTATAGCCACTTTCTCCCTCTTCAACCTTCATCTGATCTCTTTCAACATTTGCTCATTTTCTCTCACATTGACACTTGGACCTTTCATGTTTTCTGGTCCATTAGCTTTGATGAGTTGTCATCTGCTTTCAGACCTTTCAAACCCCATCCCTACTTTCTCTGTTCCTCTTTCTGACCTGTCACTAAAAAGCATGCATGATGGAAATGCTGTAGATAGTTTGCCTTCAGTACAATAAACACTCTTTTCTCTAACAGTATTAAACTACACTTTTCTATTTAAATAAATCCTAGCCCCAAGAAGAAAATCTATGTGCTGCCTCTTGCTTCTACTTCTTTCTGCATGTGCTCCTGCCAATACTTTCCAAGGAGAGCATAATTAACATGCAGAATTAACAAGCAGAATGACTATTACCAGCCTATCTACTTCCTCTTCATTCTCAACTTGCCCTTTTCACAGCCATAGAAGTATTTTGTCTATTTCAACTCCTGACAGCCTCAACACACCCTCATGATTGCATCCCAAGGGATCTTTCTCCTCACAGTATCAATTTTATTTCCTAAATTTTTAGTTCCTCTCATGGTAAAAATGGTCTGCTCTGGTCCCCACCAAGTCCCAATTTCACATGTAGGAGCATGTTGTTGACATTATCTAGAACTGCTCTCTCCCATTCTGGAGGCCAGTCTGTTTGTCCCCACAAGAAAAGAGCACAGCAGCTCTTCTCCAGGCTCAGGCTCAGGACCAGTATTTTTCTGTTGTCCCCCATGACTTGCCCTCTCTGTAGACACATTCCACACTTTTCTGTCTCAATCCTCCTCTCTGTGCTCATTTAAGCCCTTCTGACTCTCTATCCACTCTTTTAGCAAAGGCCCTCCTTGTTTCACTCCACTTTTCTGTGGAAATCTTTGGAGCTCATGGCATGCATCCAATCTTCCTTTACACTGCTTTGCTGATCTTCCCCAGGAATGTGGATTCAGCCAGCCCATATTTCTGTCTAACTTATTGAAAGTAAGGTTAGTATTGCTTCTCTTCAAGCAATTTGTGTTACAACTACAGCACTGTTTAGTAGAAAGAGCTCTGTCATGTGTGTTTCCACATTAGAACTTCTGTATGAAGGCAAAATAAATATACCCCCAGGAAATGTGGTATTTGTTAGTGTATGAGAGTAAAGAGGTAACACCATTGCTATGCTGACAAATAAACTGTTCTGGAATAAACCACCAGTTTTATTTCCATTGATAAAAATGCCCATGACCAAATGGGCATCTTCACTAGGGCCCAGCATTGTAGTCTCTGAACTAGAGCCGGATTCTACCTGATCTGCTCAGAGCAAGGGCTGAGGAACTGTTTCCTCCCATTCTAGTTTACATGACACTTATGTAAACCTTAGGAATACAGTGAAATGTTCCAATCCACACAAGCCAGGCTGCTGTGACACAGGCTGAGCAAGTGATCACTGCTCAGTGTGATCAAATGCGTCAGCGCATTTGTACCAAAATGATGCATCAACACCATTTATTCAGTCATGCTACTAAGCTCTCCTTCAGTGCATTTAATGCTGAAGGAGGAAGAAGGCATAGCAGAAGAGAGGCAGGCAAAGCATGGGTTCTGCCATAGCCTTGTGGGTGTCAAAAACCTTGGCTGGCACCCTGCATGTTCCATCTGTGTTGTGAAGTACATCAATCACTCCAGCAATTAAAGCTAATTGCTGTTGTTAAGACAACAGTAGGCCAGTTGGCTACCTACCCAAATTTTATCATTATATGTCCTTGTTTTTCCAGAAATATATGTACAATGTGGGAAGATGACTCCAGTTTCTCCAATGAAGTATGTTAATCTCCTACTGACAATTAACTCTGCAGTTTCAAGGAAGCCACCTGGGCAGGCCAAACCCCAGTGCTCTAGTGATTTAGAACAAGGGGTTTTTTTTGGTAAAAAGAAAATTAATTTGGCCAAAACTTAAAACCTGACTTTCACAGTGATGTGAAAAGATCCCACCAACAGCCTTTTCAAAATTCCATTAAAAGCATCAGTATTGTTGACATGTTTTGGTGGCAAAATCAATTCCTTCACTATGTATGATGGAACTTATTTTTGATCCTGGGGAAGATGATGTGACTGAAAGACAAGGTAATTGGTAATAGTTCAGGATCAAGAAAGCTGCATCTTATGCCCGAGTCTCAGTAAAAAAACTTTGTTATCATGTCAAACTCTATGCTGTCTTACAGCCTTAATTTTGTACTTCTTTAAGACAAAAACAATGGTGGCAAAGGGGAAGAAAAATCTTGTAGCTACTCATAAGAGAACAATCATGTGGAAGAAAGAAAACCTTCAGGTATATGCAAGTAAAATAAGGGAGTAGTGCTGCAGCACATGGTGATACAGAACAAGAAATGTGGGTTTTGTAAAAATCTTGGGGTTTTTTATTTAGGAAAATGAGGTAGGGCCGACAGTGCTAATGCAGAGCTTCTGTAAAGGTAACATAACCTATTTGTTTAAGTGATGCTTGGTATAAAAAATAAATCAGACAAAATGTACTACAGGTGCAACAAAAAGTTCAGATATGTATGACAACATATCTCTTCTGTTAGCATGTATCCTATAAAATGTACTCTTAGTCATAAATTACTAGCATTGCTGTCTCCAAAAGGAGTAAAAATAGCAATGGACTAATATCCGTCCACCATCTGAAACCAGCATATTTCACCTTTACATGCTATTACTTGAAGACCTCAATGAAGAAAGGTAAGAACAGAAAAGACCATCCCCATAATGTTGCTAAATTCCACAGCATGTCCTCATGTTATATAATACTAAACTGTAGCTCTAATCATGTCTTTAGATACCAACAGCTGTGTCGTTATTTGATGATATTTTTAATGTGTGCCAGAGAGAAACTAGGGAATAGAGTCTATATCCAATGCCTGCACAGTTGCTGTGCTGATGGCTCAGCCACGAGCCATCAAAATTTCAAGGGATTTCATTATGCGGTAATATTTGCATTTGTATTTTCCCCTTCACAAATAGGCATGAAACTACAAATTATGTGAACAAGATTGAAGTATTTCATTACTAAACCAGTAATATCTCTGTACCTACATGAAATCATGCAAAGCAGCTATTGCTGAGACTCCCAAGTGATCTGATTTCAGCTGTACATAATTTGATAATGATGTTCACCTTAAATTATCTGCTTGGTCAAAGAAGACTTGCATGCTCAGCTACTCTGGCAAATAGATTTGTTATAAGTCAATTAGTAAAGCTTTTGTCAAAATTGATGAACGCTGTGTTGGCACCAATAAAAACTCACCCACCTCTCGCACTGTTTTGCTGCTGGAGAGAGACATAGTCATCTTTTGAGACAACAGTAGTATCTAAGACCTGCTAATATAGATGTCTCTGCATCCATTTCTCTCCCAGTGGAAGAAAAAAGAAATGCAGACAGCAGAATTTCCCTCTTGATTCTCTTGGGAGTACACTGATGGATAGAAGTCATAATCCCATGAAGGCTTTGCTTCTGACAGGGCCAACCATTGTCCTCAGAAGATGTGGTATTTGAGTGCACTGAGAGCACTGGATCTGATGCTGTCTTTTGGATCTGGTGGTGCCTTTTCTAGCTGGTTTTCAGCAGTCTCCTTGCCAGCCTTCCCTGCCCAGTTACACTGTAATTAACCTAGAACTGAACAGGGGAGAAACCTGCCTCTCCTAGTTCTGTTTCCTATATCCCTCCCAGATGTTCTGCAGTGTTTCTCACCATTATGCATTATGGACCCCTTGGCTCTTATCCTTCTTCTAAAAAGGCTTTCAGCTTCATCTTGGTCATTTTCTCTGGGATGAAGTCACAGCCACACTTCCTGTTGAGCTTTACTGTCATCTTCCTGGTAAAAAAAACAGCGACACAAGTCACAAAACCTGAAGATCTGACCTTACCAAGCCTTTTAGATTCAACTGACAAATACAATATTCCTACTACGTTGATGACAGAAATTTTCATAGGCATCCATATCCATGTAAAGTGGCAGAGAAACTTCCCTTATGCCAACCTACTTGTCAGCCAATACCCGCAGCTTGCTCAGAGCCTGCTATGATGACAGTCAGGGCTAGGATCTTTCCACATTATCAACACCCATGTATTGGGTCCCAGTCCCTTTTGTGGCTATGACTGAGTATTAATCTCTCTGTTAGCAGAAGAGAAATGCATAAAATAGCTACCTGAAAAGAAGTTGAAGCCTCCTCTACTATTTTCTATTTTTATCTTTATCAAATGATAGCTGCAATATGTTTGTATCTATTTCCCAACAATTATTCCTTACAAATTCATAGTTCTTTATACCCTGCTGCTGTAGCTGATGAGCAGAAGTTCACAAATGCACTGTGTGTTAGTATTATTGCCATCAGAAAACAATTTTCAGTCTGTATTCAATATATCCCATTGCACATATTAAGGTATAATTAATTTCATGGCTGGTGCAGAATGATTGAGTATTTCCTTCAATATCCTTAACAGGAACTTCTTTTAGAATGAGCTCAGTCATTTGATGTGCAGAAACAGGCATCCCTCTCAAATTCACATAAAGGTAACTTCAACAGTAAGAAGCATGTGCCTAGCTCCAGCACAGCAAAGGTGAAAAGAAGGTCAGTACCTTTCCTCTGACAGTTTGTATTTTTGCTTCACTGGGGAAGACACACCCATCCACTTCACAATAGCGATCTGCTGTCATTCAGAGATCGCTTCCTCCACATGTCCATTTTGTGTGCTATGCTGGTCATCAGCATGGCTTGTCAAGACCTTGCTTTTGCAGATGATAGGGCAACCAAAACATTGACAGCAATTTCTTAACTTCTCCTTTCTTTTTATGTTTGAAATAAAATTATCAGGTAGTTCTCAGATCAGTCTTGGCAAATGATAGAGAAACCTGTCGTTTTGTTTTGATGTTATTTTCTGTATTTTTGCTCCAATGCAAGTACAAGTGAATTAGGCATGGCAGTGGCAGTGGGAAGGCACAGCTTCCAACATACGAGAGGAAATCTCACTGGGAGATGTTGTTTCAAGACATGGAAAAGGGTAGTGTGAGAATTAAAGTATGCATATTCCTTTCTATGGTGCCAGACAGGGAAAGAGTTGTGAAGACCAAAAAGGAAATAAAGCATCTGCCTATATCACACAGGTAAGCAGAAATATTTGTCTCTAAAAAGAGATTTAATGTGGAAAAGAAGGTCTGTATACCCTGAGGTCTAGGAGTCAAAATAACCTGAACAGATGGGTCTGAAGGATGTAACCCTAAAAGAAGGCTAGAGCAAACAGATCTATGGCAGATTTACAAGGTTGTACTGAAAGCAGGAGAAGTAATTTGGAAAAGAAAATTTACTATATGTTTGCACTCTAACAACCAAATTTGTGAACAGTACTTGCTAGATATGTTATTTTTGTTAGTACAAGATTTGGAGTCTGACTTGAAGCCAGGTGAGAAAAGAGAGAGGAATTCTGCTGTGGCAAGTTTTGATGGGGCAGCAAACAGAACTCTGCAAAGTCTTCCCATTTCTAGATACAACCTTTTGGGATTTTAGTAAACTTTATACAGAACATATACACTCCGCTGTTAGCAGGAACTCAAACTATCTCTTAAAGCCCTCTTGCCCTTTAAAACTGTATATCTTTAAATATACTGATACCTTTAAATATATGGATAAATAACCGTATATCTTTAAATATGCAGGAAACTGTTTGTGTAGTATTTCTCTGAAGTATGATCTCGCCTCAGAATTTTACTTCAGAAGACCAATATTCCTTCAAAAAGGATTTTTCCACCCATTATCTGGCAGTAAAATCACTAGAAATCAAAGCAAATCCTAGAACTACAATATCAGAACAGCCCCATAATCACAGCAATGAAAATCGAGGTCTATGAATACAAACAGATCTTTCAGAACCCAAACTGGAGAGGTTTATTTTACCATGTGAAGGTGAGACATGAGGCAAATATGGCTTAACTTTGTTAATTTTTTTTTCTTCCATGAGAAACTGTAAATACACAATCTAGAAGCTCCTGACCACGCCTCTAGGTTTAAGCAAGTGTATTGAACATAGGTTGTATTGAACACAGGTTGTATATCTGGCTTGATGTTTGCTGACTTATTTCACACTGACACACTGCAAAAAGAGAGGAACTAACAATTAATTAAGAGAGGAACTAACAATTCAGTTCATCATCAGTACACTGTATAGTTTGTTTTACTATACTGCCAGGAACCCCTGCTCACGGTCCACAGCTTCATTTTGCAAGATAGAGAGCACATACAGAACAAGAATGTGGATTCTTCCACTAAACACCTTACAGGCAATGCAAGAGAGGACTGCTTAAAGACACCTAGATTAATAGAAAGGGATGTGAGGGATAAAGGATCCCATGGCTTGTCTACTATAAAGAGTTTTAAAAGGGGAACTTTTAAGCAGGACATGAGAAACACTTTATTCATGTTTATAGAGAATTTCCAGAATAAACTCAAATGCAAGTTTTGATGGCTGGACTAGTGAGAGGACATGATTGTGGGGGCCAGTGAAGCAAGAAACTAAACTGTACCACGGTAGAATGGAGCTGAAGATCACACAGAATTTTATTCAGGGAAGACACAAACTCAGTAATCATGCTTTTGGGGCGTTTTTAGATAAGCTTATAAGCATGAGGAAATGGGCAGTTATAATCATCCCTCAATAAGGAGGTCACTGACATCTGAACATGAGGGGCCTTGAGAAGAGGAGAAAGACATTCAACAGACAATAAGTCAAAATTAAAGACAATGCTCTACAGGGTCTACATACCAGGTACCCAGGAGATAATAGAAGGGTCAGGTGAGATTGAGTGCCCTTTAAGACAGAGTGAGTGAGAGTATGTGAAAATAAGAAGACTAGAAAGGAAAAGCTGTCGCATCTTCTCTCTGGTCTTTCTGCACTAGTGATCTTGAGAGGGAAAAGGTACCTAAATCTTACTTGAGTTACTGCACATGTGAAACTTCTGTGAGCAACGTATTGTATGTTCAGGAAAAGCAAAGTAATTAGCTGAGCAGAATTCATGGTTAAATTGTTCCTGCAAACGAGCAAGCAAAAAGATTTAACAGTGTGTTAGAGGACTACAACAGAATATTGCTGAATCAAAGCAGCCTGCAATGCCTAAGGCTGTTATGACATATTCAGCCTCTGTATTGATAATACATTATCCTGTGGCTCTTCAACTGTCACAGCAAAATATGCAAACATATATAGTACTGTTAACAGTTAGTGTAGTAAGCTAATAGACAACATACCAATCCAAAGCTCTAACAGATGCTCTGACTTTTGCAGTGCATGAAATACTTAAATATTGTGATTATTAGCAGCCTCTTCTTGAGTATCACATGCAGTCTTGGGCACCATATGAAAAAGAGATAAAGCTATCAGGAAGTATCCAAAGGAGTGCCATGCAGCTGGTGAAGGATCTCCAGGGAAAGTCTTATGAGGCAAAAGTCACTTGGTTTGTTCAGTCTGGTGAAGAGAAGACTCAGGGGAGACCTCATTGCAGTCTACAACAAGTCACAGGGGAAAGCAGAGGGACAGGATCTTCACCCCGAGGGTGGTTGAGCACTGGAACAGCTTCCCAGGGAAGTGGTCATAGCACCAAGCCTGACAGAGTTCAAAAACCATTTGAACAAAGCTCTCAGGCAGAGGGTGTGATTTTTGGTCCTGTGCAGGGCCAGGAGCTGGACTTCGGCGATGTCTCTGGATCCCTTTCAATGCAAGATATTCTGTGATTCTAACAGTCTGTGTGTGATTAACCTACTGAGCTGTATGCTCTTAAGCTAATAAATTCACTTTCCTCTTTCCTTTTTAATACACAGCTACACCCGAGCTTTTCAAGCTAGAGGGCTCACAGAGGCTATCTCAGGTTCTTCTGAAATGCAATGGCAATTATGTTAGCAAAAGAGAATCCCCAATAACTGTATAGCACTTAAATTTGGTGATCTTAAAACAAACAAAAAGTTCCCTGCTATTTTTCCTCTAAATTTGGATTTGGACAGAGTTACAACACAGCTAAGTGCAGATTTTATGTGTTACAATATCTCCTGAGAAGCATTTGCCCTCCCAAAGTGCGAAAGGCACCACATGGGTTAAAAGTGAAACAATTTATTTCTGGAATATTTTGTGGATGTCATATACATGAAGATGTCATGTCTAAACAGAGGGGCTTCTGCTACTGAAATAAATGATATCTACAGAATCTATGTCATTATAAGAGGTGAAGTTTATAGCTGTTGTCATTTCACTCTCACTCCTGCTGTGTTTCAGTCTGTTTGAAAGACACCTCTGAAATCAGGGCTTGTACTGTTAAGGTACCAGTTGTATGCCCTAAGAAACTTCTAGTGCATGCTAGGACTGGTTTCATAGGCACTGACGGGAGAATGTCACAGAATGGTGTTATGGTGTAAGTGAGAAAAACCAGCCACTTTCTTTCATATGCATGTATTTGAAGCAAGAGTTATCCTAGCACTTTGATTTGCTTAAATGTGTATGGAAACTTGCTTGTTGTCATTTTAACAGCTGTGAAAGCTTGTAAGTGCACACATCTAAGGCTGACAAAAAGAACTCAGGTTTACTTCTATTAATAACAGTATACCTTATTAACACAAGAGGAAGTCTGGAAAATGCTGCAGTTACAAAATATCTCTAGCTTAAAATGTGCACAAAGGATCCCAGTTGTTATTTCAGTGAATGGTACCATGATGGACAGCACTGGCCAACATGTGGAAAATTATATTTTGACTATGGTAAGCTCAGAGAATGAGAGTCAATAGGCAATAGTGGTGTACCACACATCTGCTTTATTTGCATATATCTCCCCCCAGCAGGTAGGAACATCCACAATATCTAGTTGCATTTTATTTAAGGAGTGATGATAATTGAGGTGGAAAAGTCTGTGAAGGGACAGAATCTATTTTAAAGCACTCTAGGCTTTCCATTGACTTCACCTACCTGGCACCCATCATTAAAGGATAATCTGGACTGGCAACATTACTTTCTGTAAATTGGACTACTTGGCAGACAGTAGGCAGAACCACTCTGTTAATATTATGAAAATTGTTCTCTATCCTCTCCATCCCTATCCCATTTGTCTTATGTTACATACAGATGCTGGGACCAAGAGAGGACTGTAAGAATTGTTCCTGACCTGTACATGTCTATTATGGTATTTATGCAAGGTTTTTGAGAAGTTGCTGTATCTTCATTGGTATCATAGCTGGACGGTTGGTGAATTAGTTATGAAACTCCTCTAGGATTTTCCAAGAAGAAGTTCTTATTTTACCATATGTCTCTCTTCCATATTTATGAGACCAGCTGACTGCTTTCATATCAAAATAAACATGAAGGAAGACTGCAGAATATAGAAAGCAGAAATGGTTGCTTAGCCATCCACCTTGAATTCTGTGAATGAATACAGACAGAATGGTAAATGCAGGTTAGTTAAGTTGCCAATGCTCAACATAATCAGATTGTAAGTTTGCAAATATTCTGCTGCAAATATTCTGTAAGTGATAAATGTAACTCTATTTTAAAGTCATAGCACATTTCAAGCAAAAAGACTTCTTGTATTACCACCACAGGCTGTAGTTGTTTGGCTGAGATGTCAGTGGGCATTTAAACCCCAAGTATGTATGAGGTAAAGCAGAATGAGTAATGTTTGGGATGAGCACAAGGCATGATTGTTATTAATCTCTTCATACTGAGACTGAGCAATGTTCACTTGCTTCAAGTAATTTGGCAGTCCCAGCTGCTGAAAATATTTATATATGCTCTGTGAAAAAGACTCTAACAGACTGTAGTTATAAAACATAAATTGTTCAAACCAGGCAAAAGTAACTTTTACTTATTTCCATGGGACTAATAATTCACACAAACCTGTAATTTATTGCAAGTTATGCTTCCTGTACTTCCTGCAACTTGTACAGTATTGAAACACAGACCTGAATGTGGCTGCAAAGTCCATGCGCAGTTGAATTCAGTTTGAAAAACACACACACACACACACACACACACACAAAATACTGGGCATTCAAGCAGATGAAAGAATCTTGATCAAACAAGCTGGTAAGAATAGTCTGTTTTGGCAGAAATTTTGACAATCCTGTGGCTGAACAATGAATGCTGTTCTCAGGCCAAGTCCAACTGAACATCATTGCTCTAGGAGCAGCGGCACACCACAGTCCATTACCATTTTAGTGTGCAGTAGCTATATCCCATGGATTTTTTCCGATTTTCCAACCACTTTTACACAAACTCTCGGAATTGGAAAATCCAGAGGTTTCCTACCTCAGCCAGAAGCACTTATCAGTACTATAACTTCTTGCTGCAGCAGGCAAACTGCAAATTAAATTGTTTGCTATACCTGTTGCACTATACTTTTTTATGTTCTAGTCCTTACATTTCTTACTTTATTAACTGTGTTTACCCATCTTCCTAAGGACACATGTTATCCCTGGGGACCTTGTACAATAGTTGCATGCATCTAACCCATTATCTCAGAAGTCAAGGGCATTATTTTGCCATAGGTTAAATATTACAAGCTACAGTGTATTGGGTTACTTTCACGATTCTGCAATAGTAGCAAAGCTGACCTACAGCTATCAGGGTGCCCTGAAACACCACTGAAGAGTGCTGTGTTTAAAGTCAATATAGAAACACAGGTAGATCTGAGCTTCAGACAGACAAATTATTATGGTTTTTTGACACTAGATTTCAAAGAAAACTAGATTAAAAAAAAAGGAATTTGTGGAGTATGCTCTGGTAATACCAGACTTTTAAACAAAACAAACAAACAAACAAACAAAACAAAACAAAACAGCCAATGACAACAGAAAAAAACAAACAAACAAACAAAAAACAACAAACCACAACAAAAAACAACCAACCAAACACAAGAACAACAAAAAATCTCCAAACCCTAGTCCCTTTGGTTGGAATACTCTGCTCTGGTAATTCCTTGTCTGAATTGACACAAAGGATGCCGACCTACAAAGGCAAAATTAATAGGGCTCCAGAAAGAGAGAACTATTGTATATGTCCTAAACTATTGTATATGTCATTGCTTGTGGGCACCTGTTGTATCTGTCACCATGGTCCATACTGACATGGAGGAAAGTGTTTTGGTGGCCACCACATATTATTTTCTTATAGCTGCATATCTTTTTTTGTAGTCCAGTAAATACTGAGGACTCTTCCAAGCCTCTGGAAGATACTGAGTAGATGAGGAACAACAGAAGGAGAAGAGGGAAGAGCTGCTTAAATTGTGTAAAGTTAGTATTTCCAGCACATCATTGCTTTGATATACTTATCTTTAGATCTCTTAGCAATTTATAAAACTGTGGCAAGGCAATTTGTTTAAGATTGCACAACAGATGTATTGATCACAGTTGAAATCTATCATCCTTAACAGACACCTCTTTTTCTTCTGGATATGTTTTTGAATTCAAAGTCACAGCCTTTAATCTGGATGTATTCAGGAGATTATTTAAAAGGAAATGGCTGATATGTACAAAGTAAGTGATTGGCAACTATTTTCCCTTACCTCTCCTACCTACAGTTTTCAGTTAAAAACTGACAGTAATTTCTGATCTTATGTAAAGCTTTTTCATGTGTTTCTGAGATGATGAAAATCATTCTTATCTATAGTTTATATACCTGCATACCAGTAAAGATTTCTTTGTAGCCACTAAATCCCATAGCCAACAGTTAAAATCCCTTCATATTAAAGTATCATGAGGTCCAAAAATGGTAAGAGGATATCTTTTCTTTTGGGCAAACAATTAGCTACATGATATAAAGGTGAAGCTTACACTAATAAGGAACATGGAAGAAGATCCAGACTAGCTGACAGGGGATTGCTTTTGTTTTAAATAGTAAAACTAATAGGATTCAGTGTAACCATTGTCTTTATTCCACATTGTTCACACTGTGTAGCAAACGAGGATACAAGTAACCTCAATGCATTGAATTAATAAATTAAATACTGCTCTTGCAAAATCCAGTTCTAAGAAAGCAGATAAGGCAGTAATAATAATTATACTGATTCTAATACAGGATTTTCATTTTTCCAAACTCTCATTAAGCTAAATGGAGCACTAGGGATTTTTTTGTTTTGTTTTGTTTTGTTTTTTTAATCTTCTAAGAAATGAAACTGATGATTTACAGTAATAGCTTTGGATTTATCAGAAAATAAATTCTGTTGCATCTGAAGAGACCTAAGATGTGTTCAGTCCTATCTTTAACACTGCTTGACAGTGTCTCCCATGGAAATCAATAGGAGCCATTCTAGGTACTTTCGTGGATGTTGGATCTCTGTTGGAGATCTGCTCAGTGATATCTGAACACTATGGCATTTGAAAAGCTCCTGAAAAATAGAGGCACACACTTAAAAAAAAAATCCCCAAATGCAGGCTTACATTTTTCTTTCATACTTTAACATACAACTTTTTATGCTCTTGAGACTACTAGGAGACAAAGGTAGGCAACATTATAATTTAAAATCCCCTTTCCCCTCTCCCTTAAAAATGCACTTACACTTCTACTTTAATTTGGTAAATTTATTTCCTAAATTCTTTGTACAGAGCCATAGAGAGGGATATTTTTCAACAGGTTTAAAAGATTATTTCATAGCTCTCTGCATTATTCTCAACTTAAATTTTATAATTTTTTTTTCTGTATATGAAGTGATGTCTTCAAAAGCCAATGTTAGTCAATGAGCCAGTATTATCTATGCATTGCATTATAAATTATGGGCCCACATCTGCTTCCCTAGTGAGGGGCAATATTCTTACTGACTGTGAGGAGAATGAGCTCAAGCAAATTTTTAGGTGGCAGTTGTTCCCAGCTTCATTCTTTTTCCTAACAGGCCTATAATAGTCTCAAGATGTTTGTATGCACCTCAGGTAGCACACATAAATGTGAGAAATAAAATCCTCCCTGCAAAAATCCATTGTATTCTGCAACTGGGCAGTGATCAATATCCCTTATCTGCATTTATGAACAGAATAATTGTTCTTAATAGGCAGGATCATGCCATCTCCATAACTATGATGCCTTTCAGAACAGGCATTTTGATGGCCTAATGGGGTATCTTCTCTCCTTGAAGACCACGTATTTTCATTAACTTGACATTGATTCAAAGTGCTTTTCATTCCACCAGTCCTTTATACAATTATTTGTTCATTGCATCCCTTGCTAAGGGCTGACCCACATAAAAGGGGAAGGAGATGTTTCTGTAAATCAAGCAAAAGAATAGTCTGATTTCCAGAAATTTAGGATTAGAGCTTTGGTAATGTGAGCAACTGAGCAGTTAAGACTGCATCATAATGCAAATACACAGAGGATCACAGTGAAGATTACTAAAGTAACCTTAATTCTTCCTTCTTTATCCATGGACGCCTTAACTTCAAAGCACTACTTTTCTTTTAATGCAGGCTTTTCACTGTTGCAATATTCCAAAGACAGGCAAGCCAAAAAGAACACTATAACCATCTAATTTGACCGCCTATATAAAACAGGACACAATGTGACTTGCTGCTGTTACTTTGAGCCAATTAACTGGGGTGTGACTAAGCATAACTTTGAAAGGCATCCATTTTTTCACTTGAGGATTTTGAGAGATGAAGAATCCATTAGTTTTCTTGCTGGTTTATTCCAACAGTAAATCATTCCCTCTGTTTAGAAATAAAGTATGCATCATTGCTTATCTGAATGGATTCATGGTCACAGCTTCCAGCTACAGACAATTCAAGTCTTTGGACTAAAGAGCCCTTTATTTGCTCAGTATTTTCTCTCCATTAAGTGTTGTAGTCTCTGTAATCAAGTCATCCTAATGCATACTTGTTGAGGAAGCTAAACAACTAACGGTTCTGAAGTCTCTCACTCTAAAACACTTCCTACACCCCTCCAAATAATTTCGAAGCCTTTTTTTTTAATCCTCTTCAGAACATGCGAACCAGAAATGTGCTGTATTTCAACAGGAGATGAGAGACTGATACCCATCATAAGTCCAAACCAAAACCATGCACACCTACCTCAGCTTACCCATTTATATCTATATATCTATATATCTATATACCTATATATCTATATATCTATACATCTATACATCTATACATCTATACATCTATACATCTATACATCTATATATCTATATCTATTATTTTTCTTGGGCAAAAGTTATGCAGCCTTTCTGGGACAGGTACAGACCAATTAGATTTATGAGACTAATTCTATTTTATGATATCTGTTACATTCTGCAAAACATTAAACATAGGGGGGAAAGTACATAAAAACATGTGGTAGAAGTAAAGCAGACAGCAAGGAAAACACTTTGCCACTTCCCACTGTTCTAAGGTCAGGATCCATTGCAGGAGCACTGGTCCTTCCCCCAAGGATGTTCAGACCTCTTCAGCCAGGGGGACCCTGCTAGTGCTGTTGTCTTTACTAGATCTGTGTCAGTTCAACCTTAGATTTCACCTTCCTACTTCTGGTTTATTTTCTGCATTTGAGGCTGCTAGACAAGATTCCACCTTCTACAGCATTCCACAACCATGTGGCAAAAAACATAAGCAAAAAGTGATATCTAAAGCAGCCTTACTGCTACTACAAAATGAGTCACATCTCAGAGTTGCCTGAAGACAATGTCTTCTTTGGAAAGGAAAAGGTTATAAGCAAGAGTAAGCACCAGAAGAACTTCAATTTCTCTCTCTGTGTTTGCTACTACTGTGTGTATTCCTGCCATTAGAAGGAAGATGATTTAAATAACTGACATTACAGAAAAAATTAATTCTTTCTTCTGGACAGCTATTGCCACCTTTAATATTAAAAATTCACTTCAGGGAAGAGAAATGGATACCAAAGTTATTCTTTCTTTTTGTGCACTTTTAATAACTGGTAATGAAGGTCATGTGCTTGTCCATGGAATTGAAAAGCCGAACCTTAGTTCCTTAATTTTGTGTGACATCAGGAAGACTATTTTAGCTTTCTAGGCTGATTTCTTCCAATAAAATTAATCAAACACTTCTTCCATGATCTAAATTTTTTTTATTCTTGAGTGGGTTACAATTAATTATATTTAATTGTTTCAACAGTGCGCAAAAGGTTGTTTTTTTTGCTTCTAACTGGAGTACAGTTAAGCTCAAATGGTCTTCTGTGGTTATGGTGGGTTT
This sequence comes from Vidua chalybeata, assembly GCF_026979565.1. Classification (NCBI taxonomy): domain Eukaryota; kingdom Metazoa; phylum Chordata; class Aves; order Passeriformes; family Viduidae; genus Vidua; species Vidua chalybeata. The sequence goes on from NC_071530.1 coordinate 103,635,544, forward strand.
GGGGTTTTTTGGTGATGTGTTACTGCAGCGATCTGTAATGACTGAGCTGTGAGATGAGATCACTTCTGAATTCTACTTTCAGTATCATAAAATTGTTTCCACATTTTTTGCAAATATTCAGATTCAATAGTGAGATTGAAAATGCAGGTGTTAACAGAATAAAATCTTTCTGATCTCCTTGGAGAAAGATGAAGGCTTAAAATGTACAAACTGAAGGCTTAAAATGTACAAACTAAAATAGCAGAAGTGCTCTCCATTCTAAAATTCACACATTTAAAATGTGAAAGTCTGTGGTCATTAGCAAATGTGCAGCAAAGCCGATAGCCTGCACATAAAACGTCACACATAAAGCCATAGAGCTTGTTCACTGTAACAAAACTTTCCAGCTCTTTTTATGGATATCAATGCCAAAATATGATCAACAGCTTGGGAAAATGTCAACAGATAAGTGCCTGCAATGAACTAGTGAAGCAAGCAACTGTACCACCTAGAAGCAGGCAAGCTGTCTTTTAGGGGCAGCCTAATTCCTCTCTACTGATGGCATTCTGTGTGAGATTTATGAATGCAGGAATACTGGTCATCCAGTGATGTGAAACTATTATACTCTATATTGATTTTAGTTTTTTTACGGAGCATTGACTAGCAAATATAACAATGGGGAATTAAATGGGTTGTTCTTGCTCTAAACAATAAACATCTAATTTTTAAAAAAGCATGAGGTTGATAAAGAATAAGGTTGGAGGGGACTGAGAGCTGTAGCTGTGAGATGACTGATTTTTCAATTATAGTCTATCCATAATTATGAGGAGCAGTTTCCAATATTCAAACACAAGATAAAGGCTTGGGTTTTTTTCCAAAATAAATACATCACAGTAAATAGTACTTGTTTGCATTTGGCAAGCTTGGCTCCTTTCAGAAAATGCAGACTATGCTATGTCCAAATGATTCTATCATTAGGAAAAATGTCTTCAGTAAAAGGATCATCAGGTATTGGAACAGGCTGCCCAGGAAACTGGTTGAATCATCATCCTGGAGGTATTTAAAAGACATGTAGGTGTGGTGTTAGAGACATGGTTTAGTGGTAGACTTGGCCATACTGGCTTAATAATAGGACTCAGTGATGTTAGAGGTTTCTTCCACCCTAAATGATTCTATCATTAAAATTCAAATGTGAATAAAAATCACTTTTGCATAGACATGATGAGATCCATGGTATCTTGGTAACAATGACTCCAGCTCAAAAAAGAGTTAAATTGCTCTGCTCTGCCCATTCTCATGCCAGCAGATAATTCATCCAAAAAAATTTGTGTGCCCTACTTACACAAACAAACGGGACAGTGCATAAATAATTCACAGAATGGCAGCCTCTTTTATTAACTGCATACTGACAGACTCTGACAGAAACATGAATTACGGCTGAAAACACCATATAGGACCAGGTTGTGTATGTACTCTGTAAATAAAAAATGTACCTGACCTGTGAATGAGAAATTTGTTCTTTTTTGATAGATCAGACATGAGGAAGTTGTTTTACACTCCTGGACCAGCTGTTTCTTAGCAGAATGTTATACTGTTGACAGGACTGCAGTACAAGCAAGAATGAAGAAAAAAAGGGAAAAATAGGAGGATGAGTGAGATATGGGGGAGAAATAAATAAAAATATTGAAGAAATAGCGTCCAAACCCCTAAACATTAAAAAATATATACCCCTAAAAAGGGTAGGGGGAATAGGGATTGGACATGGAGACAGAGAGGATATTATTAACAGGGACAATAATAGGGTGTGTGTAATTATGCAAATTACAGCTAGACCTGACTAGACTATGGGATGTCTTGTGCATGCACAGAGTGTGAACTGCCATGTTCACATGGCCACATCTTTTTACCTTCTACATTTCTTGACGACCATCTGTCTCCAGGCATTACTATACATGACTGTAGATAAACACACCATAGCAGTAGTAGTAGAATTAATTGGTAATAAAAGTGTAACATTAAAATGCTTATCTACTTAGGCTATAACAGTATTAAGTAAGATTTTACAGATCAGGTTCTCTCAACAGGACTTGTGTCCCTTCAGGCATTGGTGCAAACTGCAAGTTCCAAGTGCTGTTCAGTCATTTGGAGGGTGGCATGGCCTCTCACCATCCATTTGTACAGCTTAGCCAGGGGCTGTGCCACCAACTTCCATCATCTATGCTCCGCTCCTCCCCAGTTGTCTCTACTATTTCCTCTTTCATGGGGATACTTGAAAATACAGGCACAAGTTAGTGATGCGAAAACATGACTAACTCACGCACAGATTTCTGCCGGGAAATTTGCCAGGTTGCTATGGGAAACACACACTGCAAGGAGCATCTGCTCCCTGACTTCCCTCCTCTGTCCTAACACATTCACTTACACTCTCAGGAGGCTTTGCTGTCCTTGCTGACACACGGGAATATACTAGCAGGGTCTATGATTCCCTTTCACAAATATTGAATGGTTCGTATGTTCACCTTCTTTTGTGCACTCAGCCTGACAAGAAATCTGACCCACAGAAAATGTGTCCATGTATGACGGTCAATTCTGCAAGACCAAGATACAATCTCAACACATGAAATCTGGCCAAAATATCACAATGTTTCTGTTGTCATTTGAAACTCACACAGACATTATAAACCTAACCATTTCAAACACACAGGAATCCACTCACAATATATATTTTACACTGGTCATCACTTAGAAAGCATTAGATGGAAGCTTCAGTCTTGCCTGCATGCCATCTCCAGTGCCTTATGCATGGTTACACAGAGTGGCACTTGTCATTCTTCACTCCTGTTACACAATTTTCTAAACAAAACACGCACATCCTACAAAGGACTATTTTCCCTTACAGATATCCCTGCAATCCAAACAGTCTGGAAACAGCCTGTTGGTTCCACATAGCCACAGCATCTATAGTCTACTTCATCAGAGAGGAAAACAGCAAAACTACCTCAAAGTCTAAATGTTAATATGTGCTAGCTGGGTACAGGATAATTTAATAGGAAGACTGTTTCAGTCAGATAGATTATTCAAACACTTTTTCTGCAGAAGGGTATTTTCCAGTAAATGGAAAAAATACTTGATTTTGGCAACTGATATGACTACACATATTAGCCCACAGACATGCTGGTGGAGATGCAATGAGTTTTATTCTTATGCTTCACCTTCAATAATACGTATTTTCAATCCCAGGTCTTTTCATCCAGATTTTTTGTGACACTTACATTTTGTCTCTTATTTCCAAAACCTAGTGCAACATTCATATGTAATGAAAAATATGACATACTCTACTGTGTTTGTGTGACAACCTTTTGGTAGTGGGGGGGGGGGGGAAGCAGAGTGAACTTCCATGAAAAGTGCTAGAATCTTCCCCTGTGTCTGACAGAACCAATGCCAGGAGAATCCAAGACAGATGCGCTGCTGGCCAAGGCTGAGCCTATCACTGAGGGTGGTAGTGCCTCTGGGATAACATAGTTAAGAAGTGAGGGCAAAACCTGTGCAACAGAGAAATAGGAGGGAGAATACATGAAGGAAGCAGCTATGCAGACACCAGAGTAGGTGAAGAAGAAGGGAAAGGAGGTGCTCAGCACAGGAGCAGAGATTTCCCCTGTAGCCTGTGGGGCAGCCCATGGTGAGGCAGCAAATATTCTCCTGCAGCCCATTGAGAACCCCCAGATGGAGCTGGAACAATCCCAAATGAAGCTGTGACCCTGTAGGAAACCTGCATTGGAGCAGTCTTTTGGCAGTTGTAGACCCATGAAGAGAGAAGCCCACACTGGAGCAGGTTTGCTGACAGGACTTGTGACCCTGTAAGAGACCCACACTGGAGCCATCTGTACTTAAATCACTACATCCCATGGGAAGGGTCCCACGCTGGAGCAGTTTGTGAAGAACTGCAGCTCATGGGGAGCACTCGTGTTGAAGAAGTCTATCAAGGGCTGTCACCTGTGGAAGGGATCCCATGCTGAAACCGGGGAAGAGTTTGAGGAGTCCTCTCCCTGAGCAGGAAGAAGTAGCAGAGACAATGTGTGATTAACTGACCCCAGCCCCCATTCCCTATTCCCCTCTGCAGCTGGCAGGGAGAAGGAGGAAGAGAGGAGAGAAACTGGGAATGAAGTTAAGTCTGGGAAGAAAGGACAGGTAGAGGAAAGGTGTTTTAAGATTCAGCTTTTATTTCTCATTACTCTACTTTGATTTGACTGGTAATAAATTAAAATAATTTCCTCAAATGGAGACTGTTTTGCCTGTAACAGTAATTGGTGAGTGACCTCCTCCTGCCCTAATAGCCTTTCAACATACTTTCTCTCCCCTGCTCAGCTGACCCTGACTTTGGTGGGCACCAGGCATCCAGCCAGAGTCAACCCACCACACACCGTTAGATAGTAACAGTGATTTTTTTTTTTTTTTTTTTTTTTTTATTCTGAGTCTGGATATTGAACATATGCTTCCCCTATTTTAGCATCTCAGTGGGAGCTGCTAATGCAACAATTGAAACACACAGAAACAAACATTCACCAGTAGCCTAAGATACAGAAAAGCAGAGAGAAAGAATGGATAGCTGTACCTTTTGTAAGGTACTGGGTTCTTTTTTCCATTACTAGTTTAATTCTGATTACTTACAGCAGAACCTGGCACTAAAAGCAAGGCATATCCACACTCTGTCAGGCACAGATAGAGCAGGAAGAGAGAGCCTTAATAAAATGAAGTGGTGCCATTTGCTGGTCAGTGTGGTAAACCAGCAGCTATGTATTTCTCAGGAGTAATAAGGTTATCACAGGAGTATTTGGGACACTTGAAGAAAGAAATAGCTCATCGTGAAATTGTAAAAGGGAAGCTCCTTCCACAGTGGAGAGTTCTTTTACAGGATTCAGAAATACTTCAAAGACTTCATGCAATCATTGAATCGTTTGGGTTTGAAAGGAACTTAAAGCTATTCTAGTTCCAAGCCCCCTGGCATGGGCAGGGACACCTTCCACTAGACCAGGTTGCTCAGAGCCCCATCTAACTTGGCCTTGAACACTTCAAGAAATGGGGCATCCAAAGCTTCTCTGGCCAGCCTGTTCCAGTGCCTCACCACCCTCACAAGGAAGAATGTCTTCCCTATATTCAACCTAAATATCCCCTCTCAGTTTGAACCCATTACTCCTTGTCTTATTTAAGACAGTCAATTCTGCCTTCCGAATGTAAATTACCAATGTTACTACAAAAACAAGCCTGGAAGTTTTGACTGCCTAGGCAAAATAGGCAGTTCATTGCATTATATTTAATAGGGAGTGGGAAAAAATTATTTTAAAAACCCAGCAAAACAAAGTGATCCAGCTGGACTAAAAGTCAGTACATATGTTAGTGCATTACACAGAAAACCTCTCAGAAAACAGCCCAGGAAAGGGAAGGAGTTATCAACCCAATGAAAAAAGTCGACTTGTTGCTCCCAGGAGATGACTCCACTATTCCAGTGACTTCTTTAATTCGCTGTACTTTCCAACACAAGTACTTACCGAGATTTTTTTTTCCCCAAGCAGACATGCTGCATTTCACACTAGCAGAAGCACTGTAAAGCTTTATTTATGTACAAATTATTCCAGTGAAAGATGTGCCATCAGGGTAGCATCTCATGAGACGCTTTTTGGAAAGAAAACAGGAGGTGGGAGATGAGCAGTGCGATAAAAGCCTTTATTCCTCCCTAGCGATCGCGCTATGTCTTTTAAAATTCAACCCCCCCGAGTATTTGCACAAGGGAGCGCAGGCGGGTTTGGGCGGGCAGAGCTGTCCCGCTCTCGGGGGCAGGCATCCCTCATCAGGGGCAGGATCGCTCCCGCACCTCCCGCCACCGCCGCCCCTCCGCGGCCGCGCGCGTGCGCGCCCCCGAGCGCCGCCCAACGGCCGCGCGGGCCCCGCCGCACCCGGCTCGGGGCCGAGCCCGCGCCGCGCTCGCCGCCGTGCGCCGCCTGCCGGGGGGAGGCTGTGCCCGCGCCCCGGGCTCGCACACGCGGCGGGCGCAGGCGCGGCGGGAACGGCTGCGGCCCGCGCGCCCCCGCGGCCCGAGGGGGGGGGAGCCGCGCGTCCCCCGAAGCGGGGGAAGGGCGATGGGAAGCGGCGCGCCGCAGCCCCCGCCGCGCCCCCCTCCCCGCCGCCCCAGCCTCCTCCTCCTCCGCGCTCCCCGGGCACAGGCGCGCCCTCTGCTCGCACCGCGCATGCACGCAACCCCGCGCCCCCCACCTCCCCGAGCGCGCGCGCGCGCGCACTGCAGTGCTCGTGCAGGAGGCGGCGGTGACGGCCGGAGAGACGCGCGCAGGGCCCCCCCCCCCCCCCAAGACCCCCTCCCCAAATTCCCCCCCATTCCCTCCCTCCCTCCTTCCCGTCCCTTCCCCCGTCCCCCTCCCGCGCGGCGGCAGTGGCAGCGGCAGCCCCCCCGCGCTCCCCACGGGAAGCGCGGCTCCGCGCGCGCGGGCGGGCGGCAGGTAAGCGCGAGCCCTTTCCCCCTTCCTCCTCCGCACCCCTCCCGCGCCGCGGCCGGGCCGCCGCTGCGCTGCGCGCGCGCGCGCGCTCTCCGTCGCACGCCCCCTCCCTCCTCCTCCTCCTCCTCCTCCTCCTCCTCCTCCTCCTCCTCCTCCCTCTGCCATCCCTCCCCCGCTCGCCGCCGCCGTTACGGCCCCGGCAGCGCGCGCTGGGTGAGATGGCGCTGCCGCGGGCGCGCCCGCCGCCCGCAGCCCCGGCGCCGCCGCGCGCCTGCCTCCCGCGGGCGAGGGGAGGGCCGGCGGGAGCGGGGGTAGGAGGAGGAGGAAGAGGACGCGTCCAGCGGCGGATGCGCACGCTGGGGCGCGCGGGTCCCGCGCGGCGGCCGCCGCAACAAAGGGACGCGCGGCCGCGTCCAGGCGGCGGGAGCCGCGCGAGGACCGTTGGAGCGGGGAGGGAGAGAGGGATGCACGGACGGAAGGAGGGAGCGGGGCGCCGTGCCCGCGCAGCCCCGTGAGGCGGCGCGGCGGGAGCGCCGGGCTCGCTCCGGAGAGCGGCCGCCTGGCGCTCGCGGGCGCCCCCGACGCCGGGCCGGGAGCGCGGGCGGCGCGGCAGAGGCCGGGCTGGTCCCCGCCGGGAACCCGCCCGCGCCGCGCCCGCGGGTGCGTGGAGCGGGCGTGCGCCTCCGCGGCCACGGGCACGGCGGCCGCGAGAGCCGGCGCGGGGCGGCAGCGAGCGCGTCCCGAGCAGTCACAGCCCCGAAAACACCTCCCTGCGGGCCTTGCGGAGGTAGCGGCCGTGTAAAAAGCGTGTGGAGGAATAAATCTGAATTGCCCAGTGGAATACGTAACCAGAGCTTTCTTAAATCAGAGGTGGAAACACTCTGGGCAAGTGTCTGACCCGCTCCATTCGGCAAAGGACTAACTTTTGTCCTTTGCCAGTTCACCCCTGTATACTCCGCAGCCCTGTTTTCAGCCAATTACTTTTATAATCAGTTCTCTCTTAGTGTCGACAGAATTGCAGCAAAACTGGATACTGTTTAACAGGACGGTGCATTTTCTGCTAGATTATTAGCAGCGACATTTCCCTGCTTGCTTAAAAAGAAAGCATTTTTCCCATCTTGCAAAGAACTCTAAAAAGATCCCGTTGAAATAGTTGTTTGTCCTACCATCTTCAATGCGATACATTTTCCTGGGCCAGCAGAACCAGACAGCCCATAAATATATACAATATTTCTTTCCGGTTTTGTTTCCTTTTTTATATTTCAAGCATTTACAGACTTATTATCCGGCTATCTTAAAATTTGATTATTTAGGACTAAGAAAATAATTTTGATTGTCCTTTTTTTGCCTTTTTTTTTTCTATTTTTTTATTTTTATTTTTTCTGTTGCCAGGGACACTTTAGTGGAGGTGCCAGGCCTGCAGAGGTATTTGTAGGGAGCCAGGTGTTCCCAAACCGTGTGAAACACACAGCACCAAGAGCTGCAAGCCTATCATCATTCCTGTCATCTACATCTGCTTCATATATGGTTAAGGATACATTAGAATTTAGGGAAGAAATTCCCAGGAGATCTGTGCCAGGTGGCACAGGATTTGTTCCAAACCAAGTATTAAATTTCCCTCCTCTCCACTGTGTTTCCTCCTTTGGCACAATGTTTTAACAATGTATTTTATCTAACTTTAAATAATTGAAAATGCTGTCTTTTAACACTCAAAATAATTTTTGGAATAGATATTATCACATCTTGAAATGTTATTATCTTCCCATCTTTCAGGCTGAAGGTGGCCCATTCTGAGATTAATTTAATAATCATTTGCTTAGAAAACTTCCTGCATTGTTCATGGTAAGGCTTATATTTGATATTTCAAATACAGTTTGTCGTGCTGACTTATTTAGAGTATTTCTTACACATTTTTAGTGTTAATGCTTCCTTTAGCTATAAATAATATCTTATGAGTTGGGTCGTACATTTACTGAGAATTGCAATTTTAAAGAGAAAGTTTTCAATTTTGTGTAACTGAATCAATAAAGTTTTGAATAATTGTAAATTGTGTAACCTAAGAAAGAACTTTATGCATTCACAGTTTTAAAATCAGTTTCAGAGTAATGCTTTTAGAGTCTAACAGGCTTTTTGTGGTCCTTTTATGCAAAAAAAAAGTTTTTTTTTTTTAAATGATGGAAATTACTTAATCTCTTGGGATTTTGTGACTTAGACTGCTTTATAAAAGTTACAACATTTTCCTGTTAATTTATAGGAGTTTTTCATCAGTATGTCTGAAACCATTAAATATAATGACGACGATCACAAAACTGTGTTCCTTAAAACATTGAATGAACAACGTTTGGAAGGAGAATTTTGTGACATCGCTATTGTGGTTGAAGATGTTAAGTTCAGAGCCCATAGGTGCGTGCTTGCTGCCTGCAGTACCTACTTCAAAAAGCTTTTCAAGAAACTTGAAGTTGATAGTTCATCAGTAATAGAAATAGATTTTCTTCGTTCTGATATTTTCGAGGAAGTTCTCAATTATATGTATACTGCAAAGATTTCTGTTAAAAAAGAGGATGTAAACTTGATGATGTCTTCAGGCCAGATCCTTGGTATTCGGTTTCTTGATAAACTCTGCTCTCAAAAACGTGATGTGTCTAGTCCTGAAGAAAACACACAGTCCAAGAGCAAGTACTGTCTAAAAATGAACCGTTCTATAGGGGAACCCAATGATACCCAGGATGATGAGGTGGAAGAGATCGGAGATCATGATGACAGCCCATCAGATGTGACAGTGGAAGGCACTCCCCCAAGTCAGGAAGATGGTAAATCGCCAACCACTACCCTGAGAGTGCAAGAGGCAATTCTGAAAGAGTTGGGAAGTGAAGAAGTTAGAAAAGTAAACTGCTATGGCCAAGAAGTAGAGCCTATGGAAACAACGGAATCTAAGGATTTAGGATCTCAGACGCCTCAGGCACTCACATTTAATGATGGCATAAGTGAAGTGAAAGATGAACAGACGCCAGGATGGACCACAGCAGCCGGGGATATGAAGTTTGAGTACTTGCTTTATGGTCACAGGGAGCACATTGTATGTCAGGCTTGTGGCAAGACCTTTTCTGATGAAGCGCGTTTGAGAAAACATGAAAAACTACATACTGCAGACAGACCATTTGTTTGTGAAATGTGTACAAAGGGCTTCACCACGCAAGCTCATTTGAAAGAACACTTGAAAATACACACAGGTTACAAGCCTTACAGTTGTGAGGTGTGTGGGAAGTCTTTTATTCGTGCACCAGATCTAAAAAAACATGAAAGAGTTCACAGTAATGAGAGGCCATTTGCATGCCATATGTGTGATAAAGCTTTCAAGCACAAGTCCCACCTGAAAGACCACGAAAGAAGACACCGAGGAGAGAAACCCTTTGTCTGCAGTTCCTGCACTAAAGCATTTGCTAAGGCATCTGACCTAAAAAGGCATGAGAACAATATGCACAGTGAAAGAAAGCAAGTTACAGCAGCCAATTCCATCCAGAGTGAAACAGAACAGTTGCAAGCAGCAGCCATGGCTGCTGAAGCAGAGCAGCAATTAGAAACTATAGCCTGTAGTTAAAAACTAAAGCAGGAACTTTATCAGAATAATATAAGAAATGAAATGGAGCAAAATCTCTTGTTGATATACATTTAGACTGAGAATCTTTTCAAGAAAGCATATTTTTAGAGGATTTGAATGTTACATAGGAATACATAGCATCGCTTGGTTAGGTATTTTAAAACATTTCAGAGATGGGTATTCTTAGAATGTGAAACAGTTTCATTGTCAATAGCAGTATAATGCACTAATAACTGCTTTAATTCGAGAATGTGATCAAGTTCTCTATAACAGGGATCATCGCTGGCCGATACTTTGCTTCATCCAGTATGGAATACTGAATACGATGTAAATGTTGCAATCAATGAGAATCAGTGAGTTATGTTGGAAAATGCTAAGATCTCCAAAATCACAAACATGGAAAGAAACTATTTAGTTTTCATGATTCTTAGGTGTTATACCTACAATTTTTTGAGAAGCGTACATTGAGTCCCTAAGCTTCTTAATTCCTCCTTTTTTCACCTAATGTAGGCTGGTACAACAGAATGTAAAGGAGGATGGTAATCAAAATGAAATTGCTTCTTATTCCATTCCCTCAGATATCCTCCTATTTTTATAAAGGTGGCAAGTTTTAATGAAATACTTGCATTCTTGAAAAAACTGCATTATTCACAAGAATACTGGCTGGCAAAGCAGAAGCGTCATGGCATTCACCAATCCCTTCTGTGGGCAAAAATGTTTGCCTCATTTATTTTTATGTTCACTTTTATGCAGGGCCCCAGAGGTGGGACTGGGCCGCAAAGGGAAAATGGTGGAGCATGGAAGAGACATGTTCCTTACTCAAACCCAGTAAAAATCAGTAAAAGCTAATACAGCCTGAGATGTTTTTTTTATTATGCAACTTTCAGGTCACCTAACCTAGCACAGTGAAGGCAGAGGAGTATCTGCATGAGCAGGTGACCAGGTGTCACTCACTGCCAGACTCCTGAAGTTGCAGCCACGGGTGTGACATACCTGCCCGCAGGGCTCAGCTGGGGTTTGTGTTGTGGCTGATCATAGAACTCATAGGTCTTGTTCAAGTTTAAAAGCTTCCATCTTTTGACACACCACCCCTCATCAAGAGGGAGACTTCAGTGAGTGAGTTCTGTTGTAATTGATCCTGGGTGAGTGTTCACTATTAGTCAATTGCTTAATCTATTTTTTTTTTTTAAACCAGCTGGGGTACATGCTGATAACAATAGTTAACTCACAGAGTCAAGAAAACAAGTGGTCTTTGGATTGCAGTCTGCTACTTGTGGTCATCAAGAGAAGACCCAATAACAGTGGCAATGTAATCCAAAGGTATATCAACCCTTTATTTTAAATTTGTAAATACTACAGCTGTTGTGAAAACTTCATTTGAAGTTGGAATGGGCAAAAAACACACTCTTGGGCACATGGTTGGTAACATTGGTCACTTGCGATACCTATAGCATATCAAAGTGTTAGACCAGTTTCTGATAAGTTACTGTGTGGTAGATCACATCTTGCTTTTCTAAATAGAAATTTAAAATAGTGTTTTTGGAACTGTTATATGGAACTTCAATTATTGAGGGTTTTTATTTGGTTGAGTTTTTTTTTTTTTTTTACAGCTTAATTTTATTCATGTATTCATCAGGTTAAGCAGTTATCTTAAAATGCCAGTAATTGTTCAAATGCTGGTCTGTAAATAAAACATGACCTTAATATTTTAGAAAATGTAAACTTTGGACCTTTACCAATATATTTTTTTAAAATGTTGCTTCATTTTGCATTCAGTAATATTAGTTTGTAAACAAACTATACATTTTGTACCTGTGCAACATCAGAGGATGTGTATTCATTGCATTTTATTGGTTCTCTTGAGGAACATGATAAATGACCATTGTTAAAATGTTTTACTGTATATGATCATAGATATAAAGATAGTAGGTCCAAAATAGGATCTACTTTTTTTTTCTAAATATATTAGTCTTGCTATGTTTTCTTATCTGAAATTGTGTGCACTTCTTCCTGTGTAAGTTGGGGTTGAAAAGACTGTACAAAACAGATCTGTTGTGGTAAGAGTTCAAAAATGTAAAATGTGAAGGAAGTTAATTTTCTCAAGGTCTGCTATGAAGAATGCAAGAAGCCATGAGCTTAAATTACAGCAGTAAGCAATTATGTTAGGGAAAAAAACCCAAATTTTAAAGGATTTTAATAATGAATCACTAAAAGAGAATGCCTGGGGAGGTACTGCAATCTCCACTAGTAGTAACATTCAAGAGTGGGTTAGACAAACAAAAATAGGAATTATTTAAATATGGTTAATTCTGCCTTGAAGCTGAGGGATAAGCGCAATAACCTCTCAAGAAAAGCCTCATTGGGATTTTTTTTTGGAAAGTAATAAATTGAAATGGAGCTCACTGGGGCAGCACACACTGGAGTGGAAAGACCAAACTCAAGTATTACAGTTAAAGAAAACTCCTGACTTTTGAGCACAAGTAGTGAGGGTGTGAGTTTGAAATTGTTATAGAAAAGCAGGCTTGCATTAGAAGACTCACAGTGGAAAGAGTGAGAACATTGTGTGTTACATCAGAGTAGATTCTGCTTTTGCTACAGCTTATAGCTGTAAAAGTTACAGGTGTGGAGGGATGGAGATATCCTTAGCTGTATACATACTCTTGTTAATGTGTTCTAAACTAATCTGTATATTCTGAAGGAATGTTAGCCTATATATTGTGGCAGTGTGTCTGTGAAGTTCAGGTAAATTTGTCTGCATCTTACAACGCTACTGCTCCTATCTCTCTCCTGTCTGTGCCAAAAGACACCATGCACAAAAGCAGGTGTTCATCAGCTCCAAGCCATTGAGGTTTTCCAGTGTGATAAACTGTAAGCTATGAGCTGTGTTCATTGAGGAATGGACACATTTTTATTTTTGCTTAGACAAGGATGGCAACTTCTTTTAGTGTTTGAGACAGTGGATGAGATTCTGTCCAATTAATGGAAAATTTGCTGTTGGTTCTATTGGGGCCAGACTAATCTAACATTCCTTAGAAGGTTTTTTTTAAAGAGAAAAAGGAACAAAAATAACACATTTTGAACCGTGATATCTGCTTAATTTCTCATCCTAATCGTATTAGCCATGGGCATGCTGCTGATTATTTGGCACAACTCAGTTTGGAAACTAGAAGTTCAGGAAAGAATACCCTTCAGCCCTTCTCCACTCCCCAGCCCTTCTTTTACATACTACTCTTATCAATATTTTTAAAAATACTAGAAAATTAAGCAAATCACAATTGAGTGAGTACTTGTGGTTTTGTTATTCTGCTTTAATCTTTTAGAAAAGTTTAGACCTGGTGATCAGAGTTTTAAAGCTTGTTTTGTGACAAGGAATTCCTCATGCTCACTTTAGTAGCAAAAGTTTGAGGTCAGCTTCTATTTGTTCCAGTAAGCTACAGAATGCTAAATACTCCTCAAAATCTTGCCATTTAGGTAGCCAAACTGGAGTTCTTTTGAAGATCAGTCCTCAGTTTTCTAATACAGAGATTGCTTTCATGTTTCCATTAAGTGGGGATACTAAAGAGTTGTGTGAAATACAGAATAGAGTATCAGATTATATCAGAAAGTCTACCCTAAAGTTAGAGTATACTTTTAGTGGCAGATTATCTTTTATTAGGTATTCTATTAATACAGACAACTATGGTGTTATAGAGGAGACAAAGCATTTATGAAAGAGACTACATCATCTACTGCGTGCAACAGATGACTTTTCTGAATGCAAACATTTACAGATAGGTACAGAACAGAATAATTCTGCCTGAACAGTAAAGACAGATCTAAGGAATTTTCATCTTTTTCAGTTAGTCCTTAGATCACAGTAGTGTGCCCAGTCAGCCTGAAATGTGAACATTTCATTAAAAATTCCATTACAGCAGTTGGTCTGTCATTTGTCTTCATATAGATCTAAAACAATTATAGTAACATTCTTATTCATTTCAGAACAGATGGAGGATTTCCATTAATAGATCAGTTAAATATATGTCATAAGAGTTGAGACACCTATTCTCAGGAAGTATTTTTAAATGTAATGCAAGAAATCTGAAATAACAGAATAGCTAAAAATAGTGATTTATACAGTGTTGATATGTTTTCCAGTGTTTTTCTCTCCACTGTCCTTCTATATTATTTTTATTTACATGCCCTGATCATTTAGATATTTATAGAACTCTGAAACTTGGTGAACTTCAGTGGTTCCAATATGAACAGCAATGTAACTCTTTAAAATAGAAATAATATTTTTGTATCTGGTTAATACATATTTTTAAATTTACTGGTATTTTTACTGTTTAGTAGCTAAGCATCTAATTTTTTTATAGGTAAACCTGAAAAATATGTGGACTGTATGAATAAAGATGTACTACATCTGATCTATTTGGTATAGGGGTAACAAAAACCATGGTCAAAGCAGAACTTCTGGATACCTGTATCTCAGATTCCTTCCATGATTTTTTTTTATAAGTCTGTACTTTGAGAGTGAGTTTGTAAAACAAATAGTACTAACAAGAAATTAGAATTCTTACCGAATTGAAATTCCAAATGTATTTTCTTTTTGATAATACTGAGCCATTTTAAAGAAGTATAAAGGACAGTAACTCCATGGCAATAAATAGATCTAAAGTTGTATTTTCATTCAGAAGTAAAATAAATTCATAAATAGGATACATTCAATATAGATAATATTTATGAAATCATTAAAACATGAGAGGTCTTTTTTGCTTTTTCCATCAGAGCATGAAAGTTTTTTATGTTTAGAAAAATGTATTTTATGATGTAAACCCATTCTGTTAAAAACAATAACCAAAACCACCCAAATCCTACAGTGCTTCTACTTGCAGTTTTCTGACCTCCTCCCAATGGCCTATTTATACATTTAAGTAATCTGTATATGCAAGCAACATAGAATATTTTTGTCTTTTAAAATATTTTAAAGACCAAGCTTCTTTGCATCTAAGTTTTCATTCTTCACTAATAAAAATCCTTTATTTTTCCAGGGTAGAGGATACCACAAGCACTGCTTACAAGAACAAAGCACTGTAGTGCAAATTGCTCAGACAGGAGAATGGAGTGTAGTGGAGCTCCACTGGCTCCACTGGTGGAGCTTCCACTAGGGTCAGTGGAAGAACAGCCTCAGATTGGAGCAGCTTAAGCTATTGTGGAGCTGCCCGCTGAGGCAGCAGCTTTGTGTTTTGACTGCCATAGTGAAACTGAAAATTGTTGCTAGAAGGGGTAATCTCATTTTCTCTTTTCCTTTCTTCCTGTTACCTTTTGCACCTGTTTCATTTGCCTTGTTTGCCTCAGATTTAGCGGCTTTTGTGCCTTTAGAGTAAGCCAGTGGAGTGATATTACATAAGAAAGCAATTCAGTGCTTAAGTGAGTTAGTTTTAAACTGACCTACCTTGTTGAACAAATTCATTAGGTTTGATCCAAAGTAAGTGGTAGGAGCACATTGCTGGAGTTAGGAGAAGGATTGGAGCAGGGCTTGCCCAGCTTTGGCATGACATTAAATACAAGGTGATGAAGCACAGCACGTGTTGCACAGTGTTTGTGAGAAGCTGCTAGGCAACAGAAGGCATCAGACACCATTTCTTTGCAACATCCACTGCTGGTAGACTTGTGGGATTTTGAAGAGGGTGATCTGTGTGTGTCACTTCTGCTTTTTCAGGAGGATGGAATCTGGGGGTTGAAGTTGTGGGGGCTATTTTTCTCTGTCTTTTTTGTTGTTTAATCTACTACTGTTTGCCTCTCATCCAACAGTCCTGCACGGTCTTGAATAGTGGCAAATTGCTCAACCTAAGGAGAAAGGGTTCTTAATAAAAGACAATAGGTATTTAACTCACTGAAGGACAAAATTGGAATCCCAAAAGTATGAAAAAATACATTTTTTTTCAACAGAAGTTAATCTTTGCAAGTATTAGAAGTAAACAATATTCACTTCATAGTAATATGCATCTATTGTAGGTCTGGTTTAGATACCATGCTGGGTAAAGAAAAAGAATCACTCTTTTTAGTTAATGCAGACAATATATATCCAAAGTATAGGGATAGATTCTGTATTTTACTAGGTGATGTCAGCTAGACTGATTTTATCATAATTTGATTTTCTGCCTTTTCAGTTTAGGGTTCTGTGGCAAACCTAAAATTTTCAAATAAGTGATTTTGATTTATTTCCACCTATAAATATTAATCTGTTTAAAGGCCTGGATATAAAAATTGTAGGTTTTCTTACATTTCAACTTGGTTCTTGACATTAATGAGTTTTAAATGTAAGTCTTGAATTGTGTAGCTGAGGCATTCCTTGTTAAGAGTATTCCTTGTTAAGAATGCCTCCAGAAGGCATTCCTTGTTAAGAGTTGCCTTCTTTCAGTGTAAAGTTCTTCCCTGGAAATTAGTTCTGTTCACTGATATTTCTCATGGTTCTCTATGCATTTAACAAGGATTTTTTCCCATTTGAAGTAATAGCATTTAAATATTTCCTTTTTACAAGGTGCTTTATTACAG
The DNA here is from genome assembly GCF_026979565.1 of Vidua chalybeata. NCBI lineage: Eukaryota > Metazoa > Chordata > Aves > Passeriformes > Viduidae > Vidua > Vidua chalybeata. The sequence goes on from NC_071530.1 coordinate 103,652,164, forward strand.
CTATTACTGATTTTGATATTTTAGTAATTTTCATCCAAATTCTCCAGTAACTCTTATAACAAGCATGGCCCCTATGTTCTTGCTCTTAAAGTATAAAAGAGAACTTATACCAGGATTTGGAGACATAAACTTTGTAATACTTGTGTAAGGTTTCAATCTTTAACTTTACAGGACTGTAGAGGAAATCTTATACTCCTGAAAAGCAGTAAAATCTCTTTGACTGCTTGTATTGGAAAGAGTTGATTTTTAAAAACATTTGCATATGTGTATTCTATTTGTCTTTGTGGATTTTTTTAAATCTGAGATCAAATAAGGGAAAAGAATTCAACAGTTCATTTGCACAGTGGGAAGGAGCAGCTCTACCTTTTTGTATTTCAGCAGAGTTAAAGGTCTGAACATAACTGGGGTTGGTTACTAGACTAACAGTTATCTACAACTCTACATATAGTAACAATTAAAACTTACAGTTTTTAAAGAGCCTGACAAGCATAGGCCTGGTTTGCTTATGCTTGAGCTGTGCAATTCAGTCTACACAAAAAACCCAACCCTGAAATACATGAGAAATGCTTACTTTAAAATATCATTGCTGCCATCATAATCAGATGTATGTTAGATACAAATGTTTTAATTGAAGTGAACAATTAACACATTTTAAGAGTCTTAATCAATGTTTTCAATATGAAGTATAGGATTCATTTTCCATTTCAATAATTAACTTCTGTTGTGTTACTTTCTTGTAGATCTCCCATTGTTTCAAGGACAGATTAAATGGAGTTAGACGGGAGCTCTGATTTGATGGATGTGATAAATTCTACCAGCGTAGGATTGTCCTATTATAGATGCTTTCCAGATGGACATGGATTATGCTCTGAGACTCTTGCTAACATAACTTAACATTATAGAACTCTACTGTTTTAAATAATTTCTTTTGTATCAAAGTTGATGCTTTCAAACTTAATTTAAAACTAATGTATTTATCTTGTTTCTCTACATTGCTCAATTTTTAGCCATGCATGATGAAATCCCCATTCTTTTGACTTTATAGGACAAGTTAGGAAGCTACATTGTGTATTTACCATTTGTCTTTCATATTGCTGCGATTCAGTATAATTTCCCCATTCTCAGTTCTTTAACAGTCTAAGCTATTTAGTAGCACATTCAAATTATGACTTTAGTATTTACATTTTACTGACCTTTTTTCTTTTCCTTGAGCATTAAATTAAGCGTTTGGTTTGATATTTAGGTTTACTTTTATCAAAATATATAACTGATTGATTGAGGACTCTAATAGTATTTTTTTTTCTGAGTCTGGAAATCATCATTCATTCTAAAGCTGACTTTTCCTTTCCTTAGCTCATTGGCTAGCTGTTCTGCTGTGGGTCATAAATGCGTCTCTCCATTTAAGTTCCTTGAAAGCTTGAGAAAAAGGCCTAATTTTATGGCTTGTGTGTCAAGTTACACACACTAATAAGCTGTGGCATAATCAGAGTCTTAAAACAGTTTTTATAGAAAAGAGAAAGACGCATACAAAAATATTCATTTTTAGTGTAATAAATATTTTGCTGATAGGAACAGAAAAAGTTTGAAAATGAGAATTTCATTTGAAGGACACTTCCAACTCATCCTATGCATTTTCAGTATGGTGCAGAATGGTATGGCCTGGTCCATGGAGACATGTCAGGAGACATGTCACACAACGCTGGTTGTGTTTGAGGTCCTTTAAAACCTCTGCCTATGTTTCACAGTGCCTGTGCTAGATCCAAAGTTATTAGCCAAGGGCTTGACTGGACTGAATTCCTTGCTGTATAAAAGAATTCCTGCGTGATGGAAAGACTCGAAATTTTGGACTGTGACTCATTCATCTGTCTTGGTGAAGGGACTGACAAGCAGCAGAGGTGTGGCAGGTGGGAACAGCTGTTACTTTGGCTCCACTGTGCAGTTGTGTATGCAGTAATATTTTAGGTGAGTCATTGAATCTTTTATTTAAACCTCCTGAGTTTATCTAGGTCTTTGTTTTTTGTTGATTGGCTTTTGTTTTGGGTTCAGTTTCTCTAATTTTGACTCCTGTCTATAACGGAAAGATACCAATTTATTTTTTATGGGACTGTTGGAAGATAATCATTAATGTGTGAGTGCAAGGTGTTCAGATGTTGTGAGGGTGGCAATATAATTAGCTAGAAATATTACCTAGATGGATATGGGTGTTTTGGGATATCTTTACAGGCTGTGAGAAGTCCTGGGGTGGAATGCATCTTTGTGATCATTTAAAGAACCCCAATAAACAAAACAAAAACACACCACAAAACTATACAGCTTTTTCTCCTAGACTCTGTCTAAAATTTATTCATATTTGTAAATCACAGCCCTGGACACAGCCCTATGTAGTTAATCAGATTAATTAAGAAAAATGAATAGACCAATGAATTAAAATACTATTGGCTGCACTTATCTTTAATGGTATTCACTTTTTACTGTCTCGGGAAATGTTGCATGTTCTTGCTTCTGGCTTTTACGGTTTCATCTCTTTGGCTGCTGGAAATCTGTGCACCACTGTTCTTCTGAAGCACTCATGGAAAGGTAACTGGATTTTCATTTCATTACTTTTTCAGGAGAATTGCACTTGTGTCTATTTTTAATTTTCTACCTTCTCTGTTTATTCTCTCCTTGTGTCTGTTAGAGATATATTAATTGGATAGGTATTAAATGTTAGATTTTTAATTCTAGGATACTGACTATTATGATCTCTGCTGTACAGATTGCAATTTGACATTTCAAATAGTCCTCTAATGTTTAGATATTTCTTGATGACACCCAGTCACAATTTCCTCTAAATAGCTTCCTTGTAGTTTCAGATGTAATATATTGCATCTTGGCTAGTGAAGATTTTAATGTTAAGCTTAACCATAAAATTACAGTGTCTGTAATCACTTTTTGAAGACCATTGTGGTCTTAGCTAATATAGCAAAAGACATCAAATAATTCAATCAGTTTCCTAATCATATTACTTTTCCCTCCCAAAAATCTAGATTTGATTATTAATGTGTAAGTGTGGTAGGAAATAAAAAGGCTTAGACATAATTATTTCTCAAAGTTGGGTAAAAAAAAAATACAAAATATAATACTTCTGAATGCATCTGATGTAAAACATATGAAATCTTTATTATCTCTCTATATTAATTTTATTATAGAATGTGTTCATTTATGTTTAGGTGATTTGTTCTGAATGATTCTTTTAGAAAAGAGTTTTAAATATTACCTGTAAAATGTTAGCTGTACGCTCTTGTTAACAAAACACTGAAATGTTTTGTCACCAGGTGGGAAGGCTCCTTCCTGAATAGAGATTTACTAAGCTTCTGAATCTATGTGACCAAATAATTGCTCTCAGCTCCATTAAGAATAAATGGCTTACTTCAGATCTAAATTCACAGAATTATGAGTAGCATGGATGATTTAAAGTGACATCAGTCAACATGATTTTTGTAACTGTCTAGAAATGTTAACTGTCTGTTAAAAAAGTGTTAAGATTTTTAACAAAGTACTTTGCAAGTAAGCTAAGACATCTTCAAAAAAGTATTTGAAGATATATACCAAAGAATTTTTACGTCCACTGATGTTTTATGGAAATCACTCACTTAAAGATTAAGAATTTAAATTATATACAAGGCAGGGACTGTGTAATTACTGATAAAAATATATACAGATTTTTTAAAAGTGTTTTGTGCTTCCTATTTCATACATGTTGATGGACCATCTTTAAATATATTTTGTTTAAAGATATAACCTCCTTTTTTTACCAATATGCCTAATTCACAAGGGATTTTTTTAATATAAATGGGTATAACTGTTGTTTTCCACATATCTGAAGTTGAATTAAAAAAAAAATTAGTAGTGCACTCTTTGTTTTGGGGGTTGTACTGCATTAACTGCACACTTTCTGTGGTGACAGTTCACTATAGACCTCTGTCCTGTGCAACTATTTCAGTGATTTTTGGATTAATTTGACCAAATCCAAAATCCAGAAATTAACTTTATAACAAAAAGAAGCTCAAAAACGTTTTTGATAACATTTTTCCCTCTAGTAGAAAACATTACTTGCTGTTAGCTTTTAATTTGAGCAAGAAAACTGAAAACTCTAGAATAAAATGTGACTGGTTTGAGTTATTTATCAGATTAAATACAGGTAGCAGTTAAAGAAATATATTAATTAGCATTCTTGTTAATGAACTGTATTCTTTCACCAAAATGGTGTAGGTTCTGTTACCAAGCTGCATATACCCACTTAGAATTTTGCAGGTTTCTTACAGACTTTGATATCACTGAATAGTATTTATTGTTTTAAAAATATTTTGGCAAGATGCTCCACCATCTCCAAACACAATCCCTTAGAAGAAATACATCCAGTAGATTTTTTTTTTTTTTTGAGAAGTGCTTTAATCTCTTTTTTTAATGATGGATAACTCTCCATCAAGCATTAAGGGCCACATAACGGATATAGCATAAAAATACCAGTGTACGTTTTCTTGCTGTCTTTTCAGATTATGGATCAATCATGATTTTCTAAAGATTACGGGGTATTCTTCACCTTTCTCTTAAGAATGCTGAATATTGCTGATTGCATTCACGTCTGTATTTTGTGTGGGATACTTCTACTAGAAATTCTTCTAATTGACTTCTTAGGTACCTTGTTAATTCCCATACTTTAGCTGATTGGGAATAATGATAGGTGAGGATAGGTTAGACTAGAGATTTTTGAAGTCACATTTTTAAAGGGATCACCATTCCCGAGCAACCAGGGATATGTTTATGTTTGTTCATTCGGTTGCCATCTGAGAGAGATGAAACTAATCCCTGAAATATAAGATGGAAGAGGGAAACAAATAGCAATAAAGAAGCTGATATTTCTAAGAGGGATAAAAGCAATATCCAGAAACTGGATACTACAAATGGTAAGTGAAGATAAATATGGAAGGCATTCCCAAGGAGAAATGATGATACACACTGAAAAAAAAAAAAAAAAAGAAAAAGAAAAAACAAACAAAAAACCAACAACCCCCCCTCCAAAAAAAAACCAAAAACAAAACCAAAAACAAACTACCACCAGATGATTAGTTTAACTTTGACAGTGATGCCACTCTTGAGTCCTTGCTGAAGTTAATAAGCAATATTATTTAAGGAGGTCAGTGCTTTTCTGTACCTGTATTTTAAGAATAAGGCCTTATTTTGAGACTTCAAGTATCCCAAGTTAATTGGAGAATTCTGTGTTTGTGAAATGATTGACTATGAAAAGAATGAAATAAGCTTGTAGGAGTATCTTAGGTTATGAAAATGTAATTGGAAAATATATTGCATATTGCAAATATATACATGCAAAAATTTATGCTTTTCTTTTTAATGTACTTTCTATAATTTGCACTGATAATGTTTTTCAAAATCACTCTTGCAAGTTAGGCTTAAAGAGGAGAGTTAGTTTTTGTAAAGCTTGTCCCATCTGGCTGTGTGTTTCTCACTTCTGTTGTAGAAGTTCATGGTCCAAAGGAAATCTGATTATGGGTTGTACAAACAAAAGTAAATTAAACCTGAAACAGAAAAGATGGTAAGAAATTTTAAGTAGTCTTCTGCTGTTGACCCTCATCATCTTTATTTTATTACTATTCATTATTTTCTTTACTGTTTTGCCTTGATGTCATCTTTTATATACCGAAATATTCATGTTGCCTCTTAAAGTGCTGATGTTGGGTACAGCTGGGTTAACGGGCCTGTGAAATCAGAGTATAAATTCCTCAGCATCTGAGTTTTTGGAATCAAAAATGCTGTGACAAAGTACGGTATTGCTGAAGCCTATTACCAGTGGTGTCAGCTTGCAGTGAAAGCAGCGCACCCCAAAATGTCAGACAGTGGGACTGTTGTCGAGAGGGGTAATTAGGAACAATTAGCCAGTCTCCCTTGCCGGGCAGATCGCTGTTGCCTTTCTCCTTTTTGCCCTTACCCCTGCTGCCACTTCAGGGTAAGGAGTTATGGCAATGATGGTTCCCTGGGGGGCGGGAGAGAGAGAGAGAGGGGGGGAGAGTGTGTGTGTGTGTGTGTGTGTGTGTGTGTGTGTGTGTGTGTGTGTCCGTGTCCGTGCGGGCGCTCCGGCCCCCTCCCCGCCCCGCCGCATTGTGGAGGGAGGGACCGCGGCCGCCTCCGCCGCCGTGCGGGGCCGGGCGCTGTCCGTAGTGCTGAGCCCGGCGGGCCCGGGAGCTGTCCGTGGTGCTGATCCAGCAGAGCCGGGCGCTGTCCGAGCTGCTGAGCCCGGCGGGACGGGCGCTGTCCGAGGTGCTGATTCAGGAGGGCCAGGGAGACGTCCGGGTGCTGATCCCAGCGGGGCCGGGAGCTGTCCGAGGTGCTGATCCCAGCGGGGCCGGGAGCTGTCCGAGGTGCTGAGCCGTGCTGCCCGGGCGGCACCATGGTTTTCGCTCCAGGTAAGGGCAGCTGCATCCCGATCCCAGCCGGGTAGCCTCGCAGGAAGGCCCCGGCCGTGCCAGAGAGCTGCTGCTGGGAATGGGTAATGGGTGAGGCAGAGCTGCCAGCAGGCAGGAGCAGGTAGGTTCAAAGGAGGTGGTTTAGCTTAGGATTTCTTTAGCTGTGGATCCAAAGGTTACAGGAGCCTCCTGTAGAAGTGTGCGGGGTGCTGTGCTTGTCAGACTGTACTAAAGGGTCACGAAGGGGGATGTGGCCTTTCAGCGACTGGAGAGTGAGTCCCCCTCTGCACCCACACTAGTGGCTGCCAATATGACCATCCCTGAAACTCATGGAGATAATTTACAAATTTCACTTTCTCTTTCCTCCCCCTCAAAACAAAATAAGTATTTGCAAGAAAGAGAACAGAAAGTTTGGTTAGTCCAGTTTTTACTGGAACAAAATTGAAGATTTCAGCAGTTCATGTCTAATGTGAGATCTCACTGTATAAGAGTGCAGAATCTCTAGTGCATAGTATACTTTTGTGTTAACCCATAAAAGAAGCAAAACTACCAGCAATTTTTAATTGGATTTGGTACATTCTGCTTGGAAATAGGCAGTTGGTTCTTCAGAAAAGGATGAGAGGAATGAGATGCCCAGTAGCTCCAGGGTGTAAATGTAAGTCATGCGTAATATCTTCTGTAGGGACATGACTTGAAAATAACTTCATTAAAGATGTATGACTTTCAGTAAAATAGTGGGTCAACAGAAAAGAGAAAGTAAATGCTGACAATGAATCACTATTAATACCTTTGTTTTGCAAAGCTAAGAGAAGTTTTATCTTCCATGAAATTCTATATCCAGTCTCTGAAAGGGTAAGAATCCAAAAGCTTTACACTTTCATATATTAAAAAAAAAAAAAAAAAAAAAAAAAATCTTGGGACTGACTTTGCTAACCCAATTCAGTTTAATTTTTTGAAAAAAAATGTTATCACTTTTCAACAATCTCATTCATTTTGTCTATTTAACTGCCTGGTTGCTCTCTAATTTCATATGTTCATGTTTACATTGTGTTCTGAAATTGGGAACAAGTTATTTATCTTAATAGAATGGTCCACTGCTTTTTGTGATGCACCTTTCAGCATTAGTGGCTCTTTTCTGAACTCCTTTTGTCTGTCCCATTGTCACCATTAACTGTACAAGTTTTTGAAATGCTCTGTGGGGCTGGAATACTTCAGGAAGAGATTACTGCTAAAATAATGAAAACATACACATTTTTTTTCTCCAAAGGCTGACAAAGAACAAACCCCAAAGCTCATTAATAAGTGCATGAATTGTTTTTTTCACAACTGTAATCCATAGATGGAAAAGAAAATCTTATGTCCAAAACTGTTTTATGTAGTCATTCTTCAGTTTTCCTTTACTCAAAGAAAAGCCTATGGTCTCCTTGCAAATGTCACCATAAAAGACATAGGGCAACTAAATTTGTAAATCTGTAAAGGGAATTTGTAAAAGAGATGATAAAACAATCTATTGGTGTCAAACAGAGCAAGCCTGAATAGATTCCAATTTTTATTGCTTTTCTTCCCTACAAATCAGCTCTGCCCTGGCATTTTCTCTTCACCAGATATTAAAAACAAACAAACAAACAAACAAAAACCCTAAGAGGTTTATGCATCTTTAGCATCTTCATAGTACTTAAGGCCATATGATGTAAAAATACTATAAGTCTACTAAGAAACTGACTTTCATTTCTTCAGTCAACTTTCTGATTTTATCTCACTATGATGAATGACCTCATTTTCTGTTCCATTTATTTGTTGGGGTATGAAGGGAGAGTAAGTAAAAGATTTATCTAACTGTAAATGGTTAGGGTCAGAATGATAAGCTTCCAGGATGGGATAGAAAAAAGAAAACAAAACAATCAAGAGGAAATTCTCCTCCAGAAACAAAAAACATGGAAGTAGTTTACCGGACAACAAAGATAAGATTTTGCAGATGAATAAGATGATCGTCCTTTTCTTAAGGTCTTGGATGTTATTTCAGAACTCTGAATAAATGGGCTGTATTTATAAACTATTAAGTAGAAGCAGCTTATCAAGTTTAAATAACTTTTAAAAAGGTGAAGCCTACTGACTATTTACTGAATACATACTTTCCTGTTAATCTTCAACTCCCTAAAACTTACATCTCCTATGTTGAAAAAATAACAAAACAAAGCAGCACAAAAACAAACTATCTCCAAAGAAGCCTAACTATTACTGAGATAGATAGATAGATAGATAGATGAAAATATTATAAAATGGCGAGTATTCCATGCCAAAATAGAATCTCCTGGCTCATTTTAGACAGTGTACTGCCATTTGTAGGTATGCAAAATATATTCTTCATTTTCTTCATTTATTAATATTTTCCTTCCATTTTAAAATTAACATTGAGACTGTTCCAGAAAAGGAATTAAGGGTGCATTTTTTCTTTTCTTGGTTTAATTTGACTGGGGCTTCATTGAACTGTCTTGTGCTTATTGATTAATGATATGCTGATGTATAGGAAATGCAGTCCAAACTCTGTGAGATGTCTGAGCATTCATTTTCCTGGATAATTCACACATGTTGTGCTGCCCTTAGAATGGGGGCATGAAATTCACACAAGCTACGCATTACAAGGTTTAGTTTCTTTACTTTTTCTGAACTGAAATGCTTTAGGCAGTTTGAGAAGTGAATAACAATGTATTATTTTAAATTGCATGTAAGGATGGACGTACATATGAGACTGCAGTAGAGAAGCATGAAATTTCAAGGATTAGATCAAAAAGCAGAGGAAGTCATAATTTTTAATTGGCAGATCTTATTAATTTTTTTTAAATTTTCTTTAGAAGAGAATGTATTACAGAATTTAAAAAAATATCAATGTGAGATTAGCCTATAAAATATTGGTAACTATAAATAATTCCACAGATTAAAGATATGCCATTGTGAGGTAGGAGATGAAGAGGTATTAAATCATTTATTTGTTCTAACCCATTAATAAAAATTAGATTATGCAGCAAGGTTTCTGCTTGCTCTGTACAAAGCTGTGATTTTTTTTTGTTTATTTGTTTGTTTGTTGGCATAGTTTATTTTAGAAAGGAATCCATTTTGAACTGAATACCTCAAGAAAGATTGGAATATTTACATTGACAGGTTGTTTCAGGTCAAACATTCCCTTTCTTAAACTTATGTCTGCTTTGAATTGTGTGATTTTATCTTTCAGGTGAATCTTGTTATTTGTCAGTGTAATTTGAAGAATTCCTTTTACCTGACAGTTTCACTATAACTAGAAACTCAGATGCTTTACTCAACACCCTATAGTTCTAAAAGAAGGAGGAAGATATAGAATTAATTTTTGTATCAATATTTTTGTGTTAAAAAAATGTGTGAACACAAAATTTAAAGATAGACATTAGAGAAGTCAGAATGTTCATAGCTCAGTGCCTTTTTCGTGCAACAGCAACACCAGTAGGCTTTCAAAAAGCTTTTCATCAGTGCAGCTGTTCGTAACATTTTTAAGCTGGGAGCAACACTGCAGACTTGTATAATGACACTGAAGATCAGAAATGCATCCTGTACCAAACATTTTAGGAATCTCATTACACTGCAATTGAAGACATAGCAGCTGCATACTGAAACAGATGTTCTTACTGGTCTGAATAGTCCTGATCTTCTCCAGTGGAAAAGCTGGGATAACAACAACCTGTTGTATTGCAGAATGTGAAGATATGAAATTTCTTGATATAATTTTTCTTTGTTTGATTATAGTGTTACAGGTACTATTACAGATTCCTGACCACAATACCCAGATCAAGACAGTATGGAAGGGCCTGTTCATGAATGCAAAAATTGCTATCAATAACTTTACTTCTTTGAAGGTACCCTGTTGTGGGATATCTCCAGTGTTTGTGCTGACTGTGGTACTCTGGCACTCAGTTATGAAGTGTCTTTCATCCATGAGAACAAGACAGGACACAGTCCTTGTCCTTATTAACTGCTGTGCTACATTCTGCTAATGCTCTAAGTTTTGCAGTCCCCCCAAAAAATCCCTAAAAAAAATGTAAAAGTGTATACATATAGAAATCTTATTTGATAGCTTCATGTTGATAAAGTCCACGTGTAAGACATAATTTAAAAGTGAAAAACAAAACTATTTGCCAACCTCATGCAGTCTGATATAGTGGAGGTTTTGTCCAGTATTTGTTATGGTTGTTAGTGAGTATGGAGGCCAGTTGCTGCCCAAAAGTGTCTGAAAGCATTTACAGCTCTCAACAGTAGTTCAAAGTGTTTGCCACCTGGTAGGAAGAAATCATATAGGAGGAAATTCCTTATTCTCTTTTGCTGAAGAAAAATGTTTCTTGTGCTGACCTTTTCCCAGTGACACATTGATCTTTCCCCTGCTGTGAAACTCCACTAACAAACCTCATTAGTGAAGTGAAAGAAATTTAGTTCATAGATATTCAGAAACGTGATGAAATTAGTAAGTTAAGAAAATAATCAACAGTCCTAGGTACAACCTTTCTTTAAAGTATGAATCAATATTGCGTTTAAAAATGGCACAGAATTTATTTTTTCAAATAATTTTTAACAGAACTGAAGGCTTGAATAAGTGAGGCTGGCACCTTTCACTTCGCTGTCACTGGATTGAATCCTATTCAGGTTAGGTGTGAGAAGAATTGTGTTGTCACAGTGGCTGTGTATGGCCTATATTGAAGGAGTTGTTCATACTTGGGGGATAGTGGTAATAAGTGATATAGTCCTTATTAACATCCATACTGGAACTGTTTATTGAGCAGGAAAGTCAAATTGTGAATGTAGAAAAGGAGTGAGTTACACTGACCTCTAGAGTTTGTTCGTCCAAGTCATTATTCTTGCAGGTGAATTGCTCTCTTGTACTTATTATAGACATAAATAATATCATTCCAATCTTATCAGTTTTATTGTGCTAATGGAAATAAATGCCCTTACAGTAAAATACAGTGAAAGATAGATTTTTTTCTATACCTCCAATCTTGTCTATTAAAGATTTTTTTAAGGATATAATTGTATTATGTTACAAATACTAGGTTAAGCAAAAATAATTTGCAAGCAATGCATTTAAATTTATTTATAGCTTTTGTGAAGTTTTTGGATGCCAACTGCATCATGTTTTTTACATAATAACTTAAAAGATTCTACAGAACTTTAGTGGATGTCAATTGGAACAGAGTCTTTACTGATGTTAGCAGAGATGAAAAGCAGACCTGAATAGCCCTAAAGTGCTTCAGGTTCCTTTAGAGTGCATTGCCATGGAAGTCAGGAGAGGTGAGCTCTGTGTTGCTGTTGTCTGCCCTTGCAAATCCTGTAGTTGTGTTTCCAGAAGATGCTGTCTTCCTTCCTTCAAGAGAATTTGAATTTTTTTTGCCTGAAGAAGTAAATTGAGCTATGTTCTACTCAGACACTTCACTAGTGGTGAGGCAGACATACCCTCCTGTGGATTACTTGTGTTTGCTTTACTTTGTAGTATGTATATTTGATAGAATAACCAACCCTATATTTTCTGTCTTTGGGCAGTGAATCCACTCATGATTTATCAGTACAGAGGGGGTCCATTAACATTTCTGTTAAATACCTGTAGGTTGACATTACATTTTGTCTTGAAGTAAGTTTTCTTAATATAGCAGAAAATATTTCTCTGGGAAGAGAGAGAATCAGTTCCAAGAATGGAAAACAACTTGTGATGGCATCCTGTTGTAGAGAGATTCTGTCAAGATTACAGCTATGAAATTAAAAATACCAAAAAAGGGTTTTGCTCTTTAAAGATGCCTTTTAGGTTTATATAATCTTTGATTTACTTTCTGTCATGACTTTGTGTATATACATGCATGTGCCTAAGGGAAATGTGTATTTCCCCAGGGAAATGGTCACAGCACCAAGCCTGACAGAGTTCAAAGGTATTTGGACAACACTGTCAGGCACATGGTTTGACTCTTGGGGATTGTCCTAAACAGGGCAGGAGTTGGACCCAATAATCCTGATGGGTCCCCTCCAACTCAGCGTATTCTGTAACTCTGCAATTCTACATATACGAATACAAATAAATAAGTATATATAATCTCAGCCTCAGTTGCTAATAGCTGTATTTACAGCTTTCATACTCCACTCACATTCTACCATAAACAGGAAATTTTTTCTGTACTGCTGTGCATGTGCAAATTTATGGCTTTTTTTGGGGGAATGATGTTTTTCCTTGGGGGATTTTATTGTGGGGTTTGGGGTTTATTTTAGAGCTAGAGAAGAGCTCTGCTTCACCTGACATTTGGCCAGACAATTTTTGACTTTGAATAATCTGGTATAAATTGAAATATATGTAAAATGTAGCAGGATGTTTTCACTGGCTAAAGCAGAATGTTTGCTGGCTTTTTACAGGTTATGTAACCTTTCCCCTATTTTCTACACTTAAAAAAGAAAAGCAGGTTCAAATATTGCAACTTTTAATTAACCCGTATGTAGTTCTTTAAGATCCACAAAAAGTTGTAGAAAAGCAAAAACAGCAGCTAGCAAAATAAATTCCCATTGAAAACTTGCCCTTTGCTTATGCTCTGCTGTGGTGGATGTTGTAAGTCTTCTAAAACAAAAGCTGTTTTTCAATGGGGGTCAAAATGAGCTTTTTGATACAGATTCAGAAGACCTACATAAACGTTATCTAGATTTCTGTGCTTAATGTTTTCTTTTTAGATAGGAATCTCTGAGCACCTGTACTGTAGAAAATAGAAGGCAGAGGGGGTCAGATGATGAGTGGTCCCCACCTTGGGACTGGTGCTCTTTGATCCCTTCATCAATGACACAGGCAGTGGGATTGAGTGCACCCTCTGCAAGTTTGCAGATGACACGAAGCTGAGCTGTGCAGCCGGCCTAGCAGAAGAATGGGATGCTGTCCAGAGGGACCTGGGCAAACTTGAGGACCTCATAAAGTACAACAAGTCCAAGTGCAAAGTACTGCACATGGGTTGAGGCAATTTCAGAGATGAGCATAGACTGGGAGAAGTGCGGCAGCTACCTGCCAAAACCTCAAGCAGCTGAGAAGCGCCGGCTAGCGCTGCCTTTGTGAGGCCGGGTGGTCGCCACGTGAGCGGGCACTCCAGGGTTATGGCGTCTGCCTCCCTGGTAGTGCTGAGCGCTGCGGCGTGGGTAACATAGCTTTGGTAGCTTCACGCTGAGAGGAGGCGAAGGGACGAGAGAAGGACACTTTGTTTGCGAGCCCTAAGAACTTTTATTCCCCCATGCGTGGTCAGAACAAAATGCTCTCAGAGCAATGCAATGCAAAATGCTGGAGAGCAAAGAACGACAACAGGTTAAGTAGGAGGTGGGTGGACAGGGGTGGAAACCTGGCTCACCCAATGGGGACAAATGATAGAGAAATGACAGAGATTATAACAACCAATGGTAACATAACAGAGGTGGGTACAGAGTCTTGGGACAAATAGAAAGGCTAAAGTGGGGTGATTGATACAGAACTTCCATGAAGAAGCTGGGGGTGGTTACTCGATTGACACTGAACAGCGAGTGACAACCCCTGACTGACAGAACCAAACAAGGTGAAAACAGGGAGAGGTGAGAAGATTGACAGGTAACTGTGGATCTGAGTGGCAGGAACTTTCAGGGTAAACAACTTGGAGCAAGCCACTGTGAGGGAAAAATAGGGAAGTACAAGGAACAAACCTAACTAACATTAATAAAACCCCTAGCTGAATCAACCCAGCCTACAACAGAGAACTCATTGAAAGCAGCCATGATGAGAAGGTCTTGGGGCTACTGGTGGATGAAAAACTGGATGTGAGCCAGCAATGTGCTGTTACAGCCCCGAAACCCAACCATATCCTGGGCTACATCAAAAGTAGTGTGCCCAGCAGGTCAAGGGAGGTGGTTCCCCTACTCCTCTCTGGTGAGATCCCACCTGTAGTGCTGCATCCAGCTCTGGTATCCCCAACACAAGAAGGGCATAGACCTTTTAGAGTGAGTTCAGAGAAGAGGAAAAAAAGATAAACAGAGGGCTGGAGCACTTCTCCAATGAAGGCAGTTTGAGAGAATTGGGGTTGTTCAGCTTGGAGAAGGGAAGACACTGGGGAGACCTTCAGGGAGCCTTCCAGTGCATAAAAAGGGCTTATAAAAAACAGGGAGAGTGACATTTTTATGTGGGCAGATAGTGATAAAACAAGGGGGAATGGTTTTAAACTGAAAGAGGGAAGGTTTAGATTACATATTAGGAAGAAATTCTTCACTATGAGGATGGTGAGGTACAGAAACAGGTTGCCTAGAGAGGTTCTGGATGCCCCATGGCAGGGGGTTTAGAATTAGATGTTCTTTAAACTCTCTTCCAACCCCAACCAATCTACAAGTCTATGATATGGATCACCTGTATCTGTGCCACTGGACCTCTCCCACCTTGGAAGAATTACAGCTTTTGGTGTAGAGAGGTTTCTTATTTTAGTATTTGAAATGTGTTCTCTAAAAGAAGTAGGAAAATTGTGCAAATGAAGAGAATACAAATTTTTCATTAACATTGAAGCAGCTGGTCCCAGATGCTCTTTAGGGAATATCTTCTTTTTAATACACTGAACTGCAGCCTAAGACTCAAAACCCCTGTTAAATTAATCTTAGTTTACAGTATTAAATCCAGAAATATTCCTTTTGGGACCAAAATCTGAGTATCACTTTTATAGGTTTGGGTGTGGCAGAATTGTCAGTGACTAGTATTTTGAACTATGTTCAGTCTTCAAAGCTGAAAGACGCAGTCCTTAAGGAGTGAATTTATTCCTATATGTGAAAATACCTAGAAAATATATGGATTGAAGTGTATAATCTGGCTTTACTTAATATTATTGAACTATGGCAAGAAATCTTACTAAAACATTGAAAAAATGCTTAAGCATAGATAGGTCTCAGCAATCTCCTAATCTAAAAAAATTAATTTTCACTGGCATATTTCAAATAGTGTGGAATAACTTGCCGGAGTCTGTAAAAAGATAGCTTTATATAGGAAAAAAAAAAAAAAAAAGAAAGAAAAAAAACAAACAAAAAAAAAACACACCAAAAAAACAAAGAGAATGCCAGATATTCTTATCTCTTAAGAAAGAATAAAAACTCAGTGGGAAAAAAAATTACTAAACCTGAGCTAAGATATATAGCTAATGTCTGAAAAAAAAGGTACAATGAAGTATTGCTCTGTAGATATTAGTATGTCCTTTGAGAAAGCTTATCTAAATTTCTGCTCTTCTCTTTTGCTCTTATATTCCTCCTCCATTTGTATTCAGAGCAGAGTTATTCCAGCTTCATTCTTAAAATCTATTTTGAAGAGCAAAGTAGTCTGTGCTGCCCCCCTTTATGATACAATTCCCCTTCCATGCTTGTTGGACAGCAGGAATTGGGAATGAGGTTAGGTCAGAAAATAAACCTGGAACTGAACCTCAGCTTTTCTAGGGAAAGTCAGTGTTGCAATCCCCTGCACACAGCATGTCAGGAAATTGGAAAAACACAGGATACTACATTAAGGTACTTCAGGCATTTCTGATATGTTCAGTGTCCTCTCTTCTTCCTCAAGGAATCAGGGTAAGTGAGTATTGCCTCCTGATGCTTGACAGCTATTAGTCAGGACCTCACTGGGCTCTATTTTAGAGCACAAGAAATGGTACTGGACAGAATTAACTCTAGTACAGTTAAGAATACATTTATTACATTTTTTTTTTTTTAAGATTAAATTTACAACTTCATTGTAGGACCTTTTAATGAGATCTCTGAGTTGGCCTTGTTACTGACATTGAGACAAATTTGGTTTCTAATTCTGTAAAATAGTTTAATGACTCTCATGTGCAAAGCTGGTTTATGCACATGTGCATGTGTTGGAAAGTCTTCAGCCCTGGCTGATTGCCATGTTAATTCATTCTGGATGTAATTAACATGACTCATCAACATTTCCTGATTGTGAATCTCTTCTTCAAATGAGGCTTCTTGTGCTGAAATCCCAGCACTGTGGGAACTTAGAGGGGCAAACACTCATACCAGCACCAACCTCTAAAGCAAAATCAAAGAAGGAGATTTTTTTAACCACTTCAATTCACAAGTTACAAAATATTCGCTAGAGGAGGCTCACCTGGAACTTCCATGCTGTGGCCAACAAGATGGAGAGATGCATTACTGCCTAATGACAAAGGGAAACTAAAGAACTGAACCTGGTTTCTTGTAGAAGAATATCAATATTGATGTTACTGTTAATTATTACAACATTTGCACATACATGATGTCATTACAAACCTGCCAGGTTCTGTAAGGTTTTTCAATATCTGTGGTTTATAAACATAATAACATGCAGCTTTTTGCTGTATATGCAGCTTTTTGCTGTATACACAGCTCCCATGCATCCACACTGGACCTTCTGATGAAGTGTAATCATCACAGTCTTGTCTATTTATACTTTCGTTCCATTTAAAATTTCCATTAGTACTGTCAGCTGGGTTAAAAAAATTGCAGTAATAATTTTTAATTCCAGAGATCAGTATTTTTCTTGAATTAATAATAATAATAATTTAATTTTATTTAAAAACTAATTCTAGTTTGCAGTGCTGCAGGAAAAAAAAATCATTAATTATTGCAATCCAAAGCAATATATTGCTAAAACTAATGGTAAGTTTTTAGTTAAAGACTATACCTGCTTCTCTTATGTAAATTTGAAGAAAAATATATTTCCTTCTTGGCTCTTTCAGCTTCAAAATTGTTGCATAAATTTAAATTGTAGCTAACAGCAGAATGTATTATGCATAATTCTGAGTTTTCAATTGGTCAGGAGTTTGTTTAGGGGAATGTGATTTTTATTCTAATTTTTAGAGACAGTTAAAGTTCAAACTGGTTTATGCAACCTACAGGAAGAATAAACATTACAAGTTTTGAGGAAAGGTGAATATAAAGGTCTTTAACTCCTCCCCACTGTGTATTGACAGCATTAGTGGATCTGGGATAGACTTGTATCTTTGCAAAATCATGCCTGTCATAGCTTACCTGCATGATAATATTCCAAATAATCCTAGGAAAATGTACAGTAGGGAGCTTAGCGGTTGATTCAAACATATTACCCATTATTGAGTGTTACTTATTAGGAGTTTTTATAAAGGTGTAATAAATTTAACTTCTACCTAGCTGAAAGGAAATAGCCCCAAGGGATATCAACAGAAAGTGTGGGAGACTACTTTGATTGCAGGCTGGAAAGGAAGTGATTCAGGATACTTTGAAGAAAGTGAAGTGTAAAAATGAGAAAAGGCTCATGTGCAACCAGAGTGAATTTCCTAAACATTTGATCTCTAAATGCTTTTTCTCTAGTTATTTTTTTCCATGTATACCTTTCTAGAATATTACATAGTGTGGAAAAATCTCAGAAGATGTAAAGTCTTACACACAAGGAGTTCTTGGACTTAAACTAATATTAGTTATTCTAAATGAATACTTGGAATTTACTTCAAATGTTTTTATTCTTTTTCCAAACTTCTGCCATATTTCCCTTCATGGGGAACATCCTCAAGCAAGCCAGTTTCAAGGTACTGATACATGCCACTAATTTTAGGTAGAAGTAGAATATGTGGCTGATTCCTGCAGTCAGTCCAAGATTTTGATGTTTTTTGGCTCTCTCAAACTGTATTTGGGATTGCAGAACCAGACCAGTGTTTAAAAGTCACTTTTCAACTGCTGAAAAGTTGAAATTTTAGTTGGCATAAAATTTCTGGAGAGTAGCACCAGGTAATGAAAACATGCTAAAGAGACTTCATCATGTGTTGATGATAAAGTTGCTGCCTTGTATTTAACATCCCTTAACTGAGATATTTCAGTTCTCTATTTACAGAATTGGGATGCTGAGTATGAGGGGTGAGCATCCAAAGATAGAGAACAAGTAAAGATTTTCTAACTTTTCAAGAGAAAAATATAGTCTTTAGAGAAGGAAAACTAATAGGCAGCATCTGTTTCTGGTGTTACTCAAGTTTTTCCCAGAAATTACTTCAAATGAAGTACTTCCTATTTGTCATGGAATTTTAACTTAACAGTTATGCTTCAAATCTTAAAAAATGGTAGATAAAAATTAATTGTATTTTATCATCCTAGTAACTCTTATTTTGATTAACTAAGCACCAAACACCTAGTCAGCAGGAGCTATGCCTTTTTATTCACTTGACTGAAATTGTGCGGTTTATAAAGTGCCTAATTAATTCTATAGGCACTCAAATTTCTGCCTGGATGTCCACAGCAGTCTGTATTTCAGCAAGGTGGACATAGATATATTCCAGCTCAGCCCCTTTGGGATTCTTGTATGAGTCATCTCTGTCTCTGCTTTCCTTTCTTCTTGCTCAGAGTAGGTCCAGTGTATCAATAAATAAATGAGCTTCTGAGAAAACAACTAGCCAACTGCTTTCCTTGAAAAGAATAATTAGAAGAAGAGGATGTAATGGGGATGCTTTTTTGGGAGATTGCTGTTTACTCATTCAGGAAGTGGAAAAGTTGTGATTTATCACAGCCTAACCAGCTAAAATCGCAGGAATGGAGTAGGTTTGTGTTTGGAAGGGAGCTCTAAAGGTCATCTTGTCCAACTCCTACTCAAGCAGTGTCATATAGAACCACTTGCCCAGGATTCTGTCCTGTTGGACCACCTGTAATAGATACCATATACCCAGGGGAGCTGGATGTTTGTTTTTGACTGGTTGAAATCTCTGGCAGTCCAGCTCCTACAAATAATGGTCCCAACACAGGCTCAGACCTGGGTCAAACACAGTGTCAGATATCACTCTTCAAAATAACTATAATTTTTACTTGGTTTCTAATTTAGATGGTCCACACAAGCTGCTGATGGTCTCATTGTTCACATCACCCCAGGCCAACAGCTTTGATTATCTCTGTGTCTGAAGCCATTTATCTCTTATTATCTGGGTTGCTATCATCCTAACCATTTTACACAAATATTAATTAAGTTTATTCAAGCTGCTTCATTTCCTTTCTGTGCATACCTAAACCCTCAGAGGCTGGGCAGAGGTAGTACAGAGGTTTTGGGTTCTCCGTTCTTGGTTATCTCAGCAAATAAAAGAATCATCTAATGAGTTAGAGCTGAACAGACATACTCTACATCTCGCTTATCTCTGTGGTGCTTTCAGACAGGTTTTGATCCTGAATAAATAACTGAAAAGTCCAGGGAGAAGTGCACTAGAAATCTCTTTTTTTTCAACTGATTGTTGCTATGGATGACCTTCCTAAAATAAAAATATTTAAACATCAGATTTTGTAGTTTAATTGGCAAGGACCAAATAAATAACAAAAGATCCCTAAGGAGAGCAAACAGTAATTTTCAACAGTGATGTGCTTAATGACAGTATGTTTTCAACGATAAATTCTGGGGGTTTGTGGCTTTGATGATTGGCAATTTTTTTTACATTTCATATAACCTCATTGTCTTTTCCAACATATTCATTGGTATTTAGAATTTCATGTTTATCCCTGCTTTTGTTAATACATTATCGTCTGAAAATCAGCTGTGTTGACTGATCTTTTTCAGCCAAGCAAGAAGACTAATTAATGTGTGATAAAATGTGAGTTCATATTTGAGTAGTAAAGAATTAGCTATGCTGTATCTGTTAAGTAACATTTAATTCCATCCAAAACCACATTGTTTCAAGTGCTGAGGAGTGGAAAAAACTGAATCAGGGAAGCTGACTGTGCCAAGAATTCAAGTGATTTTTTCAGTCAGCTTTTCCAGTTTAAAACACTTTTCTATGTTTTCACAGGTTTTAACCTCTTACTTGTCTTTACAGTGATGAGTACCCCAGACCTGGACACAGTACACCAGAGTCTGACAGGAGCTGAGCACAGGGATAGAATCACCTCCCTTTGCTCCTGGCCATGCTCTTTTTGTAAAGAACAGCATAATTTCTGGGCTACAAGCCATCTCTTTTCCAGCTTTTTGTCTACCAGTATCTCCAAGTACTTCCCCACAAATCTGCTGGTAATAAATTCACCACCCAGTCTGCATTGACATCAGGCATTACTTTGACCCAGGTCCAGGACCTTGTCTCTTCTCTCAAGCATATAGCGTATTCCCTAAGGAAACAAGTGATTCTTCTTTTCTTTCTATGTTAAGTTTCCTTAAAAAAAAAAAACAAACAAAACAAAACTGAAAGAACATTGGGAATTCATTACAATTTCAGATATGCACCTCTCATAAAAGCACCTGATCTTTAATTCAGTCTGATTTCTCTCAGGACACAATTCTTAATATATGTAATTAAAACAGATAGTAAACTACAAATCCTGTGTAATGAAATACTTGAGCATAACAGTCAACTAAAAAAGAACTGAGATGAGTATCTTTAAAAACTTTAAAATCAAATCTAGTGATGTCAGTAGCACCTAGTGTAAGCATTTCAATTAGCAACTGATTTCCTATATGCCAATAATTGTATGTCAGAATTATTTTTTAATCAGTATCAGCTGTGACCATTACAGACCATTCTTTACTGTCCAAATTACCACTTATGTTAGGAGTCAAAACACTTCTAAAGAGAAACCTCTTAACATAAACTACTCTTCTTCATTACCAGATGTCAGTAGTCATACTACATTCCTTCATTTTTCTCCAGATTTTAGCACTTCAGCTAAACAAGGAAGTTTCACATAAAAATACGTATTTGACAGGTTGCCACAGAAAATGTTCTCTGTTTTACCTACAGCAATCTGAACATTTCTTAATGTTTTGCAGATATTTTTGAAAATCTATCTAAGGGTTAATCAACTGCACTAAACAAAATCTTGTACCTTGAAGTCAAATGGGATTTGATGGATGAGGGCTTTCAATCTGAAGTAAAAGTAAAAAGAAATGTTAATGAAACAGTGTTTTTTTCTATACGGTGGTGAGGGAGTACATGTCAGGCTTGCAAAATAAATTCCTATTCCCTATCCAGAAGCATAGCTCAAGTCAAAATAGATGTGAATCACAGCTGCATCAGAAAACCTTCCTTTCCTGTCTTACTGCATAACACATCTGTTCTTGTTTCAGCTGTGAAGTCACAGCTGTCCCCAGTGCTGGGGAGTGGATAATTGAGCTGTATGACTCAAAATCTCCCCCTTCATTCAGTCCTGTGGTGCTGAGCATGCACAGGCACTTTCCACCCTAATTCATCTTCTTCAGTATTGGCAGGTTTCCTATGTAATAAACTGTCCCCAGTTACTCTGTGATTTTGTTCCCCCTCCCCCTCTTTTTCTGCCCTTCATGTTTTCATGGACTAGCCCCAGATTCTTAGCTCCCTTTCTTTTTTGTTTGGCTCTGGCAGGTGAGAAGCCAGGGACGGAGCAAGATGAAGTTAAGCTGCAGATTGCCAGCAAGCAGATTGTGCAGACTGCTATCCTCCGAGCAGTGCAACAAGTTTCCCAGGAGAGCCAGCAAAAGGAGAAGCGAACAAACACCGGTACAAGCCTCCAACTAGAAAGAGGAAAACTTACCAAGAAGCATGAAAAGAAGTAAAGGAGCTGATTGGGATTTTTCAATGCCAGTCTGCAAGTGTTTTCAGCCTTCTCTTTAGTATCAGCTGTATTGCTAGTGCAATGCTACTGCTGTAAAGCAAACCAAAGTATTATCACACCTAGACATAGGGTAAAACTGCAATAGTCCTCATCTGAGAAATATTAAGTGCATTAGATGAATGACTCCATATTTACGCAGTGCCTCTAAACAGAAACAATAACCATAGCTGTAAAAGTAGTTTCAAGCACAAGGTCTTATGATATGAGCTTATTCTAAAAAGCTTGTTGCCAGTGCACTTTCATGCTAAGTTCTGCGTGCAACATTTACGTCAGTTCAGCTGGATAAACTCTTCTCTGAGTTACTGGGTTCATTGAGGTTGTCTTTGCTGAAGAAATGATTCATTTTCAGGTGTAGCAGAATGCTTTCAGGCTCCCTTGAAGCACGGGTTTGTACTTTGATTAGACATGAACTATGTGAAATGGCAGTTTAAAGTGGATTTGGTAAGTCCTGTGAACCAGTTTATTTTTTCATCTTGGGGGAAAAAAAAAGCAATCAGTAAGACTGCAGTGACTGTGATCTATGACTATGATCATATATCT
Source organism: Vidua chalybeata (assembly GCF_026979565.1). Taxonomy (NCBI): domain Eukaryota; kingdom Metazoa; phylum Chordata; class Aves; order Passeriformes; family Viduidae; genus Vidua; species Vidua chalybeata. The sequence continues at coordinate 103,674,753 of NC_071530.1, forward strand.
ATGATCTATGTCTTTTTTTAAAAGAAGTTAAATACTGAAGTTTTAGTCTACTTATTGAAATACTTCTATACTTCTGCATAAAAATCACTTGTGCCTCAACTATTCCTTTTAATTTTCTTGGTATTGAAAGAAAAGGAACTGATGTGAAGATAAAGAGTTGGCCAGCATTTGCTCCAGTTTTGCAACTTTGCTGGGTCTTGATTTACAGAAAGTGAAGACTGAAGTGTCTTAAGAAAAAAGGAAGTTGACTATATTAATATCTTTAAGGATGAAAATATACAGTATCTGAATTCTGCCATGGTAGGTATTTCTCACCTGCTGGGTGTAAAGTGACTTTAGATATTTGCAGTTGTTACATAGATTCAAATTAAATAGCACTGCGTGAAGCTGGTAATATAGAGCTTATCCTTTCAACTGCTCTATATAGCTGAAGAAATCCATGATGTTTCTGAAAATACAAATTAAATAAATGTACCCTTCACTTTTATGCTCCCTTTGCATAATGATGACTGCACTATTATACATCTGAAATGAATAACAGTATATTTAATTCTAGAAATGGCTTGTAGCTCTGCTTCAAATGAATTCCTGTAGTAATACACCTGGAAATACAAAGATGAAGATGCCCTGAAAAACTTTCTTAATGGCTTTTCTACTCAGCTAGATGATCCTCAAAGAGACTGTGGGTTAAATAATTGGCTATTACTGTGTCCTATTGCTTGTGTTAAACAATTTTGGGATTCCTTCTCCTGGATAGAGGCTTAGTCATGAATAACCACATACTGTAATATTAAGTCTTTGTAATCTGCTTGGTTTCTTTCTTTTTTTTTTTTTTTTTTTAAATTTAACAGCACTGACTCATACAAGATAGTGATTTAGCTCAATCTTCATTCACTTAAAAATGCAAAGAGGAATTCAACATAATTGAAAGTGTTCCAAATCATCTAGTAATGAAAACTGACCTGGATTGCAAGTACACAGGTGGTCCACTTCTGTAGACACTGGGTGAATTTTTAGTCAAGTGAACTTTGAAAGGTGAAAATAGTTGGGTCTTGAGGCATGTATGTGTTTTTGTAATAGTAATTTTTTTACCATTAGCTTTTTCACCAGTTCACCTTTGTTTGGGAGGTAACTCTTTTCTAAGCACTCTTTACTTTTTTGCTCTCTGAGAGCCTAAGAAAACTGATCATGAATAAAGGCTCAGTTCTGAGGCTGATGAGCAGACAAGTCTGGTGGATGAGAGAAAGAAAACCTGTTGGAGAAACTCTGTTGGAGTGACTCTGACCACGGTGTTTGCCATGGACTCACTTACAATGCTGCAGGAAGGAGAGATATAGAACATCTCCACTTCTTTGAAATTATTTTACTTTTTTTAATGCTTTTTGTCCCCAGGCACTTGAAATATGTTTGGGTTTGGGGTTTTTTATTTTGATTGAGTGGGGTTTTTTTGGTGTGTTTTTTTTTTGGGGGGGGGGTTGGTTTTTTTGGGTTTTTTTTTTGTTTGGTTTGTTTTTTTTACTGATAATTATGATAATAACATTCATATAGTTTTGAAACTGTTTATTTGTATGTCTTTTTTTTCTTTAATTTATCATTTTGGCAAAAGAAGGATTTCAAAAACCAGTGAATCTGGGCTTTTGCCACTGCTTCATATGAGCCTATTCTGCTCCTCCTCCCACTGTGTGCTTCTACAATATCCCTTTACTGTCCCTTTGCTACTGTCCTATTAGACACTCTATTTATTACTCAACTGTTTAATAGTCATGTCCATCATTGTCAGAATACCAATGCCATCAGAAGTCTAATATCTTGGAAAATCAAAAATGGTTGGAAGCCTTGACTTGTTATATGCTTACTAGACAATCTCATGAAGTAATGTGTGCTCATGAGGTTTGTAGTAATGAATGCATTATTCAGCACAAAAAAAAGTACATATCTTAGAAATATAAGGCAATCAAAAAGGTATTTATAAGTATTTAAAACAAACTCACCACTTATTAACACTTACAGTGGTAAATAAAATATTGTACAAATATGTGAAATTATATTTATCACAACTCCAGAAGAACAGAGGAATCGTGTGTGTAGCTATCCTGCACTATGCTTGCTATGTTGTCATTCAGGTTGATTATAACAATTTTATTACCATATTGCACTCTTCTTTGTAAGGTTAATAAAGCAGCAATGCCCAAATGGAGATTCACATGGCCACAGCAGGATGTTGTAACAGATTACTAAATGCCACTGTACATCAAGTTTTTGGTCCTGTGTGGTTACACTGGAAATTCCTGCTCTAAAATAAATAAAACCAACAACTGTGACTTGGAAACAGCCATATTAATTTTTATCATTTCAGAAAAATAAAAAAGCATTCTGTGATAATACGAGTTGTAAATTCTTGGATGTTTATTCAATAGCAAACAATCATCTAGAAATCTTACTGTCTCTACTCAAGTAATGTATGATTATTTTTTTCTGGTGACATTTTTTAAGTGTCTCAGATTATAGTATGTCTACAATGGTTAGTATATAAAATTGCTATGTAACTATTCTCAATATGATTACCATGAAATATGCTGCAGTTGTTCTTTAAATGTGTGTCTATGTCAAATACACAGTTAATGTGTCATTACTGAAGGCTTTTCTTAAAAAAAAAAGTTTAATTTCAATTCGTGGAAAATATAAAAGGAAGTAAAATGAATTTATGAAAGTATATGGAATTCACCCATTCCCTTGGTTATCCACTCAATTCTTAGAAGAAATTAAATTAATGAAAACCTGACTCTTGACATAACGTAATTTTTCACAATGGGTTCCTGCAACACAGGGATCAAGTTGCCAAAACAGTTTGTGGGAGTTGGGGGGAGAACCTGAACTACTGGTAAATGTCTTCTTCACTGCTTCAGTAAGGAGTGAGCAGCAGTATTGATAGAGCCTGATAAATGGGTTTTCTCTTCATTAGGCTTTGGTGCCTCATGGTGTGGTCTGGCAGAATCTTTTTCCCTATTTTGGGGAATAGATTTTTAATTTGTGATATGTCCTACTGTTCAAAACAAGTACAAGTAAGATCTCTATTCTTTGCTTCCAGAACTTCATTCACAACACCAGGTGGACATGAATGAACTTTTGTTTTTAAAGATCATCGTCCCTGGATTTAGTCAACATGCCCAGTGATTTCTTTAATCCCTAAGACTGAATGGGTGAGCACATATATTATCTGTGTGCTCAGGAACACCAAGAAATAGATACATATTTTAAATTCATTTGCTTCTAAGCTGTTCTTGTCTGCCAGGCAGATTTTCTTTGTTTAATTAACATAAGCAGCTTTTCTTTTCTCATCATTTTTCCTCCAGTGACTTGCTACTTGGATTTTGTTATACGAGCTTGCTAGTTTTAACACTAAAACAACAATAGTTCACAATTATAGTTTGGATTTCATTAGAACCTCTGTGGTGCTACATGTTCCATTTTGGTGTGGTGTTCATCTTTTCTTTCACTAAAGATGAGTAACAATAAATGATGTTCTAAAGAAAAGGGAGTTTGTGTGGGAGTCTTAGTTGTGTTGGCATTTTTGTGGCTTCCTTTTTTCTCCTTCAGTTGCCTCTAGCAGAAGACCACATGGGGCAAATCATCATGAATCATTCACACACACCATGATAGTAGCTCAATGTAGAACTTGCACAGAAAGAGAGAAAAATTAACTCTTACATAAGCTGGAAACTGAACCCAACTATTCTAGTTGATTCTAAAATGTTAGAGTAAGACACTCCTGATAGCTTTAAGGAAAATATTCCATGTGTGCTTTGAGAGTTGAACCCCGTTTAGAAACACCAGCTAGTGAAGACTGTAATTGCTTGTTTTGTGATATGAAAATGAGTACTACTGTATTGCTCTGAAGATTTAAACGCTACCTCCTTGTGTCTGTGGAAGATTTTGATTTGTGCCTTTTGGCGAGGTGACCCATTTGCTCCTGCCCTATGGAGAGAATTAGCTGCTCTTCTGTGTGCATGTGTATTCCAGAAGGTTTAGCTCCTGTCTTCAGTTGCTACAGTAGATGCCCTTGCCTTGTATTTGCTTAGTAAACATAACTCCTACTAATGCTGTTCCCCCTCATTTCTTTCCCATGAAGCAGCTCATTCTAAAAATCCTGTTACAAGACTAACTGTAGAAGCCGTCTGCTTCCAGAAATGGGAGAGTGAATATAATAAATCTTCTTTGCCTCATTGGAGAGATATTGGCCCTTTCCCACATCTCCCTGTATGTGTTTATTTACGAAGAGGACAACTCAGTTAGCCAATGTTTCCTTGCTATCACTGGCTGATGGTTTACCCATAAAGTTTAGCCAAGTGATCTTCAATATTTCCTTCCAAGGAAAAACTGCTCCAGGAACAGTTTGCCCTGACTTGTCAGAGTTTATTAGACCCAGCTGACTTCAGCTGATGACATACATTATTTGGTTTTTTATGCCCTATAGTACAAAAGCAGACTTTCAGGTCTAGTATCTACATTGCTGAGGATCTAATAGTTTTCTTGGTACTCCACCAGCTGAAAAAGTTTATATATGTTCATAAAGTAGAACTTAAGGTAAAACTTTTCAGATCTTGTAATTCTTCCCATCATATTTCCTAGAATCATAGATACTTTTACACAACTACTTTGTTTTATTGAACATTATACTTGCTAAATCTATAGGCAGGAACAGGGAGTCTTGTTGTCCTCCTCTGTTTCAATCACTGAGAACTGCAGGGAGTGTCAGAGCTGCACTGTTTATACCAATGACCCTCTCAATTCTGAGCTGCTTTTGTGGCTCTTCTCTTCACCTCACGTTTCTTTATTTTTATGTATTCACTTCCAGAAATCAGTCAAATTAGGAGATTCACAAAAAAGGGATATGTGAGATACCAGTGGTGCAAGAACTAAGTATGTCCCCACATCATTCTCAATTTTATAGCTTTTCAGGGTCAAGAAACATTAACGTCATCAGTTCAATTAACATGGAGTAGTTACAAGGTGATTAGTTGAAGATTGAACTCAATAATCTCAGAGGTCTTTTCCAACTTAAAGGATTCTGTGATTCTGTGAAATCAGCCCCAGGTCATACCTCCTTGTGGTAACAAGCTGAAGGAACACAAGGCTTGAATTCTCCATTTTTTCTCAGCACTTGAGACACTGGGATGCAACCAAATGAAGAGCTGTTTCCATTCAGGAGGTATACAAACTCTTCCTTCTAGTTGCTAAAGGTGGCTTCAAAGATCAGTACCTGTGTCAGGTGACAGCTTGCTCATCACTGTCCTCAGAGGAGCTGAGTGTACAAGAAAGCAACGTCTCAAGCCAGGCTCTAGGAATAACACTTTGCAGAAGACCCTGAGCTTTCACATGATCAGGATAGCAGTATTCCTCCACAAGAAAGAGAAGCAAAACAAGACCCTCCTTCTGGGGGACTGTGTTGGTATTTTGTTCGGTTTTGTTTCATTTAAAAGAGAAAAAATTAAGACCTTGAGTGCCCCATGCTCACTACCTCACTAGCAGGCAGGAAAGCAAACACAGTACACTAGGAAACATTTCAAACAAGTTGGAAATTCAAGGCCACTCTTCAGGGTAAGTAACCTCAAAAAAAAAGCATTTTCTTCAAGGCCAAAGTAGTTACTTGACCACTGCTTTGGTAACTTGACTTGTGCCTTCAGACTTTCCCCCTCTTCCTTATACTGTAAGGAAATACTGATTTATGCAGGGTAAAGTTAACCCCCACTGTTTGGTTATTTTTGTTTTTTTCCCTGCTTATTTTTTTCTTTAATTAGGCCATACTTTTGTCTCTAAAGGTCACTTTTAAAATCTTTTTTATCTAAAAAAAATGCTTGGAAAAAAAGGATTGGGTTAGTCCTGTAATCTCTGTTTTAATCTCTGTGTTCCAGTATATCTGAGGCAACATATTTTTTCTCAATTTAGGTAAAACCCTCTGGGGTTTTTTTGCATCTTTCATTCTTTAACAATTTTCTCTGTGCCTGTGCTATGTGCAGAAGTAGGATCATAAAACCACTGCCACACTTGAATTTTGAAGCTGTGAGAACTGATGTAAAATCATCTATACTGAAACATTGCTTCCTTGAAAAAATTCCTTACTCCTGGAAATCAGATTATACAACTCCATCTGCCCTGGTAAGAATTAGGTTAACATCTATTTTGCCTGCTGGCAGGCTAGAAGACTTTTTCTTTCTTTCCTTTTTTTTTCCCCTTAGCCCTTTCAAATATCTACATCTGGGGCTATTGACATGATTATTTGGAAAGCTAAACATCCAGCTAGGGAGCATGGTGAGAGAATGAGGATTAGGATCCTAGCTGAGGTGAGGGGACTGCATATGAAACTGATGACACATAAGCCCAGGATCTGCGTGCCCTGCGACGTGGAGGTACAATAATAAACAGCCCATATCCGATGATGATGTCCGGATACTACTGCTTTCAGAGTGCAGATGGTGATGCTGTCAGGAAATATCAGCCCTCACTCTCTGAACGTCTGTCACATTTCATTAGGGTGCCCAAATGACTGTTTTCCTCCACTGCTGAGGCTCAACAAATGAGTTCTACTGCTAATTGCCATGTTCCTTATTATTTTGTGATCTTTTCACTCAAGCACCTATATCTACAGAAGCAAAAAATACTTTCACATAGGAATTTTCATGTTGTTGGTGACAACAAATCTGTCATCATGCAGGGCAATGCCAAATGCTCTGCAGAAGGCCAAAAGAAACCTGTTTTCCTCTCAGTATGCCTCTCTAGAGGAACAACACATCAGCCTAAGGCTTCAGTGTACATTTGCAGACACCCACAGGAGACAGAAAAATCCTCTTTGTTTTGTGACTGTCACTTTGGGTATTAGACTATACTGTGTCTTGCCTGTTGTCATTTTGCCTCTACCTTGGACTGAGACTCCAACAGTGGAGTCACATGGAGAACAGGGTTATAAAGGAATGTGATGAAGCCATGGCTTTGGCCTAGCTACACAAGAGCAGAACTAAAAACCCTATTTCCTGCCCAGTCTTTCTAGCATGGGGTAATAAAGCAACAGGACTGGGGCCCTGGCCTCCTCTGTTACATTTCCTTCCTTATCAAAATATAAAATGACACCACCAGACCACCAACACTGAAAGGAACAGGATAAAAGGCCATAAATGGACACAAAAGACCCTTGAAAACACCAGTCCAAACTCTGAGGGGACACTAGATCAACAGGGGTGCTCTGAGGAAACCGTTTTCCTACAGATGCACCCTACAAATCTTTATTCCTTTATGACATAAATCATGGTATGTTTTGGGATAAATGAAACAGCAGTGTCTTTTGGAAAAATAAATTACTTACTAACAGAAACTTGCCCAGACCAGAGCAGATCCTCACTACTCAGTCTTTCTTCCTGCTTTATGTGTGCGTTATGCATGGAAAAAGAGCCCTAAACCCCAAATACAGTAATTTTGCTGTAAACACTCCGTGATAGCTCACATCACACCCCCGTTAATTTTTTGGGGGTTAGGGTTAATGAATGAAAGCAGAAAGCCTGTGATGTGACATGAAACCCGCAACTAAACGTATGGGTCAGACTGTCAGAATTGTTTTCACAGTCAACTCCATCTCAGAAGTCTTGCACACTGCTCCTCATTGTTGGTGGTTTTCTGACTAGTTTTCTGCTTGTATTTGTGGGATAGAGGGACAGGTTGGTGCCAGTCTTTGTCTTTTTTAAAAAGTCTTTTGCTATTAAGGGGAAACCATTAACTTATCTGGAAACAAAGAAAACTTGTTCCGTCTGGAGCTGAAAGAAATCAAGGGGTGAGAGAGCAGCTGCACTTTTGTGCTCACAGTTGGTACATGGATAGATTCAGAAGCCGTTAGTAACTTCAAAACACAAAGATTTCTAAGGGTGTTTTCTGGAACACATCAGAACAGGAGTAGCTGATAAATATTCAGTAGGCTCTACTTTTGACAGGCAACTTTCCTGGTACTATAAATGAACTTCTTAAGATCTTACTCTCTATCACCCATAGCGGTCCCAAAATCTCTTATGAGCAGCTTCTTGGTTTAACATATATTCTCAACTGAACCACCTAGACATAAATCAATGATAGGGAGAATTTTTTTCTCTAGCAAATGGGGTAAGGGATTTTATAAGTCATCTCTTTTTGCACACTAGCTCTACCTGTCTCTGTGCAAAAAAAGGCAGCCTGCCAAGTTAGCCATTATGCATCACTCAGGGCAGATCAAAAAGAAAAGCCAAAGGCTCCAGCTGGGGTTTAGAAATTGTACATGCATATGTTTTAATTGCTTTAAAGGTACATAATGTTCCTGTAAGAACAGCACCTGGAGGGGCACTGGCTCTAGCTCATTCCCATTTTGAAGTCTGCAGTCTACCTGTTTCTAAAATTACCTTAGAAGAGTCATGTAAATAAATCAATAATTTGAATGAGCTATAGAATATTTCTCCTAGGAGCTGAGAAAATATTATTCATGGTTGCCTTTATTTCTGAAGCCAGTTACAGTTAATGAACCCAAGCTCTTAAAAATCCTGGCAGGATTCTCACCATCTTGAAAGAAGTCTGGATTTTACCCAATTACACTTCCAACACTGGCTTCAAAGCTGCAACTGCTGCTTTCACATTGTACAAATTGCAGTCCATATCTTGGCAACAAACCTTATGCAACAATGCACAATGAGCTCAGCTGAACCCAAGTTACCCATCTATGTGATCATCTGGGGTCAGTGGTGAAGTTTTCTTTGCCTGACTTCCTGAGAAAGTGAGGTTTACACGCTCGCATTAGCTGTCAGGACTTGTGCCTCCTGAAATCTTTTGTATCTGTTGGCCCATGGAATGAAACCTGACAGAAGGGTCTTGGGATGTGACACCCCTTCCTGCTCAGAGACAGAGCGTCCAGGGAAAAATAGTGGGGAAGGCTCCATTTTGAGGGATGCTTTAAGGAAAAAGTAGTTCTCCTGAGCATGCCTGAGCTACACACTTTATATATAACTTGATTACTTTAGAGCTTATTTGTAACAGGTCTTACTTCATTTTAAGACATCTCAGTACACTTGGACTTTTGGAGATTAGGGGGTTTTCTTGAAGGTTTTGAATTCTTTACATAAATTACAGGAGCACTCTTTATTTGATACCTAGACAGAAATAATATTTAAGCAAATATTTACAATATTATTAGATATTGTGATTATTATTAGATATTGTAATAGCTAAGCAAATATTTACAAAAGGCAAATATTGTCTCCATAAGTACTTTAACAAAGGAAATGAAAAATCAAAATTCACACATTTTAAAGAGAGAAAAAGAGAGTAAATTCACACATTAAAAAGGAGAGAATGATTCATTACTAAAATATGGGAAATCATTCACTGCATACACTATTCTTCGTATAAACATGGTATTTCCTGCTTTTATCAGGTTTCAATAATTCTTAAAACTTAGTAAGACACACAGACAAACCAGAAACAGTAGCTGGATTCAATTTTTTTCTCTAGTACAAAAATACACAAACGAATTACACTTCTTTCTTTTTCTTCTCCATTGCAATCATGAGTTTTAGCCAAAAGATTTATCTACAACCAAATAACTTGTTATTAATCTTTGTTGAAGCTCACTCTTCAAAGAATGCATTACATTATGTGCTGCGGCAAATACAGGTTCTGATTGGTCTTAACATCCAGAGTATGTTGTTAAGTAAAATATTGTAAAATATTGTAAAATAAATAGTAGTATTATTTATTTATTCACTGAAGAATACTCTCAATCCTTTTAATATATAAAATACAAATTGCAGCTCTACATTTTTACCTGATGTACTGACAGAAATACCAAGAACATAGAAAACTTGTTAAGATCCTTTAGCTGCAAATGCAAAAGTAACCACTCAGTGAAGATATGCCTCGGGATTTCTGAACATTTAAGCAAAACATCGCTTGCAGTCTGAAACAGTTGGAAAATGACTGAAAATTCAAATGATGACACCATATTTTCCCATGAAAATTCTTTCCTTATTAGTCACTGCTACTGGATTTGCCATAGTTAAATTACTGTAGTCATTCTCTAAATTTGTAAATATTCCCAACTCTTATAAATATTTTAATAACTCTTAGGAATTTTTTATTTCTGTGAATTGTGGCATCAGAGGAATATATGCTTTTGCTAAAGAAGTCTTGAATTCCTTTCTACAAAGAGATGCCAGCAAGATAAGAAATTGGGTTTTTTAACAGCCTACATAGCTCTGTTTTTTGTGGATTCTAGAAAAAAAAGGCTATTTCATCCGTGTTTGCAATGAACCAGTCCAAAAAAGGTCAGTATCTCAGAGAGCTTTCTGGCAGAGGTTTTCAATTTAGTTTTCAATTTAGTTTTCCTTTTAAACGTTGTTTTAACCTCAAAAGCACTACCTTTCCCTTGTGAGCCTTTCCCAGGGTTCCCATCATGGAGCCCTGCAGCTTCCTCAGCAATGCAGGTGGCACTGCACTCTGCTGTGTCGTGCCATGCTATATCACAGAATCCCCCTGAGAGCTCTCATGCATTTTTGCATGACTGGTAGCTCTGCATGGAAATTTTAGGGAGCTCTCGTGGCAGCACCACCCTAGATACAGCTGCTCCCATCCTCAGAATGGTTTAGAAATCTTCCCAGCAATCTTTCAGACTTTTAAAAAAAATTTAATTTTTTTTTTTTTTTTTTTTTTTTTTTATTCCATCGTTATTTAATTTTGTTGTGTGCATTTAACCAGGCACTGGCACAGGTTGCCCAGAGAGATTGTGAAGTCACCATCCCAGGAGAAATTAAAAAGCCATCTGGACACAGATGTCATCCTGGGCAACTGGCTCTCCATAGACTCTCCCCCCATGCATGAGCCAGGGGAGGACCAGCCACCTCCTCCCAGCCCAAATAAAGCAAAGGCCAGCTCGTGGCCCAGGGAGATGGCCATGAGAGAGAGCCAAGAGATCTATCATGGCTGGTGATGGCAATTTTAACATTAACACCCATCTGCAAGGAATCAGTCAGACATAGGCAGTGATTCTCCACTCTGCAATTTTGATTATAAGTAACCGTTCAAGTCTTTTTCATATAGTTGATGTGACAGGTCAGTTACTGCAGATGTTAATGTTTAGTGCTCTTATTTCAAAATCAGGTTGTCTGCCACAACAGGTCTGTATTATTCCCCTTTGGTGATGTAGACCAGGACCCTTTTAAATCAATCAATTATAAAAAGAATATTTTCCTGTGCCCTGTACTAAAGGAAATGTATTCTAACTCAATGCAAAAGGGATAAAACTATTAAAAAGAGATTTCCTAGTCTGGAGAAGGCTCTTGGGCTTCATTCAGTCTTACATTACAGTATTTTATGCTGAAATATAAACTTTGTTTCAGGAAATTACTAAATTCAATAGGACAGAGTCCATAAGTAGGACTGAACAAGGAGTAGAACTCGTTTTGGTGTGTCCTCCTTAGCAGTACTGACTAAACTCTTCATTTTCTAAAGCTGTGTTTGTAGTCCAAAATGCAGGGCATCGGGCAGTTGCCATGTGAAACACAGCATGGCATGACACACTGGGAAATTACTAATGGGGCACTGTCTTGTGATGCTCAGGGTTTGTCCATAGTCAAAACTTGTACTTCCACTGAGACTCCCATCCAGAGGGGACAAGTAACCCATGGGAAGTGCAGAGGGGAGAAGATGAGAGCAGAAGGGCTGGGCCCAGCCAAAAACAACTCAGTCCTATCACTCCCAGGTGATCTCCAAAACATGGAATGGAAACAGTCCTGTAGATGTGCACCACCAACAGCCCAAAAATGTGATAAAAGAATGGCAGAGCCAGGGCAGCCTTTCCCACAGCATCAAGCACTCTGCCTTTGAAAAGGAATGGACACAAACAGGTGAAGTGCAATGGAGGGCTGGTGTTGAGAAGCTACTATTACAAAGCCTGAAATAAAATTTAAAATTTTATTTTAATAGAAAGTAGAAAGAATTGAATGTTATTCAGTGCAATGTTAATCAAAATATAGAAAAAATTGTTATTAAAATGCACGGTTTATGCTGAATGCATTTAATAAAAAAAGTGACTCAGCTTTCTGGAGGAAAAGTCTTTATATTAATCACTGATATTCCCTGCAGGGGGAAAAAACCTCAAACAGACAGCAGTTACAAGACAGAGCTAAAGCTCTATTAAATGGGTTTAACCTCTTAATATTGGGCTTTTTCTGGCCACCAAGAACCGAGCCATGTGGGAAGACTCCGAAAGTATTTGCCTAGCGTGAGTATTAGGAGATAGTAGAGAACAGGCATATCTTCATAGTGAATTTTTTTCAAACTTAACACAAGCTAATTGTGGAAGTAACAACTCTGAGATTGAGTTACAGAGTTAGTAAAGATATTTTTGAGATATTAGTTAGTAAAGATGTAAAAATCAAAATAGTGATGTTTTCAACTGTAAAGTTACTACAAAAAATTTGAAAGCTCCCACTCAATGAGTGGGAAAACAATCAAGAACTAAACCTAAGAATGGTCCAGCATCTTGTGGATGCATTTGATCATACATTGTGAATCATACAATGTGCCTAATTTCACAATGACATTGGCTCCAATATAAAATACATATTTTCTGTTAATGAAATTTATTCTAATGCTAAAGTGGAATTAAGTTACCTGTGTGATAATATGTTTGTCCTGCTGGTTGTAATTTTCTCTGTATTGGTCCCCCCTCACCAAAGGATGATTTATCTCAATTTCACTGTCATCTTTTTAATGAAGTTAGCCAAGATCCAAGTATTAAATTTCAGAGAGCACACAGGCTGACCATTTGGAGGTCTAAGCTCTTTAAACAGCCTGTTCCTTTTTGGGGCAAACCTTTTTATTAAAGATTTATTTTCTCTGGCCTTTGAGAATTACCATCAATTTGAAAGTTTTTCTAAGGCTATTCCCTGGGAAAGAGAGAAGTGGAATCAATCTTTGCTGCTGCAGACCTGTTTCTTGTGATATAGTTATCAGGCAACCTTTAAAGAAATTAGATTGTAGTCAGGTTTCAGACACAGCCATATTATATAAATTTTTTTCAATGTGACTACAGTTTGGTTTATTTTGGATCTGTTCAAAATGGCACAATTAATCTACCAGTTATAAGGGTGGGAAAAGGCTGCTGCTGCATGCTGCAGAGCAAGCTGCACATGGGGGTGAAGGAAGAACAATCCCATGGAGCAGCGTCTGGTTTGGCTGGCCCGTTTGGCTGATGCAGCTCTAACCAAGTTCCTGCTCTTCAGCCTTGGGTGTCTTCACAGTCTTGGCATTTTCTGAACCATTTCCTGAGATGAAAAGAGACCTGCAAATATGGATCCAAGAACACTGCTTCTACCCCAAGCACTTTTTTGATCTGACAATTTAATTGTCACTGGCAGCTCATGGGCCATTTTCAGAGGCCCTCTCTTCAGTGTTTTTCAGGCCAAATATTAAAAATAAAATATTTTCTCAAAATTTAAATTATTTTTAATGCTGTATCATAGGGTTAGAGAATGGTTTGGGTTGGAAAGGACCTTTAAAGGCAACTTAGTACAAGCCTCCTACCATGGGCAGGGGAACTTTCCACTAGACCAGGTTGCTCAAAGCCCTGTCCAGCCCAGACTTGAATACTTCCCAGAATGGGGCATTCACAGCTTCTCTGGCCAACCTGTCCCTGTGCCTCACCACCCTCACAGTGAAGAATTTCTTCCAAATATCTAATCCAGATCTAGTCTATTTCAGTTTAAAGACATTTGCCCTTGTTGTATCACTACATGCTCTTATCAGAAGTCCCTCTCCAGCTCTTTTGTAGGCCCTGTTGGGCACTGGAAGATGTTCTAAGGCCTTCCAAGGACTTCCTAGATCCATCTCTTCTCCAAGATGAGCAACCCTAGTTCTCTCAGCATGTCCTCATAGGAGTGGTGCTCCAACCCTCTGATCACGTTTATGGCCTTTCTCTGGACTGAATCCAACAGTTCCACATCTTTCCTGTGCTGGGAATGCCAAAGCTGGATAACAAACTCCAGGTGGGTTCCCACAAGAGTGAAGTAGCGGGGCAGAATCACCTCCCTTGACCTCCTGGCAACATTTCTTTGGATGTAGCTCAGGATATGGTTGTGTTTCTGGGCTGCGGAGGTGCATGGCTGGCTCATGTTGAGCTTCTCACCAACCAATGAGGCAATAGCTGAGGTTTTGAAAAGTGTATAGCTTCTCTGAACACAAGACACACATCAATTGGTCATTAATTAGATCCCTGAATTAACTTTTGTTATAAATGGCTTTCCCTGATTTATGAACACAGCAAATTTGGGGTTTTTTTCTGCTTACTCTGAGTATGTTTTTACAGTGCAGTCTGGGGTCTTGAAAATTAAACATTTTAGATCAGTTTGTGTGAATATTAGATTCAAAATTTGACTATCTTGAAAGAAGAGGAAGTTTTCCTGTGATTCTTTGACTGCCCATAATTTCTGAGGCTGGTTTGGTTTTTTTGTTTGTTTGTTTGTTGTTTTTGTTTGTTTGTTTGTTTGTTTTAAATTTTTTTTTGGTTCCACTTCAACCGCTCTCCCAGACTCTAAACCAGCTGTCTCTGATTCCTGTGGAGTATCCAACTGAAAAGAGACAGTTTGACAACTGCAGTTCAGCCTCCCACATCTCTATCCCATCTTTGCCAGTCTGCTCCAACAGCCCCAGAATGTTTTATATGCCCTTGGTTGCACCTCTGGAACCTGCCATTGTCTCTTCTAGAAAATTTAGGATGGGCTGCAAAGCTGGGAGAGGTAGTAAAAGGCTTTTTAATGGAACCCAGCTACAGGTAGCAGTCCTGATCAACAGCAGTGGGTCCCTTTACCTTACACAGGAAAAAAACAAAAAACAAACAAAAAAAACCCAAACAAAACAAAACAAAACAAAACAAAAAAACCAACATCAACTGAATTATGTGGTGGGTACCCCTCAGCCCTGCAGGAATATCCTTCACTTTTGTTTTTCACCTACTGTTGTCTTTACAGATCAGATCAGTTGGAGCCATGCTAGCATAGAAAGCCAATGAGGAAAACACAGATTTTCAGTAGTATTTGGTATTTCTTTTCATCATCTGACAAACAGAGAAGGTGCTTGCAAATTCCCTCAAAATAAAATGAAATAATTTTGATGTTTAAGAACTATGTTAAATAACTTTTTAGGCTGACTGCTCTGGAGGTGAAATAATGAATTTGACATTTAAGGATAATGATAGCAATGGCTGTGCTCAGTTACTGAAACTGAGAAGGCATTTGCTTTATTGACAGAGGACTAACAGCTTTATTCATATTCATTCCAAGTCAGAGGCAAGTATCCTATGATAAGTAGCTCAATAGTACCCATCCCAATTTATAATAAGAAACTGTTAATCATACATGACACTCCCTGATGTAGAACTGAAGATTTATAGTGCAGAGAATACATGAGGATATTAAAATCTTTCACAGCGAGCCGAGGAGGAGGTAGACAGAGGATACTTACTTAAATGTTAATTATGAATTTTCCACATCAACACACCTTTTCCACTTCTTGCCACTGCATATTGAAATACCACAGGATACTTCAAATCATCATTTTAATTTTGTAAATTTAGCACAGTTCTGAGTATTTTTAATGTCTTCTCTAGATAAAAGATCATAAATCTTCCAGATGAAAATTCTATCCAAACAGACAATTAAATTATTTCAATTATTTTGACACCACTGGGCTAACTCTTTTGAATAACCCTTTTTCTAATTCTGATGTATGATGCAGACAGAGGATGAGGGAAAGAGGGGTTTTTCTTCTTCCTCTTGGAAACAGAAGAAGATGGATTTGTTGAAGCCTGTGGGAAGAGGGGAGAGAGCTTTCTGTGATAAAGATGGAGGAGACCACCCTGTGGTTAGTGAAAATTTTGTACCCAAGCATGGGGTACATATCATCACAGGAAAGACTTGGCCTGAAGAAAAAGTGAGCAGGAGAGTAGTCAATAAGCAGATTCATGTACTTGCAGTATTTCTAGTAGAAATTGAGTCCTTTCAGAAATGGCAAGAGAGAGATTTGAGCAGTTATTGAATTTACGTAGTGGATTTTGTATAGCTGGAATCTGAATTTCTATGACTTTCACAGGGTGGCAACAAAGCCACTGCATTACTCTGAAAAGTAAAATAACATCCTCTAAAATGCTGGTCAGGAAAAGGACTTCTCAGAAGTTTTCTAGGGGAAAAATTCTGGAGCAAGCAACTATTGTAAAGCTGGAAAGTAAAACTTGTTCTGAAGGCATAATGCTAAATAGAGCAGGCTTCAGAGTTGGAGTCTTATGGCTGATGTATTAAAAACCAAAAACAAACAAGCAAAACAAACCAAACAGAGAACAACAAAACCCCAACAATAACAAAAGGTGTTTTCCTTAATAATGGCATCTGGACAAATCTCTCTTCTAAGTGGATTCTCCAGTGTCTAGTAATGTAGGAGCTCCCACTGCAGACCTCCCCAAATGGCCTGTGCAGCTAGCTGTTTTCACAGACTTTGCAAGAGCCTAATTTCTCTGTTTGCTAGACCTTTGTTAAACCTAAATGAAAGCAGACAGCAAACTTCACGTTCTCATTTCTTTTGCACTGAAAGCTTTTTAGACATGTATCTAGAAAAGCCTTAATTTGAACATTTCTTTTAATGGAACCTGGTAATGATGTTTTCTGGTAATAAAATTTCTTCATCTCACTTACGAGCCTGCTAGTGATTCCATTTGTCATTTGCATTTTGAGAGGCTATATTTTGTCTGACTTCTGACACATTTTAATGTGGTCTGAACTCACAAAATTTTGGCCTCACATACTAGGAAAATCAGGACCTTGGAGAGATGGCAAATCAAACACAGAATCAGTCAACAAATTTGAAGTTTTGGTTTATGTTCATATAAAAATTAAATGTTAAAAAAAAGGAGGAAAGTCATGAAGCCTGTGAGGTAGGAAAAATACCTATTAGTAAGAGTGGTAGAATTTAGACTGTGGTAATTTCATCAGGCACAACCCTTATGTAGACTTTTTGGTAGGCTCTACATCGCAGTCTAAGCATGGTCAGGCTCCAGTTTAGGTTTTTTTGAGATTATATTTGCCTACAGCATCTCTAAACCAAAGGTCTGTTTCTGGGTGTTTGATTATCCAGACCAGTGTCTACTACACACTTCCAACATAAGGCTTTATTTCATGGCAGGGATGGAGAACACTTCTGTTCCCAGCTCAGTTGTTTTAAAAAAAAAGTACAGGACAGTTTCCAATTCCTGATTATTTCAGGCATCTCTCACCCTCATGGATTATGGGTAAGTATTCTTCATGTATAAAAAGATTAGGGTACAGTTAAATATTAACAACCATCTGCACTCTGTTGCTTTTAGGTCAAAACAAGAGCACAGCTTTATTCCTTGGCTTAATGGGTGAAGGACAGTGATTGTTGAAACTTTTTGTATATGGTTAATGTGAGGAATCCTAAACCACAGACTCATGAGAAGATTTAGGTTAAAAAGTGTGAAATGTTATGCAAAGCCCCTCTGAATGGTCCAGGCAGAGCAAGTGGACAGTGTATGTTCAGCAGCATAAACCTGTGCCTGGATCTTTGGTGTCCCAGACCCTGCAGGCTTTGACAGCAAGAGTGCCTCAGCCAGAAATTCAGGGTAGAGTTCGTAATGCATTGCTCAGCCCAGGGGAAGTAATGTGTGCTACCAATGTTTCCACGAGCTTCTTAGCAATGTATCATCACGTTACCTCTGGAGAAGGCTGCAGGCTGGTGTGTCAGGTCAAGTAAAACTGCAATGCCATCTTAAGGTGGTGATTTCCTTCTGAATAGGGAGCTGCAAGATGCAGGGCAGGGGTTGCACTGTGCCATGTCCCTCGCCCCGTGCCATGCTCCTGCTCACACTGCACTCACGTTGCTGGCCACACAGTCACAAGGCTTGAAAATGATGGCCTGGGGTAAAGAGCCACAGCAGCTTGACTCATAAAGAGATACATTTCTTTAACTAAACAGCTCAAAAACCAGGCTCAGATGATTGTCTGGTGACTACTGTCACCAAATTATGAAGGAAAGGAAGGAATTGATGTTATTTTTGTCACAGTGAACTATTAACCTTATACATGTAACTGGTCATCACTAAATGCTGGGAATATTTAAGGGTTACCTTGAGAAAAAATGTTTGAGTGTCCAATAACTTTTTCCTTTGAACTGATGTCATTTGGATTCAGAGAAGAGAGAACAAAAATGAAAAGGGTAGGGTTATTTTTACAGCCAGAAATATGGTATTTTAATTTTAATTAGGTGAAGAAATTGAGGAGATGCTTAGAGAGATGGAGGAATAAAGGGTAAGAAAGGACAGAGACAAAAGAACTATCAGGCATAATGTTCAGAGAAATAGTTATACCTGTAATACTGTGTAATTATTAAAAATACATTGTCCCATAATGATGCCAATAGGACTTGGCATCATCTGCTCCTTAGCTTTTGTGACAAAATAGTAAAAGCTGCTCATATTTTTCTTAAAGTATTATATGACTGAAAATGGTCCAGTAAAAATGAATTTCATTAACTCTTTGAGGAATAATGTGGCACCAGGCACAGGTAGCTTCCTCCAGAGAACAGAGACAGGCTTTGGGGGACTATGACAGAGAAATTCGAGTGAAATCTTGACCAAAACTGCAAAAGAAGTCTGTGAGTTGGGTTATTATTGTAATGAAACTGCCATTTTTCCCATAGAACAGCACAATGGAAGGTCTCCTTTGTTTTCCCAGAGGGAAGTTGCTGTGCCCCTGAGAAGGAGAAAAAAGCATCTCTCTAAGTAACTTCAGTCAAATCAAATCCAACAGCAAATAAATTTGCAAGCAGTGACGTGTGACATGAAGTTTTCACACGGTATTTAATTAGAAACTAAATTTATGGTCTAGCTGTTACACAGAAATAACATCCTAATTCATTTAAAAGCTTAATTGAAAGTCACTTCAAAGGATTCCAGCATTCCTTTCTCAAAATATTTAAGAGTCTGTGTCATTAGGCATTGTAAAAAATGTTTTAAATCTTTTTTCACAATCCCATGCGTCCCAAGCCTGATTGTAGTTTCATTACTAAATCATCAAGGACAGAAATGAGTCTCTGGGATAAAAATTCCCCTTAAGGTTTTATGGGTTACTGATTATATACATACCAAGACCATTCTACTATGTGTTTAAAAGAAATAATAAATTTTTGCTGATCTCTTTGTAGAAGCTAGAGCACATTTAACTTTCCTTAAGGAGAGGTATATTGTAAAAACAAGGCTGGCACTGGTTATTTAATGCTTCATAAGCATAAAGCTGGGCCAGCTCACTTTCCTTTGAAACTCAGTTTTGGTGCTTGGACTTTTTGTTTTGTTTTGTCCTTCCTCATTGAGGTGTCAGACACCTCAGCTGTTCTCTGTAGGCATTTTTGGGCAGCCCAGCTGAGAAGGGTCATTGCTGTGGCTGTTTGAGATCTCTT
Source organism: Vidua chalybeata (assembly GCF_026979565.1). Taxonomy (NCBI): domain Eukaryota; kingdom Metazoa; phylum Chordata; class Aves; order Passeriformes; family Viduidae; genus Vidua; species Vidua chalybeata. Next base: position 103,694,274 of record NC_071530.1, read on the forward strand.
GAAAGATCTGATGCTTTCAACACCACTTTTGGGAAATAACTCTCCAAGACTTTCTTAGCTGTAGGGTTTTTGGACTCAGTCTGGGGAAAGGCAGCACTGGAAGATTCAGGTCCCATGAACTTTAACAGGCACAGAGAATGAGTGACACCTCCCAGAAGCAGCAAAATAGAGCAACTGGGAAGAGGACAGACAGCTAGGAGTAGTTTAGTTGGAAGGAACCCTCTGGAAATCATCTAGTATTTCTATTAACAAGAGGTTGCAGGATGATGCGCCTCCTATGGCTGCTCTGGCATAGAAATCCTCACAATCATCTGCTGAAAAATTATTTCCACCATGACCCTGAGAAGCATTTCAAAAATCTTTCTCTTCAGGGAAAGAGTTGTGGCCAAGTGGCTTTAAGCAATCATGTTTCATAAAGCTGTTGAAAATACATACTGAACTTATACAGAAAACAAACTGACAGAGAATCAGTCAAAATATATCAACAGTTGCATATATTTTAATTCCTTATATATTTTTGGTTTTTTTGATTTTTTGGTGGTTTTTTTTTTTTTTGTTGCACTTGAAATTTGTCTCAAAATGTAGGAAGGCCAGACGAAATTCACAGAGAGGCCCACTGAGCTCTGTTCAGCTGGGTCTGCCCATATTTGCTGTCACCCAGCACTGCTGACAGAAGTATCCCATCAAACTGTTTCCTGATCTGGTGGATTTTCCCCAATTCAGAAACAGATCTTTTACATCCACTTTGGAGTCTGCACTAGAAAAGCAAGAACAACTTGTTCAGGGAGAAAGTAGTTATTTTGCACACTTCATTATTATTCATAGATTGATGTGTGTGTCTTAGAAAAGGGCAGTGGAGATTGTGGAGGGTCTGGAACACAAGTGTTACAAGTGCAGCTGAGGGAGCTGGGGTTGTTTTGTCTGACAAAAAAGGAGGCTCAGGGGGGACCTTATCACTCTCTATAACCTGAAAGGAGGGTGTAGTGAGCAGGGTGTGTGTCAGTCTCTTCTCTCAGGTAGCAAGTGCTGGGATGAGAGGAAATGGCCTCAAGTTGCACTAGAGGATGTTTAGATTGGATATTAGGAAAAAATTCTTCATGGCAGAGGTGGACCTGGTAGTGCTAGGCTGAGCAGTTGGAACTGATGATCTGAAAGGTCTTTTCCAGTCTAAATGATCCCATGATTTATGTGGATGCACTAAGATAAAAGTCACATGAAGCACCACAGACCAATTAATTGCTCTAAAAGCACTGAGTGATGAACTGGGTTGCAACTTTCCAATGCAAAACTTCTATTTCTGGAAGAAGAAAAATTTAACTTTATTTGAAAACCTGCCCATACAGCATAATCCTAGAACCAGTCCCCAGACAAGTATTTCTCTGCAGAAATGATTGTGCTGCATCCCTCCGGTGATAAATATGAGAGGCCCAGCCCAAGGGGGAAGGAGAGATGACAAACAGCCTAATAAAGTACTCATCCTGAATAATTCATTGGATTAAAAATGGAAAGCAATGTATGCATTTAATAAATTGTGTTTGTATTAATTATATGGATAAAAATGAACAGGTCCTGTACAGTCTCCCTGAATCTGTTGGTCAGTGCTGGAGCAATGCAGGAGTGACGCCAAGGCAATGCCAAAGCAGTTGCTGCCAGGTGGTGCCAGGCCAGTTCAGGCTTGGTACCAGCTCATGCTGGGCAATGCTGGGCAACACTGCAGTGATGCAAGGCATTGCCAGAGTGGTGACAGGGCAGCCAAGCAGCACTTGGCAGGTGCTGCCAACTCAGTGCCAGGGCAATGACCAGCAGTGCCAGGTGGTGACAAGTTGCCAGGGTGATGCCAACTGGTGCCGGGTGGTACCTGGTGCTGCTGGGCATTGCAGTGGTGCTGGGCAATTCCAGGGAAAAGTCAGGCAATGCAGGTGTGGCCTGAGTGGTGCCAGGGCAGCATCAGAGCAATGCCAGGGCGATACTGGGTGGTGTGAGGGCAATGACAGCTCGGTGCCAGTATGATGCCAGATTGGTGCTAGGACAATGCCGCGGATCCAGGGCGGTGCCGGGGGTGCCAGGTCAGTGGCAGGGTGGTGCCAGGGCAGTGCCAGGGCAGTGCCGGGGGTAGCAGGGCGGTGGCAGGGAGGTGCCGGGGATGCCAGGGCAGTGCCAGGTCGGTGCCCGGGCAGTGCCAGGGGTAGCAGGGAGGTGGCAGGGTGGTGCCGGGGGTGCCAGGGTGGTGCCAGGGCAGTGCCGGGGGTGGCAAGGCGGTGCCGGGCAGTGGCAGGGCGGTGGCAGAGCGGTGCCGGGGGTGCCAGGGCGGTGCCAGGTCGGTGGCAGGGCGGTGCCGGGGGTGCCAGGGCGGTGCCGGGGGTGCCAGGGCAGTACCAGGGCGGTGCCGGGGGTGCCAGGGCGGTGCCGGGGGTGCCAGGGCAGTACCAGGGCGGTGCCGGGGGTGCCAGGGCGGTGCCGGGGGTGCCAGGGCAGTACCAGGGCGGTGCCGGGGGTGCCAGGGCAGTACCAGGGCGGTGCCGGGGGTGCCGTCCCTGCGTACTGGAGCAGCGGAGGCGGCCGGCGGTGCGATGGCGCCACCTGGCGCCGCGCTGCCGCTACCGCAGGCGCGGTGTCTCCGCGCCCGCCCGCGGAGGAAGCGCCGCCCCCCGGCCGGGCCGCGGCTGAGCGCGGAGCTGAGCGAGGGGCGAGCACCGCGCTGCCAGCGGCACCTCCGACAAACGACGGTAAAGCGTGAAGGGAGCCAAAGCAAGCCCGGCAGCTCTTGTACTGTCAATGAAATTAGAAATTATTTACAGTGGTAAAACAACAGTCCAGTAAAAATGTGCAGCAAAATTTACTGTGTTTTCAAGCTTTGTTATTCTATTACTTTGAAGACTTAATCTTCACTGTCCCAAATAATTTTTTCCCCTTCTGAACCTATCCTTAGAAGTGCTGTGGTTGTTTAGATGTATGCAGCCCATCTACCCCATGGAAAAAACTTTTTCATTATGTATAGCTATACGTTTGTTGCATTTGGTCTTTGGCTTTTTTTCCCCCTTGATTTGGTTCTGAGTTTTAATTAATTGTTTTTTAGGTCTATGAAATCAATTTTTTGTCCAAAAATCAGAGTGCAGGAATGGAGGTACCAGTTGCTGTGGTGGGGTTGCATTGCCTCAAAAGCTAGTGATGCTTCAGAGCTGTTGGTTTCTGTGTGCCCCCTTGTTTTGGGATGATGCTTGAACAAAGTGACTCACAGTCCTTTGGATGCTCACTGCAGCATCTGCATTTTTTGAAAGATCAAATGTAGTTTATGCCATGTCCTACATTTTTCCTGTTATCACCTTTGTCCACTTGGAATTTATATTCATTGTATGTTCAGGGCAGAGCCAAGGCTGTTAAAGATTACTCTCTACATTTTCAATTTCCTGAATTTGTTAAAGCAATTTACTTCCCAGTCTGCTTAGCCTTATTTTCCAAGGAGGCCTGTTGTGAGGCATCTTTATGCAGACCATGCAACCTAAAGATATGGGGGCTTCTCCTCCATGCAGAGTGCTTTCTATCCACCTGTCATTCCTCTCCCACCTTGGCTGACCTTGGCCTCTCTATTTGAGGACCACCTTGTCCTCCTTTGCTGATGCTCCTCCACATTACTAGAGGAAAGGTGGATTTTGAGACATGAGTGTATTATGCAGAGCAAGGATCAAGCCTCCTGAACTACTACAGATGCCAGCATGGAAAACTGCAAACTCATAAATCTCCTGTCCCACCCTGTGGGGGATGTGATTACTGTAATTGTTAGGGGTGTTGTGAAGATCACAGGAGGAGAACATGTGGAGAGAGGATCCAGGATCAAGTAGATGAATATTACCTCGAGGAAAGTATAAAAAAAATTGAGGACTCTTTTCAAAAGCCATTTGTCTACAAGGACCAAGAAAAGCAAGCCAAGTGTGTCTCCCCTCCAAGGTCATTTACCACAACTCCAGGTGTGAGATGGAAGAGCAGCAGAGCAAGGAAAGATAGTTATATCCAGATGAAGTCAGAGATGGAGCAGAATTGCAACCACGGGATGGCAGCATGGGCAGACCCCCAACAACATGGAATAGGGGCTAAGGGAGAGGATGACAAGTCAGGCAATGTTCATGGTGAAGATCATCTTGTTTGATGAAGACAATGCCGCTGTGGACGGTAATGATCTCCTGTTGGATGTCTAGATGGAAATTACATTGTCCTCAGAAAGCTGCCTGTTCTGTAAGTCTCAATTCCTGGGCAAGCCAAGAGAACACAAGTCCACCAGGGAAGTGCTCAACATTGCCTTGTGTTCACAGATCTGCTGTGAATTTCCTCAGGATCCTGAAGGTGTCAGATCAGCTGATTTTTAGGGACAATTTACAGTTTGGGAGAGGAGTGCAGCAGTAATGTTCAGCCAGAGGCCAGGGGGCATGGTCATTTGGGGCTGTGTCCATCACCTCCGTCTCCGAGGCACTGAGCAATACCTGACACAACCTTTCCCCTGAGACTGGAGAATGCCAGTGTCCAGAAAGTCTTGTCCCTGGGTGCCCTCTAATGTCCCCACTGACCCCTATCACTATCTCCAAGCCTGTCCCGAGCTAATCTCTCCTAACACCTTTCCTAATCTAATCTAAATAGCTGCTGGCAAACCCACTGATTCTGACTGTTAGTTCTCCAGCCTCTCTGCTCCATCTGGCTGCTCACACAAGGCTGTCCCCTTTCTACTGGTGGAAGAGCCTTACTGCCAGGGCAGAAATCACATGTCCCTGGGCACGGTGAGAGTTAGTGGCTTTCCAGATGACAGAGGTAGGACTTAGAGCATAGCATGGAAGTAGTGCATCATCATCGTACCTGGACAAGAGATACATGTTCTGATGCTGAGATAAAGCCTGTACATGTGTGGAAGAAGATCACATGCATCCAAAACAAGGTTTGTAGCTTGTTCAAACATTGAGTGCCCCTGCAAACCTTGAAAGGCTGGATAGGAAGCAAGACATTGCCACCAAAGACTCATCTAGGAGACTATATTAGGGAAATTAAGCACAGTACAAATTCTTTTTCTTTCTTTCTTTCTTTCTTTCTTTCTTTCTTTCTTTCTTTCTTTCTTTCTGGGGTAAAAATAATAGAATGCTTAATTTGTTTGATTTATCGTTTCACTGTATATTTTCATAGAAACACATGAACATATTTTCATATGTTCATATTCCTCATTCTAGAAAACAGTGCTAATATTGTTTTGCTGTAGAATTTTTCAGCTATTTTAGATATCGTTGTTAAGTTTCTCCTCATCAAAACTCCCACAGAGCAAAACCTTTAATTATTGAACTTTTGCATGTCTGGGGTAGGTTTTAAGTAAATTCAATGCAAAACTGCTTCAGATATTTGAATGGTGAAAATATCAAGAGCAACAACAAATCTCAGATATTCTCTCTGCATGATTGGGTCAATTAGTTGAAAAAGCCCTAATTAACACACAGTGTCTTCCATCTCACTCAGCTCCTGTCTTGGGTTCTCTAATTGCCTGAGAAAAAGTGTCTACACTGAGCAGCTGCGACATGGAGGGGAGAAATCAGAAATGACACAAATTCAGTACTCCACTGCTTGCAGGTAAACAGGAGGCCGACTCACCATGCCACACTAATGAGTCCAATTATCGACTGAAACACATCCGGATTGCCATGCTCCTTTTTGCAGTTTGCAGGGCGGTGGGGTCGTGTAACCCAGCTCAATTCAACAGGAAGAAAACTTCCCCTGCTCCCAGCCCAACACATCTAATGCTCCCCACAAGGCTGCATTTGTCACCAATTAGGATGACACCTGACAAAGCAAACCCTTCCAGCAATGATCTGTTTTCCATTTGCCATGCTGCAGTAGTTTGTAACAAAACTTACCCAGAGAAATTAACATTGATGTTAGGCTGCCATGGAAAACTTGTTGAATCATAATTAACGTGTTAATATGGATTGCCCGAGTGATTTTTTGTAACAAACAATTCCATCCTTTGAAATAAATAGGTTGGATCTTTCTCAATGGAATCAATATACCTCTTTCTCCACTCCAAGGTAAAAATCTACCTTCAAAGGCAAAAATCCCCTTGTTACAAGCTATTACCTTGAAGAGGACTATTAAAATATACTGTAGAAAATCTGAAAGGAATTTCTGACTGTCTGCACAATGCTGTGGTCCTGCAGTAAACTTGACTTGAATGAGGCTCTTTCAGCTCACCAAAATTGGGGCCAATTTTCTTCCCAAGGACTTCTTTTCCTTTGCACTTACCCCCTGCCTTGGAAGGACTATAGCTGCAGTCCCACAGGCAACCAGGTCTGTGGTTTCAGGGACCAGGAAGATTTGATAGGTATTCACAAAAGCATTTAAGCTTACTTGTGTGGGTCTATCCAAACACTAGAATTAACTTTTTTAATTCAAAGAGCTAATGTTTCATGGGTGGAAATGCCTTGAAACATCAGTTGCATAATCTGTCAATGAGGAGAAAATAGATGCAATAAATATTTGACAGAATATGCTAAGGATGTTTACTCACACTTCTGCAATCACTTCCAGTTAATTTCAGGAGGATCCTGGACATTTGGAAACTGGATTAGCCTACTGGCAGTGCTCTTCAGGGCAACTTTTACCCAGAAATCATTTCCAGACTTAGTTTTCTGGATAAAAAAATGCACCACAATGAACAAATATGCACCCAGCACCATACAGTCAGCCCAGAGTGAATCATTTTTCACAGCAAGAAATTATTGAAATTTGAGAAGATTATGGATCACAGGAAAAGGGCATTTCTATAAATAATTAGATTAGAACCAACAAATATGAAACTTATTTTGAAAAATGTGGCTGTTTATGGGATGTGATCTGTGGTTGCAGCTAAAAGAAATGTTCAGAGACAGATTTCAAAAGCAATGTGCACTTTTCAACCTCTTTGTGCCAAGATAAAAAGCCTAGGTTTTGGGTTAGAGCAGAAGCCACATTTTTTAATGTAAATAGGCATTGTAGGGGACATAGCACCAAGAGGGCTTTATGCAGAGGACCCTGAGATAAAAATAGCCAGGAAACTGGCTAATTTTTTTATGCAACATCTAATGGTTCTCTCATACTTAGGAATGGCCAGACTGAGATGGACATACAGTGGAGTGGTGCACAGCCTGTTGGCTCCTACTGTAGCACTGGTGCAACTTGGGCTGGACAAGGATGCTCCTCAGCCTGGTGGAACAGGGTCACAGAGGGAACCAGGGAGCCCCAAGACTGAGGATATGCCTCAGATGAATCTCAGTGGAGCATCAGGATGAAGTATCCCTGCCTCCCTGCATGGGAGGGCACTCCCATGGGCAGTGGGCAAGCAGGGCACTCTGGCCTGAGCTATGCACACTCTACAGCACAGGCATGGCCCAGCTGGGACCAGGCTCAAAGCACCAGGACCACACAAAGGGGTGACTTGTAAGGAGGAGCTCATCCATGCTAACACAGCATGTCCATAAATCCAGCAGGCACAGGATGCCTCTTTGGTCAGTGTTCAGGGCCAGGTACTTAGCTGGTTTGAACCAGCACAACTGTTATGGCATTTGTGGAGTCATGCAGATTTAAAGCAGCTGAAGACACAGCCCAGTTATCAGCAAGTAACCACATTCTGAGGCTGTCATTTCAGCCTGAATAAAATATGAGTGGCTTATGTGACAATTAGAGTTTTCTCGTTAGAGCGATGGCCTCATGAAGCCTCATTTCCCTCTGATATAATGCACATTACATTGCACCTGCTTACCAAACACATAGGCCTGCCTGAGCTGTCACTGCTGCCACTTCGTGTGCTTTTTTTCTCAGCTCTGACTCTGATCTTTTCCTGTCATGCCTTCACTATTGCTTTTCCAGTTGCAGCCACAGTGCTGTGCTGTGCAGTGCTGCCCAACCTGCCTTCCATCACAGACTCTCCCCACTGCTTTGGGAGAGGCCACCTGAGGTCCTGATGAGAATGCAGAGGTATCCCTGGGGCACCAGTTAAATACAGGTGCAGGCACAGCACAGGAGTGCAGCCCCTAGGTACTCAGGCAACCTGAAGACCTCAAGCTACTTTACACCTTTGTGGCACCCGCCCTGAGAGATTTTAACTGTTCCTTACCCGTAAGCTAAACATCTGGGCATGCTGCAGCCAGAGATTTGAAGTGCAACCTCTTTTTTATTAGAACAGCAAATCTCAGCAAATAGCTTTCTGCTCCTCTCTGGAAAGTAAGACAATCACACTTCAGAGCTCAAGGCTTGCACTCGTTTTCCCCACAGTGTTTTCAGCATCACAGTCTGGACATCACTGCATTTACTGTGTTATCCATCTCTCAATGCACATACTTGCCTACACTTGTTCGCCCTTTTTTGCACCATCTGGCAATCCCTGGTACACTCCATCACTTTACCACCCAGGAAAGCAAAGAAGGAAAAGATAAGGAGCACAAACGTGCTCTATGGGTTCATATTAATTATGCATAGCTTAATCACTTGATTTCATTGTTGCAACATTTCTATAATAAGTCTATACTGAATCATTCAGAATGTTTTCCTTAAGCACAATAGCTCTATACCCACCTGTGAAGAAAGGCAAGCAGGTGTGCAGACCTACTTCAGGCAACCGGCTCCAGCTGGGATTACTCACCTCTCTACCACCCACAGCTACACGAGAGCAGGATGTGCCTCTCTTGAGTGGCTTGGTAGTCAGTGTTTCTATCTTAACTGATTTGTGTCTTAAAGTTTAGAAGCAATTCAAGGAAAACTGCACTCTGATCAATGGGAAGCAGAGATTGAAAGGAAAAGGTACTGTGGCTGCCAGTAGTGTGCTCATAACACTTGTGGTTAGAGGGGCTCTTCTGTGGGGTTAGTTGCCTTTTTGAGAGGAGCTTCTCTCTTCCTGTGCCCTGGGCTGACTCCCCTCTTCTCCTAGTTACTTCCCTTATGTTCCTACATTTTTTTAGGCTTTATCTCTTCTTTAAATGCTCCTTTTCTAAGTGAGTCCTGGAACAACAGTTAAAAAATTCTGATACTTGTGTGCCATAACTCTTCCTGTTTTGTTTCTGTCCTAATTTTTTTTTACCTGATTCCTCTCCTGTTCTCATGCATTTGAATCCTAAGGCCTCTTGAGGATAAGGCCAAGTTCTTTGTGAGATGCTGGAACAGTGACTTTCTATTAGGAAGGCATTGTTCTAACATATGAAAGAGATGATGATGTTGTTTCATGTACTTTATGACTTATTGCACTTATTGCTTGCACAACTAATGATTACTTGGTGTGTGGTTAATTAAGGAATGTTCAAAGTTGGTTCCTCTTGTTGTGTTTGTAAAATATCCAAAATATGAGTTTGTCTGAATGATTCCAAACCAGAGACTGCAGAAATGAGGCTTGTATCAGCTTAAGAAAGGAGGAAATTCTCAGATAGAGTTGCAATGCATTAATCAAATTTTTAAAAAGTCCTAGAAGGGGAAATTGTCATTTAAATGATTCCTAGTTATTCTGGAAATGCCTAATTAGGGTATACAGCTATGTGATTTATTGTGTCCTGTACCATAAGGTTTCCAAATCATGGTGGAAATCCTCACAGGAAATGGTGATATGTTCCAGAGAGCAGAATTTTTGTTTCTGTGTTACTTGCAATTATAGAAAAAATTGTGAAGAGCATGATGCTTTTCAATTAAACACATATTTGACATATGTAAGGTCCCATATTCAAATAGAGGATTAAGAAGAACCAAAAGGGTTGTGTTGTGGTTTTGGTTTTGTTATATGGTGAAAAGATTCTGGAGAGGTTTGAATCTGAGAACTGATGCTTTCTCCAAGTTTTTCCTCTCTCTGCCTTAAAGTACAGGATAGTTGCCTTTGGAAAGTAAAACTCAAGATCAGCAGCTGTGAAGGGTTTGGTTCTTAGGGTGCTATAGTGCTTTGTCTCATGTTTGCCTTTTGAGGAACTGGAGGTAGTACTGGCAGCAGAGTGGTGAACCAGAACCACTGGGGCAATGTCTGGGCCCTCATCTCATGTGGTTGAGTGAGGAGAAAAGACATACCCGAGCAATGGGTAGGAAAGTAAGAGTGCACCCTTTTGCTGCTGCAGCCTGCTATGGTGGCAGGTGTCTTGCAAGATGTGTTGGATATGTAATTAGGATGAGAGTTCTTTATACTGCAAGTTGTGAAGGTGTATGCATCCTTTTCGTAGAGCACCTATTGATTTTTGGGTAGGATTTGCTACCAAACATCTTGATATACTTCTGTACAGCCCTTCCTGTCTTCTGACTTATATTGCTACAATTGATTCCTGTTAATGGTATTTCTGCTCCTGTACAAGTAATGTGTTCTTGATGCCTCTTTCTGGAAGTGTGTATCCACTTTAATCCTAACAATCTCTGCACTGGAAGTAAGAGTCACTAACATTAAACAGACACAGAGGAAACCCCAGAAGTGGAACAGTTTCTTCCCTGTGTAATGGAAAGTTATAACAGATTGAGAGAGGGAACATTTGAACTGGCAAAGAAAAATAATTAGTCCAACCAAAATAGCATTTTGGTTTTCATTTTCATTTTCTTTTCATTTTCTCCCAGTGTCTTCTCCCCTGAAGTTGGGAAAAAGGCCCATTTCAAAAAGGAAATTGCACAGTATGTCCTTTTGAAGCTCTTGGTGGCAGTGAAGTGTCACAAATATTTCAGTGCAGAAACTGCGACTGGATTCTGAACATCGGGTTGAGAGTGGACTCTGAGGATGTGAAACATGAATTTCCCTGTGCTGGCCAGAGGCTCCACTGTTATTCTTCTCCATTGTTTACACCAGCTGCCTTTAAATGTCACACTGGGGATTTGTCTGTGGATTGTTTGATCAGTTTTTACTTAGATAGATGGTTCAGTAATTAAGATAACCAAAAGCAAAGTATACGTTACACTGAAATCCCTGCAGCTTTGCTGTATGCAGTTGCAGCCCCTCACCTCTCTGTACATCTTTTTGGATTAGTGTTGAAGCTGTTGAAATGTACCTGATATAATTCACAGCATGATCCTTTGAGAATAGGAACACTAACTTTTTCCCCCCTCCTTTCTTACCAGGGATGTAAATGACTGAATACCTCTGTTTTGCTAAGGAAAAGTTAATGCCATATAATCAGAGTACAGATGTGCTGTCAGCAAACACAAGGAAGCGCCAAGGTGCTCATCCAAGTGTTTTTCCAGCTGTTTAGTGAGGTGAGAGATGAAAAGTGTAGGGCTTTGGCTGCAAACTGGCCAGCAGCTGCCTACCATGCACTGCTAGCTGCAGCTTGGTAAATATTCCCATTCCCCATCTTCCTTGTCTTGATGGTTGCTGCTGATAGCTGCTGACAGATAATTAAAGCTGCTTGGTATAACACTGCCTGCAAGTGTCTGTAGAAGTGGAGTGGAAGAAAGTGGAAGTTTCACCTAGGGAGATTAGAGGGGAGGAGATCTTTTATGAAGACAGATGAATTCAAATGCAAATGTGTTTACAGAAAACTTGTAAAATGCTGTTTTCAAAATAGATAGATAGCATCTTGACCTATGATAAGGATTTCCAGTTTATATTTATTAGAGAAAGAGGCTTCCCCCCCTCTTCCATCTCCAAGATGGAAATTTCCTAGTGCTGCCAAACAAGATCAGTCAGTTGTGATTTATGTTTTGCATTTATCATTTTGTAGACTTTGTTCAAAAACATAATTATTACTTAAATTACACAAACAAGACAATTCATTTCTTCTATTGGCTAATATTGTGATACTCTTATTTTTAATGGGTTTCTGAGTCACTTCTGATGTTTCTATGCTTTTTTATTTGTTACTTGTAACTCAGGTTGCTCCATGGCCTTTGGCAGTGCAGATGGTTTTCCTTCTGCACATCACCATGCTGCTGAACATACCTTACCTTTTCCTCTCTCTTGAAGGTTGGCATAAGGCAGTAAATAATTACTGGCTCAATCCCCATTCTTTACTTATGTGGAAAAGCAAACTATTTTGAGGATGTTGCCACAGTAGTCAGTGAGCCAATGTGATCTAAGTGCTGCAGAGGTGAGGACTGTGGGCCTGAATCTTAATGCTTTCCTAGGCACACCTAAGGTTTCTTCTGTTTATGCACTCATTTGGGCTTGTTCATGTATTATCCTATTAGTTCCTGCTGTTTGCTTCCAAGGGATCACTGCCTGGACCTATAGGCCCTTTCCTGCATCCAGGTACCCTACTACTTCTGCTTGCAACTGACCAGGACAATTGTAAACTTGCAGGTACAGTGATGGGGCTGAAACACAGGTACCTTTCCACGGACAAAATTACAGTTAATCTTTGGTTTTCTTTTTATTTCCACTTACCTTTCCCCTTGCTTTTGTGACCTCCTCTCCAGAGGGAAAGCAGCACTTTGCATTTCTGTGTTCAGGTGAACACCTTCTTCACTAAATATTTCAGGGAACCTTTAAAAGCTCCAGACTGTCAGCAGAGTTTACTCTCTTGGGGCAGCTGGAGTGCCTGTTTTTCACACACATCTGGTGGGCAGCTTAGCACAGTCAAATCCTGCCCAGTAAATTTGGTGTTATGGGGTGGCTTAGCAGAAGCTCACACAATAACGAGGGTTGCTGGCTTAAACAGGCCTCTCTTAGATTGAGCTGTTCTGCTGGAAATACCTCATACTTTTCCTGGAAAAGCCTAAGAAAAGCTGTGTGGCAATCAAGGCCTGGTCATCCCACACCCCTTTTGTCCTCAGCAGAATACACAGCCTGGTCTGCCCTGTTGCATTCTCCTCTTGGTAATCCTGCTGCAGAAGGAAACATGGTCTGGCATGTACCAGAGGGCTGGTGAAAATGTAGAGGTGACAAAGATACCACAACAAACACCCTGCCCTGAGGGGTGCAGAAAGCCAAGGGATTATTGCAGGAGGCAGCACTGTCCAGTGTGCTGTGAGCTGTGGTGGGCAGTGGGGACAGGCGGGCTCTGCTGATGCACAGCTCCACGGGAGTGGGAGCAGCTGCTTGGCTGGCGGGCAAGATGCTGTCTGTATTGTCAACATGATGCTGTTAACAAGGGAAATTATTTCTTTTATGTGTGGATGGGAGCAAACTCTGGTCCAGGAAAGTGCTTGCATAGCGGTGCCCCTGGCAGCTGGTGGTGTCACTGCCTGCTCCAGAGACTGCAGTGACCCCAGAGCAAACACCTCAGGAGCTGAGCCCAGAAAGTGAGTGTTGTCTAGTGTGGGTTTGCTTTGAGCACAGCTGTGATACAGCAGGGCAAAGATTCATTCCATGGTGACTCCTCTCCATGATCCCTCCCAAGTGCAAAGGGAAGGATTTGGTGTTTCAGGGGTTTAGAAAATTAGACCTTATGCACAGTTATGTCATGTCTTCAAACAAAGAATGGAAATGTTTAGAAAGTTAACTTGGTGTGTAAAGTTATTAAATGCTACTAAGAAATAGAAACAGAACTGGCAGAGCTGAGGTGTGCTTGTACATGCCTGCATTCTTTTTTTTTTTTTTTTTAATTAGAAGCACCTTGTGTATTGACAACATTTAAATGATATTCTGCTTGGGGCTTATTTTGAGGAATCATACCAATAGCAAATCACATTAACAGATTTGCCAAGCATGGCAGTATTACAACTTGTCTTAAGGTAAGTGTTGGATCTGTATGTGAGGTCTAGAAATAGTCTGGCATGGTAAAAGGAATGTTGAGTCAAAGAGCTCTGTTTTAACAGTCAACGAAGATAGCTTTTCTCAACTGCTTCTCCCCTCCTAAATAACTGTGTCCCTCATAGTAATTGTTCCAATTCTGTTCTGTGAATTGTGACTATGGAGTTAATGAAAGTTGAAATGGGAGCTAGAGAATGAAGTACAGTTTTGAACACCCATATTAAGGTAGAATTAAATAGTGGGACCAGAAAGTGATATCTCTGCTCACAATGAGTAGCATCCTCCTTCTGTGCTAGCCTCATTGGAGAAAAAGGGGCTACAGAGACTCAAGTTCCATTTAATATTAATTACTCTATCAACAGTCTAGTCTAGGATTAAAAGCAGAATTAAGTTTTAATGGAGTATAAACACTTTAAGGGTTTTCCTTTTTTTTCAAATTTGTTCCTTTCCTGAAAAAAAAGGAAATAAGTGCTTAATGCAAATGTGGGACTGGGTAGCACACAGCATGAGTGAAAGGATGATTTAGGTGAGCAAATGAATTTTCAAATAGAAGGAGAGGAGATGGATGACAAGAGAAGTTAAACAAATAGCACATAATTAATTCTCACAATTTTACCTAATGCTTTGTGACATGGCTGTCACTAACATTGTCAGAAGCTATAAGTGAAATGGGATTAAAAAAAATTCCAGGCAGCAGTAATCTCACTTTATTGGAAGAATGTTTTTCTAAGATGCATGTCCCTGGCTGTATGCAGCTCAAACACACATGAAAGAGGAGCTTAAAAAGCTCAAGTTGTTCTGTAGTGACTTTCACCTTAGATCACGCCTCTCATTTCAACTAGCCACATACAACCCATATGATTTTTAAAATTGTATTTTTATGTGACTACTCTCCATGACACTGTCTACAATTATGAAAAGTCTGCTGAAGCATCTATCAGTTTTACGAATTCATTTATAGATACACCATTGGAATTTTTTCCCCTATTTGAAAGCATTTGTTTTCCCTGCTAACACACCTGAGACTGACAGTGTCTACAGAGCAGAGATTAGCTTGTGTTTTTTTATTTAGTATTTCCCCCCAACCCCACTATATTTAGGTAATGCTCAGCTGGGAAGAAGCTGCTCAAATCCAGCAGGTTGAGAGGGGGTGTGAACAGAGCTGAAGTGCAGTAAGGAGTAGAAAATAGCAGAGAGCTGAAAGAAAGGATCAGAGCTTGGTAGAGGGCCAGAAAGGAGGAAAGGGAGAAAACTGAGGCTTGAGGTTTTTTTTCCAGAAGAATGGTTAAGGAACTTCAGGAGGGAATAGATCAATGATGGACCTTTCTCTTCTTAGCATTAAGTAGGTGAGACAAGGAGCAGGGAGTGAGGAGGAGTGTAGGGAGCTGTACAGGGATTAGTAGCAGCAAACTCAGAGCAGGGCAAAGGCACTGAAGTTGGTGTTGTAAACCCAACAGCAGGTAGATATTTAGAAGATCTTGCCAATGGAAACAATGCATATGAAGATCCAGTCAGAAATGGACTTTGGATCATCATTACACAGGCCTTACAAGTTTTCTCAGATGGACTTTTACTGAGGATCAACTAGTTCCCGTGACTGCAAATGCAGTTAGACATCTTCATGTTGGACCTGGAGACTCTTTGTTAAATTTTCAAGAAAATAATATGCTATTATCAACCTCAACTGGTCATGCTGAGTCCCTAGCTTGCTGTGTTGGCTGTGGGTTGTTAGTGATTTACTGTAAAAATATTTTTGTAGAGAAGGTATGGCTCCTTTGGATTAAGCTAAAAGAATTAATAGTATTAGGCTCTGGGCCCAGACTTGCTGGATATCTGAAATGATTGGCTATTTGTCTGATAAATCAAGACTGTCCAATACCTAGACATGCAATGGCCTGGGCTGTTCAGTAGATATGTTTTAGAAAGCAGTGTAAGAATTTGTTATTTGAGTAAATATGAAATGCTATTAGCCTAGGCTTTCATTGCTCTGTTTTGTTTGTAGAAGCCAGTAAGTAGACCATGGATTGTGGGATCTGAATTTGAAGTAAGATATAACATTTATAGAAAATGGGTTTTTTGCAGATCCTTCATCATCTAGTGCTAATTATAAGATGGAGCAAACTTAAATGTGTTTGCAAGTGGTGTCAACTAGCTTCATGTGCTAAATGAAAATATGTATCACCAGACACCTTGGATTTGTGATTAGAAAATATCTTGCCCACATCCACACCCGCTGTTGGCTCAAGCACTTGAATCTAGAATTATATTATGGAAAGCAGATTTTTCTAGACACAACTTACATGAGTGAGTTACACAGCTACTAGGAGTGAGTTATTGTGATTTAGTCTAGTGGGAAATAGCTGACTGCGAGTTTTGTTTCTCTTCTTAACCTTGCTAATTGAAATCTTCATGGAAAAACTTGTATTGCAACTCTTAATTATTCTTTCCTAAGTTCTGGCTTAAATTTCTTGTACAAGAGGTCTCCAGTTCACTTGCTTTAAACCTTGCTCAGAAAAGGCTGTCAGAAGTTCTCACAAACTTGCAAAGCAGAACTCTTCATCCAACAGAGATCAGTATCTGGAAGAGGCAGCATAGTTAGGGGTGAAAATTCTGGTGGGTGTGTTGTTTTCAGGATGTTCAGCATCGTCCTTTAACAGATAAATAAATATTCAGTAAACTGCAAATGTTAGCAGGCACATCTGACTGGGATACGGGTGGTCAGCCACTGAAGAGTGTGCAACAAATAAGCAGTTGTATGACAAGATTGTTTCGTCTCTCTGCTTTTCCTTTCGAAGTTTCAGGGACATATGACTGTCACAGCTATTGGCAGTCACACTGATTGCTTGAAAAGGGCAGTTTCTAACTTTTGAGGTCAACATCAGCATCTGAAATTCTATATCTGTTCTTTGTCCTAATGCTTTCCATTTACCAAGTTTGCAATAAGCTGCAGAGTTTTACTGGGGGTTACTCTGAGAAAACTGCACAGGGGTGCCAAAGCCCCAGTGATTGCAGGGAAGGGACAAAGAGAAGACTCAAAATGCTGGACCAGGTCAAGACCATTCAGGGAGCCAGGCTGTGGCCGTTCAAAAATCACTAAAGGAATAATGAAAGGACCCTTTCCATAGACAGCAAGTGGGACAATTCTCAGTAGGAGCCCTTTGAGGATGGAAGAAAGATGCACCAAATGAAACCATCCTCTGATGAGACACTGACAGCACAATCCTGGTTACAGCAGTAAAAAAGATTAAACTGAGACTTTGTCTAGATTCTGGGCCAATTTCAGAGGTCATAGAAAGCAACTGGGCAAATAGCTAAATTGGAAGCCAAAGAGAACTTTTTAGCTTGACTTGCACCAAATTTTCAATAACCATAATCGTTAAACAGAAATCCCTCCTGGTTTAGGAAGGTGGGAAACTTTATATTTCATAAAGATGAAAGGCAAGAATTGTTTGATATTCCATGTTTTTTCAGTGACAAATTAATGCTGAGAGTTGCAAAATGTCTGAATATATTTCTTGGGGAAACTACAGAAGTGTGCAACTTCTAGCTGCTGTGGGATGTTAGAAGGAAGATGTATCCAAATTGCTGGTGACTCTATTCTTAGTCCATGTATTCTTGGTAAAAACTGATTTGCAACTGTCTCCTGGGTATCACTTACCTAAAAACTGAAATTTAAGCTGCAGGAGGATAGAAGTGACTAAAACTTTCCCATGTTCTCCTTTCCAAGGGGTATGAAGGGATGGAGGTTGGCACCATATATACTGGGGGGCACTAATCTGCTGGAGCTGCCCCACTCTTGCTGTGTGTGACAACAAAATACGGCTTATTGGTGCAGCAGAGCACCTCACTAATATCTGCCCCAGGTGACTTGATTCCCCCCTGCTCCATCTCTTCCCTTAAGAACTTAGAGAAAATTTTTATTCTGTGGACAACCACAGAATTTGTTGCTATTGAAGGGAAGACAAATGGGACTTTGCTTTGGTGGGGCTGGGGCGTAAGTAGGTGGACGTGAGGTCAGGTTGGCAACAGTACTGAAAGTTCTGTGATTTTTTTTTTTTTTCCCTAAAGGTTGTGGTAAGCATTGAGCTTAATAATTGGATGTTTTTAAAAATGTTGGGCAAAAGCATGTTGTAGTTGAACTGTGAAGAGCTGTCAATCCTTGAAGGGTAGGAGATCAGGTTTACCAACACCTGGTCTTAAATTTTGAATAAGAGGGCAGCAGCTTCCCAAAGAGGGAGTCTACCTAGCATGGCAAACTCCTTCCCCACCCCATGTATTTAGTTATTCATGTCAGAGGGCTCTTTTGTGGGGTTCTTGGCAAGGACGTTGTCCCAGGAGCTTTTGCATGAGGCTGCTGAGGCTGGAATAGTGCCATAAGCTGGCTTGCACTAGACTTCATCTTGCTGTGGAAAGGCCAGTGCTCCAGCAGCAGTATGGCCTAGAGGAGCTACAGAAATTGAGGCAGACATAAATCTGGACATTGAGGCAATATGATGTTCCAGTGTCAAAGATGCTTAAATTAGAAGTGTCCTGTAACATTTGTTGGTTCAAATAAATCAGCTTCTCTTTTTATAGTTGTTTTATAACCAGCTTTCTGTTACCATTGACTCAAGTGTTTCCCTGTGCCTAGTCAGCCCTTGATGAAATGAAATGTGTGTAAGTTGTGTCCTTTGATAGCTCCATGAGCTTTCCCAAACCCTGCTGTTGCTTGGGGAATGTGCTGAGGGATACAGCTGGAAAAGAAAGTGGACTCTTGGGCTGACTGCTGTCTACATCTTATGAAAGCAAAACCTGGGCTTGACAGTGGCCCTTCTCCAAAGCAGCAAGAAAAATTCCACAGCTCTAAAGGATAAAAATATCTTTAGGTCCCCAGTAGATCCAGAACAATTGCTTCACAGCATGTTAATCTGTTACATACTCACTCCTCATTTTCCCAAGGGTCTTGAACAGATTTTTTTTTTTACTGTTTTGAAGAACAGTGTGAGGCAGGTAAATTTTTGTGGGCTTTTATATTTTAAAGTTATGTAAATGTATGCTTTGGGAAGACTTGTATGAAATGTTATTTATATACTTGGGAGACTGTTTGATGAGGTATTATTGTCATTTGCTCTGTGATTCTAGACACTCTGAAAAGGCCTTAATGTCACATGTTAAGCACAAATAGAGATGCAGCAGAACAGAGGAATGATTCATAAGAATAGCACTGCGCTTTCCTGCTGCTGCTGCTCTGCTCATGATTTGTAGGAACGCTATAGTGAAAAGCAAACCTGCAGTTTAAAAAGGCTTTACAGGTCTTAAATTACCAAAACCTCTCTGTTGGCTTGGCTGACTGCTTCTGAGCTTTAAGCTGTCCAGTTTCCCTCAGGTGACCTAACTTGTGGTACTTGCATTAGCACAGTACAGTTTGGTCCCTGGAAAAGAAACTTGCAGGCAGAGAGCAAGTGTGACTGTTCACAATGCTCAGGACTCCCAAAATTGCAGGAAAGTTGGTGAAATGCCATATGCAGCTTGTGTGAGAAGTAGAATTATGCTGGAGTCTGTCTGCTTAAAAAAAAAACCCAAACCAACATACCCTTCAGTTAGAGACTACAGCACTAAATCCAGCCTTCAGCCAACTGGTTTTCTTGGCAGGGCAACGTGCCACATGGAAGTTATGGTGTGTGTCCACACAGTGACACAGATTGGGCAAGCCTTTTCTGCTCCCTGAACATACATGCCTGAAGCAAGCGTAGATCTTTCTGCAGGGTTATGGAGGCTGCAAGCCCCTGTCTGATAGCACAACCCAGAGCTCAGGAGAAAGGAAGAGTTCTATTTTCTGCTGCTTCCAAAGTGTCTCAAACTGTCTACTGCATGGTTTCTGAAAGAGGAAATATATAGTGTTATCTATATGTTTAGGTGTTAGGGTCACAAGAGGCCATTCAGTTGACTCACTTCTGGTCATTTAGTGTTTGGGGTTTTCTTTACATGATGGACTTCAAGAGGTTATTTCCTACATTGGATTGAGGTATCTTTTTAAATATTTAATCTTTAAAGATTCCATTCTCTGCTGATTCTACCACCTACCAGATAAGCTCTTTCAATATCTAATTATTGAAAGCTCACAGCTAAGAAAAGGCATCTCATTTCAAGGTTGAATTTGTAGAATTGTTTTTCTTCTTTTTTTTTTTTTTTTTTTTTTTTTTTTTTTTTTTTTTTTTTAATGATTTAGCTCTTCTTTCAGATTATATTTTTTTTTCTGTAAATCCTTGCTGCTAGATTAAAATAACATGAACAAATCTGAAATATATAGGTATACTTATAACATTTGTATTTAATTTTCAAAATTGTACTGCTTATTAGAACAGGTTTTAGTAAAAGAACTGGGAGGGAGGGCTTATTAAAGTCTAATTAGTAATCCTGCTCTCACTGATTAAACCCCAAACTTTTGGATTAACAAATTTTCACCACTTTCTCTTGCTTTAATTGCTCCTTGCACATCTCTATCTACAATGTCTTTATCAGTTCCTAACCAGGTCTTACAATTCCTTGACTTTCACAGCCTGTGTCATATTTTGATTCAAATGTGTATCTCAGGGCTCTTTGGAATGAACTGTTCGGCTGTAAGCCCTTTAAATGTGACATGAATTTCTGCCCTCAGAGGATGCAGAACACCTGTACTGGGTCAGACCAGAGGTTCATCTTGTCCAACAGCCTCTTTCCAGGAATGTCTGAAACAGATACTTCTGGGAAGACAATTTAAAAAGAAAAAACCAAACCAATCTCCCTCTTGGCTGTTCCCCAAATTACCAATGCAAGTCAGCATAGATGCCAAAGTAGGAAGGCCTTTAGAAAAATAGAATTTGGAAGTAATTTTTGCTTCTAGGTCAGGCATGAGGTTATTTCATGGATGGACACATCCAGAACCATACAATTCTATTTAGTCTGAAATAATCTGCATGATGATCAGTTTAGGATTTGTGAAACTGCAATGTGTGAATTGAAGAAGCTCTATAACAAAGTGCATGAAAAATATAGTTTTAAGGTGTGGTAGATAGGGACAGGCGAACGGAAAATCTCGGGATGTGACGGAAAGCAAGACCCTTCCCCCCTCTTCCTGCTATAGGTAATCAATCACCCCTGAAGCATGCAGCCCCTCCTAACCAGTAGTTTTCCACTCCTTACTAACCCTAGCCAGACCCACCGTCCCCTTTTGACGTAGTAAAGCCCCCTTGACTATTTAACCCCACAAGATGAGATAATAAACGCCATTTGACCATCCACCACATTGGTGTCTGTGCATGTCAGTGGACCGAGTGACCCGGGGGAGGCCGGGTCGCCGTGCTGTATCTTGAAACCAGGTCGCCCATCTTCTCATCAGAAGGTGACATAAGGTTTTTTCTTTTACAGCCCAAATAAGGCTAAAATAAGCACCTAAACAAATTCTCTTTGCATTTAAAGGAGAAAAATACAAGGGGAAAATAGAGTACTTAGCAGTGGTAGAAGGTAAGAGAAGAAAAGGAGGAGTAAAATTCAGTGTTTGAGTCTTACACTTGCATGCTTTATTGACTTCATTTAATTTCTAAATGGAGGAAGATGATGATGCAATCAAGCAAAAAAAAAAAAAAAAAATTCCTGGCTACTGATTCTATGTATAACTCTAGTTGCAGACATTTTTAGATATTATCGCCATTTTGCTTTGAGCCTACCAATATAAAATACAAATTATTTCTCCAGCACATATCTCTGTGCAACCCCTTTCCTATATTTAGGATAAATAAGTTTCTCTCTTTGTAACATGAACTGGACTTGCCACTCCACAGTATGGAGAAGGTATAAAAGAGATATGATTTTGTGGGAGAAAAAGACATGCAGTTTTTTTCAAGCCTCCTGCCACTACTGAAGACCTGTGCATATATACTTATGCTTGTATCCCAGGGCAATTTGGTTTCAAATAGGTCTACCACAGACAGGCAGGTGGCAGGACTATTGAAAAAAGGGAAGGAGTAAGCTGTGAAAAGGGGGGAGGGGAAATAAAATGCAAATTGTCTGCACTCTCTGCTCCAGAGAACTGAGTGGACACAGACAAAACTACAACATGAATAATGACTAAGCACAAAATTATTTGCAGTGCCCAGAATAAAGTCTGGAATTATCAGAGTCTTAAAATCACTTTTATTTTTTTTGTCGATTATGTAGGTCTGAGCCAGAAACCCAAACTTTGCTCCTTACAGCCAGAGCTTTACTTGAAAGTATTTGCTTTTCTCTACTCTGATGATGGAGGGCAAAAAAGTCATGTAGCTGAGAGCCAGATGCCAACACTAGCAGGGGTCTGAAATGAGAATAGGAACAGCTTTTGCTGAGCAGAAGCCATAGTGCCATACTGCAGCAGAACATAGTTTAGTGCTTCAGCAAACCCATATTTATAGAAACCATCAGCACACAGCTATGGTCACACGTCTGAAGGTTGCCTTTCACCCCCTTGTAAATATTTTTCAAACAAGACAGAAGGGTGGGAGATAGGAGAAAGCTCAGATAATGTTTAAATTTCTACAGCACTGGAATTTCAGTACCTGCTGCAGAGCAGCTAGCCTTTACCTCCTAATCTGAAATACCAAAACTCACTCCTCTGAAGCTCTTGCCAGTTTTCACGCCCCCTTCCCACCCCCACTACCGTCAGCATTTGCTATGCCATTTTGCTTCATTGCTCACTTGCTAAATATAAGTATGAGATTTTTCTTTCTTCTGAGAGTTCTGCTGTGCCATAAGGACTGAATTTTGACAGCTTCTCCACCTCAAACCACTGAAAGCTGCGGGTTGTCTACAGAGGGGCATAAGTCCATCTTGGGTAAATTCTTGTCTCCTGCACCCAAGAAAGCTCTTCAATCTGCCTATTCGTGGTGTCACCTGGCAGCGATGATCCCCCCAAATCCAAACAGATCCAATCTTCTTCAGCTGCTGAGAAAAGTTTATAATCCAGGCTTGGGTATTGTTCATTATTAGCTAGTTTGCTTTTGAGGCAGACCTAAAGTCCACTTAGTCTCTCAGTTTTGCTGGATAAACCAGTAGCTTCATGTTCATCTCCTACCCAACACTGGAGCAGTCAGTGTTGTTGTTGCTCCTTCTGTCCACCTCCTTTCTGGGGGGCAGGAGATCTGGACCTGAGCCCCTTCTGTTCCAGGATCAACAGCTTTCAGCTTCGAGGTATTGCCCCAGTTACTAGGCTAGAGACCTACTTGTGCACCCCAAAAGAAGATGAGATACCAGCTGGAGAAAATGTCCCCTGAGTACGCAGTGGGACTATGACAAGGAGGTGGATGGAGTTGCTGTGAAGGTGACAGGGTGGAGTACTGTTGCCTTTCAAGGTCAGTTTGTTTCATGGACACCTATGAAAAAGGACTTCATGGAGAGCAGGGACTTCAGCAGATCTCTGGCTCAGCCTTCTGCTCCAAGCAAAGTGATCAGATTACAATGGGATTTCTGGTCTTGAAAACCACAAGACAGATCCTGCACTGCCTCCCTTGCCAATCTGAATCAGTACATGGCTGTTTTCAGAGTGCAAAGCCTCTCTTTGAATCCAGTCTGTGCCTCTCATTTCTCCCTATACCCAGTGTCTTCCCACTGTGCACTACTGTGGTGAGAATGCCTCCATTTACTGGGTAACCTCAAAAGTACTGAGGATCACCTGTTAGATGCCCCTGGAGCTGTCTTGTCTTCAGGTTGAACATGCCTTGGTTCTTCAATCTCTCCTCAGAGGGCAGGTGCTCAAACCCTGACCAACCTAGTGGTCCTTTGCTGGACTCACGTATTGGGGGACCCAACATCTGTGCACAGTATTCCAAACGCAATATAAAAAAAAATAAAAATCTGAAAGGGGACATCCCCTCTCTTGATCTACTGACTGTGCTTCTGATACCAGCACCTTCTGTGCTGCCAGGACATGCTGCTGGCTCACTTTCAGCTGCTTGTCCTTCATGGCCCCTGAGGCCTTTCAGAAGACGAACTCCACAGGCAGTGGAGTGGACTTGCTGAAGGACTCTGGAGTGCTATTCAAAAGCCCTTATGTCTTCATTGCCCACATAGAGAATTGACTGACTTTTTCTCTGAATAAATCTTTATAAATCTGGCCATGTTTACCCTACCAGTCTTTGTTCAAGAACAGCACTGGGTCATTTGGAGATGTTAATTCAGTGAAATATGTGTTGCCTGGATGGCTGTTAACTATGCAGCTCCTTGTTAGCATTTTCAAAAGCACCTGAAGGTTTAATGGGAAAGAAAACATTTATTCTGAATTACATTATTTTGTAGTACAAACAGAATTTATGCAGGTATTCCATAAATAGGTGCAAGGGATTACATCAGAACATGCATGCATATAAAGATTTGCTTGGTTACCACTGCTCCTGATGGTAGCAGCTGCTGGCGTGGCATCAGACTACTTATGCACAGGAATGGGTGTAACCATGCACATTCCTGCTCTCACCCCTGTCCATGGCTTGTACCCAGCAATAAATTATTGGGGCAGCACCATTCCTCTTGTATCTGACTGCAGCTCATGTTCTCTTTTTTTCTGTTCTCCATTGCCTTTCAATGTCATCTCCTTTCTTTTCTTATTTCTCTACCCCTTTTTTAGCTGTTTCTAGATGTGCCTTTTTCTTAGGATGAGCTGCATCTCTCAGATGCATAGTCCCATACTGTAGAGAGACAGATCATCTTCTCAATCTCTACTTGCAATTCTGAAGTGCTGAGATTGGAGGTTATTGCCAAGTTGTCTGGACAGATCAGCAGTGAGGACTTATCCAAAGGTCACTGTTGGAAACTCAGGGTATTTCTGGAGAGTGGATCAAAAGTAGGCTGCAAAATAGTTGTTTGCTAGCAAATGCAGAAGCCTGGTCCTGTAGCTCTGAGAATGACCTTACTGGGCTCAGTGGGACTGTTGTGTGACAGGGATTGCAGGATCAGATCCTCCAGTATGTTTGATAAATGATGCATGTCAATGGGGAAATTGATTTGTTTAGCCATTCATGAATGCATGCATTTCAAAAAAGCAAAATTTTGCTTACAGCTTCCAAAGTACAAGAGCAAATTTCCTGTCTACTTCTAAAAATGTAACATTGTTCTTAATGTCAAGATGACAATCTGAAACGACTCATATAATAGGATCTAATTTACAGTGCGGAATCATTATCTTCCATCATCACAGTTAGCTACAAATAATGAAGTAAAGCTGTATGGCACTGAAACAGAGGGAAATGTTCACATTAAAACAAATGTAAATTGGGGAGACCACATTCACAGTCAGTGGTCTGTTTGTTTTCCCTCTGTCTCCTCCCCCACCTTTAATTTCAAGCATGAAGCAGGATGGGGTACAGTTGTAAGGAAAATGCAGGTTTCTCTTCCTCTGCTCAGCTTCAGAGGGCAGGAGACAGGTCTGCACTGGTACCAAGTATTACAGAGCCAGGACAGGAAGTCACGTCATTCTGTAGCCTGCAAAAGATGTGCAAAGAATAGCAAGGGGGGGGGACTAACTGGCCTTGATTTAAGACATCTGTAAAAAACAGTGCGGGAAAACGGAATGTCTTCCTACTGCATGCTTCTGTAAACAAGGTAAAAAGCTGTAAAATCTGCATTAGGATTACAGTGTAAGTGGTACGCAGCTAACTGCAGAGTGATTTGGCTTTCAGGCTAGGAGAAGTTACCCTGCTGTCATGGTTTAACCTCAGCTGTCCATCAAGTACCACACAACTGTTTGCTCACTACCCTCCTCCCCAGTGAAGAAGAGAATCAGAAATTAAAGATAATCCTTCTGCGTTGAAATAAATTTAATACTAGAAACAAAAAAAAACCAAAAAAAAAACCCAAAAAAAACCCAAAACCAAAACAACAACAAAGAAAAAAAAAAAAATCAAAAAAAACACAGTGATAAAAAGGGAGGAATAAAACCTAAGAGGAACAAGTGATGCATAATACAATTTCTCACCACCCACTGACCAATGCCCAACCTGTCCCTGGGCAGCTCTCTGTGGCTCCCAGTCAATTTTCTCCAGTTCATAGAGTGATAATGGCATTCCATGGTATGGAATATCCCTTTGCCAGTTCAGGTCACCTGTTTTGACTGTGCTCCCTCCTGGTGTTGTGGCAGAGCTTGGGCAACAGAAAATACTTTCATTCAGAGGAAGCGCTACCTAGCAACAACTAAAATACCAGTGTATTTTCAACATTATTCTCATACTAAATCCATAACATAACACTGTACAAGATACACAGAAAAATTTTTCTTCTATTTCAGCTGAAACAAAAACACCAGCTTGTCAGCACTGTCCTTTATATAGATGAAAAGCCAGTACCTGAGCCAAGGGTTCAGAAATAACCAAGTAAGTGCTGCTGCAGCTGTGTGCTCTGTGGGATGCAGCTGGAGTCTGTCTGTGCCTCCAACTGGGTGTGGGCTACCTGCCTGCCCCCTTTAGAATCTGGCATGGGTGTTGCCCTTCCCTTATAGCAGAGGCTGCTTCTGCCTGGGAGAATATTCTGTTGTACTAGTAGAAACAAGTTATGGACAGCTGAAGATCAGAACACAGACATCTACTAGAAAGAAAATGTCAGTTTAAAAAAGAAGGACCAAGCCAATTCTTGTTCATCCTAAAATACTAGAGCACAAACTGAAAACCTCTGGGGCTGAGTACCCAAACATCTGCATGTAAATACAGCCAGAATATGTCCTTTGGACTAGACAACATCACCAATTCTCTTTGGGTGCCTTAACACACATACGTTATACCCGTCACTGGCTGCAAATCCTAATCTGTCACAGGAACAAAGTCAGCAGAGGGATCAAGAAAGTGCCAAAGTCCTACTCCTCACAAGTACAGAGCATTAGTGGTGTGTGGGAAAAGTGTACCTTGAGTATGAGCAAGCGAGATGTGCCTCACACTGTCTCGAAGTCATGAACACTGCCAATATGTACTGTTGTCCTGATGGACCTTGGCTTTGTCAGCACCTGGGGCTTTTCAAGGACAGCATTCCCTGCCCTTCAAAGAAGGCTAACGCAGCTCAAGGGAATAAACGTACTTTTGTGGTCCCCAGAAGTGAGCAGTCTGGCCCAGTCGCACTCCCAGAACACAGACATGCAAAGAGGTTATGTCAGGTCTCCCTCCTGCTCAAGGACATCACGAAGGAAAGACAGGCTTAAGGTTTTTTGCGAGGGAAGACAAATTGCCTCAGACATGAATTTCTCAAATGTTATTTGGAAGTTTAAGTCCTTTTGCTTATTGAATTTCTCCCAAAGCATGCACAGAGATGCTAAGGTTTATTAACATAGCTTATGAAAGATGTTGCACTAATTACTTAGTTCCATGTGATGTGTTAGGAGATATGGGATTAATAAATGTAGTTTGTTATTAAAAAATAAAAAAAAGTTGTTGAGGAGGCAAGATATGCACTGCAATATGCTTGCTTATCAAGTCCTTGGTCTTTCAATCTCTAAAGCATATCAGCATTTCCAGATGAATAAACTGTTTGTGAAGTATTTGTTGTGCTCTGCTTGAAATGGATGACAGAAAATATGACTGTCAAATATTCAGCTTTGAGAAAGTTTAAGCAAAAGCCCAAACAAATCCAGATATTTAAGCACATGTACAAGTCATTAGGTTAGTCTTGCATAAATAGTTTTTCTTAGCATGCTGTCCCAAGGTGTAAGGGCATCTCCTAAATAGGTTAGGTTAGACTATAGTCTTATTGTACACAGAAAAATTAGGAGATCCAAAAATCCTCTTTTGTGACCATCTTTTCTCAGAGTACTTAATAACTGCTGAGTATTGTGTGCTGATGGGTTTGGGTGTGTTTTGTGCTTTAGCTTGGTTTAGGTTTGGTTGCCAGATTGTGGTTTGGAGTATTTTTATTGTTTAGTGGATTTGGGGTTGTCATTCTTCAAGTAAGTAAAAATGTGGAGGTTTACAAAGGACTCACAATTGAAGCAATGAGATGGTTTTAACAAGGCTCTTGCTTTGAGCTAGTTGTGTAATGAAGGGTTAATGTTTTCTAAACAGATTCCTGAATCTATTTTAGGATGGATGTGTTAGATTCTCTCATTATGTACACCTGTGCCATGTACTTCTCTGATAGATGGGGCTTATATATTTGGACAGTTTTCTACCATTAATTTCTAATTAGATACTTGTCAACAGTGTGAATTGGTATTGCTTTTGTTCAGCAACCCTGTGATTGCTCTGTCCACCCTAATTAATGAACAGCTTCCTTATAAGTAGATTAATAGAGGTAGTCCCATTACCTAAAGTTATTTCGGTCACTGTGTTATAGTACACCTCATTAGAGAATTGTAAAATGAAGCAGCATTTCAACTAGCTACTACTGAGTACCTGATTCTTTTTGTTTTGTCAGCTATTATTTTAACTGCTTTTTTTGTGTATGTTTTTGAGAAAGCCCTGGCTTCTGCCCACTGTTCATGTGCGCAGCCCAGCTTTGTGTAAAATGTCATTGTGCTTCAGAGCAGCAAACCTCTTGCTGTATTGCTAGAGAAAATCATAATGGAAAAGTTCTCCATGTTCTGCTTGATGCAAAGATAGAGGTTTATCTATTTTAAAAAAAGTCAGTGACAGATACTCTGAGGTGTCCAGTGTCTGTAGAACTTGTGACACTTGCTCAGACCAAATGCTGAATGACTGTGTAAAAGAATAAGACCATAATAAAAACTGGAAGACTGTAAGCAGCATTCACACAAGAAAATCAAATATCATGGCAGATGACTTGCCACATTCTGCGTGTATTGGTCTAGTACTGCAAAAACACACGTGGTGAGCCAGGAGCATTGTGTCCCGTTGCCCTGCAGTACAAGTGAGACATAGACACACCTGAAGGACAGGATGCCATTCAGAGGGACAGAGGGATAAGCTCAAGAAGTGGGCCCATGGGAATCTCATGTCTTCTAAGATAACAGTGCAAGGAAAAGCCATGATATCAACACAGGCTGGAGGATGAAGAGATTGAGAGCAGCCCTGCCGAGGAGGACTTGAGGGTGCTGGTGGATGAGTGACTGGACCCACCCATGTGCATTCACTGCCCAGAAAGCCAAATGTGTCCTGGGCTGCAGCAAAAGCAGTGTGGCCAGCAGTGCAAGGGAGGGATTTTGCTCCTCTATTCTGCTCTGGTGAGATCCCACCTGGAATACTGCATCCAGCTGTAGGGTCCCCAGAACAGAAAGGGCATTGACCTGTTGAGATGAGTCCAGAGGTGGGCCACCAAGGTGATTAGAGGGATAATGCCCCTCTCCTATGAGGAAAGACTGTGAGAATTGGGATTGTTCAGTCTGGAAAAGAGAAGGCTTTGGGGTGAAGTTATTGAGTCCTTCTCCTATGTAAAGGGGGACCCAGAACATAGATAAAGACTTTTTTACAAGGGTGTGTAGTGATAGGACAGGGACAATGGCTTTAAACTGGAAGCAAGTAGGTTTAGATCAGATATTATGAAGACATTCTTTACTATGAGGGTGGTAATGTACTGGAACAGGTTGCCCAAAGATGTAGTTGGTGCCTCATCCCAGGAAGTGTACAAGGCCAGGCTGAGTAAGGCTTTGAGCACCCTGGCCAAGGGGAAAGTGTCCCTGACCATGGCAAGGGACTGGGAACTATGTGGTTTTTAAGGTGCCTTCCAACCCAAACCATTCTTTGATACTGGAGAGAGTTCAGACATTCAAAGTCTGCCTGGATGTGTTCCTATGTCAGCAGCTCTGGGTGACTCGGCCTTGGCAGGGGGGTTGGTTGATCTCCAGAGGTCCCTTCCAACTCTAACTATTCTGTGTGATAAGGTAAGCATCCACATTCATAAAGTGTCTGTTCTCCTGAACCGGTGTGTGCTCAAGCTTCCTGAAGTTATTGGCAGTTTGGGTCAATTATACAAGGTGAAGCTAATGAAAACATTACTATCTTTAGTTCTTTATGTTGTAACTACGACTAGCCAGAAGTTTAGAGAGTACATCCACAGGTGGAGGACAGACAGGAAAAAGTTCTCCATTACTTCCCTGTGGAGAACTGTTATTGGTTCATTCCTGAAAAATTCAGTCTAGGGATTGAGCCAGCTGACTCTGGACTAGGAAGACATGTTTGGTTTCCCATCCCACTCACTTTTCTGTCTCACTTCCTCTCAGGGAGGCATCAAACCACTCTGATGTGGGAGTAGTGAATATCTTTAAAAATGAGGCAGAGTGAAAGGTGGGCACTGACCCCCTCAAAACTTTGTTTCTGATTTTTTGTTTTCTGAAGATGCTCATAACCATAATTTAGATCAACATTGAATTTAGAAAGAGAGGTGGACACATGATTCTTTTGGAAATGTTGGGGTAAATACCTGAGCCACATTAGTTCCTTGAAACACGAACACAGAGAGTATCATGGTGGTCTTGGACTCTGCTGTTCTATGTCTCTGGAAAGATGTAAAACCTCAAACACGAAGAGAAACAAGCAGGTTTGTGGTGACATGGAAGACTTTTTTTTTTTTCCTCGAAAATGAGTCTTATAGGTTGTTTAATAGTTTAAAGAAGTGCATGTATTTCACATCTCAATGGCATCATTGAGTGTAATATAGTAATTTGAAAGGCCCTGCAGAATTCTGCTCTGAAGTGAATGCACAGAAACTTTAGATGATATTTCAAGCAAAGCCAGACAAAGGTCACAACAGAATTAATGTCACTATATGCTAGGATGATGCCTTTTCAATAGTAAGGTAGCCAAGAAGAATATAAAACATAAAACATAAAACATTAATATATGGCATGCAAGATTTCACTTTTTAAAATTTATTTTGCTATAGCAATTTAGCAGTTATCAGAGTAGCCATGCAGTAAGGGAACATGCAAGCTGACAATGCTGTTCATACAAACAAGAATTTCAAATTAGAATATAGAATTATTGTAACAGTGTTCCATGAAAAGTGGTTTGTTTGGATTTTTTCAAATGAAATATCATGGCATAAAATTCAAAGATAGGGGTGTTTATTACAGTGCTGATGGTGTATAGAACACCACAAAAAACTAGACCTGATATAGAACTTGACCCAAGGCATGAAAATCTAATTGGGTGGGAAGCTGCTGCACTGAAATATTTGAACCAGAGTGTCTTAGGTTATTTTTTTTCTTCCCTCAAGGCTGTTTACATTAATTGCATGATTGGATGAATACAACATGAATATCAATCCAAGGGAAGTGTTGGACAAATTTTAAACACAAAAATATCTTTCTAGTAGTATGCAATCCAACTGTTATTCTAGTAGTCTAGGTAGACTTTTTTCCATTTGTTTATTTGTGTCAACATATACAACTTCCCCCTTCCAGAGATTGAGCACAAGAAGGCTAAAATATCAGTTAATTGTTTTAATCTCTTTGGTTAGTAGCATTTCTAGTCATAAAACTTTTTATCCTTTGAGCACTATGAATCTACCTGGGCTAATCAGACTTAAGAGTGCACTTTGATTTCAATGAGTATTTCCACTTTGGGAAGTACAATTCAAGTACAGTCATGAAAACTGAGACTAAAATAATTCAACGCTTGCCATGCAGAGATCAAAGGCACAGGAGGGCAAAGGAGGATAGAGCATGTCTGAAGATAGAGGTGGATCATTCCTGCTGGGTAAAATGGGAAGCATGGGAGAGATGGCAGCTACATTAGGAGCCTACCCTTCATGTGCCAAACAGCCTGACTCCTCTCACACTAGTGACCTCTCTCACAACAGGAATGAGCACCTCGGTGTCTTACTTTACTATCCTTTTTTTTCTGTCTAAGTGTAGTGCTAAAACTGGAGACTCAGTGATGGCTGTCATCAGTGTGAAGTCAAAGCAGAGTGCATTTGCCATAAATGCAACTGTCATAAATGCAGCACATGTACCCAATTTCATCTGCATTAGATGGTTGTTTTGGTGAGAAAAACTCCTACTTATTTTTTTGCACTTGAAACTCCAGTCCTTGGAGGCTGTGGTCCTTGTTTTGCAGTTAGGTGTTCAACGTAGCAATAGAAAAATCAATCACTTCATTCTTTATTGTCTTTCATATTCTTGCACCACTTGTCCAATTTATCATAGTCATGATGGCTTTGTCCTCCAGGATATTTTACTACTTCTTCATCTTAGTGTCATCTACGTACCTCCTTTTTTCCATATTTTTTACATGACTGCTAGATCTGTTCTTTCCTGAAAGTCATCAGGGGAGATGCAGAAGAGAGACCAACTCAGGCTGCATAGGTGCTTTGCACTGGAGAAACTTCTCCAAGCCTGGCAATAATCTTTGCTTATGTGTTTTGTTGCAAATGGTTGTATATTTCATCCAAGCTTCTGTACAGAGCTTCCCAAATATGAAGTTTTTACTCTGTTCAAACAATACCATTTCTACTGCTTTCTCTCTGCCTTGATTCTCATCTAATACTAATGAAGACTCTCAAGCCAGCGTGCTCTATTCAAGAAGTCCCTTGCACTTGTCCTTTCAACTGTGATATGTCTAGCTATCTTTTAAAGACATCTAACTATTTAAAGCAGAGTTAATGCAGCAATCCAAGCAAGGTATAACCTGACCTGTAACAAAGGCTTAATATCCTACCAGCAGTTTACACCTGCAAATGATCGTTTTTTGAGCTCAAAGTAGGATCCAATCACTCCAAATAATGATAGGGAAATGCACATTGAAGCAAAATTTTCTCTTGGTTGAATAATATCTCCTAGTCTTTCATTATTCTCTAAAGGTCAAAAATGGCAAATGGTTTTTAATATTATCCTAAAAAGTTACAGCAGTAGATCAAGGTTAATTGCTTTACAATTGCTGCTTTCTTTGCTTAGTCTCTGCTCAAGGTCCAATGGCATTAGCCTTACAATTTCAAAAAGCTTACTTGATAATTATATTACAATCATTACAAGGTTGTGTTATCTGCTTTCTGCATGTATTTAAAATTATATCTAAAATTTTTAAGCAAGTGATGTACTATTTTTATGGCTGTGTAAGAATCTTTCCTTTTTTTGTTTTTTTTGCCCCTTATTGTGCTGTGCCTGAGTGGAACAGCAATTACTTCTCATGCACTGTTTATACAGAAGCAGCAATGTCTGTTATGGTTTTAGCATAGCTTCATGGCAATAAAACATCACTAATCAACAAACTGCAAGCTATGTAGCCAAGGTTTCTAAAAATAGTCAATTTTTTCTTCTTTCAAATCTGTTGCTCAGTTGACCTGGAATAGGCCTCTGGTCTCAGAAAACAGTAAATGTTTGTCTTCAATATGGACTTCTCTGGTGTTGTTTGAAATTGAACACAAAGTAGCCAATTGTTTCCCGAAATCGTATCTATGTTGGAATGATCATGCTAAACATAAGATGCTATTTGAAGTATGACAACATATTTTTGGCATGTCTGTAAGCTACAGCTTTTGGCACTATCAAACAGTAAGGGGGCCAAAGCACTACAGTTTGCAAAACTTTACACTCAGTAAAATAACAGTCTAAAATGTTCTGGTTTGAAATCACTAAACAGGAAAAGTGAGCTATAAAAATATAGTGTCATTATGAAAATTTAATCTTGGAAGTGGAGCTTAATAGTTAAACTGGGAGAAACAGCAAGGGAGAGAAGGACACTTAAGTCAGGGATGAAGAATTAAAGCTTTGGATTTTATGAAACCTTACATTTTCAGCTGATTTTCAGAATCACCCTCTGTGAGTGGACCTACTACTGGGTTACCAAAAAACCCAGCACAAGCTTCTCCATGGCTGCAATAAAGGCCATTAAATTGAATATTTTATTTGTTGAGCAAGTTAGACTGTAAATAACTAAGTTTACATTGGGATTTTCTCAAGGGGAAAAAGGCAAATCAGATTTCATTAGGAACTTAGTAAAATTTGGGTTCTGTTTTATCCCTAGGGAGCAATAACCATTGTCTTGACTTGCTGATCTCTTCCTTGCTTCTGAAAAGAGGAAGAGTTGCTTAAGGAGAAAAGTGTCTATAGTTTTGGCAGCTGGGAACAAGTCTGGATGTTGAGGACAGTATTTGACATTTGGTATTTAAGAATTTGAATAGCCTGCATTTCATACAATGTACAGATAGCCATCTATGATGCTATAATCAGCGTGGCGCTGTAGTTTGTCAATATTGCACACAGTCACAAGCTACTTTACTCAGGATGGAATAAATAGATCCTTTTTGAGACAGTATTTCTGTAAAAGAAAATTAAAACAGATGGATACGAAACCTTCACTATGCATAAAACTTAGAGTACATTGAAAACTTCTGAAACTTTTACCATTTTCTTCTAAATACAAATTAAGAAGGATTGAAGAACTACCTGAAAGGGACAAGATGCAGAATCAGTTTTAGAAGTAATTTAACCTCAGGAGGACTTCAGGAGTCTGTTTACTGACATAAGGATAGCTTCACCCAGTCTAACCTAGCAGGAGCATAAAACTGTACCACATTAGTAATGTATGCTTACAGTCTTTTAATCTTCAGTCATCTCTGAGAAGACCTCACAGATATATATTGTTTGTTTGGGAACTTCTTCTCAAGGATGTTGAGAGCTGAAATAAAATAA
The DNA here is from genome assembly GCF_026979565.1 of Vidua chalybeata. Classification (NCBI taxonomy): domain Eukaryota; kingdom Metazoa; phylum Chordata; class Aves; order Passeriformes; family Viduidae; genus Vidua; species Vidua chalybeata. The sequence continues at coordinate 103,728,458 of NC_071530.1, forward strand.
AGTCAGTAAGAAAGATCAGACAGCAAAAATGGCTTCAATTCCACTATTAAAGAGATTTAAAAAAGAACAAAATACATGCCTGTGTGCCACTGAAATAACTATTTCCACTACATTGTGGTGGAGATAATGATGGGAATAATGTTGTCTGGATATGAAGGGCTGAACAGCAGAACCTATGACTGGCATTGTATAGAAACACTTTACTCTGGGATCTTGCAGGAAATTGTCTTGCTGGTGATGCTTTCACCTATCATTTTAACACATAAATGTCTTCCAACAATACAAAATAAGCTATTTCAAGGTAGTCCCTGAAAAAGCATTGGCACCACTGTTCTGGGTGTTGGATACATTGAGGTGTACAGTATATCTTATTATGTTATGGTCACTGAAAGTTTCTTTCTCTCTAGTTTTATTAATGGGTGGTAGACTTGAAAAGAAAATAAAACACTTGGTACGGCTGCAGTTGCCATTCTCTTTTTCCTTTGAAATTAATAAATCAAGTGGAGCTGTGAGGTAGCAGGCTTCCTGTTGGAGCACATCATGTCCCCCTGTTTGTAAATTACTTTCTCCTACAATGTCAAAGAGCACTATAAAATTGAGTTATGATGTTATGACTGAAGTAAAACACTCCAAGGCTGAAGTGGGAGTTCTAGTTCTATGCAGAAATTTCTGGTGTGCACTATTGCATGACTCTGAGGACACAACCAGTTGAATGTGAAGTATTACTGTTGAGGCTTGGCAGGACTTGTTTTAGCATCAGCTGCATAATCTCTTTTCAGCTTCCTTTTTCCAGTTGCCAGCAATGACTTCTTGTTTTCATCTTTTGAACTGCAATTTTTCTGTAATTTGGCCCTCCCTGTGGAGCCAGATGTTTGATTTCAGATGTTTGAAAAAACAAAATTTCTACCCCTGAACAGAGACTATTCCTCTGTTGGAAAAATAAATTCTGGTCTTCTATTTTTATTTGAAAATGGAAGTCTGGCAGGGAAATAATTTTGGAGCTATGCATGACCTCATTTGGAAAGGCATTGACTGATTTCTTGGTTCTGAAATACACATCAAAAAATTTTTAAAAAGCATACAGAGGGCTTGGTGTGGGTTGTTGCTGATTGAAGAGAAAAGCACTATATTCATGTTAGAAGACGTTTGCTGCTTGTGATCTTACAACTACATTAAAATGGCAAGCCATTCTGTGGAAAGCTATTGATGTTGTATTCAGCGGAGAAAACTGAGAAGTACAGAAGGTTTCTGGAGAAAAGGCCTTCTGAACTTCCTACTATGCACATAGTATGTTGATAAGATGCTACCTTTTTTGAATGTCTGCATAAGACTAAAAAAGCAGTGCTCTTGTAAGAGCAAGATCAAGGATGCTCTAAGGGATTAAAGTATTGAGGAAAGTGGCTGGCAGAGCCCTCAAGAAGACAGAAGAGAGTTTTTTGGGTTTGGGGTTTTTTTTTGGTGTTTTTTTTTGTTTGTTTGTTTGGGGTTTTTTTTTGAGGTTTAAGTTTTAGCAATGAAAGGACTTATTCTTGGAGACCTTGGTTTAATTTAAAAATTGCTCATATTACAAATTAAAAAGGTGTCCCAATGGAAACATTTGTTGCAGGCAAATGCAACCTAGTGCTTTTGTGAAATCTGATTTCCTAAGTATATGACAATGTCTTTGGTCTGAACCTTGGTGCTGTTGGAGAGGAGTCAATGCCCATCATAAGTCCCAAATATTTTGTTTCTATGATTGCCTTTTGTAGTCTGACTTGGAGCATCAATCCCAAGTAAAAGCTGGGACTAGGTCAAGGGCTTCAAAGCATCCAAAGCCACTTTTGTAGCTACTGAAAGAGGATTTGAGTTGGAGTTGGCTTGGTTTAGACCTTCATAGATACCTTGAGCCTCCAATACTGGGAAGGTTGGTTTTTTAAAATTTTTTGTTAGTCTCCTTGTACAAAATCCTTTTTTGGAGGCAGTGTGTCAGCTGTTGCTGATATTCCTAGTCCTGCAGGTATTTCTGTGCTTACTTCTAAAATAATTCCACAGCTTGAGAACATCTAACCTATGGCAAACGGTATCAGTCTAATAGCTATACTTAATCACTAGTATTCAGTATATGATGAAAACAGTGATTTGAAGTGATCTTTTTTAGGAAGAAATAAACAACCAAGTATTAAAATGCAGACAACCCATGTTTATTGTATCTAAAAGCAGAAAAAGGAATTTTTTTTTTTTTTTTTTGCATCAGAAGTCATTGCGTTTGACAATATTTCTCAGTTCCTCAGTCTTCAGAAACTACCTTTTATACTCAGCCAAAAATAATTTTTCTTTTCTAATCCTTTCTAGTTAAGTTACCTCTCAGGCTCAGCAGGGTTCCAGAGTCTCTATGTTGTTCCTAAACTGTTAGAAAAGTTACAAAATAAGTCTAGTTCATAAAAAGTTACATAGAAATTTCAATGGTGTCATAAGCTGTGAAGGGAGGGCAAGCCAATAATAACAAAATGAGGGCTGGAGAAAAGGAACACAGTAGATGATGGTGGACTTTTCTTTCTACCTTACTTTTTTTTCTATTCCTTGTCTATTTTGTTCCTTCCTTTTGCTTCTCTCCTGCTTCAGTGTGCAACATTGACCTGCTGTAATGATCAGAAAGCTAAAGACAGAGCTGAATTGCTTCATACCTGGCATGGGCTGAACACAGCAGCTGCTCAGGCTGTAGTACATCTAACAGGGGTTGGACACAAGTGTGGGGAAAGAGTCACCTTGATTCAGTTGCACTGCGCTCACTTCAATAATCCATCAACTCCAATTATCCCAGAGTATTAATGACTGGGTTGTAGGAACTACAGAATGAAAAACACATTAAAATCACTTATATTACAAATCTAAGTGGGGTGGGAGTGTGCATCATCCATCAGCTCTATTGATCTAAGTTGTTCTCAAGCCAACTGTTTTGATTTGAGATATTGACAATTTCAGTCTCACAGAGGTGGACAATTACCATTGGAAGTCAGCTTGTACTAGTGATGATGCATCCATAAAGGGAGACTAATAATAGCTTGAATGCCTTTGAATCAATAGAGGAATCATCGGTGAGTAAGTGCTGTGTTTTTCAGGCTTTGATGGGGTTTTGAAGATATGCTGTATATGAACCACTAGTGAAAAAGGGGGGGTGAAAAGATCATTCCCACAGTCGAAGCAGGGTGCTTTGTTATAGCAACAGCATTAGAAGTGGTTTGGCAACGTGTGTGGAAGCTTTATTTTGTTTCCTCTTTGATGGACATGCTTGCTTCTTACCTTTTTCACTTTTCCACTAACAGGCAAGTCCATTAGTGCAAAACTATCTCTGTTTTATGAAAGCATTTCTAACTGGGATTTTCTTGCACTTACTACACAGCAATAACATTTGAGATAATAAGCCAGAGTCCCTCCTGATGAAAGCAAATGTGGTTACACTGAAAGAAAATATAGTTACACATTCAAGAGACAAATAAGATAAAAGTCCCAGCTTTGCAAGTGACACAAATAACCTTATAATACACTTTAATTCCCTGCTAATAAAATCAATGAGTAGAGCATAACAGTAATAATGCATAACTGAAATAAAGCTTTTTATTGCTGTTTTAGATGTTTTGATTTATGGCAAACAGTGGGACAGTGAGGTTTGTTTGCTTTTGGATTTTGGGACATTTTTCCTGTGGGTTTGTTTTAATCAGATATAGGGGAAATAATACAAATGCCTTGGGGAGTGTACTACATGAATTGAAGATAATGAGAACCACCTCCCATTGTGGTTGAGGAATGATCATCTATCACACATGCAGAATGCAGAAGATCCTTGCAGGTAGGCATTAAAGGACAAAGTCAGTGAAGCTGTACCATCTTTCCTGCATGGAATATTGTTCCCTGAGCTGCTGGCTCACTGACAGGTACTTACCCTTTTAAAAAGATAGGCTATAGTCTACCTATGATATAGTCCTCAATACTGTTTTTCAGCATTAGATTAACTCCAAAATGTTAATTTGGAGAAATTCTTCATGTTTAAGAAATATTAAAAAAATAAAAAGAGTAGTCATCTCACCAACACTTAAACTGCAGGCAAGAAACCTCTGCCTGCTAACCTGTCTTGTTTTCATGACCCCATGCTAGAGTCACTCCCCCTCATTTTTGTTGGCTGAGCTGTACAAGTGGGCAATCCTTCCAAATCAACCAAAATTGTCTGTCTTGGTTCAAGCTGCAAAGATTGGTCTTTGTGTGTTTTGATGGAAGGGCATCTGAGGAAGGCAGAAATCCCCTGCACTGGCTGCTAGTGAACAGCTGGGTGGGCTGGCAGGAAGGAGGTGCCACCTTCCTTCCACTGGCACAATGCACTGGTGGGAATGTACATTTTTCTCCTTCCCATATATTGGCTAGAAACAACTTTGGCTTTCTTTCCTCCTTCAAAATGAGGAAACTGCAATGACAATATTTGTTCAAATTTGTCTCCTCTCTGTAAACACCATCAGGAAATTTGGTCCTGAATTCTCATGCATGAGCATACAGATGCTGTATGAGCCATTGCAGCATTTTTAACCTCCAGTAGTTTTGTTCTACCAAACTCTCAATTTCAGTTCTGATTCTGCTAGTATCTTGATCTCTGCTATTTATTTGTTGTAGTCACAAATAGGCTCTGAGGGTGGTGAACAACCCCATATGTAAAGTCTTACTCTCAACTTCAGTAAGACATCTATTTGGTAAGGAATCTTTTAAATACATTCCTAATATATTTCTATAGATCAGCACAGGGCATGCTTGGGTTTTTTTCTGTCATGTCTTTTCACCCTAAGAAAAATAGAAATGTCTGGGGACTGTGTTTTGTTGTACTTTGATTCTCTTAAGGATGAGAGCAGTGTACCATTGATTGGGTTTTTCTTCCCTTTGACTTAATACTGACTAATACTAAGGAGCATTATACAGACCTCATGACACCACTGATAAGCCTTCTGTTTTCAAGATCCTGAGGACAGTAAGGTAAAAATCTATGCATCTTGAGCTTGGTGTTTAAAATTGCATTTTATATATGGGCCTAATATATTGTATTGTGCTTTCAGGCCTAGTTAAATACACTGAATAGGCCTTCAGCAGCAGCTAACCATGAGGCTTTTGTGATAATTCATCCATTAATAAATACACAGAATCCCTGGGAACATACAGGAATTTTTTATATGTAAAACAATCAACCCGTAAGTTTTTTGGATGTGTTAGGTTGGCTTGTGGGGTATCATGAATTCTCTTGTAGGACAAACTGTTGTGATATTTGAGTGTAACAGAAATATTCGCTCATTAATTTTGTCCTTGTACAACCTAAGGTTTGTGTTTGGCACTGGTTTTGCCAGGGTTTCCCATCCATGTCTGTCTTTTCAAAGTGATTTGGAGGAAAGCAGATCCAGTACACTAAGAGCAAGGTCAAAGGAGAGGTTCCAGAGATGGTTCCATTACATGGAATACCAAACGGTGTTAGGGGATTCTTCATGCCAAAGTCACTTAGAGTGAATTGGGATCAAGTTCAAATATAGGTCCTTCACTTGTCCTCTGTGGGGCGAGCATTAGGATTTATTGTGCTATGGAAGATTCTCTAATTAATAAGGAATTGTACTGATACATTTAGCCTAGTACCTTCTAATAATAAAAATAATAAAGCATCCTAGCAGCATTGTAATATGGTAACATTTTTTCTCTAAACTCATGAAAAAGAGCTGTCTATGTATCAAAACAAGAAAGACAGCTTAGCTGAAATTCAAGTTGGGAACAATGCATTCATAATCTTGATAAAATAGGGACAGGAGGAAAAGGCAAAAAAAGATTAAAGTTGTTTGTTTTGTGTTGTTTTGTTTTTTTTTCCCAAGTGCCAGGTGCTATTCATTGCTGTACAGAGAAACTGGGGAAACCAGTCTATATCTCATTCTTTGCAGACCTGTCTTGAGTACTTGAGGAGGTAGAGAATTCATGGAAGGAAAATAAAAGCCTATGCCAAATGAGGGTTGTACACTTTTGCAGCTTTCATCTATGTGCAAAAGAAGGGTGTGAGAGGGTATAAATGTTTTATCTGTCAACTGGTTTTTAAAAGGTGTGGTTACCACAGCAACTGCCACAGAGTTGTGATTTGCAATAGGACACGTCTTGCATGCTCCACAGCACAGAGGCTCTTTCCCTCTGGTCGGAGTCTCTGGGGTTATGTGGTGCCTGTTCAGTGTTACCTCCACTGCAGCTCTTACCCTTGCCCTTAAGGTAGCTCATGTCTCAGCTCATGGAGTGGAGACAGGTGGTGCAGACCAATGTCTGCTTTCATATCTTACTGCATTCTGGCTTGGGTGAAGTGTTGGTGGCCTTGAGTTCCATGACCCCATGGCCACCCCTGCGATGAATGCAGCATAGAGCAGCAGCCATGGGAGGTTTGAGTTTCAATGCAAGAAGAAAGGGCAAGAAGTGCAGAAATCAAACAAAGGCTTAATTAAAGTTGCTTGCAATTGACCTAAAGTATCCAATCTTCTCTTTGTCTCTGTTATCTTTGGCTTTTCTTATTTGCAAGGTTAATTTGTGCCTGTGGCAATAAATTATGTAACTGTGAAATTTCTCTGGTGATGGTAGTGCAAATGTGTGCTCTTGCATGTATCCATTGGGTTGTTGTAGAGTTGCAGTTTTGTTAGTTATGTAAGGGGGTAATTCGTTTGTGAAATAAAGTCATCAAACCCAGGGAAAGGCTGTTTCTGTAATAAATAGATGCTGTAACAAATAGCTGCTATCCATACTTCTACAAACAGATAAAAATCATGCATGAAAGAGGTCCCAAGGCAGTTTCACTTCCTTGGTTTTCAAAACTAATTTGAACCACAGCTTTTAGTTTGGCCTCTTCCTTTCTGTTTTGTTCAAAAGCATTTTTATGTCTTGCTAAGGAGAAAAGTAATCTTGATTGAGTTTCAGAAAGGTGCATTTTAATGAAATCATGGAAATACCTTGAGGTGCTGACATTACAGGCTGGCTTCTTTATTGTTGTACTTCAGTAAAACATGGGCATTTGAAGGGAAAGATAAAGGCAAGCCTTCTGGAAGACAGGTTCATCTTGCCCGAAGTAGTAAGGGACACACTAAAGCCACTTTGTCTTGCCTTGGTAAACAACTAGATTAAGTTACCTCAGATTTTGCTACCACACTAAGAGTGAATAATATTTTCCTTTTAAAAAATATTTTCTAAAATAGGCAAAAACTAAGCCTACAAGAATAAAAAAAAAAAAAACAAACAAACAAAAACAACAAAACAGCAGAATAATGGGAAAATAATAGACAACTGCCTTATGCTGGATTCAGAAAGATATAAAAGCTCTTGCAAATCTCTTATGTCAGCTAGTCCCTTCAGAGAGTAAAAGTACAAAATGGTAATTATTGCAATTTTTTTGCTTTCTGCTTTAGCTTTTTTGCATGAGCAAAACAGAAGGGATATACTCACTAGCAAAGCAACATCAAAGGAAAACAACCCAGTTTGAAAATATAGGACTTCCACATTGCTGTGTAAAGGAACATAGGGAAGTCAGCTCAATAGCACATATTCCATTTGACATAGAATTAGCCACCACTGCTGTAACAACTAGGGAATACTAGAATGCAGAATCTTCATGATATTGTTACTATAGTAAATATCTCCTAGGCCTCCTTGTCTCATTACTGGTTTGAAATTCAGATACAACATTAATAATTTGACAAGCAGCATGATAGCAGGAGACTTCTTATGTAGCTCATATCAGTGAGGATTTAAGAAACTGGGGAGAAATGATACACATTTTGTGGGGTTTGAAGTTCAAGGAATTTTGCCAGCTTTTCTCAAATTTGCCTGGAAAACACTTAAGCTTTAAAGAGTATAGTTAAAAACTGTTGGAGAAAACTCCCACTAAGATAAAGTGGAAGAAAGCAATTGGCTTTTTACGCATTTTTCACTCCATAAATATACACTTTCATGTTCATATACTACAAGATATTTATATAACACAATATTATTCACGCCTTATGCAACAGTTATTTTTCACGAACTGAAGACAGAGAGTATAAGATGGAGCTAGATCTTCAGTGCTTTAGGAAGAAAATAAATAGGATTAGGTATTGTTTGCCTTACAGCAAAGCAGTAGCTCCTTTTTCTGCATTTATCTTCCAACACAGCAATGCAGTTTGTGACTATGCAGCACAAAAGGGAGTCACAAGTCCAGGTAAGAAGTAAAAAAAGTTAAATTTTAGGAACAGAAATAAACCAATGTTTTGCTGCTGTTTCCGACTGTGCAGCTGGGAAGTAAGCTGGTATGGAAATCATTGACCTCAAACATTGTTGATGGAGTCCAGCTACATTTATGCTGGTAGAAGTGAGATAAGTCCTATTGACTGGAGTAAGATAGGCGCATCTTTTTCCAGTGGAATAGGTAGCTTATATAAACTGGTTGAGTCTTTGACAGTACCTTCTAAAACAATGCCTCCAAAACCTGGCAACTTAGTTAGTGCTCTGTTGGACTTCACTGAAGGGGGATGAGGATTTAAGATATAAAGTAAATATGATTAATTCCCTCAGGACTAAAAACAAACCCAAGCAACTATCAAAAACAGCCCTTGGACTTGGTGAGTTTATGTAATGTTAATAGACCTTTTTTTTTTTTTTTTTCCTTTTTAAAGGGTAAAAATGAAGCAAAGCCAACCACCAACTTGTATACTCATGTGGTTACTTGGGAGAGAGCACAAATCATAACAGAAATTATTTACACATCATTGGCTTGAGGTAAGTGTCTGTCAGGGGGAGATATGTGAAGATTTCGGGTAGTTTAGAGCCTAGACGTGAAAGCCTTTTAAAGATCACTAGACCCTGATGTCACAATGGAGACTGTAAGCATTTCTTAGAGGCACATAATGGAGTTGTTATCTCTGTAAAAAACGAAAACCAAACCAGATAAAAAAATCCCACCCCAAAATATTCAGCCTGTTTTTTTTTGCTCTTTGGTATGCATCATTTCCATGGAGACTACGACTATTTTATCCCCCAAATATAATCTTGTCAATGCACACTATGTTCATGTCAGTGGAAATACTTCAAATAAATGGACAACTTGGGTAGTAATTCTTGCTTTGCTTAGCAGCTTCATTTGTCCTTGAAATACTGATCACAGTGCCTGAGAAAGGCGTGGTTTCTACAGCTTTTAAGATTACAATTCCTGCCAATATAAAATGTTCTTTTTGAAATATTAATATATTTTGATGTAAGACTCGCTCATTTGTCTTCTGTGAAAACTGTCTGAAGTTGTTAACACTGCATAATTCGAGTCATTTAAATTGAACCTAGAGGACATTGTGTCAAACCCTTTGCTCACACACTTTTGTTCGACAACAGCAGTGTAGAACAAAAGGAGCAATAGAGAGATGAACCTGGAATAAATTTGGAAAATACATGTTTATGTCTAAGACCTTCTAACTCAAACTGATTCATTGCATCAACTTCTAGGTTCATTCGTAATGTTGAGATTTTTGGACAACTTGTGCACTGACTGATGTTTGCATGTGCTTAGGTAATGTCAAATTTGCAACAATAAAAATACTGATATGAAACACTTGAAAAAGTCTGAAAGACTATTTTTCCCCATATTCTGAAAACTATATTTTTTTCTAAAATCTCAACTTTAAATATTTTTATTAGAAATCATGCTCCTGAAGAAATATTTCAGGGTATACTGCACAGGGACAATATTTAATCTTAGAGATATGATATAGGTGTTTGGATCCAAATTTCACCAGGAGCAAATCTTTGTTTTCTTTTCCCATTTCTACTAAGCTATCTCATTGCTTTGGTCTGATCCTCAGCACGTGCCTGTACACATAACTGTATTAAAGTCACTGGAGCTCTGACTTTCCTTGAGAAGCTGAAGTCTTCTGTGCATTTCAAAATATCTGACAGGTGCTTGTTGCAAAGTCAGTGTATGGCAATTAATCTTTCGATACCTCTTCATCCCTCTGTAAAATGTCATGCACATTTCCCAGGGTGCTATGAAACTCATTAGATGTTTATTAAGCTTTCTGAGGATCTCTTATGGAAGGAACGTAGATGATATACAGCATGGTGCACAAGTATTGAGATCTTCAAGGTACTTACAAGACACATGGAAAAACACTTTTTAAAAAGGCTGTTAGTAACAGAAGAAGAGGGGGGAAGAGTGAGGAAGAGTGGCCTAGATTCAATGAAAGAAAGAAAATTTTAATGGTTAGGATGGTGAAAGACTGAAACAGATTGTCCAGAGAACTTGTGGATGCCCTGTTCCTGAAGTGTTCAAGACCACATCAGACAGAGCTTTGAGCAACCTGGTCTAGTGGAAGGTGTCCCTGTCCATGGCAGGGGGGTTGGACTAGATGGTTTTTGAAGGTCCTTTCCAACTCAAGCCAATCTCTGTGTGATTTAGTCCTAGGCTCATTTTCCCAAACCAAGATCATGCACATCTAAGCAGCTGAATTACAGACCACCATCACTGATTAGACATGAAGTCGTAATGAGATGAAAGATTTTGTTTCTTTTAATCGTATAGTGAGCAAGGAGGATGGGGACACTAGTTACACTAAAGGCACACAGAGGAGGCAGACACTAGAGGAGGCAGGAGTGCAGCTCTGTCCTTCCTGCCTGCTTGCTCCTGCTTGGTACAACAAGCTGTAGGGATTTTATTCTGTTTCTAGAAAACTTTGTTTTGCCAAGGCAACTGCTTCCAACATAAAAGCTTATGTTAAATACTCTGTGCCTGCATTAATTCAGCAGTCTTTTGGCTCAGTCTGGGGCTTTTCCCCAGCTGTACTTTGCAATTCTGTTCCACAACCTGAAATTGCCTTGCCATTACCACAGTTATTTCATCTGATGTGACATTTCTTGTGCTCAGAGGACCTGAGAAAGCCACATGTACCTTTGAAAGACAGGAAGCAAGAAAATGATATAATAGGCCTCTTGTAATATCAGTTGTCAAATGGGTTGAAAGTTACATATATGGTAGCCTTAAATTACTTTTTACTTTTTTCTTGTCCACTTACCTTGTAGGAAAGAAAAAACCTGTTCCTGTGTGATCTGTGAATTACAAGAATTTTTATAGTTTAGTTTTGAGGTGGCATGTACTTTTTTCATATTTAATAGATATATATTGCACAGAACCTAAGCCAGGTTCACGTTCTTCAAAGTCTGAAGTAAACCAGTCCTATTTTTCCCTCTCTCCTGGAATACTTCACCTGCCATTTTCTGTGTCAGAAGGTTGGTTAATTTCATTCCTCCCCTGGGGTATCTTGCTAATACACTTGTCTGTATGCGGCTATTTCAGTCCCAAACCCTACACCTGCTTCTTAGAAGCAGAATGTGTTGCTTTAGTGTGTGCTCAATTTGCCAATTATTTCTTTCCCAGCTGCTAGTAAAACATCTGTCAGGTCACCAAATGTGATGCAAGTATTGAATAACTGAGTTTCATACCTTCTGCTGAAATCCTAATGCAGCTGTGGATTTCACATGTGTAACCATAGCCTCCAAGTTTGTGAGCACAAAGTGGAGTGGTGGAATGTCATGTGGATGGGAACTGGCTTTAAAAAAATCTTGAATTTTTGTACCTTTTAAAAAAATTAATATCAATATTTTAAATAATGAGTAAAACATATTTTCTGTTTAGACAGCAAAATAATTATACTGATTTAATGAATATGTGTATATTTTGAAGTGTCTCTACAGCTAGGGTTGGATGTTCAGATTTTTTGTGTTAAGAAAATTACTATGTTATGTGACAGTTCTATGAATGAAAACCAGAATAAATAGTTTCATTAAGTAGTTTTTATTTAAAAAAAAAAAGCTTTTTTGAAACACTGAGGGAAATTTGAGTGATAAGAAATCCATACAAATAAAATCAGTCTCTTCAAGAATCTTAAACTTCTCTTTTGGATAAGCCCTATAAAGGTATTGCCTCTTCTCATAATATACTGAACTATTCTATTCAATTGATCATTTTGTGCTAAATACAACAAGATAGTCTGGTAAGACTGAGTCACTGCCTTCAGAAATTGATACCACTTTGGCTGTAAGTTCATCGCACAACTCCAGGTGCTGAACTGCTTGTTCTGTGTGCACTTGCTAGCTGAGACCTCTCCTTAAACAGTGTAACTTGCCTGTTCTTTATAAAAAGCCACTAAAGAAGTATCACTTCTCTTACACTGAATATCCTGGTACATCAGGACACAATCCCAGGACACAGAAATTTCTAGCTCAGGTCTTTCTTTTGCCAAAGTAAACTTGTCTTTCTACCTGCTGCCTGATCAAGATCTCCTACTTGGTTTGCCCTTTTCTTCACATGTGCTTTAATATCTTTGTAATGGCAGACGGGTCTCTTCAGCAATCTATTGAGAGATCAAAGTGTGCTTTCTTATAATAAATATCAGTATGTTCATGTCTGAGGAACACTTCCAGTGGAAGAATTGTGAGACTGTCAATAAATTCTTAATGATACATTTGAACAAGCAACAACTGATTTTTTTTTTTTTTGTACTCAGCACTGCTATGTAGCCTGCTTTGGTTCAGTCTTCTGCTACCTCTTTCCTTTCAGCACTAATCACCATTACCTCATATTTTCCCAGCAATTCCCAGATTTTGCCTTCCTTAAAACTGTGAGGCTCTTTTTGTGGGGTTCCCCTTTGAGCAATGCTAGACATCCACTCTATGACATTCCAGTACAGTTTGCCTTTCAAATGCCAAAAACCCTTGCCACAGTCTCGTTCTAACCCTGAATGACAGGGCTGTAAGAATAACTGCTGTTACTTGATCAGCACACAAGTTATGTGGACTTAGAAACTCTTCCCCGTGCATACCCTGTGTAAAAGGGCAGAGTGTGTGTAGGTGGTTCCAGGACATGTCTCATGGTATGCTGGAGATTCAGTGATGAAAACTTTCATGTTCCTGAGAAAAATGTGACTTCTGTGACCGGGACTTTGCTGGCTTCACTTCAGCACGGAGTGTAAAAGGGTACTGTCTTTTACTTCAGCTGTATTCTTTTCAGGGCTTGCTTTGGAGCATGCAAATGTACCTGCTTGCTTCTGTTGTGGCACTAGGGAAAAAAACCTGATTAATGGATCCTGGAGGCAAAGGCTGAAAGTAGGAAAGTGTCTGGCTGGCATATCCAAGACTTTGGCAGTTTTGACGAAAATGTTTAAAGTAGATATAGAGGATTGCAATAATCTGCTAAGGTACTTCAGGCTATGCATTGACTGAGAAGGGCTGCTGAGGACCTAAAGGCAAAGTGCTTTTGGGGACCTATCTCCATAGTGGGCTTCTGTGATAAAAGCTGGGAAAATCCCGCCTTCTGGAACATCCAGAGGTGAATGGATTTCTTCAAGCTGTAACCTAAATTGAACTCAACTTTAGGACTACTCTTACATTATTTGAGACAAATTTAATCTATATTCAGGCTTTGTATGGCCTTGACACAAATGGCTCCTTACAACAGTGATTAGTGCATGAGCTGGAGAGGGGAGTGGGAAGAAGGCTTCTGAATCTCTGCTAATAAAATATAACATTGGACCTGTTCCTGTGGGTGAATTCATTTTCCCTACTCTCTCCAACAAACTGTTTTTAATCTAATAAGTTTCCTTCTGTCATTCACACTTCTTCTGAGTCACAGCATTACAGTCAAGTTATTTAAAAATTAAAAACCACCACCATGCCGTGGAACGTAATGTGAATCTTTGAAATTTCGTTGGGCATTTTAATTTCAAGATTAAACCTAGCAATCAAGCAGATGAGGACAGATGATCATAGGTAATGCAAAATGCTCCATTTCTGGGTGCTGCTGAAACCTGGGAATGTATTCATCCTGTGAAGTTTTTCATGTATATGTATAAGTTGTTGAATTCAGGTAAAGATGTAGAGGGTAGAAATATTTGTCTCAGCTATCCACCAATGCCTATTTGATCAAGGTATTCAGGAGAATCTTTATAAATAGCAACTTATTTCCTTGGTATATGTACATCCAATATCTTCAAAAACAGGATTTATTCCAGGTAGTACATTCTCTTAAATGTAGTTTGGATGTTTTTTAAATGAAAGCTGTGTTGCTGATATGCCGAGCTGAGGAAAGAGTTCCTTCCTATAGTTGCAAAAACCCTCACCTTGCAGAGCTACACTGAAATGACCAAGCATACCTAGGCCCCTGATAGTTGTATGTGCCTGTGCTTCAAATATTCTCACACCCTCTTTGGAAAGTGCGCGTGGTTTGTTTTAAATGCTCTGTTGTGAAAGTTTTGATTTTCATTGCTCTTCCAGGAGCTGTGTTGTAGCCCAAAGTACTATTTTTGACATTTGATTTCTGGCTTCCAAACTTAGTTTGCATTTTTTGAGAAAACTGCTCAGTTCTCTACAGGAACTGAAGGGCTAGAACCAACAAAGGTGAAGTTTAGGGTGCCGAAGCAGGAACAGCCCCAAGTGAGGCTGAGCTCAGGTGCCCAAACTCATTAGCAGAGAAGATGGGATGCACAGGGACCTGAGGGCCCTCTGAAACAAAAGTTATCCAAGGTCACCATGGTACCTTACCTTGATTACAAGTCTGTTGAGAGTGATGTGGGTCTGAATCATACTTCAAGACACCACATCTCTGCTGACTTGGAACACCTGCCTGAAAAGCCCTCCTGATAACTTGCAGCTCATTTCCCCTTCACAAATTCCTCCTCTTCAGTAAGTCAGTGGAAAGGGTCCTTTCTCATAAAATGTGCTCAGAAGGTAGAGTGACATTAGCCATCCTTAGTAAAATGTGCTTGATGGCAAGAAGAATTAATCCTGTTAGCATACAGTAGTACCAATTTGAGTATGTTTTATTGGATTAAACTGTCAGAGATATGGGCACAGAAATGTTGAGCCTTAGTTAGATTTAAGTATGGCTGAGCAGTGAGCTGCTGTGGTATGGGGTTATTCTTTCACATCTGCAGAGCTAAAACTTTTAAGATTCTAAGAAGCTTCAACACTAGCTAAGCAGGTCTCTTCAGAACTGTCGTGTTGGAGGAAGTTCCTAAAACCTTCTTGGTTGCTTCTTGAACCAAATCCAAATCAATTTCTTCAACTTTTTTTCTTCTCTGTGGGAAAAACATATATTTTATTTCTTCTACTTAGTGAGACAAACAGATGCTCTCCTTGTGTAAATGTTGGGCAGTTTGTTTTGCTTTGTGTGTTCAGTGTTTCAACAAAAATTATTTGGAAATCAATGTTTCCTAGAGCCCTTTGTTAAATCTTTCAATGCTGTTGCATACAAATTATTTTAGTCTTTATGCTGCAGTGTCTTCTCTGAACAGGTAATCTAGAAGAATCATGATTTAAAAACAAAACAAAAAAAAAACCCAAACAAAAACCACAACCCAACAAAAGCACACAGGTATTCAGTAATCATTTCCATATTTTACAGTAATTTTAAGCTTGTCATTTCCATTTTCTTTTCTTTGGGAAAACCAAGCCATCCTAGTAATGCTTCTTCTGAAATGAGCTTGCTTTCATGTCAGCTGTTAGTGGGGCTTCACCAGTTTTGAGTCTTCCTCTGAAGAAAAAAGATGGTGAATAAGGACATGAGCCTAAGTACAGCAAAATGAAAGGTGAAGAAAGGGCAGGCAAAGAGTAGAAAGGAATGTGGGCTCTATTTTATGATTAATTGATAAAAGCTCCCTGTAATTGCTTGCTGTCTTCTTCCGCCATTGACACAGATGTTTGGCTTAAGCATTGGCTTCTTGGTTCTCCCATCTCTGCTCCTGCACTTCCACTTGCACAGTTCATCTTCTGCCAAAACAATTTGTCTTGGTAGTTTCAACTTTCTTTTACATGTGACTGCATTTTCAAGCTAGGTTTACCTAAAAAGACTCAAATCAGCAGCAAAGATGTAACTTAAAGACTTTGTCTAATATTGTGAGCTGCTGTCAAGGTCCCTGGCCCAAAGTTTTGGAGCACTTTCTCCTTAAAGAAGGGCTATGACCTCTCAGGCATGTTTATGCCATCTAGCTGAGCCAGTCCATGAAACCTCCACTTTCACGCTCCTCCATCAATTACATGCTTCAAAACCCAACAACCTTCAGAGGGTTTGCAAGTAAATAATTGACGTGCATTAACCTTTGTAAATCTGCTTTGAAAATTCAATAAAACTGCTGAAATGTTTCTGACACCTTCCAGAGCTCATCATTTGGTAGTGGTGTTGCTATGGTACCTATCAAGTAAAGTTATTGGTGCCATTAGTGTCGGTCTTTTAAAACTTATTTTATTCCACAGTAAAGACCAGGATTCTGAAAGGACTTTTTGGTAGTATCCAAACAACTGTCTAAACTTCCTAAGTATTTCTCAGCATAGAAAATGCAGTAATATCTATAGAGGGCATTAGCTCCATTCTGTTTTAACACCAAGCAATATCTAGTGACTTATTTAAGTACACTGGGAGAGAAAAAATATTACTCTCAGTTGCTCCTATCTGCTCATTGTAAACTCCAATGGAAGATCCTTTGATGCACAAAATAAATCTCTTTGGTCAGGCATCAGTCAGTGAGGGTTTGGTGCAAATAATTGAATGCAAATAACTTAACACATTCCATGATAGTCTCAGATTTGCTTTGCAGATCTGTAGCAGACAATCCTTTTTAAAACCTTCATTTTTTTTTTTAACATTAAAATGTCTTACAATTCTCTGTTTACCTGTGTGCTTTGTTTTCTTTACTGTCAGTTTAACTCTACAACTTTAGAATAAAAATAAAAGTGGAATTGAAAAATTATGGCAAATGAATGGCCTCAGGCTTGCCACCATTACAAGCCATACATCTTATTGAGACTTCCCTTGGTTAGATGTGAGTCTTTTGTGTTGCCTCATTGGTGGGATAAGCATTCTTACAATACAAATTTGCACAATTCTATTATTGAAACAATTTGAATTTGGGAGATGATTGTTAGGATAAGCATAATTTCCAACTGCTGCATAAAATACATTTTTTTTTATTTCTTAAGAGTGCATTAAAAGCTCAGTGAGGTTTTTAAGTCCGAAAAACAATTTGAAACAGTATTTTGAGTTGAATCCAATGTCCTTGGCTAGAAAGAGAGGGAAAGAGATCTTTCAAGTTGTCAGTAAAATATGAACTTGTCTATTTCTATGAAGAATGAACAGCAAGTATGAGAAGCAAAAGACGAAAGCTGAAAGGAACCCCTAATGTTACTGAGATGCTGCAGAGACAGTACCAAGCTTGCTCAGGCTTTATTCTCTGTCCCAAGAGGTCATAAATTCTGACAGCATTTCTTTTCCAACAGCAGGATGAGGAAATGGAACAATTTCTTTCTCCCTGCACTGGCTCAAGGCCATCAGTCAACCTGGATGCTGCTTCCATGAGTGGCAACAAGGGGTGGACAGGGCTAAAAATGAAATACATGTCTGAGACTCCTGGATTTCAGTGTTGGTCTCTGCATGTGTAAAAAACCAACATATTGCTAACATTTGCAGTCTTCATAGAATGGTTTGGGTTGGAGAAACCTTAAAGGTCCTCTAATTCTGTCCTTCCACCAAGGGCAGGGGCACATTCCACTAGACCAGTTTGTCAAAGCCCCATCCAACTTTGAAAACTGTCCTAGATTGCAAGGCAAGATGTATTCTATTTGCCATCTGTAAGAGGTGTGACAGTTATCTTCTGTTAATTGGGCAGTTTTCTTTATGTCTTCCACAAACCAATTCTCCCTCCAGGGAGACATCTGCTGTTAATGGCCTATTGCATGTTACTGCATTACTGATAAAAGTTGCAGCATCCCATTGTGAGATGCTCCACCCAGAGGGAGAGCCAAGCATTCCTAACTGGATATAATCTGAGTTTTTGGGAACCAGACTCAGCCTTTCCACTGGATTCCCAGAGGAATGGTTTCTCCACTGGATCTTCAAAGGAAGACTACACCCTTCTACCGGATCAGTGCTCTGACAGAACCACATCTGCCACTCCAGGAGGACTGCAGCCATTCCAATTTGGACTGCTACCAACACCCTGACCAAAAGGGTGTCAGGTTGTATTCTGACTCTGTCAGTGGTTTTTCTTTTGTATTATTGTACGGATTTTTTTTTTCCTTTTCCTAATAAATTGTATTTCTGACTTGGAGTGTCTCACTGGTTTTGCTTTCAAACCAGAACAAAAACTTTTGGGGATAGTGCATCTATTCTCTGGGAAACCAGCTCCAGTGTCTCACCGTCTTAATTGTGAATAATTTCTTCCAAATACATAATCTAAAGACACACTCATTCAGTATAAAGCCATTACCTCTTGTCTATCACTATATACCTTTGTAAAAGTCTTGCTCAAATTCAGGTTGCCATAATTATCTGAGGGTGCTGGTCAGGGACCACCATTTCACACTGCTGGCAAGGTAGAGACACTCTGTGCCCTTGTTCTCTGCATTTTTACTATGGAGTTTCTAGAGATCGGTTGCATGACGAACTAGGGCACAAAAGGCTCAGTTTTAAGACAGACCCATTAACAATCTAACAGCCAGTTTTTAAAGCCTTGACAAACACGCTGGGTGCCATTTTGAATTATCAAATCATAGAGTGGTTTGAAAAGGATTTCTAAGACATTTAGTCCAACCTCCCCATCATTGGCAGGAACCTCTTCAACTTGAGCACGTTGCTCAGAGTCCTATCCAACCTGACCTTGAATGTTTCCAGGCATGGGACACCTGTCTTGGGCAAGCCATTCCAGTGTTTCACCACCCTCATTGTAAAACATTTCTTCCTTGTGGTCTAAATCTACGCTTTTTAAATTTAAAACTATTACCCCTTGTCCTATTGCTACAGGCCCTTCTAAAACATCTGCCCTCATCTTTCTTATAGTACCCCCTTTAAATACAGGAATGTTGCAATGAGGTCTCCCTAGAGCATTTTCTTTACCAGGCTGAATCACCCCAATTTTCTCAGCCTGTCTTCATGGGAGAGGTGTTTCAGCTCCAGCAAGTCCATGTCTTTCCTATGCTAAGATTTCTCTGACCCCATATTAACTATACTCATTTTTCACTGGTTTTATGGCCATTTTAGACATATTTATTGCACTAAACTGACCTCCCATCTACTTCAATCAGACTTTTTTTCAAACTCTCTTAGCAAATCTTAATACTTTACTTATTTGGGAAGTGGAAATTGTCTTTAGTGACTCTAAAAAGCTCCCAGTCCTAGTGATGTTGAACTACACTACACGTGTTGCTGAGGGGTTTTATAATGATTCCAATGCGGCTAAACTTCTGCATAGCTGAAAATGGAATTCTACTTATTTGAAAAATGTCAGAAAAGGAAAACTTAGTGGGGGCAGAAAAAAACAGCTGCTTAGGTCAGTGATGTGTTAAAAATAGCCTCTGCTCAAAGACATATTAGTGTATAAGGACTCAGGAATGTGCCAAATAAGATAGAGGAAGGTAAAGGGAGAATGCAATGTGTCATATGTCTTCACAGTTGATTAGCTGGTTATTCTTGGTGCTTATTGGGGGTTTCCTCAAGAGGAGACTTCACATCAAGGTCATGGTGTCACAGTGATCAGTAGAGTAATAAGCCTGTTGAGTACTCCTAAATGATGGGGGGAAGGGAAAAGGAATAAGGGAGCTTTCTTATTGAAGTAGTGATTTCTTAAACAAAATACCGTATAATAGGGAAAACTGATTGAATTTAGCCAACTGTTATGTCACCATAGCAACCATACATGTTAGCACCACACTGAAAATAATCTTTATTTCTCAGGGATTAAAATGCTGTTTCTCTTTCTTGGGGGGTGTGGGGGGAAGAGGTGGCAGATATGCTAGGATCTTGTATTTGAGGGAAGAACTAATTTTATTTTGTTTTAAATATTGTGATAGGGAGAAAAGATGTGGATGCTTTGTGCACTGCATTGGCAGCTTTTCCTACCATATGAAGGTGGTCATATGTTACCTTCAGTGGGAGAATCAAAAAAGCAAGACAATTGCACACTGCCTAACCAGGAAAAAAAGCCTTGACAGTTATTATTGTTAATTTGTTTATTTTTAACCTTTTTCACTTACAGGTCATGGACCTAAAAGTGTGATCAGCTAGGTTGGACTCTTTCTATTGGCTTACTGTCTTTTCTTTGGTTAGGTCAAAAAAAATTACAGCTAAACTATTCTTTTAATGATGTGGTATATAAATGGAATAAAAAAAATGCTGATATTTAAAACATTTCAGCTTCTACAATGAGTTGTATTAACAGTCAGAAAATGACCCAGAAGGTTAATCCAATGGAAGTGTCTTATCCAATTTGATGCCTTCTGTTGAAGAAACTGCCCCAAAAACTGGGTAATAATAAATAAATGTTGGCCTGGGATCAGTATGAGGCAATTTCACATGCCCATTAATTGTCTGGTTTTGTATGACAAATGTTTCTAACCGATGGCAGCAAACTGTGGTTTCTTACAGTGTTTTAATGTTTTATCATGCAGGTAAAATTATTTCTATACTAACAAGAACCCCTCTTAATCAGCTGTACTTGACTTATAGCGAGCAAACTCTTATAAATTACTTTTGGAAAGAAGAAAGAATCCTTTATAGCTAAGAGGTATATTTGTATGTGTGCTGTACTGTATTCAGAGAGGACAAATGCTCCTTTTTTTCTCCTCTAAGCAGGTTGTCACTGGGCTTTCTAAGCAGCATTTATGAAGAACAAAGTGAGAGAATAACTTTATACTGGAGACAGGCAAAAGGCTGTTCAGAAAAGCAGAGTGGTGCAGGACCCCTGGATCCTGCAGGCTCCCTCAGGGATATACAAACTTTCTTCTAGCACTGAGCAAACTGGAGCAGTGCTGGAGTCAGGGAAAAACAGGTCTCTGCTGCTGCAGTGCCAAACCTTTTGCTAACAAGTTTTGCCTCACAGCAATGTCACAACTGATGCTGTCCTTCTGCACCAAGTTTGGTGGGAGTGGAGGTACGAGGGGGAGCACTGCTGATGGCACTCAGCATACCTAATGCCTGTGTGACCATGGGCACCGTGTTAGCCAAAGAAGCAAAGAGAGCTTTGGAATGGCAAGTGCTCTGTCCTTTTGGGAAATGGACCATGATACAGAGAGCTAGGAGTCCCAAGTCCAAGCATGTCCGTAAATGTCTCTTTCCTTTAACATCTTCATTAATAAAACATTAATACTAATAACAGGCTTCATCAGTGGGTCACAGAGAAAAAGCAAAGCCTGAAGCTTTGTATCTTCTTCCAAACTGTTGCCCCTGTCTCTGAATGATGGATTAGCAGCTGAACAGCTCTGTCAGCGCTACCTAGCAGTGACCTGATGATTCCACTTTCCCACAATTAACTCAAGTGTTGCAGCAAGGCTGACCTGGCTAATTAATGTGAAATAGCATTCAAATTACCACAAGTATATTATCTGTCTCTTTATTGTTTTTAATTTGCTGACAGCAAAATCACTGAAAACAGAGATCTTGGAGAGATAGTTTAAAGAGCCCTATTATTCTGGAGAAGTGAGTTGCAGTGGGGCTGCCTTTGGCCAGCTGCAGCTCTCAAGGCCATTCTGAGTCAAAGCTGGCCTATTTTAGCTCCCCTTCAGGAGCATTTTTGCTTCCCTGAAGGTGTGACGTCAAGTGTTATTAATAGCTAAATTGCCTAACATCTTATAAAAGCTGTATATTTCCATGGAGTTCATTATTTTGGTACTGGTTTTCCACATAGGGGGCTATAAGTTAGTGCTTGGGGATGTGGCTGTGGAGAAAATAGTGGATGAGGCAGCAGGGGAACATGCTGGAGAAATACAGCCCCTACATTTACAACATTTGTGACTTTTTGCTCTTTCTGGAAATGCATAACAGTCCTTTTTTTTTTTTTTTTTTTTTTTTTTTTTTTTTTTTAATTGAGCTTTGAGGTTTGTAGTATCTGTGCTGATGCTAGAGATGATGGCTCCCGTTGTTTTGAACATCTGGAGATATGCAAAGGGATAAACACAGCTTCCCCCCTTCCATTATCCCCACACATGCACCCTTAACTGCATAGACCTAATCACCATGTTGTGCAAACCTGTGCAATACATGTGCAAACCATGGTATTCAGAAGATTATTTCGTGCTAATTGTTTAAATGTTAGTCAGTGAAGGTAGCACACCCACACCTATGAAACAAGGTGAGAGACAATCTGTAAGCAGGTCCTCATATGTGATTTCTTGCTCTCATCCATTTGTATGGAATTTTGCTGTGAATTTCTGATATTTTTTTTATTGTCAATTTAAAAAAAAAACAACACAGACAATATTATAATTTAATAAATGCTTTTCACAAAATATGCCAAGCAATAAGAAATTTTAGCAAGACATGCAAAGTTCCTGAATGAAAAGAAGCAGCTGTTTTGAAGAAGATGGGGAGCTGGATTGCTTTTGATTGTAGTTTTTCCATTACATCCCTAAAATCTTCCAGCTGCTTTCCAAATAGCACCAAAATGATTAATCCACTTAATTGCTAACTGCCTATAAATTGCTAATGTTTAACTGGATCAACAATTTCCCATTTGCTGTTTGTTTCCACAGCATACCAAACACTATGTGATACCAAACTCTACAGACCATCAAAACAGAGAAAGCACCAGTGAGAGAAAACCACGTAATACACAAACAATTGCTCCATGATGCAGTGTTTGCTATTTGTTTTATGTCATTCTTGGAAAAAAAACATAAGCTATTGCTCTTATTGGGTTTTCCACCTGTCCCTCATTCATTGCTAACCTACCGTAGTAGAGATTTTTCCCCACTAACTCTTTTTCTATGGGTCCATAAAACCCCCAAATCAGGGGTCTTTTTGCTTCCTTCCTTGATTTCCCTTACTTCAGATAAAACACATTATTATGGAAGAGTTGCTTCCATCTATAGTTAGTTTCAATGCTATCTTAGGCCAATATTACTATATTACATTGTGCTAACATAAGAACATTGAATTTTCTAGAATTTTTGTATTGCCACACAATTGATATGATACCTTTCCTTGTTCAAGGGAGATATTTTAAGCTGGTATTAATTTGTTTGATTGTTTGAGTTATGAGGGTTTTTTTTTTTCCTTTTGCTCCTTTTAAAGATCCATTTTGGACAATGATGAAGAAAATGCCCAGGAGGACAGCTTTTGTTTCTGGTTTTTTTCCTTCTCATTTTGTCTGGAGTAATCACTGCATGAATAAGGGTGATTTGCTTGCTCCCTGTCAGGCCTTGAATAATGAAATTATCTTGAAAGAGAATTTTCTTTTAAAAGATGATGGCTTTTGCAATAGCAACAGAAAGGCCTATCTTGAACAGTTAAGAGTGTTTAGGTCTTCAGCACTGCAACAGTGACCAGAGCAATCAATAACCTCAGCTCCAAAGCTGGGTTTTTCAAAGCTGGCTGCTGATCACTCCCTTTGTGTTGTCCCTTTGAAACAGCTACATGTCCTTGCCAGTGACAGTGGCTGTGTGAGCTGTGTGCAGGAGACTCTCAGGCACCAGGTTTCTGTTCTCCATGTGTTTGCCTTACAGCAAACACTTGTACATGGCTTTGACTGCTCTGCAATTTGTTTCCCCAAACTTTTTTGCTTCATGACCTTGCACTTACCTTGTAGAAAATCAAAATGGGGGGGACAGGTCATGTAGTGGCAGTGTGTGAATGTTTTATTCATATCTGTTTCAGACACCACTAAATGCCTATTAGGCACATTATCATTAAGGAAGCAAGAGCCGCTGCTCCTGGTATGTTCTTTCAAACAGTCCCCATTGGGAGCTCTGACCAGCAATGTTTTTTTTCCAAGTGCTGCTCTGCTATAACCAATGCAAAGATATCACATATTGTAGTGCTTGTGGTGGTTCTAAAAACCTTGCATATAAAGCTTAAGGGAGTTGAGTTTGTTCATTCTGGGAAAGAGAAGGCTTCAGGGCTGCCTGGTTGCAGCCTTCCAGTACTGGAAGGGGGACTACAAGAAAGCTGGAGACGGACTTTTTACAAGGGTGCACAGTGATAAGACAAGAGGGAATGACTTCAAATGAAGAGTAGGCTTTGATTAGATATTAGAAAAAAAAATAATTACTCTGAGGGTAGTGAGGCACTGGGACACATTGCCCAGAGAAGCTGTGGATGGCCCATCCCTGGAAATATTCAAGGCCAGGTTGGATGGAGGTCTGAGCAATCTGGTCTGGTGAAAGCTGTCCCTGACCGTGGCAGGGGGGTTGGAACAGCATGATCTTTAAGGTCCCTTCCAACCCAAACCATTCTATGATTTATATAGCTCACAAACAGCCAATTAGCAAATGCATGGCAAAATTTTCCTGCTTGTTGCAAGGGCTGCCCATCCTACACCTGCTTCTGTGTGTGCAGTGGGCTGTGAAGGCTTGCTGGGCAGCCCCCTGCGCTTCCTTGTGGGTCTGTCCAAAAAAGTCTTGGATTTGGGGGCCAGCAATGGTCTGGAGTCCTGGCACCTGCCATCACACCTGCAGTGAGAAGCATCCCTGGGGAAGGTTCCTCTAGCCTGCAACACAGCTGTCTGGCACAAATAGAGCATCTCATCTTGACTCTTATCTCAAGTACCTTCAAACAGTACTTAGCATGCCTGCTGTGTTCCCTATTTCACAATAGACTGGTTTCACTAGTTTGCAAGTGCATTGCAGCTGATCTCAGGCAGGCTTTACTATGGGTAGTGAGAAACCACCACCTGTGTGGTTCTTGCTTGGTTCAGGAGAACCCACCTTCCTTGGAAAGGTGTCTCCTCCCCCCCACCAAACATCTCCATGAGACCTCACACCAGCTGCATCAGGTTGCAAATGACCTTCTGCACTGGTTAAAGAGAGTTGTGCACCTTGCTTATCCCCTCCCTAAGCAACACCAACCTGTATTAAAAAAAATAGTTTGGTGGAATTATATCTTCCATATTCACAGAGATCAGGCAGTGACACGAGAGCCATTTTTGGGCAGCAATCAGGGAGAAACAGAGCATTTCTGACCTGTTCAAGAACATTTTTTGTAAAATGTTAAATTTCTAAGTATTTTTCTCTGCGTGTCATATTTCTCCACCCACTCGCCCTTGCTTAGAGGTGTTTAAAAATGTTTGGAATGGAAACACATGAAAAATATTTAATCACAGCAACAGCCTTGTATAGAGTGTTCTGTTTAGCAAAAAGTCTGTGTAATCTCCATGTCAGCAACCACTTGGACACATTACATGAGCTGTTATCTTTAATCACTCAAGGATGTTTTATGCTCTGGGAATAACAATGACAGACTTTCCTGGACCAGTACAACCTAGTTCTTGCCACTGACACCATCTCCTGGAGTAGCAAGAGAAGCCTTGCCATGCTTGCTGCTGTGATCTGGTGGATGTTGGTTTTAATGGCAATCAGCATGCAGCTGTTTTCACAATTGTTTAAAAATCATATTCAAGTGTCTGAAAAAAATGGAGCAGGAATCAGTGTGATCCAATTTAGAATGCATAGCAACATTGGTGTACTAATTATAATTTTGCCACAAGCAATTGTCACAGTCATAAAACTGCCAGTTTTTGGTGGTGGGCAGCTTTCTATTTCACAGGCATCTGGTAGAATCAGCAGAGGACGATTAGCTTGCCAGACTGCCGGCTGTGTGCAGGAACAAAAAAATCTCAGTGTTGAGGTAGGCTGGAGAAACTAGTGAATTCTGCAGCAGAGATGGTGGGCTAAAGCACTGAAAAATGAAATATTGTGTGGCATTTAATAAATAGGGGTGTGAATGCGTCATGTTGATTCTTACAAAGATTAGTGTTACTCTCAAGTTATTCTGCACCCTTCAGAACACAAATAGTTCTGATATTTTTATACCTAAAAATACCTGAGGTGCTTGTGTATCAGAGAGGTAAGTTAGATTTGCCATCAGTTTCAAGTATCAGAGAACACACTGTTGCACTCTTTTAGGTCAAGTCTGAGGGCCAATACATAACTTCCACTTTCTTTCATCCCAAAGATGGAGATACACCTCTCATAAGTCAGACTTACCCAAAGTCATCTGGACATTTTTCAATAACATTTTCCAATGACACAGACTGGCACCAAGAAAATTCCATTTTGAAGCAGGCACAATGTGAGAACATCATTCTTTCATTGCAGAGCTTTCCAGCCCTGTTTCAGGATTTCATTTCAATAACACAACAAATTCTATTTCAACTTTATATGAAAACATGCAGAAAGGAAAAATACTTAGTTTGAGCCTTTCAGAGGGTTTCAAAGGATTTAAATTCACAAAGGATAATTGGTGTTTTTTCTTGAACATGGAGCAGAATTCTATTTCAAAATCTCTACATAAACCAGTCAGACATTGCCATCAGGTGCAGTAAGGGCAAAGCCCTCCCTTTCTCCCTCACTGCTGCTGCCTGAACAGCCATGGGAAGCCTCTCTGGAAGGCAGCAGCTCTGTTGTCACCTCATTATTTACCTGTGCAACAGACTGGTTCTGTCTCTTGGATAGGGAAGCAGATCCGAAGTGTGCCATACACCTCCTTTTCCCTAGATGCATGATGGTTGTTTCTGTATTATAATAAATGAACTGTTGCAAAATTTATAACATTTTACATGAAGAAGTTCCAATTGATTTTAAGAGATAAAAATTATGTGGAGCAAGGAGTGTTTTATCCCACTGTGTACTCCTTGTCTCAGTGAAGGTTTCATGTTTTATTTCTGCTGCCTATTGCATGCATGTCATTTATGGTAAGGAATCTTTTCATTTCAGTGACTGAATTGTGAGTGTTGATCTGTATCAAATGGGTCAAACGCTTCCCTCAAAGCAAAACTTTGATTGAATGCAATTTACCTACCTAAACATTCATAAAAGAGAAAGAAACAATTGAGTTCTTTCCTGGAGATATTTTGAGACTATATCATCCAGAGTTCAATGCTTAGCAGAGGTTGGAATAAAGAACAATCAGCTAAATGAGAAAATTATTATAGGGCAGGCTAGGCATGCTCTTTTCTCAGAGAGAAAATGAAGATCATAGCACAGGTTTTTGATATCTTTTTTTTCACTGTTATGCTTGGTTACATGTTCAAGCTAGCAGAGATAGTAATTGTAAAATGCTGGTCTAAGAAATAGTAGTAGCTGTAAAAGCATAACTTAGCTGGAACTTAGTCTTTGTTACTTTCCCTGGGGGTCAGAGCCCCATGCAACTGTGTTTGTAGGTCCCTCACTGAGCTCTTCCAAATCTAGCATAGCTTTCCTCAGTTGTAAGTGCACTAAAACTTTATCTACTCTTTAATTTACAATAGTAAACTAAACTAAATAGTTTACTAAACTAAATAGTGAGATGGATATTCACAGTAAGTTCTATGATGAGATGACTGACAGTAGGAGGACTTTAGTTTGTGTTGTTTGGCATGGTAACATGATTTTTTAAATCTCCAGGAACTGAAATGCTGCTTCTTTGCTTTCATCTGCTAGTGCACACGATTTTGTTGTATAAAATGGTGACTATGAATAAAGAGGCTCACAAAAGGACTCGTGAAACAACTCACGTGAAAAAGAAC
Source organism: Vidua chalybeata (assembly GCF_026979565.1). NCBI lineage: Eukaryota > Metazoa > Chordata > Aves > Passeriformes > Viduidae > Vidua > Vidua chalybeata. The sequence goes on from NC_071530.1 coordinate 103,755,976, forward strand.
GTGTCTTGGAAAATCACATTTAATTTTTTTTTTTATATATATAAAATGGTAGCACTGGATTACAGTAGCTAAATTTCAGCAATATTTGTGTTTGCTATCTACCATGTGTGTAAAAGTACCTTCCCAAAACAGCAACAAGATTTGAATACCGGTTAAAAAGTAATTGTCAGACATGTATAGATACTTTAAATTAAAAAAAAAAAATTGCATTTCTTCTTCTGTAGTTACAGAAATGAAAATAACTTACCCTTGAGTATTTTAATATTTTTATAAAGATTCAATAATTTGTAGGAAACCAAGTTACCTACAATATATATTAAGTCTTTGAACATTACAAGGAATATTATATATGCCAGAAGAAACATTGGAGCACTCTTCCATCCCTTTCTCCCTTCCCCCATCCCATCTTTTGTGTTCATTCCTAGACAAAAACTAGAGAAGGAACGAGGCTCTCTGTGTTGGCATTGTGAATTGCAGCACAGCTACAAAAAAACTCTTGTCCTTTAAACGACTGCTCGGAGTAGCGGACGGAAGTAGGGCTTGCTTTGAGCTAGGAACGGGCAGCAAGAGCAGAAAATAATGACAGAGGGCACAGATACCCTGCTGAAGGCAGTGCTTGTCCTGCCCATATGCCCTCTAACAGCCAACAAATTGTTTTGTGTGGAAAACACTGGCTACTCTTTCTGCATCATTTGCTCAGTGTAAGAGAGAAGATGTAAAGAATAATGTGACATGGGGGAAGGGAGGAAAGGTCTCTGCAAAGCAGTTTCCAGCATGCTGTTGTAGAGGGGGAAAGGAAAAATGTTTTAGGAAAGCACTACTGCAGCTGAAAATGTATATTCAGAAATACTGGAGTCTCTCAGTAGGATGCACTTATTTTTCCTCCACTCTTGCACATCTTTAGCATATATTGGCTCCTACTAATTCCACTTCTACAGGAATATAATAGCCATGTCTTTCTGCCACGTGGGTAAAGACTGACCCCAAAATTTTTTATCAAGCCATGTGTTGAAAAAGGAAAAAGGATTTGTAGGGAGAGGCAACACCTTTTCCTTACACTTACTGATAGAGCCAGAGCAGAGGAAATATGAGTATATTGTCTCGGAGTAACTTTATCAGTTTCTGAAGGAACAGTGGTTGCAAGTTTGACTTATTTGTTTACAGCTACTTTATTTCCTTTCCCTGAATACCTCAGACTCTAATGCTGAAACTCTACTGCTACATATTAAAAAGAATACATAATATAGAGAAATAACATTTTAAAGTCATATTAACTTTGGAATTTCAATTAATGCTTGATTATCAGCTGTTCCTTGCCTGATGCATGCCTCTTGCCTCTTGTGGAACCAGCTTGAAAGGGACCATGGTTGCTGAAGAGGTTAAACCCAGCTATGCAGAAAGTCAGCAGTGCATCAGGTCCTGTGCATGCCTCTGGACTGGTTCTCTTATCATCTTACCCAATGTAACCACCCATTTTTTTTGAGATGTCTTTTAATCACATGTGTGAAGACATATCTTCTTGCACACAGGTAATTTAATAATGTTAATCACAAAAAATACTGTGTTAAATAGTTTTTAAAAGGTCAACTCAAAATACTTTTTTCCCATGGGTCCTCTGTCAGGAACAGTGAGAGAGATTTCAGGTTGAATAAATTTTCAAAACCTTGATCATTAAAAGACTTTAGATTTTATCTTTGGAGAAAAAGATGATAATGTATTTGCCCTGTGGGAGCATAAAGCAAGAGAAATCCACAGGATTTCCTTTTATTTTGTAAATACCCTTGGAGGAGGCAAATTATGACCTCTTTCAGACGTGGAGTCCTCAGTCTTAGCATTTAAATAAGGAAGGTTGGAAACACCAGAGCGACTTGATTTATATACAAGGACAGCAAAGGTTGTTGTTATCATTATGAAGTTGTTGATGTTAGCTGATATTAGATCACAGTAATTTCAGAAGGGCACTGCCAACTTGAGAGGCTGAGAAAGCTGAGTATACTGATATAGGGGAAATGTATTTGGGACCTCTCAGGCGCTTCTTGAGAAGTTTAATTCTAACCGTTCACAAAAAAATAAGAAGACACCATCAGAAGAAAATTGAGGATACTGTCATGCACAAAACCTGTCAATAGGAGTGTTGAAAGTATTACACAGAAATTTAAAACATTTTCTTATTTGAAGTGGATTTCTTTAACTGGATTTCTATAACCACTAGAAAGGAAAGTGCCACTGGACAATCTTTATTTTGAATTACTGACTTCCTGGGGAAATGAGGAGTTTATCCATGAAAGTTAGAGCATTGAGTTGCTGAGACAAAGAGTTTAGCTGGATTCAATCAAAAGCATACAATCTGGCCCTTTATAGAGAGGGCTCATCACACCTTATATAACTTAGTTAACTCATATAGAAATTTGAAGTTACATAAAAAGGGCATGGAAATAATAAAAGCCGTAGAAAATTTATATCCTTTCTCCTAAGAAGAAAACTTTGAAGCTTGCACCAAAAAAAAAAATTAGATTAAGCGACCACTGGGGAAAAAACCAAACAAAAGCCTCTGGTATTCTGTTACTGCTCTGCTGGGACACAATGGGGTTCTTTTGGGGAGGTCCATGGTGTTTGACTCCAATGCTGCCTACACATTTCTGCAATTTACTGTAGTTTCACATTTCTGAAGTTTACTGCACTGCTGACTTCAGGGATTGAGACATGAAGGTTAAAAATTTTATAGAGGACATGTTTTTTGTGACACTGTTTCCTAGGTTTCAGTGACTTGAGAATAACTGAATGAGGACACAAGGGTAATGATCTTAACTTCAAGTTAAAAAATTGTTGGAGAGGTGTTTAACCATGGACTTCAAGGCCAGAAGTTACCAGGACAAAGAGTCTAGTTGGGTTCAGTGAAGAAATACTGTACAGAATTTGGATATTTCTAGACAAGTGACATCTGCAGAATGTCACTTGTTCTCAATCCAGGGACAGACACCTATGAAATATTTAGCATGGGTTTTCTTTTTTTAATTAAGATGCATTGTAAAAGTGTTGTTTGAGATTTTGGGGAATTTTTTTTTTTATTTGTACTTTACATTGATTTTTTAACTGTATAAGCAAATCCTTCCTTGGTGACATAGTCTGTTTCCACATCTTGGGATAAACATGTCTCAGATGAAAATAGACACAGCAAATGATTTGTTTAGGCAATTTCTTTTTTTTTTTTTTCCTAAATTGACAAGAAGCTCATAACCTGGAAAGTCTATTTGCAGTAAAATATTTACAAAACTACTGTAGCTGATTAATCTAATTTATGAACAATGGACCATGCCCTGTGGTGAACATAATTATTTCTGCTATTGAGAATAGAAATATTTTCTTCTTCTTCATTCACCACAATGTGATTTGGTGGTGGTGTCTAAATCAGCCATTTTTCAACCTTCTTTGTCATTGAAAACAAAAAATCCAGGAGTTTTGGGGAGTCAGTCTTCTAAAATTTGTAACTTAGCAATTTGTTGAAAGCCTTCCACTCTAGGTCTTTTTAAGACGAACCCCTGGAAAATTCCTTAAAAATAGACTTTTTTGCTAGGTTTTTTTGTCACCTAGCCTGTCTTCCAATGCTTCTTGGCTTGTAATGGATATTTCCTTAACTTGTAAGCACTGCCTTTCTCAAAATCAGCTTCTTGGAGTCTCTTAAGATAACATCTTCTGTACTGGATAGTTCCCTCTCTTGTCTAGAAGAGAAGAACACGAGGTTTGGAAGATATAAGTCTTTAGGAGCAAGTGATTTTCAGTGCTGTTTAATGGAGCTGTGTAAAATTTTGGTAGTGTGCAAATTTTATTAATAAAAGTGATCTTCCTGCCCCCGCCCCCGCAATCTGTAGATAAAACCAGAACATTCTTATTTGCTTGTTGTAAAGTTATTTTATCAAATTTGAAAACTTATTTTAGTGCAATGGAGCACTTGCTCTATTTCTCATGCTGCCCTCAACTACTGACTTGTTCATCAAACAGGAATTTCAGATGTCTAAAATACTTGGATTGGGAGATAAGCATAGGCTTAAGATGACTATCTGACCTCTTAGGGTAGGAGCTCTGCCTACTTTTTTCCCCCCATGGTTGTTGTAAACAGAAACCACTAACTCCAAAATGCATTTCAGAGGAATTTTGAAAGGCCATAAATACCATTGAGGAAATCTGCCATCATCCCCTAGAAACAGCACTCCAGAATTGTAAAAAGAATTGTTAAAACACATAAATGAATAATTATATACTCGGAACATATTTGTATTGTATTTTTTTTTTCATGTGCTCCTTGCCAAGTGGCACAGCAATCATGAGCAGACCTCTTGGGCATTGCAGGAGAAGCAGAGCAGTGGTGACAGCTGAAACACTCTGCTAAGGGAGCGCTGCCCAAAGCGCTGTCCCTAAACCTGCATCACTTATGGTGTCCAGTGCTGAGGTACACGGGATTACCAAGCCTTGCTAAGTTTAAAGTACAGTAATCCTCTTTCATGCAGTAACACGTGTAGATTCTTTATAACAGCTTAGATGGTAATTAGTGGGGGATTTTGGATTCATTGACTGGATACAAATATAGCATAGGGGAAGGAAATACCTAAGGCAGCAGTTCTCAAACTCGGGGTCACTAATACAGTAAGGGTTCCAGTATTTATGGGGATGGGCATGAGCCAGCAGAGTTTTGCAGAGGGGTGAGTGTTACTAGCATTTTGGGATTGCAAACAGAGCTATAGGATCTTTATCAGAAACTTACAAAGACTGTCTTGGCTGGTAGAAGTTTCTAGTTCTGTGTTTTCTCCAGCATTTTGTAACCATAGGTGTAAATCCTTCAGGGCTGACACTCCAGCTGGCTGTGTCAGTGCTCATTGTTCTGCTTTTGAAGTGTTTGGAAAATGTCGTTGTTCAATCAGCCTTATTGGTTTAGGGGGTTTTGATATGCCTTATGAGAACAGGCTTGGGGTGAGGTGAGAAAGAACGAAGGGAACTGACCTTGTTTTACCTGCAGGGACATTATCATTGCAGTTAAGGCAAAGTGAAAGATTTTACAAATTTTAATATTCCGCAGATCAGTGTAGCCACCAATTGAATTTTACTGTAAATGCATCGGCTCTTTATGCTTACAAATTGTCTGTATTTTAGCTCTTGGGTTGGTAATAGTGAAATATTGCCAGCTAGCAAAATTGAGCAAAAAAAGAGAATTTGCTGGTTTAAGGGAGTAATAAAAATCCTTTTAACATCTTTTTTAGTACTTGGGAGAAATTTTTATTTAGATAAGAACAAGATTCATGCTGGCTCAAAATGCAGACTCAGATCCTAGAAATATAAGCTGAATTTGCATAATTAAGATTTAAAATCCCTTAGTTCAGCTATTAGTTTACATATTGGTTGTTGCATGCTTAATTTCTTGTCAGAAGAGCAAGGGACTGGAGTATGAAGCCCTAGGTGAGAGCTGGTTTTGAAATATACGTTTGAATTAAAAATATAAGCAAACAGCAAATGTCAAAAATATATCTGAACTGGCATTTTTATTTTTATGTTTCTGAGCATTGATAAGGGCTTGATTTTGATCCTCATTTTATTTCTAGGGAGTTTATGGGTCTGTTTACTGATAATGGGCTTTGCCAACTCTTTTTTTAACATTTAGTAAATGTTTAAATAAATAATAATTTGTTAAATGCATTAAAATATTAATTCTCTATACTTCCTACAAGATATTAATCAAACTACAAAACCCCTACCTATGTTTTATTTAGTATATTGAATAGTTTACAATTAAAATTAATTATATTTTTCATCAAAATTTTTATTTTTATGAACATTGCATATCTCATGTTGTTTAATCATTGCATGAGTTTCTTCCTCTCTTTCGCTTTCAAAGAACTGAATAAACAATCCTCCTGCTTAAGCTACCCTTTGATGAACTTTGAAATTTCGTGGGGTTTATGGCAATGTCTTCTCCTGTGCCAATAGTGGCTTCCCCACTTTGAGTAGCATCCCTGAAAAAGTGCACCAAAGAAATATTTCAATAAATTTCAGACTGAAAGCAAAAGGCTGTTGATTAAGCCTATGTAAGCACTTGCCCTTGGGTTCGTCTGCCAAGATGAAGACATTGTATGTGTGGGCAGAAAAACACACATTGAAACTTCAGTTTTATGGAGCCGGGGGGTCAGCATTCAGGCACTCCTGCAAATGGGGAAGTGCCAGATTTTGACCCATCCCTTCTCAAGGGAGATTTGATTGTCAGGGCTGGGGTTTGGGCTGGGGCTCTGAGCACAGATAGCAGCAGCAGCAGGGCAGCAGCTTCCTCTTGTGGAAGAGCTCTTGTGTGAGCTTGGCCTGATGTCAGCCCCAGGGGTACAGGTGGACCTGCTCAGGTAGAGGTGAAAGTGAAGCCAGCTCCCAGTTCTTCACTGCAGCAAGCATGTGAGCAGCTGTTTCTCCTCTCTTCCCTAAGACAGACATAAATACTATGCAAGCCACCCACAGAATCATGCAGAAAAGCACATCTCAGGTTGGTCTTTTTTCATGTTAACTCTATCTGTGTCATACAACAAATGTACAACATTAATTACTTTATTTTTCAAGAAAAAAAAATCTGTAGCTCTTTGGTCAAAAGATGAATCTAAGCCTTGATCTACTTCTACTTTATTATGCAGTTTTCATTTCATTCATACATTATTATGTATTTTTAAAACTCAATTTCACAGATAATTTCAAAACATCTGAAATGGCATTTTTAGGTCATGAACTGGTTGTGGAATATTTTGACCTACTTCTATAGATGAACCCAGAAATTTGAAGGGAAAATAAATGTTGACTTCAATGAATCTTATTACTGTATATTTTGGAAGACATCCTTTCTCTTTATCTGAGAATTTTATCAAATCTGTATGGAATAATAATAATAGGGAAGAAAAGTGCAGAAATAAACTTCCTTTTTCCTCAAACTTTGCAGCAGAAAAAGATTTGAGTGCAAGGTGTCACTAGAATGCTGATACCTCCTCTAACCTGTTATGTTACTGTTTGTCTTGTGTCTGTGCCCCCACTCACCATTTACATAGAGCCTGTGACTTCTTTGGGTTCTATTTCTTGGGACCAGAAGGCACACCAGTCTGTTGCACTTACAAGACATAATGGTATTATTTCATCCTTCATGAAATTGTAGCGTTTCTTGTTGAAAATACTCACTTTATATCCTGACTGCCGTGGATCTCCTGTGATCACTTTGCTTGCTTTAATCACAATTAGGCACTATTTTTTTCTCACTGCCTTGTTTTCAATTGATTTTCTTAATTAATGCATCCAAGCTAGTAAGCAAATAGAGAGGAACAGAGAAAACTGTGGGATAGCAATTTCTTTTGTCGATGTGCTGTTCTATTGTTTTCAGTTCCATGTTAACTCTGGCTCAGATAATCTTTTTTCTTACTCTGTATGACTCACAGGCTAAACAGAGCAGATGGGGGAGTGATTTCAGACAGTGACCTCATTTCTGCAAACACTACTTCTCAAAAAGAGACAGCAATCAACCTGTGTCTTACAAGAAGAAAAAGGTTGCCTTTTTTTTTTTTCTTTCTTTTCCTTTGACTGCATTATAGACATGAACAATTTTGAAAAGATGAAAGGGCAAAGGGGTAAAAATGTGAGCTTCCAGCACTACCAGTGTGTTCTGCTGTTCTGAGCCTTGTCAAAGACGCAAAGAGCACCGTCAAACCTTTCGGTTCAGTTACCTTCAAATCTTCTCTCACACTATACTTTTATTCCCTCTCTGTGCACAAAGTATTCAAAGATTATTTTATTCCTGAAACAGTTTTACATTTCAGCACATTAAATAAGAGATTGTCTACTCATCTCTGTATCTGAACTTAATCAGGAATTGGTTGTGGTGTTCAGGTCACAGATGCCGACACTATTGCTGCATAAAAATACCCATAAAAATGGCTACGAATTACTATCAAAAAGTACAAGTTCTCAGAAAAAAATCAGTATCTGTGCTGAATAATGGTCATTTTTTCCTGTGGTCTTTATTGCCATGACTAGTACAAGAGAAAACAGAGTTGGATGAAACCTGTAGGATAGAAAATTTCCATAATGCTGGAAACACCTGACAACATTCTTTTCTGTAAATGCTCAGCAATACATATACACTGAGCAATAAGCTGTCTTGAAATCATAGAGCAAAATGTAAAACTGTAAGAGGAAAATAAGAACGCAATTTCAGTAGCACCCTTGGTATTGATCTTCTCTCTAATAGTATTTGCATCATTAAGTGGACAGCTCTCCTGTCTTTGGTATTAAGCTGACTGCCAGGAATACCTCCTTAAAACCCACAATACTGTTGTATTTTCTTCAAATCTCAAACCACATGGGTCAGGTTTTATAAAAGAATCTTCCTTTTCAAAAGAGGAATATTAATATACTCAGAAGATATCTTTAGAGTGCAGACATCCTGAAGCTTAAGAAAAGAAGTAAATAAATGCTAATTTAAATCAATAATAAGTAATATTAAATATCAGTATATATTAAATAAGTCTTTTGAGTTTTGAAAGGTGTACAACATCATAAATCTAGAGTATCATCAGTATGAATAAACTTTAAAAGAAAGGAGCTAATAATTTTAATTTATTTAATTTCTCTTTATACCATTACCTAAGGATATACATATTAGTGCATATTATACTTAATTTTCTTAATGAGCAGGTAGCATGGTAAAACCAGTGATTTGCTGCATTGCAATCACATATATTTATACAAACATTTTTCAACTCATATTGATTTATTCTTTACATAAAAAGTTCTTGAAGTTATAAAATAATGGAAAGGATGACATCAGTGATACTAAGTTATCTTGGATTAATCTGTAAGGAGCAATTATCATAAGGAGTAATTACTATGAGACACTGACAGAAGAGCAGGATGTTCTGGATTCCAGGTGAAATAATTGCCTGATTCAATAACATGTGAACCCATGTTATGTCCTGTGAGTTGACATTGCCTCTTTTAAAGATAACTTCTGTCATCATTTGTAACTTTATTATGACAGGTGATCTCTGCTAGAATTCAGTCATGACAGAGACCTTCTGTGGATACAGATTTTTTGCATCTGCTCAGTTTGGACTTGCTAGTTTTGATGACAAATTAGCATTCCTTTTGTCTTTCCTTTTACCACTCTTTCTCTCCATTTGATATCTTTGTATTGTTCCCTGTAGGAAGAACTTGTGGGTGGATGGTAATTCTGACCAAGGCATTCAGAGAGGTGTTTATGCACCGAGAGCTTGTGCCCTACTTCTAGCCAGGGCTGGGGGAAGGCACAGACAAGCTGAAGCTGAGAATTAAACACACTTTGTTACTCTATTTTCTTGTAAAATACCTCAAACAGCTGACAGGACTGGTGATTTGTAGCTTTTTCATATGTCCTGTCCTTCAAACACTGCACACAGCCCGTAAGCCAGTGCCCCAGATCAGAGGAGAGTGATGCCAAGTCCTGCTGTGGGAGACCAGCACTGCCCAGGGCTGCAGAGCCCTGAACCTGCCAGTCATCCTCAACACAAGCCAAGGCTTAACTTGTAATGGAGGTGAAGTTTATTACCCTCATGTTATTTCCTTTTAGAGACTTTAATGTAGTTGCCCTTCAGCACAGAAAATGAGAGAACAATCAGGTAACTTTAGCTTCAACATCAAAGGAAACAGAAGGTGATATGAGATTCCACATACACCTCAGAACATGTATAATATGTTGGGGTTTGTGTCCAGTAAGAATTTTTTTCTTTTTTGCAAGTGATGAACTTCTATTCAAGGTGCACTGGGAAAATTGAGGAGTTAAAAGCACAGCAGCCACAGCTGTATATGCAGTTCTTCAAGTAACTTCAAGAATGTTCATTAGACACATTTTCACATCACTTGATAACTGTTTAAATCTCTTTAAATGGTTGAAAAGCATTTTTTATGGTGGGGGAGGATGGAAAGCACTTTTTAGGGTAGTTACAAAAAAATCCCATTACAACTGTTATGTAAATACTGTGAAATCAAATTAGAGGAAAGAAAATAGAAAAAAGTGGGGGTAAGGGGAATATGAAGTATTTCCTTTTCTCACAAACTAGGCAAAATGCTTCATCAACAATCTTCTGTCACAGTGAAACTTGCCCTGATTAGTTTAATTATGCAAAGATTAGTCTTTGCTTCATTTCTCAAAGTCACTGTAATGATCATACTGTCAGATTACAGAAAATGTACTAAGCATAAGAAGTCCTTTCTAAACCCTTTGTATGAGCTCAGATTAGAAATCTATTATTCAGTGGAATATTTTTTTCTGGAAAATTATTGTTTCAGTAAATTACATGGAGCTACTACTCACATTCTAAGATGCAGATACTTCTCCCCTGGATCCCTGTTGTATTTAATGTAAAAAGTGGTTTAAAATTCTAAACAGAGAATACCATTTTATGACTGTCACAGTGTCAAAACCAGCTCTTGTACAAGAACTGGCCAGCTGTACCCCACAAATGCTCTGCCTAATACAAAGGCTGTACACAAGGCTCTCTGTCTGTTGGCAAAATCATGGGAGAAAGTGGCCAGTTGGGGTCAATGTTTGTATGCTACAAGGAGATTACTCAGCAGCTGTAAGGGTCTTATCCACCTGTGAGGATTCACATATCAGAATATCTGCAGCATTTCACCATGAAGCCCAAGGGTAAGACAGATGAATGTGGAAAATGCTAAGGCTGGCCACTGGGAAATGGGAAATGTGCCTCAGTCTCATGCTGTGATGGTCTCAGATACGACAAGCCATAGGTATTATGAAAAGGTGGTAAACTGTCACCTGGACCACTTTGCTCACTTACTTCTCAGCTCCAGCAGAAATGTAATCTCATCTCTAATGCCTTTCCACTGCTTCTTTCTTGGGGTTCTTGATGGCTTTATTTGCTAATAGATTGTTTTGGGTAGCAGTGGCTTTTAAAAACATTTGCTATTTACTGATGGACTGGAATGGCTTTCCAACACATTTGCTGCTTACTGATGAACTAGCTCTGAGGCAGGACATTTATCCTCCCTTGCTGCCTTTCTACCAGTTAAAAAATAAATCCTCATAAGGGAACTGAATGTCTGTTAATGGAGGTGTTGACTGTTTTTTCCTAGTAAGTTTGATTTATGAGGACTCACCTTTGGGCAATAGATATGACTGTTGTTTATTTACATGCATTCCTCCATTCAAGTACTTGTATTTGTACTATTTAGTGAGCATTGGGAAAACCACCTTCCGATACACTGGTTAGAATTGTGTAAATATATACACATCCATATTGATAACAACCAGACTTTCTGTAAGGTTAAGCATCAAAAATAGTCATACAAAACAAAAGGGGTTCCTGTGACAAAAATCACACCAGAGAAAAATTCCACTTTATGGTCCACGTGACATAAAATTAAATATTAGCTGTAATGAAAGTTGTTTTTTTTCCTGATTACTGTAATTTTTCACAGCTTCCAGTTATAAGGCAGAGATTCACATCGCTTTTGACTAGAAAAATAGCCTTGTGCATTGCAACGTCCCTTCCTTGGGACATAGGAGATTAAAAAGCTTTTTGTGAGTAATAAGTCTCTTTCATGCAATAACACTTGGACTCATAACAGTCTGCATCATAATTAGAGAGTCATTTAGATTCATTGATGGTATGCAATTATGGTTTTCCCTTGTCTAATTTCTCTGACCTGTGCTTTAAATTGAACTTTACAATACACCTCCCACATTAGGCATTATAATTTCCATTGACTGCTGATGTATTTTCCATGGTATTTAGGAGATTTCTCAAGGGAATACTGCAAATCCTGTAAGTCAAAAATAGCACAGTGCAATAAATAGCCATTTTTAATGGCATCCATTATTTCCCCAAGATGTAATGTCTCAGGGGGCCCGAATCCAACAGAGATTAGCCCTAAATCCTTTATAAATCTGCCTCTATTTGTTATGTATCACTCTTCGCCTCACAGGCATTTGAAATTGTTCCTCACTTAGCACAACAGCTCTGCACAAATGCTCCTTCTATTTGGTTTTATCTTGAAGTCCTGGAAGAGTTTCCTGATTGATGATAGCATGTTCAGGCAGTGGATATTAGTGGGTTGAATTATTTCTGCTAGCGCATTATCTTTCAGAGAAGTTTAGGTCAACACTTATCTTTGGCTCTGATAATGTTTCTTTTATTTTAATCGGTTCTTCTGTCCTTTTGTTATTTCTATCAAATCTGAGATTAATGATACAAACTGCTTTTGTGTTACTACCTGATCACACCAAGCAGGAGCTATGACAAATATGGCTCTAAAAGACTCCTGAGTAGTAGCTAAGTCTTGTTAGCCTGGTTACAGGGAGTACACATTACATGGGGGATTTTAAGAGTCATTTAAGAAAAGATAGTTTTAAAACTGCTTGAAAGTGTTGGAGATCGTAATAAAGATATAAAATCCAACTCCATTTTTTATATTCATCCAAAGAATATATAGTGGCATTATAGCTGAAGTTATATGTTACAAATGTACCAGTGGATACAGAATAGCAGGACAATTCCAGATATAAAAAGAGAAAAAAATATAGAACTGAGGATATTAACGCCTCATTTTGTGCTGTTCTGTGGCTCATTTACCACCCCATGATACTTAATCACAATGAAATGCCATAAAGATATACTGAAAAAAGTGAGATTATAACTGGCTCTCAGTAGTTTTCAAGTAGCTTTTACAAGAAGCAAAACTTCTGCTCTGAAATGCTTTTGTACATCTGAAAAAAATTCTACAGTGTTCAATAAAAATTCTGCCATTTTTTTCTTGATTCCTTCTCAAAATGTCGCTCTGCACTCACACAAGATCATCTGAATGGGGGTCTACAGTGGCAAAAGGGTGAAAATAAGTAATGTGAATGTTTAGTCTCCCTGTAATCATCATTTAATGCATAGCCAAAATTGTTTATAAAGTCAGACACCTATCTCTGAACACTGATGTGCAATTCCCTTAGACTGTGAGGCCAAAAGAGAGCAAAAGAGGAAAACACCAATGAAATGGAGATGGCATGACAGGGGAGAAGAACACTTTTTCCATTCCTTGGAGAAAAAAAAAAATCTGATTTGAAAAGAGTTTTCTCTGCACACAAGGCAAAGAGTTTCTCCAATTTCAAAAATGGGAAGAGAATTTGTGTATTTATCATGCCTGCACAAACACTACAAGAAGAGATCATGGAACTTGTTGAGAAACATAATTTATTTAATCTTTAAGGTAACTGGTGATGGATTGGACAACAAAGGTATCAATAGTGCAGTCAAAGCTGTTTGGAAGGTTGGAAAAGAGGGAATCTTCTTTCTGCATCCATGAGAAATGATAGCAAAATAAATGTGTCAGGGGAATTTTTAAGATTTTTAAGAGCTGAATTACCATTCCAATGGTATTTCTACACTTCAAAACATTTTGGTCTTATTGGCTGTCACTTCATTTCCAGGATTCTCTTTTTCATATATTTAATCCTTTAGGTAGATGGCTAATTTGACAAATAACAAGAAAGGGTTTAAATTAATATCTTGAAAAGTTCACTTGTATTAAATAAAATACTTGTTACATAACATAGATTCCAGAGGATAAACAGATACTAAAGAATCAAGGTAAAAGTCTTACAAATATATAAAGTTATGCTTGCATGCATGGAACCAGGCTCTTCTTGGTGGCGCCAAGCAACAGGGCAAGAGGCAGAGGGAAGAAACTGATGCACAAGAAGTTCCACCTGGATATGAGGAAGAACTACTATACTGTGCACTGGTGACTGAGCACTGAAACAGATTGTCCAGAGAGATAGGGAGTCTCCTGCACTGGAGATATTCTAAAACTGTCTGGACACAACCCTGTGCCATGTGCTCTGGGATGGCCCTGCTTGAGCAAGGAGGTTGGACCAGATGACCCACAGTGGTACCTTCCAACCTGACCCCTTCTGCGATTCTGAAATTTTCTGTAAGGCAGCATGTGTTTGCAAAACTGGGGTCTCAACAAGTTTCCATGGTCTCAGGAATGTAAGAAAAACAAATTTCTCTCTGGGAAATTTGAAAAATTATGTTGTAAGAAGACAACTGAAAACAGATCTACCTAGATGAATTGTTTTTTTGTTAATTGGTAGAATTGTTCCCTATTAAAACCCACCATTTTGTTTGCTAAGCCATTGATAGCTTTGAAAAAATAAAGCAAACTAAATGAATAAGTGTATAAAACTTCAAACTTTGAATTATTTACTATGTGCAGATAGAAAATCCCCAGAAGGGACTGGAACAGTTGTTGTCTGAAGGTTCAGTTCACTCAGTTAATAAGAGCTTCTGGTGATTTGGTAGATATTTGGAGGAAAATAGATCTGGCAACAAGCCTGAAGATATTTCTTTAGCTTCAGGCTGTGAAGAATGTGGCACGTTTATTTGTAAAGGACAGAAGGAAAGAGAGACTTAAAAAAAAAAAAAAAAAACAACAAAAAAAAAACAACCAAAAAAACCTCCCAAAATAGATAAACTTCTGCTCCATTTTCAAAATCTCTCAGCTTGAAATACAGTGAAGTACATAATGTCCCTGTAGCTACAGCAGGCTTCCTCATAAATACTGGTGACATGCTGAATGCTTTAAGAAAAGGAATGGAAGTCATTAGACTTCTCATTAATGGCCTAGCTCTTGGGTAAGACTCCTAACAACTGCTGGAGCATGAAAAGACACCCTGGCAACTGCTGATCTGCCAAAGGATTTCTTCCTTCCCTGCTATTTCCATTGGATCCTTTATTTAAAAACAGAGAAGAACTTGAAATGTAAGATGTGAACCACAATATGAAAGATGCAAGACCTAAGACTTAAGCAAAGACCTTGTGAAAGCCAGAGCTTCTTTGCTGATATTTTTCCATTCTCATTCAGTAACATGGTGCTTTTTGTCTAAATTATGTGTGCAGGCCCACAGAAACTATAAAGTATGAAAACCAGAATGCTTTAAAAATCATTTTTATGATCTTTGGTTTCAGTATTTTTTTTTCTGATGTCTGTGACAGATGGTAAAAACTGAGATAACACCACAACTGTATGAGGCAGACGTAAATGTAGATCTAAAATGACTGAAAATGCTTGCAAAGATTAATTACAGTAGAGGGATCTGCATGCCATAGCTGGCACATTCTCTCCATATCATACGTAAGTATATTTGATTATATAAGTTCAAAAATAGCTTTTGTGCAATGACTCAGATGCCTTTTTATTTTTGATATGCATTAACTTTCATGAATTCCTTTGATGTAAACCAAACTCCACATTCTCTGCATCATCATTATGACTTCTTTGGATATTTTGTGGCAAAATGCAAGAATAAATATATGCTGCCCCAGCTGCACTTTGACAAACTGGATCATTCTTTATGTGCCACATCCATGCCATAGGAGAATGATAAAACAGTATATTGTAACATAAAACAGGGACACCATTCTCCCACCTTCTGCATCAAAAAAAATCAGGTAGGTTGCCTAGGAGAAGACTGTGGGTAAAAAATATTCTATGTTAATGAAGGGTATGAATTTGTAATAAATCAGATGTTCTAGGATTACTATTTAGTCATATTCTGCCTCCTATATGTAATGCAACTTATTCATTATGAAGGGAGGACTGACACATAATTTTTTATTTATCATAGTGTAATAGCATTGATATTGGAAATAATTTTAGGATAGATTTTATGAAAGCAAAAGAAATATTATTAACTGATTAACAGCTTCCTCTTTGGAAAACAGAATTTTAGTGAGTTGCACCTTTGTTTTTCCTTCTACCATTGTTACTAAAATATAATATTTGGAGTCAGTGATACATTTGGAGTGGGATGAGGAAAAAATAATAAAATTATAGAGGTTATAATAAAATTATAGAGGTTCAGTCAGTTTTCAGTATAACATCTGCATGCTTGCAGGTGAAGTTTCTTCTGTTCTTCCTATATATGTGATACCCTTTCCACTATTCTTCTAGAAGAGAAAACATTGTACCTTGATGTGTGAGAAATCAGCACAATCTCTTTTTCTTCCATTTGGAAGATTAACTAGCACTTTTGTTGAAACTGGTAAAAATTGCACTAAACTGGTCTGCTTCACACAAAATTCCATCACACGTTTTAGTACTAATAGGCTTTATTTACCTCAAAGTTGAAGGTTGCACACTCAGACATGCACTCTTGCATGCATTGCATGAACTCTTATATTTTCTTTGCTTTTATTTGCTTGCAGGTATAGTACATAAAGAAGCAAATATTTCCTCCTTTTGCAGGAGGAGAAGTAAAGACCCTTACCTTGGCTATTTAGACATGAAGATAATTTAGCTTAAACACAGTTGCCAAAAAAAAAAAAAAAAAAGAATACAGGAAGCATGTCAAATATAACTCCATTTTGTTATTAAAACAAAAGCAATGTTGACTCAGGGAACAAAGATCTATTTTGTATTTCCCTAGCATGCTGTACAGGATACATCCAAGGGACAGTTTATCAGATGCAAGTAATGTTAGCTCCCACCAGGATCACACAATACTTGAGCCTGAAAGGTACCTCCAAAGGCCATGTAGTCCAATCCCCCTGCTCAAAGTAAGGTTATCTAGAGCAGATTGCTCAGGGCCATGTCCACTTTTGTTTTGAATATCTCCAGAGACTCCACAGCCTTCCCAGACAACTTGTTCTCATGTTCAACCATCCTTACAATAAAAAAGTGATGATTTGATTTCTTATCTTAAAACAAAACTTCCTGTATTTCAGTTTGTGTCCATTGACTCTTGTCCTATCAGTGGGCATCACTGAGAAGAGTCTGGATCTGTCTTCCATAGTCCCCCAGTTTGGTGCTGATACATGTTGATAAGAATGCCCCAAGCATTCTCTGCTCCACGCTGAACAGACTTATCTCTCTCAACCTTTCAGCCTCATATGTCAGATACTTCCATCTCTAACCCACCTTCATAGTCCTTTGCATCACTCCAATATTTTAATGTCTTTCTTCTACTGCAGAGTCCAGAACTAAGCCTAAATTTGTGTCACATGCACTACATAGATAACTTCCTAGAATTTGCATTCTTTTAAGTTAACCAGACAAGCTTTTTCCTTGTCCATCAGAGTGAGATTTCATGAGAACCAATCAGCTCTTTCTTTCCCAGTGGGATCTCATATTGATATTGCTGACTGGAGTCTGAATCAGAATGCAAAGGATATGTGAAGCAAAATGTGCCTTTGACAGTGGCTGCAAAAATTGCAGGTCTTATGTTCTAGAAGCTGGGAGATAATATAGTGAAAGATTGGTCTGAAAAAAAAAAAGAGGGAAAACTGGAAATTGCCTTAAATCATTCCTCATCAGAAGTCAAGCTTAAGAAAAATAAATAGAACAGGGTGGACTAGACAGAACAGATAATTTTGATATCCCAGAATCATTTTACTGAACACTGATGATGGAAGTGAGTCATTTTACTCACTATGACTCAAAGACATTTCAGATAAAATCAAGGTCTGTAATCTCTCTGCCTGGAGTAAATTATATTTGAATGGCAATAAGAAGATAAATGCTATTTATAAAAATGAGTGAAATCAGTTAGTATGCTGATTGGGTAGTAAAAAAAATCAAAGATGGAAATGAATCTCTGCAAATTTAGAAAAATGTCTTTCAGTTCAGTTTTGTGGAATAGGAATACTGTGTGCCAATAGTTTGAGCTATAGATATCATAGGTCTCTTTACCTTCTGCCTTGTGCCTACAAGAGACATGTACATGTCTCAAAGATGTATGTGCTAGCCTGCTGCTAAAGTAGAAAAGCAGTTTTCACTTATTTTCCAATGAATAAGTAAAGAATTCAGCTAAACTCCTTGCACATTACTCATTGATTCACATTGCAGTAATTTTCAAGCAGAGTGAAATATAAGAGTGGAATTGTCTTTTCCCAATAAAGCAAAAAAATTCCATGGATCTGCAGTATTTCCTCTTACTCCTGTGCTGCTGGTAACATGTGCCATTACTTTGAGGTTATTTCTGAGACTGCAATTTTATTCTTGCACCTTGATTTTAACATTGCATCAGACCAGTATGATTTTAAAGAAGTTATATCTGGGTGTAGTATTTAATTTACTCATTGTTGTTACTGGGTTGTTTTGTTTTTCCTAAAGTAAAGAAGAAAGGGAGACATATTTCATTACTAATTAAGGAACATAGTGAGCAGAGAGGACTATCTTCCTATTTTTCTAAGTGTTTGGTGAGATTTTCAGTGCAACAATTTCTTCACAGATACTTAAAGTTTTCCCAAAACTTGTGGGTTTAGCTGAAACATTTAGCCTGAAACTTTGCACTCCAGCAAGCTCTTTAAGAGGAGAAACTCTCCTCTCCTCTCCTCTCCTCTCCTCTCCTCTCCTCTCCTCTCCTCTCCTCTCCTCTCCTCTCCTCTCCTCTCCTCTCCTCTCCTCTCCTCTCCTCTCCTCTCCTCTCCTCTCCTCTCCTCTCCTCTCCTCTCCTCTCCTCTCCTCTCCTCTCCTCTCCTCTCCTCTCCTCTCCTCTCCTCTCCTCTCCTCTCCTCTCCTCTCCTCTCCTCTCCTCTCCTCTCCTCTCCTCTCCTCTCCTCTCCTCTCCTCTCCTCTCCTCTCCTCTCCTCTCCTCTCCTCTCCTCTCCCTCTCCCTCTCCCTCTCCCTCTCCCTCTCCCTCTCCCTCCCGCTGGAACCCAGTGATGAGATACAAATATGGCAACTTGGTCCCAAATTCTTTTCCCCTACTAGAATGAAAAGGAAGAAAACTTGCACTAAGAAAACATGATGGCATTTTCTTTCTCTCATTTTTCCCACACTGAAGAATCCCAGGGGGTGTATAATTAGGTCAAATCACCTTTTATATATGGGAAATATATATGTTCATATATATGAATATATATGTGATGAACATCTATGTTCATCACTTTGGTTTATGCTCCAGAGCAGTTAAATTAGTGCAAATCTTCAAATGATGCATACTAAATTTGTAAATTTAGAACTTCAAGGTAGTTAATGGAATATCAACATTTATTCTTGAACATTTGCATCTGAAATGGTGATAAAACCCCCAAACTATGTCAAAATAAAAATGTAAACTAAATCAAGTTGTGCTCATCACACAAATGAGAACAATGATCCTTCCAGATCATGATGAAGATTTTGCATCTAGCAGTAAACATCCAGGAATCAGATTAAAACTTATGTTACAGGTGTTACATCCACCAAACACTCCTTGTCTACAGTAATATCTTTCAGGATTTTTTTTTCTCCTCCTCCCCAATGTGACAAATCATATCTACCTATATAAATGCTGAGAAAATGTTTTTGTTCATTTGCTGTACTTCATTACAGAGTGAAAGGAACTGTGCATAGACAAGATTATTAGCCAAAAAAAGCATATACTATGTTTCCTCTGTACAAGCAATACAACTGTTGCTTTTGGGAAAAAAAAAATGTGATACAAGAACTAACCCTTAAAAGCCAACTCTTTAAATCCATTTTTTTTCTCATTTGTGTCATTGTTGTTTATTTATCCATTCCATCTCATGCTTTGGAAGGTAGTCTGATTTTCTCTCTTGTTTTTTCTTTCTTTTTTTTTTTTTTAACTTTTCTGCATTGATTTGCTAGAGGTGCTGTAATAGTCTTAGAGCATACTGGGTCTTGACGTTTCTCATAAAGAGGATTTTGTAGTCCCTGTGTAGTTGTTCCAAAAGGATTGCTTGTAGATTAATTATATTGTGCTCCATCTTAAGTTGAACTGACTCTGTCAGAAAGTAGTAGATTTTGCCTACAAAAATGTATACAGATTTTTTTTGAATTTTGAGTGATTCAATTTACAAGTCTGCACTCTGGCAGTAACCATTCAATTTCAAGTGAAATAATTCAAATAAAGGTCACTAGATGTTACAACTTAAGCAGCTGTGAATTATTAAATCAGACATATGCTATACCAACTTTTGGAAAAATCCAGTACAAGTATTCTTTATTTTGATGCAGAGAAATACTGGGTAAAAATGTAAATCAGGTTTGATCATTAAAACACTTCTGGTGTTTTTCACAAGTCTATATTTTTCTGGAGGTTGAATATTGTGCAGTATATAATAATCATTATCAATGAGAATGTTTGGGGGATTTTTCTGTAAGAACCAGAATGACTCGCTGTGTTAAAATCAGGAAAATTATGCTGCTCTTACTATAAAGAATAATTTACCACTAGAATCACCATATACTGCATAAAGGTCTGCTCTGCCAAGGTAGCATCACTAAATTTCTGTTAGAATTCCTGGAAAACCTCACAAAAGTCTAGGATGCCTAGTCATAAAATAGAGCAGCAGTGAAGTGAGAATGCAATGTCCTCACTGCAGAGATGCCATATTCTGCTTGACCCTGTAACTCTGGTCCTGCTCCTGTTGTTCCAACAGGAACAACATTTCCCAGTTCTAATGAGGAAGGGTTAAATTGCTGCCCTCTGAGTACTGTTAGGAGTCTGTGGTGAGAGTTAATAGAAAATCGAATCAGATTGATGGGCAAGTGCTCTCAACTGAACTGCAGCTAATCTACTGATTTTCCTTAGCAGAAGTAGGAGAGGAAGCCAAGCCTGGGGCACCAGCATTAAGTCATGTCTGGGCTAGGGCAGGTCCAGTCACTCCACTCCCCCTTTTTCAGCATCCCTGCTTTAACAGGAAGGACAGCACCATTGTCCCCCGGGTTACAGAAGCCAGTCTGACACGGGGTGCAGTCAGAATGGGAGGTTGCCTGACCCACACCTTCCTGAGCTGAGCTGATCACCTGCAGAGCTGCTCTGAGGGACCCAGAACAGCCCTGATTGCATGCTTTGCCCAATATTCCCTTTTTTTCCTTCTCACACATAATCAGCCCCTGCTGACTTCACTATTTTCCCCACTAGCCCTGGGTTTGCTGATTTTATGCCCTATTTGTTAATTCTGGCTTGGTGTGAACCCCTGCCAAGCCAGGACTCCCATTACTGTGCTTCCATGCTATTCACTCAAAGGGAATTTCTCATACTTACTTTAACTTAGCTATTTTATCCCACTATTCATCATTGCCTTAATAGTTTTAGACCACTTTGGGTTTTGCCATCTACTTACCTTTGATTTTGTACAGTGTCCAGCAGACTCTTACATTTTTTCCTTGGTAGTCTGATATCAGAGCAGGGTTCCTTATCTGCCTGTATACCTGAACTGAGGGCTCACATTTTGGTTACAGATAATTACTTATGTAGAATCCCACAGTAAGTGTTTAACCTAATAAAATCTTGTGTCCTATCATCTGCTTGTCTGCCCATGCCTGGGTATTGTACTCTGTTGGTGATACTGTGATAGTGACTGCAGACTGGCAGCCTGGGTAGGTGAACAAAATTTTGATGCAGGTGAAATCAGACTAATTAGGAACTGAGATAAATAATTATTGCTTCAGTGGTGAAGGAGTTAGTTATATTTCAGAAATTTTATGAACTCAGGATGCTGTGAGCTTATCTTCCTTGCAGCTCCTTGTGCCTCCTGTAGGGATGCAACCTGAATGCTGGAATTACAGTAGTGAATCAAACCAAAGACTGACTCAGTTCATCCCTTTGTGTATCTGAAAGTTTCAGAAGAAAGAGTATTTCAGAGGAATGTGCTGAATGAGATGAACATGCCCACGTGTCTTAAGATCCCTTTAAGCCTTGTATATGAAGGTCTATTTCCAGCCTATGGATGACTCATTTTGTGTGCTCCCAGCTGCTAGACCACTTTCTGCTGCTTCACATCCTTCAGGAATGAGGAATACTAGCACTGAAAGCAGTATCCTGGGAACTAGTCAGTGCATTACCAGACCATTTTCTTCCTTTCTCTCAGTTAGCATCTATGAACAACACATGGTGGTTTGGTATTTCAATCAGTCTTTCCAATGCACATGTAGCAGAGTTTTAACTGAAAGTTTTCCTAAATAACATCTTTGGTGCTTGTCATAGTGTTCATACTTGTATTTGAACTCGCAGGTAGTTCATTAGTGTCCTGAGTTATCTATTTTTCAGAGCAATTTTATCCTGTATATGTATGTGTTTTAACTGAACTATCCACAGCAACAGCTTTTCCCCTCTGCTAGCTGGAAAAGCTAGAGGATAAAATTCAGCCTGACTGAAAAAGCTGACGCATTATTGTTTGGATGCCTTTAAAAAGCTGTGATAGGAATGCACTGAAATAAAAAAAAAATCCCTGCTGTGGCCTGTCCTCTTTCTAATCATTATTCTCAATGATTTGATCACTGATTATCACTACTTTGCCTCTGACAGGAATGGATGCATTTGAGGGAGGTGAGGTGAACATATCTTAACTGTATACACTGTGTTTTGCTACTGACTGTCCTGGTAAAAGTGGGTGTAGTGGTACAGTCTAATGCAGGGTTTTGGTTCTCACTGAGGTCATTCTTCTCACCCATGTCAGGTCATCAGCAATGCACCCTTAGGACGGAGAGGGAACACTTTACAGAAATGTTACATTCCCCAGGACTACCACAGTTACAGGCTTTTGTTCTTGAGTATTTCATTTGTAACAAAAGACTTTGTACAACTTTCTAACAGTTTAAAGGAAAAAGCTCCAACAAAATCCTGTCCCTCATTAGCACAATGAAGAGCTGTTTGTACAATCATTTGATCTTAGCACAAGCATTGACAAAGAGGATTAAAAAGTAAACCAAGACTTTTTAGAGGGTGTCTCCAGACATGACAGGTGAAGAAGTTGATATCCTTATTAGAAGAGCAGTAAGAACTCCAAAGGATACAGTAAGCAAAGAGGAAACTGGACTTATTTGGGGAAAAACTCTTTCTAGAGGAACAGCTTTTCTTCTCTCATATATTTCTCATCTCACTAGAAAGCTGGCAGACAAACTTTTCTTTACATGAATAAGGTAATATTGGTCCATTTGACAGAGTTTACAGATTGTGCTATAATGAGATGTGGAATTTCGTGTTCAGGCTCCAAACAGCCTGACAGTACAGCAAATAGTGTATGCAAGTAGAGTTTTTGCATGTAAGGAAAAAAGAACGTGGAACAAGAGCTAATTAATTTTAAAAGAGAAGTAATTACTTTAAGGCTTAATTAAAAATTAACCTGCTTTAAGACCTACTGAGAAAATTACTGCAAACTGTGACTTAGCTTAATTTTGGCATAGCTACATCGCACACTCACTTGAGACAAAGAGGTTTCAGATTGAAGCAGGTGGGAGTCTTCCCCCTGGGCTTGTAGTGAATTCATGTTTTAGCAGACTGGGTTCCTGCACATCCTAAACCTTCACATTCCTTCACCTAAGTACAACAAATATTCAAGGCCAGGCTGGATAGAGCCCCTAGCAACCTGACCTAGTGGATGGCATCCCTATCCATGGAGGGGGAGTTGGATCTAGATGATCTTTAACATGCCTTCCAACCCAAACCATTATACGAGTCTATGATTCTGTAATATAATCTATGAATCAGATGCTCAACCTGGGCACCAGCCAAAGTGATTCACTTTAGTCTACTAATGTGAGTGTTCACCTGGAGATGTGTGAGAATCCAGGGTCAGACATGACTGTTGATGGCTTTTTTGTTAGGGTTTTAATAGGTCCAACAGAGGACACTGACAAAAGACTGTCTCCCACATGTGTAACCTGACCTCTGAATTCAGTGTTTCTGGAGTCTATTTTTATAGTTAAAAAAAAAAAAAACAACACCCCTGAAGTATTTTGATGGTGTCCCAATAAGAAAGGGATTAAAAAAAGAAAGACTAATCTTTGAACATCTTGGGAAGATTTCTCTAACTGAAATATACTGTATTTCTTCCACATTGCTTAAGAGGAAAATATCTTTGTGGTTTGTTGGGTTTTTTTCCCTAAAGAGAAAGAATGATGTCAACTGTTTAAATCTTCAGGATCTACAGAGATTTCTATGTATATCAAGAAATTTTGTTTAAGGATAGTTCCCCAGTAATCTCTAGATGTAAAGCTTAAAGCCACACAAATGCAACAAATAATTATTACGCAGGCAATCTTGTGCTTTTCAAGATAGCTTTGGCTTGTTGCTTTTTTTTCCTTAGCAAATAGTAAATTCACAATTACATGTAGTTCTAAAGATATTGTGTGGGCAAATACTTTCTGCCAAAAAAAGGTGAAAGACTATTGAAAAATGCTAAAGTGTTCTAATAGCTGAACACTCAAAATACTTTTGACATTTTTAAAAAGAAACAGTTCATCTTCTCATGCTGAAATGGCCTTTACTTTTTGAAGTAACTAAGTGATAAAGAGTGGGAGTTAAGAAAAAATGTTAAGTAACCTTGAGACAAAACCTGGTGCTCATCTTCCAACAAACTCTAATCCTTAACTTGATCTGCATTATTATTTCTTCCTTGTGTAGAAATAATACCTTTCCTGAAACCTTTTGTTTTTCCTTTTGTTCTCCTCTTCTCTGACCCCTCTCCCAATTCAAAACAAAAAAGTTTTTTTGGCAATCAGGCAGATTGCTTTGCCATGGATACAAAATGAAGAAATCAGATAAACAACTCCATGAGCATTTTCCAAGTTCACTCAATTCTGAGTTGTCTTCAGGGGGGAAATGAATGATTTGGAGGGCGTAGGACTGGAGAAAGAAAAATATTTTGTTCCAGCTTTAAACTACCTTTGTAGAGAGTTTCATAGAATGCTAACACTTCTTGAAATAACTCCTTTCCCTTTCCCTTTCCCTTTCCCTTTCCCTTTCCCTTTCCCTTTCCCTTTCCCTTTCCCTTTCCCTTTCCCTTTCCCTTTCCCTTTCATTTTCTGACTGTGGAAGTCCTGGTCACTCCAAACACTGAAGAAAAATTGGGAAGGTTTTGATTCCTGTAGTTTCTCAGGGTGACTGCTGTCTGTTGCTGGGGTACACTAATGGCTTCTGAAAACGTTATTCTAGTTGAATGCTCCAGCACTAATTTAAAATTATATTAAATTGAACCTGTAATATGTTTCCAATTCTGATATCCCCGTTCCACTCACCATTTCCTTGGCTTCAACATTTCAGTGCATTTTATGCTTCCTCTGTATGTTGGTTGTGCCTGCGACTTAGTCAGTAGACTACAAAGGTCTTCCAAAATGTGTCAGTGCTGAAAACTTTATCACAGGCTTCCAAACAATTTTAAAAATAATTTTAATAAATAAAATTTTCTTCACAAAGTGAACTTTCAGAGAATAGTAAAGGAAAATAGTAGAGGGGACTAATATCTTGTATACTTAATTTTTTACTTAATTAAATTTTAGCGAGGTATTATAGTTGTTTGCATATTATACCATATTTATTTTGTTTGTTTTCATGTATCTTGCTTTTATGCATTTGAGTTATATATTAAAATTATAATATATACATTGGCAGTACATTTATGATTACATATCCTGCTGGTCTACATATCTACTAAAGTGGATTGAATTTATGTCCTAAGCATTTACATTTTTATGCAACCATTAAATTAAAATATAGTGACTAGATAAGTAAACTGAGCTGCACGAGAAGTCTGATAGATAATTAATGCCAGGGACAACTTGAATTCAATCTTTTTTGATTAAAGAATAAAACACTGCCACAAAGTAATTTATCACATAGTAATACTTAAACAAGGAATTACAGGAAATAACTATCTGTTGCCAACAAAATACCATAAACAGAAAGCACCTTAACTGTATTGATTCTTCCCACATTGCTGCTGGTATTTTATTAAGGGACACATGACTGAAGTTCAGAACAGGTGATATAGATACATCTAAAATCAGCTGAGTTACTGTAGCATTTGCATACATACATACGTTTAGTTTTACTAACAAGCATAATAATTAGCAGAGAAAATGTAGCCGCAGAGTCTTTAACTGAATTAATAGTCAGAGCAGGTACCTAGGGTTTTCTGGCAGGCTTGATTTCCTTGCACTACAGCCTGAATGACCTGTGTTCACTCTCAGTAGCTACATCAGGAACAAAATAGGTGTGAGGGTCTCTGTGCCTATGCTGTGCCTATACTGCATACCCAGGGAGGATCATTTTGAAGGTAAATCTTGCAATAACTACAAACCCACTTAAAATTAGATTTTATCCTACCAATGTGTTCCATAATGGTGCTATGCCAGATTTTAAAACTGTTTTCTCTTGACAAGAACCACTTCCAAGCTATGACTATCACAAAAAATGGTGGGAAGAGCTCAGCCTAGAACACAGGAAAAATATGGTTTATAGGTTAATATGACAAGACAGCTAATGTCACGTAAGTTTGGCCTGATGAATTTTATCCTAGAAGACCCCAAACCACTTTCAGAACTACTAAGGTGTAAAGTAGACACGATATAGAGTATTAACTACATATATATATACTGAAGAAACTTTCCTGTTATTTTATTTTAATTTATTTTATTTTTAGTAGAGAATCTATTAAATTGTAGGGCAGACATATAAACTTCAAACCCATGAAGAAACAACTCAAACAAATAACAATATCAAATATTTGTAAGCATCCACAAGATAAGAAAAATATTAAAAGCAGTCAACTGGATTCATATTAGCAAGTCAGATCAAACCAATCTGAATTCCTTCTTTCCTTTCTAACCATGTGCTCTGTTCTGTATCTTAGCTCTAGTAAGGCTCTTAACAGTGTCTCCTATAATATTCTCAAAAGCAGCATGACCAGCAGGTCAAGGGAGGGGACTCTCCCCCTCAACTTCATTCTTGTGAGACCTCACCTGGAGTGCTGCATCCAGAGTTCTGGCCCCCAACATAAAAAGGACATGGCCCTGTTGAAGTAAGTCCAGAGGAGGCCACAAAGATGATCAGAGGACTGGAGCCCTTTAAAGACAGGCTGAGAGAGCTGGGATTGTTCAGACAGGAGAGAAGACTTCAGGGAGACCTTAGAGCAGCCTTCCAGTACCTAAAAGGGGTCTAAAATGGAGCTGAAGAGGGACTTCTTACCAGAGATAGTGATAGGACAAGGGAAAATGGCTTCAAGCTGAAAGAGGATAGGATTAGATTAGATATTAAGAAAAAATCTTTTTCTGTGAGGGTGGTGACACACTAGAACACATTGCCCAGAGAATCTTGAGGATGCCCCCATGCCTGGAAATTTTCAAGGCCAGGATGGATGGGGCTTCAACCAACCTGGCTTAGTGGAAGTTGTTCCTGTCCATGGAAGGGGGCATGAAACTGGATGGTCTTTAAGACCCAAAAAAACCATTCTAGGATTCTGTGAAGGTGAAGAAATTTGATTTACAGTGAAAGATTGATTGGATAACATACCTGAAGAATAAATACCAGAGGGTTCCCTGTCAAACTGGAAGGAAGCATCAAGTCAAATTCAGCAGATACATTTCACAGATGGAGTCTTTTATGTTCAGTAGTTTTATTACTGATGTAGGTAAAGAAATGAAAAGCATTACATTTACCAACAATTAAATTTGGAAATGTTTATAATTTGCAATTATATTTTATGTGTAGATAGATAGATAGATATAAACATTACATGTGTGTATACATATATATATAAACATATATATATATATATATCTCATACATATAATGATAAACCTTTGACATTAAAATAAAAGCTCAGTGAAACAGGTAGAAGTATTCAGGTTCACAAGAAGAGAGTTGGAACAACAGAGTAGGTAGTTGCTCTGAGGAAAGTCTCTGGGAATTGCTGTGGATCACAAGTCAAATGAACCCTCTAGTGCCATGCAGGTACAGAGAAGATAATTGTACTCAAATATGTTAGCCAGAATGGTGGAAAAATTCTTTAGTAATGTTTCTCACTGGTAAGACCTAATCCCATTTGTTGTTCAAGAACCATCTCAGGAATATGTAGACCAATTAAAATGCACTAAGAAAAACAAAAATCCCTTGACTAGAGATATAGAAAGTTTTATTTGGGTTTTTTTAAGCTGTTTTAATAAACAGAAGAAAAACCTGAGGGGAATGTAACAACAGGCAAAAAAGCTGCTGCAAAGAAAAGGGAATAATCTATTATTCATGCCCAAAATGGATAGAGAACAGAAGTAATAGTTTTAAGCTGCAGTAAGAAAGATCCATGTTAAATGTGAGGAAAACTTTTCACTTGTTAAATGAAGCAGTGAAAGAAACTGTGCAGTAAGCCTGCAGAGTCCCATCACAGCAGGTTTGTGAGAGAAGGTAATGAGGGAATTGAAAGTAGTTAATACTTTCTCAGTAAACACTGAGGATTAACTAAATAACATCTCAAAGGCCCTCCTGTCTTTATGAAGGCCCTGAATTTATTTTTTTTCCTTTAAAATAAAACTTTGAGTATTCTTTTTTTTTGTTTTTCTAAGGTGAGGAGCACATTCATCAGCTAAGTCAGCATTTCATAGAAACATATAATGGATTGTGTTGGAAGTGACCTTGAAGATCATCTAGATCCAACCCCTCCTGCCATGGACAGGGACACCTTCCATTAAAGCAGTTTGTCCAGAGCCCCATCCAACCTGGCCTTGAACACTGCCAGGGATGGGGCCTCAACATGTTGAAAAGTTTATGGGATTTTTTAGGGAGGGAGTCGTTAAATGAGATTCTGACAGCCTCGTATCTGTAGTTGTAGAAGTTCATTATGCTTTATGACATATTCATTATGACATCTTCTCTTCACATGTCAACTCCAGAAGGTAGAGATGTTGCAGTGTTCATTACAGCACATTCACTGACAAGTGAGAGGTTGGAATTGTCTGCTGGTTTAGATTCCTAAATTTCATGAGGCATCTATGAACAGTATAATCTCCAAGGAATATTTCAATTACTTTTTTTTTAAGCTTTTGATTGAATAGACTTCTGTGCTAAATTATTAACCAAAAATGCTTGTCTCGCATAAAGTTTTATATGTTTCTGGATACTTATTTGAAATTAAAGGTACAGTAGATGAAGAATGTCTTGGTTCTCTGACTGCTTTTGGCAAAAGCAATCCCATGTTGCAGCCTGAAACATAAGACAGTAAAACGTATATTTGTTTCTCAGGTATGCTCAGTGTCAACAGAGACAATGGGGTGCGGTTGCAGCTGGATTAAAATTAGTCTCCTACAAGGTTCAACTGTTAATATATTGTTGAACTACAAATTACTCTTTCTTTTTTAATTAAAAAAAATCTCGTTTTTGTTTGTTTGTTTGTTTGTTTGTTTGTTTTTGTTATTTTTAAATTTTTATCTAACAGAAAATACCCAGAGAAAATATACAGGCTATAAACAGGAAAATCCTAATTCAGTGTTCTTAAGGTGTAGCATTTAGTACTAATTTTTTCATGTAATGAAATAGAAGCCAAAGGGCAACTACTTGACTTTATCATATTAAAATAAAGTTCTGCACAGTCAGCTGGCAACAAATCTCTTTTTCGGTGTTTATGTGTCATTGCAGACATTGTCCTACAGAGTACAATCAAGATTCCTGACCTTTTTAGGGTCAAAAAATAGAAAAAGAAAAAATAAAAAAGGAAGTAAGGAGGTGGTGGGAGAGGGGGAAAGAACTATTATACCTCAAATGTAGTAATAAAAAATCTCACCCAGCAATTTCAAATAGTAGATATGATTTTCCTTTTCTATTACAGCATAAAGTGTTTTAGTGATACAAAAACAGCTTCCAGCTGCTCTTGAACAATGACAGATAACTGCTGTTATTGGATCACCAAGCCAAGCTGATATCCAAGGCTTCTGATGGTGCTTGAATTTGCAGCTACCAGAGCTGTCTGACTCATGGAAAATAGTTAAAGAGAGATAAATATATACTCGGAGCAGGCAGGTGCTTCTTGTACAATCCTCTCTGTGCTCCCTCTATTTTCTTCAGCCAGTTTGATTGCCACTTGGCTTCCTTTCTCCCAAATCCCTGGCTAATCTCTTCTATGTAGGTTCTTTTGCCACCGTTATCACCACAGCATCCAAGTGGCTGCCAGTAGCGCATTAAGTTACACAGTAAGATGTCACACGTGTCTCCTGGTCTCTTTCATCCACTGTCCAGGGGAAAAAAGAACCTGTGTGGACAACAGGATGTTTTAGTAGGATATTAATTCTTCTTTTCCTTTTACTATGTATACTATAATGTTTGAGATAATGTTTTTCCCTCCCCCAGAAGTGGCAAACATAATTAAGGCTGAAATATCATCCACCATCCACCAGGATAAAACAGAATGTCTTTCCAGCCAAAGATGACTGGAGCCTTCTTTTCTGGGCTTTCTCTGAATCAGAGTAAATCCATTAGCATTTCTATGCCAAGAAACCCAGCCAAACAAAAGTGCTTGCACTGTGCCTCTCCAGAAGCCCAGTTCTGTAATGTGTGCTGGCCCAATTCAGGTATTCAAAAATGCAAATTTAAGCTCTCAAATATGAAACTTGAAATGGTGGTTTTAATTATTTGCTTCAAAATGAGTTTTCAAGGTCACACAAATACACTGTAGTCCTGTATTTAATCTGTTTTCAAAATATTGATACTAACAAAAATATTTCTTAGGAAATCATAACCAAAAGCATCACATAGCCATTGAACATGAAGTATTTGGACTGTTGCACGAATAGCTATCATTTAGTGAAAACAACACAAGTAATTATGGAGCCCAATTAGTTTCTCTGTCAGTAAATCCCTGGGTACTTTGGAGCTGTGGAGTGAAGCAAAGCTGTATTCCTACTTCAGACTGCAGCTCCAGACCACATTAAGTAGCTCACAACTGCCTACCATGTTTGGGCTTTTCCTACCTGTGCAAAGAGACCTCTCAGGGCTTTCTCCATTCTTCTGGGTCTATGACTACTTTGAGGTTGGAACAGATTGTGGATCTGTCCACCTGTACATCTAAGGAGAGATAGCACAGAAGACTTGCAGCAGTCCAAGAGCTGAACTAGCAGCTTACTTGTGATCAATACTCTGCAAAGTTTCCACAGTGATCACCAGCTGACAACCTGCTACTTGAAAGAAAAATCAATAAAATAGATGCCTTTGTTATCCCGTGGATTAGCACCTATCATAATTAAATTCATAGTCTAACACCTTAGAAGACACTTAAATTACTTTCATTACACTTATTTCGGCTATCCATGATGAGTCAAGCTCACACTTTAGGTAATACAACCGTCTCTCATGCCTTTCCAGAATTTGGTAGCAAAGTTTTAAACACAGGAAAAGTTTCTCCATGATGAATAGCACTAAAGTTTGTTTTTAATGGCTGTCACATCTTGTTTGAAAGGGAAGAGCTACCACTTGCACCAGCATTTATATGTAATGAACCTACACCATCACCCAGTCACTGATTTATTTTTATTAAAATTTTAAAACAAGAAATTACACTACTGAAGCACAGAAGGCAAAGATTGTTCTGAAGGTAAAGCTTCAACAATCTTTGGTGGCTTTAAGAGACTTCTAAAAATACTTAGTGTTCAATATCCCGTTTCCATACATCATCCCTGCTAAGCAAATCGGCAAGGAGAGCCTTTTCTAACAATGATTCTTTTAGGGATCTATTTTACTCATAAGGATTTCTGGAAGGAAGCTTTTCTTCAGTGAAAAATAGTTATGAGCTGTTAGCATACTCCAATTCACTTCAAACTCGTTTTGCATTCATCTCTAGGATTACTGTTAGAGAGTAGAAGCAGGGAACAGCGAAGTGTGTAATTTATTGGGCGGCACCACAAAGCTGCTGTCTCTAGAAAAAGCTTAGCTGAATATGAAGTATTTCTCTGCCATTTAATAGCTCACACAAATATATGTAGTCTTTAGTAGAAGAACCTCTCAAGATACAGAACCCAACAAAGAATTGTGTTTTTCCTTATCTACGTGTTGAATAAATTTGCCACATTTAATTCATAATTCCTAACAAAGATGATTGAACAGTATTTCCATGTACATTAAACTTGTTTTCCATCTGTTTCAGTTCCTCACATTAACATGATCAAGTGTGTTGAAGACCTGAGATTCTTCTAATAGAAAGTTTAACGCACTCTCATGAAAACAGAGTATTATGAAGGATTTGGGTCATGCAGCACAGAGAGGTAAGATATGTCACAGGGCTGACTTCTTCAAAAGATCAAATACATTATTTCACTGTCTAAGACTAAAGTAACCACATACACACACACAAGAGGATTATTAAAGACACCTGGAAGTAAAATTAAATCACTCTTGTTCAGGAACAAAGTTTGATAGCAGCGAGGTTGCTCTGCAGAATTTCTAACCTCAATAAGATGGCAGGAATGCTGAAACAAAACCAATTTAAAAGAAAAGTACAGGCAAAAGCCAATTATAATGTTTGACCAAATCAGGTGAATGGTAACTCTCTGTCAAGTAGCATTTCTTCATGTACAGAAATAAGATGGTTGTAATAACTTTTTCTAAAATAATTGCTGTCTCAAAATAAACATAAGCATACCTGAATGTACTTTTATGCCTGGCAAGCTACAAAATGATACCTTGTACCCTTGTCTAGGTTTTATGGCATATTGCAGTATTTTTTTCATCAAAATCTAATATCAGAAATTTTCTAATTCTTTATGTTGTACATTAGATTTACTGCATCAATCAAGCTTTTCTTGGTTTGGCAAATATTGGATTTTTCCATACTGAGGTTCTCTAATATTTTCAGTGTAGCTTTGCACCACAAAATTAGAGAGCTTTGAACATTGTTAAGCACAGTCATTTTACTGTGATCATTCATGGTGAATGGAAATAAAACTATTTCCTTATGTATACTTTAAAAAGAAATATTTGTTGTCAAGTAGAATCATAGAATATGCTGAGTTGGAAGGGACCTATTAGGATTATCTAGTCCACTCTTGGATCTGTGCAGGACACCCCAAGAGTCTGAGAGAATTGTCCAAAGGCCTGAGAGAATTGTCCAAAGGCTTGAAAAACCTCTTCCTGATATCCAACCTAAACCTCCCCTAACTCAGCAGCAATGCAGTTTTTTCAAAAGACTCATCTTTCACCATCTTAATTAGAATGACTCAGAATGAAATCTGCTAAAATTAACTAATTAAGCATGTTAACACCTTTCTTTCCATATGCTGAAGTGAAGGTCTTCTTGCCCTTGCCTTTCCTAATCAGGAGGTTCTTTATGAAATGCTATTCTTAGATTTTGTAGCATTTTGTAGATGCTATTGTCAGTTATCCACATGCATTTAACAAAATATAAATCGATTTTTTAATCTTTTTTTCAACTAAAATTATGTTTATAGCAATCAGCAGGTTAATATTTTATATGGGCCAAGACCTTTTCTGCACTCCCCACTCACCTCCTCTTTTCGAGTTTTTAGGCTTTCAAGGGTACAAGACAGACTTGATCAGATGGGCTTGTATTTCTACTCTATCAATCTGCACCTACTACTTGTATTCACCTAAATGCCACCAAAACCAATCTTGTCTTAAACCAATTTTGTGTTTTTAGGTTATTCAGTCACTCATCAGCTTTAAAAGAAGGGCATGTAAAGTATGTGACTTTATAGTTTGTTGGGTCAAAATGTAAATGGAGGTCATTGATAATGGAGGTCTTAACCCAGAGGGCTTCACTGACTGTGGCAAAGCATCCTCTTACAACAACAGTTTGATTAGAAAAGGTATTATTGAGAAGGTACTTATTTACAAGACTTTAATTTATTTGTTAGTGTTTTTAGCACAAACTCCTTTTGGCTGTAAACCTTCTTCACTTCTACATCTTCTTCTTCTCTTGTTGCCTCCTGCACTCTTTGCATCATCTTAGATTGTATAATTCAATCTATGTATCCTTTTCTAAAACTACTCATATTTCCACCTGTTGACACATGGCCCTAAATTTCAAGAAATCACTGACAATCGTTCAATCAAATACTTCTAAACTCTGGATGCCCTTAGCTTTTGCAATTTTCTTTCACAGGACTTGAATTCCTTTCATTCTACATAAAAGAAGGAACAAATCATCATTCTGTCATGATTGTCTCTCATTTCTTGCTCATTTAGGTGAGTACTGTCTATTCTTTTCTAAGGTTTTCAACACCCACTAACTTGAGATTCACTTCTGAAGTTCTTGGAATGAAGTGACAGGAAGCAGTGTGTTGTCATCTTTTCACATAATTTTGTCACAAGATGCCCTTATCTAGGTGAACCATATGGCTTGAGGATTTTGGCATTTGATGGGTTACACCAAGATTTCTTACATATCTTCCAGTTTACAAATATTTACCACCACCTAACCCAGGCTTTCCTAAACTGGGATGAAAGAGAAAAGGTGTTGGATTTTTTGGGGGAAATGCTTTGCCTAAAGTGCAGTGACCAACAAAATTTCTGCATGAAAGTTAATGGAAGTAATAGAACTTTAAGTGGTAGCATTTCTGTCACTGTCCTTACCTCCCAGCTCTTTTCCTGTTTAGAAATACATTGCATGAGTCACCAGAAATGTTAATGACTACAGGACTAACTGTACAGGGAAGATATTCTTGCTCTTTTTTAATGCTGTGACTTGGATTATGCAGAGGACATTTTTGTTTTATTTAATATAAAAATAAAAAACAAACTCACAAAACCCCACAAAACTCAAACATGGAATAATAGAATAATTTGGCTTGAAAGGAGTCTTAAATGTCATCTAGTTCCAACCCCCAAATGTATTTTAGAAGGTATTACAAAGCTGGCCAAAATATATTTAACATGTCTAATTATTTTTAATGTCTGTATTATATCAATAACTTATAACCTAACAAAGCTATCGCTTTTTTTAAAATCATCTGATTAATCTTAGTACTGTGATTTTTTAATATATCATGCTACCCTTTCTAAAATGTACCTACCAAGACAAATATGTTGACAGGTATCCATTTTCCATTTTCCGTATTTGCTTGGCCTATGTTTTTGAACAATTAAAACACCACTTTACTGTGAAGGTACCTGTAACTCAAGGGTTTTCTGTGCTCTGGTACTGGTACTAAGATTAGTTTCTCAAACAATACAACATGATTTAACTTCATACACTGACAGTCTCCACTAATTTGTTTTGTCATTCAGAGCATCTAATCTTAACCAGAACTCTGCAATACCATATTTACAAAAAAGAAAGAATGTTGTGGCTTGTAAATGAGAAGTATTACTAGGAGTATGGAGAGGAATGGATCATTGCAGAGATTAAGGGATGGCCATTCCAAGATTCAAAGCTATTCTATGTGTGAACTCTAATTCTCTTCCTGACCCTAACATTTAGCAATGTCAAGGATAATAGTGTCAAGGATAATATGAAGAAAATCGCACATGAATGTAAGCACATTTCCTTTGCTGGAAAACAGAAAGAATGCACATTGCTAGGTACATCGTTCATCTCTAACAAAAAGATAACACTCAACTCTTCTGTAGATATTTTGCTTCGGAAAATTCAATAATGCCTTAAATTTCACTCTTGAGCAAAAGCTCCTACTATAGTAAATTTTTCCATTAGAAAAGTGTTCAAGCCAGAAAAGGAATTATTGCCCAATAAACAAAGTTTGCCATTTACAGTATTCAGACAATGCACTTTAAGCTAACAGCCATAGCAATTTGGATAAGGCACTTTTGTGGAATTTGAGTCAGATGCAGGGCTTAATATTTCAGTAGTACTTGACAGCACTGGCATACTAAAGAGAAGAAAATCATATCTCCACTCATGTACTCTAAAGGAATTTGTGATTGTCTCTGGTCATCAATGAAAAACATTAAACTATTTTCCAATAGCAGTTAGAGAACCTGTGCAGTTCCTATCCACTTCCTTGGGATAATCCCTACAGAAAAAAATTTTCCCCACAGAAAAAAATCCCAAATGGGACTCTGGATTTCAGATTCCTTTTGAAAAACACTGGAAGTGTTTCAAAGAAATCCTTTGGAATGATCCTTATATCATGCAAAGTGGTCTGACATGAATAGAAAAAATATTTATAATTTTAAGAAGTGTGATGTTTTCAGAATCTAGCTTAAAATTGTAATGGCCAGAACCAAAGTCCTGGCTGAAAAATTCCTAACTTTAATATTAGGGATCCAAAGCACATGGAGATTGATTATATACAAAACTGAATATAGCAAGGTAAACTTCCCTGTGTTTTGAGGACCATTGGCAGTGGGATTATCTACAGTTTCCAAAGAAAGCCCGTGGAAAATATTGCTGATCACTAGAACTCACCTGCCTCATTCCAGAGGTAATACTGACTTAAATCAGCTGCCAGTTTTGTTAAGCCAGTTTAAGAAGCACACTGGGCAGCATACTTTCCACAGAAAGGCGGATGCTTGATGAAATATGGCTTTTAACCCCATTTATGTGGATTCTCATCAGAAAACTTCTCAAAATTAGCTCCCTCTACTTTTCACTATTTTCCCTATTGTAAAATTCAGAAACAGTTCTCTTTTGAAAGTCACATGCTAACAATTCAGGTAGACAATCAAATGTGTGCCTATCTCACAGTAACAAGAAAAATTAAGTCAAGGTACAGATTTCAGGTAGGCAGGCAGACTTGCCCCTGTTTTTGCAGCTGCTCCTGCTGCTGCTTTCACCAGAGCCAGCAGCACCAACTGGCATCTGAGGCAGCAGGAGCTGGAGAAAGAGAAGCTGCAGTTTGAGAAAGTAATATTGAAAGGATATGTGACTCTTTCTGCAGGGACTCTCTAACCTGGGTGTATCTCACGGCTGCTGGCCAGAGCTCTGTGTGAAAAAGGTTTCTATGGTATTTTTAGAGAAGGAGAGAGAATCAGAACAGTGCAATATTTTAAAGGTGAAACTAGTGAGTAATTAAATACATGCTTTACAAGTTTTAAATACAAGTTTTAAATACACAAATAGCTTTTATTATTTTTTTTAAGTGAGTAATCCAATCACATGTGTTTGCAATCATATGTTTTAAAATAGGGATTGTATATTGCTGCTACATTTGGCATGGTATTTATGGCTGCCTTTAAAAATAGAAAGTCTATAATTTAAGAGGTGTTAATATTTAAATATATAATAGAACTTACAGTAATGTATGGAACAGTACCATCAAGTAGGACAAGAAACTTTAAGACAAAGGGCGAATTACACAATACACACTGATACAATTTAAGTCTAATTTTACCAGTTCCCAGTCAAACTGAGGAACCGTGAAATTAGAAAGAGTAAGGAAGGTTTGTATTTCTCAACACACAGTTTGCTGTCAGCTAACAATTCAAAAACAAGTTGGAAAAAATGAACTTTCTGAACCACTTAGAATACTACCGCTCTAATTCAAGTTTTGGGCTATGCCATTTAATGTGTCTGTCAATGACATGAAAGAAAACACAAAAAGTCTTTAGTGAAGGAAGGGGAAAATCATGACAAAGACAGATCTCTAATACAAAGCAATATGGGTAATTTGTTTCATAGATAGAGTAAACCACTAGGTGCATCAATAGGGGACAGATGGTTTTTACATCTGAAGAAAAGATGCAGGCAATCATCTATGACAGGAGACTCCACCCCAGGGAGTAATGACTCTAAATAAGGTATTATGATCATGGTGATAGCTAATTGTAATTCCAGTAAGAAACTTGATGTTGTCCTTCAGGATGTAACTGTTATGGTACTGATGTGAACATTACAGAAACATGTTTTGCAGTTTGGGTGTCCATATTTCAAGAAAGATCTTGAGAAACTAACCTAGGTTGGAGGAGATCTCAGCCACCATTAAAGAGATGGAAACTATAATTTATAGGTAGAGATTTAAGGATCTCAATCAATTTAGTTTATCAAAGAGAGGATTAAGAAATACTTTTATCAATCTTGAAGCATTTCAAATCAGATAAAAGAAAACGCTGTCTAGAAAACAAAAAGTAATAATACAAAATCTCTGGAAGTAAGTGTAAATATAATGATAGTGAATTTTTGCCATAACACAGATCAAACTAATGTGCCAATTTGAAGAGATACGTGTTAATTACTGGGAATTGTAACCAAGGCCTGTGATGAACTCTGTACAAACAGTAGTTCAAAAATCAACATGAGGAGCTTTTCTGGAAAGTGTGCTTAACTTCAGCTCTGAGCATTAGTTGATGAACACAAACAGTGGAACTTCTGTGAATCAGAAATTTGGAAAAGCTTACCTACATTCTGTAAGCTGGCCTTAAGAACATTGAGAACTGTCATCTTCATTGATACAGAGTTGAATCACTCAACCAAAATAATAAAATAGAGGGAGTGCTAGAAAAAAAAAAAGGTGAAATTTGAATTGAAAAATGTCTCTTTAAAAAGAAAATTCAATTTCCTTTCTGATAAATATAGCACACTAGTTGAATTCTGATTCTTAAGAGGAATGATTCATCAGTGTTTTTCAACTTCTGTGGGGCGTTTCAATAAAAATTTTACTGAGAACTGTTTTATGTCTGTCTATTTAGATAGAAAACTAGATAGAATAATTTTGGATAGAAATTCTTCTTGGCCTCAGAGAAAACTGGTTAAATGAAAGTTAAATGAAATTACCAAATTAGTCTATATGTTTGAAATAAAATTTCTCTGCATTAGTTATAAAGGATAAGAAAGGGAAAAACCCAGTTAGGCTATCTTGTACCGTTGCTTTGTGAATGGCTTATTGGTTTAGATTAATTCTAAATCTGCCTCCTTTAAACTAACTAGTGTACTTTAGAATGGAAGTATTCCTTGTATAAATACAAACCAAAGTGCAAAAAAAACTGTTTTAGACATATGGACTTGATAAGTCTTGATTTCTTCTACTCTAATTTCATTATTCTTTCTTAATTTATCAAATGTCTTCTTTTATAAAATGGTAAATGAAGTAAAGAAAATTAGTTGACCTCTAAAATGGAAATTCTGTAGTGATTAGTTTCAGGCTTTTGTGTGTTACTCTGTTGTTTGGTTTGGTTCAGCTAGCTACAAACAATTAAAAATACTTGTTGAAAAAAACCCTTTTTATGCATATTATTATGAAAAGTTGTAAGTCAAGCAGTTTTCTCCTCTGACTAATTCTGGAAAGTAACAACTAACACATCAGTGATGTCCACATAGTTAAAATTACCTCTATGCAAATTCCAAAATATTAATCACGGTGTGGTACAGGACAAAGATTTAAAACCTAGAATTTGTCTCCCTGATACATAAGAGACCATAAGTGCTCACAGAAGAGGTTCCATTCCAAATGGCTCAAACCCTAAAAACTGCAATAGATACTATTGAACTCAGAAACATCCTGGGACTTCATCTTCAATGTTTGTGATGGGATCTTCCTAGCAAAGTACTAACAGAGAAAAACAAAACTTTTCAGAGAGGAACTGAGATTAGATTTTGAAATCTGCATGTGTGACTTAATCGTGTGGAAATCTCTTGTCCACAGAGATTAACTGGGAGGACCTCAAACACAAATTTTTCAGCTTTCCACCTTTTTCAGAAAGTTATAACAAGATATTTCCTAATTTAACTTTTTCAGAAGAGCAGAACACTCTATCTGGCCTAATTGGCTCATATTGCAAAGGTCAGCTCCTGAAAAATCCCATGGAACTGAAGTACAATTAATTTTACTGTTCTAATATATGTAAGCATACTGAAGAATTTCAAATACTTTTTATGAGTTAATACTTATGAATAATTAATATCATTTTAAAATCTGTTTATAGCTATAAGCTGGCCAAAAAAAGGTGCAAATTAGGCAGAAATTGTGTATTTTGCTATCAGTCATTGGTAGAAAAAAATCTTAGCTTCTACTGAAGCAAAAAGGAACTGGCAACATGAACTTGTGTGAGAGCATTGCAGTCACCCATAACAGATTCCATATGAAGTAATTTGGACAACATCAGTAAAGAAACGCACTATTGCTGAGAAATAAAAAAGGAAAAGAAATCTTATATAGGATATCACCCAACATATCATTCTCCCATTACTTCCACAGTTTGTAGTCAGGGGCAGCTTTAATCCTGTATCTGAGTATCAGGTCTACAAATTCTGTAGAAAGCTCTATATTCGTTAGCAACACAGTGTGAGGTTATCTCTAAAGCTTCCACAGCACTTAAGTGCTTAACTTGGATTGGCCCCAAGTATTTTGATTCACTCAACTCCTATGGGAAGAGCTAGAAAGCAGACTTAGCATACAAATGTTCACACCAGAAGGTGAAAGCAATTTGGACTTTAAAGCTGACATATCACAGCTATCCCACCTATGAGGTTACTGGCACGTTTCCTCTTCCATAAATTCCTCATTTTTATGCCTGCAATATCTTCTTTTCCATGGATGCAGAAGAGGTCAGAGCATTTTTTCATTTGAGGAGAATAATTTGCTTCAAAGCTCTCTGTGTCTGTTGTCCCAGTAGAGACACCACTCCAGAAATAAGGCTAGCTCAGTGTGGAATGACCCCTGTTACATTTACATCATGAAATGACACCTTAGTAGGATTCTAATTGCAAAGACTCCTAACTGATTTATTTGTTTTTACTCATTACAAAGTTTTGAATGTTAATGTATATTGAAATCAGTAACTGGTGAAAGTTCTCTCCTTCAAATTTTCTTACCAGCTGGAAAAAATAAAATTAAAAATTCAGGAATTTTCAACCCAGATGAGATACAGGCGATGCTATAGGAATAGGAAGGGAGATGTGTTTTAAGGAATTAGCTGCTGTTGGATATTCAATATTTCTAGAAATATACAGCTATTTCAAATGCTAACACGGTATCAAAATCTATTTTAAATAACTACAGTGTGCCAGGAAATGCCAATTTTTTATTCCTTGCCATGAAGCATGTATATTTTCATTTTTTTCAGATTAGAGTTCTTCATTTTTCTCTAATTTTGTATAGACCACCT
This sequence comes from Vidua chalybeata, assembly GCF_026979565.1. Classification (NCBI taxonomy): domain Eukaryota; kingdom Metazoa; phylum Chordata; class Aves; order Passeriformes; family Viduidae; genus Vidua; species Vidua chalybeata. Next base: position 103,796,754 of record NC_071530.1, read on the forward strand.
GAAAACCATATTTTTGATGACTAAGGAAGCCATCCAGGCATAAGATAGGTTGATGGATTCATTGTACTCACAGTCAGATGATGTTTAAAAGCTGATTTCTTCTCAGAATACTTAACCCTGAACATGTTGTTGTCCCTAATTCACATCCTAAGTGGTCTCATACTTTATGCTATACATGTTGAAACTACCTAAGTTCATTGCCATTACACTGGAGAAATCTGCACTTGTAAGACTGTCTGCTGGTGATGAAAGAGCCACCATTAGTTCAACTCCTCTTATAGGCAGAAAAACTGTACACAGGATAACATTAGGTTGTATATGTGGACAAATCAGGCGAAGGAACTGTACACCCTGGATACCAAGAACAGCATGCAATGTGGTCAATCTTGCTTTTTTTTTTTTTTTTTTTTTTTAAGTAGGTGGAGTTAACATTTTTAATTATGGCCAGGCAAAGTGAGTGAATGTGTATGTATGCTGGCATTTAAATAACTTCAGTGTGTCAGAAAATTCCATCTCTCATTTCTTTCCATAAAAAGAGTCAGGTCAATTTCCAAATGTTGGTGCCATTTCAGTAGCCAGTAGACAATGATTATAGCAAATTAAGCATCTGAATAACTAAAAAACCTCTTTTTTTTTTGGGCCAGGAGCCCATTTTCTGCCCATATACTATGGCATGATTGCACCCCTTTCACATTAGACATTCTTTCTAAGTAGCTCTTCCATTGTTGCCATATTTATTAAATAACAAATTCTCTTTCTCTTTACATTCCTTCAAATCTACTCCTATTGTTTAAATTCCCAAAAAGTCTAAAGCTAAACATAAATTCAAATATATTATTATACCAGCTGGATCTATGTTAATAAAGAAATTGTGATTTAGGACACATACAAGCTAATAAATGTTCAGGATAATGGTTCTCATTTACTACGTATTTATTTTCCAGTTTAGTTTTTATTACCATGTGAATGTTAATATTTTTTTTTTATAATAACTATTAGCAACCCTCCTGGGAAATAAAGACTGTGGAAGACACCCTCACATGATTTGTAACAACTTCTAAAATGTGTGCATCTGTAGATGAAGTAACAGAAAAAACTAAGGTACATTGGACAGTTATATTATGAAGGATCAGCTCTACAGGTTTCCCCTGCTCTCTCATTGCTAGCTATCTTTATTTCTGTTTTCAATATGCTTTCAGTAAGTAGCATGCAGTTAAAGTTTCATTTTCTTTCACTGCAGAGTTCATTTTTCCCATCTAGTCACTGCTGAATATTGTAACAGTAAAACTGAGAATGGTAACTTTGCATTTGATTGTAGTGGAAATGCAGTGCACAAAGGACATTTCAGTTTTCCCCTGCAGAGCAGTAAGGCTCTAATTTACTTTGCTGCTTGGTTATGGGTTGCTTGTTTTCATTCTTTTTCAAGTTTAGCAGGAATGCTAATGATGCTTTACAATGGTATCTTTGTACTTAAATTATAAAGTTAGTAGAATCTTCTCTTTGAGATACAATTAGCTAAAATATTTCTGTCAAGTCATAAAATACTTCCTCTGCTTGATTAAAAAAAAACAACAAACAAAAAACCTCAAAGAACACAAAAAGCTAACCAAACAAAGGAAATGACAGACCTTTTTGTAGCTATTTACGGAATCAGAGAACACTATTAGCCTCTGAAAAACTCAAACTGTTGATTTTGTACTGGTTTTCTGTACCTGGTGAATACACATCACCCACTTATTTTAAATAAATAACATATATGATCTCTGATGGCTGTTCTAAATTATCCCTGGTTGTCCTTGCTTCTATTTGCATGGCTCTACCTTTGCTTTCAAACACAGTGTGCTGGGGTATATGCTACCAGCTGAATGGCAAAACTGTTGCGAGGAAAACACTTTGACATTAGCAATGTGAATTTATCAAAATATAAGCCGTTCATAAGGCTACATCTTTGCTTCATAAACACAAAGACATTTTTGACATAAGCTCTTCCTCTGTGTTTATCAAATGGCACTTAAATGAATTATTCAATACCTCTCGCCTGTTTATTTTCACACACTGCAAAGACCATTAGAATGATTTAGCATGCTTTGTTCAGTAGAACAAGGAATTGCAGAAATATCACACAGGATGATTCGTAAGATAATTTTATAATTGGACACACTTTTGTTTTCCATGCCCCTGGTAGTTTAAAAAAAAAAAAATCCAAACTCTCTGGTATCAGCAATAATGCCCTTCATGCAAGGGAAAAAATAAATCTGTGGAGAACCATATTCATTATACTGTTTCTCTATCTTCCTTTCCTAATTTCAATTGCAACTTTTTCCCTTTTTTTTTTTTTTAATATAACAGCTTTGACATACACAAATTCAAACATTATAATCTGCATGTCAATAATGCATAATTATTTTCTGTCTTTGTTGCTCCAGAACAAGCAGTGGAATGAATGACCCGGGGTTTGACTGAGAATGAGATTGGGGTGAGAACTAGCTGTATGAAATAAAAATTAAAAATATCAGAACAGAGCCTGAAGTTGAAGAAAGTAACTGGAAGAATTGGTATGAGCTATAATGTTACCTTTTCTGAGGACACAGATTTTTTATAAAATAGCTGAATAGGTCAGGACTTTAGAATTTGATATCAAAGTGTTCTTTTTCAGAGGCAGTTATGGGTTTTGGCGAGGGACTTCATGTGTCTGTATAGAATTTAGAGCTTTATATTGCTTTAGTGATGTAGAATTTAGTACTTTGACACTGAGGGTTTAGAAAACTATTATAGTCTAAGGGAATGGAGGTATTTTACTAGATTTCAAAGCCGAAACTAATTTTCTCCTCTTTCAGTATCCACTTACCCTTGGAAAGACCAGATAAGGCTTTTCTTGACCCTGATGTTCACATGGGTTTAGAAGAACAAACCTTGCTGTCTTGATACAGCAGTGGATCCGTTGTTGCCAGTAAAGAGATCAGCAATTCTTCCTCCCTGGCCAATTCAGCACCTTCTGACAGCTCCCTGGAGTGAACGGCCTCATGTCAGGTCAAATTGGAACCTTGCCTCCATGGAGGCAGCAGCTCCAGTCACTTGCTGAGTACTTCTGGAGTGAGATGTTCTCTACTGCAACCCTAGTCACAGACATGAGATTCTGGAGGCTCAAAAGTACCTATTAAGCTTTTTGGATAAGTTGCTTAGGTGGGGAGACAAATTAAATTTGTCAAGTTAGGTAAGCACGAGAAACTCCACTTATGAGCTAGGAGCCTGAAGATTAGCCATTGGCTAAATATGAAGACTGTCTTTTTATTTTATCAAATATGTATGTGACTAAAATGGCTTAAAAATATTTATTAACTTTTTAGTTTCATTTTATTTCACCTATTTTTTCACCACATAAGAGTTAATAATGTCTAGAGAACCTGTTTTAACAGTGATAGAAGTTTAAGGTTTAGCACTTAAAAAGGCATTCATTCCCTTTCTCTGACACTGCCCCTGGATACAGGGATATGTACTCTTGTCTAACAGAAAATAGAGCTAACAAAGCAGCAGTGAAGGCAGCTAGGGAATGGCAAGTTGATGAACAGCATTTTGAACAGTCGTACACAGGGCTTCTCAGAGGGCAATACTTGGAACTGCAAGTACTAAATTGAGAGTGTATGCCCCAGGACAGAGGCCAAAACCCCAATTCTATAGATGTTTATGTGCATGTTCCACCTTACCCTTATCAGTAACCTTGCTAGCTGTCACTGCACTGAGAACCTACATATGGAATGTGCTGGGCACTGGGCACGCACAGCTTCCAACACTCAGACAACTCATGGGATGTGACAGGTTAAATTCTGCCTGTACCAGCCAGGAGTGAGACTTTTAATGGGCTTCAGTGTACAAAGAAAATTCTCCTTTATCACATAGAAAAATGTGTGATACCTATTTTACAGAGGGTATGCAGAAAGCTTCTCAGCTTATTGCCTGACCTTATTGCAAAATAAGGTATATTTTCAAATCCTACACAGCTTCTCCCTGTCCTACTACCTCCTGCCAAACAGTCCTGCTCTTGGCCATACAGCTTTTACCCTCTTTTGCATACAGCTTTTACCCTCACCATCACACTCATTACATACGACTAAAACATTTGAAGATGTAGAGTTCCCTCTCAAATACATAAGAAAACCCCACCCCTGTGGGAAAACCTTTCCAGAGAAGCATAAATTTGGCCATTTATACCACTTTCTATTCTCTTTACACTTGATTAATGTCATGGCTAGTAGAACATATGCAAGCTTTAATTCTGATTAATGTTTATTGCACTGTTCACCTGTCCTTAACTTCTAAAACTGATTGGCCTTGCTCTTGAGCTTAGATGTTTTATAAAGCACAATTGTCTTTGACTCTTGCTGCAACCTTTTAAGACACATGGCTTATGCAAAATTTTCAGAGCAATCAGCTGGTTGAACTTTTACCCAGTCCCTTACCCAGATTAAACACTTCTTCCACAGAGAGAAAATTCTGAGATGCAAAGATATAATAAAATAAAATTAATTTCGTAAATGCATTTTGTAAGTGATATCTTGAAGTTTTCCCCTATATTTAGAAGCTGGAGTGGATGCCCTGAACCCAGTTAACAAATTCTCAATGACAATATTAATATGTCTGAAATGAAAAGGCTCTTCTATTAGCTGAATGAGTAAGTTGGCCTTAAGCCTGCAGTCCTCTCTCTTTGGTATACAGCTAGTTGCAGAGCTAAGCTTTTGTTACCTTCAACCATGTTCTTTCCTTGCATTCTCTACTTTTCCCTAGTGGGATTGTTCTAGAATCATAGAGTCATTGACAAAGATGCTAACAGTGCTGGTCCCAACACTGACCCCTGAGGAATGTAAATTGTCATTGACCTCCTCTTGGATTTGGAGCTCTTGACCACAACTCTTTTGAGTGCAACCATCCAGCCAGTTCCTTATCCAGCAAGCGATCCATCTGTCAAATACACAACTGTCCAATTGAGAGACAAGGATGTCTTGTGGGATGGTGTCAAATGCTTTGCAGAAGTCCAGGTAGATGACATCTGTTGCTCTTCACTGATCAACGAAGCCCTCAACCCATCACAGAAGGTCACTACATTTGTAGGGCACAATTTGCCCACAGTGCAGTCATGTTGGTTGTCACCACACACCCCCCTCTTTTCTTTATCTTCCATCCACAGCCTTGCTCTCACTTTACTAGCTCTCTGAAAGACACGATTTTGTTCTATATTTGCAAAGCACTTGGCACTGGAGAACTGATCATCCTGAGCATAATTGTTAGGCGTCCCAACAATATGAATATTAAACAATCTGTTTTAGTTAAAGCCAGCTACTAAATTGGGGTAGACCCTTTACGTGCAGAGATTTGTTTTGATTACATGAGATGCAAAGGGATGAAATTTGCAATATTTGGTCCATAATATGGTCACAGAAATGTTAAGAAATAAGCAGACACAGAATCACAAGAAATTAAGAACATATTTCTCAGGATTCATGCCACCTTTAAGTGGCACTTGTTATCTTATCTTATGGCGTGTAATTCCAGGAGGAGGAGAATGTATGTCTTTCTAGTGTCTGCTGACAGCAGGAGATAATTCATCATCCAGTAAAGCTCTTTCCATCCTAGTTCTTGGCCTAAATCCAGATTGTCCTGGGTCCAGAATACACTGGCTTTAGCTAGATCAGCTTGTAATTGGCCTTTGGCTAACTCCTCTATGAGCCCAGTCTGATACTGGGGTGTAACTATTCAAAGCTGGTTGATTTGATGCTGTTAGATGAATTTGTTTTCATGGAAAAGGAGACAACTCATCCTTTTTTCTAAGCACATTTCAGGCTAGGTTGATCTTTTTAAAAAGTAAATCAAATTATCAGACATTTTACAGGAAATTAAGGAAATGGTGATTGATATATATATATATAAATATATGAAGCCACCTTACCAACTCTTTTGACTTAAAATGCATTAATTTCTTCCCTGAATGAAACTCTGTCTGCTTCAAATAGACAGCATTTGCTTCAGTCAGGGCAAGTGAGAATATGGTTGATGGTCTTGGGTTCAAAGTCATGCAGGTGATTTAGAACAGCTCACAAGCAGTTTCAAGACCACCAGTTCTTTGCTCCTGTGGTCTGCCACTTTCCATTAGAGAATACTGGATGATAACCAGACTGCAAGGAAAAACAAAGTATTAAATTTTCAGGACATAATAGCACCATGCTTATCTGTCACAGATGTATTTATAATTGTATTTAGCAGTCTCTAGAATTTACTTTATTTTAGAGCTGCAAAGGTAACTATTTAAGTATGTATAAAAGTCAATACCAAAAAAATCTTTATGTTTGTATAGGTCTACTTAGCTACTTTGGGAGAACAAGAGTATAATCTCAAGTGCTTCCTTCAAAAAAGTATTGAAAATTGAAGAAATAGGACTGTCCCTCAGGAATCTGCTCCAGAGACTAATAGAAACCCAGTATAGATGAAGCAACAGGTCAGACTGGATATATCTCACTTTTCTTTCCCTCCTTTCTTTCCCAGGTCTGTTTTCCATTGCATTTATGGTAGGAAAGGAAATATGATGAAATTACAACAGCGGCATTTTTCACATAAGAATTCCTTCTTTAAAAGTATAGCTATTATTCTTTAGAAAGACAAAAGCATATATTACCAGTTTTTATTCTTGTTAACCGTACAGAAACAATGCATCAGTGACAGAAATGGTTTATAAGTGGCTTAAAGAGCAGCACTGTTAAGTACTACATCAGTGGCATGTTCCTGATACTTTCTTTCCTTCAGTGATCCAGAAAGAACCACACCTGGGTTTCAAACCCAGCTTCAGTTTTCAGTATGGTAGTTTTTTTAAAAAACCCTTTTTGAATAAATAAATGGAGGCAGCATTGAGAAGAAATCAATGCAGTACCCTATAATGCTACTGGTAGTAATGCCCTTTGGTATTTTACCTGTGCTTAAAATATTCTATTCCCTTTGTTGATATCTGGTCATCCTGCTGGCTTTTGCATCCTCTTGTTGCACATTTAGTTATTATTAGATATTACGTGATGTGATTCCTTTACAATCAAGTTCAAAATGGCACTTTTTCTTGCCTTCACATTCCCTCTGCAATAGTCAATTATACCTTCACAAGAGCTTCATGGGCTCTCTTTGTCATTGAATCAGCACAGCAAAATTCTGTAGCCAAGCGTCTTTCCCCAGCTCTAACTCATCACCAAAGTGCTGACTAAGCTGTGCTGTGTCACTTTTTATAATTCAAGGAATCTGTTGTGATTGGCCAAATTCTTTTCCACCACACCACAGTTCTGAACACTGTGCAATTTTCTAGTTTATCTTTTGCCAGGAGCCCCTGCATTCAGAGATGCTGCACTGTGCACGCATGGGGATTTATTCAAGGTGGCTTGCTGTCCTCTATCTACTGAATTGCATTTTAATGTTAAACTAAAATATAATGAGTACTAAAAAAAGGAGTGAATTGAGCATTTTATTTTCATCTATAAGATTCTAGGAATGAAATGTTACCAGGTCAGATCAAAGCTTTTGGTGTTGGAGTTCTACTGTGCAGGAATGATTTATACAAGAATGGTGTCAGATATACTTTATTGTGGCCTCTGAACAACTTTATGGAATATGCTGAGCTGCACAGCACTTTACAGGAACTTGCAGATTTCCAAGGAATGCTGGTTCAGCGGAAGACAGATTAGTTTGCTGATTATTAGAAAACAAAAATTTTTGAATAGCTGGTAGCAAGAACACTGGAAAGGAAGAAGTGCATTTCCTCTTAGGGGAAGATTTCTTCTTATAGTAGTTATAAAACTTCCCTCATCCTGCACACATGTGTCTGGGTTTTTTGTGCTTCAGCTGTTTGGATGTGAGCAGTAGCAGGAGTACACTGAATGAACTGATGTTGGATGGCTGCTAGGAATGGGAAAGGGTGTTGCCAGAGTACAATTTATGGGGAACATGGCAGTGCTGTTCAACAGCTGCCAGCCTTCTGATGAGGAGAAAACTCTCAGAGGAAAGTTCATTCAATCATGTTGAATAAACTATCCTCTTTGCTTTTTAGGGAATAAACACCACTATCCCAAATACCTGGCAGAAACTGCCCCAGAGAATGCAAAATAGAGTCACTTCTTCTCAATACACTTTTTTTTCCCTATCCATTAATAGCAAATATTAGAAAGCAGTGTGCATGATTTTCCATAACTGCTGTAACAACAGGAAATATGTAAGTGTGTGCATATATATATATATACACACATACATACATGCTTTAAAAAGAAAGGACTTCTCTGGAGAAGTGAAATTCAGTTTATTGACTGAATATTCACTTATACAAATGTCTGGGGATTTCAAGAGACGTGACATAACCTCTCTTCTTAAATTCCTTCGAAAATTTTAGCATGGTCATCCATACAAGGACTCTGTTTTGTGAACAACTGTAGGTTTGTATCACTACCTGAATACCTTGTTCTACTTGAGACTAAAATATGTTGGAATATTTTCTCATACATTTTAAAAAGTACCATTAAGTAGCTTCTTCCTGTGTTGTCTTTCATTTGTCTTTAACTAGAGATCTTCCATGAAAGATGATGCTTAATTAAATTAGACTTCACTGTTATACACATTACAGTTTTGGGTACTTTACTGATCACAGATTGAAAATAGAAATAATACTTCCCATATTCTGATGAGATATTTTGTTATCTTACTCTGCTATCTTCACCATAAAATGCCTGTTGACTTCCACGGGAGGAAAAGCAAACCTGAAATACCCTTGTATGCTACCTTCACTGAAATTTTTAGCTCTTTATTGTGCCTTAAAATAGTTCCTTTCCCCTGTCTTACTGACAGATTTCTTGATGTAAGTCTTAATTATCAGTCTTTCTGAAGTTTAACTCTGTCAGAAGTTCCTGTTAAAAGCTCTCCTCAAAAACACCCTGTGAGATATCAGCATATCTTCCAGACACAAAGTGAAAAATAATTGAGCATGTTGTAGAAATGTGGATTTCATCTTGAATATTGGGATTTCTTGACAACTGTGCGTGCTTACTACTTGATTTGTTGGGATTCACATGAAAAGGTCATGAAAAATGGCTAAAAAACCGAATTGTTGACTCCTTTCCCCATAATATAAAATAAATAAAAAAACAAGTATAAACTGCAGAAAAGAATGAACAATTCCATCTCCAAAGCTTTGGATGTCTTTCCATCTGCTTTATTGCACATTTTATGCTCAATTTCTCTCATCCTGGAATAGGCTTACTAAGAAGGCAGACAATTGCCATCTCCCCACTCCCTTTTCTGTACAAATGACAAGATTATTGCACAACATTAAATCTGGACAAATCTAGCTATCACTCTTTTACATCCAGCCATTTAAGGAGAGGGATGGAGTGGATTTGTCAAATCAGAAAGCCCTGATGAATGTTTTCTGTGCCCTGATGAATGTTTTCCTCTCAAATCAGAGAGGACTTCTCTCCAGGACACTGGCGCTTTATGTGAAGGCCTCTGTTTTAAAAATCTTTTAGTGGCTGAAACAGACCAAGGTAGATGCAATTATAACCCTACTATTAAATCTAAAACCAGAATATATAGGAGTCCAGCTCTTGTTTCTGCTTGTATCAATACTCAATTTTCTATCTGCACAATGGAAGCAATGTTTTCTTTTTCCCATCATGCCTCATTCTGTATGAGATTAAATTATTTTTTATTTATGAAAAGCGTTGCTTACAAAAGTCTTTCATCTTCAACAATGTTTGAATTGATAGTCTCACTAGGAAAATGAAGTCATGGTCTCAATTTGATGTTCAGTTGCCTGTTGTGAGCTTTTTGATGTACAGTTAGTCTGAGCAGAAAAGAAGTACCTTCCACTTTTACCTCTTGTAAGAAAGGAGTTATCCCATCTGACACAGCACAGAATGATGGTTTCCTACAAACTAGTCATGGTAGTATTCAGGTAGCTCTGATTGCTGTGTGCTATTTGTGCTGCCTGAAATTAATGTAGATGTAAAATATTTTTATCTAAAAATATCTCATATAAAATCTTAAGTTAGAGACAATTTTCTATATGATTATTAGTCTTCTCACTCATAGAAAGTTCTTACAAGGCTTTCTCTGTTTCCCTACTTTTCTGTCAAAGAAGCAAAAATACTCCCTTAGTATTGCACTTCATTTTAGCATTATATGCTCATCCTTAAAAAGCATGATATTGTAAGTTATTAAGGCCCTTCTTAATTAAGAAATTGAATCTATTTCCTTGCTGCATATGTTTAGAAACTAATCTGCACTTTGCCATTCTCCCAGGGCTTTCAGTATCTGAAAAACTATTTTCATTCTAGTGAGGGAATTTCATGGATTTATTGGTTTTAACCAATTTTCCCTCCTTTCCCTTTATGCTTATTCTTAACATTGCTTTTGATACCACTGAAATACATTCTGGTATCTGAAAGTCACAGCAGCTTGCTTGTTTCTAATTCTAAACAAAGATCTTTTTTTGTGCAGGGGAAGGATGACATACTCAAATTTTCTATCTTACATCTTTTAAAAGAAAGACTTCACGGAGAAGCCACTCAAGACAACTTATCTCCTGAGAAAGGTTGAAAGTCACAGGTTTTATGGAATTGTGTGTTTGATAGCCTAAAGATCACAAGAATAGCACCTTCAACAAAGTACTTGTCTTGCTTCTAAATAATAAAAAATATGTACGTTGCTTTATCATCCATCTTTAACTGACCAGTTAATAGTCAGTGTGGATGTACAAGGTGAGCTGATGCCTGATTACCTTTCCCTTCGAGGACACTTGTCATTTAGGAGTCACTCTTTGGGAACAACCACTCTATGCCATGCCTTATTAATTTCTTCATGTCAGCCATTAGGATTGGGGAAGAAATTTACTGCTGTGGTTTTCATAGCAACTAATTAGGTAACATAAAATGAGACAACCCACAAAATTCATCTACCTAGGACAACAATATCTTCAGTGCTGCCCAGTAAAATACAACTAACAGACCTACAATGGCTGTGGTGGATAGTGAATCTTTTCAGCAAAAGACATTTAAAACATTAGGAGAGTAAAATTATTTACAATTAAAGTTTCCAGGCAGATGTCTGCTTTGGGGTACTCAGAGAAGGAAAAGAAAGCAGATTTTTTTTAGGCTGAATGGCTCTGCCATTAATCAGGTTAGCTGTAGAAGCCACTAAAACTGTTACTTTGCCCATATTGTACAAAATTTTAAAACACTGAGGTGTTGGAGGGAGTCCAGAGAAGGGCGACAAAGCTGGTGAAGGGCCCAGAGCACAAGTCCTATAAGAAGCGGCTGAGGGATCTGGGGATGTTCAGCCTGGAGAAAAGGAGACTCTGGGGGATCTTATCTCTCTCTCTACAATTGCCTGGAAGGAGGGTGGGCAGCTGGGGGTTGGCCTCTTCTCCCAGGCAACCCATGACAGGATGAGAGGACATGGCTGCAAGCTGTGCCAGGGGAAATTCAGGTTTGACATCAGGAGGACTTTCTTCACAGAAAGGGTTGTTCAACATCAGAACAAACTGCTCAGGGAAGTGGTGGAGTCACCATTCCTGGAGTTGTTGAAGAAGCTGTTGGACATGGGACCTAATGTCACAGTCTAGATGACAAGGTGGTGATCAGTCAGAGGTAGAACTCAATGATACCAGAGGTTTTTCCCAATCTAAATGATTCTGATTCTACCCTCACAGCCATGGTCAGAATGTCTTCTTGACTTGAAGCAATAACTGATGCTACAAGAGAATGAGAAGAGCATGCATCTGATCTTCATCTTTGTAAACTTGACCCACATGTGGCAAAGCTAAAAATGAATACAGAAACTGGTAGCATCTTCTGCATAGAAGACATCTTTTGAGTTTGATAGTGAAACTTTCTTTCCTGTATGCTCTGACCAGGCCTCATCCTTCACAGTTCTCACAGTGCCTTGGCAATGCATGTGCCCAGACAGCTGGAAAACTCAGCGCATTCCAACAGAAACTGCTCTGGATGCGTATGGGTTGTTGTGAGAGTAGGTGGAGGAAATGAAACACTGAGGAACTGAGAGAATACCACTGCTGTGCTCTTCATGTTTCAGTTGTTCTGCTAATGCCCAGCCTGGGAAGAAAATGAAAATAAAATATAACAAAAATGAGGTACTGTGGCAGTATTGATATAGATGGCAAAAGGCAAGTATAGAGGCATGAAAGGTGAGACAGGAGAAGGGATGGAGGGCAATTACATTGTAATGCAAAGGAGAGTGAATCAAAGTATTTAGACATGAAAAATGATGAGGTTATCTACAAAGCTATAGGGAAATACGTATCAAAGCAACATTGATCAAAAATTTCAGCATATCTATGATGAATTTAGATGCCTCTTTCACAGAACTTAATGGAAAATACACATCCTAAAAATTGCAACCATTGCTTGGTCATAATTTTGTCTCTCTCAACAAACTGCAGACAAAATTGCATGGTCAGTTCTTTGAACTCTTGTGGAAAAGGAAATATTTTTATGGATGCTGGCAACCCAGATCTTCACACCTTTACACCTCGGTCGTAGAAAGGTGAGTCACCAGGAAACGAGGGCCACCAGCAGCTACCGTGGCTGTACGGCTTCATACCGAGACCTGATGGAGAGGTTCTGACCTTCTCTCCAGTAGAGGGCAGCGATACACAAAAACTCACTGTATTTTCTGACTGAAAATTTTGCAGCGTGGTAAATATCAGCTTATGGAAGGAGTTCATTTAAGCGTGCGTATAGTTTCATTATGCAGTAATGTCATGATGACTTCTTTCATGATCATTCTTTCAGTAAAAGCAAAGATAACTTCCTCCAAAGAAGAAAGAGATCAAAATGTGAGTGTATAGTATAGGGGCTTTTGCACATGGGGTCATTTGACAAACTGCAGATGGTTGAAGATATTCATACTGAATTATCTCATTTCCTCAGGCCATTTAAAACGTTTCCTTTCTGATTCCTACTTTTCTAATCTAAAACCTATTTTGGAACTTTTTTTTCAGGCTTTACTTTCTTGTTTCTTGTTCACCTCCATTAATTTACTGTCCTTCCTGAAACCCTCTGCTTCACAGCCTCTTCTCAGTTTTGTTCATGTGTGCCATATCTCACAGAGCCAGGAAAAGAATCTTTGTTCCCCTGCTGGAAATCTTGCCCCCAAACTGCACATCTTCTGAGACACCCAGGAATGCTGGGGCTACTAATACAGACAAGTGTCAGGCCTAAAATCAAAATAATTAATACTGCACAAGGACCATCTAGATCATTGTGTAAAACAGCTTGAACTTCTTATTTGTCCAGGATGAAGACTCCTCTAGAACTATCAGGAGAGAATTATAACAAGATTTCCCTCTCCTTAGCCCAGCTAGATTGAAGTCAGGCAAACAAGGGGGATCCAGATAACTCACTAAATGATTTACCTTAACACTAGGCAGTGCAAGTTAAAAAAGGAACAAAAATCTTCATGCTGGCATTTACTTTGAGATCAGATAATTTTATGCACAAATATTTCCTCTTTTCTTCTTACTCTTCAGTCTTCAAAGAAAATTTGGTCTACTTAATTTTGGAAGTTTGGATGAAGGCTAAAAATGTGTTACCTGTTTTCATGACTACCTAGTTCTACTAACTAGTGTAATCAACCAGTTTGGCATAAATTTTAATAAACTATCAGACTTAACATGACTAACTCTGCTTTTTAACTTCACAGGCCTATGGCAGGCTAAGTCTTCACGTAATTACACAGCAATTACATAAACTCTACTAATTAGGTCCTCACGCACTATCATATTTTAAACAACAGATTATGCCAGATTTGAAACTGACATAAACACAGTTTATGATGACAAGTCAAAAAATTCTTGTGAAGACATAAGAGCATAGGATAGTGCTGTGTGTACAAACACTGAAGAAAAACAATGTACCTTCTTTAGCTTATTTACCTGAGTTAGCTCAGATTCAGTATCTGTGTTTCAGTTTAGGAACTAAGAGAGTATGTGTACCTTTATTTTATAAAAAACAAACTAATTATATGGCTTTAGGGTGCAATTTGGTTTAGCAATGTCATGCTGACTTGATTTATACAATTTAGTAACAACAAATTTAGTCTTTTTTTATTTTATTTCAGGACTTCTGGGAAGCCTCAAAATATTTTATTGTCAGCAGCTAAATACTAACAAGATGGAAAGTCTATTCAGTGATTTCCTCTTTACAACACCTATTACACCTACAAGTTAAAATAAACCTTCAAGAGTTATTTTTAAATAGACTGACCAATTTTTCCCCACTCAATTGGTTGACCACTTGCTAATTAACATAATTATCAACAGATCAGAATTTCCTACCATATGCAGCCTGTAGATACAACTTACACTTGTAATTAAAAATGTCAATAACACTTCATCCTTTCCTCCTTTTATTACCCCTGAGATATTACATCTGCCTTGTCCATTACAAACAACAAAAAGCAGTAGTATAAACAGCATACCTGATATCCCCACCAATTTTTTTTTCCATACTTGTCATATAACAAACCTTTTTCTATAACTAATATTATCTTCTAGTCCATATGTATTACTTTTTTGGTACAAAAAAAAAAAATACCAAGTGCATTTCTCACTAACTTTTCCTTGTTTGAGGCTTAAAAAAATCACATCTTGAAACTTGCTGGTATGACTCACTAGTAAATTTAGGACAATAAGAATAATTTGAGCATTCTGTTAGCTCATATTCTGTTCTAGCTATTTTGTAAATTTTATGTCAAAATCTCATTTATATGCATATATGCCACTACAGAGCCAAATGATGGATATAGTATTTACTAATTAGCAGATAGGTGATTTGAACCACTGTTCAAACACCTTTTATTAAGTCATACACCCTGGCTGAAATTTAAGTGTCCGTGGATCACGCGAGGATCAGGGTGCCCGCACCGTGGCCTGGATGAGCACAGCCTTTTTCACTTTCTATACTCGCTACCACAAACATTTATAGTCACACCTGCAGCTCTCACAGACGCTCCGCACCTGCACCCCCTCTCGCCCCCCGATCCACAGCGGTGCCGCCGGGCACCCCACGCAAGGACAGCGGGCGACCGGCGTGCTTTGTGGGGTCCGTCTGTCGCGCCCCCGCCTACAGCAGCACCGCCGGGGAAACGCCATCCCCGCTGCCACTGCCCCCGTCCTCCCCGGCTCAGCTGGGACCCCTGGGAGGGCGCATCCCAGTCCCACGCGGGGCATCCTCGCTGCCCAGGGGATGCGTCAGGGAGGCATTTTTGGGGCAGAAACATAGGGGGTTTTTCTAGCTGCTTCCCGCAGGGCTCGGGTAGCCCGGGGTGCAATGGAGTCCCCTGGGACGGAGGCCCTGAGGGTCTTTCCCGAAGGCATGTCCTTGGGAGCGGGCGGGAAGGGCGGCTGGGCGTGCGGAGCTGGCGCGGAGGGGCAGCCCGGCCGCCGCCGTAGTAAGAGAGCTGCTCCTCCGGTGGTTGGGCTGAGGAGCGCTGGGCTCCTCCTCCTCGTCCCCCCCAGCAGTGCACAGCCGGGCGTGTGACTGACGAGTCTCCCCCCGTCTATCTTTTCCTCCTTTTTTTTTTTTTTTTTTTTTTTTTTTTTTTTTTTTTTTGCCATGGGTACACACACCGAGACACGCACATGACAGCACTTGGGTGCCAGCGCCGGTGCATCGCCAGGAGGGCTGTGCTTCACTCCGGGCACGCACACACGCATGCTGCTGCTGCTTCTGCTGCTGGAAGTCTTTCTACACGGGGATTAGCAGCCGCCTCTTCGCTCTCTGTATTTCCCTGTCTCTTTCTTCTCCCTTCCTTCCCTTCCTCTTTCTCTCCCTCAAAAGCCTGACTGACGGACGGCGGGCAGGAAAAGGTAAATGCGGGCGTGCTGTTTGCTGACGATACGGAGGGGTGATGGTGTTAGCGGCGTGCTGCGCGGTACGCCCTCGGCTCGCCGGGCAGCCTGCCTGCCTTGCCTGCCCTCCCGCCGCGCCGGCGGCTGCCGCGGCCGCCGCTCCCCGACTCTTCGCGGTCGGGGGATCGGGTTTTGCCGCGAGAGGTTTGGCTTCCCCAGCCCCCACTCCTCTCTCTTCCCCCGGGCTGCGAGGTAGAGAGGTTCCCCGCTATTGTGCTGCTCGCACTTGGCACCGCGGGTGCGAGCGTGCGGGAGCGCTTAGCCAAGGGTTTCGCGGGAGGAGGCTGGCTATTAATTGCTGTCTGCGCGGAAGAGGAGAGCGCTTCCCCTGGCACGGAACCTGGGCATTATTTATTAATCGGAGCTGGAGGGTGGCAACGGGAGGACTCGTCGTCGTCCCCGTGTCGTGTTCCCCCTCCCCGTTTGCTGCATCATTCAAATGAGTAATTCTTAAGTGGCCTTGCGTTGCGGGCCACTATCCCCCCATCCGCGGAGATTCTGCCAGCCGCCGTGCACTGCCGTCCTCCTTTGCCCGGGGGAGCGCCCCCTTCCCCGGGGAGCCTGCGGGCAAGCGGCGGACATCGGCCGCGCCGAGTCCTGCTCCGCCGGCCCCCGCAGCCCCGCGCGGCTCCGTATATAGTTGTCGGCACTTGCTCGGGCCGAGTTTGTCCCGCGTCCCTCCCCGGCAGGACAAGGACAGCGGGGTGGATATTTGCCTCCCCCCTCGGCGAAGCCCGCGTGGTGCGGGATCCCGTGGATCCGAGAGGTCCGGCGCAGCCCCGCCGAGGGGACCGCGTCCCGCCACACTCGCACGGATCCCAGTCCAGACTTCCATCCCCAGAGGCGCAGGTGCCTGGGTGTGCGCTTCAAGCCGGCAGGGGACAGGAGGGAGGCGGTGCTGCGGAGCCTGCCCCCCCGGGCCGCTCGGGCAGCGGAGCTTCCCCGCCGCGGGGAGGGGGCGGTCAGGCCGGGCAGCACGCCCCGGGCAGGCGCACCCCCTCAGGACGGCTCCGGCTCCAGCGCGGCTCAGGCGCGGGCGTTTAGCGGCGAAGAGCCCCGGGGATAGCATGGGCAACCCCCGGGGTGGAGGTTAAAGCGCCTCCCGGGAAGGGCAGGCATCCCTCTGCCCTGCTGGTGCCCATCGCCTCCCGGGCAGTGGGACCGGCACCGCCGCTCCTCGCCCTATAGGTGCTGGAGCGGACTGGCCCCGGCTGCCGCTGGCCCCCCGTTCTTCCTCTGCCGGGAAGCGAGGCATTTAGAAGGTCCGTTATGTAATTACGACTCTTTTTTTTTTTTTTTTCCCCCTTTCTTGTTGCTGTTTCTAAACCCGGCTCAGGATACCGGCAAGGAAACGGCTACACTGTGCTTGTTTCTGAAGGAAGCTGATAGTTTTATTTGATCTCGGAGAAAAAAAAAAAAAAAAAGTAATATTTAAGCGCTTTGGTACCACACACATGATTGATTTTTGGTTAATCTCATCTCATTCATGTTATTTTCTATACCTGTCAGTGGTACCTAAATATGTGGTTAAAGACAGAAAGCCAAGAAAAGAAAAGAGAGAGAGAATAGTAAGAGAAGCAAAATCCGTGAGAACTGTAGTGGACAGCATAAAAGTTGGTTATTAAAAAAAAAAAGAAAAAAAAAAGTAGTTCTTTAACTTAGAGCCTACTTACAAGGGAAAGGTAGGTGTGCTTGCAGGCATGGTGTATTCTCAGCTTGTTGTATTGGATTGTATTTCAGTGTTAATGCACCTTTAAAAAGGCAACACTAATTTCTACTCCTGTGTGGATCCAGTGTAGATGCTTAAGGCATTTCCCCTCCCTTAAAAGACATTGTGAGTTTGAGCATTGTTCACTGATCCAAGAGGTCCAGAAATCTAAAGGGTGCATATTGAAAAAGAAATAGGATATATATTTGAAGATCAAATTGCTGCTGATAGTAATGACTACATGAAAACTATGAATGGCAACAACACAATTCCTTGTTTTCTTCTGTTACAGCTTACTTGTCTGTCTGATACTGCATATTTCAGATAATTATGAATTAGGTAACTAAATTATGTATTTAAATTAGGTAACTATTTAAATTAGTATGAAATAATTAAAACATACGGGAGCTAAATATGCAGTTTATTAGAGAGCTTATCAAGTACTTTAAAGTGTGCAGTAGTCTTTCGTTATATATATGTGTGTGTGTATATCCTTCTGATTTAAAGTTTTCTTTTACTTCACCATAACTCTATATAGTTTAATTCAAGGCTCATTCTGTCTGTCTCTTGTGGCATTAACTCTTGGAAGCATATCAATGTAATCTGTGTATGTTAAGCCTTGCAATGTTCTTTCTGTAAAGGTGGTCCATCTCAGTGCAGCTCTGGATAGTGATGTTTCCACCTGGAAATACAAAAAGTATTGCATAAATAATTAATGAGATAGTGTAATAAATGAAGGTAATCCCACACCGAGGAAGAATCCATGAAATTTTTCCATTGTCATTTTCACCCTGATCTCATACTATACAGTAACTAAAATTTTCACCCAAATTGTGAGAGACAGATGCAGTGCCCTGAGACTGGCATTGCCGTTTTAAGTAGATGAGATTTCAAGGTACTTTAAAGTGAGATAGTTTATTTAGCCCTTAATCTCTGTAACCAAACTTAATTTTTAGTGCCTCAGTTGTATTATCTCTCAAGATTTAAGAAAGCTATTTTTGTCAGGGGCACGTAATTAATACTTGTTCTCCTCTTATGCCAAATTTTGCACTTGTGCATAAAGCTCATCCAAAGAAACCTGAAAAGTGGATCTCCATGGTAACGAGAGAGAGAGAGAGGATTTTCTCCCTCACCATAGGTCAAGACCAGGCGCCTACCCATTCCTTAACTTGTAGCAGCATTCATTGGCACCTTCCTCTCTGTGGTTATTTTGCCTCCTGGGGTGTGCTTTTACTGGTGCCTCATACTTCCAGAGTGAGAATGATGCTACGCTGGATGAGCACAGCTTCTGTGTTTCTCCCTGCCCTAATCCTCCCTTCTGCTTGCATTGTATTTAAGTGCTTCTGTACCTATATGATTTTACTGTGGGATTTTGGGAAATGGCTTGTTTTCTCTGTACGATTTTTGTTTTGAAGACCTGTCTTGTCTCTAAATCTGTGTAATAGCTGACCGAACCTTACTTGTTAGTCCTCTTCAGAATAAAGTGTGTTCATCTCCTTTTTCCCTTTATTTGTCTGTGCTGGTTTTGGAGTTTTAGGTGTTTCATAGCAGTAAAAGCAGTCTACTTCTTCTCACCTGGGAGCATGGCTGAGTTTAATTTTTTTCAGTCAGTATGTGAGATGTGATACCAGGATTACTGTTTAGAGATGTTCAGCATAGAAATCCTTTATTTTGCCCTAACTCTGTCATTACAGAGCAGCAATATGGAACAACTATTTCTGGGGGAATTGCTGGGAGTTTTTTTTTTTCCCTTTCTCTTCTTTGAAGAACTGTCTACCTAGACGGTCTCTCTTTCAAAGTTGAGATGAAGTGAACACATTTTATTCTAGATTATCCTCTAGTCAGATACTTAAAACTTTCACAGAGGAATGTAACATATTTTCTATTTCCATTCTCCTTTCTGTACTCAGTTTTTGAGGCTACGATCTCATGAGAGGATACCAAGTGGCTCCCTTAGGCTGCTGGTGCACCAGGTCTCTCTGGGCATATTTCCAGGTCTTTTGCCTTTCCCTGTAACATATCTTGGGATAATTTGAAAACATCTGCTAAAGCAACTATCTTAAGACAGCAGTCATCATTTGTCACTGCGCAATATGTCATTTGTGGCTCTCTAATTGGAAGACAGATGCTGATGCTGACTTTGGCCTTCCTAAACTGTCTAGTTGGCAGATTGTCTGTAGAAACACTTTGCAGTGCTTTGAAATCACACATTGTATTTCTACTTTTCTGCATTTGCGTGTTTCTTAAAGGATTGCCTGTGCCATTTGAAAACCTGCTCAAGAAACCATAATGATAGCAGCTAGTACATTCATAATCTGTCTTTCCAAGTAAATTTGACTTTATGTATCTCTCCAGTGTCTTCTGGCTAGGTGAAAGCCATTTGTAAAGAGTTGCCTATGTATCTTTTTCTTTAGCCTTTGTCTATGAGCAATTTCTGATCTCTTGCTG
Organism: Vidua chalybeata; assembly: GCF_026979565.1. NCBI lineage: Eukaryota > Metazoa > Chordata > Aves > Passeriformes > Viduidae > Vidua > Vidua chalybeata. The sequence continues at coordinate 103,816,853 of NC_071530.1, forward strand.
CCTGATGCCCTGTCCCTGTATTGATGGTATTTCAATGAATGTTACTCATTCCAGTTGTTTCCCTCTTTTTTGAGAATTTAGCTTCACCCTTAACTAAGGAGGTTCTTCATCTTCTGATTTCTTATGCTAAGGAAACTAGGGATTTGAGAAATTAACTTCTCTCTGTGTGAAGGAAATGTACATCTAGATGCCTAGATCCAAGCTTTGAACCTCAGTTTCCATGGTTCAGGTGACAAGCGCATGTGTCATCAGCTCATAACTCAGATCGTAGTAAAGATCTCAGTAGTTACAGATGGTGTCTTATACCTAGAAGGTGCTTTTTTAAACTTTGTGGGTTAATTTTGAATGTAGGTTGCAGTATCTTGAGTTGACCTGCAACATCTTACCAGTTTCAGCATCTTAATATCCTGACGTGTTGACTCTGCTGGATCAACTCAAGGATCTCTTGATTTTTTTTTTCCCCTGTTATGGAAAGAGGAAATAAGAGGGTGAGGATCCCCAAAAACTTTGTCCATCAATTGTGCTTGAAAGCCTATTAATTGTTCTGGGTATACATCCTCGCTGAAGGCATTCCAAGGAATGTGCTGATAGGATGGTAGCTGAGTTACTTTTTCAAAAGAAGGGAGTAGTTTTTTCAACCAGCTTCCTGACTGTGACTTCAGTAGCTAATTCTATGCTTGTTCACACTTTTTTTCCCATGTGTCTGTTTAGTTGTGCAGGTGGAACAGGGTAATGTATCTGACTGGAGGTCAATAACAATAAGAGACAATGATTGGCAGTCTCACCTACCTTTGTCATGGTAACTTCAGTTTTAGCAGTGTGCATCCAGCACTGAAAGTCTACACTGAGAATTGCTATCTCACTACTGCTCTGTGTGTTTCTTTTGTCTTGTCATCAGGGGAAAAAGGAAGAAAAAAGTTAAAGAAGGGTGGACATGAAGTCAAGGTGTCTTTGTGGTAGTGGTCTCAACAGTATCTTTCCATTTATAGCTGGTCAACAGACAGTGTGCAGTTGCCTTTGTCCAGCTGGAAGTATTGAGAGTCAGCGTGCTCTATGGATGCAAGGTGTCCCTCAAATGTCCAAAGTGTGTGAGAATCTCTATCTTCTTTCCGTCCTGCAGCAGGTAGAATTTTGAAGTCCCTGTAGCATACCATTCACATAGGATTGCCTTCATTTTGTGGTTCATAGAGGAATGCAGCTTCTGGTTCTGTGGTGCTGGAACTGCATTGGTGCAAGTGTTTCACAAGGGCTTCAGAGATCCTTTGTTGTCATCAGTCTGTGTCTTCTGGTTATTTATTGGTTGGGCATAATGCTCAGGGCATGGTTTGGTTCTTTAAAGGTGTCAACTGTTCTTGCATCTGGTTTACTTCAATAATGTTGCAGGGTTTTGCTTCTCTCTCTTTACTTTTTCTTTTCTTTTTTTTTTTTTTGTGTGTGACTGTATGCCAGAACATCACTAAATTCTGTTATCAGATCCCATTTTCTAAGAACATACCATAGGACTGGGTCTGAGCAATTTGATCTACTGGAAAGTGTGCAGTCCCAAGATAGGAATGGGATGGCAATGGAATTAATGATCTTTAAGGTCCCTTCCAACCCAAACTATTGTGTGGTTCTGTGATATACCTCACTGTTCCTTCTAACAGATCATTACTTGCAGACAAGTGTTTACTGCCAAATTGATATACAATTTTGTAAATAATATTGATGAGTATCCCAATGGACCTTTTTAGTGGCAATGGGATGGCAAAGTAGAATTAAAATAAGAAAAAATCACCAAGGAAGGAATGAAGGAGGTAGAATTAGGAGAATTTATTGTTATTTCATATAAATTAAGTATTGCAAACATCATCAAAACAATTTAGATTAAAAAATGAATGATAATTCTGCAATTCCATTCATGGAAGAACTGTACAACCATAAAATGTAATATTTGAGAAGACGATTAAAATTATTTTCTGAGGAAAATATCCCAAATATTCAGATGGCATCTGTCCTTTTATAACAGCAGCAAAGTAGAGCTAGTGATTACTAGTCTAGTGATACTTTGAGAAGTATCATATGTATATCATTGTATGAAATCAAATACTCTAGAAGAAAAGATGCAATGTCTGTTTAGGTGGATTTCTTAAAAATTATGATACGGATATCTACATGAAAAAATAAACTCAAGTGGAATTATAAACTGGAGATGAAACCTTTTTCTCACACATTTGGATCTTGCTCTTCCTTGGAAAAAGAACCAGAGCAGGTTTCTTTTCTTAGCAACAACAACAACAACAAAAAAAATACCCAGCAACTACTAAATATTGCACTAGGAGAGACTACTGAATGGTATTCAAACCAACTGGCTGATCTGTTAGCTCAGGAAAAATAAAAAAATTTAATTCCTGAAATACTACAAACATATTTGTGTAGAAATTATGGTTGCATCTTTCCTTTTGTTTTGTTTTTGAGTTTTTTGGTCCATCACAACTACTTCAAATATTACATTCTTTGTAAAGCTGTTTCAATTTCCATGGAATGTCCTTTACAGAGTTGCAGTGGCATGGTAGTTGACAAGCATTCACTTCACCTTGGGTAGAAATGTTAGTTGGAGTTTCATACTGTGATGGTGTGTGGGCTCACTTCCGTAATTATTTGTATGTTGATCTAAGTCTTTTTAGCATGATATAAATGTCCCCACTAGGAACCTTCATGCTATGTTTTGCAGGAAGAGTCATACAGCAGCATTATATATGAACAAAAGCTAAATATGAGGACGTTCTGCAGTATTCAAGTACTTTAGTCATTTACAAAGCAGGTAGCACATGAGGTACTTCTAAAATCAGTGCAGTATGCTGCAAAATAATTAATGTGTTATGTTGAATTTCTTTCTGGAGGATGTTTTTGACAGAATCGAGGCAAAATATGAGAGTATACTAAAGTTCTTGACCTGATCCTTTGCTCTTTATGCTGACTGGCATTTTGAGCATGAACTGCAGGAGCAGGCTGCCTGCCCTCTATTAGATGTTAAATGTTGAGCACCAGTTGGTCAGACCCATATTGGAGGGGTTTCTTTAATGTGAAAAAATGCTGAAATGCAGCAGCAACGTTTGTGTGTGTTAGACCAGTAGAGCCCTTCTGAAGACACAAATATTTTTTGAGATTGCTTAAGGATCACAGCACTTCTATAGGACTTAGGAGAAATGGGTTGCATCGTGTTTCTTTATTCTAAATTTCTGGTCCTTCTATGACAACACACAGCAAAGCATAGTGAGAGAAAGATGAACCTTCATCTCAGTGCTCATTTCAGTTTCTTTTGGAACTAAAAAGAAATTTTGTATACGATGAGAAGAAGATTTTCCAGTAATCAATTTTTCTAGCATACTTTGCACGTTTATAGAAACTCTTAACTTGTTTTTACTATTTAACTGCATCTGTAGTTTACTTTGACCTGCAGTAGGACCAAAAGTAACTGGTTCATTTTCCCAAGGACTTGCAGTCTCTTTAAGAGTAGAGAAACTAATAGATAGAAAAGTCTACAAATGTAAATGTTATTTGCTTAAAAGCTTCAATATTTTTATTCTGTAATGGTGTCATGCTAAAGTTTATTTTCATATTTAACATACTACATAATTCAGAACAAAAGCTGACAGTGGTCTATGCACAGCTCCCAGGGATTTCTCTGCAATGTTTCCCTGATGAAAGAAAAAATGCTTTAACCTGAGGATACTGCAGAAAACCCCAGTATTTTACTTTATTGCAAATTAAGATATACTGATGAATAAATTGTTTGTGGATTTTTTTTCTTGGTTCAACTGCGATTCTTGTTTGTCTGTTTTTATACAGAATTGGGATCATTGATTGTTTGTGGTATAATTAATTAATTAATTTACAGGTTTGCCAGATCTAGTTTAGCTTTTCTGGCTTTGTTAGCATACAGATTCCGTGCAGCTGATTTATGCATGGGTTTGAACAGATGCTGAATGAGGCAGTGTCCTGGTTTTGAGAAATTTTGTTTGGTATTTTTTTACTGTTTTGTATTAAAATATGAACATCATGTTGACTCTGGTTTTGTGTGTACATGCGAGCCTTGTGCTACTGTAGAACATAAATTATTTCAGTTTTATCTGATGGTTTTACCTTAGCGTTTAGTCTAACCATAAACTGCTCTGAACTCATCTTTCCTGCCATATCTAGCTCATGGCAGCTACTGCCCACGTTAGCAATATGCTTGATAAATGTGGAGTACCTCTTCAGGCTCACATATGCTTTGAATTTAGGTTTAAGTCAGGACTGATTTTTTGATGGGGATTTTTTTTTTCCTCAACCACATGGATAACACAAGTGAGTGAGTTCCCTTTAAACTCCCTTACTCTTGATGTTGATCTCTCCCTGCTCTTTGGTTTTGTAGGGAAGGCTGAAGAGAAGCCGGGATTAGCTGTTCAGGCATGTGGGACACTCCAAAGATTTTTTTGTTGCCTTTCTGGTGGAAGCAATGAGAACTTCAAGGAGGAAAGGTGAATTCCTTTCTGGAAGGTGTTGAAGGCAGTAAGTGCACTCCTCACTCACATCTCAGGACTGAAAAGGCCACTTTAGCTATTGTCATCAGGTGGCCTGGAGAACAGTAATTGATAGACCTGGTGTGTTAAGTCAGCAGCAGCACGCAAAGCCCAGGTGGGTCAGACCTATGGTGGTGCTCACTTGAGTGTACACAGGACAGACTCAGCTGTCACAAGTCTACTTCTCAGGAGTAGTCACTCAGTGGGTGTGTTATTAGACAGTTTTTCTGGATAGTCATGGTGACTGGCCAGAATTTTGGGGGCACCAGTGGCACAGTTACACTGCACTCATATTTTTTATAATAGCAAGCACCCTGTATTCTTGGTGAAGGAAATAGTATTGATGCAGGCAGACACATGCCTTCCACCGAGTATGTAGCCAATATGTTGTTTAGTGTACCGTGTTATATGGCTGAATAAATAAACACAAGATGCCTATAATAGATCTGAATTGGAAAATCTAATATGATAATGCTTTTCCCAGTACTAGCAGAGCTCAGTAATTTATTACTACAATTTGGTGTCATGGATATGATTCATTCTATTTTAGTGGATGAAAACAAATTGCTTTACATTTGTGTAGTAATTTATTACTCAAAGCTGAATGTGTGCTTTGTGTGATACTGAGATTCTTGAAAAAGTTAAATTTATTTTGTTTATATGTATTTTAGGAGGGGAAAAAGGGTAAATTTTTCATACTACTACATACTATTTAAACAATCATCATGTTTAATTCAGCAGTCAAGAGGACAAGAATAGTTCTTGATCCAGTTGAATTTCAATGACAAATCATGCTGGAACTAAACTGGGTTCTCCGAACATCTGACACTAAACCTGTGTGTAACCCAAATACTCAGTCGCTTTCCAGTTTGTCCATTTGTAATATGATTTTTTTATTAAGCTAAGCTGCTTGCTGCGTATTTTGTGTTGGAAAAAGTTAAGCCACAGTATTAGAAAGAAAATGTTTAAATATGTTGATCAGTACGTGTGTTCCACATCTTATCTGTTTAAAATAGATAAATAATTTTTAAAAAATCATTTTGCTTCCCCCTTTGAATTTGCAGCTTAGTCATGGATTGTTGCCCACAATTTTATGGAGCCTAATCATGTAGTCCTTTTTTAATAGATTCCCTTATTATCATTACAATATACCACCTAAAGTAAGTAAATTAATTCAGTGGAGTCTCTCTGGAGCTAAGTTTGTGTGTGTGCTGGAAAATTAAGTGTGGAAAATGTAGTATTAATGCTTAATTTTGTTAAGCATTTTCTTAGAGTTTGCATGGACATATTTTAAGTAGGATTAATTTTTTGTATTTATTGCTAGGTCAAATACTTTTTGAAAGTAGGATGAAATTAGTCATATTTTATCTAACAACTACTTTTAACTAATTCTGCTTGTGCTGATAAAGGTGTAATTAAACAAAATATATACTGAACAAAAAACATTGGGAAAAATACCCTCAAAACTCTGTATTTTATCTAAATAGACCAGATGACCAGATCTCGTTCCTCTTTATGCATCTACTGTATAGCATCAATACAAAACAGAAATGTATTTTCAGTAGAGTTTATTTCAGTCAATGCAAAGTGCAGAAAACTGGGTTTGTGACTGTTGTGTTTACAGGGAGGTAAGTGGGATGAAAGCAGGAATGGATTTGACTTAATGCTAGATTCAAGTAGGTGGAAATGTGAGTAACATAAAGCCAAATGAAGACCTGTGTTTCTTATGTAATTTCTTTTTTTCAGCATCTACTATTTGAAGATTTTTAAAATTTGCCTCACTCTGGACTGTTTGGGTTTTGTTGAGGAAGAGAGGGGTAGAAGTTAAATATCTGGATAGTGGAACATACAGCAACTGAAGGGAAGAAAAGACAGACAAACAAAAAAACCCAAAACAAACCAACAGAAAACTCCAAGGTCTTCACTTAACAATAGTTTCCTTAGCCAATTAAGGAATGAATTTGAATTTTAGGACCCTAAGGTCCTAAAATAGCACATAGCACATGAAGCCTCAGAATAGTCCATGAGTAAAGCAAGAGCAGAATGTGTGTATGAAATGTCTTAATGCATATCACAACTGGCAAATCCTTTGTGGCCAGGACACAGTAATACATGAGATGTGTTCTCTGTCTCCTCCTCAGTGACCTATACAATATTGTCATCCCTGTTGCAGTAACAACATTGTCATTATTTATTTGGCAGTAATGAGTCTGAGTTCAGCAAGGAGAAATGAGTTCATAGGAAAATTGTTTTACATAACAGAAAATCACATCACACTGAAGTGGTACAGATAATTTCAGAGTTTTCCTTGCACGCTTTGTGGCAAGTGAACACATAATTTGAATTCATTTTATAACATGATGAAGATGTATAACCAAGGACAAAGATTAAACAATTTAAACTTATGCTTTTATATTTGCAAATATTTACACTTTTATTTATAACATCAGTTTCAAATGCATTTCCTGTTTCAGATACTTTTTCTACTTTCTGGCCATATCTGGTAATACAAGTGAAAATAGCACAGTAATTTGGAAACAGAACATTGAAAAAAACATTATGGTCCTGAACAAATTGTAACATGCTGCATATTCCCTAAATAATTACCTAGTAGATGAAGTCAAGACAGATTAAAATACGCTTGTAGTTCTAAATTATAATTAATTCTCCTTTGTATTTGTTCAACAGTCTGAATTTCAATTTATAATAACCTTTCCAACTATCCCGTAAGGTCAAAAATTATTGCAAGCTTTTTTCTGGCAGGGTGGTATCTTTTGTGCTTGTCAGAGTTCAAGGATCTTGTGGACAAAGCTCTTAGGGTTTAGTTTTAGGTAGTCCTGCAGGGAGTTTGTCTTCATGATCTTTATTGGTCCCTTCCAGCTTGAGATATTCTATGATCTTAGATTGGGCAAAATCAGAACACGCTTTGAAATGACAAGCAGACTTAACTGGCTCCAGGTTTCAACCTTCAGCAAGATGTGTAAAGAGAACCCTGTCCATAATCCAGCAAAGCAGGCATTGGATTGTGTCAATACATGAGCACAAAGATCACATATTTTTTTTTTTAATTTTGAGACCTGCTGGGATATTGGCACTTCAGAATCTTATCTCCTAAATGCTTTGCTTTTCCACATGAGTCGTTTGAAAGGCAGACTTTATACTGCTACTAGGTCTCTTTTGTATGTGATTAATATTTGTGGGGGTTTAGACATTTGTATGTGCACAAAAATGACACTTTTGAAGGGACAAAAAAAGGCTATATAAGTTTGAAAGTGTGAATGTGCATGGATAACTGAAATCCTTCTTCAGATATTCCAGGTTTCTTTCAAAGAAAAACTTAATCCCCACTTGGTAAACCTGCACATAGCCTAGGTTTTATCTCTGTCTCATGTTAGATATATGTGTAGTACTTAATAGAGGTCAAAGTAGTGCATGAGATCATCTAAGCTGACTTGAATTTTACATACAGAGGATGGAAACTGGCAGTTAAGCTAAATGTTGGAAGATAAAGACATTATTTCTCCCACTAAGGATTCATAGTTGTCAAGACTATCAAATTCATTTGTGTGTCAATTACAGTTTCAGAGGTGAGAAGTCAGGCTGCTTTTCAAATCAAGCTTTCTAATTAGAGTAATGAATGTTTGATTAATATTCCATTAGTAATATATGATAATTATACCATGATGGGCTGTCACTTTAAGTACATACAGGGTAAGATCACGGATGCATTTTTATGTTTTTATGCCTTTGTCAGCTTTAGTTCTCATCAACAGTCAGCTCTATGCAGATGCTCACTGAAATATTTCAGAAATACATTTTGTCTGTAAGCCTGTTAAATGATGCTGCATGTCTGTTTTGTGGGTCAGTGCCTATCTCTTGCTTTGTTTAACATTTCATCAGGGTTCTACGCTTTGACATTCACTAGACTGAGCTTGCAGAGAGAAACTTCACTATTCAGGAAATGTAATGTGTGAGGAAAATCCTGATTACTAACTGTGAATAAATCCAAATCAGGAAATAACAGCAACTTCATAGAACTATGGTGGAAAATCTTTGGAATTCTGGAGGTTCAAAACATTTCCCTACAGTAACGGGTTTTGTAGAGATGCATGCAATTAATACTCAGAATCCCTGAGTTAATACCACATATCTCCCTAAGGGTGACAGTGACATTCAATGTAGCTCTGAGGGATGAGAGCTTACAGTGCTTCCCAGTGAACCTCACAGTCTTCTTCACCTTTTAAAGCAGCTCTGGCACTCATTGCTGACTGTGGGCATCCTGGTATATGAGACATATTAAGAGGGAATGGGGGAAAAAGAACTGGATGTGATACTACAAATCACATAGCGGAATGCTGGAGCAGCAGACAGGGACTGTCTGGATGCACATCTGACCCAACTCTGCTTTTTTTCTCCTTGCATTGTCTTCCATTCAGCCCAGAGCAGAAGACTATTTTCTTCGTATTGCAATCTTTACATTTGGCTGAAGCTTTCTTTCATAGTTGAAGAAAGGAAACATAATTGATGCTGGCATACTTGTTTATATGGGCCATGTGTAATTACCCAGGGTTGCAAATGAACAGAAACATTCTCCAGTTGTGTGTGCCTGCTGTAATGTATATAGGAACAATTGCAGTATTTGAATATTTCGTTCATTCTGCACTGAATTAAATTAAGGTTTTTTTTGCAACACTTTCAATCTTGTAACATTTTTATGATATTAAGTAATGTATCTTTTAAACTTAACAGAACTACTTTTTTTTTAATGGTCTCATGGTAGGGATACTAGATCACAAGAAGTTAAGAACTATAGTACAATGTGGTCTGACTTTGGAATGGTGAAGGAATGAGTTACTGTAGAGGACTGTTGCCCTTTTTGTGTCCAGCTGCAAATCTGTAAGAAGAGCTTTGCAATTAGCTTTTGTAAATACTAGCTGACAGCATAGGAGGGGTTGAGACTTTGGTTTCCTGGGCTCCACTCCAAGTTCTGGAATGAAATACACTTCAGTGACTGCATATCTCCCTGCCCCTGTCTCATCTGTCTCCCCTAGCCTGACTACTTTGTCTCCTCATCTTGACTCATGTTAGTTCTGTGAACACCATGATTCTTGCCGTCCTTTTTCTGCATAATGGTGAATGCTACCTCTGTCATGCTTTCCATTAAGCATGGATGGAGGATAGAAACCACTGGAAACAGTGCATTTTAATCTCATTTTTAGCGTTCATGTAGTTGTGCTCCACTGAGCAGCAATAAGGAATGACAAAATCTCTTACCCATCTGCAGATTCAGGTGTGTTCGTTCGATGACTGTTGCAGGTGGGGCGTGCTCTGTGGGACTGGGGTACACAGACGAGTTTTATTTCAATTTCCAATGTACTCCTATTGGATAAGATGAAACAGCAGATTTCTAAGGCCACCTTTTTGTAAGTTTTATTGCTTTCAAGCCAGAATAACCCTGTTGCCCTATTTTTAAAAATGGGAGCGATACCTGTTCAGTGAGATATTTTTAAGAATTTAACTTCAACAAAACTTTTTTTTAAAACTCATATGCTCAGATGTATCTCAGCTGCCCTTCTAAAAAAGTTTAACAACTCTGAACAACTCAGGCATTTTCAGTTCATTTGTAACTCAGATTATTTCACATTTTATATTTGAATAAAATTAGTTAAATAATTAAATCTGAACCAAGACCAATCTGTCTGTGGCAGTAGCTGGGTCTGAAGACATGCAGCCCATTGCCATCTAAGGTGGTTTCCCCCTGTTCTTAGAGGAAATTTTTTTACCAGGAACTTGTTAGTAGGATATCATGGATGACTCAGGACTGTGCAGAGTCTGTTGCTGGTATGGAGCTGCTTTCAAGGACAGTCTACAGTCTGTAGTTCAGGAGTGGAAGGTTCTAACGACTCACAGGAAACTTGAATCCAGAGGTAGAGCTGAAAAGTGCTTTGATGGACATAGGAGCAGGAGAAACTTGGCCAAGAAGGGAAATTTTGAGTTGTTGCTAACAGGAGTTACCAGGACTTTTCAGAAAAAAACTTCTCATGGCAGTGAGCCGAGAAATTGTGATCCTAATGCAAAAGCAATTAATTAGGATTGTTTGTGGAAAAGATGACATAGCTGTTTGGAAAAGCACTGTTAGGCAGGTGAATGTGACCTTAGAAATCAACTGATGTGCTCAGTTTTATATCCCATTAAGTATTCCCGACAACAGAGGTTTTGCTTTAGAGATGTACAATGTAGAGATGTACAGTCCTTGATATACCAACAGAAAACTGCACAGGGGTTTCCACATTATTGGAAGTAAACTGGCCTTGTGACAGGAGCACTTGTAATTCTAGAGAATGTTCAATGAATGGATTCCCTCTTTACTAAATACTGCTGTTTCTTTGTGGAATTTTATTGGAGAAACGGCAACAGTGCCCGAAAGGATAAGGAATCAGCTAAACTCCTTGCTATGATGTATACTGGACTTGAATATTGTGAATATATTAATCATCAGCTGATATAGCCTCCATTTTTTAGTTTTCTGATGCCAAATTATGATCTTTTTGTTTTAATTCCTGCTAAAACTCTCATGTTCTTAAAACAGTGTTATCTTAAGTTTGTGCTGGTAGCTTCATCTCTTCATATATTTCCTTATTTTCTCAGTTAAAAATGTCTTTTTTAATATTTAATTTTCTGTAGTTTTGTTGTAGTAGATATATACTTGAAATCTGCTTGAAATGGTTTTAAACAATTTAAAGTTCTCCTTTAATCTTTGTTACTAGTTGAACAGAAGCATTCATTAACTTGATTTGATCAGATGTGTGCTCCTTAGTGCAATGAAATCAAATGTAATCTAACATCAGCTTCTTTATATAGGATGAGTAATGAGATTGTTTTCACACAAACAGAATGTAATTTTTTTAAATTCTTTTTGCTTTTATTTTCCACTGTGATTCTTTGGACAAAAATTATGTATGTTGCTCACATTTTAGAGGCCTCTTGGTAGAGAGTACAGTTTATTCGATGGCTAATATTAAACCCACTTTTCTTTCCCATCTGCACCATATAAATGTTATTCATCTTCAGTATCGCCATATTTCTCAAATCGTATTCACAACTAAAATACTCTGGTAATGATGACACCAAACACCCTGTGTATTTCAGTGTCTTGAGCTAATACTAGTGCTATCTGTAAAATAATATTTCCCATGTTCTCAGTTGAAAAGCTCTGGAACCTTGTACGTGGTATGTGGGAAACTGTGCTTAGGGATATTTTTAATGCTTATCCTTTTATTCTGCATTAGTACTGCATCATAGAAGCAATAGCTTGAGGAAGAATACTCCTGCTCAGCTGACAATTCAGGAGGTGTTGCTGTCCCTCAGAGAAAGTATTTAATTATGTCTTTTTCTTTAGGCTTTACTTGGATTTGTGTGTTCTGTGGTACAGGAGAGATTATGGGTCTCTTTCTCCTGTGGCAGATAACCCATTAAATGTACCTAATACAACTGAAATAGCTGTTCCAAAGAAGAACCAGTTCTTGTCCAGTTAATTACGGCTTTTTGATGTGTCATTTATTTGAGTGTCTTACAGCAGCATCTTGTTTCAGAAAGAGCTCAGAGGCTGTTTTTATTAACTGTGGGTGTGGCACATTGCAACAGAGGAAAGTCAGCATTGCTTGTTTTCCTTGATGTTACAATGCTACATATTTTAACAGCATTATTTGCTTATAAACTGGTTTTATAGAGGATTAAACTACGCTCTTGCTGATAATAGATGGATTTTAAGCTTCAGCAAATAACATAAATTTAATGTAATTTGACAGATCCTAACATGGGTTTCAAACAGACCCAAATCAAGTACCTTTGTGATAATTTTGGTGGTTCCTTGTGGCATTGAAACTATTGTTCTTTCATAATCACATCTTGTTAAGGACCATAAATAAGTTAAGTCTGTTCATTTTACATCAGAATAAACTTTGAATATTTAATACTTCTGTGTCCTTCATATAGTTACAAAAGACTTTTGCAAAAATATTGGGTAGAAATTCCTGCATGTTAAGCAACTGCATGGAAATTATGACCTATTTTCAGATCCTTTTTAGGCAAATTATAAGATGGAAAAAATGCATTTGGAACTAGTATAGGAAAATGGTTTATTACAGTAACTGTGTAATGATAAGTCTTGAGGAAAAACTGATATATATGGAAACTTGAAAGATGCGTTGAAATTCAATGGATTCCAACTTTTCTTCCATTTGAAATGTTTATGTCTCACAATTGTTCCTGTAGACCTTTTTTCAAGAATGCTTTAAGAAGGATAGTGACTTGGGGTTTGTATCTACTGCATGCAGAATCAAATCAAGAAAAAAGTGGTATTTTTTCCTACAAATGCATGTTGTCAAATATTTGACAGGACTGTTCTTATATAAAGCATTTGACTGTTGGAAACCATTTTTGTGTTGTTGATGTGGTTTGTATCCGGTGACTTTTTAGACTTGGTAATGTGGAGTTGTGTTGGAAGCTGTGGCCTGGGTTAAAGCCCACCAGAACAACATGTCTTTTATTGTGGGCCACTGTGGCCAGAGGGTGCTGCACTGGGACCATTGCATTTGATAGCCGGAAGCTCATTAGTTCTTTCCTTTCGAAAGTACAAAGATTTAAGTTTCTTACGCTCCTGAGGCATACTCCTGACAGATCTTTTCCTCAGAGCTAGCAAGAGAAGTTCAATTTATCTTGTGAATTAGTGGATGAAATGTCAGGATGGGAGCTGGTCTCAGATATGCTGCTCATTTGGGGAGGCAGCCCTGGGCTCAGATTGCATACAGATATACAAATAAGTCATGATTTTATAATAAGGACAATAGTATGCCACTCATAATGCAAATGCAATAAGTAAACTCCATGACTTTTATCTGATTTTAGTGATCCTGTAAACTCACTCCTTGTTCGATGACCTGAAATTTTGTCGTGAGCAAAGTGAATTATGCAAATTTTGTAACTTCAGTTTATGCTGCGAATTTTGCATATATATATATATATATATATATATATATATATATATATATATATAAAAATAAAAGTTACAAAACCCACATACAGATAGACAAATGCTGTCTCAATATCTGCAGGCCTCTGGATATTTTGGGATTATGTTGAATCACAAAACTGAATTGAATGCTCATGCAACTCCATGTGTTTCTGTGGTGGTGCTCAAAGCTAACTTAAGAGTTTCATCTCTTTTGTACATTAGAGGGGGCAAGAATGGAGGCCAAATTCTGTTTTCTTTGATATTTTCCACACTATCTGTAGATTTTCTCTATTTGTAGTTAATATTCATGTCATTGGAGTGCCACCTCCAAAGACTGATTGATATTGTTAACTTCTTGTAGAAAACCAGTTTTGCCCTTTAATATCCCTATTGTGTGAAATTATAAGTGAGTAAAAATTCCCAAATCAAACAAATTATGTTATAGGTATGCATTTATATAGTCAGACAAAAGACCAATCTATTTAATAATCAGTATAGGTGATTAATTAACGTCAGACTGTACTCACTGAACCTTACCTTCTTGGATTATTTAGGCTAATATTTAGAATATATTTTATCTTCCTAAAAATCTTGCTGACCACAACAAAATACATTGTACAGATATTTTCACATATGAATGACACCTCTCGGGGTGGTCATGTGCTCTCCATGGAGGGCAGCAAGACAATCATGTCATTAATGTTTTCTTCTCTCAGGTGTCCTACAATTAAGAGGTAGAAGGAAAGTTGCATACTTCTTTGATTAGTATAAAACTAGGTCTTCAGTAATATCCTTGCATGCTAGGACTTTGAGGTATAAAACCAAATTTACGTCCCTATATCACTTCAGTAAGAGCCAGTCTCCTGTTACACAAAACTTCACAGCATTTCTGTCTGATTGGGGTTCATAAAAATTAACCAAGTTCCCTGAAAGTTTTTCTGTGCTTCATGCTATTACAGCTGTATTGCTTAATGAATGCCAGGTGATGTCTCCTTTGAGGACCCATTTTTCTGGATAAATTCTCCATAAAGCAATAGACTGCAATTCTCTGTAAAGCAATAGAACTCTTGTAAAGACTGTTAGCAGGTTGGCAAAGTTTTGCTTCCTCCCTCATGTAGCAGAATTTGGCTCAATATGGGTTTATGCTACACCAACAACTCCCCAAAGGTTTTTAAGAGCTGCTGTACCAGAAATCTCCACTCCCTTTGGGGTAATAACCACTTATGACTTCATGTATTAAGGGACGTGTGTGTCAAAATGTATTGACCTGAGAAGATTGTGTTGGATGAAGAACAATCCACTTCAATATTTACTTAAAGCAAAAGCAAACCCTGTTGATCAGTAAAATACAGAGGTGGGAAAGTGAGTGTAAAGTTCCCCCCACCATCAGTGCTTGTGCCAAAAGTTTAATTTTCTGCAAGTCTCTCTCTGAATGGGTATTGCAAACAAAAATTTTCATAAACTGTATTGCAGATCAAGCTCCCAGGGTACTCTGAATTTCTCATAGGCAGGTTTGGGGTAGCTATTTTGATCTGTTACAGCTATGGTAGAGCTATTGGAAGGACTCAGATGAACAGCTAGTAAATTTCACTTGAGGTTTGTTAATGAAGTCCCAAAAACTTAGTGAATAACCCAGGAACTTGGACTTAAATGTGTATATGTGATCAGACTGGATATAGCATGGGCTCAGGGAAACCTATTATTGTCCTCTGAGAAGCTAAACAAGATGAAGTCATGTGCAGGTCTGATCTTATTAGTTAACATTGTTCCTGATCTCAGTGTTGTTGACCTCTGAGGAGGCCTAAAAAAATAAAAGTGAATTGTCATGTCAATTCACAAATCATGCTTATACTAAAATTTTACTTTCCTCTTAATCTTTTTAGTTATTGTTACAAATGGAAAATGGTGTCTATTAAAGCAAATGGTCTAACAGTCTGTAACAACAACACCTGGTGGCACAGTTGTAGAGAGAGCCACTTTGTAGCATGTAATAGGACTTGCTTTGTTTTGTTTTTATCACAGCACATATTTGTTTTGAAGAGGGAAATAGCCAGAATAGTATTCCATGGTTAATGTTTTCTTAAAGTGTGATATTTCCTACTATGTTTTATACTTTAATATATTAAGTAGTTTGTGACAGACCACAGTAACTTCACCGAAGGATTTAATCATGCAGATCTAAAAGTTTTATAAGAAATAAGTGATGAGTTCACTGAATATATAGGTGAGCTAAGAGAAGTAAAGCAAGAATAATGCATTTTTCCTTGCCCTAGTAATTTTTTTGTTTTGACATCTCTACCTACAAATGTATCCTAAAAGAAAAAAAAAAAAAATAAATAAAGGAAGTATGTCTAAAGCATAACCTACTGAAACAGAATGTCCTAACTTTTATTTCCTAATTCCTCTTCTCTGCTCATGTTTATTGTTTACCATCTTCTATTTATTTTCTCTTTTTGAATAACTTCAAAATACTATAGAAGCTAATGTTTATGTTTTAAGTTAATGTCCCTCTTTGAGGAAGGTACAGCTTTTGTGTTAGGGTTTTTTTCCCTTTCATTTGCTTGTTTCACAGATCTGTAACATTTTCTGACTATTTTCATAGAAAATTTTTTGACAAGTAGCAAAAGATAAATTATTCCCCTTAAAGCTGTGTTGCTTTAGCAATAATTTCTTTTGTACAGAAGGAAGGAATGATAACAATGATTTATAAGGTGTATGGTCTCTACTTTGTCCCTCTGACTAATTCTAAATAAGAGATGTATTTACATCCAGTTTCCATATACCAGTTTTACATGTATCATAATAATAATAATTAGCATTTTATTCTGGTTCCCTTAAAAATATCAGTAGTTTATAGATACACTGGTGCACTATATAAAACCTCTTCAAGGTCTTGGATGGGTGTTTAGTTTGAAAGCATAAAGAAATGTTGAGAAACAATGTAACATGGATAAATGAAGTTAGGAGGTCAATTGTGCCCTCCTTATTTAATGTGAAGAAACATCTTATGGGATTCTGGAGTGCATGTGTAATTTATTTTTATTCTTAGGGTCCATGTCAATACTTTCAGTTGTCTGAACCATAACACAAATTCTGCTATATATTACATCTATAGTCTTTTACAAGGGTATATTTTCTTTTTGCCCACAGAAATAATATACAGTACCTCCATTAAATATACTGGCAGCTCCTAAAATGATTAATTAGTCATGCCATGGACTTGGAAGAAAATGTAGTGTAAGTAAAAGAAGCTGTTAGATCAAAATCTTTGGGGAGAAGCGATAAAAGAAACAGTGCTGGTTATGAAGAGAGACCTACCTGGAAACTCCAGAGACAGAATTCAGTGTGGGTTGAGATCTCTATAGTGTTATGAGCAAAGATAAAACTCACTCACAGAAATTCAGAGGTAGAGAATGGAGAGATCATACTATCATACTGTTGTCAGTATGATAGCCTTAAATGCTTTGCTCTGTAGTTGGCAAGTTGTCATTACTAGAAAAATAATTTTATTTTAAAATAAAGTTGTAAAAACCTATTTGAATTGAGTGTTCACAAGCTCATTCATTTAGATTTAAATAGTAACATAAATGAAAGTGTATTAGCATTATGTTTCACATCTTCAGTTTCAAAACAGGATATTTAGAAGAACTGGGAAAAGTACATAGAGAAGTTGCTGAACAAATAAACTCAGGATTTTTTGAGAGGGAGGGGAACACTATTACCTTTATCATGGAAGAACCCATCTGAAAGTAGTGGCCAAGGAAAAAAGATGGTGTTTCCTCATTTAGCTGGACAAAATGGTCATTCTCCAGAAATTATTTAGGATTAGGGAGTCTGTCTGTTCCATTCTTTCTAGGCTAATCAAAAAATAAATCTATTAAAAGAATAGAAACTGCTAAAAGCAGGGGTTAGTTGCATATAGTAGGAGATGCTTTAACAGTTTTTCAGCCAAAGGAACAGAAAAAAAATAATAATATATGCCAAGGGAAGATTAAACAGCAATTTCATTATAGGCATTTAGGTGTAGACTGAAAGGTGCATTAACCATATTTCTTCTGTTGGTAAGGGTGATACAGCTGACTATGAGAGCAAAGGTGAGGCATAACAGGCACTTAGTGACTGCAGGACACTGCAGGACATGTGTTAATGTCCACCAGTTGAACTGATATGGGAAGTATGGAATAGTTGCCCATAATTTTCCCCTTCACTTACATATTATGTGCAGTGGCAAGACCTTTATTTTGTTTTAACATTGGTAAATACCTAGATAAAAACATTGTTGGAGAAAAAAGTCAGAAATGTGGAGGTCAGTAAAAAGTTGCATGGAATTTTATATGGACATGGAAGAAGCAGGTGTTGTTAAACAAGCTCTAGCTTCAAAAAAAAAAAAAATTAGTGAAGAGTGTTTAATGCATGAAAATACGGCAGATATCAAGATGAGCTTAAATAAAGCACTTGCAGTGCCACAGGAGAACTTATGAAACATGAAGAGCAAAGAACTGAGATGGACAAGATATTGGGCAAGGGAGATACCACTGTGGTGAAAGGAGCAGTACTGGACTGGAGGAATTTGCATTCATCAAAGTTAGGTCTTCAGATTTGTTGTGACTTAGTATTTCATTGTCAACCCTGGCATAAAGTGTAGGAGTATGCTAAGGAATAAGTCAATGTTTTGGAGATAGCTAGAGTTCAGAGGAGGACTAGATCTGCAGAAATGTGAAGTTCAGCTTTACGGTGTGCAAGAGATCAGTGTGCAAGCATGCTAGTGCTTGAGGACTTACTCAGATTATTTCTTTTGATTTGGGAATTCATTGTTTGCGAGAGAAATCTGGGTAACCGGCTGAGTACAGGGTGACTGCAAAGGCTCATAATAATGATAATAATTTGCCTTGAAGGTAGGCAAAGGGCAATTGTAACACAGAACATGGCAGGACAGAGATTTCCTCAGATGCAGACCGAGCATGATGTGTGCCTGGGAAGCCAGCCTGCTGGCAGAGGTGGAGTGTGCTGCTCTGCTTGCACTGAAGGCTGGCCAGTGCCATGACTCTGTGCTCTGTTTGCATCCAAGTCACCTGTCCCAGAGCTGCCTGCTCTCACATCACCAGCCCAGAAGGCACAGGGAGTTGAGGCTGGGATGAGTCAGACTGACAAGCCGCTGCTGCTGAAGGGAGGGGGATGCTCTAAGGAGGAAAGTAGGGTTTTTGCCTGAGTGGACAGGGATGAAGCAGATGTGTAGGCTCCAGTGACACCTGTAAAGACGAACCTTCTGCCCCCTCTTCTCAGACCCCAAGCCTATACTTCATGTGCTTGGTTCTTCCTTCTTGCCAGGGAAATCTCTACATTCCTGCCAATAGTCCTTCTCCCAGAGGTCACCAGACTCTGCAGCTTTCCTCTAGTCTTGGTGATTGTTGTCACTGAAGATGATCAGAGGGCTGGAGGAGGACAGGCTGAGAGAGCTGGGGTTTTTCAGCCTGGAGAACAAAATACTCTGTTGAGAACTTAGAGCAGTGTTCCAGTAGTGGAAGTACTGGGGGCCTAAAAAAATTTCAGAGAGGGCCTTTTTACAAGGAGATGTACTGACAGGACAAGGGAATGGCTTCAAACTGAAAGGGAGTGGGTTTTGATTAGATAATAGGAAGAAATTATTTCCTATGAGAATGGTGAGGCACTGGGGCAGGTTCCCTGGAGAAGCTGTGGGTTTACCATCCCTGAAAGTGTTCAAGGTCAGATTGGATGGGGCTTTGAGCAGCCTGGTCTAGTGGGAGGTGTCCCTGTCTAGAGCAGGAGGGTTGGAACCGAATGATTGCTTTGAAGGTCACGTCTAACCCAAACCATTCTATGATTCTATGATCTTCACTCTTCTCAAGACCTATGACCCTTTTCAACCTTTTCCATTTGTGCTGATGAAATTTCTATGACCCCATACAATTCCTCATGGCTGTGAAGCGGAGCTTTACTTACATGGTGAGAATCTTTTGCTTGACATGGAAGGGGCAAAAGAATACATTTTATTGCACAATCTTGCTGGTTAAATTTCATATGAATAACTGTGTAAATCTAATCAACCATTGGCAAAATAAGGTCCACTTTTGGAAATGGACACATGAAAGAAGGAGAATATATTGTAGGGCTGCTCTTCTTAAGCCTGGAAAGTCACAAAATGGCTCTCTATATGTGTTCAAGGAACTGAACTGAACACCAGGGAGGGAACAACTATTTGAGTCAAAGGATAGTGATGATACATACACAAGATGACCCACAACTGGATAGTAATGGGCTGGAAAACAGAAAAAAAATATTACTTTCAATTACAGGAGGTTTTAGAGCAACAGTCCAAGATTGATTTTCAGATTAAATTTGCTAAGTTTATCTAAGAACTTATATGATGTGGTTGTGTGTGATAACAAGGGAGAAATCTTTGTGAACCTAGAAGCCTCTTCCAGTCTCATTGGGAAAGACTTCTTACAATACAGGAGACATTCATGATTTTGCAGAGTTAGTTCTTAGTCTCAAGAGCTTTGTTAAGAGCGAAATTTATGTCCTTTTTTGTATAACCAAACTTTTTTTTAAATGTTATGTGGTTTCCTAGGTTTTTCTTTACTTTCTGAATTACCTTGTGGTTTTTGAGAATACCCTCCTGTATCATTGTTTAAAATAAGAAAATTGATCTTCTATCTGTCTGGAATGAAGTATTTTATGAAAGATTAACAAGCTTGAATTGTTGTAATGGGCAGAAAGGAAGGAAGGTAATGCTTCAGAGGAGGCAGAATGGACTGAGGGAGGGAAGAATAACAGAAAGATCAGTGTGAGAGAGAAATCTCTGTTTACGTAAACCAAGCTTCTGAATATTATGTGTTATCTGGAGATGCCATACTTTGGTGATAAAAGTACACCGACTTCATATATATCCTACCCTCAATTTTAGGATTAATCTTGTGCTAAATTTTTGTCTGCTTTGATCTCAGTGGGAGTCTTCCTTCTTCAGTGGAATCTGTTTTTGGGACTGTGATGTGAGAAACCGTCTCATTTTAAAGCATACTCAGGAGATCAATTTAAGCCAATTTAGTTCAGTGTCTGTAGGTATGATGTTTCAAATCCCTACATAAGGTTTGTCTCTGTAACATCTGTTTTTAGATCCTGAATTCTATTACATTTCTAAACTCACCAAGTTAGAGATGTTTTATGCAACATTTTATCCCTGACTTACAGACTGTGAACTGCAGTATCTGCAGTGAAATATCAACAGTTTAACTAGGTTGTGCCAGTAGCTATTATTATAAGCTTAGTCTGGGTTTCTAAGTAACTAGACTACGATATTCATACATTAAATGTATAATTTATAAGTAAATGTAGGAATAAAATAGACTTTTGGGAGTGTATTAGCTTTAATTAGCTAACAAATGGGTGTTTTTCTTTTTGGTATTTGTGTATATTAATTTACTATTGGATTCAAATAATCCAAACTGCTTATTTTGTATTATTTTGTATTTCTAAGGGCCAAATGTTGCAGTCTTTAGGGAAAACACTCATTCATTTCACTTGGAGTTTTGTTTGGATGAATTCCATGAGATTTGCCCCTAAAAGCCATTGAATCTATACCTACACCAAGCTTTAACAAATATTTCTGTTGCATTAATGAGCTGCCTCTCTACACCCTGCGTGTATTCCCTTCACAATCTGCAGTGCCTGTCTATCAAAACATTTTTCCATTATGAACATTCTTTACTATATTTAATTTGCTTTATTGTAATTCAGTTTTGATTTAACATTGGAGTACAACATAGGAACAAATTTCATTTAGTCCCAGTGTTCTGGCTCTTAGAGTTGGTCATGCTAATGTGTAAGAACAACAGGTGGAGTTCAGAGTGATGTTTTTTGCAATATATCTTCAAGCTTCTTGACTCAGGAAAATATCTGTGGGAAAGGCACCATATAAACAAAAAAGATTACTTTAAAAGCATGAGATTAAAACCTCTCCAGGCTGTATTCCTTCTTTATAGAACGTCTCCTGCTTAGGAGCTGCAACGTGGCATTGTACCATTGCACCTCTAGTTACAGATAGACTTTCTGAGCCATGCTGAGAGATGCCTCTTGAAAAACAATGCTTTTCTTCTTGGGGAGATACAGCAAGAGTACACCCGAGTTTACTCATGTACCTACAGCTGATCATACTATCCCATACTTCTCCAAGGGAGTGAGCCAGAGGCAGCTTATCTCAGGCATTGCTGACTTATTATTTTTCCTAAGAAGCAATTTTCACTTTTCTTAATAAGAAAGGCATTTTGTGCCTTCAGAAGGACATACAAGTTAGAATTGCTGGCATTTTGGTAGCTCTCTTTTCAGATAAGATCGGTCACACGAAAATCTCAGGTGGTGCTTCTTGTGAAACTAAGCACCTGATGTAAATCTGTTACTGTGAGCTTTCTTGCTCCTTACTTCTGAATCGTTTCATTGTCATCATCACTGCTTGCCTTACTTCAATCAAGATTCTGCTTGCCATCCCAAGGGTAAAGAATGGAAAAGTCAGTGTCCTAGAAGAAGGAGCTGAGATATTTCAGGATGGAGATCTGTTCTGAAAAGCTATCATTTCCTTCATTTGACAATCCCAATGTGTCTTCTCTTGCCTCTCCATCCTCTGTGCCTCATATGTTTCTCTATGCATTTAAATTGTGTGTTTTGCTTGAAGCCTGCACGCATCTTGCCTGTATAACATTGATCCTGATGGGAAAAATTGCTTTGCTGTCCTTCAAATCCCTGGTCATTGCACTTGTAACTTGCATTCCTTGATGAACAGATGTGTATGGATGGCTCAGTTGCGTGGGACATAATCTGCTTCTACATGGAGTGTAGTCCTGTCCACTAACTGAAGCAGGCCTCTAAAAGAGAAGTAGATGAGATAATTGAATGCAATCAAACAAACAAACAAAAAATAGAGACGCAAGATACAGTTCTATTTTACTTCTATTTCTTTTTCCAAGCATTTAGAGCATAAACTATGTAATTCCTTCACGACAATATCATTTTCAGTAACTTACTGAAAAAATAAAAATAAAATGTCAGTTCCCTTGGGAACCACTAGCCTCAAGCAAATTCATGATGCAGTGGAAATAAGAACATGCTGTGAAAGCTGGTGTATGAAATGCATCAAACTAAAACATGTGTGCTTTAGAGATTCAGAACATATTCCAAAGAAGTATGTGATTTTGGGGGAAGCAGTGTTTTTAATTCATATTTATACATGCTTTACTATTATTTATGCTGTCGTGCTCATGTTCATCACTTAATAATTGAATTTTTTTAGCATCAAAGAACTGTAAGAAATATTGGGTTATATCCATCTGGTATAGAGGTCCGTGTCTGGTTATAGTGGACAGAGGGAGGTTGCTTATTGCAGGTTTGGCTGACCCTGGGAGTGGTGTTAAACATGAAGGCTATTTTGATAAATGCTAAGAGTTTCCAAGTGCCTGAAACATTCACTGACTTCATATATTTTTAGATATCCTTTCCAAAGCTTCACCAACATGGCTTCTTCCCTTGGAGAACTCAGTTAAACACATTTGATGGCACAGGGTTTGGACAACTTGCCAGTATGACAGATATAAACAATCTCTGACATCAAGCTCATATCCAGAGTTCCTTTTGATTCGTAGATGCATTCTTACAAGGATTTTAACTTTATATAAACATATAAAGTGTGCATGCATCCTATTTACCTAAAGCTTCA
This sequence comes from Vidua chalybeata, assembly GCF_026979565.1. Lineage (NCBI taxonomy): Eukaryota > Metazoa > Chordata > Aves > Passeriformes > Viduidae > Vidua > Vidua chalybeata. The sequence goes on from NC_071530.1 coordinate 103,840,134, forward strand.
GTAGCTCCTGTGCTGTAAAGTTTAGTGGCTAGACAGATCTAATTTAACAATGCTGCTAGGGCTTTTAAAAGCAGTCCTGACAATAGGAATTATGTCCAATTATATTACTACATTAATCTTGCTATGGAGTCATAATATTGTCAATTTATCTTGGTGATCCAAATTCTTAACTTTCTTACTTCAGGGCAGCATGCAGGGATTTATATTTTAATGTCTGTTTGTTCCAGAAGAATCTGGCCTGCACAGCATGTGCTCAGCAAGCTTGAAGTGTGATGTATACTTTTCTTCATCCACAGGCAGAAAAGCTGTAGATTTCACTTAAATGTGGGTGTAAAATACACATTGGAGACCCCCTTTTGCCTAAAGTTTTTATGCCATACTGTGAACATTCCTCCTACCCCTTGGGATTTCAAAATAAATATCTTGTGTGGTTAAAGTAGTGCCTGTCTTTTCTCATCTCATTTTCACATCTGTTTTATCACTCTAATTTTAAGCACTGCCACTGAGGTGCAGATTTGCTTGACTTTCTTATAATAATGCGTAAATGCAGTAGTCAGTACTGTAGCCTTCCATTTTAAGAGCCTCCCATTGATGAAGCAAAGACACTGACACTGATACTGCTGCTGTCTTTAGTGGCTGTCAGCTCCCTTGCTGCCTTAGTGCTCCTATTTGTGCATTTTTCACACCTTGGTGAATAGCAGAAATCAGTCAGAATAAGCCTTTTGGATAACACCCAATATTAGAAACCAACTCATTTGAATTTGGGGAATATTTTGGATTGTATGTTTTAATTCTCTGCTTAAAATAGTTTTTTGCTTAAAAGTGTCTGGAGGGAATCAGATTAGAAAATATGCGGGGAAATCTCTGAGCTGAGACCAAAGGCAGAAAACTTTCTGTTGGAAAAGAACATTTTTCTGCAGCTGAGTAACGGTCCTGACAGAATATGAACTCTGAAACATTTTGGTGCGTAATGCATCCTTCTGAGTCATGTTAGTCCAGTGCACACTGTTACTGCTGACATGATGCACAAGTGTTTCTCATCCCCTTGTCCTGCCTGCTCAGTGTTTCTGGAGAGTGTCTAAGAGCTTTTGACTCACTGTGCTCCAGAACCAAATTCCGGTCTGAGTGAGCATGTTTGTTGAATAATATTCTCTGCATATCCTGAAAAAATATGTTGGAATGCTTACTGAAACTCCATGAGGGATGCAATCATTCTGTATGCAAAATAGATTGAAATCAAAAGTAAGAGAGTGTGTCCTGATAAATACAGTAATTTTTATCTCAGGCATTAAATACTAACATTTTTCTGGTTTACCTATTAATTTAACAGAAGGTATATAACCAAATCCTTTTTGTGACTTAGAAAAACTGTTTTCACTCTGTCCTAGAAAAAAAAAAATGGTGGCCAAGGAAAACCACTGGGTTCAATATTACTTTGGTTCTTCTATTTTGTAATGAGTATGAAGTATAAGCTAATATGAGCAATAAAGAATTGTTGACATATATAGCTTTATTTTTGTAAGTTTTGTATTTTATTAAAATTTGTGTGAAGCTTTTAAGAGGCAGTTGCAAGTAATTAGTGGTCCTATAGACCTTTTTTTTTTGTCATTTTGTTTGAATTTGAAGTGCCCAAATTACCGCAATTTAAGGCAGGAAGTTTTTTCAGTCTACTATAAGTTTTGTTTTCCTGCTTTATGAATATTTTTAGATTTTTTAAATAAATGTTAATCCTGCAGAAGATAATGACTTCTAAACCAGATTAATATCCAATTATCCTCTAAGTAGCATTTTCTCCCACTTAGCTAGGGGCTTGGCTATATGAAAGATATCTCAGTAAATCCTGGAGTGTCTAGCATTTAAAGTGAGAAGCAATGTAGATGAAGGATTAAATTTCCTTTGTGAAATTGTACAATTGTGTTAATTATGTAGGTTTTCTAAACCAAAACACATGATAAAGGATAAACACTGGTTTAGAAAGAGTCTTTGGAAAGAAACTGTTCTGTTAGCAGTCTAAAGTACTATGCTTAGGGGAGACCTGTACTGGGGGTTGAGAGACTTTGTTTCTTGCTGATGTTTGTGAGAACTGAGAATTTTTGGAATGTACCATGAGGTGTTCAGCACAGGGTCACATCCCAAGTGAATATGAACCTATGCAACCCCTAGATCCAAGCCCTTCATAGCCAAAACAGAATGTGTATTAATCTACAGATGGGATCAAATTAATTTTTTTTACATTTGTTTTGAGTTAAAGATCAATTTCTGGCCACTGCTTTATAGACTTTGTTTTTCAAACCAGGATATATTAAATATACAGTAAAAAAATATATAAAGTACTTTGTTTTAAAATACTTCTGTTATTCTGAGGAAGTTTTAAAGAAATAAATTGCTTAGACACATCTGAAAAAGTTGTTCAGCAAATTTCTCCCTAATGGATACTATAGCAATAACATGAATTGTAGAAATATGGGAAAGGGAAAAATATAAGCACCAAGACAAACATTAAAATTATTACTTTTCTCTCTTCCTATTAGCCTCAGAGGCACATGGGTTTTCAAAACACAGAAAGTTTGCTCTTTTTCATGTCTCCTACATTTCATTGGCATGCATGTAATTTTTATTTGCTCATTATTAAGGTTTAAGGGTGAAAAAAAGTATGTGAGGTCTTGACTTCAAGCATGTATTGATTTGTCAATTACTTGATTGATTTCTAATTGAGTTGAGAGTGATCCAAGGAAAAATTGGAAATAGCTTTAAACCAAAAAGTTTAGAGTTCATAGAGTTCGTAGATGAAGGCTGATAGACAAGTATCTGTTGTGTGGATAGAGGTAAAGGGGAAATGTAGCACAAACTGACAAATTGGTTACATAGATACTTTAAAAAAAAATCCATGTAAAGGTCAGGATCTAGATAATATATATTTCTTGGTATATGCTGGACCCTGCTGCAAAACACAGAGAAGCTTTGGATTAATGAGAGCTGAACTGAGCTTATGTACTCTTTCTGTCTCCCTTTAGCCTGATTATCAGATATTCCATTTATTCTGTCAAACAGAACTGCTTGCCTATCTTCTGACTGGCAAAAAACGTACCTTAAGCTGTATTTAAAAAAGCCCAGAAAAGTCCTGACAAATAGCAGACAATCCTTGAGTGCTGACAGAGGTTTTGACACATAGCAAAACTGTCTTACCAAATGCCAACTGTCTTCCAACTACCACCTTTTAACAGATGTGCTAAGACTGCACAGCCTTGTGTGTTTTCGTATCCTAGTGCAGATTATGAGGAGTATATCTGCCTCTACAAGGAAGTTACAGAGACTATGTTAATGTGCTATGAAAATGTAAAATAATTTGGGTGAATAACGAAACATGAATTTAATTCAGAAACCCTTAGGGGCATATTCTCATTTCAATGAGAGGCGGTTTATCCTTAATGAAAGGCTTATGCATAGCTGTCTGTGCACTGAGATGAGAATACACTCAAAACTACTTAAACTTGAGAACTACGAATAATCTATTTAGTTTTTGTAGTCAAAAGAGATAGGATTTTAAAAGTAACTAGTTAGCCCTTATTTGCATAAGAAAATTAGCTGAAATTCAAGTCATGGGGGAAAATTCAAAGGGCTTTGTCACCTCTATTACATGCTATCTGATCAAATGGTATGTGAAGGCAAATGGCCTGATCTTTTTTCCTATTTAAATCTTTCTAAGTACACTTTATAAAATTGATTTTTTTTCTAAGAATCTTGTTAGTAAATAAAATAGTTTCAAGTGGATTTTTTTTCCTGAATGAAATTGAACATAATTACATTGCAAAAATATGTTTACCAAATGTTGATCATTGTTCTTTTAAATGCAAATTACCATTGTTCTTTTAAATGCAAATTGTTTGTTGTATTTTATTTAGACTCCTCCTCAATTGTTCTATCAGTGTAGTCCCTTTGGTTCAGACTTAAGCAATTTCTTACCCCTCATATCGGGCAAATTCATAGGAGCTCCAAATCCTGGATTTGCATGGCTGTAGCTACAGTCACAGCATGCCTCTTTAATTCTCAGAAAGACTCTGGATTTTGCTTCTGTCTGTGTTCAAAGTGTAGTTTCAGAGCAGAAGGAAAATGCTAGGTGAAGATAATAGTGGAGGTAGTAGAGGAGGAAGGGTTTACAAAATAAGAGCATGTGCCAAAAATAACTGCTGGCAGTACTGGAGAAAATGTATTTTGAAATGTCGTGTAGGAGCATCCGTGCTTTAACAGGTGGTTATTGCTTGTGCCCACATGCAGTGTTCAAAATAACTGCAGTTTGTGCACTGAAGTTTTGTACACATTAGGTTGGTCAGGAGAGTGATTCAGTGACTTTGACTGTTTGCAGTTTAAACCAGCTTGTGCAGGTCTTATCCATTATATATTCATCTTTGTAAGGTGGTGGTGTATGAATTTTCAGGTAAAAATTAAATACACTCCACTTTCATTGTTTCATGAGATGTAAAGTGTTAAAGACACAGATTCTAAACTTTTCTAAAATATTTTCTGCTACTTATTGTTTAGCAATAACTAGATAAGTGTAGCTACTTTCACAATTTTACTTGACAATAGATTTTTTTTTTCTCTATTAGAATCATAGGCAAATAATACATTTCAGTTCAGGTAGAACACATGTTAATTTCAGAAGAGTTAGCAAGAATGCTCAGCATTTTAAGAAATCCTGAGTTCATACATTGAAAAATATTGCTGACTTCAGATAATTCTTACTTCAGTTACTCTAAAAGGTTATTGCTGAGAATAATAATTTTAATAGTCATATTCACTTTTCAATCATATTTAGGATAGCTATTGAAGTTAAACATTTTTTTCTGCTTCTTTAGGCAATGGACACTCAATTTATGAGTTTAAATGCAGTCATGCAATTTAAAATATCACTTCCTTTTACAGGAATTTACTTAATTTGGCTTTTTTTTCTGCTTTGAGAGGAAGATGCAGGTATAAAAATAGCAGAAAAAAATGGAGAAGTGAATCAGTTCTTACTCTAAAGTAGGCTCAAGGATTTTGAGTACTTGTTTGAAAGGTGCAAAGAGCAGTCCATAGTGAACAAAATCCTCTATGCTGAGATTGCCTCTGAGCTCTTGGGGATGTTTCTGACAGCTTAATTGTGTGCATGTTGTCATTAGTTGTTGAAATACAAAGCAGTAAGGCATGTGGCTAGAGAGAGTGGAGCTTTGAAGAGCTTCTGCCCCAGGTCTGTGCCCTGTGCATTGACACTGTAAGAAAGACTCAATTTGAATGCTAAAATGCATTGTAGTGCAGATGGAAACCAGACCACGTGGATCATCCCACTGATTTTAGCTTTGATTCTAGGGATGGCACTTGCAATTTCTTAGAAGCAGCCTGAGTTGCTGTATCTGAAATTATTCTTGAGCCACAGTGTCACTCAAAGCAGAGACTTCCTTGCAGTTTGAGACAATCCCCTCTCCTGATACATTTTATATCCAGATAAGTAAGACATGAGAGAGAAAATACTTTATTTTTATTATTTGTTCGTGAGGACTCTGAAAAAAGTCACTGAAGATTAATCACTTTCTATTCCACAGCCTCTTTTGAACTTGGGTTTTACTTCCTTACAATTTTGGTAATTGAATTTTGTGGACTAAGCTTCCAGCTTTGCTTTCACTCTGAGTATATCTCTCTGCAGGTTTTCTTGGCTAGGACATGATGAAATTAACCTTAGTTTGCTTTCCTCAAGTCTTGAAGTAGATGCTTTCTTTGTTAGCTGTAGCTGCCAAAATACATTATTATTTTCCTTTGATGTACTCTGTTCTGTAAGGCAGGAACAAACAGAACCATGCTCAAAAGGGAAGAGGACAGTTCTCTTGAAGAGGTGGAATTCTTTAAAAACAAGTTAGAAATAGACACTCCATCACTCCTGATCTGTGTCATAAATATCAGCTAGTTTCATGCATGTCTATCTGAGAGTTGAACTGCAAATTATTTTAGGCATGGTTTTCTTTTTTCTTTTTAATCAGTGTTGATATAATGAAGGAATACATGATAGGACTGAAAAGTAGCAGAACTAGTGCAAAATGTGTGTATTCAAACCATAATTATTTTTAAGATGTCAATAATATTGCCAATAAAATCATGGAAGATAACCAGATTTATCTGCAGTGGAGTGTGAGGAAATTGGCGCTACATTAATTTGCAGCAGCAGAGCAGGATGAGTAGATAATTTCTATGTATATATCACCATGCTGTGAGAAGAATACCCTGCCTTGCTCCTTCTTCTTTGAACCTCCCAAGGTCATGCTGCTTTCATGTGGGATCATGCCAAAGGCATTAGCTGTGCATTGTTGTTGCCATCCTCAATTTGGCTTAAAGCAAGGACTGTAGTCAAGGCTAAAGGCAGAATGACTTGCTAATTTTTATCTGAAGATCCAGACCTACCATATTGTTCCTACTTGAAGTGCTCTGGGAATGCTCAATGTAAAATAAATACAACTTTTTACTCAGGTAGGAAAGCCATTTAAAATCCAGGAGATGAATGGCTACTACAGGATGAAGCACTTAAGCTGTAGAGCAAATGACCATATCAAAGAAATTATTTGAAGGAAGTCAAAGGTAGGAAATGATAGATTTCTTTAGCTAGCAAAGGTGACTACCTGGAGGCACCTGGACTGAATTGATGTTGTTCAGATTCAGGAACGGGTCACACCTGCTCCTATTATCCTGCTCTTGGGTAGGCCAGTGGTTTTACACTTGTACAAGATAATAGGTCACCTGAATTAAGGGACAACAGGGAATTTTTGTCAAAAAGACCAGACTCAGCTCCTGAAAAACAGTTTCTCCATTTCATCAGTACCTAGGAACAGGAAGCAAAAATGTTTATTTTTGTATTGTCTTGAGACTTGAATATGTGGCTGAAGTACACTCTATCTTCCTTCTTAGACTTCACAGTTCAAGGAGGAAGGCTGATGGTTTTCTGGTGTCTGGAAACAGTGGGTTGTCCTGTGCTCAACAGACTGCTTTTTGACATCACAAAGTAGTGGGATGCAGCTGGGAAGTGAGCATTTGGGGAAGGGCCCCTGGATTCAAGTGGGCCAGGTCTTTTTTCTCTGTATTTGCCAAAGCATGTCTGTGTCAGGTAATGAGCAGAAGGAATTTGTTTGATACCACGTTGGAAGCTGAACCACAGAACCCATTTCTCTGAGAGAGCTGACCCACTGTGGTGTTGCTGTGTGCCAGATTACTCTGGGGTTGCTGGCTTTGTGCTTCTATAATACAGGGAATTGGGGAGGACTTGCTGTATTGGCCGGCAAAAAAGAAATTCATGTCTGAGTTAATGTGACACCTAATGGTTCTGGCTTGGCTGTTTTGCTGTTTTATTTTTTCTTTTTGGGGCGGGAGGGAGGTGGGTTAGGGTTGTTTTTTTTTTTGATTTTGTGTTTTTTTTGGTGTTTTTTTGTGACCTTTTTTCCTAGTGCATCTCTAATGCATTTCTTCTAGAGGAAAGTTACAGGATCTGTTACACTTACTCAGTGTTTAAGATTAGTTTTCAGTCAGTGGTTTTGAAGTTAGTCTCTTATAATTTAGGTCAGTGAACAGAGTGTATATACATTGACCTAACAGCTTTCTGAGCTTCCACTGATACTACAAATGTGATTTTCTAATGTTTGTTTAAATATTTCAGAAGAAGGGAGTGGAAGATACAATATAAATGGATAATTTAGGAGTAATTTATCATCTTTTGAAATAAAATGGATATTTACCATTTGAAGGTTATAATTTATTTGCTACTTAAGCCATCTCTAGTAGGAAGCTTCTAGTAAGAACAGGAAAAGAAAGGCTTCCAGCAACATGAAATTACCATGAAAATGTATGTGCTTTTAGTTAGAATTTTAGAAATTCTTGTTTACTTTTGTAATTCAAACATATATATTAAGTAACAGTTTAATTTCTTTAATTGTAAATGCAAGGAACTCTCTTTTCTCGTGTGTAATGGAAAGAATCACTTATGGAGACTGGATGCTGGTGAGAAACTTACACAGAGGTACTGGAACAGTAAATGTGTCTTTTTTTTTTTCTGGTGAGATATATTTGTAACCATATACAGTCTGTTGACCTGCTGAATATTTAAAAATTTTACAAATTGTGAGTTCTCAGTTGTCTTTAACTGAAATAAGTGATCTACTCCATAGAAATGCCTTTTTAGCTTAAAGAAAATATAGGAAGGCATGTGGCACATGTGTGAGGAAGAGAAATAGTCTGCTGCTTAGTAAAGACATCGTTGCTATCACCATACCTGGTTTTATTTAAAATAAGAAGCAACCAACTAATGCTAAATGTTGTCTCCTTCAGAAACCTGCAAGAAGGATTGTGCTTTGTCTGACAGTCAAAAAATCCAGACTCTATCAGAATAAGAATAAGTTTTTTTTAATTAAGTAGATTTTTGGTGAAGGTGCCCTTGATGGCAGTTGTATCCCACCTAAACCAACATACTGACTTTTTGGCTGCTTGTGTAGTCTTGGTGGTGGAAGCAAAGAGTACAAAAATAGGTAGAAGGGAGATAATAGAGTGGAGAGATTAGAAGAGATGAGGTAGCTGAAAAAAATGGGACTTGAAGTAACTCAGGGATGCCAGGGTCCCTGGTCAATACAAATGAATTGGTATTGTGTAGGCTATCACACAAAATTTGACTGCAAAGCTGTCCTTTTTTCACAACTAATACTGAAAAGAAGTCCACTGCAGAAAGGGTAAAAAAGAGTAGAACTAGTGAAAGAAAGACAAGTATCATTTTTTCTAAATTTTCCAACCATTCCAGCACAGATGGCTGTTTCCAAATGGTTTGCCTCTAAAATATTGCCTACTTCTATGCTAGCTAAATTTTTCAAATATTTTCTAACTTCAGAGCAGATTGCCATGATCCAAGTGGAAGGTAAGAAGAGAGAGCTAGCCTCAGTAATGTCTATTTCTGGAAAAATTGGCAACACATCAGCTGTACATAGATGGAAACAGATTTTACTGATTCTTTACTGACACCTGGTCAGTAAGGCAATTGAGCAGCTCCAGTTCCTGAACTGAAATAAACTTCACAAAATCTATTGTTTTTTTTCTTCACAATGTTATCAGTGTTACCTCAGTCTTATGAAACCCCATATTGCGTAAATTGTACCCAAGTAGTCCTTATATCACCTCATCTCTGTTAAAAAGAGGAATGTGACAATACTGCATCTGGGTCTATGTGTGTTCTATTGATTCTCTTGTCATCCGTGACCTAATTTGGAAAACCTCTTCAGGTCTGCATTGCAAATAGCTTGGTGCATATGGTTCTCCTCCCTCGTGTCTTAGTCATATGCGCACACGTGCTGTGTGGTGATAATACCAAATGATTAATATCTTTTGTTTTCTGCTTGAATGACAGCATGTTTTTTAATTTTTTTGATGTGCACAGATTACGCAGTCCTGTGACATTAAAGGAGCATGTTAAAGTCTCAAACAAAGCCCAGCAGGGCACTGGGACTTTTGAGCTGAACCAATAGAGACTGCTGTGGAGAGTTTGGGGTTGAAGAGGAGACAAAGTGGTTGAGACACCAATGGGCAGGACCAGTGGTAGTCAAGTCAGGGCTTCTAGCAGGAAAGCCCTGGCCTGTAGGTGCTACCTGCCCAGTGGAACACATACTGAATTGAGTAAGGAAAAAACATGAGGAAGTAGAAGGGTAAAGCATGACTGGGGTGGATGAATGGATTTTCAGAGCTGTATGTTATCTGACTCTGAGAAAGTGATGGTGTGTCATAAAAGTTAAATGAGTTTTTAAGTAGTTGGTTGTTGGACTTGAAAACATGAAGCTTACAGAGACACTAAGAACTCTCAACTGCCTTGGAACATAAGGATGCACAGAGCAGTAAGTCATTTTGGCATTTTCAAACATCTTCACATTTTAACAAAGGGATATTTGTGAGTATAATACCTATTTAAAAAATACTCTTAACAGTCTATTGCAGTTGGTGGATTCAGCATGAGTAAGCTGGAACATCTTGTACATGCCATTCGTATGAAAATCTGTGAGCACTTAATATAGCTTGCACAACTTAAGTTGCCAAGTGATGCAAAGCAGATGAGGCCCAGCATGATTATAGGATCCCAGATTGAGGTATTGGAATGATTAAAAAAATAATAATTTCTTTAGACTTACTGCATATCTTCAAGGCAAGAAATGCCAACCCACAGCAAGAAGTTTTGAACCTGTAAGACAGACAAATGGGCACACAGCTTTCTGGCTGAAATGTGTAAAACATGTTATTGGAGGATTGAGGAAAGATGTTTTAGGTTACAATTGCAGTCTTAGATATGAAAAACAGTTTCCAGACCAAAACTGGGTGAATGTATTTTTGGGGGAGGTATTTGTCAGTTAATAATGAACAGAAGGAGCAGGCTGATAAAAAGACAAGTACAGACTGCCTCTGCCTCAGGGAGAACAAACCTGGCTAACAATTCCAGACAGAAACTCCTCAAGAAGGGGTGTGGATGGTTTCTGATTTTTTTTTGTGTGAATGTAGGAATAATGGAGGTGAGATTGTAATGATAATTACAATAATTAATAAGAGATTATAATGATATAGAATAAAGAATTTAATGTTTCTAGGTCATGGCTGTCCACAGGTAAATTTGTATTTAATTGTTAGTAGGTATAATGCTGCTCTTATCTTGCATTTTCTTAACCACAATTACTCTTCCATATAGTATTATATGATATATTTGCATTTTGTAATATTCTTATTTTCTTCTAAGTTTTTTTTTTCCTCATTTCTCTTATATGGCATGTTTTCAACTAAAAACAGATATTAAAAAAAAGAGAAAGTGCATATGAAAACTTACATCAACTCAGGCTCACTGGAGGATGAGAGAACAAAATCTGATTCCTGAAGTGTTCCTGAATGTGATGTGAGTAAATGTAATAGACAGATGAGAAAAATTATACTGAAAAAAAGATGTATTAAATTCATGGTGATAAACCTGGCTGCATGTGTGGTTCTTTAGTAGCTCAGCAGAGATTCAGTTCTTCCTCCAGCCTAATCTAAGCACTAACTATGTGGGCTGGGAAATTTGACTGGGTCTGAGGTACATAAGTAGCTTTAAGTAGAGATACTAAGTATTCATCTTTATACAAAAATGTAACCTCTATCTTGTCCTTCCTAAAAAGAGGGGGAAAAAAGCTTCTGAACCAGTTTTTATATCAGAACTTAATAAGGGACAGTGAAAATGGATTCAGATACAAATTGTAAATGGGTCTGTTAATTGCATGAAACAGTGCTGAGACTAGCAATGTGCTTATCTGCTTGCCTGCATGGGGATTGGGAGGGTGGATTTGCAGAGACTTCAGATGCTCTGATCTTTTGTCTGCTGTTCTGCACTGTGTGGTGAGACACACTGTGGAACACATGGTGGTGCCTGAACTATGTGTGTGGAGCAGGACATACATGTGTGAGAGACATAGTCTGCTTTTGCTTTCCTTTGTTGCTTAGTCCTACCATTACAGCCCAAAACCCCAAGCAGCTCTTGATTGTTAGGATTTTTAATATGGTTTGCAGTGGAAGAGGGATTTGACAACCATCTTAAGCAGCTAAAAATGATGTGTCAGGTTCTATTTAAATGAAGACATTTAAATAGCTATTGCAGGGGACAGTTCTGTCCTTTGCTCCCATCTTCTCTTGCAAGGCAAGAGTCTTCCTTTGTTTGTCTATTTAGGCACGAGACTTTTTTCCTTTTCTGAAATCCCACATTTTAAAGACTCGTATTTAAAGAAGTACAAATACTATAATGGAAATAGCAATCCTTCACTCTGTTTCCATCACTGTGTGAGATTTCTTTTTAGGTTCCTCTAAAGTAATTGCACTAGGAGGGGGAAGGAAAGGGAGGATGCTTGTTGGTTCTCATTTGACTTCATTTGGGCTGACCAATAAATCAGCAGCTTCTGAGTTTTATCTTTTATTGTGAGAAAACTGCTATAGAGTGTCAAAGCACTGGTTGATGCTGCTGGGTTGTTCTTGGTTTTGGATTTTTGGTTGTTTTTTTTTTTTTTTTTCCATTAAAAATGTGTAAGGACATAGTTCCTGAGCTTAGGTGCACCTCAGAAGCAGCTCTGTGATTTGCTTCTGAACCAATTACAGTGCCCTGAGGAGTACACAGCAGGACTAATCAAACTGTGTGTACAGTTTGCATTCAGGTGTACAAAAACAAATGAGAAAATGTGGATAAGGTAGCTATTTCAGTAAATCTTTCTTCTAAATTTCTTATAATTTTAAAATACTCTGTTCAAAAATCAGTCAGCCCATCTGTAGGAGCTGAGTAAGACATGACTGTGTCCCATATATTTTAGTTTTATTAGGGAAGCAGAATACACCATGGGGCATCAGGAGCACATGGGCAAAACTGTATGCATGAAGCTAACAGCACTCAAGACTAAGACTGAAATCAACACTCATGGTTGAGACTGAAATTTCACAAGTGAGGAAGATTATTCACATATCTTCCTGAAGTAAATTTCCACTGGAAAAAGGAAATTCTCCCCAATACCTTTAGAGTATGCCTTCTCCCATTCCCCATCAAGATTATGAAAGAATTCTTACACAAGCTAGCTATCAGTGGTAGTAGCCTGCAACCATAGCTCAGTAATTGCAATTTCTGCCATCTGCTGTTTGTATACCAGAAAATTTCCTTGGGAAACTGTGTACCTGTTGAACAGCAATTAGTAGCTCTCACTTAAAATAATAATTTAAGTCTATATTTAGTTCCTGTTTTCCGCTTCTTTATGGATTTCTACTATGGTTGCCAGTGTAGAATTTTGTTTCATAATGTAATTTCTTTGGGTTGCTTAACAGACATTGGTCAGTTTAGCATCATAGAATCATTTAGATTGGAAAAGACTTTTAAGATCACCAAGTCCAACTATTAACCTAATACTACCAAATCCATTCATTAACCATGTCCCTAAGCACCACATCTACCCAATCCTTAAAAACATCCAGGGATGGTGACTCTCTGGGCAGCCTGTTCAAATGCCAGACCACCTTTTGGTAAATTAACTCTTCCGAATATCCAATCCAAAGCTCCCCTAGTGCAACTTGAGGCCATTTTCTCTTGTCCTATCAGTTGTCACTTGGGAGAAGAGACAGCCCCCATCTGTCTCCAGCCTCTTCTCCAAAAGTTGTGGAGAGCAACAAGGTCTACATCTTGTGGTGTAGCAGGTCCCTGACCATTTTCCCTTGGAGTATGGATTGTAAGGGCTTCCTTCTGCTCCCTGTTCCTGTCTTCCAGCTCAGGGAATGGGGTACCCAGAGAACTGGTTTTACTGCTAAAGACTGAGGCAAAGAAGGGTTTAAGTATCTCACCATTTTCCTCATCTGTTTTTTTTTTTTTTTTTTTTTTTTTTTTGTCAGTGTTTTATTCCTCACATCTCATAAAGGATGAAAATTCTCCTTAGCCTTTTTTTTTTTTTTTTTTGCTCTGGCACTTCTAATTTTCTTCCTGCATAATTTTATAATATCCTTGTAGTCCATCAGGATTGCATGCCCCTTTTTCATTGCTGCCTTCCTGAAGAATCAATAGTGGAGAGTAATCTGAGGGCTGTATCAGGGTAGGAAAATGTTTTCCTGACATCATGGAGGCAGCAGACTTCCCCAAAGATGTGGGTCCAGTGTGCCTTGGTGACTAAGTAGAATAAACAATGATAAAACAGCAGTAGGCATTAAGTAATTTTTCAAATTCAGAAGCTACTAAGTCAAGATAGCTGTAGAAAATCTAAAAGATGTCCCATCAGTAATGTGTAAATGTTAACAGTTGAACAAAGAGATTTATCTTGTGAAGTAATTATTTATCTTGTGAAGGAAGGATTGATTGTCTTGTGAAGGAAAGTATTTAATAAATTAGCATTTTATCTCTTCTTTTCCCAATCATTGTGATAAAAATAAGACATGAAAATAACTAACATACCATTGGTGTAAATATTAAAGGCTTTGAGGAGACTGTAGCACACTCAATCAAAACCTCTCATAACTCTTAAACTGGAGGCCTCAACATTGGTGGTACAAGGGGGGCCTGAAAGGAAGGTGGCACTTCTCAGTGGCACTTCCAGTATCATGTTTAAGGACATTATTGCAGGCCCTGCATCCAGCCCTGACTTCTTTGTTTGCAAATGAATTAAGGTGTAGAGTTGGTGTGTCTGGCCAATGGAAAATTTTGGAGTTGCAAAGAAAGTGTAGCTGGAGACTGGGATGCACCGTTTTTGGGATGCTCTTCAGTGTGGGGCTAAGGAGCGACTTGTGGTGGGTGATGTGAACTGGCCTGTGCACTGCACAGGTATTGGAGCATATTGTCTTCTCATCTGTGATCAGAATCTCTCATGAAGGGAACTACTTGGATTGCTCCAACCAGGAGTCTGTGTGCAAACTAGTATGTTTGCAGTGTGGACACTGAGAGGCCGAGGACTGTGCAGTGAAACAGAAAGGGAAATAATTTGGCTAGGTAGATGGGAATTGAGTGTTGGGGCTAGAAACTAGAATAAGGGCTTTCCCAGGTAGGCTGCTCCACAGCATGGCCAGGAACACTGGAAGTATAGTGTTTTCCGTGACATAAAGTCATGGATTCTTCAGATTTAGGATAATTTAATTCCTGAGGTTTTGGAGCTGCTTGGCTTCTGAGTTACCTGAACCCAGTGGAGTGAATGTGGTGTCCTAAAAGCAGCATGTACAAGGCTGGATACAGAAGAGTGCTGCTTAAATTTTACAGAAAATTCATGAAACCTGACACACTTCATACTAAAAAATCACTTATAAATTCTCTTTTTCCATTAAAAAGGTAGTTTCAGCAGAAAATTCTTAGCCACTTACAATATAAAAAAAAATACTACTATTCATGTTAATTAGGGTTAGATGATACAGAAACTAAGCTCCTCTCAAAAGGAAAGACTGTTTAGAGATAGAAATTATGTCAGTGCTTCTGTCCATGGGAATGAAAATTAACATTTGATCATAACTCATAATTTGGGTTTGTTTTTTTTCTATAATGGTATAAAATAATCACACTGACTCAGTCATCTTTCTTTGGAAGTTACAGATGAGATTTTAAAGCCATACATATAATGATTTATATGAATTACTGTGAATAACAAGAACTTCCTTTAAATCTGTCGAACTTAATTTTCTGCTCTGTGGAGCACAGCGATTGAGACAGTGAAGCTGAATGATGTTTTACACTGTGCATACTGCCAGCTGCCAAAAGCCTATGGCATTAGCTGAATCCACAGTAACCCCATGGACAAGTAGTCAAGAAGATGCAATGCATAATTCTCTCTCGGCTGTGCTTCCAAGGGAACTTCAGGCATCATTTTGCAGTGCCTACAATGGCAAAGCAGCAGCATTCTTGATGAACAGTTTGGCAGAGCTGTACCCAGCTATTTCAGATATTGGTGAATGCTGCTAAGTGGTTCAGGAGTCATACTTTCTTTGGACCTCTGTAACATCAGAATCATAACTAGGATCAGTATTGTATTTGATTGTAATCCAACTGTATCCCAAAGAGTGTATATAGCACAATATATTTTTAGATAAATGGTTAGTCAGTATTCAGATTCTCATAGGTTATTCTGTTGGGAAGAAAAAGTGATAAGATAATTGCTTATAATAGTCAGTGCATCTTCATTTGTTTGCAGAACAAATCTTCATAAAATTATATCTTCCTAAGTAAAAGAAGAATAGGAATAATAAAGGGAGTCTCTTTATTCTAAAAATTCTCCTTAGTGCCAAGAATATGCTTGAAATGCATTTTCTGAGCTTTCTTCTATGCTTGTATTGCTAGTGTTCCTCTGATTGTCGTTTGTTTCCCATTGCCTTTTTTGGCCACATCTGTGATGCTTTTGTCTTTGGTTTTACAATTTTTTTTTTTTTTTTTTTTTTTTTTTTACATATAATAGTACCAACAAAATTGCACCAGAGCATCATCTGCATGAATTAGAATGGTAATTTCTTCTGTTTCTATGGAACCTTAACTTCATGTTATGCTTACAGTGAATTCTTACTATTCCTCCAAAGCCACTGATTTTGGACTCAATATCTTTGATATCTAACTACTCTTGCTATTTGCTTTTAATGTACGGCAGATTCCTTTACAATTAAGGACAAAATTCAAAAGAGATTGATTGTGTCAGATTGCTAACACCAAATTCATATGTCCAGGATAATTCATAACATTCATCTTACAATCTTGGGGATTTTTTTCTTCTCCAAAACTTCCCATTTAAACATGAGTTTATCCTTGGGAGTCTGTAATTTTCACATTCTATGACTTCTCTTACAGACTTGGAGTATTGATGGAATGGATATGCCATTTTTCTGCAGGAGCTGTAGGAGGGAGCTGGGCTGTGTAACAGGTCTTCTTATGGCTTATCTGGGTTTGTAGGACATGAAGCCTGGGAGGTTGTCTTCTAATCAAGAAGACATTTTCCTAGTCGGTAATTTAATTCCTTTTTTCCGGAGCAAAGGTAACCTGAGGTTTTCTTTGAAGGTACTTTAGTACCTTTCATACATTATTGTGAAGTAATCAATACCATACTCTACTTTGCCATGTGATACTGGATTGCCACATGCCACTGGCAATCTGCTTTGCTAACCAAGTGTTTAGCTGTAATCTTCATTTAATCTGAGGAGAAAATTAACATTTGATTTTTCATTTCCACAGATTTAAAAAAAAGTTTCCCTCATATGCTGTACTAAAATAAATTTCAGATGAAATCTGAAAGTACTAGTGGACATAAGTGCAGCTTGTTTATGATATTTTTACTATTAACAAAGCAATTTAAGTCCCTCACTATTTAGGAATGGAAATATTTAGGTACATAATATGCTCTTTCCCTTTAACTACCAGTATCACAAAATATCTGTTGCAACCAAATATAAAGAATAATAGGGCAGAGTACTTCAGGGACAGCTGTAGATGCAGTTTTGGAAAATACAAAAATATATAAAACAAAAAAAAGTACTCCATATGTGTGACACCTCTGTTGAAAAGTAGCCACGCGTGTCGTCTCTCATACTCTGCATTTGTTACTCAAAGTAGAACAGACAGGTAATGTATTTCATTTTGTTTTACTGCAATCAGAAAGCAATATCATTTTTCTCGTCACACAACTAGCAGGGGAAGAATTAAGTTGTATGTAGCTGATTCGATTCTTAGTGACAGAGCTACAAAAGAAATACATTAATAAAACATTGTTATAAATGCAATAGCATCAAAGCTGCCTTTGTATAATGTAGAGGGGTTTGTATTGTTAAATTGTATAAAAATAATCTTTTAAAATCTTCTTTGAAAGCTGAATTTTGATAAAAAGACTGTTTTCTATTGTATTTTTAAACTGTTTACTTCTCCAAGACCAACATTTTGGATTATGCTTTGAGAAAAAAATGTATTTCTTTAAAGACATAGCAAAAAAAGAAATGACACAATAATTTATTTGTGAGTTATCTTTTTCAGAACAGTGGATTCTTTGGCTGCCTGGAGTGAAAATACTTGCTCCACAAATTTGTAGAGCAGATATGCTTTTTTTTTTTTTTTTTTGATATCTTGAGCAGTGGTTGGAGGTGAGCCCTCTCAGTGTGGTTTGAAAGAAAACTTAATATAGTTTATGCAGAAGTTCAGATCTCATAATCTCATTTTAATCCTGCCCCAGTCTCTCCTGTGTAGCTCTGGACTTGCTGCCTGACTTCTCGGTGCTTTCCTTTTTGATTTGTGTGCCTTTTCTTAAATTGTAGATTGTAGTATAGGATACATCAGCATGTAATATAATGCAGATCAGCACTCCTGTGGCTTAGGTGCTTCATGGGGCATGTAGTACATTTTTCAGGTGTGATTTTGCTAGGTGATTGTGCAGGGACTATTTTAAAAGGTGCTAGAAACTGGACTAAATATAATATAGCATCCACTGAAATGTGATAAAACCCTTCACACTATAAAACTGAGATAATCTCTGAGTTTCTTTCCTATTGCTACTGATCTTTTCCAAAATCAAACTTGTACCCATGTAAATTTAAATATACAGTATATTATATGTACACATTATACGTAGATGTGTGTATATATTGTTTCCTTACAGATAATTTATTTCAGTCTTTTATGTCACTTCTGCTTTTTAAATTACTCCCTGGATCCATTGCCACAGTTGGGGTTTTGGTGTAAGAGATGGGAAATATCCTGATGGAGATCTACAACATAGTTTAGTCAAAGCAATATGCTATGCAGCGTGTCTTCACTTTCCTAATGCCAGACTGGGAAAGTGCACAACTGGTCACTGTACTGCTATAACTCTCTGAGTGGGATGAAAAATGCAATTATCCATTGTTCTCCGGATAGACTCATAGAACGCTTTAGGTTGGAAAAGACCTCTAAGATCATTGAGTCCAACCATTAATCAGCACTATCAATGGAATGAAGTCCAATCTAAACCTCCTATGGTTCAACTTGAGGCCATTTTCTCTTGTACTGTCAATTGCTACTTGAGAGAAGATAATGACCCTCACCTGACTACAGCCTCCTTTCAGGTAGTTGTAGAGAGCAATAAGGTCTCCCCTGAGCCTACTGTCCTCCAATCTAAGTAACCTCAGTTCTCCCAGCTGCTCCTCATAGGCCTTGTGCTCCAGACCCTTCCACAGCTCCACTGCCCTTCTCTGGACACTCTCCAGTGCCACAATGTTTTTCTGGGAGTGAGGCACTGAAAACTGAACACTGAAAACTCACCAGTGCTGAGTACAAGGAGATGATCCCTGCCCTAGTCTTACTGACCACACTATTGCTGGTACAAGCCAGGATGCCAATGGCCTTCTTGGCCACCTGGGCACAGCTGGCTCATTTTCAGCTGCTGTTGACCAATACCTCCAGGTCCCTTTCTACCACACAGCTTTCCAGGCACTCTGCCCCAAGGCTGTAGTGCTGCATGGGGCAGTCATGACCAAAGTGCAGGACCTGGCATTTGGCCAAGCTAAACCTCATTCAACTGGCCTCAGCCCACTGATCCAACCAGTCCAGATCACTCTGTAGAGGCTTTCTACCCCCCTCAGATCAACACTCCTGCCCTGGTGGTGTGGGTGCACTCAAATCCCCTTGTCCGGGTAATCAATAAAGATATTAAACAGGCCAGGAGTGACCCCAGTACTGAGCTTTGGGAAACACCACTTGTGACTGGATGCCAGCTGGATGTAACTCTGTTCACCACCACTCTCTGGGCCCAACCATCAGCTGTTTGTTTACCCTGTGAATAGTGCCACCATCCAACTAATGAGCAGCCAGGTTCTCCATGATAATGTTGTGGGAGACAGTGGCAAAAATGTTATTAAAGTCCAAGTAAACAACATCCACAGCCCTTCCTTCACACACTGATCAGGTCACCCTGTAAAGCAGGGAGATCAGGTTGGCTAAGCAGGACCTGCCTTTCACAAACGCATCAGCAGTGCCTGATCCTGTGGCGGTTGGGATGGCACTCAGGATGTTCTGCTCCATGACCTTCTGGAAGAGAGGTCAGATTGACAGGCCTGTAGTTCCCTGGATCCTCCTTCTGGCCTTTTTCAAAGATGGGTGTCACAATGGCCAACCTTCAGTCAACTGGGACCTCCCCAGTCAGCCAGGTAAATGATGGAATGTGGCTTGGTAAACACTTCCACCAGCTCCCTCAGCATTCTTGGGTGTATCCTATCCAACCCCATGGGCTTGTGTGCCTAAGTGGTGTAGCAGGTCACTGACCATTTTCCCTTGGATTTTGGAGGCTTCATTCTGCTTCCCTCCCCATCTTACAGTACAGGGGGCTGGGTATCCAGACAAAACGCCTTATAATTAAAGACTGAGGAAAAGAAGGTATTAAATACCTCAGCCTTTCCCTCAAGCATTATTAAAAGCAAAATATAACACAGGCACTCCCACCCTGCACTGTGGTAAATGGTTTTATAACAGGGTTAAACATACTTATTTGTTCCTAACTCTAATTTATTCAGAGTAGGCCCAACACTGAAGCTGGGTTTTTTTTAGGGGAGCCTGAGTTTCATTTGCATTAATATACATTCACACTTCTCTCTGTCAGTAAAGAAATTCAGTACATAGGTGTGCTGACCCTAAACATGTATGAAGAAAGCCCTGTATAAATGCAAACAGGGTCCTATAGGTTTGATCTGGTGAAACGTTTGTATCTCAGGTATAACCTATGCCTCTTTTAGGGTAACATGAGATTGCTGTTCTTTGGTTTAGTAGATCGTCTATGATAAAGTCAAACTAAATATCCATGTTTTCATAGTACCATGTAGGTGATTTCTTTTTTCCTGGCATTCAGCTCCATGTCCTGTTTTCATTTTTAGTGTGATTTTTGGGGGGTTTTGTGACTTGCTACCATATAGCCTTCCTTATTTATGAAATGCCTCTGTCCATTGCAAAAAAGCCCCCATACTATGCTTTGAATTAAATGTGGGCTAGGAAGGAGAGTTATCTGAAATATTACAAAGTTCTTTTTCTCTAACTAAAATGATGCTAGCCTCATTTTAATGAAAAAGAATAATTTCTAAACTGAGCATTTATGTCCTCATAAATGGTAATGGGCAAGTTGTGAACAGCATATCAAAGTCTGTAGTGGTGATATTGTCAGGATCAATAAAGCCTCAACCAAAGCCATATCATATTTGATTTGATTGTCCTAAAATGTCATTAAAGAGCAATATAATTTTCTCTCTTTCTCCATTTTGTCACTTCTGTGGCAGAGATGGGTCTGAATAAAAGCTTTTTTAGCATTTTGTTAATCTAGCTTCATTTAGTGTTTCCAAAATTCAGTGCTTAAAACATCTTAACCACCTGTGTGTGTTTAATGGTGATGTCCACATGCTGGAGGAAATATGTTGTTCCAAGGCTGAGTGAAGAGACTTGTAATGCCCATAACCCAGAAACCTGAATTTGGCCATCTGCACAGGCCAAGGGCGCTCATCCTATCTGTTCCTGAAGACAGAATGGTGGGTGCTTGTCTAGGAGCAAAAGCTGCAGCTCCAGCTGGGGAGGTCTGCAACACCTATCCCAGTGGTACCTAAAGGGGGCCTACAAGAAAGCTGAAGAGGGACTTTTTACAAGGGCATGTAGTAAAAATTCCCATAGGACAAGGGGGAATGGGTTCAGACTGAAAGAGGATGGATTTCGATATAAGGAATAAATTCTTTACTGTGAGAATGATGAGGTACTGGGACAGATTGTCCAGAGAACCTGGGATGCCCCATCCCTGGCAGTGTGCAAAGCCAGGTTGAATGGGGCTTTGAGAAGCCTGGTCTTAGTGTAAGGTGCCCATGGTAGAGGGACTGGAACTGGATGACTAACTTTAAAGGTCCCTTCCACCCCAAATAATTCTTTGATTCTATTAATTTGGATGTCATTGGCTTTCTGCAGTTAAATGGGTAAATTCTGCACTTATTACCTAGAAAAAATACATAGCTGAAATATAATTATCATTGGAACAATGCTTATTTTCATTAGGAACATGGATAATGCAATCACAGAAAACCTGACAGATACTTTTCAATCTATTGCCATAAATGCAGAATTTGTGAGTTACTCATTAAGAGTAAGTTTAAAATTGTCAAAGTGGGTTATTTTTATGGGTGGGTTTGGATTGGTATGATGATTGCAGCTGAATTGTCAGTAAGAATGTCTGTGAATAAGATGATGGCATTTGATTTGCCTAGACTTAGAGCAGTACCTTTTTGCTGACACCTGCTTCATTATGAGAGAAGTTATAACTGTCACAGCTGCCGCAGATTTAGTTCTTGTTTTATTATTCATGCATTCTTAACTGAGCTTTTTTTCTCCTGGCCTGGTGGCTGCGAGGTGATAAATATGCAAGTGAATGTGGTCCTCTGAGGACAACGACTTGAATGCTCCCGTAGTTTAACTCTGCTTTTGTAGGAAGTTGCCAGTAATGGGTTGACAGTTTGTCCTTTCTGTATGTGGGGGGAAGTTTTGAGGCACAGCTTTCAATTACAGTGTTGACTTCAACAGATCTGCTGCTTCTTTGTAGCTGTTTTCAGATGCTCAGAGAAGGAGGCTAATTTGAAAGAGCATCAAACCTTGAAGTCCATGTACTTCCTCTGTACTCTTGCAGGTAGAATCAGCAGGGAGCAGAAGAGTAGTTGAAAATAAGTGTAGCTGGCAATGTCTTGAAAGTTTTATTGCTAGATAATTTTCCTTCATCTATCTGGCTATTAACACATACTGCTAAGCATACAACTCTATGGTTGATTTGAAAAACTATATTCTAGGTTTCTTTTGCTGACCCCAGTACGCTTTTGCTCTACATATGGCTGAAAGCTCAAAAAGAATGTGTAGATTGTATTGATTAAAAATGAATTGTGAAAAAATGTGTCAGCTTAGGAATTTCAAATACTGTGTCTCTGCTCATGCTTTTAGTCCCTGCTGCCTTTTTCTTTTCCTTGTTCCTCATTTCCTGCCTTTTGAGAGAGAGGGTGGAATATAATTAACAAGACTGAACAAGTTCTTGTAATTAAAAGCCTCAAATGTGAAACATACTTGATCAGTTCACTTCTTTGTTAGAGTTCAGTTCTGAAGCTGAAGCATCTGAGGTTACTCCTGCAAATTATCATTATGGCCAGCATTCAAAAAAGCATTTATAGTAGACAGTTCATGTATTTTCATAAATGTTCAATAACTGGTCTCCAGCATGGAAAAATCAACCAAGTATTCTAGTCCATCCTTCTTTGCCAGCCTGTTTCTTTTCATGGGAGTGCATTCACTTAAAATTATCTTTTAAAACTTACTTGCTATAGATAGTAGTCAGGAATCAAAGGTAAACTTGCTGTAACATTGTCTGAACTTGTTCCTGACAACAGAAAAATTAAATACTCTTTAAAGCTTGGTAGTCGTAATATGATTTCCATGAGCATATAATATCCATGAGCTGTAATATCATTTCCATGAGCATATCATCATGGAAGAAAAAGACACAGTGATATGCATTTTTGCATTTGGTTCAGCTGGTGGCTCTTTTTTTTGGTCACACTGTGGCCTTAATAAATGCAGGTTTTTGGTGAAGGCTAGTCTACTCCATCTTAATCACGAAAATGCTTTTAAAATTGAGACAAGTGTGATAGTTTGTCATGTATTTGTTGTAGAAATCACAATTAATAAATTGCTGATATGTATCTTGGTTTTGAGGATTAGTGGAAATTAGTTCTTCTCTGTATTTTTCTTGCTTTGGCATTAATGATTTTGGCTATTGGTATACTCAGTGAAGCTGAATAAAGAGGTAGCACTTAGCTCAAATGTTCTTGCCTCAACCTTGCAGTAATATTAAGTCAAAACAGCAAAGCCTTTGATGATTGCTTTGATGCTTTTGAAAGGAAATACTTTGACCTTATTTAGAAATACTTTGTTTTGCATCTATGCAAAATCCATTAGCTGCCATAGAACATCCAAAGTCCATTAAATCCATATTTTCCTCATTAAAAAAACTCCCAAAAACTTGGTAAATTTGAGACCTCACTGTGTAGTTTTCATGTAGTTAGCAAACTTGTAGAGAAGCTGGTTTCATTACTTTCCTCTTTTATGATCGTGTGCTTCTGCACTTGTATAAGAAGCATAATAAGAAAACAAGAAGCAAGGGGAAATGTAAATAGCCATAATATTCAAATATGTAAGCCTGTTTCACTGAGAAAACCTATTAGCAATTGTTGACTTCAGAAAGTGAATCAATTTATGAATCAATTTATGAAGTTTGCACTTCATCTCATTTCAGAAAGCTTTTGTCTCTTTCTGACTCCTCCTGATATTAATTCCTGATCAAATGTTTAGGTTGGCCTGATACTTTAGAAAAAATTAGAAAGATTTTCACAGCAATCCCCATTGTACTTTGTAGGGGAAAGTACTGGCTTTTATTTATAAACATGTTCTATAAACATGAATAAAATATTTATAAAAATTATAATAATTTATAATGCATTTACATGCTGTATAACCACTTGGAGGTAGGGTTATTTCCTGTCCTTAAGTCAGAAGAGGTATCTGCATATAGCTACAGAAAAAGAAACCTAGGCTTCCTTTTGCCTCAATTATCCTTCTAGCTACCAATTATTTCATTCTCTCATTCACTTATTTCAGGAAATTTCTACAGGTTCTGTTATGAGAAATCTGCTGGCACCAGGGGTGAGGGCTGCCCACTCATACATGGGAAGCTCAGTTTGTGGAAGGACACTGGGATTTTTAGGGTTGTGGTTTTTTTTTTTTTTTTTTTTTTTTTGTTTTTTTTTGTTTTTTTTTTTGTTACAAACCCCAGCCTATAAAAAATAAACCTGAATAATGCACTATCTTGGAAAAAATGGAAAGTTGGGAGCCTTGGGTTTGGAGTCTTTTTTCTCAGTGAGAAGACATTGGGATTTTTGCAGGAGTATTTTGGCACTAGTCATCAAAAATTATATATTTAATTTTAAAAAGCTTAAAAGGCTTGCAGACCTTATTGTGAAAATTTACAAAAAGTAATGTTTGTCTTTATTTGTGATTCTAGAGATAAGTTTATCATGGGCTATATTTTTATTTAGCCCAATTTATATAGATCACATCCATTTCTGTACATCCTCTTCATTGTTTATCCAAAGTTATTCAAACAGGTTATATAAAGTAGATGTCATTGTAAGCAGAAATAATCAGAACTGAGTGTTGCAAGAGGGATCATCAGCTAAAATGGACAAACTCCATTAGAGTGTTTTCTGTGGGAAAATGGATGACAGAACTTTCTCGTAATATAGGCTTGTGTGTCATATGTAACCCATAATACAATTTAAATCTCTTCTTGCAGATCTAAATATGATATAAATTATATTATTCTATTTAAAAACAAAGTATTTATTTTAGAGGTCTTGCAACTACCACCTCCTTTTTTCTTGATCTCATAAAAATAGATTTAAAGTCCTGGAGAGTCCAATACATGTTTCATGCTCTTAAAACAACAAAAGACCTGCTATTGGTGTACAGATGGCATCAAAAACTGCTAACAGCTTTCAAGATTCCTTCAAGGACAATTACTTCTAAGCCTTTATGAAAATAAGAAAAAGCAACTTTCTCAACACCATTTTTTCTGACTAATAATTAGAAGATTTAGAGCTGCCAGCCAGGTGGTTTTAGCTGTGACAGCTGGAAGTATAGCTTCTTTCTTAATTTTACTCTCTGCTAATCAAGAGTTTCTGAACCTCTTTGTAAATTGTGATTTTTTTTTCTTCTACAGAGTAAATGCTGCCTTATTTTCTCTTCTTTTTGTCCTTGTTCCCCTCCAGAGAAACAAAGCCTTAGCCATGAAGGAGAAAAAAAAAAGTTTTGTAGAATCTGTTTTTCTTTTTTTATGAAGTTTTGCTTTATGTTTCAAGTGAGCAATGTAAACCTCACCACATTTTCCTCCAAGCAAGTGGATACGCCTTAAAAGAACAGTAAAAACCCACTAACTTTGTTTGCTCCTTAAATTAAAAACAGAAATTCCCAATACCATTGCTTGCTAAAGAAAATGATAGTCTTAATGCAGAATTCTCTGGAGAAGAATCAGAGAAACCAAACTCTTCGAGGCAGATAGTCATGATACTTGACAAGCCAATAGAAAGTACCAATAAACTATGCTGTGATGGTAGAGTGAAAGTGTCCATTCAAGTTGTATGGTTAAAGTCAGTTTCTGTGAGCTGACTCTGGTCATTCACAAAGACAGTAAAACATTACAGAATCACAGAATGTCCTGAGTTGGAAGAGACCCATCAGGATCATCAAGTCCAGCTCCTGGCCCTGCACAGGACACCCCAAGAGTCACACCATGTGCTGAGAATGTTGTCCAAATGCTTCTCGAACCCTGTCAGGCTGGTGCTGTGACCCCTTCCCTGGGGAGCCTGTTCCAGTGCTCAGCCACCCTGTGGGTTAAAAATCTTTTCCTGATATCCAGCCTAAACCTGCCCTGACTCAGCTAATGGGGAATAAGACAGAACTCCATGTGACAAAGCTTCCCAAGTGAGTTTCAGTCCAGATCTGCACAAGAACATGACAAACCTTCATGCATTTAGTCTTGAATCACATTTGAATTACATCACAGATCAATGCTGCTCTTGTTTGTGAGTGCTGTGGAGAAGATTGCTAAGTATTCCTTTCTTATAGGAGAGATAAATCTACCAGTTTTTCAAACTGTTTATCAAGATCCCCTTCCAAACCATGCCTGATTTATCCTGGCACACCTGTAAACTTCCTCTCCATTGCATATGCCCAGCATGAGAAATACCACCTGCTTTTGCTCTGCACGGTTGTTGCCTTCACAGATTAATCATTCTGAGCAGCTGAGGTGCAACACTCGTGCACAAACCAGCCCTGTTGTGTGCCATGGGCTCGCCTGCAGTGCAGTACAACCTAGGATGTATGATAGCTGTTTTCCCTGATGCTGAGTGACAGTCACCGAAGTCAAGGGATAAATGAGTTCGAAGAGCCCTCAGTAAGAAGAGTCCATCTAGGGGCAGGTTTTATCTTGCTGCTGAAACAGCAGCATTGAGGCTCTCTTGTCTATCCCAGAGGATTGCCATTTATTGGCTGCATTGGTACGCCTCACTGGAGCAATGCTTTTGACCTTGATGCTCACAGCACTCACCTCCAGCAATTCCCTGCCAGCCAGGACCATTGCCTACTGCTCCCACTAGCTGCCTTCCCTGCCAGTTGTTCTTTCTTTGTCTGCTGCTTTGCTCCATCAGCCAGTCTGCCGTTATCTCCCCATCTGTTCATTTCCACTCTTGCTGCTCTCTCCTCCCCAGCCACATTTTCTCTGCAAGCCCTATAGGGTTTCAGTTCTTTTAGAAAGCATACACTTATATTGATCAATCCACCTGGAGCCTTCCTCCTTTTTTTTTTTTTTTTTTTTTTTTTTTTTTTAAGAAGAAAGGCTCAACTCCTTCTCATTATTCTTTTAGTATAAAAGATTTTTCCATCAAGGATGTAAGCTTCTGCATTCTTTTAGGGTAACTTATCCAGTCTAAAAACAGGTTAGCTCTTTATGCTTTCTTTATAAGTTTTCCCCAATTTACCATTTATTTATGCTTAACAGGAATCTTGCCAAGAGCTGCAAGAATTACCCAATCTATGTGTGAATCGAGTTTGATTAGCTGAAGCTTTTACTCAATTACAGGCAGCTTCCTTTACTGACCAAGGGCAGCACAGCCCTGGTGAACTCTCCACTGAAGTTTCCAGAGGAGAATCTCCAGCGGAGAATAGAAATTTACTTCATGTCTCCTGTGCAGAAGACTGATCGTACATCTCAGTGGGATGACTGATTTTTGTTATTTAAGAGTGGGACAACAGATAATGTACATTCATTTTGTGATAAATTGTAGTTAGGTCCTGTTTTGTGGAGTCTTCAACAGTTGAACTTTTGCTTAATTTCTGTCCTGAATTTGTGCAAATTAGCATTCCTGTATTTCTGCAGTGTGTTATTCTCATTTGTAAGAGAGCTGCAGCTTTCAGACAATTTCTCTGTTTATTTGAGCGCCTTTTGAATTATGTTCATGGCCTCCAAAATGCTTGTAATCCCTCCCAGCTTAGTGTGATCTCTGAATTTAATAAAATATACTCCTTGTTCCATCATCTAGCTCACTGATAAAAACAATAAGTAATACCACACTGTACATTGTCTCTTGTGAACTTCACCCAAGTAATCCTTGCATTTGTCAGTGGTTAGATGCTGTTATCAATAGCTGTAAGCCTGTTTTAATGTTGTTTGCCTTAGACCTCATCTCCTTTTTTGCCTGTGAGGACATAATTTAGTAACTGGCTTATTTATGCACATCATTTTTTAAACTTTAAGGTCCTTTCATTTTCAAGCATGTTGCTTCAGTATTTTGGAATAAAACTTGCACTCTTGGCTTTGGGGATTTTTTTTTTTTTTGGACTCCAGGATTCATCACCATACTTCTTTCCTTTTACTCCCAAGCTGATATTTTAGCGGATGTGCACTTGTGCTGGTTTGCAGCTGTAGGAACAAGGGTCTCATATGGCACAATGGAGTGCTTCCACCTGTTTGTGCCTTTGATTTCCTTTTAAAATGTAAATTTTTTCTATGTTTAGAAGAGCTGTTCAGTGCATCTTAGCAATTAAAGCTGACACGATTGTATGCAAGTGCCAGAAGAATTCTTTTTAATACACAGTAAATAATGTCAGTGTCAGATATAATAGGTGGGTATGGTGTGCTTGTCTGTGACATCCTTCTTATTTTGAGTCTAAGTGAAAATGAGATGTAGTGAACATATGATTGATGAATCTATTTTTTCTTCCTGTTGAGTAGCAGTTTTATTTAAAATTACTTAGTTGATTTTTTTTTTGTTCACATTTTCACCTGAAACTGAAAATTTTTCTTGTAAATTTTTCTGTTAGTGCTACCTGGAAACATAAAGTTCCTACAGCTGTTTGTAAGTATTTCTGCTACTGGGGAAACCCTGGAAAGAATTTTTTCTTAGAGCACTTGATACTCTCAGTCAATGTGCAATTCTTACTATCTCCGTTGAAGTGCTGTAGTGTTTCCCTTCACGTTTAGTCAGCTTCAATTGCTAAATACAGATATGGAATCGCTACTGCTCTTGCTCAGTTAGGGTGGATTATTTGGCATGGTAGTTTAAAGTGAATATTTCTTCACTCCATCAGGCACAGAGACTTTAGTGTTCCATGGCCATCTGTGGAAAATAAGGAATCAATCACCCTTTCCCAGGTGCAGCAGTGGGAGATACAACATGGTTCTTGGTCAGGAGTTGATATGTCTGTCACAATGGTGACAAGATTAAATTTGATCCAGATTTAATGCAAGCATGAAATTCTGCTCTCAGGAAACATGAGATTTATAAATGAATTATGGGAAATTAGTAGTTATGCAGCTGCAATAGCAGTGTGTATGTTTGGACCTCAAAATGAATGGATGTCTGGCAATGTGATGCAGTTACAAAAGAGGCAAATGTTACTCTCTGAAATGTGGGGAAGTAATTGGTCTACACAACTAGATAAATGTCACTCATGTCTCAGATGTACTGCTGTGCTTCACTCTGGACACTGCACTTTTCAGCAGGAACGTATTTTAGAAGGCAGGAACTTTTGTTAAGAGATCTAGAACTGTGTCTGTGGGGAAATTATTTATTTTAATTTTTTTTTATTTTTAAAAATAAGCTAATTGGGAAGTACAATCAATATCTGTTGTATAAGGTATTGCAAAAAGAGGGCAGGCTATGCTTGCAGTCTTCCTCATTGAAATATTCAAATATCACATTAGGAAAAAACACTTTCAGAGGTGGCCTATATGTATATATCCTTCATCCAAGCAAAACAGTAAGCCAGGGTTTTTGATATGCTTTCTATGATTTGCTTGTCACCCCTTTGTAGAAAATTTCCCCTTCTTTACTTTTGTGGGGACTCTATCTTTAAGCGTTTCCTAAGAAGAAAATATTTTCATCCTGTAATGAAAATTTCTTTAT
The DNA here is from genome assembly GCF_026979565.1 of Vidua chalybeata. Taxonomy (NCBI): domain Eukaryota; kingdom Metazoa; phylum Chordata; class Aves; order Passeriformes; family Viduidae; genus Vidua; species Vidua chalybeata. The sequence goes on from NC_071530.1 coordinate 103,869,657, forward strand.
TACGTTACAGCATATATGGAACCAGTTTTCCTGTTTTGAAACAGTCTTCTCTGTGGAGATTGCTGAGCTGCAGGTTTAGAGGAAAGCTGTGAAAAGTCCAGTATTTTTTCTCAGCAGAATGGGCAAAATATTAGGTCAGCTAATAAAGTTGCATTTCAGAGAGCATCCATGGACACTGGGAATGTGGATAGGAAGGACTTTCAGTAACATGGTACTAGGGTTATCTTTAATTACCTCTGAATGAGAGACAAAACTTTGTTTTATATTATCTGTTCTAGGAGTAGTGGAAGCTAAGCTAAAATGTATTTAATTCACCTTCCTGCTACTCAGTATTCACCATTTCTTTTCCTAGTTGCTTTGAAATAGGAGAAGGAATGAGACTTGCATGAAGTCTGAAGGAAGATACAAAACCAGCCAACTTAAATCCCAGATAATATTCCTGGAAAAATCTGGTGCCTCTCATAAACGACTCAATTCAACATTCTGCATCATTCACTATGCAAATGGTTGTATTGAACTGTTATATATTGCACTGTGGTTTTGAGCATTATCCGAGCTGAGAAGGAAACTGTCTCACAAAGCAGCAGACACTATCTCAGCTAAAGAATGAGGCTTTTTTTAATCCAGTACTGCTTCATAAAGCAAAATAGATTGGGCATCAATAAATTGAGCCAAAGAGGTAAAGGGGAAAATAATCACTTTCTGTACTGCATCCAAACATCTTTGATTGCTTAATGTCTGTCTTATTCAGGGCAATATGTTCCTTTCTGCTACAAGGCATGAAAGAAATCAAACAGAAATACCAGCTCTATCCAGATGATTAAGTTTGGTGAGGGAACAGAAGGCGTTCAGTGTTCTGTTATTCTTCTCAGGAATAGCAGGATTCACTCTATGTAGCACAATAGTATGGGATCCTCCATTTGCTTTTACTTGTTTTGTTCTGAGATGGGACAGAAGGGGGAAGAGAGGAGCCAAAGTGACCAGGTGGATGTGGAGAAATCAGTACTTTATTTGTTCGTATTTTTGACCAGGAACATGTGCAGTTGTTTTCCTCCCTGTCTGTGATAAACTCCCAAGTTTCCCGGGCATGGTATTTATGGATAGATTAGAGATATCCAGCTAAAAAAAACAGAAAAATGTTTTCTTCTAGTAATCATCATTTTCATGAGGCAATTGATAAGAATGTGCATTTTTCTGTAAGTATGCTCCTTAAGTCCTTGAAAAATTCTCTGCAGAGTTATAATGGTTTGGTGCAAACTGGTATCAACCATCACAAAACTTTTTCTGTTTTTCAGTCTAGAGATTCCTCAAATATAAATTGGGGTTGTTTTTAGCAGGTACATGTAATTTCTTGCATATTAGCATAGTATTTCTCAAAATACTTCCAATGGAGTAGCCTCAGTAAAGTTGAAATAAGAAGGTTAAAGCATAAGTTGTCGTTGCAAATTTACAACAGCTTGGTTGCAAAGTAATCTGGATGAATAGGGATAAAAAAACATTTGATGATATTATAGAGATATTGTAGAGATGTCTAGCTCTCTTGCAGGTTGTCACCTGCATGGTATAAAATCATTATCATTAAAGAATCCTGTTCTTGCTCCCTTGCTCTGTTTCAGATCACTTGCTTGAAGTGAGTCACCTGTACATTTTAGAGCTCTTGAAGAACACTTCCCATCCAGGATTTTCTGAAGAAATTTATTAAGTTGAAAGATCCTGGTGAAAAAAAATGGATGGAACTGGGCAGATTAGAGTTAGGGGCATGGGTGCATAAGGTGGGAAGGCAGTAGAGTGTCAGAAAAAAAACCCCTGCAATACAAGATGCTGATAAGAACAGGAGTGCAGATGGCCTGTTCAATGTCCTCCTCTTGGACTCATTATTCAAGTCAATAACCCTTCCTTTCTGGCAAGGAATTGTGAAACCTGTAAAGTCAAGCACTTGCAAATTAGGAATGCTGAGCATGTAGTTGAATCATATGGGATTAATTTAGGACCTTTGTACATACACATTATTATGCATCTGGTTAATTATATGCTTAGAGAGGCTCTCCTCCCTACTTTCCACAGAACCTTTGCTGGCTCAGAGCTGGATTTACTTTAGGACTGTATTTTGAGGTGTCAACTCATAGTAAAGTAGATGACTCCAAGAGGACTGTGTTTGTAACATGGCTTATTGGGATTCTGCTTTGCCTATGGCCCAGAATTCCTCTATGGTGCTGGAAAAATTATGTAGCCATAAAGATTCTCAAGCATAACTCCTCACACAGGGTTGCTTATTTCCTGACAGCTTTTTAATCAAGAACTGCAGCTTGATTAACTTAAGTTGGGAATATTTATATCTGTAGCTGAGGCCAATTTAATAGGAATTGTGGTCTGAAGGTGAAAAGTGCAATAAAACGTGAAGTAATCTGGAAGATTAGGCATAGGCTTCTCAAGTTTGGTTTCCCAAATGAAGCTGACACTTTTGATAATTCTTGTCTTAGTCTTTGTGCTTCTGTTCTCAATGTGTCGTGGACATGAAAGAAAATGTGCTCAATCAGTTGAAAACAATGAGGTAGACAAAAACATTCATTTGGGTATATATATGGCCTTAATTTCTATGTATATTTATTTGAAATATGGTTAGATCTCGTATTGTATTATATTATATTGGTCTTCACTGGTGACAATAGAAGAAAGAATTTTTAAGGATGGCTTAAGGAAAACAGGAGTCTTGCTTGTGGGTTGTTGGGGAGTTAAGGGTGAGAAGTGCTGCTTCTTTCTTTTCCTCTTCTTCCCCAGGAATGTCAGACAGAGGGAGAACAATGTAATAGAATTGCATAGGATAGAGATCCCTGGAAAGACTGAGTCAGGATGCTGTGGGCAGCAGAGGCCAAAGCGCTGTTGTTCTTAGACTGCAAAACCAGGGATGAGATGCGTAATTGTTCAAAAGACAATGGAAATGCACAGAATAGGAGCCTATCTGATGTAAATTACTGGTGTTTTTTGGGAGTACTAACCTCTTCATATTGATTGTTCTTTGGTTTTGTTTGCTTTACTCCCCTCTCCCACAGCTTGCAGAATGCTTGCAGAGGAAAGAAGCTACATGGAAACATGTAGATTCAGTGAAAAGGCACTTTATTTTTTGTTTAACTGCCTTGAAAAGTTATTTTGTATGAAGAGCAACAGTTGAAATAAAGAAAACAAAGTGTGGGCAAACCTTGGGTTTTCCTCCCATGAGTTATAGGTACTCATCTCTCTACCTAATTTTTCAAAGTTCAGTGTTACACCTCCTGGACACCATGTTCATGTGCCTTTGCAAGGATGAGCTGATGCCAGGATTCCCAGGGTGGGATGCTTTTTGTTGTTGACCAAAAGTGAGCATCAGCAAAGAAGTCATAGTCTAATGCACTTAGAATAATATATTTGATTTAACTATGTCGTGCTTATTTAAAATACTTATTAATTACATTTCAAATACTTCTTCTGACTTGCTAACTTGTTTTTAATTAAATCCTTGTTAAGTTGATTGACTTAATTGAAAAAAATGCAACACCCTGATGAGAACTGGGTTATTTTGAATCTAGTTAACCTTCAAATGAAAGTGGGATTTTTTCTGCAGTATAATTACAATTGAGATTAGCTTATTATGCACATAATGAGTGACCTTTCATCTTGTCCAAGGTAAATAAATACGCAGAGGCATTTGCTGCAAGAGTAGAAAGTAGGCAAGTTCTAATATAAGATGCAAACTTACTGTTTGTTTTGTCTTCTGGGGCTCTCCTTTGTTCAGAGAGACTTGCTATTTTTATCACTTAAGTTCTGAAAGACATGAGTCAGAAGAGAGGCCCTCATGTCAGGTGCTATGCAGAACCTTGGAAAGAATAAATGGATTCAGCTACTAAATCAGGCTTCATTTTTGACTGTAACTTGTGTTTTCTAGCCTGCCTCTGGATGTCCTTGGGCTGCTACATGTTGAATAAAAATGAAGCTTCAAAACTGTAGTTTCTCTCTCTTTCTCCTTCTATCAGACTTGTCAGTTCTCTTTAAAAAAACATGATGAAAAGCCCTAGTGGTTGTTGTGTAGGCCTCAAGTGCAGAATCATTCCCGTCAAGGCTTCACTTTGTTCACTTTGTTTTTCAAGACCTCATTCATTGGGAATATTTCTGTTAATTGTATTGTTGTATATCCTCATACTTCATTTAAGTGCTGATATGAGATACAGAACTGCTGTGTTTTAATGAGTATGATAATGACTTGAGATATAGCATACACATAGAGGAAACAGAGATGAAAAATATAATTATACTTTAATTGACAATATCTGTGTAATATAAAGCATATAGTTAACATCATAATCTAGCAAACAGCATCAAAATGTAAAGAATCCTGAATTTGCATCATGAGTAAGTCACGTGTTGTGTTCCTGGATATGTCACACAGTGGCTCTATGCATTGTTTTCATCAGCTATAAAAAAGGGAATAGCCATTCTTAGTTACTTCTGCAAAGTACAGTTAAAACTTATATCTAAATATCTTGGTGCTATTTTTTCCATTATTATGGTTACATGATGTAAAGTACTGAAGGTAAAAGCCAAAGTGGTCTCCTTTGCTGAGTTTTGTTAGTACCAGTGTCATCAAGACCCATTTCCCACCAACATCTGAGGAAAGGACAGTGGGATTTTATGGTCAGCAAAATAGTACCTTATAGTAAATTAAGTAAATAAATAGTACAAAATAGTACATTATAGTAAATTCCATAACAGCCTTCATCAGTTTGCCTGGAGACCTTCTTAAAAATGCACAATAAAATCCTGCAATACATGCATTATTTCCTCAAAACTAATAAGACAGGTTTAAAATTAACAGTTAAACTGAGACCCCATTAGAGGCAAAATTTATGTTTTACATTAGGTGGCTGTACCAAGTCTTTCCTTTGTTAGGTGTGAGGTTGCATGAACCACTGTATGTATTGCGTCTTCCTGATCAGGAAACCACTGCTTGAGCATATTTAAGGTTCAGAATACATTGATTTGTGATGGTAATGGAATGCTGATTTAGGCCACGTTCTGGGGAAGTCAAAAATATTTCATTCATTTGATCCAGGTGCAGACTGTAGATGAGAGAAGGGAGATGAAACTGGATTCCATAGAAAACATCTTCACATGGGCTTTTCCTCAAATTCAAAAACAAGAATTGTAGGAGGTAATATTTTCCTTTTATATTTTAACAGCGTAACAGTGGTCCCACACACACTAGAAATCATTGCTGTTGTCACCTGTCACTGCTAATCAGGCTTTCAGTATGAGCTGGTATTAAGTTGTTCAGATATCTTTCAAAGTCAGATAAAAAAGATACTAGGTGCTGATTAGTTTATGGAATGACTAAGTCCATAAGTGTTGGTTTGTCTACAAGAAGGATTTAATAATATGAAAGTCAAAATTGATGATTTTGCAATGCAAGGAATCATGCTTTTTTGCTTCAGTTGTCTTTGGCCAATATTTTCAATAATCTGACGCTGCCCTCCTCTCCCAGAATGATTGCTGTTTTCGTCTTTTACTTAGCCCATTGCCTTACTGAGTTGTTTTTTTTTTCAAATAAATTGTAAACAAGCACTTAAAAAGGCAAAATAAAGACCTTACTATTGTCTGATATGCATCACGATGTTGCAAAACTAACAGCAATCCAAGTCATCAGTTACTCATGTCCATAAGATACCAGTTAGAATTCCAAACAGGAAATAAAAATATGACAAATTCTTAGTAGCAGCAGAGAGGGCAGAGGCATCTGAAGAGCCAGACCAGGACAATGTGCTGTCCTACATTGAGGCAAACAGCTGTCATGTAAAAACTTCAAAATCTGACTCTGAACTTGATTACCATGGAGATTTCCTTGGGTTTACTAACTTTACATTGACACCAGGTTGTACCACACTAAAGGAATTTTATGTAAATATGGCACAGTTGAGGCGGGAACCCAAGCACGAGTACCAAAATCTGGCTCTGGTGACTCACACATGAGCATACATTAGGAAAGTTCCTCATCGTAAGTGTTATGTTTGAATGGCTTGAAGAAGACAGCTGATAACTGAAGCCTAGAAATTACTACTGGTTTCCCAACCTGAGCTAAATAGTCAGGCAGCTGGCAAAAGTAAGCTTTCCACATGGATAAGCTACTTATATGGACCTTAAAAAGGTTAAAACACCCTGTTACTTTTTCATCATACCTGCAACAGCCAACTCTTTTCTCCCTCTTGAGTTTTTTTTTCCTTGTTGTTTGTTTGTTTGTTTTTCTTGTTTTTTTTAATTAAAGGTTTTCAGCTCTTTTGAAAGACTGAAAATCAGTTTGCAGTTGTTCAGGGCTTCTGAGTACCACTGCACAGTGCTGTCACCAGTAGTGGCTGAAAATTATTGACACTTAACTGCTCTTGGGAAGGCTGCTTGGTGACATGTTTGGCAACCATTGCACTAGCCTCAACATTTCCAGGAGGGTCCTGTGCCACCCACTGTCAGCATTTTAGAGGAGGTGTCGTGGTTTGACATGGAAGTGAATTTTTTCCAGGAAGTTGGGTCAAACCAATCAGTGGTCAGGTTTGGATATTGGCACCTGGAGTGACCACTGAAAGTATGGACACGCCTCTGAGAACACAGGGGGTTAAAAGCAAGAACTCCCAGGGGAACTGTCTCTTTTGGTTCCGTTCGTCAGAGAGTGCAGACTCCCCCCCTGCCCAGCTACAGGCTGGGTGGGGGACGGGAAGCCATGTGGCCTTGTCCAGGTAGGCCGAGGGGCTGAGGGTCTGGAACCAAGCCAGCTCCTGTGGATGGAAGGGTGGAGAGGAGCGGAGATGCCTTTGTTCCCCCCCCCCCCCCACCAAGAGGGAAAGAGACAGAGAGCCTGGCGGCACCTGGAAATTTGCCGGCAGAGGAGAAGGAGAAGGGGGGGACTGTCCAGTGTGGGAGGCGGTGGAACACCGGACTGAGATATCAGCCGTCCAAGGAGTCTGAACTTTTAACCCTTTCCAGGAAATGAGGGCTTTTTAAAAGTATTACTCCTCCTTGATTTGTAGTGGAAGAGAGATAGTCCAGGACTTGAGATGTTAGAAGAAGAAATATTTAGGTGGGAGGAGATGATGAAGTAGCTTTTGGCTGGACTTTTCTTGTTAGCCATAGACTGAACCAAAATTTTCTGCAATAGAGACTGCATTTTAGGGGGATGCAGTGGTGACCCAGGGAGACCTGTTTCAGCTTCGAACAGCACAAGAATGGCGAGAAACGAAGAAAGCTGAAGAGGGAATGGTGATGCCCTCTGTCTTCGGGAAGAAGATGAGTCCTGTTTTTGCACCCCTCGGCCCCAGGGGAAAATGGGGGGGACTGTAGTCCCAAGATGAGAAGCTGAACTGTTGTATTTTTGGGTCTGTGGCAAAGCATCCTTAAAGGAGCCCTATGAGCAGTCTGTCCATGCACGGTGGTGAGAGCACTGTGACATGGAAAGGAGAGTGTCACACTGGCAGATTTTTTTTCCGGGCGGTTGCCATGTGTGACAGGGAAACACAGGGGGGCAGCTGTGTTTCCTGGGGGGCCTGTGGTGCAAGAGAGACTTCTCTCTCCCTTGATAGTTTAAGTATAGATTACCTGAAGAGTGGTAATTTGATCAAGAATCCCGGGTGATGTTTCATAGCTGGGTGGTTTTGGCATTGGGAGGAGGAGGGGTGGTTTAAAAGGTCTTCATCCTGGATTTAGTTTATGTGTTTTCTGTATTAGTAGTAGTTTAATAAAGTTTTTTTCCTTTGTTATTAAGCTTAGGCCTGCTCTGCTCTGTTCCTGATAACATCTCACAGCATTTATTTAGAAAAGGTGCATTTTCATAGGGACGCTGGCATTGCGCCAGTGTCCAACCATGACAGGAGGTCAGTACCAAGTGGTATGGTAAGGAGTAAGGTTGCTTCTGGGTAAGGGATGAGATGTGTTTCACAGTTGGTTTGAAAAAGCTCCCACTGCATCTGGCTGGGAAGTAATTTGTTTTGAGGATCTCTACAGCCTCCGGGTTTCTGTGACTGTCAGTCTAATGCTGTAAATTTATACTCAGTGTTCAGTGTTCTCTCAGAAGTCAATTATATAATTTAGTGAATTACTTTTTATAATACTTTTTTAATAATGTGGTAAGTGGTGGTAATTTATATTGTTAAGAAAAAAATAGGGCCTTCAAATCTAAAAGGTAAATTAGAAATGAGAAGGATGGAGCTCCTAAAATTTTGCATATTTTTATTCCACTCAATTCTCAAGTTAATATCTATGAGTACTGTTGTAGCAACAGATAAATATTATTATTTTAATTCCTCTAATGTAGGCAATCAACTAAAATATTATACTTGTCAGTTTGTCCTTGGTCTCTCTACAGGGCTTTTATTTAAGTTTTCTTGCTCCCTATTAACTTGGTTCTACTTGGTTGAAGCTTTGAAGAGATGAAATTTCCTTTCTCTGGCAAAGAATAAGATCAAAGATACGGTAGCTTGAGGCGTTGATATTTTCTTAATTGGAGAAATTTTTTTGTTCTCCTTCATGTAGAAATTAAAGTACAGCTTTTTTCCCCAGTCCTCTTGTTCTTTCTCACCAAGATGATCAATTACGAGTGTTATTTGTGAGGCTTTGGACCCTGTGGTTTTGGAATGTGGTCTCATCTTTTTCTTCTATAAAATCTTTTGTCAAGAGCCTCTGGGGAGGAAGCAGAGACTCTTTTGTTTCCATCACAGCATTGGAGGTTGTGCTATTGTGATTTTCCTTCAGAAAAGGAAGTTTCTTCTGCATAGGTGTATTCAGCTGGGAAATGTTGCTGGACATTACATAGTATTTTGCTCTTCAAGTTATTCTTTAATTAACAAGAGTTAACCTATATAATTTATGTAAGTTTTATATTTATAGGCTAAAAATTAACCTATTCCTATTCTGTCAGAATCTTCTTTTTAAGTTTCAATATCTGCCAATATTTTTTCATAGCTGAGGTCCAGTATATTCCAGTTTACAGTCACAAGACAGCATGTTTTTATTTGCTCTGAACTCCCATCAAATTCAGAATGTTATGATTTTGATACACTTCAAGTATTTTGATTAAAAGAGTCAATGCATGGTCAGATTTGTCCACGGTTGTTTCTTAGATGAATGCACTGAAACAGAGTTGTGATTTCCCAAGTGCTGTCGTGGTCAGGCAGCAACCTTTCAAACAAAGGCTACATGCTCCCCTAGAGTTTCTGTGTGGTGTTGGGCTGGTAAGTTAATATTTCTGTGTTTGAAGTCTGCTTCTCTAACAGGGGAGCCAAAGCCTTCCTTATTCTCTTGTTCACTGAGAATGTATAGATTTAACAACTTTTGTTCAGTCTGTAGTAAGGTTGTTCTCCATCTTACCTGGAGAAGTTAAGCAAATGAAAGTTTTAATTTGCAATGTGTAAGTAATACCTGTTATGGTGTTGTCAAACATAGACCTCTAGAAATGCTACCAAATTCTGTGTCTCAATGCTTTTTAATACATACAGCCTAAGAAAGAGATTATTTATTCTGGCTCTCAGGCAATTTCCAATTGTATGGATGCCCAAGTTGCTTTGGGAGGGAGACACTTCCACGTTACTCATCTGTAGCTTATTTTATTCATTATAGAGGTCACTTAGTGACCTCTCCTGCAGACTGGTAGCACAGTGGCAATAACTCAATCTGTATAAAAGTTGCTGATGCATTTTGCAGATATTGACTTGGCTCCCTTTTATCAAGAACCCAAATGATCACTTTGTTTTGTGGAGAAGAAAATGTCACTATTTGAACTACATTGTTTAGCATTGAACATACTGTGCCCATTCATTTTTATGCTCCTTGGGGGAGAGGTGCTTCATTGCTCAGTATCTTATCTATTGCTTTAACACTCCATACATAAATGAGAGGAGCTACAGCAGGTCTGTGTGTCCTTTATTAAAAAAACCCTTGTGTTTCTGAGGACCCTGGACTACCTCATTCCAGTAGGATTTACCTGTGATGTCAAGGCCTTAAGATAGTAGAGGTCACTACATTTTAGCTACTCAGTTGAGCATTCTTTTAGGTCACCTTTCAAGTATATATTATTTAGTTCCTACAGACATTTATTATACATGTAAATATAAGGATGCCTTAAGATCAAAGCTGGATCATAAAGTCACAGATAAAAATATGTTGTTGGAATTATTTAAGTTTATGCAGGAAAGAAATAAGCTTTTTCCCTGTCTTTAATTCTGCTTTGTTTACTTTGTTTTCCTTGTGACAAATTTTTGATCCTTGTTTCTGTGAACATAAAGGACATGCCTATAAGTCCCTCCAATGTGAAATTAGCTATGTTTTCCTTCTTTTTGAAAAAGATACAGTCACTCTTAGGTGATGCTGCCTTTGATAGCTTCTGTGAGCCAAGACCTGTTTGCAGAGGTAGAAGAAAAGTGCAAGGGCAAGATGCGCTGTGGAACGTTGCCATGATAATCCACTTCTCAGTGAGCACTCAGACAGAAGTGTTCTGTATGAGTGTCTTTGAAAGACAGACCTGAAATATGGATGTTTGGTCACATAAGCCTAGCTAGGGTATAAGTATAATAAGGATCAATTCAGTATTCACCGGAAAGTGGATTAGATTGGTTTTGGCTTTGGCTTGGTGAAAAAGTAAAAGCCTTGGTAGCAGAGCAGTCAGCAAGTACATGGATTTAAGTAATTTTTCTCCAGAATGATAAGTGATAACTGCAAAAGTCTCTACTGTCACTAATTTCCAGTAAAATGGGAAGGAATGAGGACTGAAAGATCTTATACTGATTTTGTTTTTAAAAATGTATCAGCTCAAACATAGCTTTGTGATATTCTGGACACACCAAATGAATAGCAAATTTTTAAAGAGGAAATTCAACTTTTCCTCTCCCTCTGCTTTGCTCTCTGATTTTCCAAAGAGAACATTTTAATCACTCAGTTATGTATACAGGTCATTCTTTCAAAGGAGAAAACAATTATTCAAAGAAAAAAACCCCACAGACTAAAACTGATACTGTATTTACTGACTTTGCTAAGTGTATATATTAGCATGCTGCTTATGAGGGAAAAGTGTCAATCAAATGGGTAGAGGTCTTTTAGTTTGAGAGTTCCTGAGTAGCTTAGGTAAGCTTTGAAACCAAATGTAATCATTTATTAACTCTGCATGATCTCTGTTCTTCAATCTAGAATTTGATCTCACAGTTGCACCTCCTCCACTGTTCTGAATTACAATGAAAAAAATGAGGCCAAAGTGGTTTGTTTGGAGTTTTTTTTCTGGGCAGCATGATACTGTCCAATGCTTGAGTGTGGAGAGCATTGAGAGGACTCTGGGTGGGCAGCTACAATTTACCCAGGCATGAACCCACAGTTCAGTGGGGCTTGGTTTTGATTTTTTTTTCATTTGTTTCTGTATCTTGGTTTTTTAGAGACAATCCAAATAATCTAAGCTCTCTTAGAGACAATTCAGATAATCTAAGCTCTCAGCATTTTTCACTGGGAAGTTTTTCAGATATCAAGTAATTATTTTCTTCCTTGCTATAGCTCTCAAAGGTTTTTAGTTTTCTTCTGTTTGAAGCAGCAGGTAAGGCACTCTTACCTAGCAAGGGCCCAGGTGTTCTGCACAGGGAAGGTGCCATCTTACTACATCCAAATTCAAAACAGGTATCTTAGTTTCAAAATCACTCTGTTGGATAGTTTAATGCAATAGCTAAAAACATAGCCAAAAATAAAGTTGAAGCTTCTTTTTTTTTTCTTTTTTTTTAAGTCAAAGGTGTCAGAAGAAAAGTCAGCTCTGGAATTTAGGTTTCCAAATGAGCCTTAAATTCTAGTTCTTGTTTGTAGAAGGACTTCAAATCTCAGTGGATATAGTGCATTTTTAAAAATAATATGGTCATTACAGCTGCTTCACCTTTTAGTCAGACTCTTTAGTTAGGATGTGACTTCCCTGAAGGATATCTTACAGAATAAGGACTTGCCTTCCTGTAGCCTTTCAGAAGCACCCATTGCTCACAATCATTTAAGGACGATTAAAGATGTTCGAGGTGTCTATCTGGAAGAAGACTTCTCAGCATTTCACAGTCATGTATACATAATATTTCAAGAAAATTCTCTGGAGTTTGTTTAAGCTGAACTCAATTATATAGTAGTATTTTATGTATTTTCAATTTTTTTTATAGTGAGATTTTACATTTAAGCTGCATTTAATTTGTTGTACAATCCTTCAGTAGTGGGAGATTTCAGGAAAATTCCTGTATGGTGGGCCTGTTGTTACACAACACACTTCTCAAGCAGTGATTTCCTTATCCAGTGATGTAAAGGAGTAAGTGAGGATGAAAGGACAAAATGGTGGGCTTCTTCTTAGGAGAAATTTATTCTAGCAGAATTTTAAAATGTAATGCACTAGGCAGAAAGCCTTAGTTCTGGCTTTTTGCTGTGATGATTAATGAGATTGATGAAAAGTTTTCCAGTTTCTCTTCTTCATCACAATATATTATTCACTCTCGCCAGATTATGCAAGCAGAATGTGGAAAAACAGCAGAGGCTTAGCTACATTTCACTGCTAATGTTGCTCCAGCACATCTGGCTTATTTGCTTTTAAAACTTTTGGTAAAATTTTCTGCAACTTAACAATGGAGATTTGTTTTGCTTTAAAATCGGGGAATATTTAGGGCTACCTAGTATCTAAATTCACTCTCCAGTGACGTATGTTAATGGCATGGTTTTGTCTTAAACTGTTTAACTATGTTTGCAAACTGATGCTTGAATACAGGCCTCAGCTGGTATTCTAAGACCATTATTTTTAGCTAAAATGTGGTTACTATGTGTGTATAATATAGCATATATTTTATAGCATACACATTTCTCTGTGAATTATTAGTTACACTAGGATTCTGCAGTGGCCATAGTTTCTCATCCCATTTTACATATTCTCTGATTACTTTGGGATTTCTTTTGTAGCTCAGCATAACTTTGTTGAATTGCTGTTATGCCTTAAATTACATGAAATATAGATTACAACTCTGAATATATTCTCAGAACTACTTTATGCCACGTACGTTCCTTTTCCTGTTTATGAAAAGGCACTGAAATAGGATTACTTGGAAATGAAGTTTGATGAGGACTGTACTTTCTGAGCTACAAAGCTGTTAACAGGACAAGGAGGAATGGCTTTAAACTTAAAAAGGGCAGATTTTAAATTAGATAATTAGTATGAAATTCTTTACTCTGTGGGTGGTGAGGGACTGGAAAAGGTTGCCCAGAGAAGCTGTGGATGTCCCATCCCTGGAAATGTTCAAGGATAGGCTGGATGGAGCTTTGAGCAGCCTGGTCTAGTGGATGCTGTCCCTGCCCATGGCAGGGAGCTTGGAACTAGGGGACCTCTGGAACAGGTTGCCTTTAGAGGTTGTAGAGTCTTCCTCACTGGAAGACATAGAAGAATTGTCTGGACACAATCCCATGCAATGTAGCGGGGAGGATGGAACAGATGACTCACTGTGGTCCCTTCCAACCTGATTTGTTCTGTGATTCTCTGGTCTTTAAGGTCCCTGCCAACCCAACAAATCCATGATTCTATGAAACAAATGCAAAATGGTCTAGCTACCAGTAAAATATGATTAACATTTAATTTTTAATTTTACTTATTTTTATGGTGCAAAATGCGAAGTTGTAGGAAGGTTCAACGTTTCTTCTGTGTTGATATTAGAAATACATTTTAGTCCACTAATTTTATGAGATTGTGTGCCTTGTAGAGAAATACTAGTAGTTTTCCCAGAATAGAATGAGCCTGAGATTGTCTCTCACTTAATGCTAGGACAAGCTATTGCACAGCTGGAACAGTGTCAGAAGGTCAAGACTAAGGAGTGACAGCTATCAAGACAGATTTATCTAGGTCATTTGCTATCATTCAGCTGTCTGTTTACAGCTGTGCACCAGGGAAGTCATAATAATAGAAATAATGTTCCTTGGAATACTACTTCAATTAGGTTATGTTTATTCAAGCAGCTGATTGCATTATCAAAATCATATTTAGAAGAACTTAAAAGTACACAGGAAAACAGAGAGCTGTGTAACATACATCAAAATCTGCCATAATTAGAACATTTGTTCATGTCAAACATGATAAATTGTTAAACTATTAACAAATAAACATTTTCTTATCAAGAAAATGCATTATTCTCTTTTTTTTCTCTGGGAAAGAAAGAGGTGGAAATTTTACTCTGCTTTCTTGTGCAGGTTGTATTGCTTCTTTAAAGCCACACAGTGTCTTTACCCATCTGTTTTCAGATAATTGTTAGAGGACAAAGGAATGGCTCAGGAGTTCAGGCTCAGTAAGTAGCAATGATATAGCAGTAAACGTCAAAGGCAACTAAAGCTTCTTTCTGCAATCATACTGCTGTGAAGTAACGGTTTGCCAGGTTTTATTTATGTTTCCCAGAAAGACAGCGAGCTCTAATGCCTCAGATTGTGGGACTTTTTTCAGTAGTGCCTTACTGTCCACAAGATTAATGAAATTTTTAGCTAGGTGCAAACAACCCATTTGACAAAGTTTTGAAATTCCAAACTTGTGTTCCATTTTAAGCTCTTGTTTCAACACCCTCAACTCTTTCCACCAAGGAAACAAATTCTCTAAGAAATGCTAAAGGGTTCCAAGCAAAATAGTTCTCAGTATTGCATGGGGATATCAGTGTTACCTGGTGTTATACTGTTAGTGATAATTACACTGCATTTCAAATTGGCTTTTGGCTGATTATGCCTTTCAAGTGGCTTTGCCTACAGCCTCTGGTAGGTTGTTTACTTTCTGTGAATTTTTCCATCTAATTTTTAATTTTTTATAGTCTTGGCTTCTTTAATATCTTATGAGTTCCTTGACTGACATGTACAATCTCTGCAAATTTTGTTCCTTTGGTTAATTTTAAACCTTCTCATTGATCATAAGACAGCACCAAATTTATGAGTTATAGAAGAGAATAATGGCTCTTTGGCCATCTTTTTTGAGTTTCTAGTGGTATGCAGATCATTAAGCAGTATACAAAAAGAAGACTACAGTTTTACAGATTGCCTCATCCATGCATATATCTATACTAGTACTTTATAGAGTATCTATATAACTACATATATCTATACTAGTACTGTATATATATTTATATAGTACTTTATACATACTAGTACTTTATATGCTAATGGAAAAAAGTCTTATTTTACAGAGAAAGCATATTCCAGAAGTTCATTCCAAATATGATCTTGATTTAGTCAAGCTGTTTTGTTTTTCTGTGCCAGAGCTTCTTAACTGGTTTATTGCCTCCCTCACCTTTATCAACTTTCTAAAAGCAATGTTTTATTATACCTATTGGTGCAGAGAATATCAAAAGAATATTTCAACTCAATCTAAGGTGTTTGTAATAAAAAAAAACACAGCAATAAAGATGATTTCCAAGAAAATATGTGAAGCAATTAAATCACTCTTTCTACCAAGCGAAGTTGTTAGAAAGGTTCTGCAAGGGCATATGACACCACGTATGTCCCCCTTCTCTCACTATTAGGAAAGAAATCTATAGCTTTGAAACCTTAAAATTCCATCAGATGGCCATAATTTGCTGATTCACTTGTAATTCTTGTCTATCTCTATCTTTCAGGAGAATTTCACCTTGGGCCTGCAAGTTGACAATATGCAAAACCTGCATATTCTGTATAATCACACTTCCCTGTTGCTTTCTCAGCTCCCTCTTTTGTGTTCTTCCTTACTTCAGGTGTTGAAACAGCTTTAATTGATGATTTTTAAAGTCGTGGTCTATGGGCCTCAGAGGGTTTTCTACTAAGGAGCTTTTGAAGGTGACAAGGAAACACAGAATCATATATTTATATAACTCTGTATGTGACATTTTAAAAAATATTCGAACATTAGCTAAAAATTTTAGATGTTTACCCTGTGAGAAACTGTTGGGAGCAACATTTTCAGGTTGTAAAATTCAATGTAGAGGAGCATCTCACCTGCCTTTTGGCTGACTGGGGAAGGTCATTGCTCTTCCTTAACTCAGCAGTGATCAGCCCCTGACTCTTGCTGTGGGGAAGGGAATAATGACTCTTTACGTGCTATTATCTGCCATGAGCAACTGGAGAGAGTGGGAGTGAAAGCATTTTGGCTGCACCCCACTGTCTGTTGGGAGGGGGAGTGACTGAGATCACAGAGTGAAATGAATCCTGTGAAAAAGGGAAATGCAGCCAGCTCATCCCAGTTCACCTCACAGTGCAGATATAGATGCAGATTTAACAAAATGCTTGATCACTTCCTCTCTTTGAGAAGATGTAGGTTTTTGCTCACCTGAAACAGGTTGCAAAGTATTTGCTCAATATTGGCTTTTCCAATGGCTTGTCTGTTCTTCTTAAACTACTGATAGTTTAAAATGCATTCAAATATGCATTTGAATTTGAGATGTGAAAAATAATGGGGGGAAATTGGTAATATGCAGCACCAGAAGAGGAGTGGAGTCAGTCAATACTGGTTTTAGAATGGAGCACATGCAGTCCATGCTAAGTTGGTTTTCCAGCACTTGGAAACTTGTTACTATCCTGACAGACTCCAAAATAGATCCTTCACATTTGCAGGATGAAGAAGGTGTAAAATCTCAGAATGAGGGAAAGAAAAAGACAATGTGTGAAAGGAAGAAGGGAAAAAAAAAAAAAAAACAAAGAATGTTCTTCAGAATGCATATTTCATATAAGAATCTGTATTTAATCAAAAGAGAGACTTCTGTTAGCAATAAAGACTTAATCCACTTCCTTACTAGATGCTAACTTTAGCAACTTATTATCAGAACATACATTCTTTATTTAAGTATTGGAAAGCTTCATTAAATTGTACTGTAAAGCACCATATAAATAGAGCTTTTCATGGCATCCATTTACTACTATCCTTGGACCAAAGTGACTCATTTGGTGTTGGGAGACAGTTAACAGCGCTGTATCCTAGACAGTAATATGCACTCATGAGATTTTAAAGATCAAACCAGAAAGTTTAAAATGTATATTTATGATAAAATGAACCTTTATAGCAACAAATACATATCTAACTTATTATCTCTTTTGTTGTGTGCTTGGAGACCTCTGAAAGTTTTCTGTTTTGAAAGTGAGACATACATATTTCAGTTACAACAAAACACTACACAAGCAAAGGTAGAGGATTCAGTGGTAGAGATTGTAGGTCCATCCATGTTTTACACAAGTATTGCTCCTTTTCTACCCATTTCATAGCAACCCACAGTTCAGACTGGACGTCAGGCTTATATCTCAGTCTGTGGTTTTCTTCTGATATTGTTCAGTGCATTGTTATGATATAAATAAATTGGGGGACTTAATAAAATAGTAATATCCATTTTTTTCAGTGTGAAAGTGAAAATTAATGGTTAAAGACAGAGATCATGAGCCACAATTCTTGGTTCTATTCTGGGCTCTGAGCTGACTCACTACATAATCTTACTCAAGTCATTTAAATTCAGGTGAAATAGTCTCCACTGAGCTGATAAGATAATGCAGGCTTCAGCCTTTCTTCCTTGGTGGATTTTTCTATACAATTCTGCCCCTCTGTAATCAGCATAAATTTAATAATGTTTTGTTCCACAGAATTCTTGTAATATGTGTTTAATAAATTTGTTTATTTATCTTTAAATCCTTTATTGAAAGATACTTTTTTTTTTTCTGATAGAAGTAGGCATGTAAATATTAGCCTGTTCTGTGGAGATATGTTTTCTAAAATGATCCTCTTCTACATCCAGACAAAATGACCTTTCAAAAAGCAGTGACACCCATAATTGCCCATCAGTAGAGTTGCCACCTGGAGATCTGCCTCATTCTCAGATTTCTGCAGTGAGCTAAATGATTATTTGTGATACACAAGTCAGACCACAGAATATTTGCTCTCCACTGGGAAGTGTAACTCTGTCACTGATGTGTGAAAACACAAGAGATTTTTGCTTTTAATCCAGTATATGAACTGGAAATCAAAATACTGACCACTTTTGCCAAGCAGATTTGTTTTTCAGCTATGCCCAGCTGACTGAGTAGAGTAAGAAATTATGACTCAGAATGACTTCACATGACCACACATCCTAGCAGTGGGAATGGCAGCATCAAACAGTGGTGATTCATTCCCTCGGCACTGAAATTGCCAGCGTTCAGAGGAAAAGGATCACTTTTGAACAAAGAAATGTCTTATCCCACAGAGATTTCAGACATTATAGAGTTATTAATCAGGGCAGTCATCCTGAAAGTAGATTTAACTGCAGGATTTCATGTAGAGGAAAACCAGAACTACAGTAGGAAGTGATTGAGGGCTCAAAGCAATGGATAGAATTGCATATTTTAAGGACTCCTTAAATTACACCTGGGGAAAGGTTCACTCTGTGCATGCCAATGAAATTATTCCTGTTTGTGTGGTTCACAGTTTTCTTTGGACGGCAACTACCTAGTAAGGTAATTGCAGCTGGTTGTAAAACAGGAAGACAACCAGTTTAATTTGCTCTGTTTTCCACTTCAGTATCACCTCAGGCTGTTTCTTTGCTATATCTCATATGCAAAGCCAAGTCAGCCTCATCATTAGTGAGATGGGGGACCTCAAAGGGAATTTGTGATCTGGCAGGTAAATACAGTGGTGATTTTTTGTTTTTTTGCCTGCTAGCAGTCCTTCTTTGTACCCAATACAGCAGCATGAGCTGGGAATTAAGGATTTTATAGCACTGAAGCAGCTATTGTCTTTATGAATCATAAAGCTGAGGTGCTCTTCTCCTATGGCTACTGCAAAACAATTCAGATAATTTGGAACACTCTGGTTCAGCTTCCCCTCTTTTCCGAAAATGCCTGAAGTAGGGCAAGTAAAATTCCTACCTTGCCATCTGGATGCTGTTGTAGTTCAGCTGAGGAAAAAGTAGTTTTGCAGAGATCAAAATGGTTGTTTAGTTTTAAAGGGACATCTGGCACACAAGGACGACATAAAAGTTGGATCAGGTAGCTGAAGACCTTGCCCCATTTAGTTTGGAATATTTCTAAAGGTGCAGGTTCTACAATCTCTCAAAATATCTCAGTTCAGGGTTTGGCCACTTTGATGGTCAAAGAGGTGATTACTATCACTTGGTCTGCAAATGCTCCAAGTAGAAGAGAGTTGCTTTGCCTTTTCCCAACTAAACCTTGTTTTCATACTATCTCCTACCTGCAGATGAAGTAAAGTGTAGCTTTAGGCACCTCCAGATTGACAGTACTGAAGTTTTTTGAAGTCCAGCAAGTCAGGGTTTCCCTCTCTGAAAATTTTCAGGTGTCCAGAATATTAACTGAGTTACTAAGATCTGTGTTCAGTGGAGCCTGTCATCAGTGGTTCGGTAAGTTTAATGAAGACTTTGCTTCCCAGAATGGAAGGATGGTGGGTGTACTGAAAACAGATCTTTATTCTGATGAAATAAATAGGGGCGAGCAGAAATTACAGAAATTCTGAAATAGATTATTGGAAGCTTAGAGGTCTTGGCAGTGCAATTAAAGCTTTGAGAGGTGTACATTTAGAAAATTCATCCTGAAACTCATTTGTATTTATCACAGTTTATAAAATTGCAGTTTACACTGAATTGCATTTCTGGTACTTCTTGAAAGGCATGTGGTTTCACCATTTACTGATATCTTAGGAATTTCTTTTTACTTTCTTTATGTCTTTATATTTGTAAAAAGTTTTGTGAAGCATAGTCATTTTGATTTGGTAGCTCTTTTAGCACCCATTCTGCACAAAGTATATGTGTCTGCACGATGTAGGAAATAGTAGCTAATCAAGCATTTTATACTTTCTTAGACAATATCACAAAATTTTATTCACTTTAGAGTCTTTATGTACTTGACTAGAATCTCTTTGGGCTTGGATATTATATTACTTTCCTCTTTCTGTTTCCTTAGGTGATGGAACTTGGGTAATGAAATTCTAACCTTGCATAGATGGGCATGATTTCTGCCAAGTATCTAAAAGACATGCATGAAAAATTGTTCCAAATATGTCATGGTATTAATTTTTATTTAAAGTCAGAAATATTTCCATCCTTAGTAATGTGTTATACTTGAAAACTCCTGTTTCATTTACCACTATAAAATCCTGTGTCAAGCAGTCTAAATTCTTGGTGTACTAGTTTCAGCAAGTCAGAAGCCAGTATTTTATTAACAACCATGACATTTGTTGCTCAGGGAGAAGTTTTTTATTTGATCTTAAAGGAATATTCTGTGATAAGTCCACGTTATCATGGACCTCATTTTGTCTCCCACTGACATGGATATCTATTCTTCCTGTGATGTTATAGTGGAGATTGACATCTTGTAGCACTACATCTAATGAAAGACTTCAGAATTAAGAAATAAGTATAGTTCTGCAAGAATACAGTTTCAAGTAGTCTTTCCTTCTCAGTGCATATATTTGTAAAACTGAAGTTGAATCTGTGGATACATGTTAGCTGAAAACTTCATAAACTATTTTCTGCAGTATTTAATGGGCAAGTTTTGCTAATCTCAGCACCAAATTGTCATTTACCTGACATTCACCTGCTTTTCTGATTTACATTTTTCTCCTGAACTCTTTTACCTCTAACACACCTCATTTAGACTAGCTGTCTGTTAGAAATGTATTTCAGACTGGTCACATATGCTACTGAGAGTAAACACAACTTTTCCATTTTGTGTTATCTTCCTTCTGTGATCATGGAATAATACATGCTGTATCCTCGGCTCCTTGGAAGATATGTGAAATCTCACTAAATTCTTCTGCTACATTTGTATTGACCCACAAATGAGATGCACTATGAAAGGAGTTACCTGCTGAGAAATTCCTATTGGAATCAGCTGCTGTACAACTGTTTATACTGAAGTTGTTTTGTATATCTGTGTTTTTATTCAGTCTTATTTCTGAGCATATGCAGCATATTCCCTCTCCATAAATAATGATCAGTTTCACTTACTGCATAATGGAGAGATGGGAACACCTTCCTGATTTTCCCACTGGGGCCTCTCGCATTTCTAAACCTGCAGAAAGGAAACTATCTTTGGTAATCAGATGTATATGCCCAATGGTATAAAGGGAAAGACAGTCTAAATCTGTCTCAGTTTTTGCAGCAGCTGAAAAATTGTTATTGTACATTAATTATGGCCTAGATCACAGGAGGATGTAGGAGATAATTTATGTGGAGGAAATTGTTAATGCTTTACTGAAAAAGGAAAAAAAAATCCCAGTTTTTTAACTATAAAACTTTCTGCACCTGGGTTTTCAACCTGGCTTTCTTGAAAATCCATCTGTGCATGTCTGCACTTTCTTTTCTCTGAGTTGCTTTTATCGCTTTTACCCATCTACCCTTCTTGGCACTTGTTAGCTCATGGTAAGGTCAACAAAGCAAAGTGATATTTCATTTGTTTTGCTGAATTCTTATTCACAGAGGTTTCAAATTCATTTTGTTGATATGTTTTTGGGAAATTTCATGTCTGAAGAGAGTTAAACAGAGCTGAAACATTTATGGGTGCCTCAATTCAGTCAGGACAGAAGTTGTGTAAAATGCAATTCAAATAGCACATTTGTAAATAATGTTGGTTTGCCATATTTCCTATAAAATGTTGCATTCTTTTTAACTGATATCACTCAAACAGGATACCTGATGACAATGCAGCTGCCTTTGTATTATTCAGTGGTCTTTTTTTCCTTTTCTTTTTCCTTTTTTTTACTGTACAGCAAAAAAGATAATCTGTGTTTTTTTCAGTGAAAATATGTTATTTTTGAGGTTAGGGATATCTTTATCTTATTCCTCACAGACTACTTCAAAACTTCTCTTCATATAAAGATACTGTACTATTTTTGCAACTTATCAGTTATTTTATGAGGAAAAAGTAATGTTCAATTTGTAATAATGGCAATACTTAGTGAAGTCCTCTGATTTTGGAAGATATCCCCTTGGTTTACTGGGAGATGGCTGGTTGCATTTCCAGCTTGTTCTCTGAGATACAGAGTTCACATTAAATGGACGTGACACTTGGGGACATGGTTTAGTGGTGCACAGTGCTAGATTTATGCTTGGACTCAAGGATCTTAAAGGTCTTTTCCAACCTAAGTGGTCCTATAATTATATTTTCATGAACATAGTCATTACTTTCATTATACTTTATTTGCAAATAGGTAAACATATCTGGGGAAGTTGAGGACAGGCAAATAGTTGTGGGACAGTGGCCTTCCCTTTAATTTTGGGAAAAAAATGGTGGAAGTAAAGCATAGAGAGTGCTCCCTCAGGGGAAGAAAGACCTTGACTTTTGTTTATTTTTAATGGAAATGGCATTAGCATAAGATCCTGATATTTAGAACAAACACACTTTGGGGTTTCCTTCCTTTTCAAAAGCAGAGAGGAAAATTCTTCCCATTTGTGCTTTCTCTTTTATGCCTACACAAAACCAAACTTTTCTCTTTTCCTAACTTTTTAACCTAATTTTTTATTAAATTCTTCTTCATGTTTCTATTATTTCTTAATTGTTTCTTCTTCTTTGAGCTATAATTAATCCTCAGTATAAGAACATATTACTTTGTGTTGCTGGATGTCACTATTTGACATTATCTCAACCCGTCTTTTCCTTTCTTTCTTTAGTCCAATAAGTGTTAACAAATCCTAAAAATCTGACAAGAATCTAAAATGTCTAAATGGTACATTTATTGTAAGCCACGTTGGATAGGCCAGCATCACAGCAAAAAGAGAGTAAAACAGGTCACTTGATGACTGAAATGAGAAAGGGAGAAATAAATATATCCACTGTTTACTTGCTTTTGCTTTGGAGTGTGTGGTATTAGGTAGAGGATATGGATTTTATTTGTTGTGTCATTATTTAAATAAGCAGTTATTTCAGAAACAACTATACATCTTTATATGAAACTTTAGTTAATTAAATGCTTTGCAATACCTGATGTCTTCACAATTTTGAGTGGTTGGTGATTCATAGTTATCTAATTTCACTGTTATTTTCTAAACCCAATTCTGTCTTATTTTGCTGTGTGCACTGAAGGCCATGTCTAGGCCCCTTCACTTGTGATTCTTTCCATATTCAGCAACCCTGCTATTCCTTTTCTTTTGGGAGCTTTTAAGATTGACTGGTTATGCAATTATTAATTGCAAGTCCAAAGACTAGTATCTGCTCACTTCACTCCTAAATCCTAAAGACGGTTTCTAAGATTTTAGAATTTTCTTCATAGTTGTACATGTTGTCTCCAATCCTTTAAATTCATCTCTCTTACTAGTAAATTATTCTAATAATAAAAGTGCCTTTTCAGCAAATTGCTTGTTGACAAAATGCTCACATTGGGTATGTTTAACCAGGGCTTCTCTCAAAGAAGTTTGAGGCATTTTTAAAACAAGTGAAATTACCTTCTCAGTCAGTACTTGGGTGGATCACTGTGCCCTGGCAGTTGTCTGCTCTGACCTGGTTCTGGATATCTCTGGTTACCTCACTGGCACAGTAGGCAGAACGAGTTGTTACTTGGCAGTGTGCTTCAGAAAATGTTATATGCAGTAGAAGCAGTTGTGCAGACATGGTAGATTCTTGTTTCAGTCAGAGTTACTGTGTATGATTTGTTTTTACCTGCATCTCCTACTTTGCTAAGTATTCAGGAACACATTGTGCTCATTTAGTGAAACTGTCCCAGATTACTGATATTTTGGGCTAAGGCCAATAGTACGAGACTCAACAAGGCCAAGTGCCGGGTCCTGCACTTGGGTCACAACAACCCCATGCAGTGCTACAGCCTTGGGAAGAGTGGTTGGAAAGCTGCCCAGTGGAAAAGGACCTGACAGTGTTGGATGACAGCAACCAAACACAAGCCAGTGTGTGCCCAGGTGGCCAAGAAGGCCAATGGCATCCTGGCCTGGATCAGCAACAGTGTGGCCAGCAGGACCAGGGCAGTGATTGTGCCCTTGCACTCGGCCCTGATGAGGCTGCACCTTGAGTGCTGTGTTCAGTTTCGTGTCCCTCACTACAAGAAAGACATTGAGGTGCTGGAGTGTGTCCAGAGAAGGGCAGCAGAGCTACTGCAGAGTCTGGAGCACAAGACCTGTGAGAGGCAGCTGAGAGATCTGGGTGTGTTTAGTCTGTAGAAAGAGAGGCTCAGAGAAGACCCTCTCTCTCTCTACAAGTACCTGACAAGAGGTTGTAGAAAGGTGGGAGTCAGTCTCTTCTCCCATGTAACAGGCAATGGGACCAGAGGAAATGGCCTCAAGTAGTGCGAAGGAAAGCTTAGGTTGGCCTCAAGGAAAGTATCTTAATGGAGAGGAATGTCAAATACTGGAACAGCCTGTCCAGGGAAGTTGTGAAGTAACCATCCCTGGAGGTATTTTAAAAACATGTGGCACCTGGGGACATGGTTTAGTAGTGGACTCAGCACTGTTAGGTTAACATCTTTTATAATATAAAAAAAAAATTATTCTATATGTACTTGTTTAAAATGAAATTTCATTAATCCATAGTATTTTGTTCTCCTCAGCTAAATTTATATTTATTTGTTTGTTTGGTTTTTTTTCTCCTTGGCAGCCTAAAGCATCACAAGGGCCATATTGTTCAGGATTTCAGAGAGCAATCGTTTATCTTTGTGGATACAAGTAAACGGACAATGGTGTCCCGACCATCTGCTCAAGCTGCTTGAGAACAGTCTTCTGTGCAAATGGCATGAAAGGTAATTTAACCTCAGAAGGTGCTCACAGAGCTCCAGTTCTGTTTACCATTGTGTCTTTGCCAGTCTAAAAATAAATCATGCTGAACAAAAACATCCTTTTTTTCTTTCCAATTTAAAAAATAGATCATCATCAGAGCTAATTTCAGCTAATTTCACCACCAAGGGGTTGTTTTTCTTTTCTAGTGTTTTTTTAAAATAGTAGATAGGTTTCCTGGGATAAATGGTATCTGTCTTATAATTGTGTTTGTTGCTGTAGGAGTCTGTTGTTTTTCAGAGTACAAAATAGGGTATAATCATGGAGTGGTACTCAGTGCTGAGTGATACACACTTTCAACATATCAACTCTAATTCTGCCATGACCCCTTGTTATTTTGTTTTGCCAGCCACTGTGTTTAATTGAGGAAGGCAGAACTGCTAGTAAGCAAGTTTTTATTTGCAGAGGGGTATCCTGTCCTGAAAATTAAGAGTGTCTTTTCTGGATGCCCTCTTTCAAAGCCTCACTTGAAGTAGTTTCAGTCTCTGGTCCCATTGAAACTCTGAAAAGATTTGAAGTTTCACTGCCAGTAAAAACCTCATATATATATATATATATATATATATATATATATATATATATATATAATAGCCAAATGAGGGAAAAGCAGTTACTTTCTCAAATTCAATACATATTTTAGGCGACAAAAGAAGGGCTTGACATTCATCTCATTGTCAAGGGTTTTGCAGTTCCTGCTGGCTATGGTGGTTACTCTCAGGACTAGCAAAAGCAGCTTCTAGGTGCTGCCCCACAGCTTGAAGAGCTGTATTATCTTCTGCCTTCTGCTGTGCTCATTTCTTCTGTTCAGTGCTACAAATAAAGCAGTTTCTGGCTCCTCCATGCTCTCCTAGTACTGCATTCCTCCTGCTTTGTGGGAGGTCAGACTGGTCCATGATGTGACTTCTGGCAAAGTCTGGAGGTCAGATCAGACCTTGTAGAGCATGTTCTCTGGGATGCTGTTGCTGCACAGTCATCTTGCATGCTGCTGTGGGAGGAGAAGTAGAAAATGCATTTTCCTGGCTGCTTTGTGAGATAACTTGTTTTGAGGGCACGTGGGAATGTCAGCAGCAAAAGAAGGTAGATAAAATCTGTATTCAAGAATCAAACTTGGATTAAACAAAAAATGACAATGGTGTGTCTGTGAGAAGAGAAGTAGGTCTCATCTGGTTTTGTTGCTTATTTAGCTACACTGGTTTAGCTAACCTAATAAAATACAGTGTCTTACTGTAAAAAATACATTCTGGACATAAAATGGACCAGATTCTTGATTTAATTGCTAAAGAGTATCCAGTCTTGATGATGCCAGACTTTTGCTCCAACTTAACAACATAAGCCTGATTCATACTTTTCTTGGACATTTTCACTTGGATTTATTTTTTTAAGCAGAAGAGGTGGAACATGACAGATTTGAAAATGTTTTATATAGCTTTCAACAAGAAGCAATTTATAGCAACTTGAAGTTACATAACTTCTAACTCCACTTTTTTTTTCATGGCATGATTTAGATAGATCTGGTACTTTCACAATAATTCAAAGGAATATGCAATCAGTCAATCCATCTTATCTATTTTAAGCATTTCCAAGGAACCATCACAGTAGTTTCTACATTCTAAATATGAATACAAGTGACAGTTTGCCATAAACAAGTATTTTGCAAAATATCAAAAAGAAAAATGGCTTTATTCATTTATGAAATTAAACCTTCCTCTAATAAAGGGATCCGTCAGTATTGCTCATGGTGTTCACTACACAATTAGTATTAATTTATGCTTTAGATAAAAATTTACTTTAGGAAAAAGTGCGTTTTCCGTAGGAAGATGATGGGATTCTTCTCCACCTATAGCTAACTTGTAGATTTGTAAGACCCCACAATTATCAAAAAGATAATGGAGTATTACCTTTCATTAATTATATTGGCCTCGATGTAGAAGAAATGAACACAGCAAAATTTTTCACAGAGCAATATATAGGATAATCTAGGAGTTCATTCAGATGGCTTCAGAATACTTGTAGCCAGAGGTAGTTTGGATTCTCTCATAAAGTAGTTTATACAAACCACTTTGCAATATTGTTAAAATGAATCATTGAAATTTTAATCAGTTGAATAATTTTCATGAACATTCTTTTAAAGGAATTTAATCAAAGCATTATGTGAATACTTTCACATTGTTGTACCTATACTAGTATCAAAGCAATCCTTCAACCTCAGCTTGCATATATCTGTGTAGTTGGGGTGTTTGTGTTTTGAATCTTTGATCTGAAAGGAAGCTATAAGGTTGTGTAGGTCAGAGTTAGGCATCTGTCAGGGATATAAAGATAATCCCGCTGAGAAAAGCAGACTAAGTTGAGAAAAACATTAGGGGAAGTACAAATCAAAAGCTAGAAAACAAAAAAAAAAAAAAAAAAAACCAAACAAAAAAAAAAAAAAAAAAAAAAAAAAACAAAAACCAAACCAAAAACAATAAGAAAATGTTGAAAGTGAAAGAAAATAAAAGGCAGAATGAACAGCCTGTGTCTCAGGAATATTTTGACAACATTATCATATTTACTTAAAATGCTAGAATTTTGATTTCTTGTTCATACTTCTTCCACATCTGCAGGGTAGATTTCAGTATTATTAGTGTACTTTTTCAATCCACATGGAAATTTTACTGGAAAAAATAAGAAGAGCATTGAAAGAAGTTACTGAATTTATCTGGAGTTTTTTTAAGGTCAAGGGCTACCACTGTATTTCAAAGCTACAACAGATGAAAATCTCTGCTACTCTCAAGAGAAAGAAGTCTAGAAGGCCCTTTTAGTTTTCCACAAAGTATGGAAACCCAGAATATTTGAGAACTCAGTTTACCATCTGTTTCATAAAAGGTACATGGTAGTTCTGTATGTTATTTTTGACATTTTACTGAGCAACGTAGCACTGTTAGATTCACAGAAAGAAGAAATTAGAGATTTTGTAGGATTTGACTTCTACCTCTCATCTCTTCTACCACATAGACCATGTTTGGCCTTCATTTGTTGTTGCTCTTTAATTTCCTTAGATTAAATGATCAGGAATAAGGAAGGAGTAGAAGAATATTGTTACTCTTTCATGTGGAACTTCTATCATTAACATGTATATGATTGAAACCCTGAGACAAAATGTGAAGAAGCTGCTTCCCAATATATGGTGATGCCATTTCATGGTTCTCACCCATACCACAGAGCACTGATATTTCATTTAATGAGCTGTAATTGTCTGCTGTCATCTCTCATGATCTTAGGCTGTGGCTGGGTTTTCATTTGTAATGAGGACACTTCAGTGCAAATGTATGTTGTCTAAATGCTTGCTAGGTGTCTAGATTCTCATATAATCAGTATACTACATGTTTCCATGGTAGTGAGGCCAAAAGAATGATTCAGATATCCATCTCCTACAGGTTCAAATCACTGGCACCTTTGTATGCCTCTAGGAGCATTCAAAATGTGGCGGTGTACTTGAGACATCCATGTGGAAAAGACAAATATGACATGGGACCTGTAGGAGACCTGCAGCCTCCTAATGGGCTTGCTGGAGCCAGGAAGGAATGTTCCAAGGTATTTCTGAGGCAAACTGAACTGGGCCTTAGCTGTCTAAGTAACAGCAAACTTAAATATCTTTCTTGCATGTAGACAACAGATGCTGAGTGTGTTAATCTGAAACTGAACTCCATGATATGTAACAGAGCCTTTATTGGATTTCCTGCAAACAGCCTCACTGACGTGAGAGTCATGCAGAGAACTAATGAGATTGAGGAAAGTCATCCAGGTTTTGTCTGGTTTGCTGTGGTGCTTTATAGGAATCTGACATTACTATACTATACCATACCAAAGAAAGCTTTTCAAGAGTGAACCCATGAAAATTTGGCTCCAAACCGCTGCCAGTGAAAATGTGCTGGCAAATTGTGGTGCAGAGGCAGGAACTCAGATTAATGACCGTGAGTTGAAGCAAGAGATTTAGAATGGCTAGAAGGAGGATCATTTTCACTCTGAGGACAAGCAGGTGTTGCATTGGGTTGCTCAGAGATCCTGTGCTGCCTCTGTTCTCTGAAGCGTTCAAGACCCAGCTGGACAAAGCCTCGAGCACCCAAGCCTGGTCTCACAGCTCAGCCTGCTTTGAGCAGGAGTTTGAACTAGAAACTGCCTGATGTCCATTCCTACTTGAATTTTCCTATGATCTCAAGATACATTTTTTCAAGAAGTGAAGCCAATAGTTTTTCTCTTCAAGCCAAATTAGACAAAGATAGAAAAACTATTTCCCTTAACTGAAGGTGCAAGGATAGTTATTTTTGTTTTCTGCCATGAACAAGTGGCCCCAGAATGAATTGAAATAACCCTGTTGTGGTACAGCAAAGGGCTGGGAATTAAAAAGGTTTGTGAAATTTTTTTGTTACAATCAGCATTAAAAAATTGTGTGGGCAAATAAAAAAAAAAACAAAAACAAACAAACAAACAAAAAAAAAAAAAACAAAAAAAAAAAACAAACAAAAAAAACCAAACAAAAAACCAGCAGAAGGACTTAGGATGGTTTGTGGGATTTTTTTTATTGGTTTTGGTTTTTAATATTATGCCTTTTTTGGTGTGAAAAAATGAGAATGTTTTTGTAAAAATTGAATCCAACCCACTTATAAATGAGACATTACAAACACACAGACAGGAGAAAAGGTCACAGTTTGACTTGCAAGTAGAAATCTAGCATTTTTTCAAAATAAGGAAAACACAGGAAAAAGAAATTTAAAGTCAGTTTAGAACATTTTTTCTCTTCTTTCCTCATCTCAGTGGACCAAAAAAATTATGTCACATAGAATGAGAGCTGCATTACACAAAAAGATACTGAATTCCTTTTTGCCTTTGCCACTATTATAAGCTGGTAAAAGTGAAAAGGAATGTAGGAAATCTCAATTCCTTGACTAGTGGGCAAAAATAAAGGATGTTGCCAAATGACACATAAATAGGGAACCTGTGTAATAGTAATGTTTTGGATAAAAATTGTGGGTTCAAATCAAAAATATTTTGAAAATAAATAAAATAGTAAAGCATATTTATCACAGTAATAAAAGCAACAGTAGATTTTATGTATTTTATATGAATTCAAAGAGCAGTGTTTAAGCAGGTTCTGGAATGCAGGAACAGTTTACTTTGGTTTTTAGTGTAAGCCAATTGCATACTCGAGTAGAAAGGTAACTATTTGGATTTTGGTGGCTCCTATGTATAACCAGAGCTCCTGTAGCACTGAGCTGGTGACCTCCTTCCTAAAAAAGCCTGGCATATGCCACAAGATTAGGTAGGATGCTGGAGATTGTGTTGCCTCAACAGCTTCAACAGCCACGGACAATTTAGAGTGTGCTCATAATGCTACAGTTCTTTTTCTACAACTGAGAAAAAGCAAAATTCTAGTAGAGTGTAACCAGGACAGGCATTAAATAGCTACCAAAGGAACTTTGTTGCATCAAAATGCTAATGGATATCTGCAAGAACTTAAGTATCTTCAGTGATATGTTCAGGAAAATACAGATCATTTAAAGTCAGAATGAGCTGTTTAGAGTCATTAGCCATGCCCCAAAATTCTTTTCGCACTTTTTCACACTGTCAACAATCCTTTAACTATGCTAACACTATTTTATGCTAGTTTCTGAGAAGTGTACCACTGGAATTCCTGAACAGTTGATACAGTATTGTCATTATTATTGTTCAAAGATTTTTCCCTTTTGTAGTAAAAAATGTTGTGCAAAAGTGGTGATCACTAAAACTCTGTAAGAAGATATATTTTATCTCACTGGTTTACTATCCAACTCCCATGCCCTAAAGCATGTTTTTTTTCTTTTCTATCTGTTCTATTATTTTCAAGCTACCATCTGTGGAGTTTGTTCTGATTGAACCTTGAGCTGGTCAAATATGTTGTCAGTAGCACAAAGTCAGA
Source organism: Vidua chalybeata (assembly GCF_026979565.1). Lineage (NCBI taxonomy): Eukaryota > Metazoa > Chordata > Aves > Passeriformes > Viduidae > Vidua > Vidua chalybeata. Next base: position 103,900,326 of record NC_071530.1, read on the forward strand.
TAAATGTACACAGCATTATAGTGGTTCTGGAGAATGCGTGCATGCATGAAATGTTTCACACATAAATAGTTTAATAAAAATTTGAATTCTTTGCTGGTATTTTCATCTTGTCTAGTGAAAAGGGATGATCCATTTAACTATTTCTAATTTTTCAAAGTGTTTAGTTATACACAATCACTAGTTCTAGCTGGGGGTTCTGTTTATGTGAACCTATATATAAATATATACAGAAATAAAATCTTGATTTCTATTTGATTTGTTTCTCTACTGCATCTTTTACCTGCTGCTCAAATTTTTTTTACTCTAATGCATTTTGGTATTTGCTTGAAATGTTCTGCAATAGAAACACTGCTACATTTCTCAGATATTTGCAAACACATTATCTTTTAGTCCTATATGACCCATCTTCACAGATGCAGAAATTGGTGTGTTTAAAGAGAAATGGGTAGTAGTTTTTTGGAGTTTGTTTTTTGTGTGGGTTTTTTTCTCATGTATAGGCTAACACTTGTCAGCTACAACTATGCTGCCTAGAAAAGATATCATCCCAACAAGAGTGTTACTTTAAGTGTGCATTTTGAATTCCTATTTAAAGGTGTTTTATTATTAATTAACTAATAATTTCGTAGTTGGATCAACTTTTATCCAGCAAAGAGTCTTAGATACAACATTTGGGTATGATTTGCTCTGCCATGTTGAGATTAAAGATGTGTTATGTGTATTTTTTTGCATGATATATATTGGAAAGTGGCATTTCACTATTAGAAATAGTATGGCAAAGCATATAAGCCTTATTTTAGTGCTGTAAGAGTTAAATCAACATCAGAATTATCTTTTGCATCGCTCTAAATTACAGCCAGTAGTTTCCAAAGGAGAGGGGTTACCTCTCATATGTGATTAGCTATTGAAGTGAAAAGAATGTGGAGGTTCCATAATTAAACCTTTGCAGTCCAACTTTGGCAATTAAATCTTGCAGTCCGAAAGGATCATGATGCTTTCATGCTTCTTCAGAAATAAGATACATTCCTTTTACAGTGTTTACTTACAAATTTACAATTGAAACTGACATGATGTCTTCCACTTCAAAACCTATTGATTTGACAATGTTCATTCTTGGGGGAATACCAGCATTTTAATATTCTTTCAGTGTGCTTCTATTTCAGCACTTTAAATCGAGTCATTAAATATTTCTGATGGTTCTAAATTTTTAGAAGAAAAATAGTTCAGCCAAGTCAGTAAATCATTTTGTCGTTAGGAGGGCCTTGAAGGATAGTAAGGTGATGAGATTTATTCTTGCTGCATGTGAAAAAATTACACTTGCAACATGATAGATCACCTCTGGAATTAAATCTTCCTTTGAATCGGCCATCAGTGTGTAAAACGATGAAATTACAAAAAGTAATATAAGTATTGGAATGTTAAAATTATAGTAACTCATTGTTTTAATCTTTAAGTAACATTTAGACTACATCAATAAAAGAAGAAAGGGTAGAATGTGCATGGGAATGCATGAGCGAGAGGTACAAGGGATTTCAGGGCATTACACAATAAATGGGTTGATATCAAATAATGTTGATATTGTTGAAAATTACAATATGCTAATGGTCTTTAGGAAGCTTGAGTTGAATAATTTAGTGATTTTACCATGCTGATGGAATATTATCCGTTTCATTAAGTATGTCCGTTGCAAATGGGATAGCAATGGGCAGCTTTAGTGCAATAGTTAGCCACTAAAAAGTCAAAGAAACTAATCTATCCATTTATAAAGTAATGGGGGGAGGGCTGATAGTAAATTTTTACATGAGTAGGATGTGGGTTATTTTTGAGCTTAGGTTATTTTTCCTATGATGTGGGTTATTTTTGAGCTTAGAGAACTTCAGTCCTGGTGACTGCAGCAAGTGTCCTATTAAACACAGCAACGGTCAATAGACAGCTCTTTACTCCCTTATCTTCTATTCCTTGTTTCATTATAGAGCAAATATGCTGTGGAATTGACTTCTCCAAGGCACCTCAGAATAACAACTGTTGGAATTTAAGGCTGACTGAGGCTTCCATTCCACAGGGTCATCTTGTTTGGGTGGTTCTTCCAGAGAAGCAGTTTGCAATTGCAGGAACACCATGTTTCTGGACCTTAGAACTTATTTTGGCATTTGCAACTAAGAGGCCAACATAAGTCATTATGAGGGACTTTCATTTTTATAGATGAATAGACTGCTAGCTGTGTGAATTCAATTTTATGAAAATAGTCACAATAAAGTTAAGATGAACTCTTACAGTTACTAACATCACAGGGAAAAGTGTTAGGTCATACGTAAGGCAGAATTAGACATAAATTACAGTTAATAAGTTAAAATAATAAAAATCTAATGTTACTATTGGATTGTCTCTTAAAGCTACTTCATAAATATTCAAGATTTATTTTACACAATTACTGTTCTTGCATTCAGCACCATTTTTGTAGTTCTTAAGTGAAGTCACCCCAGCTGCCTCATCACCTATATTAATGAAACATAATATATCTACGTGTTTCAGAATTGAAAGTGAAGGGAATCTAATGAGCTAACAGGAATTGAAAGGAGATTAACAGATCTGTATTATGTTCAGTAGTACTTAATTAGACTTTTTCTTCCCTTTTACTTATTTATTCCCAACAACCTCTCTTCTGAGACTGACCCCTGCTGGAAGCTTTATTTTTTTTTTAACAAATGTATAATTAGAGCTGCTTTAATTATATAAACTCTCTTCCTAGGCAGCAAAATTAGTTTGAACCTTGACTGCACTTTGACAGTAAGCTCAAACTCTTGAGAAACACTGAAGGTTTCTGGGAGAAAGGTGTGCCTAACCATAGTAAAAACACTGGGGTACAACAAACTTGAAGGCTGTAAGGGAAACTGGAATTTGGTAATTTGATTTCCACTAATCACACAGGAACTCCCATGAACAGGTGGCCTCTAGTCTTTGAAATACACTGAGATTCACACTTCCACCCAATATGTGTCTCTCAAAAAAATAATTATTTTCAAATTAAATACCTTTTGATTACAAAAGGCCAAGTCATTGGAACAGTCTGAGCAGTTCTATTCTTGGTTCAATAGGCCCCTAAATTTTGTTGATAAACCTTTGTTTAGACTTGAGGTCTATCTCTGGTATTTACTAAATTAGATGCAGTATTTTTATGTGTTTAATGAAACACTACATTTATTTCAGAAAAGATGTGTCAAGGTTGTGAAAAATTTGCAGTCCACTTACAGTTGCAGTGTATGCAGTTAAAATTCTGATAGCTTAATATAACCTATCAAAATTCTTAAAATTTGAAATAAGTTTAAAAAGTATTTGAACAGTGTACAATTTAAAAACTAATTAATATTGGAAGATTGATCTGTATATGTAGCAAATAGCTGAAGTCTTGAGTTTCAATGAGCATGTCATCTTAAAAATTTTGCGTCTTGAATTTTTAACATAATTATGAATAGTACTTGTAATTTTTCCCTACTATTCAAAACATAGGCCTTTTAGCTGAAGGCTGAATTTGTCTGATGTTGGCTGATAATGACTACTTTTCTACTATTCTGTGGCACCATAAACTGTGGCCAATTTCTCTCTTGACTTTTTTTCTGAATGAGCCCTTGGTACTGAGCACAGTCATTGACCATTTGGTCATTCTTAGGATTCTCTGCTTCTGGTTCACAGCATCTCAGTGTGGCTTTGCAGCAGTAAGGTAGGAAGGGAGTTTGGGGGAGGAAAGAGAACAGTTACAGAGAAAGAGAACAGACAGTGCAGCAGAATTATGAAAATCACATGAAGAAGTAAAAGTGTTCTTCATGCCATAGATGAATATGTATTATAATCCTAATAAATAACTCCATCCTCTCTGTAATGCATGATAATAGAAAGTAATTTTTCATTTTTCTGATGACTAGATGTTTTACTCTTCAGAAGAAATATGAACAGCAAAATTGGCTTTTTCTGTCTTTTCACATCAACAGATAGTATTTTGGCCATGAACTAATATACTGTGGATGGCTTGAACTATGCAAAGCATAGTTTGCCCTGTTATTTCTGTCTGTAAGGTAGTTGCAAATGGTATGTTATGAATTTGTGGGTAACTCATGAAAACATTAGTTAAATACGAAATGTATAGTGTACATTGCACACGTATAATTTCCAAAGAAATATGTGATATATAAAATTCTTAATTTTAATAATTTAAACTAAACTTATTTTCTGTTCCACTGAATTCTGCAGTGGTATTGCTTATTATCTGATTACAGCAAAACTGCTTTTACTGACTTACTAGCACGTGTTCAAATAAATTTTAAGTATAATATCTTGAATGTATACACTATAATTTACTTCAATTAGCTGTGGTTAACCCATCAAAAAATAATACTTAAGAAACCACTGTGGTTCTTTTCATTACTTCAGGATGTATTTGGATTTTTTTGCTATATTGACATTGTAGAAAAGGAAAAAACTCTTAACTGGACTAAAATAATCTATAATGCCAGAAATTCTTTAATTATGGATTGATTTTTCTTCAGCCACCTTTATGTTCAAAGAGTAAGTGTCAGAAACAAGCATTTTCTTTTCTACTGAAACTTGCATTGTTTCATCCAACCATGTAATTTGTGATGTGGTCATTTGCACTAGAAATTTTTATAGACTTTGCTGTAGCTGTGCAATTCCAAGCATGGGTAGAGGTAATTAAAAAAGAGAGGCAGTATTACTTTAAACAGGTGAGGATGATGAAGCTCTGGACTTGTGGATTGAAATGTGGATGTGAAATATGCTTCTTTTAGTTGCTATTGGTTGATAACACTGAGCCTAAGTTCTCTCTGATCACATGACACTTGTCTACTTGTCCTCAGATTGGCATCCTTTTAAGGATATGAAATGAAACAAGTACAGAAAAGGAATGTGGTTTTATTAACTATTTGCAATAAAATTTTGCTGGTAGCCGCTGAGAAGTTTGTTTAATCTATGTGATTAATTGTATAGTAAACATCTACTCTTACCTTTACAATCTTAGATTGTTTTTCATATTCTGCTAAAAGAAGCTCGATGTTTTTTATGTCATAATTGTTAGCTTTGTTGTGTTTTTTTAACATAACATCACCTGAGATCTGTTGCGTATTTCTCCAGGACAAAACCTTTTAAACTATTTCTGACTGTTGCATCTTAGTTCATATCTGGGTTAGACACAAGTGAAGCCTCTTTATTTTTGTACCAAAATTTGCAGATTTGTTTTGACGTTGACTCCCATTTCAGTGGTCTTACTCACCCAGTCAGTGCTGATCATTTTAGAAGTAACCTGGCATCCCCTAGAAAGTAGGGACCATGCAATGAATGTTTCCATTGCAGCTCCCTTCACTACCTGTAGCTTATTTATGAGCAAGTAATGCAGCAGAAAAGCAGTGAGCATAAATAACATGATTCAGAAAATGCACTTAAAATTAGGATCTAGAGTGCCTGTACTAGCTCTGTATTTTTGGGTGTCATCTTCAGATTTATTCCTGCATGCCACTAGAATTCCATCTCTAAAGTCTGAAGCTGAATTTTGGAATTAATATTGATTTACTGGAGTGCCTCACATCTCTCTTGATAATGTGTATGCTGGTAACTCCTCCTCGGTACATTAGAGTGTTCCATTGCTGCTCTGTCAAACTGCAGTTCTAGAAAACCAAATTGCATTTGAGCATCTGCTGTGGTCAGCCTCAGAATATTTCTACACATTTTCCTAGCTTTCAGCATATTTTAATGTGATATTCACTAGAAATTAGCAATGCTAAACAATTAATCTCACAGAAGAAAAAGCGCCCTAAGAAAGAGAAAGTATAAAATGCCCAGATTGATCATGACAGCATAAATCAATCCTACTGAATTATTATGGGAAGTCCTTGTTTATAGTGTCTAATAAAGACAGGGTCTTTTTCCAAGCTTCTGTGAATGTGTATCATACACTCAGACTGCTCATTACAGTAAAAAGTGATAGGCTTGAGTGACAACTGATTTCCTCTTGCATTTTCAGGAACAGGGTGGCAAATAGCCATATGAAATGAGAAATTTGAGCAATATGTCATTAAAGAGAAGACAACTGCTGTGTTGAAGTAACCGTCAGCATTAGCCAGAAACAGTTTCATATTTCTGGTATAACTGGGTCTGTCAAAGAGCAGTCTCAAGCCCCAAATCATAAGTATTTTTTGAGTTAACACAGTTCTACCAAACTTCCTGTGAACCTGGCAGTTTCTTAAAAAATTTTGTCTCAATTTAACATATTGTAAAATTTTCCCATGTAGACTATAGAGGAACTTGGAGAAATAGGAAGTCTGGAGGACCAAAACCTCCTCTCTTTCTTTCTCAGCAAATATGTATGTTTATCAAAGGTGCACAACACTTGCCTTAATGTTTATGCAAAACTGGATCCTTCTCTACTACTGAAATCTTCATGTTGATAATGGACATCTTTCTGACAGGAAGAGAATGTGAGGCTCTGTGGAGATTAGAATCTCCCCAGAGCACCCTTTCTTTAACCATTAAAGACTTGCATGGACAGCACAATGACAAATATGAACCAGTTTAGTCATTCTGTGTCTGATTTACCAAAAATCAGCCAAATCCCATGTGACACCTTAGAGGGGGGGGCATAAGGTCTGCTCTGCACTCTGCCTGTGGGTACATTATCTTTTGGCACAACATACAAGTACCCAAGAGTGATTCTCCATCCCCAGGAGCACAGTGGGGAGGAGAACAGGGGCTGTTTCATTGCCCCTGCTTTATACTGATTTTTTTTTCCCCTGGCCAGAGTAATTCCTAATTATTGGATAATTCAATTCAAGGCAGTTTTAGTGCTAGAGCATCACAGAGTGGCCTCAGTGGTACCCAGGAGACACTGTCTGTTGTGTAAGAGAAGGAATTGAATAATGCTTTCTCCATTAATGGACCAGAACAACCTAGGCCACTCAAACTTCCTGAGCAAACATCTCCTGAGTATTAACAGTTCCTATTTATCTGCTAATGGATAAATTAAGTTATGCAGAAACATGAATATCGCAGAATCCCACAGTACCCTGTGGTACAGACATTTTTTCTTGCAATGTGTCATTTGCATACTTCATCCTACTGCTTTTAACCAGGTCTTAGGGGAAGGGGAAATAAAAATACAGGACACCTTTTTTTTTAGTATAATTAATATACATTTTTTTAAAAAATAGCAGGTGTTCACAAAAGAAAATGAAATAACTTTGACAGATTTTCCACTTCTGAATTCTCTGGCCCTAGTAAAAGAGAGCTGACTGCATGATGGGTGTTTTCTAAGTGCTGAGTGTGATATTAACATGAGCTTCATCAGTAGCTGATGTTCTTGCTGTGTGTCATTCGTACTTGGCTGTAAGTATCACAAAAATCTGATACTTTATCATTCTGAGTCAAATACACTGATTTTTTTCATTGATAAACAATTCTGAAACAAAATTCTACTATAAAGCTATCAGCTTTATTAGGGCACAGAAGATTACATTTAGCATGATGATAAAGCTATACAGCATCTTTGAAGAATGTGTTTGTTTACTTTTTCTACATTTAACACCTTGGTAAGTGATACCAAGCATAGATGAGAGCTCAAATAAAATAAAAGCTATCTATATTTATTCTTGCAGATGCTTTTTCCATTTCCTGCCAGTCTGTTATTTAGATGTCCTGGTTTTGGTGCAACAAAATCTATTTTGTTCTTTGTAGCTAGTACAGTGCTGTGGTTTTGGATTTAGTATGAGAATAATGTTCATAACACACTGTTTTTAAGTAGTGCTGACACTACTAGTCTAGGGCTTTTGAGTATCTCCTGCTCTGCTAGTGAGGAGTTGCACAACAACCTGGGAGGGAGCACAGCCAGGACAGCTGATCCAACCTACAAAAGGGATATTCCATCCCATAGAATGTTGTGCCCAGTATTAAAACTGGGGCGAGTTGGCCAGAAGCCACTCACTGTGGTTCAGGGATGTGATTTGCATTAGTCAGTGGGTGGTGAGCAATTGTATCATGCATCACATATTTCCCTTGGGTTCAGTTACTCTCTCTCCCTCTTCTTATCATTACAATTCTCATTATTGCTGTTTCTGGTATTACTATAACATTATATTAGTATAATCATATCATTGTTAGTAAATTATTATTACTATTGTTGTTATTAATAATATTATATTTTGTTTATTAATTTTTTTCTTATCTAACCACTGAGGTTTAGATTTTGTTTTCAGCTCTCCTCCCCACCTCGGGGTGTGATATAGGGGAATGAGCAAGTGGCTGTGTGGTACTCAGTGGCCAGCCAGGGTGAAACCACAACACTCATCTTCCTTTCAAAATCCCACCAGGAGTGAGTAACACTGCAGGTTCCACAGAGCAGCTCCTGTGAGTTGGAAGGGCTCACTCTTCTGTTTCAGCTGAGTGTGTCCCTGAACACTAATGATTCCAACTCTAAGAAAGCTTTCTTTTATGGTTGACTATACAGCATTATATAATCTGCATTAGATAGATTTTAGTCTTCTCACTGCTGCTGTATTCAGTGTGCATTATTCTCACCCCAGAAGAGCACTCCTGTTTTCATTTTCTTTGCCAGTCTTTCCAGCTTGGTGGTTGCAATTCTGATTACAGTTTATGCCTCATTTAACCTGGCTGTCCTGAATATCATCCAGTAAGCAATAACTTATATTTTAGGGTATTTTCTTCCTTGATATCTGTGTCACTCTTTGCTAGATAAAATTGTCTCTTAGTCTTAGATTCAGTCTTTGACTTACATCTCTGTAAGATCTGGAAATCTGTGAGGAGGAAATGTGGCTCCTTTCCTTCCTGTCATAAATCTGTGGTACTCTATACCACTACAGTAATGGATCTTTTATTAAGTATAAAACTTTGCCTGTTTTTTGTCTACAAACTTTTAAGTAAAGGAGTTAGGAGAGGAGGCATAGGGAGGAGGCGTGACTGTGGGTGTTGGGGGAAGGAAGGAAAAGGATTTGAAGAAAGTAAGTCATGGATAATATGTGCTGAGGGTGTTTTAGCAGCATGCAGGTATTTCTAGAAAGACATTATCCCTGCCAGCATTTGTTGGTGATCTGAAGGTAAGAACAGCTACATGGTGGCTTCAACTGGGAAGGATCAGTGCATGAACTTTATCTTCAGAGCTAGGTGATGTTCTTCAAGCAGTGTCTAGCATCTGAGCCAAGGAGGGATTTTTGCAGCTCATGTCAAAGGAAATCTGTTCTATGTCTCTATTTTATGAGAAGCATTAGTTTGCAATAATATTAATCATAATTTTGGCAACTGCTTGGGGGTAATTCTGTCAGCTTGCTTGTTTTGGAAAGACCAGCTCAGCAAAGTAATAAATAAAATGGACAGTGTTGTGGTATAGGCTAGCAGAATAATAGGAAGGTGCCTCTGTGAATTCTTTTCATATTGACAGTGCCTCATTTCCAATCCTATGCAAATAATGAGAAAAAATTAGTAATGGCAGACATTTTTCATAATGGAAAAGAGATTGTAAATGTATTAGAGAACCACAGGTACTTGTATTCCTGCCATGACAAGGGCCCTACTTTGTTGCCCAGTCATACCCTGTTGTTAATCTTCTTTTTCAAAGACACCTTTACTTTTATGGGGTTTTGAAAACACAGAGGAAATTTCTTTGCAATGCCAAGGTGGTTATAGTGAAGACAGCATAGTGGCTCTTAACTGCTTAACAAAAAAATTCAGTTTCATCTTCAGGATGAAGAGCATAAACTCAGAGTAATCTACTTGAATATTCTTTGATTCTCTAAGATAGCAAAATAAGTAATTTTTAACATTTCCTTAAGGGAAATTATTTACTCTTTTAAAAATGTCACAAACTGTTTTCTGATGTAAAAGTAGTGCCACTGCAGTAGGTTAGTGATATTCTACACCCCTTTAAACTTCACAAGTTTCCTTGACACCTTCAGAGACTGTGTATTTGTGTTGTACATGCATGCAGGTATTGTTCTGTCTGATGAGGAGTACAAGTGAGTTAATTTATCTTCAGTGTTTTTTCTTTCAAGAATTCCATAAACAACACCAAACCAAAGAAACTCTGTATTGACTGATACACAGGTTGGTAACTGGACTGCCCATCAGTAGAGCTTAACACCATATCCTAAATAGAGACTAATGTGAACAAATTAATTAATAGGCCGCCTTATCATTTATTTGTAACTAGAATTTACTCCTTACAGACATTTCCTAGCAAGAACTTATGTTTCCAAGTTTTTGCAGATAAAAAGGAAGCTACAGAAAATGCAAAGAATACCAGCAAACCCAAATGTATCACTTGATCTGTGTTAGTGTTCCACATGTGAATAAAAGAGGTGCATAGTACTGGGATAAAATTTACCCTGTTTCCTAGTGCAATTATATTAACCATAAGTAATATTCCCTCTAAAATGAAATGCACTCCATAAGGTGTTTCACTGGAATAAGATTTGCTATCCTTATTTTGGTTTTATAATCCACATTTCTTAAATGCCTTTGTAATTTAGTACATGTTGTCATTTAAGAAGAGAGAAGCCTGCACAATTAATTAAAGCAATATATATAGCAAAGTTAATGAAAGCAAAAACCAAACAAATAATGTGGACATCAAAACTCAAATAGCCAGCTGCATACCTCTGTCCTCACTATCCAGACATTAAGTCCTTGTATGCAAGCATTCATCCACAGAATCACAGATCACAGAGAGGTGATCTGGAAGGGATGTGCAGGGCTTCACGCTTGCCCGTGTACTCAGCAGTGCAGCAGAGCTAGCGAGGCTGGAGACTGTTCTGCTGCAGCTGTCAGCAGCAAATTTCTGGTCCACAAAGGAATTGTGGCTTGTTTTCTGAGAGGTGAAGCTGTGCTGTTGTCCCTTGGTAATACAGGCTGTGTCCCTGGAATACAGCCTGAACGTCATCAAGGAAATAGAAGGAATAAGAGTTGGCCATATGTACATTAGAACTGACAAGAACAGTTCTAGTGGGATCAGGATGACGGACACTTGAGAAATGTGCGACTTGTATTGATAACACGACTAACCTATGTTTCATCCATTAACACAGACTTATTTAGATGACCCGTTTTTAAATCAAGAGTCTTACATGTTATGTAAACATGCTATTAGATTTCAAGAACCTGTTGGAAAGGTTCCCAATTCTGCCTTTCTCTATCTGGATTGCCAATGCCTTGACAAATCCAAACAATGTTGTATGTTTTCAGCATGGTCTGCCAGAAAGGCAAACAAATCCAGGACAGAAGAAAGTATGTTGATTTCATCCTGCTTATAAGATATGACAGCACACTAAGGCATGGACTTAACATTCACTGAGCTTGAAAAAGAGGATAGGCTTGGTCATGGTTCCCCTTTTCTTAGCAGACTCTCATAGGGTGAGAGACTGGACTGGGTAATGATCACTTAGTATGATCACCTGTCTCTGTTGTTAAATTCCATGTAGATACCTGTCTCTTCAGCTTAATGACTTTATTCAATAATTTCTTCCCCTTGGAGACTATACTTGGAGTTCAGAGAAGAGGAAAGATCAAAGGATCTTCGATGTGCAAAGCTACTGTGATTGAAGGGAACTAACTAGATAAGACAAGCCTAGATGGTCCTAGCAGGCAGTTGAGCTCCCGTGCTGCAGAAGATGACTGAGGAAGTACATAGAAAAACAGAAAAATAGGACTGAATCTTGGCTGGTTTATACATACTGAGGCACTAACTAGAGATTAAAAGATGAGATAAAATATTAAAGGTTTGTATGACATGGTTGCACAAATGTGAGCTGAGACTGGTCTGTCAGATTGGATGGTTCCTAGAGAGAATGGTCTTCTCCTTTAGTAATTGTATTTCATTTCATGATAGCTTGAAGGAAGGGCCTGGATGACTACACCTATGTGTTTTATATGCTGAGACATTTTATAACATTCTGAAAGGAATTCAGGCATGAAGTCGTTTGGATCTGGTTGATTTTAGGGCTTTTTTAAGTCATACAAATCAAAATATATGTGTAGGTATGAGAAACAAGTGAATGAAGATAATGTAGAGAATAAAGGAACTCTTACTTTAACCAATGATGTTTAAACAATTTTTTTTGTTACAGTCTTTGAATATAAAGTGAGCATAGACAAATACAAATGACAAAGTTGATATGTTGTGACTTAGAGGAGGGAAAAAGCTTTCTGTTGTACATATTTTTATTATGTTTATAAGGATGTATGCATAGAATTAGAGCCTCAGAGCTTTAGATTAAATGTTCTTAAGGTCTCCTGTTTATCAGGCTGGTTAGGAAGTACAATGGGAAATTGTGAGGAGTTTCCTAAGAATATGGTCATATAAAGCTATATATAGGCCAAAATTTAAATCTAAGCAGCATGAAATATGTACAATTTAGCTGAATGTTAGTGCTCAAATGGTCACTTAATTATTGTGTACAGAGACATCCTAGCTCTAAATATCCTATCTATAAATGCAACCCATATTTAAAAGGGATCGTTGAAGGACACTTGTAATTATTAAAAAATGTGGTATACAAGGGTTAATATTTATCTTATTGATGCTTCTCATTCATAAATTTCCTTCTAAAGGACAAAGTTTTTCTGTAGAGATTCAGATTTTTAAGTTAGTGGAAAGTAAATGTTCTAGGGTCCCTTTCTTTCTTCCTTCATCAGGAAACTAAAACAAGTAGCACACCTATTTCCCATCACACTCTTTGATTAGTTTCACCCATAAAGGAAACTTGTGCTCCACAGCATAAGGACTTTCTGTAGAAGCATTGAGAAAGGCCTTAAGTTTCAGGTAGTAGGTAAGTCAGTAACATTCCTGGTGACCATAAAGTTGAAGTCTTTTGAAATGGGTTACATAACTTGCTGCAAGTGCAGAGATGGCTTGGCATACATGTTTAATGATTTCACCTGTGGTGATGCTTGAGGGCAACCTCCAAGCATTAATGCTGAACTCTAATTAGTGTAGACAAGATCACAGTACTGGATTTCAAGGGAATGCAATATAACCTGCAGACAAATTACCAGTGAAGTAACATGACGAGTTCTGACAGTATGTTCAAATCATTTACAAAAAAAAAATAATAATGTTAAAAAAAAAAAATCCATCAACTCCAACATTTTCTAATATATTGACTATCAAAACATTTTGTGCCCAGTAGGTATCTAGACTTCTGGATAAGTATAGAAGAGGCACTGTAGCTAGAGGGTTTATGGTAATTCTATAAGCAGCAAAGTGTCTCTGCAAAGGAGAGATAAACAGCTAGTAATCCTCATAATTCCCCACTGATAGCCTATCCATCTCTGCTATAAATTAGAAAGCCCAGAGATTAGGAAGGCTAGGCAGGGTGTAGCTCACAGCATTAATCACAGTATTAGGACAGCAGTGTGCTTGATTTCTGTGTCCAAAACACTGGTATTTCTCTCTAGGTTAAAATGACATAACATAGTTTGGAATACATGCTGTTCAAGCTGCCTACTCAATGCAGAGATGGTTTTCCAGAAGACATTGTTAAACACTTCTTAAAACTAAGGTATTGACTACAGACTGTGGAGCAGGGCAGTACTTTTCACCATGAGGGCTGTAGCCAAGATTTCATAATCTCTTCAAGTTTCCAAATTCAGATTTATTTTTTAGATATGTGTTCAGCATTATTCAGATGGATCAGGGTCAGTTTGTCCTTATACCTCTTGTTTCTAGGAGAATACTTTGCAAATGCGTCTGATCTTTTGGAATCTGCATGTGGCCAGACAGGCAGAGCAGGTAATGTCATTGTTTATGTACAAATTCCTATTTCAACATAAAATATGAATGGGCACCTTTAAAAATTAGAGGTTATATAATAGTTCTCACAAACACATGGCTGAGCTAAATATAATTAATATGAAGTTTTGTTGATTACATTTATTGAGCTGATAGTCAGATGGAGAATGAAGAACTGTGGCTTGGCCTCCATAATAGTGCAGCATTTATTCCAAATCCTATACAACTTTTGGTTTAAAGTGCCAAAAATGGGTATTTTAGTTGCTTCAAGTGTTAGAGATATTGTGAAAGGATATGAATTGACATAAGACTGGTAAAATCTAATAGACTACAGGAACAGATGTTGGCAAAAGAAGTATCATTTTATCAACAGCATACAGTAATTTAGACTCAGCAGATTCCATACCAAAATTGAAGATTCATGTAATTGCAAATAAATATCTGCAAGATGACAGCATAGCAGAAGACAGCCTCAGAGACATGTTCTTTAAAAAACCTCAAACCAAACATTTAGAGGAAATATACCCTATAGGGTAAATATAAAGTTTGTAGCAGAGTGCTGTGGAAGATAAAGCAAAACATTGACCCACAAAAAGCAAAATCTTCCAGCAAAAGGTAAGACATGTAGGTAAGACATCAGAGGAAAGAAGTTTTGTGAGACAGATCAAAAAGGAAATGTTAGCACTGGATGACAGCAAAGGAATAAATCTTCAACAGCATACAGAATGTCTTTATTCCTTTATGAAGCTAATTTCTGAAATATATTCACAAAACTTTGAATGTCAGTGTTTTAATGATAGTGGTCTGATCTATCCTTTCCCCCAGAGAGATGTTTCAGAAGAGGAATGGAGATTTTCAGACAGCTTTTTTAATAATGTTAATGGAGTCTTCTACAGCATATCAGCCACCGTGGTTTGTGTGTGTGGACTACAACCAGCAGATTTTCTTGTGGGGAGGTGAATAGGGGCTCTTGCATTTGTAGCCATTGTTCAGCCTGAACAAAGAGGGCCACTCTAACTGAGCATCAGAGAAACTCAACCAAAGGTTGGTGTTGAGACCTTGAGCTGTTTGAAAAGCTGGCAGAAGCTGTTAGGTAACAATCAAAATTCTGTAACTACTTTTAAAAAGGGATGTGCTTCAATTTTAATTATTTTCTAGTTTGCCTAGGAGAAAATTGTTTTCCTGATAGTAGAGTAGAGTAAGTGGAAGAGAAATCACCATCCTCTTTACTTCTTCAGAGAAACTTAACAAGTGTGGGAATACACTGGAGAGCTGTTAAGATCCCTTTTTCCCTTCCAAAGTTTTTTTTAGAAAAAAAACAAAATAAACCCAAGCACTTAGCATCACTAGTGGCCATTTCAATGTGGATAAGTGAACATGATACTTAGACCATGGATCTGAGGCATAGGAATTATATTCCAGTTGTATTTTTATGTCTGTAATACTGGAGTGTGTGTGTAAATTCTTTTCAGTTCCATTACATTCCAAATTGTTCAGCATGGCACAGTCAAAGCAATGATGCCACTGATTGCCTGGTTCTGTCCTCAGTTTTGAGCATTCTGTTGAATTAGATCAAAAGTCTTGTTCAGGCTACTGACGACCTGTGAAAGGTTTGAATGATTCTATTTGCTCTAATTTGTTAACACATAGGAATTATTGAATTACAAAGAAGGTGGAAATTTTGGGGGGACTATTTGGTGGTTAAACCATTAAACAGTTCTTTAGTTTTCCCTGTCAATTCTGCATTTTCCCAAGCTCATCATAAAATAAAGAAAGAGTACTATTTTCTGCTCTTTATCTGTGCAGTTATGTTTCATTGACTAGACAGAACAGAGTGTCCTGAACAAGACAAGATGGTTGGGAAAATGTGTTTTCATGTAGCTGAAAGGAGTATTATAATGATCAACAGAGGGCACAGTAAGCTTACAGAAGCAAGAGTATGGTGTCTCATACCTTTTCAGACCTGGTTTTACTAACCTCTCTGAAGTTATTTTGGGGAGTTCAAGTCATTTATTAGTCTTGGTAACCTCTGTGCTTGCTTTTGATTTATTTCTGATCCCTAAATTTGGGGCACCTTATAGCAGCCTGGCAGTGATGGATATATGCATTACTTTTTTGTTCATGACAGCTCACTTTCAAGTTATAGGTGCCTGCTTGAGGCGCTAGTTGGCAAAGATTCAGGAATCTTTGTTTTGCTATTCTCTATTAAAAAAAAAAAATAACCCTGAGTATGTGAAGCTAAATCTATTCTCTCTTTTGATTTAGAAACAAAGAGAAAAAGGAGAGACTTACTGATGAAATTTTCTAGAATACAGTTACAAACTCTAGCTCAGCACATGCTTACACGGTCATGACTAGAAACAGAACTGAAATACAACTTCTCTGTGCAATTTGGTGCCTGAGCTAACAACCCTTATGAAGATAGTCATGCTGCTTCCAGAGACTCCAACCATTCCATATATCTTGCTGGGCTATGTGGATTTGTAGCTGAGTTCACTTCTAGTTATAAATACCAGCTTCATTTCCTGATAACTGTAGTTAAGTTTAAAGGAATCAAGTTTTCTGGTGAGCTTTGAATATGGTGACGATATCCAAATGCGGATACCTTCCGGTCTTGAAAACCTAAGAATGGAAATTCTGTTAGTATGTCGTGGTTTAGGAATGATATTCCCCAATTTAGTATTCCCACTGAAAGTCTCCAAACCACGTGCTTATTAATAACGCCCTCTTTTCCCCCACACCTCCTACCACACCAGGCTGGAGAGTAGAACTGGAGGCACAAAAGATGAAGACCATGGGTTGATATAAGAGCAATTTACTGGAAACAGCAAGGAAATAAATAACAGTAACAGCAACAAAACTAATAACACTATTAGTATAAGAAAAAAAAGACAAACAATTCACATGTGATTGTTCACAACACTCCATGGAAACCCCCCAAAATACCTGACCACTCCCTCCTCAATGCCATGCCATCCCTTCTTCTATCCATGGAAAATGATGTGAAGTGTTGCAGAATAACCTCCAAATCCTAATCATGCTCCCTCCTACTGCAAAAATTAACCCTGTCCAGGCCAGACCCAGGACAGAGTAGAAATGAAAATACAAATTTTTTATAAACTTCAAATATGATAAAGGTTCTGTGACTTTTAATTTAACTTACTCTTTGAAAACACAGCTGGAGAACAGAAAACTGACATTTACAACAATCTGGAATACTATACCAGGTATTTATCTATATTAATGGAATGAATGCTCAGTGCAGTCTGGCTGAGAAATTTCACTGTAACATAGCTACCATCAAGAGAGAAGAGTAAGTGTGACTAGGTAAGTGGTCAATAGTTGTATAAATAAATTGAGCACATCAAAATCTGCAAGCATTCCTCTATGCACATTGACAAGTTATGCTACTTCTGTGGGGGTATGATAGTACCTGGCAGGGTCTGCAAAACACCTGTGAAAAGGAATTATGTGTATTCCTGAGGGAGACTGCACTAAATCTGGTGCTTAAGGTCATTAAAAGAGTGAAAATTTATCTCTAATCAATCTTCTTACTGAATACTTGCTAACAGCTCTGTGCATATAGTTTACCAGGAGAACTCAGCCCAACAGTATAGGTCACATCTGGCTCTTCATTCACATTAGATACTAATGCTGGTTTTAAAAGTGTTTCCAGTAACACTGTAGATATTGTTCAGGTTAACAACTGGCAGTCTAAAACTTCTCTGTGTTGAGCTGCTCACTTTGTTGCTATGATCCATCTGAAAGTTCTCACATCTGGCCTGTGAAGAGACCCTACTGTGACTGGATAATTTCTGTGCATAATTTTGGGACTCCTCATTCTCAGAAGCAGTGTGTTTTTAAGTTACTGTCAGGTGCTTTATTAGCAGAATCCTTTTCAGAATGGTGAGGTATCATTGCTGTGCTTCATGAAGTGTGTTAGATTTTCTCATCCTCTCCCAGTGTGTTTTCAGCATGCTTGTTTTTTTCCAACACTTTTTTAAGCAGTTATCATTCCTGTGATTCCCTTGAGCCTCACCCTGCTGAAAACCTACTTTATGTTGACTTAATTTTGCCTACTATCCTGAAAACAAGAGTTTTTTGTCAGGTATCCCAGAACCCTTCTTGAGGGACAGAGTGACTCAGCCTTGCAGAAGGGAAGCCAGCACACCCAGTTTGCATTTTGGACAACTCAGAAGTCCACCCAGTTTAACCCTCCATACCCAGAATATGGAAAATCAGGAAAATTGAGGTATATACACACTGGTTTCTTGTCCAGAGTGGGAAAACAATGATTTTCATTGAAATTATAAATATCTTCATTCAATTTATGACAATTGTTTGCCATACTGAATTTTGCACAATAAAATTATTTTTCCTGGGTTCTGAAAAACTCTTCATATAGTTGAAAGTATTCTAATGCAGAGAAAGAAAAAAAAATAAGGGAAATAAGTATTTGAATAATAATTAGTAGTATATTTATTTAATTTGAGGAATGTTTGCTATTGCACACCTTAAGACTGGTTTTACCTGAGACTTCATTGTGACATTATAAGATTGGGATGTGGGGAATCTTTGTCTTTGCTTCCCAGAAAAGCATCATGTTCTTTTTCGTTAAGACCTTGATTCAGAGGTGGGAAATTGATGCTATTGCATTGTCTTTTGTTTTGTAGATACTAAATTCCTTCCAAATAGACATCTTTAAGTATTAAGCCGTAGGAAAAAGTAAAATATACTACAATGTGGTCTGAAATTAGGATAACATGTCAAAGAGAAGGGGTGATTTGGGTTATAAATATTCTATTTTAGCCGTGTGTATTTTGAATTATGATTGTAGTTCAGCTCAGAAAGACTAAATCTTTTAGTCTCTAAGACTATGCAAATGTCAGCCAGTGCTGAATTCTCAGGATGCAGTGTTGCTCAGGATTTCAGATGGGTAGTTACTGGGGAAGTCAGAAAAGTGTGCATGAGAATCCAGAAACGGGATCTGCTTTTAGTTGCAAGGCTTTAGTCTGTGTCATAGGAGATAGCATTACACCTCAGGCAAGAAAATGTGACTGTTTAATGTTTGAGACAGATCTCATGCTTAAGCCCAGAAACTGAAGTATAACTGTTGTTTTGTTTTTATTTTAGCAGGGAAAAAGCAATAATCCCAACTGGCAGTCCAAAAATAACCAGATTGGAGGGTGGAAGGAAAAAGAAGGAAAAGGGAGGACTAAAATGGAGAGGTAAATTGTTATTGTGTAGCCACAGTTCCCTTGCAAGGAGGAGCCGGGAGGCAGTATTTTATCAGGAGTATGTGGGAATGCAGTGGTATATGGTGCCTGCAAAGGAGGAGCAGAGTCACCACTGCTACACCATACCATTTGAAATGATTGAAGAGAATTGTGGGAGAGAAAGGGGAGCATCTTCAGTTCTCATCTGGAGATGTAAATACCTTGTGGTCTGTTGTTTCATAAAGTCCCTTAAATACATCCTGAATATTGGACTGTTTCTAGTAATTCACTGTAATGTTATCTCTCCCCATTTCTATGGTGACTCCTGGTCTCACATCAATAGCTTTAGTCTGGGTGGTTCAAGCATTGGGAATGTCTGATTCTTTGCAATGAAATTATACAGGAGCAGATTCTTATTTGTGATTCCTTTTTCTTGATCATCAGATTAATGGCGGGTGTTGTGGGTGTAATGGGATTGTGGCATGTTTTGGCTGTGATATGTGGATATTTTGCATCTTCTTTGTATTTGTGGAAATGAAAAACCTCAATGAAAATGTAAAGCCACAATGGA
Source organism: Vidua chalybeata (assembly GCF_026979565.1). Lineage (NCBI taxonomy): Eukaryota > Metazoa > Chordata > Aves > Passeriformes > Viduidae > Vidua > Vidua chalybeata. The sequence goes on from NC_071530.1 coordinate 103,919,905, forward strand.
AGGAAAGTTATTAGTCCTGAAATAGATTCTCCTTTTCTGATTCAGAAGTGAGCTGTGATATGATATAATTTGAGGACTGGAAAGGAAAAGGGAGGATAGGAGGAAAGTAGAAAATACAAGACTCAAAAGTGCTTGGAACCCAGTCTCAACATCTATTACTTGTTTTTTTTCCTTATGAAAATAAATTTAAATGTTTCTTCTTGAACATTTTAAAAGTGCAGTATATCCTTCCCGGAAAGTACTGCTGCTAGATATTACATAGGCTGCCATTTTTAAGGTTTGAACCATAAATGCAACACAGAGGAACATTCTGCTAATAATTAATATTATTTCTTTATATGACTTTATTTTTTATTTTACAGCCTTGTTTTATATTACATGTTTGGATTCAAAGCCTTTCTCCTAAATTTTGCTTTAGTAATTACAGGAAAAATTGATGCTTTTCTCTAGTCATTTATCTCACCTTTGGTTTAAAGGAATAGATGGCAGCATGTAATTATATTCCTTCAAAGCGAAGTGGTCTGGAGAAGGCTGAAATAACCCAGACCACACTGAAAGATAGTGAATGTTTCATTGCAGAAGAAAGTGCAAAGTCCTGTGTTGGGCTGGGATAACCCTGCACAACACACAGACCATGAGGCCAGCTGGCTAGCAAGCAGCTTGGTTGCTTCTGGAGGTATTTGTGGATGATGAGTTGTGCATAAATCTGCAGTGTTTCCTTGCAGCACACAGGCAGTTATGTCCCAGGCAGTGTTACCAACAAGTCCTTCCTTCCCCTGTTTGGTACTTGTGAGAGCACATCAGGAGAGCTGCAACCAGTTTGGAGTCCGCTGCTAAAAGAAATTCCCTGATGTGCTGAGTTGAGTCCAGCGGAGAGCTACCAAAGTGGTCATGGGGCTAGAGTACGTCTGAGGTTATGCAGGGTGAGGCTGAGAGAACTGGGTTTGTCCAGCATTAAAAAGAGATGGCTGATGGGAGGCCTCATTGTTGTCCGTACTACCTCAGACATAACAGAGGAGACGGGGCCAGACCCTTCTCAGAGGTGTGTAGTGGAAGAACCCGAAGCCACAGACTAAAGAAAACACAGGAAATGGTGACTAAAGAGTAGGCATTTGGGGAAATGACCGGGGTGAAATCATGAGAGCAAATGTACTGTGAGGCTGAGGGATCTCCATCCTTGGAGGTATGCAGAACTAGGCTGGACTGGCTTTGAGATGGGTACTTGGACCAGATGACCTGTTGAGATTGCTGCCAACTTAGATGGTTTAGTGCATACTAGTGAAAGGCCAAGAGGGACATAAATGGGATTTCCAATGGGATTATGCAGCATAGGAGGCATCTCCTTAGAATTGCATGCATATTTGTGGGTTGGAGTTTGGGCTTTTTGCTAAAACCTTGCTGGCTCTTACTTTTCACCTTAACTTACTTGCGAACATTTCTGTAATTTCTCATTTTAGGATGTTTTGATTGTTTGTATGTTTGTCAGGTTTGCAATCATAACAATTTATCTTCTTACTCATAATAACTCTAGAAACTGATTAGGGCCTTGACGATCCAAAGCCCCATTTCTTTGTAAGCTTTGATCAGTGAAGTAGATAGAAAAATCAATTTCTGAATTACTCTGGTTCACATCTTGCCTGGATACTGTCTGTAAATAGCAGAGATGATTTACACTTATCTTTCTCTCAGCTTCTGCTTCAGGCTCTCAGCAAGCTCCAGCAGATATGAAATGAGTATGACGGGATATAGCAATATTTAGCTCTGTTCAGAACTGTGGTTCTAGCAACTTGTTTCACATGTAGTAATTTTAAGTTCTGGAGGACAAGGTAAAAAGCTAGCAATCTTCCAAACAGGTGAGATCCAGTGCAATCGAGTCTCTGATGGCACTACTTTGTAAGAGGAATGCAAAAAGTACATTTTGTGTGCTTTACTTTAAATCACTTGCTAGCTTTAAACCCATTTGCTAGATGTTATTTACTCTCTGGAGGCACTTTCATGGACCTTCTTGAGAGCTGAAGTTACTCAGCAGTTCACCTGCTTTGAACCCACATGGATGGGCAGCTAAAAAAGAAAATCTCCCAAGCAAGGATTTCCACATTACTTGACTGAGATGGTTTCTTTATTGCCACGTGTCAGTCATCTGCATGTCTGCATTGTGTACTTTGTTAGGGCCTCCCCTTTCTAGAAGGTCACTTGCCATCTCTCCTGAGCTCAGGTGAAGGCAGTTCATTCCTCCTGTAGAAGTCTCGCAGTATCCCTTGTTTCCTGGGAGCCCTTGGAGCATGGTGTGAGCTGCATGAGCTACTCTGGTAGGGGCAGCTCATCCATTGCTGCATTGATGTAGGGGCTGTAGGGCACTGCTGTGCCCCATCAGATCAGACTTCATCTGTATGTGCACAGATAAGATACCAACAAACATGTTGTTGCTGCTGAACCAGCTTATCCCACTTGCAGCCTGTTCTCATGGAGAGCAGTCTCTGGCAGGCAGGGCACCAGGAACAAGTGACAAAGATTAGGCAGTGGCTGGCATCCTCTCAAGGGGACAAGTAGAGGAACATGAGAGCCTGTGTTGTGCAGTGCTCAGCACAATGCGTACACGTGCCCATGCTAAAAATGGGGCATCTTGGGACCATGATTGCAGCTGTGTGCATGGGTGGGCTGGTGTGTACAGAAGACTCAGTCACTTCACTGATGATGGCCTGGGTAGGCCTTTGGTGTAGCTCATGTTAACTTTGTGATGCAGCCTGGTCAGATACTCAGGGCAGTAGTGTAGCAGTCAGACACTACACTTTGTGTCACTTCGCTGTTTTCACTCTTTTTCCATTAAGTAGCAATTGAAAGTGCTTGTGGTCCTGTTCCTGCTCCCCATAAAGCCTGCTCACCCCTAGTGGTGCTGGAGAAACATAGCTTATTCCCACCATATTAGAACAATTTGGATTATCCTGAGAAGAAAGAAAGAAAACTGAAAAAGTGAAGTGAAAGGAGGGAATATCACACTAAATTTAATTATTTTTGTTTGATTTTGTAGTCATTACCTCGTTCTCCCTTGGATAGGTTGGAATTACAAATTTTACATAGCAATTCAAGCTAGTATTAAACTCATATATAATCAACCCTTAAAGTCTGTTAACTGGATTTGTACTCAAAAAAAAATGCAATGAATTGCCAGCTTCCTGAAATGCATATACTTCCTATGAACTACCCAGACTGCTCTAAAGGAATCATTTCATCAGCTTGGCCAGCTGACAAGGCATATGGCAAACTCTTTTATGATGCCTGTTATCTGTAATGATAGCTGTTTGTGTAGCTGTGCTATTCAATAAGTGAGAGTAGAACAGTAGTGCAGCAATTGCTACTAAGTGGAACAAACTGCAAAAGGACAAAAAAAAAAATTGAAGACCAACATTTTCGAAATGTGAGAAAAAGAAAAGCAGCACAGTCACCCAGGGAAGTTTCTATAGCAGCAGTAATCTGAAACACCCAGGCACATTGCCAGGAGCTCCAGTAGGTTGTTAATCAAAACTTCCAAATCTCCTGCCAATCCAAGGCTCTCTTAGCATCAGAAGAGAAAGCTGTCACATAATGATGTGATACTTAAGTTACATAAAGAAATCTTCAAATTTTTTTGTGAGGAATATTCTTGTCCTAACTAGATTTTTTTTTCTTTTTTCAGCCTATGAGAGAATCCTTCCCATTGGAGTTTCAATTGAAGTAATGTATTTTTAAACATTATTACATATAATTTTTAATAAGTGTACAGGATACTTTTGGCTATTCTAGAGAATATATACTCTTTTATTGGCTGCAATTAGGTGTTCCAGTAGTAAAATACAAATCTTATAATTCTTCCTAGGAATTGCAAAAGGTAGGTAGTAAAGATTAAGCAAGTGTCTGTGTAAAGCAGACACTTTAATTACAATGTAAAATTTAAGTAAACTCTGTAAAAGTGCTCCAGTTATCTATTGAGTTACCAGTAATATATGGATTTGCTTCAGGCATTGAATTAACTAAAAAATAGTGTCAGCCCCTTCCTGTTTGTATGGATAGCTGGTTTCTTTATAGTATCACACAGTAGGCATTTTTTTCAGCTGATGCTGACAAATCCCATTATCTAGGAGGTGTTTCTATTGCATAATCTTAGCAGCAGTGAAGGCAGCAGTGATTTCAATCTTTTCCATCTTAATTTTCTGGGTGATGGATTTTTCAGTTCGCTTGGAGGGAGAGGAGAACGCGGCAGGACATAAAAGGGAAGTGTGCTTTTTGGTGTGGTTTTCCATTCCCACTGCTTGTCTGACAAGCCCTCGGTGATCCCAGTGAGGATGCTGGAGAGAGGTAGGAGAGAGGGCAGGAGGCAGAGGCAGTAACTGCTGGCCATTTACACCGGGAGCATTCCACGGCACCACGCTGTTCACTCTGCCACTGGTGGGATCAGCACTAATTTACACAGTCTCACATGTTTTGAGGAGAAGTTCACTGCTAAGGAAATGTCTGAGAGTACACGGGGATGCCTGTGAGCTTGGAGAGCTGTGGTTTTAAGCTGTGTTTTTATAGGAGCTGTGCTGCCATAGAAACTGAGACACTATACATAAGCTTTGGCTTTCTATGTAAATAGCCGTAAGTGCCTTTGGCCTGCCTAAATCTTGGGAGAGAGAGAGATTTATGGGGCTTAGGAGAGGAGAAGTTCCCTCCCCCATGACCCTGTTTCCCAAAAATACCATATGTCAACAGGATTCTTTTAAGGGAGCTGTTAAGAATATTAATGAAACAGGGCATCCTGGGGTTTTTGTAGGATAACCCATGTCAGTTGATTTGGAGAAAAGCTTTCACCAGTACAGTTTTCAGCCTGTCAGAATGGAATGGAGAAATTTAACATGGAAGTATAATTCTGAGTACTGCTTTATGGGTCTCAAATTTCATGTTATAGCTGTTGTTTAGCCCCCTGTACTTCTACTTTAGCACAATTCCAGCTATTGAGAGCAGACTCATTAATACCATAAAGATCCCTGTGTGACATGATAAATCAGTCTGTTATGGGCCAGAAGGCATGGTCAATAGCCTTAGGCAAAATTAATGTAAGGTAATAAACCCAAGAAGATGGTATATATGAACTGAATTACTTTCAAGCCAGTAGGGGCACTCTTTAATTCAGTAGTAGTTTGGCTTTTGTTTGGTTTACTACATTTACACTGTAGCTATGTAAGAAGTATGCAGTTTTCTTGGATCACTGACTAGTTTAGAGTTCTGAAAGAGCCTAGATATCTTAATGGAGACACAGGAGGAATAAAACCCAGGCTAACAACTTCATATTTCTTTGGAAATGAAGCTTTACCCAAGGGTCAATAAAGTAATTTCACTGTTTTGCCTATCCATCAACTCTCCTGAAAGACTGTCTGCACTTCTGTCAAACATGAGGTGGCTGTCAATGCAGGGAGGTGCAGGATGGCATTGATCCAGTTAGATGGTGTGACAGCTTTAAACATCATGAGCTTCAGTACAGGCTGGAGACCCCAAGTAAATACTCAGAAGAGTGACTGGTCTTGAAAAGCCTGTGGCAGAGCATATTTGGCTATGGATGGGTGCAGCGCTCTGAGTAATTGCAAGCAAGATTAATTTCCCCATTTCATTTGGACATTTTAAGCTGTCTGAAAACTGTGCATCTAGTCTGAGCTATGTCTGGGTACCTTTTCCTGCCAATGGAAAAGTGATGATACATCTTGTCTTAATGTGGCTAGATGAAATTACATGTGTTGGCTATCCCACTTAGATTGCTACTGAACTGAGTATGATTTTATGTACTTCAGGCCATCACAGGCCCCCCACAAGTGGAATGCACCTTCATGTATTGCACTCTTGCTTCAATGGAGATGATCAAATGATCACTTTTTTAAAAGAAAATGGTATACTTGGTTGCAATTCTGTGTTGAGGACAGGCCACAAATTGGAATTTTATACCCAAATCCATCAATCATTTATGTAATAGGCAGTCTAAATCATGTCTGTGATACTAGCAGTATACTTGTAGAGCCATAAATTATTGATCTGCTTCGTGCAGATTGTGTGCCCTTTCTGACTTAGACTAAAATTATTTACTGCCTTGGTTTTTTACAAATGCTTATGACACACAGGCCTTGTTAAAAATAATAGAGAGAAAGATTTCTTGAAGAGGTTTGAAAGGTAGAAACTCTGTAAGAGAGTTCAGTCTCCTACATGATACTGAGTTGATCAGTTTATGCAGACCACTTTTTCATGGCAGTCTTCATTTCCACTTCTCTATGGAAACAGAAAAAAATAACTTGCACAGAAATCTGAAGTTTTTTGGATCCTTTTCACTGATTTTTCCTAGAAATTCAGTTACAAAATTACCAAGAAGCTGTTCTAAAATCTTATCCCTATAAAAGGACTTTTTGCTTTGCAGCAATGGGTTTCATGACAAAGGTGCTTCATATCGGACTTGTTTTAATAAAATGAAGTAACCCCTGTGAACTTCAAGTGTGCCTTAAATTACTGCACTATTTTTTAATTTACTTTTAATCTGGCAGAAACTGATGGTTTGATTTTCAATTTTAAAAAGCTGTTTGTTTTATGAGATATATAATGAGTTACAAATGTAAATTTGATCTAGGAAAAGTACAAGAATTTTCTGCTGCAATTGGTCCCTGGAATTATGCCACAGAATGGAGATAAACAAGGACATATAGGCAGAAAGAAAAATGTACCTTTGATATCTATTGTGGTTTGGTCTTAATGTCACAATTATTGCAGACTCTTGAAAGGGCAGTCTAGCACACACTGGGGCACTGTGAGAAGGGAGTGTGAGAAGGACTGGAATCAGTAATTTCTCTCACAGGTGTTTACAGGTCTTCCCTGAGGATAGCAGAAACAAGAATATCTCCATAATCTTTGGCTATGGGAAAACCAATTTTTTCTGAGACCCACATTTAAAGCCATCACTGAAACGTACCATTGTGTTACACATTTCAACTGAGCTCCTATTCCCATAATTTGTGCTAACAAGAAAATGAGTCTCTTCTCAGAGTCGCATTTAATACACCATTTCTATTCTTCACATTCAGCCCACATGGTGCTATGCCTGAATAAAAGCAGATTGGCTTCCTTTTTTATTCAGACACTCTGGCTAACCCTCATATACATAAAAGAATCGCATCAAAGTTACCACCCACTGAACATACACATTTTTTTTTTCATGAATTGGGTCCAATCCCTTTTTAAAGAAGCTGTTAAAGGGATTGGGTAGCTTCTTTGCATGTTACACAGGTCCTTCCCACTTCACAGATTCAGCAACAGCTATTGTTGGGAGCTGAAGAAGCCATTTTCCTACCAACTCAAGTGAAATATTAGTCCTGCTCCATAATAAGCTTAGTGAGTATTTACTGGATACTGAGGTAGTAAAGAACCACTAGAGATCTTGAGTGGAATATAAATAGATTACCTTTTTCAGGATCTCAATGAGAGGAAGCTGAGAAATATGTCAGCTGTTTAATTATTAACATTCAGTATAAATCAATAGCAAAATAGGCTTTGATGATGATCTTCAAAAGGGTTTTAATCATTACTTCCCTCACACACAGAAAGTAAGTCTGAGCACTGGGGCTTTAGCCCGTGTTTCTGTTAACTGTACTGGAAGGCTACCACTGTGGTGTTGCATTGACTTTAACCGCAATAATTAAGATAGCACCAGTTTTTTAAACTTATTGGCGTTTGGGACTATTGCTACCACATGGCATACCTGGGTAATTCCTGAAGCACAGAGGACAGTCTAATGAAGAAAAGTCACTTAAATCCCATTGAAATTAATTAAATTGTATGATAGGACTGCAGATTTTGGGCCCACATGATGCACGTGCATGGCTCAGAATGCAGTCAAAAAGGTTTATGATTTTCCTTTAGTGTGATTCTCCCCTGCCACCTGCCAGGAAACTGATGAGTGCACAGAGTCCTGGGGACAAGGACAACTGTGGAGCCCAATTTCTTCACCAGCCCACTTTCACAATTTGAATTTGTGCACTTCATATTGCATTTTATTTGATATTACAGAAAGATATAGTATATAAGCCACTGGGAGTGTGTTCCCTAGTTTGCATAGAAAATTTATTCTAAGTGAGGTTGGGAGGAGGTGTGGGATGCAAAGCAGGGTGGGGCAGGGGGAGAACAGTTTAATGCAGGTGCAAGTGACATTGAGAGAAAAGAATAATTTTATAGTAGGAAGTACAGAGTTGCTAAACTTTCTGGGTCTTGAACTCTTGCTGCAAAGTGTTTGAGAACCACAGCTTCCTGATAGATTGCCTATAGCTATCCAAAAGAGGATCTTCCACTATTCCTACGGTAGCTCCCCACTCCCTCATTCCATATTTCTGCTTCTTCAATTTAAATCATATCCTCCCACCTTCTGGCTGCTCTAACTCTGTGTTGCTTGCCCTGCTTCTCATCCCTAATATACAAACTGTACTCATAGCAGGTTGCAAATGCTCCAGAACTGCTTCTGTCTCTAAGCACTTCTCTTACAACCTGTGCGTGTCCTTGCACACTCCTCCACCACAGCATCCCTTATGTGCAAGAGCTTGGAGGCTTGGAAGATGAACCAAGGGCTGCAGCTGTAGCTATGCTTCCAATGTACTTAGCTTCTCTGCAGTCACAGCTAGTCTCTGATCTCTTGTGTGCTAGCCAAGGTGCTCCGACTGGGTCCATGGTCGGCTGTGCAGGCTCCCAGGATGGAAGGAAGCTGCGCTGTTTGTGCTGTTACCTGGCTGCCAGAAGAGCTCTGATAGGAAGGCGCTCTGTGCAGCCTGAGTGCTGGTACTGTGCTCCTCCCTTCTGCACATTATCCTACATGAATGTGCCTACACTCACGTGGTAGTCTGCCATGAGAATTCTGCTTTGTATATAGAGTCTTTGTGGAAAAAAGTGAGGCAGAGATCAGCAGGGGAGAATAGGAGCTGGTGTCTGTGAACCTCATTGGTTAGTCCAAATCCAGCTGGTGACTGGATTTCCCTTCAGTGTCACCCAGTGACTTGGTGGTGGGCTCACTGCTGAAGTCATTAGGTCATCTGGGTTGTCCTGTGGGTCATGTCAAAACATTTATCACCCACTGTGTTTTCTGATATCTTGGTGGAGTTTTTTTAAATAATGAAACCTAAACTGAACCAGTATATATGACTTTTCATGTGGTCAATTACACTGCCTTTGCAATTTTGACAGATACTATTTAAACTATAGCTTATGTTGTTATTTTTTAATCCTTCTGTTTCAGGACCTGGATAGAAAATATTTTCATGGGGTGGTTTGCAAATTTGATCTGCAAAAACCATATTTTGAAGTTCACGTGCTTAATACCACACGTGAAATTTGCTCAACAAGTGTGTTTTACTTTAGTTATTTTCTGATATACTGATAGTGGTCATAGGAAAAGGGTTTTTTCTTCTTTTAAGCAAACATCTAACAGCCACACTAAAAATGTCAGCGTGCATTATTTTATTATTTCCTCTACCTCCCTGATTACATCCTTTTCTTGCTATTGCTGTGCTTCCTTCAATTAAACAGGTAAGCAGACCTCTTCCACAGCTCATGCCAACATATATTGCTTGGTGTGGGGTTAATAGTTCACACTTGCTGCTGCTTTCCTGCCTATTGCCAAATCAATATGAGCTTGTTCAGACTCTGTTCAGTCGCTGTATCTTCAGAATTTGAGCTCTATTGCCTGCTTCAAATGTGCACCTTCCTCTTGGATAAGCAAAGTACTTCTGCCAGGATGGCAAGATTTCATACACTGAGCCATCCAAATCATCTTACCATAATCTCACAATAATAAATCTTTGAGAGAAACGTTCTCTTCTACAAGTCCTGCTAATGTACACTGTGTTTGCTAAGGAAAATGTTTTAGAGTTATGAATAATTTCATTAGAGTGGTATCATTTTTCCACAGGGGAAATTCAGAGAATTATTGATATGGAATAGCATGAAATGAAATCCAGTCCCTTTGTTTTTCCTTATCATTATCTTAAATTTCACTGTTCAAAAATATATTTTTCAGTGTTTCTGTTCTTGAAGTTATGCTTGAAAGAAATTTATCCTTTCCATTTTGTGCCCTTTGGTTTTTCCTTTCAGGTATTTTTACTACAAATAATGTCATATTTTAGTTCAATTTATTTATAGAATATTATTATGCTGACAGTTACACAGTTAGAATTTTTTTTACAGTTAGAATTTTTTAAATCCCACAGCAGGTCAGTAAAATGACAAACCTCAGTATCAAGTCATCTGGGAAGATATGTTACTTGTAACCTTCTAAACTGACAAAATGAATCCAGTGGTAGATTTGCTTTTGCACTTGTTTTTCCTAAACCAGTACTTTGGAGAAAAGTAGTGTAGTGACCTGCTACACAGGCAGTTTTTCATTTTGTATCATTTGATCAGGCAAGCTGATTTTGCTGAAAGGCTTAATGAATACTATCCAGTGCACTAATTAGCCAAATCAGTGAAAGCTGGTAAAGTTCCATCTGCAAAGGATTGGCATAAAAAATACATTACCCCAAGTATATCCAAGCAGATCCTGAACTGTGTAATACAAATTACCAAGATCACTTCATGGAATAGTAAAAGTTGTTGGTTTTCAATAAATTATTCATAATGGAACAGCAATTCAGGACTTAAGATTAAGGTATTTAAATTAACCATCATACTTTATGGAAAGGAACCATTTTTATATCCTCAAATACTTCACAATCTGTGACTTAGTCAGTTGCTATCTGAATCATTTTGCATCCTGGAACTGTAAAACTTCAGGAAAATTGCACAATTCTAGAAGAAAAATGCAAGAAAAAATCCTAAAGGAAGTGCTTCTCTGTGTACACTTAGTGCCCTGTTACGTAAACTTTTTCTTTAAGGAAGGACGGTTTTTGCTTTGAGGATGGCCTGTTTCTTTTTTTCAGCAGATCTGTAAATTTACTTTCATGAGTTACATCTTCAGAGGTGTTTGCTGATATTCTGGATACCATATTGTTTAGTGAACATGTTTTTATTCTGGTCAAATTAGTAATTATTTGCCAGATGTTTTTGTTCCTCTCTTTGTCAATTCCAACTCTTTTTCTGGAATGTGTATGAAAAAGGTCTCCTTTTCCTTGGCAATTACTAGCATTTTACTGGCATTATTAAATTTCTATCAGTTTTTGTAACTGGAGTTCTAGCATGCTGTTATGGTTGTTAAAATAGGATTGATTAATACGCTTTTCACTTTCACACGCTTGTGAACAGCCTTACCTCCTAGCATAGACTTTTATTTGTCCTTTTTATAGCTGATGCTAAACCAGTTATATATAAACCAGATACAATAGTTGTATCTAAATCAGAAAAATGAAAATAAAATTGGGTATTTTATTTAACTTGAGCTAAGAATTTAATCAAAACTGGTTGCTTAGTGTCTCCCCACTTGCACGTGGTTGGCACATTTGCTTTAGGCAGGTGCTTTGTCCTGTTGAAATTGTTAGGGCTTGGGATGCTTAAAACATTGCCTGTAGAACCCCTTTGACCTACTGGCACCTAAATTTAAGCTTCCCAGCTGTGAATATGCAAGGCTGTGCTTAGAAAACTGATACCACTTGCCTGTCCAACAGAGCTGCAAGAAGTCATGTCTAGATTCATGAGCAAGGAACTGATATTTGCTATGCTGCAAGGAAGCTTTTTTCTTATTGTTGCTGGTCAGCTGCACAGGAGTCTCAGAATGTTAATTGTCTTTTACCATAGCTGGAACTATAACAAAAATTACCACTCCTTGCATGTTTTCTTCAGTAATTTAATTTTCTATCAACTTGAATGACTTTGTTTCATTTTCTATTATCAAAATATTTGGAAATCTTTCTCTGGCTTTCTCATGTGTGTGGAAATTCATATCTTCTTCCCCAGTAGTTAAACTTTTTTTGTTTTGCAAAGTACATTTTAAACATCTCATTTTGTCTTCTTTACTTGTATTTGTTGTAAGAATCATATTGGAATAATTCTCATCAGTATGTTTCTGTGTGCCCTCAATATCTGACATATGTAAATGATGAACAGAAGCTCTGTAAATAAACGTTTTTATAGTATGCCCACTTAAAAGCAAAGTTTAATGTTATTTTTTTTAAGATGCAGTAGATAGTACCACATTTCTTAAAATTCTTGACCAAAACATTTAAACCTCTTTTTCTTTTAATACTTATATGTCTATATCTCTTTTAATCCTTAGGTAGGGAAGTATGATGTGTTTTTCTGTTATCTGAATACATAGAGTTCTTTGGCATAATTGGTAATTACATAGTCAATACCAATTGACTAAGGAAATAGGTACATAAATATATATACATCCACAAAATTATGCACATTCACAGAGACATAATCCTCTATATCTACATATTTTCATATATGAGTAAATACAGAACGTTCAAAATTTTTTTCAGAATAGAAGAAAAAAATAGTTCAAAATCAGGAGAAAACACATTTAAGGTGACATTAATGGAACAGAGAGAGATCTTAAGTGCTAGGAATATATATGTCATATGTCTTTTGCTAACTTAAAAAAAAAAAATGGAAACAAACACCGCTATTTCCATGGTGTCAGAATGTATTGATAACCAGATGTGCAATAAATATCTTTCACTCCTGAAGTACTTGCCGCTAGAGTTTACAAAGTAGTTTCAGCAGTGACTGGTCCTATGTGTACTAGCCACTAGAGGGGGGATGAGACACATCTTTTGTCATGAAACTTCCCAGATAGTTGGTGGCAGAAGTCTTGAGATTCTGCAAAATCTTCTTCATTTTTATCCTCTGTAGTGTATGGTCTTATGACAAGCCTGTCATCTGAAATCTTCTCACATTTTGTCCTCAGGGTGTAATCCTCATTTCAGATTCACAGAATCACAGAACAGGTTATATCCTTAAGAAAGGACCTTTGGCCATCTACAAATATAGAGGCAATTTCCAATCTTAAGTGGGTAGATCAGGCCTTTTTACAGGCAGATTTTAAGGATCTCCAAGAACAGAGATTCTACAGCCTTTCTGGACAAACCCAATCCAGAATTTGGCCACTAATGTCCATGGTTTGCATTTTTTCCTTGAAATGTAATTGGAATATCCTTTGTCACAGGTTGTATCTTTTGCCTTGCAACCTTACATTGAACAACACTGAGGAGACTCAGTCTCTGTCTCTTTTACACCTTCCCCCTGATTAGTTGAACACTCTTGTAATATCTGTCCAGCCACAGCCTTCTCTTTCTGATAGTGAGGAAACCAGTTCCTTCAGAGTCTGCTGGTATGCCATCTACTCCAGACCCCCAGTCATTGTGGTAGCTTCTGCTGGACTTGTCCCGGTGTATTAATGTCTTCTGGGATGCCCAGAGCCACCCTTAGTTCTCACAGAGTGGTTTTACAAATGCCAAACAGAAAGGAAGAACCAGTTTCCTGGAACTGCAGGCTATGCTTGTTCCTATGGCCCAGTAAGCAAATTTTCATATTTCTCTCCAATTCAATATCTCTATTACTTGCTTCTACTTTCTATTCAATCCTTATACTTCTCCAAGCCTTTGAGACCACCCTGGCTTCCACTCCTGGCTTTTTTCATGTTTCTGTTCTCCATCTCTCATCACCTCCTCCCTGTCTGTGCCCATCTTCCCCTCCCAACTATCTTCCTGCACTCTTCTCCATATCAAGTGAAGAACATTCATCATTGTATGTAAATGTTTCAGATACGCTGGTGATCTTAGATGTTGACAAGGAGCAAGAGACATTTCAAACATATGAAAAATAAAGTCTTTCAAAGTTCTTACATCCTACCACATTTTTCTTAAAAATAAAGGCTTACATTGACTGCCCTTGGTGGTAGCTGCAAGCACACTGCTATGTGAAATGGAGATTGAGTACAGCTGCAGAGATTGGATTTTACCATATTTTGCATGAAATTGTTTACCAGTTCTCCAGCCCTTGATTCTTTGTTCTCAGTGTGATGCATAGTGTTCTGTCAGAGGGATGGGATTTATTCTTTCAAGTCATACACAGAATAGATTTATATGGATTTATAGTATATTTATGTATGTTTTATATAGAAGAGGGTAAAAGGATTGCTCAAGTGAAGGAAATGTTTCTAAGGCATTGAGTTGCCCTGTAGCATTATGAAAGCATTTATTTTTGGTTTTTTCTCTACAGAACTCCACCCATTTCCATGGCCACAGGTGAAGTGGCATTTTTCCCTAGTTTCCACACTGTGTAACCAAACAGAAAATGCATTTCCAGGAAGAATGAGAACTGCTTAGAGCATAGCTTTAAGCTAATGGAAGACTTCTCTGAGTACTATGCATGAAGGCATGCGAAGATGCTGTTATTTGAACATAATATCTAAATATACTTGCAAAAATTGGTAATACTACAGATTATCATTGCCACATTCCATTAGGGGATTTCAGTAATTCTGCCACAGTTTTAAGGATCTCAGATAAATCTTTTAATGTACTTCTCACCTGACAGCCTGCAGCATCAAGTCCTGAGCTAGGCTTCTTCAGTAGAAACACTAGGTAAATTTAGATCTATAGTCTCAAGAAGAGAGAAGGTGAGGAATACAGGCAGCTGAAATTATCTATGTAAGTGGTTTCAAAATCCTTTCTAAAAGTGAAAATAAAATCTGTGATTGCAATGATGCAACAAAAAAGTAAATTGTATCAAATAGCACCTAGTCACTGTAATGAGAAGGAGTCTGAGTGAACTGTTTGAGCCTGTGGTATGAGAAGTGTGGAAGTTCATGGAAGTTTACTCTAGATGTTAATATGGGAGAGAAGTGAGGAAAATAATACTAAATTTTACAAAAAAAAAAAAAAAAAAAAAAGAGTTTTCAGTCTAGACCGTCTGCTTGGTAGGCTAAGTCAGGAATTCCCGTCTTCCAATATCTGATAGGATTCAGAGTTAAGTCATTTTTCTTTCCTTCCTATTTTTGAAATAAGAAGGAAATAAGGAATAAGAAAACAGGATTGTTCATGTATTTGTGAGGGTTCAAGAGTAGATGTTGACCCTCATATTCTAAAACCGAGACTTTCTTTCAGTGGGTGCAACAGCTGAAATATTAGTGAATATTAGTGCTGCGTTCTGCAACTCAGAGCTCTGGACACTATTACAAAATAAAAAGTAGGTATAGGAATGGAATTGGGAGGCATCTTTGTTCAGGTACATTAAATTTGACAATGTGGAGTATAAGGAAGAAATAAAATTCTGCAGGTAACTCTGAGTAAACGTACTTTTCGGTGAAAACAGCTGCAAGAGCTAACTTAGGTGATAACATAAGTATGCTGCAAAATTATGGGAAAACTGCTGTGTTGCTAGTACGTATCATTTGTAATCACTGCAGACATTCCTGTGTCAGAAGACACCAAGCTGAGTGGGTGGTTGACACACCCAGGGGATGGATGCCATCCTGAGGGACACGGGTAGGATCATTAAGTGAGCCTAGGTGAACCTCATGAGGTTCAGCAAGGCCAAGTGCCAAGTGATGCACCTGGGTCGGTGCAATCCCCGTTTTCAATACCGGCTGGTGGATGACGAGGTGGAAAGCAGCCCTACCAAGAATGACTTGGGGGCGCTGGAGACTGTAATGGGCATGAGCTGGCAATGATTACATGGAGCCCAGAAAGCAGATTGTGTCCTGGGTTGCATCAGAAGTGTGAGCAGCAGGTCAAAGGAGGCGATTCAGCCTCCACTCTCGAGAAACCCCACCTGGAGTACTATGTCCAGCTCGAGGATCGCAGCATAAGAATGATGTGGACCTGCTGGAGCAAGTCTAGAAGAGGGACCCAGAGAAGGGCAGAAGGCTGGAGCACCTCTCCTGTGAGGACAGGCTGAGAGAGTTGGGGCTGTTCAGCCTGCAGAAGAAAAGGCTTCAGGAAGACCTTATAGCAGCTTTTCACTACCTAAATGGGCACTACAAGAAAGATGAAGGCTAATCCTTTTTAGTTGCACCTGTAGAAACAGGACAAGGGATAACAATTTTAACTTAGAAGAGGGTACATTTAGACTAAATATCAGGAAGTAGATTTTTATAGTATCAGGGATGAAACACTGGAACAAGTTGCCCAGAGAAGTAATAGATGTTCCATCCCTGGAAATATTCAAGGTCATATTGGGTGGGGCTCTGGACAGCCTAATCTAGTTCAAGTGTCCCTGCTCACTGCAGAGGAGTTGGACTAGGTCACCTTTAGAGAGCCATTCCAACCCAAACTATTCTATCATTCTGTGTTGCTGTTGTTATTATGAAGTAGGCATGAAGTTAACTCACATCACCCATATAAGAAATCTGAGCTCTTCACGTGTGGCTACATTTACTTCTCAATATCTCAGTTAGTACTGTGCAACTCACAAGCTCACCAAAAGTACAAGTCTGAGCTGTTAAGATTTTTTTATTTTTATATAAATAGATTTCTGTTCAAAAACTGATAGTTTCTTTGCCCTTGTAAGATATAAGGATATAAATCTGATCTTTTAGTTTAAAAAACCTAAGTGTGCACACAGTAATGTCTCTTCTCATAAAACTCTCAAGGTTATAGTTCAGGAAAGCACTCACAAATCCCTGTTCAAAAAGAAAGAAAGTGGTTAAGGACATCCTGTAAGGAATCTCTTATCTTAAGGCTGTGTTGATTTTGCATCTTCTAAGAGTGATGGCTCAATACTTCTATTTTCAAAATGTAGTTGTCATCCCTTTTTATAGAGGGCAAAATTGGAGCAGATAGATGAGAAGCAATTTGCATAGTCATATAAAATAAGACCTTCACAAAAATAGTCTATTAACCCAAATTGTGCCAATTCCATTTTTCTAGTTTAACAACCATATACATTTCCTCTTTTAAAAGGCATTAAATTTGCATAGTTTTGGTTTTTTAATAAATCTTCTAAAAATTTATTTGTGATATAATCCTAATTTTCTGTGCTGGTTTTGCTGGGATAGAGTTAAATATCTTGCTAGAAAATAAGTTACTCTTTTTCCTCATTGGCAAGTGTTCTGAGTGTGTTCTTTTTTTGGATATACTAGTAAGTACGCTCAGTAATATTTCAGAGATGGACAAGGAGTAATATTAGGCATTGCTAGCTAGGCTGCACTTATCCAACGCTTCATGAGAGAGATACAGTGATTAAGAGAGAAAGTGGGCTTCAGGTTTATGATGTTATACATAAAAACTTTCTCTGGAGAGAAACCCACAGAGATCTTGAACTAACAAGGTATTCTAGCTGGCAGTCCTGTATTCTAAAGATCTTTCATTTTAACTTTCATTTGCTCTTTACATAGAACATTTGAATTAAAAATACTGTACCCTTGTGCATGTGTATCGACACAGTGTAACAATTTTTACACAGAAAAACCCCACCCTTTGTCACATAGAGCTCTCACATATTTTAGGTCAAAACCTCCATTGTTATAAATCAAGACAGAGTTGTAGAAATGTCTCATAGATGAATTTTGTCTGGTGAATGTTTTTTGTGTGTTAATCAAAGTATAGTATGCAGCTATTTTGATCATATATTTTACTAGTTCCTCTAGGACTACAACAGTGATATGAGAGCAGAAACTGCTTGCCAGAGTGGTATTTCTATTACAAAGCTGTCCAGATTTATGCTATTTACTGCTGTAAGTAATAAAGATATCAAAGACTTACAGTGAATATAGCATTAAGGTTCAATAAGGAAGTTGTAATGATTTTGTAAAACCTTGTTTCTGGCAAGCTGAGATTGTATTTCCTGTCTACCATGACAGGTCTTTTGTTCAGTAATGGTCTATTGCCCAAGGAAAAGATGAGCACAAGCCATTCATACTGAGGATCAGGTACTGAAACACTGCACTTTTAAGGTAGCTGAATGTCTTGAAGGTGAGAACCTACAACTCTTAGTAGAAATGCTCTGTCCTTTCCCACTATGGGAAGGCATTCCAACTGGGTCCCAGCATCCTGCTGGGTAAGAACAAGAATGCATCTTTCCTCCTGCTCTGTTTTGCCACATCCTGCTTTCCATAGGAAGGAGCCTTCTTAGAGGGTGACTGGGCCAGATGGGAGCCACTGCTCCTGGTGATACTAAATGTAACCAGAACCCCAAAATGAGGCAACTTTTGGGTTTGCTAGAACTTTGTTTCTTAACTTCCCCTCTAAGTCACTCCCCAAAAAACATGTGTCCAAGACTGATGCCTTGATTGGCATCAATTCTCTTTTGTTACTGTACTCAACCCTCATATATGCAATTCAGGGCTGTTTATTCAGCTTGTTATTCCATCTTGAGAGTTTCCTGAAATAGCTTTGAATAATAAATTAAAACCTGGAATGGCATTTTGCAATGTGGAAAGTAATGGATATTAAAAGCTGACTGACAGCGTGCTTTCCTGCCTGGTGTCAAAAGGAAATAGAAATTAAATTTAGCAGAGTTCATGAGTATTGCTACACTAAGGAGCTCTCAATCAGTAGTAAAGTAGATAGGAACTGTCATCCCCATTTGCAACAGAAGCTGCAATTTGATTATACAAATTTGCCTTCAGCCTGCCCTGCTTGAACCAGTCTAGTCCCAGTCAGATTCATGTGCCATTGCACACATAATAACACAGTTGCACTTAAAGATTTTCAGAGTTTCACTCAGACTTCCATGTTCTAGTAGCATCTTCCCTGCTTCAAATTAAACTGAGTTTCATTACATATTTAAGGTTTAGCTCAGCAGCACTAAAATGTTGGTCTTTCTAATGCTTAAAGAGGTTTATTGAATAATTTAAAATTCTGATATGGTAAAGCATGCAGTTTACCCAGTTACTGCACCTTCTGTAAAAAGTCACAGATATATCCATAAGGATGGCATTCAAATTTTCTTTCCACATCATGAGCATTTAGGTCATCATAATTTGTCCTGATAGTTGATGTTCCTAAATGAGAAAAGCTTTATTTTACTTATTTAATGTTCAAAAGTAATTCTGTAAGTGAGATATGTATTTACTGATGGAGCATATGTACTTGAAATAATGCATTGAAGAACTTGTGAACACATTTATGATAGTTTGGAGAAGGTAAAATAGGCAATTTATCTCCCAGATACTGCCAAGTGAAATAGAATTAGGTCCTTTAGGCTACTTCTCCATGGTGATTGTAAATATAAAGTTCACCATGATTTTAAAAATAAATTAAAGCTTTTGGGTTGTTTCATTCACACATGTTTTATGAAGAGATTCTAGGCTAGATTATCAGCATTTTAACAGACATGCTTTCTTTATTTTGGAAATTTTGGTTTTTCATTTCTATAGTATGACATCCGGATGCAAAACTTAAGCATTTGGAATTAAATTATGTTTATTTTGGCACCCTAATTTCTTTCTCTAGAAGCACTTTCAAGTACTTACACTCTGTGCTAACATTCAGCAGCAGCTTGCTTTGTTTGTTCTGCGGCAACGTGAAATTAAAAAGTGGCTTTGCAAGCAGCTACCCCAGTAGATTAAAGGCAAATGATCCCATTTTCTGATGGAGTTTGGGTCATGTTGAAAAAGTGAGCTCTTAGTACCTGTTAGAAAAGCATTTAATTTTATTTAAAAGGCGGCGAACGGAAGTAGTGCCTTTTCTTCTTTCTCCAGATGGGCTCAGTTCCTGCTTCTGAACAGTGATAAAAAGAATGACCTGAAGTCCAGACTAACTGATTCAGTAAAGCAGAAAAGTTTCATTACTGGCCTGAGATTCTATGGCAGCTCTGTGCTGCCATTTGATCATTGAACTGTAGTGATTCAATCATTCCACACAGCTAATTTAGTGTGTTTCTTTATTCACGTCACAGGAGATTAAGTGAAAGTTGACCAGTGCTTGCCTGCATAGTCAGACTGAACTAATCTGTATTCCTGCATGCAGAGAATGAGGTCCTGGCATGTGATCAGCCTTGTTAGCAACCGCAGGGAAATTCTCAATGTAACCTGAAAGTCAGGAATTTTGGGGATGGAAAGACGGGAGATCATAAGAAGCATTGCTTCTTGTTAAACAAGAGAAAGATAGTCCAATAAAAACCTCCTGCTTCAAGAAGCTTTGTATTAAATAAAAGCGCTTATCATCATAGTTTATTTTTACAGGACAAGATGTATGACAGGGACACAATTCTTTTCAGGGAAGCAACTGAGTCAGTTTTAAAGGTGAATTTGGTTAGGAGAAGAAAGAAATTAAGAAGGAAGGTAGGTAAATGCAAGCAATTAAATTTAAAGTATCCAATAACATAGATTTCAGTATGGTAGTGCAGCTACCAAATGACTTTCCTAAACAGTCATATGTTTCTACTATTAATAATAAAAGGGGGGGGAAATACTCCTGTATTGCTTTCTCACACTTGCGTACATTCTGTAGAGCTGTTGGAAATGTCTGTTGTGCAAGTGATGTATTGTAGACAGCAATTTTGCAGGGAGTTCTAGGGCAGGTTTTGTGGTACCAGGTGGTACCATGCACTAGTGTGTCACTACTGTGATACTCAGTGGTTGTTAACTGAGGATGGAGTGGCACTCTGTGCAAATGTGATCATAAATATTTCAAGACCCACTAAAAAGCCCAGCAGAAAACAGAGCTATTCTAAAAGTGAGAACGTTGATCTTTAGCAAGTCTTTGCATCTTCAGTGTTTACAGTCCCCATGCTGTGTTCAGTGCTTTTTGTCCTTAACATCATTTTTGCCTTTTCTTCTTTTATTTCCAGTTTTAGTCCCGTGTTTAATGTGGCGTTTTTTGTCCTTTACATATTTTTTCCCTATGCTTATAGCTGAAACTTAGTCACAGAGTGTGTAGACTCTTTCCTATGATCACTCTCAAATATTTTATAAAACAATCATAATGAATTGTCCCTCATTTTCTCTTAATTGACTGCAAGAAATAAAAGAAGAGCTAGGTAAACAAAAATAACATCAATACTGACCTATGGTTCTCTGATGAACCTTTGTGACCTGATTGTTGTTGGCGACCTTTGTCTCAATTCTTAAGTATTTTGTGTTTAAAATCTAACTGCATCCCCATGAATTTATAGTGGTATGTTCTTCAAACTATTGAACTATGTAGTTAAAACAAGAAATATTCTTGTGATTCTTGGCACATTTGAAGGTAAATTTTTCAAATGATAGTTGCAGTCATATTTTATGTCTGGAAATTGCTTACATTTCAACCATTGCTGTTTTAGGTTTTACTGTCTAGAGCAACAAAAATAGAACAAACTTCATTTGATAAGGTGGTCTGTATTAAAACTGTGTCATTGATCTCAGGAAGAAAGGTTATTGCTTCTAATAAAGGAGCTTGCAAGTAGTCTGGGAAGTATTTCATTAAGCACAGACCCAAAAGCTGTTAATATTCTTTTGTCTTCCTTGACAGGCAAATTTTATGTCACAGCAAGTGCAGTACTCTTCCTGAGCCCATTTTATGATGTGACCTCACTGCAATATTTGTCACTTTTGAGAATTATGGGAATTTTTGCCATTTGTTCAGGTGTTTTACTTAGGCTCTAGCCTGTAGTAGAGAGAAACAAACTCTGTCCTGAGCATACTGAATGACATCATCTTATACAGAAAGGGGAAAATGAATTTCGGTGGGGGAAAAAAAAGGTGAAAAAAAAGGGGGAAAAAATGGGGAAAAAATTTTCTGTGGTCATTTAGTTTCACCTGTGATTCAAGCCTAACATCTTTGGTAATTTATTGATGAAATAGTTTTACAGAGCATTATAATATGCTGCATGTACTGTAACAGCTTTAGATGGTAAATGGATTTTTCTAGACTACATTTATCAAAATGTAGAAACATGGACAGATGTGGTATACACCAAAACCTTCAAAGCCAGAAACCCTATAAGAAGAGAATGATTGAAAATACACTTTTTATCTCAGACTGCTAGTAACCATTCATAGGTGAATAAAATTTTCTGAAATGAAGCCACAAGTTTAATATTGGATTACTTGTTTTTTCATATGGTGAAGATGATTTCATATTATTTATAGAGCAGCTGGCTCCTGAATTATTGGGTATAAACATTAACAAAATACTCTATTCATACTGAAAAACCCGCATACTGTCATAATAGCAATCTGGATAATAAGACTGCCATCCAAAATTTCAAATGAATGGGTAGAAAACAATTATTTTGAAGTTGCTGAGCTGCACAGTAAGATAGAATCCTGCTGAGGCAAACAAATGGTGAAGATCCTCTACAGAAAATTCACATGGAATTCTCTTTTCCAACCACAAGTTCAAGCAGCCAACAAAATGCTGTGAAAAAGACTTAGAATAAGCAGATTGAACCTATGTTCTTTCTTCCTTCCTTCACTGTTTCAAATTAAAGCTTTTTTTAAATTATTATTTCATTTCTTCTTTTAGGGGTCTCTGTCAAGTAAATACTATGAGGAAAAGATAGACATGCAGCAGTATCAAGTAGGCTTTCCCAGTCCAGCTTGGACAGCAGGACTCAGCTACAGCATCATGGCTTGTTCCTTACAAACCTGATGGTTGTGGTGACGTGTCTGTGTGCTGTCAAGGTGTTACTGAACAGCATTCCCATCAGTCTTTCAGAACTTCAGCACTGAAGGTGAGGGAGTTCCCTAAACTAGAAGGAGGAACTTCTTCAAACCATCCTGCATTTGAGGACCTGGAAACTGGGACCCTTGACAGATACCAAGGTTGTGCTCTTGACCAGCCTTTCTCTGTGGACTGAGCTCTCAAAGAGAGCTTGTAAAGACTAACTTCTTAACTTATGCACCAAAATTCAGTGGCCCTATTTTTTCAACTGTGAGGAATGTTTTCACAGTTGTTTTCAAAATTGAAGTAGAAATTCATCAGAGTAGATGAATGGATAATTTTTATCCACGTGGTCATAAAGTTCTCCAAAGAACACATGCTGCATAAGGAAGCATGACTTCATTTTGCAAACTGTGTCTTGGCTGTTTCCCAATGCTTTGTATTTTACCTTTACATCCAACACTTCTGTTTTTACAGGCCTGTAATTCTCATGGGACCTGTAACTGTTGATGTCACGTGCACCAAATACTAGGCACAGTATCAAGGCCACGCCCCTTGTACTTCCTTGTTCCTCCATCTCTCAGAGTATTTCAAAGGGAAAGCAGTAATTTTTTGTTTGTAATGCTTCCAGAGATGTCATCTGCCTTCCTGAAAATGTTCAAAAATTTGCATTTCACAAACTTTAGCATAACAGTCAATGCCCCTTCACAAGCTATGTGTTGTCACCAGCTTTCCAGTACGATACATCACACCGATTTCACTGTTAAAACTTTGTCAACAATGGCTTCTACCCTGCAATTATGCAAAAAATGAAGCCATTCACAAAACAGGCTGCTGCTAGGAGAGAGGGACTACATTATATTCCTTTGTGTGCTCCTTCTCTTGTGTTGGCTGAGTTCTTAGGAATCATGTTTATGCAAACTCAGTTGTAATGTGGTTGTTTGGCAAGTGCAAAACTGATGGGGGCAGGCAATACAGAAGCAGCTCAACAGTTCATTAAAGTGGGCACCCAGTTTGCATAACCAGTGGTTTTGATGGAAAAGGGAATCAATAGCAACTATCTATATTGGACTTTGCTGCAGAAGAATAAACATAGAGGACTACTGTGCCTGTATTGCTACATAGAGGAAAGATGTACCAACAAATCACTGGTGACATTTTTAACCTACCAGTTAGGTGGAGAACTGGGACACTGTTATCCTTTGATGTTGTTATTGGTATCAAACAAATTATGAGAACACTTTGGTCAGGTCATTTTTGTAGTTAGTAAAAGCTTACCTACTACGCTAGATCAAAGGGAAATATGTCTGCGCCATTACCGAAAATTTATGTTTTCTTAGTTAATGATTATACATTATTATATATTGTATTATTTTCTCTCAGCCAAACATATGCTGGCACAATCATAGCTGTTCAACTTGCTGTGGTTTCTCTGAAGGGCTGATCTTTAGTCTGAACTCTTTTTTGCCCTCGGAAATATTTACTACCTAATGCTTGGAAATATTTATCTCTAATGAAAAGGAAATATAGTGAGGTAATTAGCTGACAGTGAATTTATTTGCTGTCTGTTTAAAAAATTATACCTTATCAGTCAATAGGCTTGAGACACACTTTTGAGAGATAAGTGCCTGTGTTTAAATTACAGGAGGCCTCCTCAGGGTGACTTAGGGTATGTGAACACCAACAAGCCTACCCCTCATTACTGCAATATTAATGTTTGCCATCTTCTTCCTTTATCAAACCCCAACATACTCTCAGAGGTGAAAATGTGATGAGCACAATGATCGGTCTGCAGTAATGTTTTTTCCCCTCTCCATCTGTACTATCTTATATTTGTTCCTATAAGCAACAGTCCTTTGAATTGCTGTATTTATAAAGCTTTAAAATAGGACAGATCAGAGCACACAATCTTCGTGACAGGCAATTTTTCTCTGTTTCCTTCACAAAAAAAAAAAAAAAAAAAAAAAAAAAAAAAAAAAAAAGAAGGCCTGTGGGAAGATATGCTCCCTCACCTGGATTTGCAGTAATCTTTGTTTCTCCAGAAGCCCAGAGTTTGTTTGCCTCTTCAAGGACAATCTTTTTAAAACTGGCAAAGGAAAGAGGCTGTGTGTCAAAACTGATTAAATGTGTCAGATGTGATAATCTATTGGAGAGGTCTTTAGCCCTGTATTCTCAGTGTCCACGTTGAAATGTGGGAAGCTTGGCTTTCTTTCTCAGGCTAAGCAAGTTGCAGTCTTGTCAGAATACTTATAACTTCAAGTTCAGATGGTATCAAGGTAAGACCTCTTTCCATTTACATTTTGGGAAATAATTGATATTTCCCTGAAATACTGAAGTTGATGAGTGTGAATAAGCATTCAATTTCATTGTTTCATTTTAAAAGGAGTTAAATAACAGCTGTATTTTCACTGGTGGTTGTGTGGTTGCTTTTTTATTTTATTCAACTATTATACAGGAAAAACTTAATTTCTCACAGCTTTTGAGGGGATTCTTATGATTTTCCTTCTTTCTTCATACTCTTTCAGATGTGGACCACAAGCTGCAAAAAACAACAGTAGTTTTATAAAATGTTAAACCAACTGTGTTTTTCTAGAGGACAATTTACTAGAAATTAGCATCCATCTCCTGACTGAAGATGTAATTCAGGAGAAAATAAACATCTCAATATAGTCAGAAAAAAACAACTTTACTGATTGTATACTGGACAGGGAATATGATTATCATGAAATATCTCCAGAAGCTCTATTTATGAAATCATTATATATTTATATCTTTACCCTTTCAATACTTTTTTCAGATACATTATTTCAACATGAGCAGTACATGCAAATTTGAATTTTAAATGTTAGGATTCATAATTCCATCTTTAATATAATTATATGAAATAACTTTTGAAACATTAATTAATACATATGTAATTTTTTTTTAACATCTTGATTGCATAAAAGAGGTTTTATTTACTTTGTCACAGAAAGTGACAAATCAAAATGATTTGATCTGAGTTGAGCACATAGGTGTCAATCCAAAGTGCAAGAGACTCAAACTGTTAAAAAATTTTTAGGAGACTGTGAATCATCCCCTTCATAAATTATAAATATTGTGGTAGACTTGAAGTTTGTTCAGCCTTTGTAAAATGTTATGCCTATTCAATACAATGAAAAGAAATAGTGTAGTATTTCAAAAGAGCTTTTAAAATGACTGTAAGGGACAATGAATTCAGCTATTTTTATTTCAGAGATTCTGTGTTTAAAAGAAGACTTTTGATGAGAGATCATGTCATCTGTAATTGCTTCTTGTTTTATTTTGCAAGCAGCTAATCCTTTTTCTGATATAGCAGCTTTTCTTTGTCATTCAGAGGAGTGCATAGTTTGGATGATGCTTAGTGAAATCAAATGAACTAACAGTTATGAAGCTTGGCTGCTCCCCAGTCATCTTCTCTCAAAAAAAGGGCATCTTCAAAAGTAAAAGAACAACAAAAAAGTCAACAATGAAGAAACAATAAGAGAGCTCAAGCTAAGCTGCATTCAGTGGGGTAGGATTGGGGAGTGGCTACAGGTGCAGCTGAGTTGTCAAATCCAACAGGAAGGGGCTTGTGAGCAGCTGAGAGGAAGTTGCAGGTGGAAAAGCTCATGACCACGTTGCTAGTGCTGGAACAGTATGTTTGAGTCATCTGTTAAAGATAGTGAGGATAGAAAGACTTCAAAGTAAATATTATCATGACATTCCTCTAATGAATGTCTTTGCTGTGGAAGGAGGGGGAAGAGGGAGACAGTTTGTTTAGTGGTCTGAGCCTGCATGTTACACTGGAAATGTGCGCAACCGAGTGAGCAGTTTCTGCCCCAGGCAGGACCCTCCTCTGCAAAGTCTTCTTGGAAATACAGGTTTTGGCACATGAACAATGCTTAGGAAGTTTTCTTCCTTCCCTAGAGCATATGGGTCAGTGGTTTGGTTTCTGAGGAAGTTAAGATTTGATCATCTCCTTATGTTGTTGATGAGTACAGTGCACATGTATACAGGGAAATATTTTTGTAGGAGTACTTGGGACATATGTGGTACTTCCCAAAAAATGCACAACTTGGGAAAAATTCTCTCATTCCTTCTACTGCTGCTCACATCTGAATTATGCTTTTGCCTGTGAGCTTAAACAAAACATTTTCTGTTATCCTGCTGGATTCTTCTAAGCATGGTATCAATGTGAAATTTTAAGGGCTTAGCATTTTCCACTACAACTGATCCAGCTAGTCCAACGCCAATATTAATCATTTCTCCAACCTGCTCAAGTACTAACATAAATAAATTTTATCAACATGGAGCTCAGAGTTTAGATCTTCTTGCTGCACCTTGTGATACTGTGACAAACTATTTCAAACTATCTCAAAAAATACCTACGTAGTCCTGCAGTCTGGAGCAATCTAGACAAAACCAACAACATGTTACTCACAAGTTTTAGAAGTTTTGCACTTAAGCAGTTTGAAAACAGTAGGTTACCCTAAACTGAGTTTATTTCCATTGATAAATGATAGTATAAGCAAGACTCTTGAGCTTGTGTTTTCTTTGATTGCTTGATTGAATTCCTCTATAATGTTCCATATTTCTTTTTTTTCCACCCTCTCTCACAAAGCCCTTTTTTGAGGGATTGTTTTTAAAGCAGTTATCATCCTATGGCCAGTTCATCCCTCATTATTGCTACTCTTGCCATCTCTAAACAGAGGCAGTAACAGCACAAAGCTTTCTATCTCAGGGACATTATGCATCGTTCTCTGCACAAATATGGCCATATTAGACTGTGTATAAACTGGTAAAATAAACAATGGGGGAGAATATTCTATGAAATGGATTCAGATTGAGGTGGTTTTGTGTGTTTGACAAGGAAATATTTGTATATGAGCACAAATGTCATGCATGGGCAGCTGCAGAACTCAAAACAACCTTGCTTTGGGCAATACAAGTACACCTTTGACTCTTTCTGACTTAGTATGCTTCTAGAAATTGTAAACCTTTTCATCCAGCCTCTGTTGGATAACAATTTGAACAAGTTGCTCTGTCAATAAGTAAGTGTTTTTAAAAGGCAAAATAGAGTTACTTTTCAATTGAAAAGATAAAGTGAGATGGAGCTTGGGAATCTGGCATTTGAACTATTGATTGTAGTATTCCTCAACAAGAGAAGCAGTCAGCATGAGAGCACTTAAAATATCTGATATTGCACTATAGACTAGGACAGGGTAAAAAGGCTTTCGTGATATTTCCCTGGTAATGTTTCCCATTTCTTGCAGCATAAGTGCAGCAAGGGATGAGCTGGTAGATAGGTGTTAATGTTGGTTCAGTTCAGGTCACTTGAATGATATTTTCGTAATTCACTTGAATGACAATTTCTATGCACCCCATCAGGGTACTGTAACTATAGTTAGAAGGTTAAGAAAGATTCCATCTCTTTTCCTACTGAAAGAATAATAATTTCCCAGAAGCAGAAACCTATAATGAGACATATAATCTAGTTAATTTTCTTTTAAAATACCAAGAAACCGGGGAGGAGGGGTCATGAAATTCCATATTTTCCAAATATTCAAATAAAGCATCTTTCTAACAGTCATCTCAGTTGAAATACAGTGGAACATAAACATTTAATCACATTTTGGTACCTCTGAACACCTTATGAACATTTATCCTTGCGTGTGCCTTTCTGGATTTCTGAAAGTTTGGCATCAAGGCTTTGTGCCCAGATGACTGAGTTGATAAATTGTTTTTACCTCTATCCTGAAAACCATGATCCATTTTGCAAGTAAATTAACATTATGAAGTTCCATACCATATTCTCTGTTATGGCTGGCCATTTATTACACTACATGGAGCTTTAAAAATCAAAAGGGGATAGTCTTTCTGAAAACTGCCTAACTACTCTTTTGTGTATACTGAAAAAATATCCTGCAAAATAGACTTTGAAGTATTGATTTGTTGTAAGGATACAATTTTTCTTGACTTTTTTGGGTGAAATTTATTTTAATCAGAAATGCACCATTATGCCATTATCTATATCAAAACCTTTTTAACTCTCCAAGGACAGTCCCGTGGTTCTGCAAAACAACATTAAACCAAAATATCTGACACATTTTCCTACCAATCTAATTCAGTCCCAACTGAATTCCATTTCTTATCCATCCCTTCATCCTGCAGTTAAAGTGAGCTCTATTGAGGGAGCTCAGCTGCCTCTGGTATTAAAGCATTTCCTGCTTTGGTAACATTCCTCCTGCTTTAGCTGGATTTTTTTTTTCCTCATGCACTTACGCTGTGAATCAGGGCTTTGTTCCATTAATGCCTTGCCATCAAAAAAGACTCCTGATACTATTATGGTGCTGCTATTTAATGCAGGGGTCACTGCAGTATGTGAGAAGTCCAACCAATAATCTTAGACTTACTGTTCCAGGCATTGTACATACATATACATAATATGTATACATTTTAAAAAAATCCAAACAACAAACCATTCCCACTGTGGAGGATTGTTAAAAGAAATGCAGTCATTAAATGAATCCTTAAAAAACTGTGATCCAGTCCCCCACCACCAAACCCATCACATACCTCCCTCACATGACAAAAATAAATGTGTATCTTATGAATACATAGACACACCAGCTGGTTCTGTACAGCCCTCTGGATAGTTAAAGGGAGGTGAAATGAATCAGTAATTGTGTTGTAATTAGTACAGCTAGGATTACTGACCTCCTCTTGCGTGTCTGGTACTCAAAGAAAGTGAGTCATTGGCAAACTAAACTGTGCAATTTATTTGCAGATTGTGAAAACGCGAACAATTTGGGAAAGGCAAAAGAAGGAGAATTATTAATCCTCCTTCACTGCAGAACCCTCTGCTGGTGATAGAAAGCAAACTTCACTTGTATTTGAAGACCTTGCTAACCTGAGGCTAAAGACACTGAGAAAACCAGGACTGTCCTATAGCAATGGACTGTCACATCACTACCCCTATCTATGCAGCCTTGCACAGGCAAAATTGCAGTATAGTTACACCCAAACTTTATGTTTAGAGGCATTGTGAACTTGTGTATATGCATGGAGCTAAATTAAAATACTAAAAGGACAGTTAAAATGGAGTGAAAGGGACTCCTTTACAGCATTCAAATAGCTGTGATCTGGAGTACAGGTTGTGTAGATGCTCTGTAGAATGTAAGACCATGAGGGCCCTGCATATGAAATCAAATTTCAGAGAAACAGTTTTAAATTGGGTTGTTGAAAAAAAGACAAATTGCTAATTTTTTGGTTCTTCAGGATTTTTTTTTAATTATATTGATATTTGAGTTGGGATATTTATAATTTCTTTCATATCTTATGATTACTTTGAAAACTGTTTTAACTTTTGCAATATACTTGTATGCCATAATTAAATGTACTCAAATTCTTCTATTCTTCTGATACTTTTTTTTTTTTTTTTTTTACATCATAGAGAAACACAACCCAGAAGTGAATAGGACATCTGTCTAGATTATTGTAAAGAGGCTACACTTGCTGGTTGTGCTGCTGAGCCACTTATGGCATTTGGAACAGCTCTACAAACACCATCCTCCCTGGTATTGTATATCAGTCCCTTGGGTTTTGAGTAATAATAGCTTCCACTTCAGTATTGCAAATGAAATTGTCAATTATGTCACTTCAGTTCATCTCCCTGTACGGAATGACACATCACTGAATTGGTTTCAGAACAGATAAGAAACCAGTTCAATTTTTTACATACAAAATCCTTCATTCACCAGGATTCCTGTATTCTAATGGTCAGGATCGCAAGGTACCATGTGGTTTTCAACAGTTTTCTGCCCATCACGAGTTTAAACTCGTCAACTGTGTATTTTTTGCCTTCAAAGTGGAAGAAAGTATCGGGGGGAAATGTAGCTATAGAAAAAGAAATTTTAATTTGGATAGTGAGAAAATAAGAGTCAGGAAAGGTACGGCTTGCATAGATGAGGTAGGTTGACTGTAGGCCAGTAACTACAACCTCATGCGTTACCTTAAGCTGCACCTTCGGGAACTGAAGTAAATCAGCCCTCCTACCATGGCAGCAATTCTATGACTTGATCTTCTTTGACCCTCCTGGTTTCGATGTCTGTTGCAATACAGTACTAGGATACCCCAGAAATTGCTACAAAACATTCCTTCTGATAATTATTCTTGAGGAAAAAAATCTTCCCAGATAAAAACGCTGTTATTGTAGTGCGACTGGGGATAATGAGGATGTAAGGAAACTTTGGTTATTGTTGCAGTCATCTCTGGTAAATCACACAAGTTAATGTATAATTTTATTTTTGGCTTGGCCAACCTTAACACACCATGCTTATTGATTCTGGGACTCAGTAAAGGTATTGCACAATAGTAATTCTGAGCAATGTGTAGGAAAGATCTTGTTTCAGTTCAGTAAGCAGGATATGATATTGATATCTATGTTTCTTCTCCTGATGTGATTGTTTTGAAAGTTTTGGCAGAGGTTGTAATCAGCAGAGCAGTAGATACATGTTAGATTCAGGCCTGGTTTAGAGGTCTGACTGAATTGTTCATCTGGTACTGTAAAACTTCAATTGAAAATCTGCATTTACAGAAAGCCACAAAACATTCAGCCAAGTAACAGGGCTAATTTTACCATCCTAGAAATGAAAACAAAATCAGGTGAAAGCAAATCATGGTGAAGATATTTGATGAAACTCTATTTTACCAAGTTTTTTTTGTAATTGCAATAGCAATTTCTTTATAAAAACAATTTGCAATGAATACGAATTATGCTCAGTGATGTCATGCTATGATGTTTTGTACAAAGAATGCATTAAAAATCTATAGCTGTGATTCATTCTGGTTGCAAATGCAAAATCAGTCTCACAATTTTATTTCTTCAGGACACTCAGAAAACAGTGCTCGGAAGCTATTTAAAACCCCATCAAGTCATACTTTCTTGGACAGAAAGCCAGTAGTCATTGTAGTTGCATGCCAAATAAAGGTTTTTTTTTCTGAAAGTTTTTTTGTTTCCTGTTAAAGTTATTTTTAAATAGCATCTATTGTGTCTACTTCTTAGGAAAACTTACCCATTTTTAGTGCTGACATGACTGAAGTAGTTTGATTGCTTGAGGCCAGAAGTCTAATTGAAAAATGATTAATAAAATTAATCCAGCATTCAGAGTAGTGATTTGAATTTTCATGATAAGCTTGCATTTCTTCAAGTCTTTACACTTGACTCATCACTTTGCTTTTAACTTTTTGATAAGTGGAATGTCAGTGAAGTCTATGTCAGTTTAAATGAATGCTCCTCCCATGTGAAGATTTCTTTGCAAATTACAGGCTGGGATTTATGCATGGACACTCTGACCATGCCTATAATGTGCCATACAGAGAAGTTTTGAGTGCCAGCATATTTAAGTGAAAGCTACCATTTAGTGATGGATACAGCATGGCAGTCAGATGCTAAACACCTAGAGAGACATGGTTTGTGAAGGAAGTCCAGAACACAGAATGTATTTACCAAAAGCATGCAAATCTATACATTTGATGTTTGTATTACCAGTGGTTGCTACAACTGAGAGTAATTCAAGTGCTGGAGAACTTAGATACTGTATTGTTCTGGTATTTTGAGTTCAGTAACCTAGAATGAAAGCATGTCTGAACTGTTCTCTTCTGTAATTTAGCAGACAGAAGCTGATATTACCAAGCAACACTTCAGGCCGCAAAGGAGCAAAGTGAATACAGTCAGACATTCAGCCAACATTTTATAGAGACAGTGCCAAAGACATTAATTGCTTATTTTCCCAGCGCATTTATTAATCACTTCCTCAAGAGCTTATGTTAAAAAAACCTCTGAATTACCCATCAATGAATATGCTATTTTATAAATATTCCTGCATTTAAATACAAGGACTTTAGAGACACAGAGTTAACAAAAAGAGAACTTGAAAAGTGCATAGTAACAAAGTTCCAAATATAAGAAGAATTTTTCTAGTGGGTTAGGGAGTATGTTTGTAGATTGGGAAAATTAAAATAGAAAATACTCTGTACTTGTTCAGAAAATTTGGTGAAAGGAATTTTTTCATATTGAGAATTGATTTTCAGTCACAGTAGTTTTTTAACTAAAATATGGAAAAAGGCAAGGGCCATCTGAAGAAACAATTTGATTATATTCTGAGGATGGTTTTCCATCCTAAGGTTGTTATTTTCCATTATGCAATGTTTACCAAGTGATCTGTTGAAAATTATGTAGATTCACTTAGGATACTGCCAGTTTTGTTACAAAATCTTCATTAGGAATGTGAGTCATGCACCATGTAGCACCCAGCATGTCATTACAAGCTTAAACAATAAAAGTTTTTGTAGTATGTCATGAACATTCAGCTATTGGGGGTATTTTCTGAAATCTGTGGGACTCCTATGAGATTGACTAGCCCAGAGACAGCAAAAATTGCCTATTCTTGTGAAAACTTATTAACTAATTTTTCCTACATTCCATAACCATGAAGTTACAACTCTGATTTACATCTCATATTAAGATTCTCCATTGAAAGTTAATGCTCTCAATGCCTTCCAGAACCATAAAACTCTGATTACTGGATACTAGGCCATAGTTAATGGTAAACAAGATAAAATACAGAATAACTAAAAAGGTTTCGCCTTGCTTGCCTTAAATTTAGAATTAGACCGTAAAGATAACTTCATAAATAATAAACAATTAAAACAATGGTAATTCCCCAAACCAAGAAAAGGAAGACTTGGAAAAATGAGATATAAAAAGACCTAATAATGTTCCAGAGCAAATTAATTGAAAATTACAGGTGAACTCTGATGGACTTTTTGGGCAGTATTAGATGAATTTAACAATGGTACAGCAAGATGGTTTTGACTTCTTTATCTCTTAGTATATGCATCCATCACATTTTTCAGCATTCTCTATATTTAAAGAATGTGAAAAAACCCTTGTATGTTGTGCTATTAAATCATCTCTGCAGACTGTTTTCATATACTGGCAGGCCAAAGAAGATAAATCCATCAAAAAATAAGAAACAGAAATGCATCTCTCCATAAAGTTGCATTAAAATTTTCTTTTCTTCTCATATGGAAAACCTTTGATATTATAGAAACAATAGTATTTAAAAGTGTTAATATTCTTGCTTATGATGATGAATGTTATCTTAATTATTCATCTTTTGTCCCATTAGTTAGTTTTACCTTTTAATAGCTAGTTGTACATTTCAACTATCATTATTACTTGTATAACTTTGAAAGTCATAGCAGAAGTATTTTGAAAGGATTTCCTTTTCATCTGCATAATAGTCAAACTAACTTTCTTTCTTTCTTGTTAACTATCAGGTGTTTAACTTCTGGCATAAATGATGTGCAAGTTCTTCTACTCATCCATTGTGGGTGTTTTCATAGAACTCAAAACAGATTTATTCTCAGAGCAGCAAATCTCTCTGTCCTTTCTGCATGTTTCATATACTAGATGCTTTTTCCTGCTCTTTTTCCATCACTAGGTACTCTCTTCCATTTGCTTCATCCATTTATGCATGATTTCAGACTTGGAAGAAGTGATAAATGTTGTCTCCTCTTTATCACTCAGCTCTTGAGTTGTTCTGACAGCAGAAACTGCTGTTCCAGTTAGAGCAGGTCCATTAGGTCATCAGAAAGCGTTATCAGGAGCACCTTTTCCACTTCCAGCCTTACTGCACTAAATGCTGTTGCATCAAATGATTCCATTCATTAACTGGTCTAAGGCAGCATCCACCAGAGCTTGTAATAACACACAGAAGTATTCTGTCACAGTGGATGTTGAAATTATTGCCTCTCATTTGCAATTCAATGAAACTGTCATTTTTCCCTTGCAATTCTGCCTCTTTTTGCCATATGTTCTCCTTAATACAGCAGTTGGGCAGCACTTCTAGTATCGCTCATTCACCTCATCTCTTGCTTCTGTTGCTCACTGTGGAGCAGGCTTTTTGCAGCTACAGCCTCCTGATTGCTGCCTATGACTGCTTTTCCCTTTTGTTTTCCCTAATGAAGGAAGTTCACCAGCAACTTAGACTTCACCAGTATGCAGTTCATATTTTTTGTTATATTTGTGCAATTTGCAGCTGTAGTTGAATGTTATATAAATGATTAATTAGCACTTATTACTGTTTTACATTTCCTAAGTACTGCACAAACTAACTAATCAAGCAGTCAATAAATGAATTAAGCAAAAAACAACACAGTTACAGGAGTTGTGTTCTCTCTTTGACATTCTCTTGCATACTGGCATGCTGTGAAGTTTATAATAAAAAAAAAACTATGTATAAAATTTCTCCTGATTAGATGATATTTTTTTCAATTTCGTTGCAGAAAAATATAATTGAAAAACAGTGCTTGTGTAGTTAGATGTAATAAATCTTATTACATTGTGTGGGTTTTTTTAAAAAGCTCTTTACTTCAACCTATGTTCCTGTTCAAATCACAGCAATATTGGCAGCCAGTGAGAGCAGCAATAGGCCAGCAGGAAACTCCTAATGTACCTAATGGGGCTAATGTACCATATTCATGATTCCATAAAATTGTCTTCATATGCCCTGCTTATTAGCACAAAATAAAGAGAAAATATTTGTAGGGTCACCCTGGCAGTGTTTTCTGTTAATTTTTTTTTTTAATAATTTAAAATACATGCAAAGTAAAGATAAACTTTGTACTATGTAACTCTTCATTTGCTTAGATGTGCATCAGGAGTTTACGCTTGCCGTAATTTAAGCCTGGGACATATAAGGTTCTTTTGTACACTTCTGAATCAGCTTTGTTGACAAGTTAGTTGGAACTTGCTTAGGTCTTTTGTACTCTGACAAGACAGAAAAATGCATGGTTTACACTGATAAAAAAAAAAAAAAAGGCGATTTCTCTACCAACAAAAGGAATACTTTTCCGTGCAGGGCATAATCCCTACTGTGCCTTGACTAACAAAGACAGTTCAGTTTGGTGGGAATTCATGCAGGAGTAAAGTTTTCTCATTTTATCACCCAGTATAGCATGATGGAAAGATAATGAATTTTCTATTGACAGCTTTTTTTTCCATATCAAGTGTAACTAGAGCCTTGTTCAGGAGGTTTGAAGGTTTGAGTTTTAAGTACAGCAAATGGATGATGACTGAACATAAAAAATTGTGCACTGTATGTGAAAGCCATTACCTAGCCAGATGTTTTAATCATGGAAACTTGCAAGGAAAGCTTCTGTCTATTCACACAGTGATGTTTAGCTTTGGCTCCAAAACAAGAGCAGAATGACCTGGACCACATGAAGAAAAAGAGAGAGAGAGAGGATTTTTTAGCAGGAAATAGTAAAGAGAAATAAATGTCCTTTTCAATATTTTGACAGATGATCTGTTGCACAGATTGATTTGTGGTAATAGAAATTTATCCTTTATGAAAAGGTATGATTAGATTAGCAAAGTATCCCTCTGTTTGCAGATTCCTAAAGAGCTGCACAAGTAGAGTTCTTGACTATGCAGCACATTTTCAGCCAACTGTGTAATTGAAAGTTTCTTCCTGCAACAGCTGGATGCCATTTTTTAACACGTTCGGTATCAAAAACTGCTCAAATTAGCTATTTAGGCTGGAAGCAGTTTTTCAGCATTTCAAAGCAAAGGGATTTTTGATGATTGCAGTAGTAGTATTTCATGCAATAAAAACATGAGCTGGGCACGTTTAAAATTCACATGTAGCTTCTGGAAGATGTACTTTGAAATTGTCTACTTTTGACTGTGTACCAGGAGAAACAATAAACCTTGGGGGTTTTTTATTATCTTCTACTGCCCATCATGTTATTTTGGGGAATAGAGAGATGAAAATTTAGGGTGGTTTAAAAGCACAGTAATTCTTGAAGTGCTACTGACATATTTACTGCTATATGTGTTCTCAAAGGGGAATTGAGTAAATGTAAAGGCTGTACGAGAAATATGGACACCATGGTAATTTGGGAAGGACTGTTATATATTTCAGGAAATGTTACTTGAGGTACGCAGGTTTTTAAACCTATTTTATGTTGCAACCACTTCTATGATGTACAGATACTTTAGTTGTAAATTTCAAGGGATGAATAAGTGTTTGGGAGAAAAAGATTGTAGTTGATTTGTTTGTAACATTTCACTTGACTGTGCAGGTGCAATGCAGAGACTTCCATCATATATGTGGTGTGAATAAATATTTCTCTCTGTACATATGTATCAAATGGTAAGGGGAATTGGATTCAAGGGTCTCTATACAGTGCTTCACACTGATTTTTTTTTAATATATATAATAATCATGGTCTAAAATTTCCTTCCTTCCTTCCTTCCTTCCTTGGGATCTGCTGACTGAACTGTTAATGTGCTAACAAATTGGTATGCATGCACTATCAACCCAGTTTCAACTGCCTTAATAGCATGAGCAATGGAACAAAACACATTAAAAAGTTTTATTAAATTTAGGGGTTTTAACTATTTCTGCTAAAATGCATTCTTGGGGTGGTGGTAGATACAGAAAATTGTGGATATATGATTTTTTTTTAATTATTTGCCTCTGTTTGTAGTTTTCTGCCTGCTTTAGAGCCAAATTCTTCATGCACATTGCATGAAAAATCCCACAGTGGAGCAATCAGGTGAGGAGCTGTGGAAGCTTCTCCTTATTAAAAACAGGTTTGGAAATATTAAGGCTTTATATAACTGATTCTTTCAGTTACAGTGAAGAGCAAATTAAAACCATTTACTTCCAACTAGAATGGGCTGCAGAACTTCCCGCTGGTGCTGATGCAGGAACATTTCATAGAGAATATTTTATTCCTCCTGTGGATTGATGTTGAGGGAAAGCCTGTGCTTGGGATTTTTCCTTTATCTCATGTGCAGACTTAAAACTCAGTATCAAAAGCAATTAATATTTATGAGGTTGGGCTGAGAATAATACAACTGCAGTGAGACAGTGAAATGTCTGCCATTCACACACTGCTGTATAATGGTAAAAATACATATTTAAGTTTGAATTAATTAAATTGTATTTAATCCTTTCTCTGTGAGCTTGTAAACAGCATCTCATATCAATGCTGGTGTACATTGTTGGCAAGTGACATGTGCTGTCAGCATAATTTTCAACACATTTCATTTCTTGCATAGTTCTTATCGCTAACACAGAACTTTAAACTTTTTCTCATTGGTGCCAACTGCTAAAATCAGAAGGTTTTTCCAATATGTATTTTTTTGTGCTTTGTATGCAGAAACAATGGAATGCAAATAGTGTTTGTGTAGTGACTTCCCAAGGCAGAGTAATTAAAAATCACTTTGCAGAGCCCTTTAATTGGCATTGATTTTAATCCTTCAGGTTAGCTTATTTTCAGTTTAAAGTGAAGAACCATCAAAAGACTGTGACTCTATAATTGGTGGCAAATACAATCAGGCTAAAAGTGCTCATCTTCTCAGCCTGCCTTCCTGAGCAGGATGATGGAAGATATGAGCAGCTTATTATTGGCAACCTGGTGCTCCAGTTGTCTTGGGGAAAATAAGTGGTTTGCTCTGAGTATGAACAAAACCTTAATGTGTTATTATTACTGTAGATCGGGAGCTGAGCTGTAGACATTGAAGTATTGCATTAATATTTGCTGTGCTTGGATTAGCTGAATTGGCAGTGCATTTAACTAGGGACTTGGGCTTTCTTATTATTTACTTAATTATATTCGTAATTTACTGTGGCTGAGTACTCAGCATGATTTTTAATTGTCTGAGGGAGACTCTTAATTTTACAAATGAGGTTCAATAAATGTGTGTGATATTTCAGTCTTGGCTTTATAGGAAGAAGACTGAGTTTTCTGCTCATTGCTAAGCTTTATGGTATTCCCATTACTACTACACTAGTGTGGTTGTAATTAAATTTTTAGAAGTTCATTTGTGTGTAGTTACTAGGCAATCATAATTTCTGCAATTATTATTATTTTGCTATCATTTGGGTAGCAAATATATGAGGTTACTAGGTTCCCGCCCAGTGCTTTAAAAGTAAAAAAATTGTTGATGCTAATGGCTTAATATGCACTAAATCATCACCTGTAAGAGGCCTTTTCTGAACATTAAAGGTTGTCTGCCATTTGTCACCTTGGTACTCACCTGAAAGGTTGCAATATATATAAAGCCCCTCTAAGCACACCTTTGTAATGGAACAAATTTGGGTTGTTAATGTAGGTCAGTATCTTGATATTTTGTACAGAAAAATGGAGAGTCATCCACTTTCACTGTGAATATACTTTAATAAAATGTAAGAAGAGGTGAAAAAAATAGTGGAAAGAAAACCAAGCAAAAATTTCATCCATTTCCTTTACAGTATGTATTGTTAATTAAAAATTATGCATATGAGCAGAACCTCAGGAGTGTAAAGAAGCATCTTGTAGAAGAGAAATCAAATGGTTTAGTAAGTAATAAAACACTTGAAGACGTGCCCTTCATTTCCTCATTGAAATTTCGTTTAATGATAATGGTCACACTGTGATTTGGTGTTCTGCACAGGAATGGTACAGATGTGATGAGAGTCTGTTTCTCAGACTCACAGATTCACAGAATAATTTACCTAGTAAGGAATTATAGGCAGTTACCAAGTTGTGGAGGGTCTTGTTCAACTGAGTGTTCAGTATCTCTCATAATGGCTATGTCACAGCTTCCCTAGGCACCTATTCTGGGTTATTCTTTGCTCCTGTTCTTTACCACACTTTCTTCCAGGTTTCTTTTTAACACAATCTATCTAAAAACACCAAAAAAATTATTAAAATTACCATCAGCTCAAAAGTATTTTTGTCCCATGCCCCATTTCACGCATTGGAGATCAAAAGAAAGAATATACGAACATGTCAAACATATTCTCTTAGCCTCCTGATGTCTTGAACTTTGGGTCTTTCTGAGCTGCATGCTTCTAAACATTTCTGGTTACCTAAATTGAGGGACTTTAATTTTCCCACACTTTTCCTTCTCTTGAAGTTATGATTTTATTCCTATAACTTACTGACAGGAGTCCCACAGTACAAATGCACTTTGCAGAAAGGGCCACCCCTCTTTGTTTATTTGTTCAACTTTCTTTCTTTTGATGCATTGTGAAGGTTGACCTAGAGCAAAGGCTAGATGGAGTTAAAGAACAAAGTAGGTATTGATTAAAAGGTCTCAATGGATACACCTTGGACAGCACAAGAGCCCAGCCAGGGCTACACCCAAGATGAATCCAAAATGGTCACAAAATGAATGACCGGTCCTGAGATTTCTCACTTTTATAAGTTTTGGTCCATTAGCATCTTGGAGTTAATTGTCCAATTACAGCTTTAGGTTATGAAGCCCCATCCTTCTTGTTTTTCTCTCTTCAGTCCATGTTGTTTATGCTCTTGGGTCTGAGATTGTCCTTGATCCCCAGCTAGAGAAGGAACTGTTTTGTCCACCTACTCTGTGGAGCAAACTTACTATCCCTTAATATGAAGCTCAGAACTACACACTAAAGCAGTACAGAATCTGAAAAATATAAAAGCTAAAATCTGAAGCAAAAAAAAAAAAAAAAAAAAGCTAAAACCTTTTTATGATGTGACTCTTAATCAGTTTGATTTAATGTCCTTTTAATGTCCTGTGGTTGTTTCCATAATCTTCCATGATTCAATTTTGTCTTTTTATGTAGTGTTACTCTATTCATTTGTACCTCATG
Organism: Vidua chalybeata; assembly: GCF_026979565.1. Taxonomy (NCBI): domain Eukaryota; kingdom Metazoa; phylum Chordata; class Aves; order Passeriformes; family Viduidae; genus Vidua; species Vidua chalybeata. The sequence continues at coordinate 103,960,088 of NC_071530.1, forward strand.
CAGAAGTCATTCTGTGCGCTCCATCATCATCTTGCTTTTTTGTGAACTTCTTCTGGTTGTACCTCTCTGATTAAATAAAAAATAAGGAAAGTGGTCAGAGACGGCTAGCATGCATAGACATGCACAAATAAGAAAGACCAAAACAGATGAAGAATTACAGGAATTTTAAAACTATTAAGTCAGTGTTGATTTAGTTTGGGCTGTTGATGTGGATAGTGCCATCTGTTTGTATCTGAAGCACACTAGTCCATGGCCATCTCTGAAAACTCTGTCATATGTACTTAGATGTTTGCAGAAAATTACTTTCAAATTTTCTATTTTTTACACTTCAGGCAGTAGCTTACAGGGTGCTTAACACTTGTATGTTGCAGGTGATACCTTTACATTCCTGCCTTCGGTGTTTCTGTTATCACTAAATATATCTGACGAGTTAAAATTTATCTTATCCAAACAAATTCTGTCAGCTAAGAGAAACTCATCTGAGCCCAGTTTCAGCAAGATTCTCAACCAAATCTTCAAGTATGGGAGTTTCAATGGGTTCGGGGAAGTCATCACAACTCAAGGCTCCTCTTAAAGGCATGGAGGATTTGCTCCTTTAGAGATTTATGTTTGTAAACTCCCTAAAGAGATGTTATAAGAAAAAATCAATCCAGTTTACTTGCTACAATTAAATATACTCATTCAATTTTATACTCTCATGGAAAATCTGAAATGCTTATGATGTATAATATTGATATTATAGGCAAATTAAAGCCTTCCTGAAAAGAGATCATGTCAACAGGAAATCTGTGCATTTCTGAAATAATTTAAAAGCAGTATCTAGTTCTGTACCTCTTGATCCCACTGACAGTCTGATAGTTTTATCATCTCATTTTCCTAATTTGAACATACTGTTTTCTCCCACTTCTGACAAAAAAAGCCTGCACAACCAACCAAGAAAGACCAACTGTAGAGAAAGAGCTGGAAATTTAGTTCTAGAATTAAGAAGAAATACACTAAAGATAGTTATCTACCTCAAGGGAGAGGCAGACCCTCAAAGCCAGCTCTACAGAAAGTGCTGTCATTGGAGTACTAGTACTAAAAACACTAGAATGTTTCTATCCTGACAGTAATGTCAGAGATTCTGAAGCAGTGTCAAAATTTAGTTTATCTTGGAAACAGGACTCACAATAAATATAAAGAAAGTAGCAAAGAGGAGGCGGCAGCTGTCATCTGTTTGACTGCTTTAGAGGTCAAGGAATTCCCAGGAATAATCACCTCTTGTGTACAGAGGCTATTCCTGTCCTCTTAGTGGTTACTTGAAAGAATTTCAATCCAAAGCTTGATGTTTTACTAAGATGTGCATCCCGCTTCCAAAGGAATTAATTTATGGAAGTTTTTTAGCCTGTGGGAAGTGGGACATCAGACTCTGATTGGGTTGGTCTCTTCTAGTTTTATAAGCGTAATTGTAATATTGTAATTTATAAACATAATTGTAATATTTTCAGGTTATTTTTACTCTGAAAAATTTTACTTGCTTTTTCTGACAACTAGCCCCCAGTAGTTAACTGTGGTGTGGAAAGGTATTTCTTTGAATGAGCATCAAGTGATTAAAATAACTTAAGAACCATCAAACAAGTTATTGTAGTGATAAATCTTCAGTATAGTCCAAGGCTAGTATCAAAGCACCCTTAGCTGTGAATTTATTTTCTTTTAATATACTTTACAGTAAAATTTTGATTTGAGATATTAACTGCGTTTACAAGACAAAATATTCACATTCTGGCTTCTACTTTCAAATTGTTCACATGAAAAAAGACAGAATAAAATAGGCTAGACCTTTAGGTGATCAGAAACAAAACTTAAATAGTGAGATGACTCATAGAGAACAAATATAGAACACAGAGGAAAGCCATTTATTTTTGTTAGCCTCAGTAAGTAGTACTGGAGAAACAAGAGGGAAAAAGACGTATATAATTTTCCTTACAAGAGAGAGAAAATGCATTATAAATAAGTATTTTCAGTTTATTTAATTTCTTTAAATCATATATTTTAATGTGCAGTGGCTTCCCATTGCAATTTTGTCCGCTACCCATCGAATGCTGGTATGGGAAGCACTGTGTATACAGCTGGGTGGTTCAGGTTTTCTCACCATTCTCCTCTGTTTTTCTAGACACAGGCAGCAGGGTTCCATGGTGTTTTATGTAGAGTGAGAAAAGGTTGTGGAAGGAATTGAGTGGGGGAAAGGTGAGCTTGTAGAGATTTACTGAGGCAATCACATGTAACCAGTCTTGATATCTTTTGGTAAAAGAACCAACAAACTCTTCATGCATTGTGCAGGGAGAGTAGGAAGGTTGAGATGGCAGCACAAATGCAGCATTTTGCAATCAAAATATTCTTTTTTTGTTTTGAGAAGAAGAGTGTGGAACCATGTGAAGACCTTGCCATGGAGCATTGTTATAAAACATCTCAACATTGCTGTGATCTTTAATGAATACATAGATCCTTGCCATGTTAATAATTTTATCTTGTTTCAGGCTAGTAGTTTTAACTCCTACACTTTGATTGTGTTTCAGAACAGTCAAGCATCAAGTATTGGAACTGACATCTGAATTAAAGAGTGTGCTAAAAATCTCTTACCTCTTTAACTATTGAAACAACTAAAATGGAAAACTGACTAAAAGAGGTGAGTCCTTTCCTCTGCTCATTCTCCTTGATCTCTCTCTGCATTGCTTTTATTCTTTTTCTCCATATCTGCCTCATGCAAAGGCAGGGAGCTAAATGACTGCAAACTTTCAACTGCTTTGATGGAAGTGAAGGTAGCTAGAAAATTACACATATGATAACCCATCTATGCATTTAACTAGTTATGCTGGCTGAGGGCTCTGTATTGGGTGTCTTTGAATATTATCGTGAATGATTTTCACAAGTCTGATATTAATGTAGAAATGCATATATATAATATAAACTTAATATAAACTTAAACTATGAGTAGAGCCCCATAGAGCTGGATACACCAGAGCTGTGGAGAGAGTGTAGAGAATGTAAGAGGAAGGATTGATTTGGCCTAGAGGAATGTTAACAGAGGGGAGAGGGCAGAGGGAAAAATGAAGTACAGAAGACAAGCATGGCAAGGGGTTGCAGCATGTTGAAAGCAACATTGAAATGGCCTATAAAAGCTCTGGTAGGTAAAGAACTTCCTTTTCCACAGTTTCCACAGATATTTTTACTTGGGGTTTTTTAGTTTTTTTCTGTTTGTTTTGGTTTGGTTTTTTTTTTTTTTTTTTGCACTAAGAGAGACCTGATAGGACACACTGAAGATAAGCTGACATCTAGCCTCTGGAACAGAAATGGAAGAGCAGTGACATCTGTACATATAGTGAATTACTGGTATTTTCCAATGTTAATCATACTGAGAAAAATTGAAATCAGTTCCATATCCTGTTTCTTTATTACCACATGGCAGACTTAAACATACATGCACTAGAAACAGGGAGAGTTTTTGGTTTTTTTTAAATGGTGGTCATTCTGCCTATGATTTGATACTATTTTAGATGTAACTCTTAGAACTATATTTGACTCAACTACAGTTCTGTGACATGCAATTTAATTGTAATGTTAAATTTATATGTTAATCGTATAATTGGTTATGGGTATTTTAGTTTAGTTAGGTATGATGCTGTACTTCAATTTGTAAATTTCCCTGTGTGGGGCATGAGTTTAAGAAACATTTTACATCTTGCATGAAACATTTTACATCATAGGAATATTCTTTGTGCTACTCCAGAGTGATCTTTTTTCATTGTTTTCCATTGGTGCAAAAAATTTGAAAGGATACTTCACTTAAAAAATGTAATTTCTTACAATTAGAATGCTATCTAATCATCCAACAGTAAATGCATTTTAAGAGGAGAAAGAAGCAAAGTGTTGAAACATTTCCATAGCCATAAAATGTATCCATCATTATTTATTATATGTGGGATATATATAGATATAGATAGATATAGATAGAGATATGATTCTGTATGTTATATATGTAGTATACATATGTATTTATACATTGCAAGTACGTTTTTAGAAGGTACATACACATTACAAAAAGTAGGATTTGGAAGAAGTGTGCATCTTCTGACAATGTGAAATAGATCAGTTCAGCTAACTTTGCCTCATTTCAGCCTTGTGTAGAACTCTGAAACTTTATTGAAAAGGTGACATAATGTTTGCAGTGGTGTGATTTTTCCCAAGCAAAAGTTGGATTTTTACCTTAGGAATTAGTTTTTCACAGTAATACATTTGCTTATCATTTACATATATTTATATGCATTTTCATACACACAAAAAAAACCCACCCTATCCCCTCAGCTTCTGGTATCTTGGGTAAAAGAAAACATTATGTCATTGAAGAAGGTACTTTGATTAATGATACATGTATTAGAAGAACAGAGTCCACTTATTTTACTCAGGAATATATTGACAATATCATTTAAGAGTGACTCAATGGCTCTTGTGGGTCCCTTCCAACTCTGACTATTCTGTGATTCTGTGAATATAACACTACTCTTTTGTTGTGAATTTAGTTCAAGGGAAATACAGACAGAATTTAAAGATTCCATTAAATCAAGACATGTTTATCATCAGGGAGAAGATGACTAGGCTTTGAAAAAGTCAGATAAAGAGAATCTATATGAAATGTGTTAGGGATGTGGATGAAATTGAACTTTAATGAGACCAAACAAAAGGAATATAATTGATCTTGTAAAGTGAGAATATATTGATGTAATTTAAACCTTGAGGTCCTCTTGTCTTAGTGGGAGACAGGATAGCAGATGTTTCGTATGATCTAATTATGCAGAAGTCTCAGGCTCTGCAAAATATTATTCCTGGGGGGGAAAGGACACAGGACAAAGATAATAAATTACCAGTTAAAAGATATGATGATCTTTGATGCAGTACAAGGGAAAGCATAAGGTATTTTACTAATAATCCTGATGTAAAAGTAACAGCTGTAATGAGAAAAATTAGAAAATTGCCTCAGGTAAAATACACTGAGAAGGTACAAAAGCTTGGATGAGGCAAAGGTACTGCAATCAAATATAAAGAAAAAAAACAAATTTCTAGTGCAAATTAAAAAAAAAATTATAATGGCTTGCTTGAGATATTTTGAAGAAAAATTTAGGCAGGACTTATTATTACAGCTTAATAGCAATTCCCTGAGCAGTTATAGGCAGCCTACAAATCAGAGAAAAGAAACTAAATTGACTGTGAGATAGACAAATGATTTGTCTATTAAATAAAAAAAGACATTTCAAATCAAAATTCAAATTTTATATATTCTTACTTCCTTTTCTACTTATGGGAAAACCAAACATCAAAATTATAGATAGGGACAACTCTTTTAAGCATTTTTACCAGAACATCCAGAACAAGTTGGATGTCCAGGGAATATCCGTAATGTTTTGGGATACTGAATATGATCTGGATACTGAAATCTCCTGGAAAATTATTAGCTTTGAATATATTAGTGACAACAAAAATTTTGTAAGTCTGATAAACCATCAGTGTAGGCATAATGGAAAATGGAGATACAGAACCACAGAACTGCAGAATGGCTTTGGCAGAACAGGGCCTTAAAGATCCTTAAGTTCTAGCACCTATTATAAATGTGAGGAAAAGATCAAAAACTGGAGATAGAGGGGTGCTGGGATACAGTGTCAAATGTTGAATCAAAAGCTTCATTACTGTTATAAATAAGGAAACAATCATTAACAACTAAAAATTATAGAGGCTTATTTTTGAGTAATAAAAAATTGTCATGAATTTGCTTATATAAGTAAAATATGTAAGTTAGAGGAAAAAAGAAAAAATAAAGAGAAAGGTTGATATTTGATATAGCTAAGGAAATAGACTTTTTCTGTGGCAGTATGAAAAAATGTCCCTTCATCACAGCCAGCAGAAGATAATTCCCCACATCTATAATCAATTTTGTATCAAAATTTATTTCAAACATGGATCTTTCATCTCCTGCTTTTTACAGTTGGTATCATCTAGATATTTATTGACTGAATTAAAGACAAAGGTTTGGTACTTCTTCCTATGAAATCTAGACTAACCTTTCTTTTTAGTGGAAGATAGGCTATTGGTGTAGGAAATTGACCCAACTTGCCAGAAGTCTTTATTTACTACAGTTCACCTTAACTTAAAATATAGAAATTTTGTAACATTCAGATCAGTTATTTTTTACAGTCTTTAAAGCATTACTACATTACACCTTCAGGATTTAAACAGAATAATAAAAAATTGTCCTTATTTATGCTTTAATACAAACAATGTCAAGGTACTAAACAAAATCTTTTTTTTATTTGGAAATAATTATTTTTATTTAAAATATTAATTTTTCTATTTCAAAGTATTTAAATAACCAAGTAAACAGGTTGATAAACTCAGATGAACAGTCTCAGGAAAAGAGAGATGAAGCAACTTCAAAATATCATTGCCTGATTCCCAGCCCACATCCCATTACCTTGATAAATATGACATTGGAGAAGATAGGTGAAGAATTGAGGCCAAATTCTTAAGCATCTTGGTCTTTTTTATTTATTCTACCTCTTCCTATTAATCCAATGGAATGCTAAGTGAGCCTTTAATTTTAAAATACCCGCCCTTCTGACTTTCTTTTTCTCGAGTGAAAGTCCCAGCCAAAATAGAGATGCATGTGAGAGCATGACTGCTGAGTGACATCTCTGAGGCAAGGACAGGGTTAGAGATAGGTACCATTCTTGTAAGGTCTCTCAGAAGAAGTCATCCCTAGCTCAGGAAATACCAGAATTACTCAACCTTTTTATGCTTTTCTATACTTTTCTTTAGGCATCTACTGCCACTGTGGTTTATGCCAGTGGCTCTATGAGCCTTTGAATTCACTCAGAATGGCTATTTTTGGACGTGCAACTACTGGAAGTGGATGCCTGTAAGAAGCTTTTATGGTTGGACAAAAAGTAATGACACCATTAACTCAGAAATTGAATAGCTCTTGTATTGCTGTCATTCTCTTCCAGTAAAAAATTTCAAGCTGAGCACTGTGGGAAATCCAATTTACTCCCATGATATAAAATCATATTCCTGAAATAATTCACCACTTTTAGAAACAAACCAACATGTGGAACTGGCACTGGTTTTTAGGCTGATACAGGGAGAGATGCCTTTCTTTGGTTCACTTTGCACATCATAAGCAGACACAGGCACAATGAAAAATATCTCACCATCTCCTGATGGCCTCATGGAATCAGGGACTGCACATATAAATGTGCAGGAAAGGTTATAGGAAGCACATCTGTCCTTATATGGTCTTCCTTTGTATTTTTATACGATTATAAGAAATACATCAAAAACATAATAAAAAATATGATTTAGATAATCCTCTTAGTTCAGGGTTGCAGGGATGGAACTGTCACTGTGCAAAATAAAAAGATATATTTGTTCTTACTGGATAGTGGAAGTGTGGCCAAGGTACATTAGTAGCCTCTTCTGACTCATTGGGTAACACAAAATAATGGTCTCCTGAAAACTTTATTTTATATGAAACTCTGCCATATGGCTGATATTTTAAACTTTGTAACTGTCTGTTTTATTTCGATTGTATAATTTCTACTTACCTTTAATTTCCCTGCCTTTCCCTGCCAGCCCTTTTAGCTACAACCTACACGCTGCAGACACAGTTTTAAAAAGCTGTCTAATGATTTGGGGAAGGGAGAGTATAGTGGTGGGTCACAGCTGGGCCATGGCAAAGAATTCTAGTATTCAGGGCTTGTATGCTTGAGAGAGACCACAGTCATTTCTGGATGCAGGGACTGTGTTCTCAAGACCGAAGGAAAAGAAACCAACGTTTTAACAAAGCGTCATTCATCAAGAATGAAACGTATAAACATGCATATTATTGAAGCTTTCTAAATTGTCTTTGCTCTTAAAGCATGAATTTATCTGAGCACGTTGATGATGTTTAAGTAAGCTAGAAATGTCATCGTACTGTTGCTATTTTAGAAATTAAGAGAAATATTTCAGTGTTGCAAAATCAGCACAAATACTTTGCACCTTATTTTTATAAGCTGCCCAATAAGTTAGTTGAACAACTAAAATTCCAATCTTTCAAATCCTGGAAATCAGGACAATTTCAAGGAGTGAAAGAAAATATAAAATCATCAAGAGTAAAGTATGGAAATAGCTCAGAAATTGGTGAAGTGATAAATACTGAGGAGGGTAAGTTGCTTAAAAATTTTGAGTGAATGTGTACATGAAGTATCATTTGGTATGTGTGTCCTGTATCTATATAAACAAATGTTTTGCTTAATAATTAGGCAGTACAGGAATAAAGAGCACAAAATGGGGATGTGATCCCATAAATCAAAATTCTGAAAAGGTGTTTGAGGGCATGGTACATTACCAACTGTAGCAGGATTCTGCAGGTGGCAGGTTAAGGCACTACTCAGGTCTTATTTACTAATACATGAAGGCCACCTCTCTGTTCCAAACGTGGCCACTCCAGGACATACTCAGTTAAAGTGTTCATGCTTGAAGAAGTTGTTGAAAACTGGAGAGACTCTGAAAATTGGAGAGTCTCAAATGAGACTAAAAATAATGGCTGATTTGATTCAGTACTGGGGAGGGGGTGGAGTCAGAAAACTTTCCTCTCTGTGGAAGGCAACAAAATATTGATCTTCTGAGACTCACAAGTATGACAAAAAGATCCAGTACACGGAAATTAAACCTCAAAATGGAAGCAAAGTGCATATTTTTAAACAGAAGTAAATACACATTGGAACAATTTACCAAGTACAGTTGTGGATTCTTGTAACTTAAAAGATTTCATTTGGAATTAAGTCTAGGATTGCTGAAGCAATTTAGGGAATTAGATGCTCAAACATCCTTGAAATGTACTCATTAAATTCTCCAATATCTCTTGGGTTCCTCTAGAAATGCAGCAGAGCTAAAAGCAGTTTGCTGCATCTGATTCAGAAGTAGGACTTGATGGAAGGCACTGTGAAGTAGTATCAGACAGTTTCTGTAATGTTACACAGCAGGTTAGACTGCACTGTCCCAGTGGCCTCTTTTATTTGCAGTCAGTGTGTTTGTTTATTTGTATGTAAGAACAGCAAAAAAAGTGTTCTGATCTAATAGGAGCTACTTGAGATTGCTGTTGAAGTACTTACATCCTATCTGTTTAATAAGATGTCTGTGATTCACTAGTGTTGCAGTAGAATGTTATTTCACCTCCTTCTGCTGCTTGTAGGAAAAAGATTGAAAGACCAGGCCTGTGTGCAGAGATGGCATGGACATGGCAGCTAAGGAGCTGCTCTGTGTCTGTCGGGCTTTCAGCAAATGATTTTATTGCCAAAGCAGAAAAGGTCAGTCATGTTTCAGGACCTGCTCCGTGATCTGAGTGTGTTGAACAGAGATCCTGAAATATGACTAGGTAGACATATTAGCTGAGCATTTCTTGGTTTTTCTATAGTATTGTCTATATAAAGAATTCACTTCAGACCTTTGTCTCTCACCAGGAAAAGCTGATCTTAGATGAGTGTGTCTGGCTGGCTCAATTTTACCTTTGTGAGAGTTACATTGAATTAGAGGCTGTATCAACATGTTAAGCACCCAGTCACGCACCAGTACAAGCAGTAATTTTGCTGTCACTGGGCACTGCAGTCCTGATTGTTGAAATGATCTATTTTCTTTCCTTATAATGCTTCACTTCCCAGGGTCTGCATGGCTGGAATATGTCTGTCCTCTAACTGGATCTGTTATCAGTAGAAGTATTACTTGCAAGCCAATTTTCGAGTATTACTTTAAGATACATTATCTGAAATAGGATGGTTGCAGAGAGCAAAGTAAAGCTCACCCATGAGTGAGGAAGATCACTGTATTCCTTGAATCAGAGCTGAATTCTGTCTTTAGTTTTGTTTACTCACAAAGCTGAGTTTTATGGGACTCCACAAATCCAAATTCCATCAGATAAATACTATCTAAATACAGAGTAGTTACCTAGAGTATTGAGGGTTTTGAGGCTTTTCTTTATTTTATTTTTTTTAACAACATGGAAACAATTAATGTAGAAAAATAAGTTGTCTGGTTATGCTTATTAACACTTAATGAAATTAAAACTTGTGTGTCCATCTTAATGTTTTTTTAAACTTACATTTTGTTGTATAAGGAAACAGGCCTGTGCCAGCCCAGTGTTAGAAACTCAGAATATAAATGGATACAATTTGTATAACAGTGGATTGAGTTGAATATAAAGTGCAAAGATAAATGTTTACGTGGCGGTTGATATTTCATAGATATTTTGGAAATCTGTTTATCCAAGACATCAGTAAGACAACAGGGTTATAATACTGTTCAGGCTGTATCAGTATATAAAATCTATTTGTCATCTTTACGAAATATATATTATTACTAGAATACAAATTATACAGATGAGATTGCTGCATTTCTCATCCTTATCATATAGATCTTCCATGTGATCTATGCAGTCCAGCATGGGGATAAAGCAGTGTGTACTTCAGACAAATTACTGATGGCAGCTGCTGTGTTTCTTCTTTGCACAACTTATCGAAGTTCCAAATAAACAGCATTTATTGTGATATCCAATGAGGGAAGAAAAATTAAAATTAAGCCAATTCTAAAATACATTACATTTTGAAGATCAAGATTCTAGGCAGGTACTTGAGATGAAGGTGTCCAGTGTCCAAGAATTGGATTCTTTTTTGTTAGTGAGTGAGAAAATGAAATTCCAATGTTAGAAGATTGGGATTTTTAGCTTCTGTAAGTGAGCAAGTATAAATGTAGTGTAAGTGATCCAAAAAGTTACATATGTCCTTGTTAACATCAATAGCTTCATAATGCAGCTATTCAAATGATATACTCTAATTTGCTTCTCTGCCTCAGAGAAGTGTCATGCTTTCCTGTAAGGCTGTCATGATTTTAGCTTCAGAGCACTGCACAAAAATGCCCTCTGGTGTGGAGGGTGCACTGCTTTCTGATGGGTAGACCTTGTTAAAGTTAGGTTTTTACCATCGTAAAAATTGAGTTACATTGCTTTCTGATAAACTAAGTTCACTTATTGATTTGGCCAAATGAGTTTGAGAAATGCTTGCACGGAATGTAATTGTTATATCCCATTTCTTTACATTACATGATATATGCATGTTTATGCATATATGTATAACTAGTTTGTCCAAACATTTTGTATATATAACAAATAAATGTAATTTTTCTTTCTATTAAATTTGAAAATGTATCTCAGAAAGTATGTTCAAGGAGATGAGGCAAGATAGCTGTTCCAGGAGGTACAAAATGGACTGATTAGGTCAAAACATATTTCCTTTCATATACAATGTGGAATCTGTCCAAAAGGCAGAACTGAAGGCAGTTAGTATGACATCCAAGAAAGATGTATCACCACTGGCTTGAAATGAGACTTGAATTACAGAGCTTCTTAAATATAAGATCAGAAGCAATCCCATATAAGAGGGATATCTAAGCAACTTTGTAGGGGATACAGGTATTTTAATTCACAGAAAATAAGCAGGAAGTGATATTAAACCCAGCACTTCTGTGCAGATGCCATTGGAACAATGCAGAATCATTCTTAGTGGAAATTTGTAACACAGATGAACTTTGTCCTGCAGCAAAATTTCTGATCTGGCTTTGACTCTTTGATATTTGCTGACACCAGTCAGATTTCTTTCAGTGTCTTGACAAGAGTTAGTGTCTTAGAGCAACAGTAAGCAAAGAAGCCTGTGCTGTGGGGAAAGCATGATGTACCAGATGTAACAGGGCATGCATAGTTTCAGGAACAACCTTATTTGAGAGAGCATTTGGTTTAGGTTTAGACAAATTAATACCTTGAGACTGTTTTGATAGAAAATTGACCTCTTGTCGAGATGTCAATAGCCCGAGTATCTGAGAAAACAGAAAATAATTGCTGCATCCTGATAATTTTCTATTACAAGAATTTATTCATCCTGAACTGCCTGACCACTGTAGCATTCAACAACATGGTGAGTTTTTTATTTTCAATTACTGTTCTTTACTTCACATGATACTATGTAAGATTGTGTGCATGTAGTGTGTTTTCTCTGTGTAATTGGTTAGCTGTCAGGGAACAAGAAAAAAAAATCAATAATACCAATAATTTTTAGCTCTTAAATTCTGAAGTAAATGTTTCTTATGTTAAGCATGTGTCATTTATATATACAGCTCTGTAAGGGTATTTTGTATTGATTGCATTTACTTTCTCAGTGGTTTCCTTATATTTAAATAAACTGATCATAGAGTCATAGCATTATTTAGGTTTAAAAAGATCACTGAGTCCAACTATTAACCTGACACTACCAAGTCCACCTCTAAACCATGTCCCTAGTGCTGCATCCACACATCTTTTAAAAACCTCCAGGACTGGGGACTCAACCACTTCTCCAGGAGCCTGTACTAATGCTTGACAATCCTTTCTGTGAAGAAATTTTTCCTATTATCCAGTATAAACTTCCCCTGGCACTTGAGGCAATTTTGTCTGGTCATGTCGCATGTAACATAGGAGAAAAGACTAAGTCTTACCTCATTACAACCTCCTTTCAGGTACTTAGAAAGAGCAAGGAGGTCTGCCCTCAACCTCCTTTTTTCCAGGCTAAATTCCTCCAGCTCCCTCAGCTGCTCCTCATAGGACTTGTGCTCCAGACCCTTCACCAGCTCCATTGTCCTTCCCTGGACATGCTCCAGCGCCTCAATGTCCTTCTTGTAGTGAGAAGACCACAAGTGCTGAGTACAGGAGTATGATCCCCTCCCTAGCCCTGCTGGCTACACCATTTCTGATATAATCCAGGATTCTTGGCCACCTGGGGACACACTGACTCATGTTCAGCTGCTGTTGACCAGTACCCCCAGGTCCTTTTCCAGCTTCCCAGCTGCCCTGCCCCAAGCCTGTAGCATTGCATGGGACAGTTGTGACCCAAGTGCTGGATCCAGCACTTGGCCTTGTTGAACCTCATCCAACTGGCCTCAGCCCATCTATCCAGCCAGTCCAGATCCCTCTGCAGAGGCCTCCTGTCCTCCAGCAGATCAACGCTCTCACCTAACTTCTTGTCATCTCCAAACTGAGAGTGCACTCAGTCACCTTGTTCAGATCATTGATGAAGATACTAAACAGGACTGGCTCAGTTCTCCAGAGCACTGGAGAACAACCCATTCTCTTCCTCCCAAAGCTCTGCCACTTAGGGCAGGAGTTCCCCCACCTGGGTGCATCTCCCACAGGGGTGCTGAGAGCAGGGCTGTGCCCTGCAGCTGGCACTGGGATGGCAGCCTGGTCTCACCAGAGCTCCATCTGGGCAGCTGCACTAGCCCTTCTTGTGTGCCCTTCCAGACTGATTACTTTCTGAAAACACATACCTGGCATAAATTGAATTATCTGGTTTCAGCTTAGATTAAGTACTTGATTTGTAATTAAAATCCAAATGGTAAAAGAAATTGAGAATGACAAATGCAGTTTATTGAATCAACTGTTTTCCTGTTCTGCCTCCAATGCAGTTCCATTTGATTTACTAATTATATGAAAACTATCATTATGCTGTGGTTCTTCATGACAATTTTGGTATTTCAGCAGATCCTTCTTGGTTAGAATGACTGAAATGGATTGTATCATTACAGTTACTGGTAATTTGTAATGCTATACAGTCTATCAGACTGTTCATTGCACGTATGTTTGAGAAATAAAAACCTATTTATTTTCTGTGAGGAAATCCTGAATAAATTTAAAGCTTTGTTTTTTACCAAGATATGATATGGTATTCTTTTTTAACTTTTCAAAATGCCTTTTGCTGAACATCTAGAACTCTGTGCAGAAGGAGGAAAATTTTCTGACTTTGAAATATTACTAGTGTTGATTACCCTTCTAAATGCATAATATTATCTTATGGCTTTACTCATAACTATAGCAGTACTAAAACAAGGGAAGATATATGAGGCATGAATGATGTGTTATCTTCTTACAGGGAAACAGAATGCAAATTTCTGGCATATTATTCAAACTTGAATTATTTACATATCAAATACTATTCTGGCAAATCCTGATTAAACTTAGACGAATTCTCTTAATCTCTTCAACAGTTTGCCCTTCAGTAAAGATGGGACTTCCATATACAGAACTGAATAAACATTATTTAGATCCCTAAATCTCTGTAGCTATATTGATATATATTTCTTTTTTAATCATAAAAAAGTCTTATTATAGCTAAGAAAACAAGGTATATTTTGGTGCAGAACCTGTTTAATTGATTAATTATAAAAATTCAGCTGTAACACAATAAAAAATTGGATTCAGATAATCTTTGTAGTTCAGTGTTGCAAGTGTGAAACCTGCACTGTGCAAAATAAAAAGATAAATTTACCCTTACAGAATGGTGAAAGTCTGACCAAGGTGTATTATTAATGTCTTCCAACTCATTGGTGAGTAATTATACAAAGTAGTTACAGTTCCAAGTGTAAGGAGGGATGTGAGGGTCCTAAAAGTGGACAGATCTCCATGTACTGTTCATGGGAATTTTAGAGCGACAAGAGGTGTCTCAGTTAGGCAGTTTTGTTGCAGGTGACAAGGCCTGAGTGATCAGTGTCTCTTTGTCCTAAGACTGGAGTATGCAGTGTTTGAAATACCTCTGGGAAATGGGAAAACTTCCAGGCTACTAACAGCCTTTAATTGCTCACACAGATGCCATTAAATCCAGATGTTTGACAGGACTCAATTAATGCAGTGTTTCTGCTATTGCTGATTTCCACTGGCATGCTTGTCTCTCATGCTGTACTGTGCACTCATGGTTGAGGAAGTCATTTATTTGATAAAACCAAAGAAAGCTTGCTCTACAGGGAGTGGGTTTCTCTGGGAAATCTATTGCTGAGCACCTGCCATCATCACTTAGCCCTCAAATAGATTGTGTCAATGCTAATGTTGCAATTTTTGATTTCTGGTGTGATAGCTGATCTTCTGCTTGGAGCATAATGTACAGGCTGGCAGAGATGTGTACTCACTAGGAAAGGTGTTAACGCAGAAATTATTATTCTTTGGATAGCCAAGGATCATCTATTTATCTAAGCATGAATGAGTATTAAATTGGGCTAGAATGCAATTGATAAATGTTATTGCTTGCTATAGCATATTGCTATTTATGCCACAATTTAAATTAGGTGCTACCAAGAAATTGTAGTGATGGCTGTATAATAACCACACATATAAATACTTTTCTTCAATGTATATAATATTATATTTTCCTATAAATTAGTTGCTTTTTTTCTTAAAATGTGATAGCACTACCTATTGCAACAATTCTGAAATGACAATTTAATATCAGTCACAAGTTTATTTTCCTGCCTTATAGATGCTCTTTAATAACTTTCAAGATTTAGTTTTCATTCTCAGTTCTCATACCCAGATGCTTTCTGCAAGTGGCATTAGTCAGGGTGCAAAGGAAAAGTACATCTCAACTGAGGTAACCCATCCAAAATTAGTGGTTTAATCTGGGGTCTGTCTTAGGCTGTGGAAATATCAGCAAAAAAGAATGTTTTTGACCAAATCCCTAAATGATGAGGACAGATTACCCTACTCTCACCTCTAGATTTGCCACTCTCTCCAACTCTAGAGGAATCACTGGCATAGGGCTGAGATCAGGTAATTGATTTTTAATTTTTTTTTTTTTTATGAATGGGAGTCTTTTAAATTACTGTTATTCAATTGCAAGCTGTTTTTTTTTTTTTTTTTTTTGTAGAGAAGAAATAAAAACCTTTGGTTAAGCACAGAACTTATTTTTGGTTGTGTGTGGCTTTCCAATATGAGTTACAATATGTAATATTTTCATCCACATATTGTTGAATGAATTAAGAAATACAACAGCACAAGAATCCACCTGAAAGCAGTTTGTCTTAGTAGGAGAAATCTGTCTTTCATTCCCTTTGGTTGTTCTCAAAACACAGTATCTGCAGTATCAATGTTTTATTCTGTACATATTCTTTGGAATAGAAATATCAGGAATATTCAGTTTTTCCACAGTTGGTCTGTCATGATCCGCTAGTGCAAGTGGAGATTGTGATGGTTCATTTTACCGATCTCAGAGTGCAAAAACAACACAGAAGGGGATTTTCAGTATCAATCAAAACAATTGCACCTTTTATTGAGTGTCCACAGCAAATGCAATAGAAGGATTAGAAAGGAGATAAAGGATAGAGAGAGAGAAAAAGAGGAGGGGAAATAGCTACCAATGGAGAGACTAAATCCTCATGGTCCGGCCAATAGATCCATCTTGTCTCGTCGGGAAGAATCTCAAAGTCTTTGGTTAACTCAGAGGTCTTTTATAGTATGTCGAGGGAGCAGGTACAGGACAGTGGAGAATAAATCCGTTGACAGTACAGACAATCCAGTTCCAAACAGGACAAATCAGTTCCAGCAGTGAGCAGGACCCATTGTTTCGGGACTGGTTACCATGGGAAACCAGTCTTGGTCCAGCAAGCACATCTGCAGGTAACACTTGGCAGACATCCCGCTTCAGTCAGGCCAGCGCCCCTGGGTTAGAATTTTAAGGGTCTCAGTCTCAGTCCTTGGGGGGACTTAAATCTCCATCCTTGATGGCGGTCGTGAGGCAGATGAGGGATCTTTTATGGGGGATCACCAAAGTTCTCTAAAGCAAGTGGTATCTGGCCAAGAGGTGGGGAAATTCATGGGCTATTGTGATGAGTGGGGATCGTGAAGCAGGTGTAAGCATATAGAGCAAGCCACTCCTTGCCAGGCCCTGCTCGAAGCAGTGCACCGCAGCACAGCAAGCACACCTGCAAACAATCACTTGGCAAGCATCTACCTCAACCAGGCCAGAACTCCAGTCAGGGTCGTCAGGGTACTTAGTCTCTGTCCTTGCAACGATTGTGAGACAGATGAGGGAAACTTCGGACTGTTTCTTACATGGTCAAAAGCTTTTTTAGCCCATGCAAAGTACTAGAAAGTTTGTACTGTAATATGTGGTGCACATTTGCAAACCCTGGTTTGTGATGTTAAATGACAGGATCTAGAAAGTATTCTTTATATATCTTCTTTCTCCTCCTTGTGGTTTAAAAAAAGGTGTTTTTCTTCATTGAGGTACCTCCCGAGTGTGTGTTTTTCTGCTTTTGAGAATAGGAAAGTGTTTGGTAGGTGTTTTACCTATGTACTTTCCCCTTGGCTTGAAAGACTCAATTTACCTATTATTCTTCTGCTTTCCATTCTCCTTCATTTTCAGGAGCTAAGGAGTGTGGACTAAGTGCTACCACTCCCAGGAGAGCCTCCTTGAACTGCTTGAGTCTGGCAGCAAATAATTTTTTCTACTCTCGTTTCACTTCATCCCAGTAGGGATGATTCTTTCCCTAGAAAAGGATTATCTAGCTTATGAAATTTATCCTGTAGCCAGACCTAACAGAAAGAGAATCACCTGTCCTGGATTATAAGGACAGGAGAAATGTGTTTGCAGAAGACGAGAGCTTTTGCCATTCCTTCAGCCTTTTACATAATGAATTCAGGTTGCCTTTTTAAGGCAGAAAACAGATTCTAAGGGGAAACCCACATTTCCTGTTTAGCAAGAGAAAATTTAGTTATAATACAGGAATAGCTGGACTTCAGCAGGGTAAAAAGACTACCAGATCTTTCCTTAAAAATCCTTCTCCATAAAAGGCAATTTACAGAAGTTTAAGTCTGGCAGTTTTCTGAAGTGCAATGAACTATTTCTTAACACACAATATTAATCGTCCTAAGAACCTGCAATGCAGAGTACACTCTTCCGGTGGTCTGTAATCACCCCTCTTTTAATTATTAATTAAATTAATTATTAAAATTATTAAATTTAAAATATTAAAATTATTATTTATTAAAATATAATTATTTATCTTTTAATTATTAAGATAAAATTATTCACAATATTACCTTTTGCATTACTGCTATGCAACCTCAGACTGAAAAACTGTTATATGCATTTTTTGTGATATTTGTGTTTGCAGACCACTTTAACTTACAGTAGGAAGTATTGCTAACAAATATGTGATGTATTATTTGCTCTGAAAATTGCATAATGTGACAGAATATATTATTCAAACTACTGCTTAAGTGGGATTGAAATGCTTCATAGGCCTTGGAATGGATCTGGAAGGTGCTGGCAGGACGTTGTGCTGGGGCGTGATGTTCATTCTGCTTGCATTTAGCATATTTCATTATTTTCTGGACTTTCATACTAGAAAAACTAAGGTATGCAAACATGTCATAGCTCTATATTGAAAAATATATTCTGTAGAACTGGAACTTCATTGTTAATATTTTATACTGTGATTTTCCTATTGGTTCTTTTTTCTCTTTCCATTATAGGGTAGAACCTATGTGAAAATGTACTAAAGGTGTTGTGTATTGTTAATCAATAAAGAACAAATAATTTGGGGTGAAAAACAAGGACACCTCTTCAGTCTTTGCACAATTAATAGGTATTATAATTTTTGACCAACAATCCAGAAAAACCCATTTGTGCATAAGGCATCCTAGTTTTTAATTTTTAACTTGTTATTTGTTTTGTTGGTATGTGTTTTGGAACAACTCAAGCACAGATTATTTTGTAACCTCCTAAGTGGCAGAAAGGCAAGGAAAAAGGATTTATACATACTATCTAATGTATACCTGTAATGTATACAGGTGTGTTATGTGTAGTGTCCTATTTACATTGCAGTACCTAGTCTTTTCTAATCATTCTCTTCTCTCTATTTTCCATTTTATCACAGTTTGGATACCAAATGTCACACTTCTGCAACATGCAACCAGGCAACATGCCTGCAACTATATTTAGCCATTTCACAAGTCCCAAGTTAAATACGTACTTGGAGAATGTGTTAAAAAAAAAAAAAAAAAAAAAAAAAAGTGAAAATAATTACTGAATAACAACAGGGAATAAAGTGAGTGAGAGATAAAAGTCACACAGAGCCTTTTCATATCAGTGTTCTGTCATGTTGTCATGTTAGGGATTAAATGTATGACCTTTTTTGTTTGGCTGCACCATTCCCACAGAAGAATATGCTTTTAACTGCTTCATACAGTTTATGGTAGTCTTTTATATCTTTAAGGAATTAATTTGACAGTTTGATAATATTTGCTTGCAGACTAAAGCCTTCTAGCAATTGTAAATGTAAATTCTAAGTAAATTGTTATTTTTGTTTTGTCAGTGCTTTTGGAAAGCCACAAATACTTAAAGGTACTGCTTTAACTTTGGGTAGATGTTTTGTAGACTTTGTATCAAGAATACATGCTTGGCTGAATGCATACAGTCTTGATACATTGCATGTTTCTGGAAAAATCCTTCAGTCGAAATATCAGCTGTAATTCCTCGAGTTCTATCACTGTTCACTGACTTTTATTTTGCTTCTTAAATCATTTTCTCTAAGTAGTTCTACCTAAAGGGACTATTAAAATTCAAAGTCATTGAATCATGCAGAGCAAGAATGTTTATGCATGTGCTGTGCAAGTTAATAAGCAAGAAAGTTTATACAAGCAAAGACAGCCTTGTTTTATATGGATGCAGAGAGCTTTTTCAAAGCACAGCTCTTTTGTTTCCACTTCACAGTAGAATCCATGTTGTGATTAATCAATTATGAAAGTATTAGATAAAAAATTCTGAAAAGAGAAATTATTAATTAATAATGTTGTTCTGCAACTTCAAATTACTATGCAGTGGAAAATATAACCTGGAATACACAGTCAGTGAAAATAGAGCTGAGGGAGTGATACCATACTGCCATAGATTGAGGACTAAGAAAGCTCTGGAGAAGTAGGAAAGATAAAAAAAAAATAAAATGTCTTGCCTCATTAACATATTGTTTTTTAACTTTTTGTCCTCAGTAGGCACTCAACTGAGTGTTCATCTGAGAAATGCATTGTTTGTCAAGTTTGATATGTGGATTATACTAACATAATATAATAAAATGTTATGGGATTGGGAGGGACCTTAAAGATCATCAAGTCCCAGCCCTCCCCTGCCATGGGCAGAGACACCTCTCACTAGAATTGTAGAATCAGAGAATCATAGAAAGACTTGGGTTGGAAGGCACTCTAAAGATCATCTACCTCCAAATCCCACATTGCCATGGGCAGGGATGTCACCTGCTAGATGAAGTTGCCCCCCATCCACTCTGACCCTGAACACTTGGATGGGGTGTCTATAACTTGGGGAAACCTCTTCTAGTGCCTCATTACCCTCACAATAAAGATTTTCTTCCTAATATCTAAAATCAATTTCCTTTCTTTTAGCTTAAAACCATAACCTTTGTTTTATCACCATCTCCCCCTTTTTTATGCCTCCTTTAAGTACTGGAATGTCACAATAATGCGTCCACAAAGCCTTCTCCAAGCTGAACAACCGCAAGCTCTCAGTCTGTCTTCACAGGAGAGGTGCTCCAGCCCTCTGATAATCTTTGTGACCCACCTCTAGACCCTCTACATCAAGCACACATCTTTGTTGTGCTGAGGACTCCAGGGCTGGACACAATACTTCATTTAGGTTCTCACAAGATTGGAGTAGAGGGGTAGAATCATGTCCCTCAATTGCTGGCCATGCTGCTTTTGAAGCAGCCCAGGATGCAGTTGGTTTTCTGGGCTGTGAGTGTACACTGTTGACTCATATCCAGCTTTTCATCCACAAGAACCCCCAAGCCCTTTCCTGCAGGGTTGCTCTCAATGAGTTCTTCTCCCAGTCTGTGCTCATGTCTGAGATTGCCCTGACCCATAAGCAGGACCCTTCTCTTGGACTTTTTGAGCTTCATGAGGTCCTTGTGGACCCAGTTCTCATGCTTGTCCAAGTGCCCCTGGATGGCATCCCATCCCTCCATTGTGCCAGCCACACCACTCAGCTTGGTGCTGGCTGCAAACTTGCTGAGGGTGCACTTAATCCCACTCTCTGTGTCACTGACAAAGGTATTGAAGAGCATCAGTCCCAGGACAGAGCCCTGAGGGACACCACTTGTCACCAGACTCCATCTGGACATAGAGCCATTGGTCACATCTCCCTGGCTGCATCCATCCAGCCATTTCCCTATCCACTGAATAGTCCACCCTTCAAATACCTGCCTCTCCAATCTGGAAATAAGGATGTCATGTGGCACCGTATCAAAGGACTTACAGAAGGCTAGGCAGATGGCATCGATCAGTCTTCCCTTGTCAACCATTGCAGTCACTCCATCATAGAGAAGGCCATCAGGTTAGTCAAGCACCATTCGCCCTTTAGTGAAGCCATGCTGGTTGACTTCAATTACCTCTTTGTCTTGCACGTGCTTTAGCATTGCTTCCATGAGGATCTGCTCCATGATCTTCCCATGCACAGCAGTGAGGTTCACTGGCCTGTGTTTCCCTGGGTCTTCTTTTCTCTCCTTTTTAAAAACAGGAGTAATGTTTCCCTTTTTCCACTAACTGGGGACTTTGCCTAACCACCATGACTTTTCAAACTGGCTTGACAACAACATGAGCCAGTTCTTTCATGATGCTGGGATGCATCTTGTTAGGCCCCTTAGACTTGTAGATATTCAGTTTTATCAAGTACTCCCAAACCTTCTCTTCAGACACAGTGGGAAGGACTTTGCTCCCCCAAGCCCTACCTAGAGGTTCAGGGACTTAAGAGACATGGGAAACCTGATGCCAGTGAAGAATAAGGTAAAGAATCCTCCGACTTCTCCGTATCCATTGTCACCAGTTCTTCCTGCTCATTTATCAGGAGACACACTCTCCTTGGCTTTTCTTTGTTGACCTAGGTATTATAGATTCCCTTGTTTTTCTTTGCATCCCTTGCTAAGTCCATTCCATCTCTGCCTTAGTTTTCCTGATCCCATTTCTACACTTATGGACCATATCCCTGTACTTTTCCCAGGTCACCTGCCCCTGCTTCCTCTAGCTGTGCATTGCCTTCTTATTCATTGTGAGCATCAGATCCTTGCTCAGAGATTTTGTTTTCCATCCTGTCTTGCTTGAATTTTTACACATCAGGTTGGAGACCTCTTGTGCTCTAAGAACATGTGGATAGAGCAAATTGTTTGGAGTCAGTAAGTGTGTAAGAATGAAACAAGTAAAGTTAGTTTAAATATAGTAATACAATTTAGGTGGCAGTTATTCAATATAGTGCTTGGAAACTTGGAGACTCTTCTTTGCAAAATGAAAACATTGGGATTGCCCATTTCCTAAAGAAAATCAAAGATTCTAGATCTGGAAAAATGAGAAAACCACAGATCCTTACATAAAATGAGAATGGCAAGATCACAGCTAACATAATGTGGTCTGAACACTGATTGACATAAGCCCTTGTCAGGAGCATTTATAAATAGTCGGTCTCCAAGGTTTAGTGCTTTCATTGTCACCGAATGAAGAAAATTTGTTCTTACATAGCAATCCCTCTTTCTTAGGTCTTGTAAAAGCCCTGTGCTGACATTCTGCTAAGGCATGAGTGTCTTTCCATGTCAGCGATTGTTTTTCCTACACTTGGATAGCTTAAGATCAAAGAGTAAGTGAAGGCCATGATTAATTTAGTGTGTATTTGATATTTCTTGGAATGAAAATAAGTGTATGTCAGAAAGAGGGAGAGAGTCTCTAAATGTGTAAGAATTATTTGTATCTCAACATTTTCAATTTCAATTTCATTTAATTTGTAATCAACATTTTCATATTGTTTCTTATAAAGGATCCTTGTGACAGTAGGTTGCGTTAATCCCACAGATCAAATATTCATTTTGTTTCCAACAGAGAACTAGAAGGTTAAGGCTGAAAATGAAAGAAATAATTTTCAGAATTTACTGTAATTAAACACAATTGTCTCATGTGAGAATCATTTAAAATTAGTGTATTTGTAGATGTCATCTGCATTAACTTCCAGGTTTGTTCTGGAAACCTAAGAATTTCAAGCAGTCTGGCCCAGAAAAAAAAATGTTCATTGAAATACATAAAAATAACTCTGGTTTAAATATTAAATGTGCAGTAAAATGATTGAAGCCTAACTCACAATGGGGTACTGGCACATTTTCTATCTAAAAAACCACTGGTACAATGGCAGCATTATGAATCCATAGATTATTTTTGTTAAATAATTGTATCTGTAGTCAGGACCTTAAATTTGAACATTGAGAATTGTCATCTGGTTGCCCAGCTGCTGGAATGTCTTGCATCCTGCATAAGAAAAAACATTGAGGAGCTGGAGTGTGTCCAAAGAACAGCAAAGCTATGAAGGGTCTGGAGCACAAGTCTTATGAGGAGTGACTATGGGAAATGGGGTTGTTTAACCTGGAGGAAGGAAGGATCAGGGAAGGCCTTTTTGTTCTCTACAGCTACCTGAAAGGAGGCTGTGCTGAGCTGAAGGTTGGCCTCTCCTCCAAGGTAACAAGGGATAGGACAAGAGGAAATGGCTTCAAGTTGTGCCAAGGCTGGTTAAGATTAGATTTTAGGAAAAAATGCTTCACCAGAAGGGTTGTCAAGCACTGTAACAGGGAATGGTTGAGTCTCCATCCCTGATAGTATTTAGAAGATGTGTAAATATGGCACTTGGGGACGTGGTTAACAGTTGGACTTGACAGTCTTTTCCAACCTAAATGATTCTAAGAGTTTATGATTCTGGAAACTGTGTTTCAAGAAGTAACTTCTCCCATATGAAAGTCAGTTCCCATAAAAGTGGGAGCCTACATTAACAGTGTAGGGGAAGCAAAGTCTCAGGGCAGAACCTTCTTCTATCTTTATTAATATAAACATTCCTTAACTATATAAAGCAAAGAGCTGTTCTATATTTAAAATCTTGTTAAACTATTAAAGTCTCATTCTGACTCTAAGTTTTTGATGGTCATCTTATTTGCTGCTGCCATAGCTGAAGTCAAGCATGACCGAACTTTTCTGTGCCTTTCATGCATGCTTCAATAAATGGTAATTTTTACTGATTTAAGTGTTTCTTGTATTATGTTACAATGGGTTTTCTACTGCAGTTTACAAGAGGAGCTGCTGCTAGATGAAGTATCTGTAAAGTGTTTGGAGTGTTATATTTTATTCATGAATCTTACTCTTCTTTGCATTCCTCCTCAAAATTTACCTCTATCATAAAATACATGTATAACTTCTATCACATAAAACTTAGAGGGTTGCTAGGTTGCTTTTAAATCTGTAGTTTTTAAGGGGATTCATAAATTCTTTTTTCTTCTGTGTCTTACCATTCTTGAGTCCAGAATTGACTGAATTCACTTGATAGTAATGCCAATATTTTTCCAGGTTGTGTTTTGTCTTTCATTGAGCATCTTGTTCAGCTGCTGCAGTCTAAGAGCTTTGATGGTATGGGGAAGGACTGGAGTGGTGCTTTAAGAATCCTACATACTTCATACTGAATAGCTCTACAAAGTAATTTCTTCACTTTCCATCCCTTTTAGTGCTATTACACTGTCACCATTTCCTTCAGTTTAAGCATTCACCATTTTCAGGTGCACTCTCACCCTTGTTCAAATAGCAGCAATCATTTGACTAATTGAAGTTTCAGGAGCGGAGCTTTGAGTAGGGAGTTGAGGCAGTACAAGTCCAGTGCAGATGTGGAAAGGCAGGGAGTCGGATCAGTTTAGTTCCCCTTGACTCCTCCATAGGCGGCTGCTGCTACAAATGTAGAAAAATAAATCCTACAAACAGTGGGGTGCAAACAGTCACTTATTCCCCTCTTCTGGTGCATGGCTTTGGATGCAGACTTTTGGAAAACCACTAGACAGAGCCAATTCAGCTGTCATTCTCCCTTATATAATGATTCTTTAAGACACTTTTACTTGTTGTAGATCAAGGTTGAAGTCTGCAAACCTAGGAGGAAATTTTCTGGCCAAATCCCTCAACCACAGCCTATCTTTTGTAAGGCTGGCTGACTTAGGGAAGAGCAGTGAAAACTGTTCAGTACCTATCCACTGAAGCCTGAGTTAGATGTTCCTTGTGATCTTATAATTTATGAAGAAGGCCATCTGGTCTTAACAGGTTCAATCTTGTCTCCCTTCACACTGCTTTTTCTCTAATATAATAGGATTTAAATTTTTCATTGTAGAATGAAAAAAAGCCTGGCCACAAGACAATACAGTAATCACTGCTTTCCTTGTCCATGCAGTTGTACTATTGACCTGGCACTAATGAAATAAATTTAAACTGCAATGAGAAACACTCTGAGAAATATTCATGAAAACCTTTTAAATACTGTGAGTGATTTTGTGCTTGCTTTAGAGGTCCTTAACCAGTACAGGTGTCAGAAATGGTAGAGAAGAAAAACTAAGGAAGCAAAACAAAATTATTGGGTAAAGTATTCTGGTTTCAAAACATGGAACTGAAAACCTCTCTAATTTATTTTTCTTTTGGTTTGGAATTAAAGACAAAAATATTTTATATAAATTACAAATTCTGTGAGAATTTAAAAATACTCTGATATCTAATTCTTTAATGTTACTGCCTCTGCTCTTTATATATGCATTTCTTTTCTACTTCTAAATAATAATAAAAAAAGTTCCTGTGTAAAAGAAATACTACTGAATATTAAGCGAATTGAGCCTCACATCTGGTACTCATAAGCTATAGTATGAGAAGCTGTGCTGGGGCTCAGGGGATGTATGGATGTATCCCATCTCCCCATTACCCTTGCTATCTGAAAATCAGGGCTATGTTAGCAGATCTACCCAGACCTTGTTTGTGGTGGCTGACCTCTGCCTGCCTCCATTCACACCTGTGGTAGGTCCTTTGTCCTGGTATGTCCAGCCCAGATGGAAATTAGTATTGCGTGGGGCTGAAGTTCAGCTTGCTGGAGAAGGAGCACTTGACAGTGTCCTCTTGTCTGCTCTGCTGTTGTTGGTCTGAATGAGCTCTGGTAGAGTCAGCTTGCTTTGCTCAGCAAGTAACATCAAAGTGAAACACTTGGAGTGTAACACAAGGAAATGCCCCAAAAGAGCCCTGGTAAGTGCTCTTATAGGGCACTGACATCTTGTCCTGATGAAAGTGAGAATTGTGCTCCCCCACCTGCACCAAAGAATGCACCAGGCAAAGGGAAAGCATCCTCAGACCCATAGACTTCTGGAAGGCATGTATGCTCCCCTGGCATTAAAAGTCACTGATTGTGTCTATGACACAGCACTGTCACTTGTCCTTGAAGTGTACAAAAGTGAACTGCTCTTAAATTTTAATCATAGAATCATAGAATGTTTTGGGTTGGAAGGAATCTTGAAGATCATCTAGTTCCACCCCACCTGCCATGGGCAGAGACATCTTCTGCTGGACCAAAGCTGCTGCTAAATTAGTGGCAGCATTTTTTCTCTGAAGGATCTTTGCAAGATTTTTCTGTTACATATGCAGAGTAATCACTTCTTGAGGCATTTGTTTCTTTGGGCCAGGGCACGTTCCTACTAATCAGCAGTGCAGGTGGTGTGGCAGAGGTCCTGTCTGTAGCTCTAAATTTTAATAGAGAACTCATCTCTTTATTTCCTCTGGTTCTCATTATGAAAATGAATTGGATTTCTTTCCATCAAATCCTATAAACATAAAACTGTAGACAAATTTAATTTCGTTTAGAAAAATACATAGCACAAGAACATGATCGAATGAAGTCCTGAATTTCATCCCTCCCTTATTCCTAAACTCTGCCATATCTTCTTGTCCTCTGTTATGATACTTAAGTTATCGGTTTTGGAGGGATCAGCCTAGTATTTTCAATAGTCACTGTTTCTTGAACATATGCCCCTTATCATCACTTTGATACATATTTTTCATTTCTTTACTTTTTATGTTAGGACTATTATTTTCCCTTTTATCTCTGATTGTTACCACATCTAAGAAATAAATAAAAAATGTTTTACCAGCTTAATGTTGATATGTTTAAGGATCTTTAAAACAGTCGTCTGTATTGAGAGCTTCAACAATGAACAGATTAATATCTGTGCTACATATTCTGCCGTATGGGAACATTAGAGCAAAATACTTTTGTTTTAGAGTCAGATTGGTCCTTAAGTTCTGGTGAACTGCACCTTATTCCTCAAGTTGCTGTTGATGTGAATGGGAGCAAATTTTGTATTACCTGTGTTAGTGTCATCTTCATACTGAAGCAATGTATCTCTGCAGTTATGCATTTGTAGAAAGCTCATAGCTTTCTACAGAAATGTACTACAGAGAACATACTACAGAACGTACTACGAAGTTTGTCAAGGGCAAACCACTTTCTTGCATTCTTTTTTTTTTTTCCCCTGCAGTAGCTGATACAGCTTTTATTCTCTTCAAGCAGTGCATCTTAATCCTCCCACAGGGTTTATTTTTTATCATTTTGACATCCAGAGTTTAGCGTCCCAGTTAGGGTCAGGTGCTTGGAGGTGAGAAACATTCATAATTTTTCACCTGTGTGACATTTCTGAATCTGCAAGTCAAGTTCTGAATCTGCAGAAAGCTTGTAACAGTATATATTCTCATGAGTGTTGTATATGTCTATTATGGATGGTAGTGCATGGGTTTATTATCTCTAAGGGTATTCTAATGTACCCACATTGTATTTATATGCAGAAATTTTTTTGCATATCAGACAAAAAAAATCCATATTTTGATGTTTGAAATCTTCGCTAGGAATTCTTTTTTAAAAATAAGCATTTTACAGACTACTTAATCAATCTTATGTAAAGAATAAGCAATTTGATCTTGTCTTCACTGTACTGCAGTTTTCCTTATACACACCCAGATTTCAACCAATAATCCTGGTAGGTTGTTGGGGTTTCCAATAGGAAGTAGGATGTGGAAAATTCTGGATGTGCTATTTTAGCAGTGTCTTCATTATAAGATGAAAAATATTGATGAATGAGTGTACAAAGATTTGATTAGATAATTGTGATGGAACAAAACTGACAGAATTGTGTGTTCTGCTTTGGCTGTGGGCTGTTCTATCAGCACTTGAACAACAAATCTGAGAAGGGACAGAATTAAATCTTAGAAAAATAAATTGAGACAAATTGTGTAGTGTTAGTTGGTTTTCAGTCCCTGATAATTTGCTGCCTGATGGAAGTCAATCAACTAGTTTTCTGTTTTCCAAGGCTTTTTAAAGATCCTTGGATGCTCACTACATAGACAAGTCCAAGGAAGTCTAGGAAATAATACTAATTTTAAAATAGCTTCATGTCAGGAGGCTATTTACTATAGGAAGGACTGTATTCTCCTGATAAAGATTTGAAGCATGGACCACCACTGAAAACCATGAGTTTAAATGAGAAGGAAAACCAGAAAATTAAAAATATGCTGATTATTTATTTGTTTTAATTCATTTACTTTGCTGTGTGATTGTTTACTCTTTTTTTATGCCTTCCTTCTAATGGAACACTCTGAATCATACTTCATGTTCTGGAAAGTTCTGCTGCTTGATGACAAAATTACTCAGGAAAATACTTGGACCTTTGCCAAGCTTCTTCTGCTTGGAGGTGAAATGGATTATTAGAATCTACGATCACTTAAATGACTTGTGTTTATTAGCAAAGAGGATACGGAAATCATATTTTTCTGAATGCAGGGAGAACAAACAGCAGACAATTTCCTTGCTGGAAATACCATTGCTGCCTTTTCAGCCTGTCCTATGTACCATGGGTTTATTTCTTTAGCCTCTGTGTGAGGGACACTTGTGCAGTCACACTTCTCCCCTGTTTTCCTGTTGTCTGACCTGACCTGTGGCTTTTGGTTGCTGGTGAATTTTGAAGGTATGGTTTCATGATATGAGGTGTTCTGTAATAGAGAAATTAAAGGAACTTCTTACCACTTCATGCAGACAAAGTTGTTTTATTGCAACAGAAATTTGACTTTCCTGTGGCAAACTGAGAGGAATAGAGTGGGTATAGTTGTGTTTAATGACACTGAATGGTTCAGTCTGATAGAAATGGGGCTTGACATTGCTAAGAATACAACAATGGCAGCATCTTCTCAGGTTAAAAGTCATTTAGCTGCCTATGCCACATCCTGTCTTCAGTCATGAGTAATAGCAGCTGCCATGACAAAAATATAGGTCTATGGCAAAACATGCAATGAGAGATGTTGCTCCAAAATCATGGGACATTACAAATCATGACACCTCTACAACAGGGCATCCACAACTTCTATGTGCAACCTGTTCCACAGTCTCACAACCCTCATCATAAAAAAGTCTTCCTCATGTTCATCTATTATCTTTCAGTTTTAAAGTGTTGCCCTTTGTCCTGTCACTACAGGTACTGCTGAACCACCTCAATTCTCTCAGCAATTCTTCATAGAGGAGGTCAAAACTGTCTGTTTCAGGAGAATCTGTGCTTAGCTATAGATTGTCTTTAATATGTGTCAGCATTTTTCAATGTATGCAAATTAGCCCTCAGATATCCTTAAAGTTCCTTCTTACTTTTGTCTGGGGACAAATGTTGTTTCATGTTAATATTTCTAGTGAAGTTGCAGTTTCCTTTAAGTGTAGGACATCCAGTTGTGTGAAAAGTGTCTCAGGATTTCTTTCTGCTATTCTCTTCTGTCTTTAGTTTTTGCTTTTTCCGTATTTGGCTCACAGCACTGTAACACCTGTGCTTTCTATTCCCTGTAATTTTTCAGCTGAAATGTGACCATATCTTAATTTCTTTGTGCAATACAAAATACATATGTATATCTTATTTCAGAAAAAAAAATATTTATTGCATGAGTCTTATTGACATTATAATCTGCTCCTTTTTAAACTAAGCTGCCTAAAATGAGACCAGCAGAGTACAATCCAAGGGGTGCTTACCTATTTCTTTTAATTTTCTCATTTGATCAGTAAGCTCAATAAAATAATATTTCTAATTCATCCTAAATTCAAATTCATCACTTTATTCTCAGAGATAAGGGTTTCAATTTGTTACTTGTGAAACGCAGATGAAAAATCAAAACCCCACAATTCCTATAAAGATTTGTAGGGACAGTATGTTTATTACAGCGCTGGGCACATGTGGGGATCGTTCCCCTTCAAAGGACATGCGTGCCCCTGAGAACTCCTGATCCCTTTTTATCTCTCACTTCACTAGTTTACATATGCATAGTGTTTCACAATAGGTTCATGCATATTCATTCTGCTGTTTTCCTGTTACACTTACAGCTAGTTACACTTGTAGCCAGTTTTTTATCAGAAAGTACAGAAAGAACTCCTGGGTCACTCTGCCCTGTCTGCTTCAAGGGTCAAGGAGCCTCTCTTATCTCTTCAGCTTGGAAATTCGCATTCGTTCTCCTCAGCTGTGGGGCAGTTTTACTAGTGTTGCAGAGTTACCAGACTAAACAGCATATTTTACTTATGCTAGCAAGCTCAAAGCAGCACATTTCACCTAAATCCAAATGGATTTAGGACTGTTAAATTTTCACTCTGTTTCATTTTTTTCATGAAGGGCATGCAATTTATAAATTCAGAAGAGAACAAAATGCTTCATAGCAAATATCTACAAAATGTAACCTAAGAGAGAACAGAAAAAAAAATCTAAACACTCAAATAATTAAAGCATCCCTTGTGAAATGTTAAAATGGCTCAAAGAAGGTTCTTTAATTCTGCGATAAGAGTTTGAGTCACTGCTGTGTGCTACTTCTAGTGAATATGAGGTAGGTATTTGACTGCAGCAAAACCCTCTATTAGTATTGAGCTATTGCAATTCATATTTAATTCCTACAGAAATTGTAAATTGGTATGACCCTGCCATCTGATTTAAAAGAAGTTTTGACTCTCCTTATACTGTGCTTTTTAAGAGTCCCTAAAGTTATGGTGGAGGGTCAAAATATATATTTGAGGGTTGATGGAGAAGCACAGCTACTGGTTCCATCTGTGAAGCTACAGAAAAAAGCATTTTGGTGCATTAGGTGATGATGCAACTTGTGTTTCCTTACACAAATAAAAGAACTTGTGTAGCTTTAGGTTAAAATCAGGTGTTCATGAAGGCAGAGAAGTGGGAGAACTTCCCAGAGCTGTGGGAGAACTAAACAAGTTCAATGTCTCACTCTTTTCCCTCATGCTCCCTGCATTTTTAAGAAATTCAAGGTGATTCACAAAATAATTAGTCTCTTTAATTTGCAGAAAAAGCAAAAGGCTTGAAAAGGCTTTGAAAGTATTAAGTAGCTTATTTTTTCCCTTTGGAGGAGGTTCCGAGTCTTCCATTTATTCATTTAATCTGTCATTCCATTGCACCCAAGGGCAAAGTGTCATTTCTGTGTGCTTCAGTAATTTTGTACAGCACACAGCAAACAAATATCAGGTGACTGAAGCCAAAGTAGATTTTGTGCAGGAAGCTATGTTTCCTTTTCTTGCCATACATTTTTAATAGAGATTTTCTCAATTGTAAGATGGTAAGTAGACTTCTGCCCTGAAATTTATAAATGTGTTCATAATAGTAATTTATACAAATTCTAGGTCAAAACATGTTCTCAGAATACAGTGGTTTTTCATCATGTTGCAGACAGTGGTTTAATAAATATCTGGATGCCGTGAATGAACTCAGTAGCAAATTAAAACAATCTTCCATTTTACTTCTAGAAAACAGGATTTTAGCTAATAATATCAGTAGTCAGTTGTTGTTTTAGAGCCTTGTACTACCCAGAATAATGATATAAGATATTAAAAAATAGCTTATAATTCACTGTTATTACTTAGTGGTTTTAAATTTAACTCAATAAGATAGTCCAGTATCTTGGTTATTTTAGAGGATTAAGCCAGAGCTCTGAATCTGAGCTGAATAAGCTGTATTAACTGATGTCATGTTTCTGATAAGGAAAATGCTATGCTTTTAGACTAGAAGCTAAAAAAACATTTCCAAGGAAATAACAGAATGCTACAACTTCCAAACTAGTTCTTGGGAGATTCGCAATTCTAAAATTACAGAGGTTTTTCTTGAGCTGGCATAACCACTGGTAATACTAAAATTGTAAGTGAAAGACATAAGTTCATTTAAGAGAAGGAAATGACAATAATTGAAAAGTATAAATTATATACATCTTACTATAAAAAAGATATAAACAAGTTTTCTGAGAAAGTCTAGTATCATTTAGAATATATAGTCCCTATTAAATAGTGCCAGGTTTTCTTCTCCTGGCTCAAAAACATGACAACCTTTTATTGATCCAGCGTCATATTCTGATGAGCAAAATGGATCTCTGCTATGTCCTATACATCTAAATTTTAAATCAGAAGAGAAATTGTACATTGCTATTTCAATTCCTACCCTGTATACACAATTGAGCTTATCCTTCTAAATAACTGCTGTACTTAGGCAGAGTTAGAAAGTGAGCAAAACAAATTCTGGAGATGCATTTTTGGCAGCTGTTAACATTTAGGGTGAGTTAAGATTGGGTTTGGCTTACTGTGAAGAACTAGAGCAGTTTTACAATTTAGAAGGAAATTTAGTTTCTGTTGTTTGAATTCTGGACTAGTAGCTTTTTAAGATTATCTACTGTTTAAAAAATAAAATTGCATAGTTATGGCCAAATTTCATTACATTAGCTGATAATTTATCCAAACACGTAAATACCAAGAGCAAATACAATTCAAAGAAACTGAAATTTGCATGTTGTACAGTCAAGATTTAATCATCTTGGTGCCTAGAAGCTTGCCTCTAGTTACTTTTACTGGGGAAAACATCTGATGTATATGATCTTTAATTAGTAGTATTCCTAAGACATTTTTGCAGCTCTCAGCACTATTGTACCACTGCAGGTTTCTGATGTAATTGCAGGATGTAAAATACTCCATGATGCCCCTGTAAAAAGGTTTCCCCACCTGCTTTTCCAGCTGTAACCTTTTCATGTTTTTGTGAGCTACAAGCTTAATTTTCTGCAGCAGCCTTTTCACATTTGTCTTCTCAAATAAACTTTTCCGCTTTTAAGGTTGATTTATTTTCACTCCATTCCACTATTTTTTAAAATGTCCTGGTTAGAGATGGCAGCCTAGCAGCAGCTTTCACTTTATCTTTGATTTTGTGTTTACAGTACTTGCCACCTTAATTCTGCTTAGAAGAAATTAATTCAAGTAGGGGTTTATAAACACTGAAATGGCCTTTGCTGTCCATTCCCATCATAGGAAGTTCTGCCAATAAGGCAGTGATTCTGCTGTAGATCAAGCATGAGCTATTGAGAGCTTACTGTTCATTTGCTTCAGTTAAAAAAGAAAAAAACCTGAAGTTTTCAAGATACTTTTTGCGGTGGACAATCCAGGAAGCATAGACATTCAAAGTAGTAGTTTTAAAATAAAAAGTCACCAGCAAACATTTGATGACCAAGCAAAAGGCAGACACGCTCTTATTGCTCACCAGAAAATAAAATGAAAGCATAAAATGGCATAATGAGAACATTTGCATAAAAATGGCACAATGAAACATTAGCAGAATTTCTGTTACTATGTTACAAAAGCCTAAACATTATTTTAATGCTTTGTAGATACACATTCATGGCATATATCTGGACAAGCAGCATTTAACATCAAAGTTTAGTCCAAAACAATTAAATTCTATTAGTCTAACAGTGTGTAATGATAAATACTGTACTTATTAGATGAGTTGGCTGTGTTGCAATCAACAAAAAGAGCTAAATGCATAAAAGATGCTTCTGAATTTTCCATTTTATAATGGGCAGTGCCTAACAAAAAAAGAAAGAAGAGACATAAATTGATGCTGATGTAAGCAGAGGATGCAATGGGTCATCTTGAAATATGGTTGATGGGCTAAAAACAGTCATTGGGGGATAGAAATGGATGCAAAATAGTACAGGTTGCAGGATGCTATTTTACAGAAATGAAGCAGAAGCATCAGTGTCAAAAGGCACACCCACGTGTAAAATGTCTCCAGCTTCTGCACTTAAAATGTCTAAACAGCAAATTTATGGAATGACATAATTTTGATTAAGTGAAACTACTGTAATAACTGTTCACTGGATCACTAATGGGAGGACTTGACATAGGGTTATAAGTTGTTTTACAGTTAAAAATGCATTTTGTGGCTGTCTGTACATTAATCTATAGGGTTCGTATCACTTTCCTCTGAGATTTTGCAGTTTTGCATGTTCCCTTCTTTTCAGCCAGAGTTTGATGTGTGAAAATTTAGTGGGAAAGAGGAAACATAACCAGTTGATAAGCTTGGTGCTTCTGTCAGCTCTTCACAGCACCGTAAGCAAGCTAAGTAGCCTATCACTTGGGGCAGGAATGCTTTCACCTCCAAAGTGAAAACCAGTGTCAGCTTAAAAGGCTTGTGATGACGAAGAGAGAGCAGAGAGCCTGCTCTCAGAGGCTTGGGAGCAGGCTCTTCTTTCCACACCAGCATGAGGATTTAATAGAGCAATTTCATGACTGGCAGAGAAAACCTGATGGCACACTGGCTCCTCTCTGATAGAGCAGCTTGGGCAGGATATGTGTAGGGGTTTATTTTAAGTAACTAAATAAAAGCTTCAGAAAAATTACAAATATTAACCAACAGCCTAACCAACTGCTTCCTTCTCAAGAATACTTTTGTGTATTTCCAGTTTAAATGTAGCTTATCTCTGTGAAGTGAAATAATATGGCAATAGTGCTTTTATGATACAGCATTGCTGACAGTCACTTGATTTGGCCAGGCCAGTGAGAGCCAGTGAGCCTTTTGCTGGCCTCTTTCTTTCTTACAAGGAAAAGCTGAGATAGTTGGGCCTATTTAACCTTGAGAAGCCTGAGGGGTACCTCTAATGTATGCAAGTGTCTGAAGAGGGAGTGCCAAGGAGATGGAGCCTGGCACTTCTCAGTGGTCCCAAGCAATAGGACAAGAGACAACAGGCAGAAACTGATGCACAGGAAGTTCCACCAGAACACGACAAAAAGCTTCTTTACTGTATGGGTGACCACACACTGAAACAGGTTGCCCAGAGAGATGAGGAGTCTCCCTCGTTGGAGATATTCAAGAACTGTCTGGATGCAATTCTATGTGATGCACTCAGGGATGGCCCTGCTTGACAAGGGAGGTTGGAACTTGACCCACTGTGGTACCTTCTGACCTGATCCATTCTGTGATTCTTCCCCTCCCAGATTACAAAAGTGTTGTGTGGGGGTGAGGCTGAGTTCTGTTTTGTCTTCCTGATTTCCTGAGGTGAGAAATTTCTTCACTTATGCCCTAAACACCTTGTGAGCAATAGTCATTATTACTGATGGAGACTGCCTCCTCCTACCTGTCATATTTGTTGGAAATGTGCTTCATGGTCTATACAGGGCTGAACTGAGTAGCTTTGTATGAGAGTGGAAAGATGCCCAGAACAGTTTTCTGTCCACAATCCCACAGAATGCCCACTGGAGCTTGGTATGGGTAAAGGTAAATGTAAACCTTGTTCCAGGAGGACGTAAAGTTGTCAAATGTTGTCACACATTTCAGCCAGCATATTGTGGAGCTAAGGAGATACTAGGTCCATCTCTCCATTGGGACCTAAGAGAGTAACACTTTTAACACAGGCCAAATCAGGACTTCAGTTTTTGGAATAAATGACAGTCCTTTTTATTGGTGGTGTGATTAAGGAGGAACAAAGAGTGTCTAGTAGTTTTAAGTGGAAAACATTTTCTCCCTTGTCCACTCCTCTTTATTATTATTTGGATCAAATCACATGTACTGGCTTCAGTACAAGCAAGTTTAAAGGTTTCCGTTAATTAAGTTACAGGAGACATTTCCAGAGTAATCTAAGAAATTTTTAAAAATGAAGTCACATTGAACTCATACATCTTTTTGTCTGATATTAAAATGTATATTCTGTCTTGGTATACTAGGCAATGAATTTGTTTTGTTGTACAAAAAAGAGAATATATTTAAAATATTATCAGAAGAGAAGGGCAAAGGGTGATTTCAAATGTGTCTATAGTTTCCCTGCCATTTTTCCTATGCCTTCAAAACCTTCAGTTATGAATTACTATATCACTTTTCAAGTGCATTTCTGGGATATGGCTACACCTGCAAAACATGTGTTGCATTTATTTAGCTCAGTTATTATCAGATTTTAAAATCTTAATATACTGAGACCAGGTGGTTGTTCCAAATTGCTCCCAGTCAATATTTTGTGGGTTTAATTTGGAAATGCCACAGGCATTCATCCTACTCTTGTATTATTTCTGATCTATCACAGTGTTTGCTAGTGGGTGGCTGTCATTTGTTGACATGACATGTTTGTTTTATATGGGTCTGCTGATGTTATGCAATTTCATTTAGGCAGTTACATTGTCAAAAGAGAAGTGATAAAAGACCTGTGAGAAATATTTATTATGACCTTTTCATTATCATAAAAAATGTTTCTGTTGCTTTTCTTTGTTAATCCTCTAATGATTCTGCAGAATCATCATATTTTGCATCATAGAATTCAGGTACATTTTTGCCTGTATCAGTCTGCTTAAATACCAGAGTAACTGAGGTTTGAAGTTAACATTAATCAATAGCTAGTCTTTACAGGTAGTGCAGTATATGCTTACACTTGTAATGGGGATGGATGTAAAATCATTAATATTGCAATAGTAAAAAATGTTCAGTTTGCAATGTCGACCTTGCATAAACAAAACGCAAAAAAATTGTGACAGAAATCTTGATGATGGAATTCTCTTCATGAATGGTATTTGGCTGTAGGGAGTTAAAGCAAGGTCAGCTTTCCACACAACAATAGATAGCTGTGGTAAAAATAGCTGGTCACTCAGTTACTCAAAAGCTGCTCCTGGAATAGTGCAATGAACAGGTAGTACAAAGAATTAATTTTCCCATACCACAAGGTTGCTGAATTCCAGAACCATACACACAGAGATAACTTCCATCTCTGTATTTGTTAATAAGCTGTACACATATGAAAAACATGGAATGGGAATG
Source organism: Vidua chalybeata (assembly GCF_026979565.1). Classification (NCBI taxonomy): domain Eukaryota; kingdom Metazoa; phylum Chordata; class Aves; order Passeriformes; family Viduidae; genus Vidua; species Vidua chalybeata. The sequence continues at coordinate 103,996,946 of NC_071530.1, forward strand.
AAGTAGTGCAGATGTCAATCCTTGAAACACTTCAAGCCTTATACCTCTATTCTGCATGGAATATATATGTACTCTGTTGTTGGACATTCACGTATTTGCACAGGGACCCGATGTTTGAACCTATATGGCCAATATATTTATTATCTAGACATATAACTGCAGTTTGAATATATATTTTGCATAACTTTCCAAAGGATGACTTAGACTTTGATATATGACAGCACCTAGTTTGTTGACTTTCAGTAATGACTTCATATTGCTATTCCAGAGTCATCAATATACACACTGCATTCATTTCTGTGCTTCAGTAATTTCAGGTGCGATATGATGTTTGTTCAGCTGTGCTTGCCATCCTTAAAGTACATTAATGTACTCTGAGAAGGCAAAGTGACTGGCACAGAAATGAATAATTGCAGTAATGACTAGTTGTTATTCTTGTTTATTTCAGGGAGCATTCTAATTAGCTGTTCAGTAAATGGCTACTTCCTATACATAGCTGCCATCTATATTAATTCCTGAGGTAAGACACATTTGATTTAATAATGAACCTTTCACCTCACCTAGAAATAGTGTTGACTCCTATCCATACCTGTTCTGTACCCATATGCCAATGCACTGCTACTGCCACTGCTACCAGGCTCAAGCAGGTCCTAGAGCAACATTAAAAGTGCTGTGGAAGACAATACGGACTGAAATTACCCCATCATGTGAATTAGGAATGATTCCATCTTCCCTTTCTACTCCTGTAACTTGCATTCAACTTCAGTTCAGGAGCCAACACCAATGTCCTCCAAATCTATAGCAAAATAGATCCTTTCTGGGTGAGAATCAGTAATGGTATTAACTTGCCTGTGTGAAATAAGAATGCTGTTGAAAAAGTGGATTGGCAAAGAATTGCAGTGGTTACATATAAGCAGAAATCTTATTTTGGAGAGTAGAGAAATAAGGTAAAATGGCAGAGGATATTAGTGCCTGGCCACTGGGCTGGAAATATACTGAAACCAAAGGTGTTGATTAAGTATTCGCTTGTCAAATGAAAAGGACCATGGATGAGTCTGTCACTCCTAAGAGCTAAAAGGTATTTCAGTTCAACTGCATAAACTATGTTCAGCCATGACTGATGAGTCAATACACAAGATGTCATAATGAAAATCAACATGAAAAAAGAGTTCATCTTATTTTCTTGCTAGTCTTTAATGTTTTTGATCATCCTCTATCTGTCTATTGATTTGATGGCATTATTTTCCAAAACGCTTTCCTTCTTCCTGTTCTTCTTGGGGTTCATGGAGGATATGGCTTTATCATTTGCATGAAAAGGAATGGCAGGTTTTCATCTTTACTTTTATCTGACAGGAAGCGTTAAACTACAAGTCTTCAAGATTCTCAGATCTTTTTTAGTCCATTTGAACTAGAAACCTCTTTTTTGGTGATCTGAAGATAAGTAAAGTTTGGTAAATGAAGACATACAGGTTTAACAACATCTTTCTTCTGCTTGTATCATCTATTTTTGTACTCATAGTTATGATTTATTTGCAGTTCTGGAAGGATTTTACATAGAATTCTTTAAGAAAGGGGAAAGAGATGGCCCTGAAGAGTTTCAGCTGAAATAGTGGTTCTGCTTCTAGACCATGTACTTTGGGGAGGATTGGGACCTGCAGGATAAAAATCAGAAAAAAATATTGAGAGGAAAGGCTTCATTTACAATAATTGCTTAATGAAAAAAGAAAATTAAGAGTAGAGACTATAATCTTTACTTAATCAGAAGGTTAAGAGGAAGGGAACTTATTTTTCCATTCTATAAAGGGTGTGATAAAAACTAGCAGGATTGCTTATCAGATACTAAGTTCTGGTAGGGTGGTTGATAAAATAACCATCTGCAGTTTATCCCAGGTCATTTATGGTTTTTCTATGATCATGAGGAAAGAAGGGGCAAAGCAGAATCGAAATGACAGTGTAAAATAAGTAGGCGTGGGAAAAGCAGTTATTGTCTGAGGTAGAGGGCTGTTTGAGGGTTTGGCTACACAGGAAGACTTTGTGAGGTCCTGAAAATCTAATTTTTAAAAATTATTGCTGTAAAAAAAGTTTTTAAAATTAATTAAGAAGTGAAAAATAGAGTTTATAGTATTGTTTGGGACTCCTTGTTCTTTAGAGTGATGTTTTGTTAGTAAGTTTTGCAGTTCAGCAATATGCCAATCCTGAGTCTCTAGTTAGCTGGGAGAGTGGTTCACTTTTGACATATGCAGTGGAGCTGTCAGTTTGCAGCAAAAAACAGGGCAGGTCATGTTTCCAGTGTTAATTTACACTTGACATCTTATTTATACCTGGGAAATGCTGTTACAAAATACTAGAACAGAAATAATGCTGGCACAGCAGGGTTTTCAAAAAGAGACTTGTGTTGAATTTCTTCCCACAAAGTTAGGAAATAAATGCATCTAATATTAGAAAACTCTGTGCTAATTGTAGGAACATGCCACACTAGTTACTGCATTCTCAAGACATTGGTTTTTCCCCCAGGGAGAAAGAGACAAGACCTACTGGGCACTAACAGTAATGAGACTTCTTCAGTCACAGTAATTATGTTCCAATTTAGATAAAATTTCAGTGTGCACTTGAAATATTTCTGTTTTATTATCTGTGCATATTTAAAGCAGTAGAAGTATGTGTTACAAGCATCTCTAAACACCTGTGTTTTAAGAAACTGTAGCATTTAGTCTAACTTGCTTCCAGTGTCCATAGGATTCTATTGAAACTTTTATCTGGACTTGAAATATTAAAAAGTCTTTACTGATACAAAAGTATCTTACCCTTGTGGGTAAAAATGGTTCACTTTCAGTCTTATCAGTCCTTCTAAAGGTTTCTGTGATGCTGTGGTTGGGGATGGGGGGTATGTGCTGATTTTACTGAAGAAGAGAAATATCTGATATTTTGTCCATCCTTTTGGGGGACCAATAACACTTCCTAAGAGTCCTCATATGGTTTCCTTCAGTAAATTTGAATGCTGCATTACTGTTTCATGTTAGGTGTCATTCTGGATCTCCCTTAAAAAAGCAAAAAGGTCAATAACAGCTGTTTACATAACTCTGTGCCCTTTCAGAAGACCATAGGATCCGAGGACAAGTGCAAAGGTAATTTCCCCTGCAACATTTTGATTTCTATAGATTAATTTCAAGCCTCCTTGGAATGCTTGAAAGCAAGTCACGTAGGGGTATCCAGTTATGGTGAACTTGCCACCATCCAGTTAGCGGAAAGTCTCCAATCCTCTAACTCGCCCGCTAGATTTGCTTCTTAATTTCTGTTGCATCATGATAATTGTGACTGCATAATACAGCAAAGTAGTTCTATTTAAGAAAAAAAAAAAGTAAAGGTAGAGTTCTTTTCAGTGTTTTTGAGTAGGAAAAAAGATCAGTCCTTTTGCCACCAAAAAAAACCTCAGGAAATAAATTGCATCTTCCGAATTGGTTTTGCCCCCACAAAGTAGAAATTTCAGTAGTTATAACTGAAAACTCCCAGGCATAAGACAAGATTTTTCCAGGCAGCTAAGTAAGCTTTAGATACAGCACATGATAGTCACAGTGGACCTATCACAGTTTAAACATGAAATAAAGTGAGCAGCGCCAACTCAAGATATTCAAAAACATCCATCAAGCTCCAGAAATCCTTGACTTATGTTTCTTTTTATTCAGCTGCTGCTGGTACCCAAGTTTTGGGACTCCCTTGGATCTTGCTTTCACACAACTGATGATTAGAGGCTTACTTTATTTTTAATGCTGAGTGAGTTTCTCACATTCTTTATCACATACTATAAAATATAACTGTGTTGTTAAACCAAAATTGAGTTTTTTGCTAAGTGTGCTGAGGTGGCACTCCTTGAAGAAGCTGTGTATGTCTACTAAATGAAATGTGATTCTGTAGTACAGTTAATTTATAGTTCATCCAAAGATGTCTTGGAGATAATGGCTTGATTCATTAAAGCAGATGACAAATGCAATAGCATCAAATGTAGGGGGATGTTTCTCTTAAAAAAGTGAATTAATTACTTCCCTTTTATAGAGATATTTTTGTTAAACTCTTCAGGAAAAGAAGCCTTTCATAAAATTTATAGACTCCATATATTTCACTTATAAATTAAAATAAAATTCTTAATAAATTCACTTTAAGAATTTTTACAAGTCCACCTTCTCTAATTAAAAAACAAGTCATAGCAGAAATCCAGACAAAGCAATATATATCCCCCATCTGTCCACCAGAAAACATTGAAACACAATACTGGGGCATGGACAGAGGAGTCATTCACTACTGAAAAGGAAGAAGAAAACTTAAAGTCTACAGATTGCTTAGGGAGAACTTTCTTCACTCCAGGCCATATCTATGTAGACAACAGATGCGATATTTTATAGAGAGAGAGGTGCATAAATAGTACATTTCTGCAGGCATCAAACAACAGCATGAAACCTTTTATATCACAGGATGAAAATAGTTATTGATGAAAAGGAAAATCGAAAAGATTGGTTTCTGACTTAAAATCAGGAAAAGGGTCTGAGAAACAGAGCTGCTGTCTCTTATAATTACAAAATGTAGTTCATTGTTTTGCCATTTCCCCAGTCTCTTTGAAGACCTTTGACCAGTGTTATGATCTCTCTACTTCTCTGCCAGGATAAGCAAACAAATAATTACACTCTTGGGGGATTTTCCAAACATTGGATCCAGTTTTCTTCTTCTGTTTACTTCATATCAAAGTTACTCCTGTCAGTCCCTCAAGCTGCTTCTGGCTTAACTGCCTGCAAGTGAGAGAATAGGCCGTCATGTCTGATGATACTCTTAATACACACAAAGTTGACAGAAAAAGGAGCCAAGGAGAATTCCACTCCAGAGCTGACATGATTTGATCACTTTGATGTGTATTAGCTTTCTTTAAACTAACCTCATAAAATGACAATTCAAAGTCCACTTTAATACTCTCAGTGCTCGTGGCTTCTTTTAAGTAAATATCCCTCTTAAATCTCGTAGGACATGCTCTTAAACACATTTTTGCTGATTAGAGAATCAGCATGATACTGACATAGAATTCACTATTAATAAATTTCGTTCTATATAAAAAATTTTAAACCCTTTCAGTGTCAGAAGACTTCAAGTCATATCATGTGACAATGTATTATGCTGCTACCAAACATACAGTTTTGATGTCTGAAGGGACAGCAAATGAGTTAACAATTGTCCTGTTTCCATAACCTACTGGAAATGGTCTAATCAGCTTTTTATTTGTCAATATTCCAGGACTATGACAAGTCTACACCAGTATTTTCAGGTTTACTTTCAACATAGCAGTAAAAGTAGTTTTGTAGTGGCTTATGTCACAATGTCTCAGGTCTTCATTTTGCAAGTAAAAAAAAAAAATTGAGTGTTGTGAATGTTGAAAATTTCCTGAGTGTCAAGTGGGATTTATTCTGATTGCAGCCATTATCATTAATACTTGAGTTTTGCAACACAAATAATGGTTCACTTAGGCAATGCAAGACTGCTATTTATCCTTTTTCCAGTGGGATCCCTTTTAGGAGAAGGGAGAATCTTGTATTGCAGTGGGAGACATTATATATTTTTCCTTAAGTGTTTTTGATTATTTAAAAAGATTAGAAAAATATCTTGAGTGAAATTATAATCTGTGGTGCTTTTAAATTGGAGAAATTTATTTTGAGTCTGCCTTCTTAAAATTGCATCATAGCTGCAAAAGAGAAAAGTCAAAGGATATGCCTTTCAGGAGAAGAAGAAATAATCTATGTGCAGCTGATTCTGGTTTGGACCTTCAGATTTCCATCATTTAATATTCTCAGTTGCTCCCATTTATTTAATATACAGCATTAAGATAAACAGCACAGCCAGAGCATGTGATTTTATCTGAACCAGAACTGCGGAAGAGACACAGACAGTCCTTGTTATTATCCCTGTTATTATGTACAAAGATACATTTGATAGGAAGCCCAGAAACCATAAATTTCAGTTCCAGCTCTCCTCCTAATTGCTGTTAATATTTCTATTTCCTTCACATTACACATGGTTCATATTTCTAACTTTGACAGTATCTTTCAGTGGTTCATTTTCACAAAATATTGGACAGCTTCTTCAAGGTCACTTTAAGCAGAGCTGGGAACAGACTTCAAATTTCTATTGCATTGGCATTAAGACTCATTTGCTTTGCCAATCCTGCAAAAGGATTATGGAAAATAATTTTTATGCTGCAAAACATTTGCACTAAGAAGTGAATTTGGATGGTGTTATAATGTTCATTTTTATGTTTTCAGCTAAGTAAACCTATTTTTCTGAAAACAGTTTTGTATTCATTTGAATGTGTATATTCAAAGCCTGTTACGGAATCTTTTGCCCATTTCTCACAAGCAGGACATCTGCTGATGAAAGCTACTAAAAATGTTAACATTTGAGTTAATAAGCTTGTCTTTCATCTCATTTTGAAAGATGCAGAATAAGTTCTTTAAGGACATGAGATGTCTCAAGCTATTTTTAGTCATGCATAAAGCTCTTCCCTTACAGGTCCAGTTTGAATCCTGCACAGCTCAGTATTTCAAGTGCTACTACCATCTAAGAGGTATTTGGAATCTCTGTGAGATGAGTTTTGGTGAATTTGTGAATTTCCAGTTCACTGTCCAAGGGGCTTTGTTAGTTCTTCAGTGCAGAAGCATCCTTTTAGTGTTTGCTGGGTTCCTGGCCCAGCCCAATGAAACCTTGATTCCCTGCTAAGAGCCCCTGCCTCTGGAGGCATATTAAACTGACTGCCTATTTGCAGGGAGTGGCAGAGTGATCATTATTATACTTACAGGAAATGAGGTGGAGAATTAGAAGATAGAGAAAAGAATTCTGGCTTGACCTTCTTTAAAGCCTTCATAATTTGAGTTCTTTTGCCTCAACTCTTGATTTTTTGGTCTGATTTATGCTTAGAACACTCTGCCTTGGCCATTCTCTTTTCAAAAAACACATAGAGAAAGTGATAGATGCTGTTACATCAAATGAGGCATTTGTTACACCATCATTGGGCAGATTTAGCTCAATCTCCCTTCTGTATTAAATTAGGTCCTAATCCATCTTTCACATTACCTTTGGCTGTTAACTGATGTGGCTATTTCAAGGGCCCAACTATACTCTGTTCTCATGTAATTAATATAAACAGGTATTATTTTGCATATTATATAACTAAAATTAGGTAGGTTTAAATTCAAGTCACAGATCTCAGCAGTCCCTTCTAGAACCAAGACCAAGGGGGTGACTTCTCCATACAAGAATAAAACAAGAAAGATAGAAATCCAATATCCTGAGGCCATTGCCCATTACAAAATAGTTCTTTCCCTTTCACAAGAGCCCTTCACCACTGCAGATAGGAAGCTGCAAAACAGGAGAGGAGTGAAATTGGCACCATGCAGTAAGTAGGGTCATCAAGATGATTAGGGTTTACAAGGTGGGGAGGCTGGGAGCTGGATTTGCTCAGTACTGCTTAGAAAGGAGTGTGAATGTATTACTATTTTCAACTTCAACGGTTGACAAATAAATTCCATTCTGATATTAGGGAAAATAATTTACAGGTAAGGTGGTGATTAAGCATTGGAGCAGATCTCTGAGAGAGGCTGTAGCATCTCCATCCTTGGAGATACTCAGAACTTGACTGGACATGGCCCTGAGCAACCTGATCTTACTTTAAAGTTAGCTTTAACTTTTCAGCTGCCCTTGCTCTGACCAAAGGGTTGAACCAGATGACTTTCAGAGGTCCCTGCCAGCCTATATTATTTTATGACTCTGTCCCCTGAAGCTGCCTGACTTGGCAGAGCAGAGCTGTGCTGCAGCCAAAAAGGAACTGCTCTTGTACAGCATGTCCCTGCCTTGCCTGCCCTGGGCCACTGCCCCATGCTGGGCTCTCATGTTCCTCTTGCTAAGTGTGGCTGGGAAGAGCAGATGTCAGCTGAGCCACAGCATCCTTCTACAGCTCCTGGGATTTCATCAGCTTTGTGGTACAACCATTATTATTTGTGCAACAGAGAACTGAATGTGCAACAGAGAACTGAATATGGAGAGTCAATGCCTTTGAATTCATCGTAGGAACTTTGATCCTTCTGTTTGAAAGTACTTTGACAGTTTCTTTTAAAACATCTGACAAAAATAGCTCAGTCTGGAAGCCAGCAGGTGTTTAGGCACTTTTTTATTGCATATATTAATAAAAAATGAGTCATTTGTGTTAATCTGTGTTAGGCTGTTACAGATCTGCTTTGTACTGCATTAAAGAGATATTAGCCAGGAATATTCAACATATCTATGAGGAATGCTTCACTGTATTCAAATATGACATGGCAACATATTTATGTCAATACAGATAAGGGCTTAATAAAGTGGGGAAAAGTGAATTTGCTTTCAGTGTTCAGTCATGGACATATGGTTCAAACAGTTAATTGCACTGAGAAGCAGGACTCTGTGTTCTGGGCTGCGTAGACTGAGCATAAAAAGCTACAGAATTTGGCCCATAGTCTTGAGGAAAAAAATAAAATGCAGATACACGTAAAACTTCTTATATAAACATCTGTGTCAAGGTCTATGTTCTCTTTCTATTATGCCACCAAATTTTCCAGCAGATGTGTAGTTCTCTATGATACATTACTGTCCACTTGCTAGTCCAGCTTTCATTGTGCTTCCTTTGTATTTGCTGGAGAAAAAGGAGATAAGGATGGGACAGCTAACATGAAAGCCTCAATTTTTACTTATTTTAGTATTTAGAACAGAGAATAAAAAGGTTGCACTTCAAAGGCTAGATAAATGTTTTTTAATATTTTTCAGCCACAGCACAGAACTACGTCAGTAGCATGTTTTCCAAGATGCTTTGTTGCATTTAATGTGAATAGGCTGTAGAAAATATATAAAGACATGAGTATAAACAACCCTTATTTTTCCCTGAGCACACCTGTCAGCAAAAGGATGATTTACGGCTTTTGCCCAGAGAAGCAGGGCCTGGGTGCTTGACACATCACAGGGAGCCTCTGCTTTCTAAAACTGTGCAGTCTTTGATTTCCACTCCAAATATCTTGCAGTGTCAAACAGACAGATTTGGATTTGAGCTCCATTGCAAGTATTTTGTCTGATCCAAACTGCTGAAGCTGACAGGGACAGATACACTTCCATGGGAGTATAGACATACAAAATTGCACTGGCTATACTTTATAGTGTTTTGTAAGTACAACAAGATGGAATTTTGTATCTTTTCAGTCCTATGATTTTAACCAAAAATATTTGTTTTTATGTTTGTTTTTATGTAAATTCCTTATGATCAGAGGATAAAGGTGCCTCCTAGGCTTCATAGCAGAAATCAAACTTTTCTAGATGCCCTGAAAAGTACTGAAGAAACTGAAGAAAATTATTGCAAGAATTATGTGTACCATGAGGTATTAAGTACAATATGTTTAAGGGAATTTAGAAGAGGTGCATGTGCAGAAGGAATCAGGGATCTTGTCTATTTATGCCTCATTTACTTGATGTTTTTCCTTTCATACTTTTTTTTAATTGGTTTCATAGAAAAGAGGCAAACTTGAAAAAAACATAATATGTGATACAGTGTACCTACCATCTTTTCTCTGAAAGCATGTCATTATTAAGAGCTTGCTTTTTTTTCCCAGATTTTACATTATTAATTGCAAATTTTTGTATACTAATAAGGAGTTGAGATAGTGATTGCATAGGTCACCAGAAGAAAATGAAGAAAGATGACACTGAATCATTAACATTGCCATATGTTTCCAGCTTTGTTTATGAAAGGAGAATTTTCTAATGATGACCTGATTGTGGCAGAATGTCTGTTTTCCACCGTCTTTTGAAAGTGGAACTCAAAATCAAACAAAACCAAAATGTACAGATTACTTAAATTTTTCTGTTCAAAATACTGGAGACTGTTTTCTCTCAGGCATGAATCAGAGGTTGAACTCAAGTTTAGGGAACTGAGCATGTTACTATTTGAAATACTCTAAGTTAGCCTGCTTGGCTTGAAGCTGTTCCTCAAAAAAGGCACAGCTCAGGTCTTACTCCTTGTTTGTACCTGCCAGCTCCGCAAAAATGTCTCAGACAGTGTCAATGTTTAAACTATTGCAACTGGCACAAGCTGCTTTTGTTTAGGTACCTGAATCCTGTTTCTTACTGCACCACTTGGAGGGCTGTTAAGGTACCAAACTGAATTTTCCCTGCATATTTCATGCGTCACCACCAGGAAGTTTCTTCTCTATGTTGATGTTTTTCTCCAATTCCATGCAAGATCCTAATATTTTATTGTTCCTGCTATTCATTTGTCTTGATTAGATCAACTGGAAGGATCCTGTGGAAAGATCTTGGGATTTTGGATGCATGATCTTAGCTGTGGATCTCTCTTGTGCTAAAGTAATATAAATAGTAGTAAATGAGGGAAAATACAATAAACCATTTGAGAAAAGAGCTCTTTGTTCTGATATTTGTAGATGAAACTCTTGGGATTCAAACTGCCCTAAACTGTTAATGTCAATACACCCTATGCAGGAGTTGTGTAGGCTAATTAATATTAATGGTGTTAGGAAAAATAAATCAATTACTTTTGTATGAAAAGTGAGTTTATGTTCTTGAGTACTACAGGAGCAATTTTGTACATAATACATTAATTTCTAGTAAAAGGAAGTTCTAATTAAATAAGTGAACTGTTCAGTGGTCTTAGTGATTATGATTATTTTTACCCTTACTAGCTCCACTGAAAGCACTTTTAGGTGTTTGTGTGACACTGTTTGTGTCAAGCTCAGCAGTGGTACTTCCATTTTGGAATAAGATAAAAAGGGACATACCACTCTTGAAAACTTGTCAAGACAGTTTACCAGCCTGTGTGCAAAATCTTTTTCTGCATTCTGCTATGATGATTGAAGAAAACGTTTTCTATCAGTGTTTCAGCCTACTTCTTTGTAACATAGGTCTTAAAAATTGTCACTTAACATGTAGTTGTTTTGAGGAAATACATGCTGAAGTGATATTAAGATCTTCACATGAAAATGCTATCTTTGTCCTCCTAATTACTGTCATTGCTGTAATTAGTAAGATCTTGGCTTTGAGCTATGACCTTGAGGTTAAAAAAATATTAATTATCAGTCTTTGAAAAATGCTAATTAACCCAGTCAACCATTAAATTGTTTAGATTACATTTAATAGTATTTCATTAATATAAAATATAAACTCAGCCTTTTTTAATGTCTGAAATGTCATTAAAATTAGCCTTTACTCCTAAATAATGTTTTGTATTTTAAAACAGCTTTTTTTTTTTCTCACTAACATAAGACATTCTCATATGCCTTGAAAAATATTTGTTATGTAAGACATTTTCTAAAATCCAAATTCAGCAGAATACTTGGGAATTTCAACTTCTTATTTGCAAATTAGTGTGTGCTAGTTTACTGATCAGTGTTGAATTCCTGTCCAGGACTGAATGACTGTTTAGTTAATCAGTGTTGGAGCTTCTCCTTGTGGTATGGAAAGACAGCCACAATGTTGTCCTCTGTAGATTTCTTTGTGAGATTTGGTGTTGGGACTATTGGGGCACTATTTGGCTGAAAGGGAAAAGATCTGTTGTCAGAGAAGAGCATCATTAGGGGACCATATGGTTTGGGACAGCCTAGAGGCACTGCAGATCAGGTATATGCTCCACAGAGGATTAAAAAAAAGACCATTGAACAGGGACTGATCCCAACTAGAATTCAGCCCACAGAAAGATGGATTAAAACCATTCTTATTCCCATCTCTAAAAGGAGTGCACAGCCCATTCCTGTACCACACAATGGGGCAGTACAGAACCCTCTGGTTGCTCTCAGTCTGTGTAACAAGAGGAAGAAACTGCTGGCAGTGTTAGTCCTTAGAAATAATAATGTGCCATGGTTCCCTGAAGGAGCCTGTGTTCCTGTCAGGCTTTCTGGTACAAGTGCAGAGTATTTGGTTTTGCACCTGCCTTGTGTTTGATCCCATCTTCTCTGTAAGGGGCTCTGCACTTCCAGCACACCAGTGCCTCCTGTACCAACAGCTCACAGAGCGGGTGGGAGAGAATTGCTGGGGGTTTTCCAACTACCATGGCAACTTAGCTGTCTAATTATAGGAATTACTTTCCTTTACCCCATTCTTAATGGAGCAGGGGGGAGCAGAGTAGAGGGAAACAGGGGAGCAGAGGAAAAAAATTACCTTAAAAATGAAAAATACCTAATTGTAGTCCCTTCACTGTAAGGATATAGTTTATTAAATAAACTATATTCAGAAATATAAGTTGTACATTTTCCTGCCACGGAAGACTGTCAAATTAATTTTAAATTGCTGGATGTTTTCAGTCAGGGGCTGTGAGAAAGAAGCCCCTTTTGAGAATTTTGAGAAGTTAGGCACATAATGTGGTTAGCCATTCTCATCTCATCCAAGAGTCACTGAGCAGCCAGCTTCAGCTGAAGTAAGCCTGTTTGTGCAAGCAAATCTTCTGACCACTCTCCTTTTTCCTTAAAAAATAAGAGGTCCTTCAAGAGGTTAGACTTCCTAGTTACACCATTAAAGAGAAAAATCCAGCTGCTCTGCTTTTAGTGATCACTGCAGTCCCTGCATAGAAATCAAAGGAGTGAGGACATGGGGCATTGTACCTTGTGACTCTCAGCTCAGTGCAAAGCTTGCTGTGTCTGGGTTGAGATGTGCAGAGGAAGGTGCGGATGAGAACAATTTGGCTGAGCAGACCCTGCTGCAGCATCTCTCAGGCAGGTATGCAGGTCTGCAGTCTGAACACTCTCATTGTGGCTGCCACCCTGTGACCAAGGGGAAAAGTGTTTTGGCTCCCCCAACCTTCCACAGAGCTGACAGACAAACTTAACTAGTTCTTTGATAATTAAGGGGTAAAAACATCAACTCCCTAGACGTGGCCATTAGCATCTTTTATGGTGTCAAGTAAGTCAGTGGTGTGACAGCAGTGTGACAAGCTGTGAAAACGTCTTTGGTCCACAGTGCAGTGGGGACAGCCCCTGGGAGTGCTGGAATGGAGGTTAATGCGGGAATGGTGCAATGTAGTGTTCACCAGAGTATTTCCTCCTAGGAGGTGTGGTGCAGGTATGCTTGGATGATAAGTGTTTCCTGAGCTGTCCAGATTACCATAATCTATCAATAGCCCCCTAATACAGCAAACACAGATACAGTTTTCATCTTTCTGGGGCAGGCAAATTTGCAATTTTAACTCAGAGGAATCTCATTACTCTTATCCCAAAGATGGAGAAATGCTAAAACAAGATAAACAAGGAAAGCTTTCAGCCCTTTTGCAGTAAATGTTACTTTTACATTTCAAAATAGATTTAATTGATTGGAGGAAACTTAGTTCCAGAAGCCTTGCTATGCAACTGAAAGCAAGTGGGGTGATCCTACATTTGATTTTTTTTTTTTCAGCTAAAGCTTGTCAAAAGAATAATTTTGCTATGACTGTAGCATTTTCAAATTAAATATCTGCAGCCTTCTCTATCTTCCTGGACAAGAACAGCACATTGGAAAGTTGCAAATGAAATGAGATAAAACATCATTTGGCAGAAGGAGACAAGCTTGGCAGTAGTGAATGCATGGGATATTGATATTGTTCTTGGCACCATGAGTGGGGCTAGGAAAGGTGGGGTATTTGGGAGTCCACTAAGCTCTGCTGCTGAGAACCTGTGATTCACCTACCAGTGACAGTGAAGACGACAGAGATCTGGTGATTTGTAGAAACATACACTCTTCAGATGTCACTGTCTATAGGGATTAATGATCTAGGCCCTTCTGCCAGACTGAGGTATTTTCTCATGCACTCTGATGAATGTTGTGGCTTTTCAAGGATTGGTCTTCCATTTTTAAGGTGGGGAATAACTTTTCCCACAGAACTTCTTAGAAATTTGATAAAGTTATTACTTCCTATAACCACTGACCTTGGAAAAGGACTGTGGGGGTTTTTTTCTAGTGGCTGTTGGTCTTCCTTTTCTTTTTCTCTTTCTGAGATACACAATGGGATTCCACATTCTTATTATACCTAACAGAATATTATTAAAATAACATTGAAAACATAACATTGTGCACAACTGTACAATCGTTTATAAATTACAGTGTGTCATTCTTACTTTTTGCACTTCATTCTGTCTTCACAAAATAAAATTTGGAAATGGCTTACTGGCTTTTTCAAATGCAGTTTTTCAGGAATGTAAAATAGTATGTAATGTCATTCTTGTATGAAGAAAATGCTTCTCTAAAGAAACCCATGTAAGCATTTCACCATTCATGTTCCTTGCTGTCCTTCATCTGTTTCATAAGGTAATGTATTTCAGATTCCAGGTCTGTCAGCCCTAATAGGTATTTAAAATTGCAGCTGGACTATTGCCTTCTTACTGTTCAGTATTTTCTTTAAATGTGTATTTTCGGTGATATCTGAACAAATCAATTTTTAGACCTCCCATTTATTCTCTTCTAAATCAAATTTAGGCCAAAATCCATCTAAATAGCTTTAAATTAGTTTTCTTTTTCAATCTTTGTAGATATTTGCTGAGGCTAGAGTCCTACTATATGTTATTTTCATTGTTATCATTAGTGACAAAGAGTCTGTGGAGTGCAAACTCCAGTGCAGTTACAATTAGCGGTGCAGACTCCTTTACCCATCCTACCCTAAATCAGATTTTGTAGAGCACAGATCCATTTAGATACAAATATGATGAGTATTTTTTGAGGATTGTTTGTTTCTTTGGGGCTGCTGAAGTTATTATCATATTTATATAAATCAGTGTTGATTGAAGGTGTTTGAAAACTGCACAGGTGGAAATCATAACTAATTGGACCTCACATACATTTTAGTCCTTCTAGTGACTATGTGCACTTTTGTAGTAGTACTATTCAAGAATAATTTGGGGCATTTGCTTACCTTTTTCCTTTTGAGAAAAGCAAAAGTGTGTTTTGATTTAGATGGTGTGCAAAGGCATTTAACAATTTTGAGTTGAAAAAGACCTTCTGTGTATGAGAGAGCTTCCCTGATTTCCTTCCACTGTGTCAGCTGGTCTCATAAAAATGTACTTTTAAAATCTACCATGAATCCTTTTTGTTTCTCTCAGAGAACCCCAGTGGTTGGGGTTGTTTTGCTCCTTTTCGTTTTTTTTTTCCAAATTAGATCCAAGTTTATCTCTGGATCCACCAGCACAGGAAGGACATGGATGTGTTGGAGTGAGTCCAGAGGAGGGCCACAAAGATGATCAGAGAGCTGGAGCTGGGAAAAGACTGAGAGTGTTGGGGTTGTTCAACCTGGAGAAGTGCAGCCTCCAGGCAGACCATACAGCAGCCTTTCAGTATCCAAAGGCCTGCAAGAGAGCTGGAGAGGGACTTTTTACATGCATACAGCAAAAGGACAAGGTATGATGGCTTTAAACTGAAAGAGGGCAGGCTTAGATTAGCTATTAGAAAGAAATTCTTCACTGTGATGGTGGTGAGGCACTGGAACAGGTTGCCTGGAGAAGCCATGGATGTCACAACCCCTGGAAGTGTTCAAGGCCAGGTTGAAAGGGGCTCAGAGCAACCCCATCTTGTAAAAGGTGCCTCTGCCTATGGCAGGGTGAGGGTGAGGGTTGGACTGGATGATCTTCTGAACTAAACCATGCTGTGGGTCTGTGACTAAGGCAGCACTCAGAACAGACAGAACATAGAGACTTACTTTAAATGTCATGCATCATACCCTCAGGTTTCAGTTAGGAGCCAAGCTAGAGGGGCCTGACAAGCAAGCCAGATCATTCCCTGAAAGCTGCTATTTGCTTCTGTAGTCATTTTTCTTCCACTAGTAACATAATCTATAGTCAGAGCCTTAGATGTGCAAGTGCAAGAAATTAAGGAAGAAAATAATATTATAGTAGTACATAAGCAAAATAAACAAATGTAAACCTGTTCCACAGAGTGTGACAGGTGTGTGTTACTTTGATAAAGAGCAGAAAAACAAAACCAGGTTCCATGTTGTAAAAACAGTACTCCATGGAAAATGTCCAACATTAGGAGCCTTAGAGCCTCTCTTGCCTAAGACACACCAGTCTTTCTCTAAATGTTTGTATTTTTACTAGAAATTAATTTTACCTTCTGTGATTATGTTCCAGTTACACTATGTATAACTTCTGCCAGCAGCTAACTAACTGTTTTAATGTTCTTTTCCTTCCAGATATTTCAATACCTGTTGCTTTTAGTCATTCAGCACAGACCCCACTAGAGAGAATAATGGAAATGACCTTTTGATAGAAAGGACAGTATTAGTTGCAGCTTTCCACTTGCTTTGAAAGACAAGGTGTAATGAAGCTGCTTTCATATTCAGGTGTATGATTAAGAAGTTTTTTAATATTTTTTGAATGTTGTCTACCTACATGTCCTAATTCTTAATCCCTTTTTTTCTCTGACATTCAAGTGAAATGCTGAGCCTCTGGTACCATGTAATGGGATGACTTCATAACCGTTTGTCACAGCATTTATCATAGAGTGGTGTACATAGATTATGTGAACTGTGCACCTTCGGCCTGTCTGGTTTCCCCCAATTTCTTAATTTATTGCATTTTTCTGAATTACTTATTGACTATATCAGCTTGTTTCTGTCCAGGTGAAATGACTTTTTTAATGAGGTAACTAAAACAGCCAGTTGATGTAACGTTACGTAAGGTTACATCAGTTGAGTCATCATGAATGTTCTTGAGCTGAACTATTGTTCTAACAAGAGAAAAGATACTCTCTTTGTGTCTGTTTTGTGTGTCTATGTGTCCATTCCCAGGCACTGTCCAGGAGTGATGCTGGGGCTGCCTCTGTGAGGTGGCACTGGGGCTGTCCTGTTATGGACAGAGGTGGCTCCAGCTGGCTCCAGCTGGCTCCAGCCAGCCCATCCCAGGGCATGGCTGAGTGCCTCAGGGACACTGATTGCACCTCTACAACAACATGTTTAACAAAAAGCAAAAAATACTGCAGGGCAGGTTTGAGAGAGCAGTAAGAAAAATGTGACTGAGAGACACCAGGGTCAGTGAAGAAGGAGGGAGAGGAGGTGCTCCAGGTACCAGAGCAGAGATTCCCCTGCAGCCCGTGGTGAAGACCATGGTGAGACAGCTGAGCCCCTGCAGCCCATGAGGGACCACACTGGAACAGTTTTCCACCTGCAGCCTGTGAGGTCCCCACACTGGAACAGATAGAAATGGCTTGAAGGAAGCTGCATTCCATGAAGAGTCCTAACAGGCTCCTTGCAGGAACTGCAGCCCATGGAGAGGAGTCCATACAGGAGCAGCTTTTCTCACAGGTGTTACAGCCCATGGGAAATCCATACTAGAGCACTCTGTTCCTGGAGGAGTGGACACCATGGACATCCACGTTGGAGCTGTTGTTATGGAACTGCAGCCTGGGGAAAGGGCCCGCACTGGAGCAGTTCATGAAGTGTTGTACCTTAGTGGAGGGATTATACTCTGGGACAGGGGGACAGTGTGAGGAGGAAGGAGCAGCAAAGATGGAGCATTATTATCTCATGAACCTCATTTCCCATTCCCCTGTGCCACTGACAGGCAGGTAGAAACATCAGGAATTAAGAAGTTGATCCTGACAAGAAGAGTAGAGGAGAAGTATTTGTAATGTTGTCTTTTTTACTTAAATACTATTCTATTTGCAAGTGGCTATAGCCTAAAATTGTTTCCCAAGTTGAGTATGTTTTGCCTGTGGGGTTAATTGGTCCTTGCCTTTATCTCGAGCTTTTTCATCTTTTCTTCCCTTTTCCTATGGAGGGGAGGAAAGAGAGAGAACGGCTTGACGTATGTTTGAGTCAGCCAAAGTCAAACCTGCGGCTTTTGTTCGTTGCAGCCTCGGGCGGCTGGGAAGCCTGGCTAGCGCTGCCCTTTGTGAGAGCGCAGCTGCCGCGTGCACGGACGCTCCGGGGCTATGGCATTTGCCTCCCTGCTAGTGCGGAGCGCTCCGGCGTGGGTACTCAGCTTTCGTAGCCTTACGCTGAGAGGAAGCAAAGGGACGAGGGAAGGCACACTTTGCTCTGCGGGCCTGAGAACTTTTATTTCCCGCGTGGTCGCAGAGATGGGCAGAGCGACTGTCCCCAGGCGGCACGAGGGCAAAATGGCGAATGGACAATGAAAGCATTGGGTTAAATAGGGGGCGGGCAGACAGGGGTGGGAATCCCCCTCGCCCAGTAGGGACAGACAACAGGGGAGTGACGTGGATCACAGCAACCCATGGGAACATAACAGAGGTGGGTACAGTGTTCTGGGACAAATAGCATTGCAAAGGTGGGGTGATTGATACAGAACTTTCAAGAAGAACCCGGGAGTGGCTACAAGATTGACATGTAAAAGCTCCTGTGGTAAGCAACTTGGAGCGCACCATTTGTGGGGGAACATGGGGTACAGAGAACCGACCTAACTAACATTTATTAAAATCTCTAACTGAACCAACCCAGCATACAACACAAACCCACCACAGTTTCTTAATTCTGTGGCAAAAATTTGGGCTGTATCCTTCTAGCTGAAAATATGCACTGCCTAACGTAGCAGAATGGAGATTGTATTAAAATTGGGAAATTTATATGTGACTTCAAGCCATGAAAATTATGTGTATGACTCACAAGAAAGAACACTGTGGAAAGATTCTAAAGATGTTTGTACTGGAATACAAAACACTGTCAGCCATCTAAAATTAGTCTAATGTTGCCTTTTCTGACTTTTCTGAAATTTCATTGAATCTACATTTTTCTGATTAGGAACATTAAGAAGACAGTTCTAAACATACTGCCACTTTTAATTAAAACATCCACTAGGGCATGTTATTAAAGTATGATCTGAATGTAGTACCCTTTTTAAGCTCAGCTTGCTCTTGTAAGTCCTTCAAGATTGAATGACACAAATGGTGACTTTGGTTAGGAGGGCAGGGCTTTGACCACCATGAAAGTTTCCTGCATACAGCCAGTTTCTTTTCCAGCTGGAATATTCTTTGAATTAAGTTCAGCTCAGCTGCAAACAACTGTCGCTATAGGACACAAGAAAACACGACGCATGCTGCTGCTATTGTAAAGGTAAAAAAGACAAGTTTATTTTCTGACTCCAGCATTTATAGTTTTCCAAAGGTGACAGTGAATTGGAGGGTGAAAGTGCCACCTCTCCAACAACACTGGACTACTACCAGTCCATCAAATTTCTCCGCCTCTATGAAGGGATGCAAAAACAATAAGTTATTTACAGAAAGTGTGTGAGAAAGTTTGCTACAAGACTGTAAACTCAGAAGGCATTAGAAAATCTTAAAAAATCAGGGAGACAAACAACTTCTGATACAATGCCTGATCTGTATCCCTATCCTGGAGCTGTTATCTAGAGAACAAGCAAGTATAAGCTTGACTAAAGCAGCATGGTTTTGTTCTGGTTTTTTTGTGTTGTCCACCAAAAGCTACTCTGTTTTTCACTGATGATTTTTTTTTTTTACCATTCTGTGTTGTGCCTTCACTGAGTGTTTTTTCTACTGGTAGGAAGTTCCCTAGTATATTTTCTGCTGACAAAGTGCTATTACTAAAATAAACCATGGTCTTGCTGTTGCTGGGCTAGGGAGTACATTGAACTCGGTAGTTGAACTCTTTTGAAGACCTTCAACAAAGAAAGCTTAATATTGACAAAACTGTGTGTGACATACATTTGTCACAAAATTAATTGCTGTAATTCCTTCCTCATTGTAACTCTGGCTCATAATTTCTGCATGGGCTTATTTCAGCCCACCATCATGTAATAATGTAGGGCAACTGGATGTCTGTCACATAGAGGGTAAAGGTGATGTAAACACACCTTTGTTCCTCCTTACTTTTGGCCAACAACTTTTCTTCCTTACCAATGATTTTGTCCACTGACTTGCACCAAACTCTTCAAAGGTAATTTATGCTATTGAACAACATTGCAGTTACAGGCTCTGGCTTGGAGGGCTTGTGAGCTGTGACACTTCCAGGTTGTAATGTATAAAGTAGTGGAAGTGACTCCCTAAGGATATTCTATACTAGGATATGTGTATGCCAAATTATGTTCGGAGCTGACAAGACACCCACGTTTGGGATCAATTTTCAGTGATATGAAATGCTCTGTTTTAAATACAAATAGCCAAGACAGACTTGACAGTGATCTACACCGCCAGTAACTCATAGAGGCTGTTAGAGAAGAGAATGTAAATGGAACCTTCAGTGCAATATTCCTGTTTTAGAATAAGACGTATTTTATCTACTGTTACCTACAGTATATTGAATAAAATACTGCTCTGTCCAGAAACTGAAACCAAACTGGTATTTTGCAACAATCAATATGTAGGAGATATCTTAAAACCTAGATATAGACTTAGATTAAATTTCATTGACATCTGAGAATTGAGGAAGGAAAATAAAGTGTATATAAATTTTATTAAACATAAATAAAAGATATCACCTTGAAGAGAAACAAACAGACCTAAGTACATTTCTCAGTCTAGATGGAATATCAGATGTTCAGCTTAAAAAACTGAAAACAACTTGAAGAAAGGCAGTCAAAAATATGCACCCTTAGGGAGCTCAGAACACTTGGAAAGCTGTTTTGTGCCATGAGAGTTACATTAGAGGACATGAGATGCATTCCAAACTTGCTGCTCAGATTGTCTGAAAGAAAAGTTGAATGCAATTTGGTCTTGCACATCAGATCCCTGAATAGAGTGCTAACACTTCTTTTTTTAAATTTCTCCAGTGAAAACATGTTTAGACCTTTTTATCTGACCCTCAGTAACTGCAGGTTAGGCAGCTCTTGATAAATTCAGTGCTCAAAAACCTCCATCAAAACAATGTATGATAGGATAATTTGATATCTTGCTATTTATTTTCAGCTTAAATTATGAATAAAGAAAAAATCAGTCATTGAGTTTTTGCAGCCTTCCAAATGAACAGGACTTACCAGGAGGGCTCATCTTCATTTCAACAGATTATAGATAACAATCAAGCAGATTATAGTAAATTCTATCCCTAAATCATCAAAATTGATGATGAGTCAATGATCAAGACTTTTAAACAAGGAAGGTAACTTTGAAAGCACTGCTATTGTTTATTCACTAAGAACAGTCATATTGCTAACATGTAGTCTGTATTTACAAATCACTATTCCAGTTTTACACCTATGAATTACTTATGTCAATAAACCCTATTCTGCCTCAATGTTATCTTTTTCAGTTTCTGAATAGAAAACTGAACTGAAACTTCCCATTTTTTTCAGTCAAAGGAGCCAAAAGGTTAATATGGGGATTTTTAATATATTGCTCGTGGTGCTTGTAGGCATTGTGTACCAGAGTACATGCATGTGCATCCTTTTATTAAAACCTACAGCATTTTTTCTTGTCTTTTCAGCGATAACTAAAATGCCTTTCAGCTTTAGTTGTGAGTTTGGCATCTGATTATAATAAACTTACTAATATGTTAAAATAGTAATACTTCTTGATACGCCTATAAATATTCTGTATATGAAAAAGGCAAAATAATGCTTTCACTGGATAACTCCTGCCATGCTTTTGTGACACTGAAATTAACGAATTAAATATGGTATAAATCTTAGGATCATTGCACAGTGCAAGTCACATTAAAAGCAACTGCCATAGAATAATCACTGAGGAACCCTTAGTATGGGTTTCAATCACTTTAAAATTGCTTTTAAAAAACTTTTTAAAAACCCCTAACCTCTGGAAGAGTGGGAGTACATGTAGATTAGCTCCCTGAAGTACTTTCATTTAAGTATTTTTTCAAATCTACAGTAATTTGTTCTGAGGACTTCGATATTAGAACCAGTGAAATGTATTGGAAAGCCACCCAATTGTTGTTAATCTCTATTCAGGAGTGAAGAGATAAGGAAACTAATTTTGACTTGTTTGCAGAGAAATTTTCTTGTGCTGAATTGCCAGCGACACTCAACTTATCAGCCTGTCAACCTCTGAAGCAAGGGAAAAGAGCATTAAAGCAGAATATATTGTCATTTTCAGATGAGATAGCATCAGCAACTTAGGCCAGTGTATCTTTTCCATTTGAAAGTACAGAGCACAAATTACTTCCATCCCTTAATGTTATTTAAGTTATACTTTCAAAATTATTTTAAAATGGCCTTCTATCCTGGGCTTTTGATGGGCCCAGTGGTCTAATTTCTCCAACCTTCCTTTCAACCGTACAGCTTGAGATACAAATACTGCTTACTGTGATTAAAAAATATCAAAGCATTGATTTTCTGTCTCAAATTCTTTTGCCAAGCTAATTTAAATCATTAATTACCCCACTGGAGTCACAACTTAAATTGTTTCTTTAGCCTGCTTTTCTAATTTTTCTGGTTCTTGAAGTAATATTCCATTCTCTTCATTAATTTTTTAACACTTTTCCAATTCAATCAATACCTGATGTAAAATTTAACTGTCAGATTTGCTTTGAAAAAACTAAATTAAAAAAAAAAAAAAAAAGCCTGAAAGGGAATCAGAAATCTCAACAAGATTGTAGAATAATAAAAGCAGTAACTAATTTTCTTTGGAGACCCTTAAATGAGTGTCATTACTCCATTTTTAAAAGGTCAATAAATTGGGAGACAAGCTTTGCAGAGGATAAATACAGGAACATAGGAAGGGTCACATAGGAACCTGGCACCTCAGCCTAGGGTGAAATGCAGTCTGTTTTCTATGGAATGGACTAGCAGATAATACCAGAATATCTTCCTCTCTGTCCTTCAGGGCATTTCCATTCCAGGAAGGTCAGAGGGGGTACAGAGATTTCAATTCTGTACTGCTATCAAAAGTATATGTAATTTTATATCTTTTTCCATTTTTTCCTGTAACTCTTGGCTTGGGAGCAGAATGTGGAAAATGAAGGTGAAACCATCTGTGGTAGCCTGCTAGTTTGATGTTTCTATCTTTATTATATACTGTAATGCTGAGGCTGATATAGATCTTGCCTCCAAAGGAAAGATTTTTGCCCTAACTTGCATTGGTTTTAAGACAATTTAATTACCTTAATGAAGAACCTGTATACAGATACCTACTTTTGCTCTCTTCTTTTTAGTTTAGTACTAGCACATTTCCTTTCTAATGATAAAAAGGTAGCTTTAAGATGGCTAAGAGTCAGTTAATACAGCAATTGCAATTCTATCATGATGCTCAATCAGATTTAAAATAATAAAACTTTTAAAACTATGCAGGACAAAGCCTGTGGAGCTGAGTCTGAGGAATTGCCCAGGAAATCTCAGGTATCCATAAATAGCACTTGAAACTCTACTCTGGAAGTGTTTCATAGAGATAGCTGTTTTTTCAGTTTCTTTGACCAGATCCACAGGAAGAACAGAAAGATTAGCTTTGCCCCACATCTGCCTTTTAGTTTAAAAACAAAGCCACACAAGAAAGAATCTCTCATCTATGAGATATTGCACATATATGTTTTATTCTGGAGCAGTGGGGATAAGATTATTAAAAATGCATAAGTAGTGTATATATCTTTGGGAAGCTTACTAAAAACAGAGAGGTAAGTGGAACAAAATTCTTCTTTTTGCACCTAAGAGTGAAAGGAGAGAACACAAGTGCAGTGAACCTTTAATAAGGAAAGACAGACATCTGATGGTCAAAAAGGAAATTAACAGAATACAGCAATCATCAGAATAAAAATCTCAAAACAAATGACAGGACTTGTTTATTATCAGAATCTTAAGCCATGTTTTTGTTGTTTGCTACATTCTGTAGGTATTGTTCCTACTGCTTGCCACATACTCTGTAAGTATAGTACAATACAAAGAAAAAAAGAGCATGTGTGTGTCTTGATAAATATTTTCTGTCCCTGACTGCATTTTGGATTATAAATGAAGTCTCAAAAAACCACAATTATAGCAGAAAAGAAGTTCTGCTAATCCAAAATGGAAAACTGAGACTTTGATTTCTCATTCTTGAATATATTCACTTCCAGACTATTCAAGCTGTAATAATTGTAATATATAATACAATTAAAGATTGCTTTTCTCTCTCTTTGCCCCCAAAGATACAAATAATTAATTTGTTTTGAAAATATGAGCATCCATATGGTATGATTTGAAATAATGTTTTCAATGTAGTCAGTAACCTGTTTCAGCCTAAGCCTGGCCATATGTAATTCCCCTTCACTATCTGAAATTGTCTTCTCAGAAGAACGTTTGGAAACTAAATAGGCCTTTCCATCTGTCTTGAGCTCAAGGGCCTTCACAGTTTTAAGGACGGCAAATAAATGCAAGAGACGTGTCTATGGAAAAAGAAGCAAAGCAGGGCTGGAGTTTCATTATTCACAGAATTGCTGTAAATAATTTGGATGTACCACGTAAACTGAGGGAACAAAATAAATTAAAAAAAATATTACAGCCTTCACCTAAAAAAACAGATACATTCAGTACCGAATGCTTGTGGAAATGATACCTTCAAACACCTTTTCCCAGAAGACAGAGTCTAACAGCCATCTGTGCAACAAGGATCTGCACGTACAGATCATCCTGTATGGCCCTATGTTCTTCTAAATGGAGTTCATACCTTTCAGTGCATACCTTAAAGCATTCCCAAGACTCATAATTTAATACCTAATGTAATATAATCTTTTGGCTAATATGTGTACTCAGTATAAGGCCAAAGAATCATATATATAGTTATGTACTGTCTCCCTATACATCATAGCTAACTTGAAAATGGCCTTGGCCCTGACCCAGAACTGTTCTTGTTCTATTTTATTCTTTGGGGTTTTTATTTTGTTGGTTTTTTTCAAAAGGGACACAGATGCTACATAGATTACATGAGAGGAAGCATGAAGTCCGTGGGGAATGTTTAATCTTATAAATAGAATGGAATGGAATGGAATGGAATGGAATAGAATAGAATAGAATAGAATAGAATAGAATAGAATAGAATAGAGTACTTGTACAACTTAAGCAGTGACATGATGCTCTTATTAATTTATTCATGAATTTCCAAATATTATTTAAGAGTACCTGCCAGATAGTATCAATGAGTTAAGCTCCCTGAAGTTCCTAAGACTTGATATGCTGGTCCGATTGTTACTCTGATTTCATATGAAAATAAGACCTTTAAAAAATATGAAACTGCTGAACATCAGGCACATGTTTCTTTAATTTTACATCAAGTAGCTAAATATGGTTTTGTTTTCTTCTTTCTATCACTTATATATATATACAGATACAGAACTTCATGTTTCTAAAGGCCATTTAGATGGCTTACAGATCCATCTTTCAAATAAAGGCTTTTAAAGTCTTCCTCAAGCCAATTTGGTCTATTGTGATGGTTTTATCATTTAGGCCTTCATTGAATAGCCTGCTTAATATCCCCCAGTATTGTTCAAGATGTACCAACTCTTCCTCTTTCTGTCTTTACAAATCACATTTCTGCTTCAGTGACACAGAGGTGCTCCATCAGCAATTTGGGGTGTTTGTTTCCATTTTCTGTCTGGTCATTTTGTCATTTTCTGGTCTCGGCAAGTAGAGCAATTCAGGGTAGAAAAATAAGCTATTTGCAGGCATATTTTGTATTACAAGATGCAGAGAAACCTGGAATATTTGGCAAAGCTTAAGAAACACTGTATGGGTTAATTTGATTTTTTTTACAATGTGTGATACCATCAAGAATTTGAATTACTTGAGTTAGAGGAGCAGCACTGTATGTCTTAGTTCTCTTGGAAATGCTCTATTTTTAAATAAAAATAGGAATAATTTGGTTGCTTATTAGGAATATCAGTGGCTCTTCTTCTTTAATAAGAGCTCTCTGCTTTCTGCATGTGGTTGTCAGGTACTGGGCTGTGCTGTATTGTAGTTGTCATTTAATGTATTGGTTATCAACAAAACTGATTTTAACCATAATGATATTAAATGTTTGCTAGCCAAATACTGAGTATGAAGAACTTCATTGTTACATTTGTGAGGGACTGTGTGAAGATCATATTACACAAGAGTATTTTTAATCTGTATTAGCAAAACAGATGGACAACTATACTGAATATATTCTTCACTGTTCTTCTTTGAAAGTTGTTTAATCATTTATGCATCCCTTTTGCTCTCATAGTAAAGGCAAAACACAAACTTCATCCCATTCTGAATACTCTCTAATGTCATGATATATAAAACTCTCAATTAGAACCGCTTATCTAAAAATTAATGTATTTCCAAATCAAAGTGTTCACTGTACTCTTTTTTTATTCTTACTTTTTCTTTTTCCTTTTTTTCTTCTTCCCTTACCAGTTGCAAGTAATTACTGGTGATATTTATGCTGGTGAAATCCATCACTTGGTGTTACTTTCCCACACATGGGAATTATTCATCCATCCATCAAAAGGTTTGTGTGGGTGATAATGATGTGCACAATAACATTAAGCTGCAGTAGCTCTTTCCGTAGACTCTGACAAGTTCCTGGCTTACAAGTATTCATCACAGGCACTGAGTATTGTTTTCCAAAACTGCACAGAACATTTTCTAAGCAGGTGGTCTTTACAAGGAAACTCCACTCGGGTAGATGGAGCTACTGCACAAATTAGAGACTGTGCTGTTTCTCAGCTTTCTCCTGCCACTCTTCCTGCCTGCTCTTATAGTCTGTGTTCAGTGCTACTTACACACAATACTACAAACACATCCCAGCCAGATCCAAAGGAACAGAAGGCGTGCAGAATCCATATTTCGCAGAGCTCCATCAGGGCATGGGCTCTTCCAGTTGTGGCAGCAATGAAATCAGTATTCCTTGTGTTTAGTCGTGGGCAATTTATTGTCAAAATGACAAAACATCAAAACATTAGATGAGGTTTTTTCCTTGCTCTTCAAGAGATTTCCTCGGTGAAAAATCCTGATAGGCAAATCTCCCAGTCTATAAAAGTTTCTTTTGAGGCATTGCTGTTTCAAAGATAATCACCTAGGATTGGTGAGGACTGATGCTGTCCATAGAAGTACCAACGTAGGCAAGAATGCATTGCAGAACTTAAATGAGGTAAATAGTGAGTGGTAAAATGTGTTGCTTGGACTGTGAAGGGGATGACAACTAAGATACTACAAGATGAATATCAAGGAATGGCTCCTGGTTGGGGGTTTGGGTTTTTTTTTTTTCTTCCTTTTTACCTCTTGTTTTTAAGACTGGGAGAGTCTGGAACATGTAATTCATGTTACATAACTGTGACATATAGCTAATTAATTTTAAGGAAATTAATCTAGGCTATGTGGGTAACAATACTAGGACTGTGCTGTTTCCTTTACCTCTTGAATGTCTAAATATCCTAGTTGCTCAAACAAAACCTTCCAGCAAATAATTCCTTTTATTTTTACTTAAAGATGCATCTCTCCATGATACAAAGATTGCTACCACAGAGCCTTCTCATTAGGAAACACTCTTTGAAATTACTGCTCTAATATACAAGGGAGAGGCTTTAGACATCCTTTGGAAAAAGTGAAGGGAGCATAAAGGATTTAAATATTACATGCTGCCTAAATTGTCTATTTCGACTGGTAGAGAAATTGCCAAGGCGTTATTATGACTAAATGCAATTCATCTAAGTTTGTATTCCAGGGAAGAGCGAAACCTGAAAAACATCCGCAGTGATCAAAGCTGACAGCATGATAATTTTAATTCAAAAAACTGAGGCAGCCAGAGCAAGCACTGCAGGTGAACAAAAATGCTGCAACTTCTTCAAAAAATGTTAAGTTTTAACTAGAGCACTTACTTGGTATGCCATTTAATGCATGAAGGAGAATATTTTCCTTTGTGTAACACCTCAGTTGAGAAAGACAAAGTTTAAGATTACCTTTGCAGGAATTAATTAGTAAGAGAAAAAGATGTTTAAGGCAAAACCTTTTCTTGAATCACTACTTTGAGGACAGTGAGCAAAATCCATAGGAGCGATTACACAGTAGATTGTAGGACTGACACATAGCTACAAAGTCTTAATGCAAACAAATATGTTTGATTTGATTTTGGGGGTGGTTGTTTTGTTTCAGTAAATGAAGCAGAGAAACACCAAAGAACCTGTCATTGGCAGGCCTCAAGAGCAAATTATAAGACCAAGAAATGCAGTGTCCAGCATCAGAGTGTGAAGACTTCATGATTCAGTGGAAAGAGGGATGCTGTAATGAGGTTGTTTTCCACCTCTGAAAGCCCTGTGTGAATGCAGGTGCTGTTAAACCAGCGTCAGCCAGTGCTGTAAAGCCAGTTCAGTGAGGCTGTGTGGGCCCAGCCCAGCCAATGTTTCAGCTTTTAAATTGTACTTCACATTTTTTAGGTGTTTAACCAGCTCTTGACTCTTAGATTCTCATACAATCCCTCAGCTCTTAGTGTCTCATGGATACAGAAGACTGAAATAGAGGAAAAAATTTAGATCCTAGTTTTTCATAATATCCATCTCCAGTTTCCTTAGATACCAAGCTCTATCACAGATTAAGTATCAAAATCAAGATGTGAAAGCAGATACTTCTGGAAATACCTGATCATGTTTATCTCTGAAGAAAAGATACATAAGAAATGCAGGTCCATGGATTTCCTCTCAAGTCATTGTGGACTGACAGTCAGCACCTGCTTTGTGCTCATTTGTCCCCCTTTGACCTTTTCCTGGTATTTTTCTCATTTCACTGGAGTGTTAATCTTCAGCACTGACCTCGGGAGGAATTTGGAGAATTTCCAGGTTGGAACAGCAAGGGATTTCTTGTAAAGATGCCCCTTGTAACAATTTCTTCAAAGCTACTTGTGTCATCTTGTTTAAGTGTCTGCTAATGAAAACTGACAGTCTGGTCCTCTTTATTTAATGTCACATCAAATATCTGTAATTAAGGGAGAAGAAACCCTTACAAATGACACATGCTTGAGGCTTTTTTTTTCCTTCATGAAAAGAAAAAAAAAACTTAAAACCTAATTTGTTACAGTATATGCTGTGTTTTCTGGTAGAATGTTCTCTTCCTTATTTTAGGCCTGAGTAAAATAATGAAGTACATTTATGGTGCAATTAAATCTTATTTTCCCCCCTCTTTTTCCATATTTAATCTTATGATGTATATCTGTATACTTAGTATGGATTTTTCACTTTCATTTCTCAAAATGTATGAAAAAATCCATGCAACTTTAAAGAACACTGATGAATTTTAATGAAGCAGCAGCCAATATTTTGAATGTCTGAGGTAACATTTGTGTTAGTATTGCAAAATATGATATTAAGAGTCTGAAAACATTTTTTGGTTTCTCCTTCCCTTCACAAAAAAGTCAGATGCACTATCTGCAAAAAAAAAAAAAAAAAAAAAAATTAAAAACCAGTCTCGGAATGCGTTTTTTTAAAACATCTCAACCTTGTATTGATAACTACCAGCTTATTTAAAATATCTAGATGCCTTAATCAGTCAGGCCTCTATTGTACAAGTTACTGTAAAAACACAGAGACTACAAATGCCTCTATTGCAAAGACCAGATAATTTAGAAAATCCGAATATTAATCAGCCTAGACATTCTTCACATTATAAAACATTACAGGATTTTGCATAAATTAACAGAGTGCTTCATTCAAAACCCAGTGGTAATAGGGAATGCATGAACGTAACTTGCTCCCATCATTAATTTACTTGGCACAATTTTCATTTTCCTTTAGAAATAAGTATCATTTTTCTTTCAGAGACTTCATGTGTTTTTTTCTTTATGCATCTTCCATTTCCACAAAGCACTTGAGACTTTGGGGTTTTTTTTCATAAAATATCAAATCTTACTTGGTCTTCTTCATTGACCTTTAGTTCTAATTTATATTCCTTACCATAGTAAAGTTCATGCGAAAATTGTTTTTTGACTCTGTGATAGATAAACTTTGCTTCATATCTTTTCAAAATGGTAATGACTCCATGGAGTTTTAGCATTAAAAGAAAATAGCATTATGGAAGAGAAGCAGCAAAAAAAAGTTCTTTCTATTTTGGAGATTTATTCCAAACTCAACTTTCTTAGAAGGATTTTGAGTTTCTCATATGTTGTATGACTTTTGGATACTGGCACCTAATGAAGTATTTAGAGGTGAGAAGAAAATAACCTTGTCTGCTTAGAATTTAAAAATTATCAAATTTGGGCTGAATGGCAGCTTCCTCTTGTTCCCCTCTTCACAGGAAAGGTTATATGGTGAGAAAAATAATTTTAACAAAAAAATCTATCCAAAGGAAGTGTGAGGATCCTCACCAAACATGATTCATCTTACCACATCAATATCTTGGTTTAGATACAATAATTTTGTTAGTGATTTTTTTAAATACTAAAGCTAGAATTTAAGTAAAAATTTTCTTGAGAAAATGTATTTTGTCATCATTTTCAGCTCACATTTTGTGCTGTTACTAATAACAATCCACAAATTTGAATTTCCATTGGAAATAAGTAATTCATGCACAGCAGTAAAAACTTCCAGGCTGAATAGACTGTGAAATTTTAGTTTTACCTTTGCCTCCGTTGTGTATGGTATCCTGCCAATCCTGCAGAGAATATCTGAGATTTAAATGAGTCATGTGGTTGATCTACAAGGCAAAGCCAAGTATGTCTCCAGAAGCATGTTATTTCCTTTTGTACTGGTATGGTATCTACACATATATCAAATCCAAGAGCAAGTTCTTTTTGCTGTTCACAGACTTGGAAATGTCTCTTCTAAGCTCCATAAATAGTAACAGTGGATCTATTTAGCACAGAAGAAAGTAGGAGTGTAATTAAGAGTATATGATAGCATTAAAGGAGGAAAAATACAGGCTAAGCATTAGGAAACTATTTCTCATGTCATATTCAGTAGACAGGTAGCAATCTAGGATAAAGAGGCTGAAATGCCTTTATCTTTTATTTTTTCTTTCTGAGAAAAGATGAGATACATGGTAAGGAGAAACCTGAATCAGAACAGAAGTGCTCAGCATAGGACACAGGCAACAGAATGTTTAAAAAAGTCAGGTGCCTTGTCTGAGAACATCACTAGTCTTGCTTTGTGATCAAGAAATGGTCATAGTTTCGAAAGTAATTCCATGTCTCAGCTAACTGTCTTAGAAAGGAGTAAATACTCCTTGAAGGAGCTGTACCCTCTCAGTAGGCTCTTACAGACCTGTCACTTTTTTTTTTTTTCTGCATTTGCAAAGCAGAAAATTGACAGAAATACTTGCATTACCTGCAAAAGTAAATATGCAACAACGTTGCTGAAAAAGGATTGGTTAGCACTTGCATGATTTCCCAGTGTCAGCTTCTTAGATCCATTTTGTGGTTGGGGTGGGACGGTTTTTTGAGACGTTTGATTAACTCTCCTGAGCAGACACACTGTATAAACTACAGAGTTTTTTGTTAAGCATCTCCTGCTGCTTGTTTTACAGCCCAGAATGAATTTTTGTTTGCCTGAAAGCAGCCTGAGGCTGTTATCTGTGATGGTTTCAGGATAAGCTTCATGTGTGCTTTGCCCATCCATGCAGTGGTAATGGCAACTCATTGAAAAGAAGTAAACAGCTGAGGATGGTAACTGTTCTCTGCCATCTGAGTTTAATTCACCTGCACTGGTGAGGCAATACTAAAGGCTTTTAAATTAATTACATCCTTTTCCAACATCTAGCACAGTAAAACACCCTCACTGAAGAGATGTGAAGCTGAAGACTGAGGTGATTTTATGAACTTTGCTTTAGGTTTTATACAGGCAGATGGAAAATCTTTGGCATGGGTCTGTTTCTGAGAGCACAGTGCACAGGTCCTGCTATGAACACTTTAATCCTCTTGTGGGCTTTTAATTTCATTTTGAGGCTGTCAGCAAAAAGCACGGACGTCTTATTCCAGACAAGTAACACAGTAAGTTTAATGTTGGAGATTGAGAAAAGGAGAGAATGAGAAAGGTGAGTTATGCTTGATTTTCCTGCCCCCTAATCTGGAAATACAAATCAATTTCATTTCCCTGCTGCAGAATCTGTGTTTTCAAACATCTTGACTAATTTTCCATTTGCTTCGGGCTGACACAAAAGTAAAGCACAGAAGTTCAAAGTGAGTCAGTTTGAATGTTATAAACAAGGAGGGAAAACCTAACTGTCCCTAAACCCTGTGGAGAGAAGCATTTCAGACCAAGTTCTGCATTTTTAGGATATGAAAGATGTAAGATGCAATTACTTTGTAGAAATAATGAAGCTATTCATCTAAAGTCAATTTTCTATTTCTTGTCTTGTTATTTAATCTTCTGTGAAAGAAACAGTTGATTTAAATTAATTGACTGTCTATGCTGAGAACTTTTTATTATAGTTTGCAATTTTCTATTGTTACTGTTGAAGTTTTGAATACTTTCTTTTTTAAAATGTCCTGCAGTTTTTTTAGCTTTAGCATGTCTCTTTGGACATTGATACATTTTGTCTGTGCACAGACAACAAAGTTTAAGCTAAAAATGCATTTGGCTGTGCCCAGACTCCTGACCCACAATTGAGTTGGGTTTCTGTTATGGTTTGACACTGGTGTAATGCCAGTGCCTTTATAAAAATACACTTTCTTAGTATAAATGCTATGGGATGTTATCAGGAACAGAGCAGAGTAGGTTT
The DNA here is from genome assembly GCF_026979565.1 of Vidua chalybeata. Taxonomy (NCBI): domain Eukaryota; kingdom Metazoa; phylum Chordata; class Aves; order Passeriformes; family Viduidae; genus Vidua; species Vidua chalybeata. The sequence goes on from NC_071530.1 coordinate 104,029,513, forward strand.
AAGCTTAATAACAAAGGAAAAAAAAATTATTAAACTACTACAACTACAAAAGACACACACACTAAATCTAGGATGAAGACCCTCTAAAACACTCCTCCTCCCACCTAATTTCTAAAACAACCACTATGAAACATGTCCATACTTTCAGTAGTCACTCCAAGTACTAATATCCAAACCTGACCACTAATTAATTTAACCCAACTTCCTAAAAAAACTCACTTCCATATCAAACCACGACAGTTTCATAAACATGAATATTTACAATCCCCTTTGTAGATTTCCAAAATGTATGGCCCTTTTCCTTTTCCTGAAAATTTTCTTATTTCCTTATGCTGTCTTCTGTTACTGTTCTCTTCACAGTTGGGTCTAACCCCATCACAAGAAGATAGACCTCAAATAGGTAATCTGTACATACTGAAATCCTGCCCCAGCTGTACCTGTGGCTCTTACATCCCTTAAAGGATTTGCCTATTTGGCAGGTAGTGTTGTCATTAAATCAAGAAGGGGATTGCTGGTCAGGTGAAAGCTTGATTCAGAAAGATATGGTTTAGGAGAATTAGATAACTTTTTGTTACAGAGGACCTTCTTGAGGGCTCTTGGGAAGAAGAGGCAATGCCTTGGTTTAAAAAGTAAGTGTTCATTCTCCATGTGTAATATGAATAATTTTTGCAAAAATATGTGACTTCTGTTTGAATCATGAGTATTGGCAAGAATGAGGGACATACTAGGTGAATGATGCAGTTTATTTTCCCCATGAACAGATGGCATCTGCATCTTTTAATAACAAATTTTGCCCTCTGCCTCCTTTGTAAAACAGTTGAGATTTCATGCAAAGCTTTTCAATTTCTGACTCTTCGTTGTTTTGAGATAAAATCTTTTTAGCTACTGTGGTATATTCACTCTTTTGCAAATACAGAAGAAAGCAGAATGTAAGGAGCATGTTGCAAAGCACCTTCCTTAAAGTGGCAGCACAGATTACAGCAGAAGTTGTTTGTCCACTTGTCATTCCTTTTCATAGGCTTCAAACTTCAGGAAGTCATTTACATCTCACAAAAGTACAGAATAGCAACTATAAACCTAAAATTTAAAAGGCCATAGACTACATTTGAAATAGAAATCAGAAGGATCTGTGGACACAGATTTCCAGCCTGTGTGTTTGGGGAGTGGATTTTTTATTTTAGTTTTGCCAGGTTTACTAGAGAGATTTCACAGGACTGTGGGGCTGGATGAATAATTGTGAAATTGTTAAAACGTTAAGTTAGGTATACTTACTTATTTGTCACTTTAAGCCCCCAATTTTGATGCACTAATGAGAAAATGAAAAAAGCCAGTAACATTAGGTCATTTGGAATAAAACATCAGATTCTGATGCACAGTACCTCTAGCTCCGGGGGCTTCTTTCATTATCATTATGAATGTAGGATTTTAAAGTATTTTGAGGGTTACTGAGTAAATTCTTTTTCTTCTGCAAATAATTATATCTTACACACTTCTATTTTAAATGCGCACCATTTCAGAAATCATTTTGATATTTTAAGCAAAGTGTAGAATACTGGACTTCTGCAACCATTTATTAAGTACTCATAGCTTTTATCTTGTTTGACTATTTCTGAAATAAAATAGAAATATGGCAAATATTGTAAAACAAATTAATTTTTAAAGCCCCTCATAGTGGCTTCTGTCAGTGAGTGATTCCTTTTATGGCTATCTTTCACTGGAGGTCACTGTTGTAATGATATTGAAGATATGGCTAATTGTTTAAGCTTTCCTCTCAGTTTTAATGAACAGAGAACAAGAAGGAATGTGTGCGCCTTTTCATTCTATTGAAAACCAGAATGTGTCCTACAACACAGTAGCTGTCTCTCAAAAGAATGTCAGTTTTTTGTGAAAAACATAGTTTCTCAGGAAGAAATAATTACCTGAGTATTTTTCCTTGCTTGGTTTCTTTGTTTTGTTGACTGTTGAAGTTGGGTTTTTTAGTTTTTTGCATCAGGTTTAATCTGAATTGAGAATTTAATTAAAAACTTCAGTAAGGATTTCAAATATTAGTTTCTTGGAGCCTGTGGCTTTGATTTTCTTAGCTTCTGTGTCAACTGACTTTCCTTGATTGCTGAAAGATTCAAATGGACGATGAAAAATTCTTTAAATTCTGTCTCAATGTAGCTTTATAAAAGCATGTCCAAAGCTTAGTGGCCTTCAAAGGTAGGCCTTTGTTCTGTTAGTTATGGTCAGATGCTTTGTTCTCAATATGCATCGGGGGTTGTTTCAACCACTTGAGTTTGAGAACTGTGGATTTGTGTCGGGATTTTATTGTATTTAAATTTAAAGAATTTCTATTTCAGAAGGCAGGATAGGAGGCTCAAAGGGAAGTCCTGGCTCACACAATTATTTACTTTTGCCAACAATTATGCTAATAAAAAAAAATCAAGATTTGACAATGGGCAAGAATAGTCAAGATAAAAAGGTGCTTTGGTTTGCTTTGCTTTGATTTGCTTTGGTTTGGCTTCTTCCAGGATAGCATGGCTGCTCCATCTTTTGTCTAGATTTGATTATCTTTCTATATCACTGTAGAACAGAAGAGTTCTACATGAACATGAACAGCCATCCTTACTGTTACTTATCAATCTGGCTCTTCAGCTATAGCACTGTTCAGTAGTTCCATGAGGAAAAGCAAAGCTAGCATTATTAAATTGGCAGAAAATTTAATAGCTGTATCATTTCTTTTATTTAACCAAGGCTCTGTAATGTTTGCTGGTTTTCTATATTCAGAGCCACAGTCTACTGCAAATGATCATTATGTGTCTCAGTCCATAGATACAGAATAAGGAAATGACCTCTGCTGACACAGAAATAACAAATTTCTGCCATTTCATCATTTTAGTAAAGTTCCTGCACTTCATTCTTGTGCCTGTTGCAGTGTGTTCATTTAACTGTATGATTTAAAATGGAGAGCATTTGGCTAATTAGCAGGCAGCTGTTCACTTAAGTAAATGACTCATGGAGTGATATTTATGGTGCATAACTATTTTTCAAGCCTAGGGAAACATGGGAAAAAAGACACAAAAGCAGATGTTTATGCTTCTACATCCATGAAAAATGCAGTGAAAACCAACTGCTCCTTTCATTTAATGGCATTTTTCTCAATATTTAGTGAAACTGGTAACCCCATATTTAACTACTATCTTTCAAAATTAGTAACACTGTAAATCAAAAATCAAAAATACTTAATTTCCAGTACTCATGTGACCTAAATATGTAAAATGATTGGTCAGACATCACATGAAGTGGCCTCAAAGGTTATATATATTAGTTGAATTAGCACTTAGATTACAGGAATTTGTAATTTGACTGAAGCTTTTTTGCTTTCCAAAATTATTACGTAGAACAGAGTTCAACTACAAATTGGAAAATGTCAATCCCCATAAACATTACACAGATTCCATTTTAAAACAGCTTTGCTCCAGCAAAATTCCTACAGTGTTCCCTTTGCTCTGCTTTGGGAGTTTATAACATCACAAACTTTAGCATTTGGAATCAGGACATTCCAATATTCCCCATTAAGACTACCTTGTGTCTGTGCTTCTTCCCATGAGCTGGTTGTCTCAGAACCAAAGACATCACCCTGGTATTTTGGGAATGGGTTGGAGGTTTCTCCCCTCTTTCCCCTGCTGTAATGTGCCTGGCATCTGTCCAGTGTGCCTCTCCTGCTGTTGAGTTCTCTTCCACAGCTCCTCTCATCTTTCCTCTGCCTGTTTTAATGAGTGCTCTTCTGGGTGCTCAGGTCACTCCGCTGTAGCTCAGGTACAGTATAAAATCTGTTTTGAATAAAGAAAAAGAGAAATATAAAAGAGAACATTTTCTGTGTTCTCCTCCACTCTTTTTCTCTTTTTTCTGAGACTGCACCAAGTTCCAAGTATGAGGTTCTACATCATTGCTGGGTGGGTTAGGCAGGTGGATAGTTTTTTTCTTTCTTCCTTTGTTATATTTGTCCACCCTGCTTTCAAATTTTTCTGAGACTGTGTTATAAAAGCTGCTGATTAAAATACACAGATTTTAATTATTTTTAGAAGACTAGATCTTCTTTCTCATATAGGTGCAAGGAAACTTTAAAAATGGCATATGTACCTTCTATCACAAAATCTGTTTTAGGGTTGGGTGTTTTTTGCTTGTTTTCTCTAGGACAAATAGAAAAGATACTTCCTTCATGTAACTGGTATGCAGTGTAAAATTTTAGAAATACTCTTTTAGAAGAAGAATAGAATCATTGTGGGATATGCACCTATTAAATAATAATTACATCTTTAAAGAGGAACCTAAGGTGAATCAGTGTTTTGTGACTATGGATTAATGGACTCAGGAGGATCCATCTGTAGTTTATTTTGTTCAACAAAATTTTTTTTAAGCTAGACTTCCTGCTGATAGTCAGTAGCAACCATCAAGGAATTGTAACCAGACAGTCCTCTGTAAATTGGAACTGCTTTACTGTGCTTTGTCATTTTATTCTCTGTGTCTAGTCTGGAAAAATATCTTTCAGTTCAGTTTGGAAATGAGGTGTACCAGAATGGAATGAAAAAGCATGTGAAGCATGCAATAGAATTGGAGGTGTGTTACTCTTTTATCACATTTAATTTCCTTGGCATATAAAATTGCTGTCCTAATTTTCTAAATAAAAAGGGAAAAGGCTGGAGAAGCACATGCTATTGTCAGGATAAAACCCTGAACTAAACTACCAGCCTTCAGAGCAGAATGACCTCCCCAGCTTGAGAATATTTTAAGATTTCACTTTTCACAGCTTTGGAACAACTCCCTAAGTGAGACTTTACAGATGTTGTAATGGTTATTCTGTGATATATTTGAAATTAAAAAATGTGTTCTATATAGAGCAACCTTAAAAAGATTCAGCAGCCTTAAAAAGATAACAAAAATTATCAGTTTAACACCACAGAAACCTCTTGTAAAATGCAAGACTGAGCTTGTGTAGTACATAGTGGCTTTCTCATCCCCCTGAATGTTATTTGACTTGGAAGCTTGTCACAAATCAGGCAATAGTTTAACGGAAAAATACTAAATCAATTTTATTAGAAATATGGTTAGGTGAGTTATCCTTACAAGACAGCAGAATTACCTGCTAGGTGGATTGTCTATAATGCTGTCCAGAATGAGAGAGTATTCAAAACTTGTATGAAAAATGTATCCAGGAAGTTTTGATTTAAATGGAGAACAGAAAAGGCTTCATGACAGTACTGGAACCGTGGTGTAAATAACAAGGCACCTCCACAGTGCAATAGTAACACATGATCATTTAAACCTCTCTATCTACACTCATTAGATGAGTATTCAATAGCTCACGATGATTTATATTATTTTTGCCATATTTAATATTGTAAAGGTTGTGACTCAGTCCCTCAGTGTTGCTGTAGTAGTGAAGAGCTTGTAACTGGGGTTACAGAAAATTCCTGTTGTATTTCTACTGGAGGGAGCTGGCAGAAGAGCCCTCCTTCACCTGTCATAAATTCTGGCTCACAAGGGAGGTCCCCCAGCCACTGGAGGTCGGCCAGTGTCATGTCAATCCACAGGAAGGGTTTGAAGGAGGACTCATGGAACTACAGGCCTTTCAGTCTGACCTTGGCGCCAGGGAAGGTTATGGAACAGATCTTGACTGCTATCATGCAGAAAGCACAAGACAGCCAGGGGATCAAGCCCAGTCATCATGGGTTTAGGAAAGGCAGGTCCTTCTTGGTTAATCTGCTCTCCTTTTATGACCAGGTGACCACCTAGTGGATAAGGGAAAGGCTGCAGTATTGACGTACTCCACCTGAACTTCAGCAAAGCCTTGGACATTGTTTCCCACAGCATACTGCTGGAAAGGTTGGACGGCTACACTCTTCACTGAGTTAAGAACTTGCTGAACAGCCAAGCCCAGAGAGCGGTGGTGGATGGAGTTACAGCCAGCTGTCATCCAGTCACCAGTAGTGTTCCCCAGGGCTCAGTATTGGGGCCAGTCCTGTTTAATATTTCTGCTGATTATCTGGATGAGGGAATTGAGTGCACCCTCAGTAAGTTTGTGCATGACATTAAGTTGGGTGGGAATGTCAATCTGTGGAGGGGAGGGAAGGCTCTACATAAGGATCTGGACAGGCTGGATCAATGGGCCAAGGCCAGTTGTGTGAGATTCAATAAGGCCAAGTGCTAAATCCTTCTCATGGACCATGATAACCCCATGCAGCGTTACAGGCTTGGGGCAGAGTAGCTGGACATCTGCTTGGCAAAAAAGGACTTTCAGGTTCTGCTTGGCAGCTGACTGAACATGAGGCATTTGTGCCCAGGTGGCCAGAAAGGTCAATGGCATCCTGGCCTGTATCAGAAATAGTGTGACCAGCAGGACTAGGCAAGTGATTGTGTTTCAGTATGCAGCACTGGTCAGGTCACACATTGAGTGCTGTGTTCAGTGTTGCTCCCTCACTACGAATAAGACACTGAGGTGCTGAAGAATGTCCAGAGAAGGGCAACAGAGCTGGTGAAGGGTATAGAGAGGTGAGTCATATGAGGAAGCAGCTCTGGGAGCTGAGATTGTTTACCCTGGAGAAGAGGAGGCTCTCTACAATAACCTGAAAGGAGGGTGTAGCCAGGTGGGAATCGGCCTCTTCTCCCAGGCAACAAGGGACAGGATTAGAGAACACAGTTTCAAGTGGCACAAAGGGAGGTTCAGATTGGACATCAGGAAGAATTTCTAACCTGAAGATTGTAAAGCATTGGAACAGGCTGCCCAGGGAGGTGGTGGAGTCACCATCCCTGGAGATACTCAAGAAACAACTGCATGTGGCACGTAGTGTTGGGGTTTAGTTGCCGTGGTGGTGGACTCAATGATCTTGGATGTCTTTTTCAACCTTAATGATTCTGTGATTCACCAGTTATGTCTTCTGACTTCACTTCTATATTTTTAATAGAAAAACATTAAATCACTAAGAAATACCACATCTCCATTGGAATACAAAGGTATAATCTTTGCTTAACAATTGCTAGTAAATCTTATGTGTTCATTTTTTTTTTTTTTTTGTTAGAGGGATAAATTCTAAGGCTTCCAAAAAAGCAGAAATATTTTTTCCATCTTATTTCAAATCTACTGCTTTATTCAGTCCAGGCATGCATTCAGTGAGCTGGCAGCATGTAGAGTACTTGGGAACAGCTTCCTCAGATAAACTTGCATTATTAATGAAACTAGATTGAGTTTTAGAAGGAGTGCACTTTCAGATGTTGACACCTGTTGCTCCATTAATATATATATAAGTAACCCAAGATAGGAGTATGTTTAGCATGAAAAAAAAAGGATTTATAAAGGAGAAAAACTAATCTAGTTTGGCTTTTTGTGGCAAATACAATGATCAGTTCTGCAGCATACTTCATTGCAGCATTTTTTTAGTAGAAAACATATTACTTATTATCCAAGAAAAATAAAAAGCTCAGTAAGGTACATTTGAGATGGTGAGTTTAAGCTCACAAATCCTTTAAAATAAAACACTGCCATTTGTCAAAGTGAATTTGAATTCAAGTAGACATGTGCCAAACATGACTTACAAGAGTAGAAAACTGTAAATACAGTAAGTTGGAAAAGGAAAAAAAATAATGATAATTAAATTCTTCATGTACTGAAGAGTCAAAATTAAAGCATCTACTCAACAAGTACATTGACTGATGTTTTATGCATACAGAGATGATGTGAATGAGATGGAGAAGACAGTCCTGATACTCAGTATTGAAATATTGTCTGAGGTAAATAAAATAGCACCTAAAATCTAAAGAGGATCCAGTGTAAAAAGGGGACAGTCTCCAGACTGAGTGTACTGAGACAACAAGAAGCCTACAAGCTTGCTCACATCTTTCTCAGGCTTCAGTATTTCTTATAAAATCTAAAGAATAAGCTGAATACTACATCTATTTTTTAAATCTGCAGTTTCCTAATTCTCACTCTTTTTGGAAATTATCTGTGAATTTACTAATTTCCAGCGAAGTTGCTCCAGTGAGAAGCAGTACAGTGACAACTGAGTGCTTCCCTGTCAGATTAAGCATAATAACCTTGCTTTCAAAAAGCAGTCTTCCACCACTAGATTAAACCAGTAGCTCTTCTAGGTGCAGTGACACTTTGTTTATTTATTTATTTATAGGCTAAGATTAATTCAATATTAATCACTTGAGCAGCAATTTAGGAAATACTAGGTTTACTAAATACACCATTGCCGTATAAGACAGGCAGAAGGACACCACTTTTATGGATCTGCCATCCAGAGTAATAAAGGATAAACAACAATACACAAACCACGGGGCTTTTCAGTGCACAGATATCCTTGGCCCTGACTGCCAATATAATGAATTGAAAGTCTTTCTTCATATATATGCATTCAGTCTAGACCAGGCCACTTCGAAATAGTGAGATGGCTGCTGGCAGGCAGAGCTGTAACACCTCAGGGCAGTCTCTGGAGGGGCATTTCAGTTTCTGCTCATGGGTGGGAAGATTTCTCCTAGGAAAACAGGGCTTTCTAAAAACAAACTTGAACAGAACTAATTACCAACAGGAATTGCTCCTGCTACATAGACCATTTGGTGCTACACTGAGCTAGAGAACAAAAGCACAGGTTTAAGAGTTTGGCACCAGGGAGGCTTTGCTTTTGTGGTTATTTGCAATGGAAAGCAGGTGCAGTTCCACTTGGCTGAGAAAGGCTCTGGAGAGCCACCAGCTAAATGCTGCAGAGAGAATTCTGTATTGCCAGAAACCAGTGGGGCTGGGACTGCTTCTCTGTGTTTCCTTTCAGTACCTCTGCCATAGCCTAAAATGTCTCTTCCCCACAAAAATCTTCCCCCAAGAAAAGTTTTAGGGCAAATGGCAATATTGCTTCTTACTGTCTGCTTGGAGAAATTGAGGGAAATGCATGATAAGAAGAGTTTCATTTCCTTTTCCCGTGTGAACCCATGAAGTAATTCTAGGGAATAAATAATTTAACACAATTTCAAGCTATTGCCAGAAGTTCCAGCAAAATTGCATGATTACTTTAGCTTAACTACATGATTGATAGCTTTATTGGGTAAATCTCCATGAACATATTTTTTGGGAGTTGTTAAAGTGGTACAGGGATGCATGTGTCTCGTCCCTCAAATGGCGAGTTGTTTTTATCTCTCTGATTCTGATCCATGTTCTTCAAATGGAAAATTGGCTCCCATCCTTCTTTACATTAGTGATAGGAAAAGCATGTAAGTTCTGTGAAAATTAGCTGTAGGTGGTCATTGTGTGCCTCTGCACGTCTTTTTCAGCCCAAATGGTTCTATGATGCTATGAATAAACCTTTTTTCCTGCTTTAAAAATAGCCACAATTTTGGAATCCCTTGCCAAATAAACCTCAGTTTTATCTAATCTTAAGTAATGTATCTTATTCTTCCTTTTGTACATTGTCAGCCTCAAAAAATGAATTATTTTGCAGGCTCTCAGCAGTAGGCAATACCTCTCCCAGTCATGTACACAGGACTGTGGAGGAGAATTGCTTCAACAGCCACTAGACCTTATGAAGTAATTCCTTTTTGTTCAAGAGCAAACAGTGGGCAGGGACAACTAAAGGAGTTTTGAACCCAGGCTTTTTGGTGAACACAAGAAAATATTTGCTGACCTTTCTGCTGAATATGTTGGGCTCAATAGTTTGATCCAAGATCTACTAGCCTAAAGGATCACTAGTATTTCAGTAAAATATGGACTTTAGGACATAACTACACTTGGATTTTGTGTTTGTGACATTCTGGAAAGGTATGTTACTAAATATTTAATCATTACTAGAACAGCTTTGCAGAAACAAAAATATCCTTTATGTGGGAGAGTGTATAAGCTGATGTGTGTCATGAAAGGACTGTGTACAGGAAGGTGTTTCTTTTGGTGGATAAACTGTCAGTTAACTCTAATAATAACAAGTGGATGCATTGAAGACATCATGCTACAGGCCAAGAAGCTGTTTTGTATTGTGAATTCAGGATCTCCAGGATTTTGTGAATGCAGTCTGTTTTAATAATTCCAAATCTATAGCTCTAGACTTACAATGAGACCCTCAAAAGTTTTTATATCTGTAAGTCTCTATTTTAGAATTTAAATTCCCTTAGGGAAAAAAATCTAACCACCATTTTTTTTCAGTGCAAGGTAAGTGCCTCGTTATGTTTGTAATTTTGAAGTTTCATTTTAAGACAGAGAAGAAATGACAAGAGGTGCACTAGTCCCTGTACCTTCACCAAAGATGAATGTCATTCCCAGGTTTCTCTTTCACAGGCAGAAGATTAGTTTTTAGGTACTATCACATACTGACTGTGAGTCTATATGGATAATATCTGCTTGTGTTTTGTGTATGTACAGTGTGTATATATATATATATGTAGATATATAGATATATATAAGCCTTTTGTCCATTTGGGAATAGTCAGATGGATTTCTGAAGGTACCAGGTCCCATGCATGTGGAACAAAACCTGTTGCTTTTACACGTTCTTAAGCAGTATCTGCTTGTATAGCACATCACATGACTTTATTCTTGTGTAGCATATGGACTGACAGAAATGAGAACCAACCCCATTCAAGTTTGCTTTTGGGCAAAATGAGCCTGTTGGTGATTTTCATCCCGAATTTTGAAATGCTGTCATTTAGCCTCAGTAAGTGGAGTATTCGAGCAACTAAGACAATGTATTTCAAAATAAGTCAGAAAACTTATCACTAAATTCAATGGTTTTTAAGCCAGGCCTTTCAAAATAGAGATGTTGTCATAAATATTATTTTTTCATATAGTAAATAGAACAAACTTACAAATTAACTTAGGACACATCTACCTCCGCATATCATACAGAGAACCCTTGATTTCTTGAGAATTTAGATATCTAAAGCAAAACAATTTGTGCACTTATTCAATCATTATGTTTCATTTCAACTTTGCTATTAGTTTTTAATTTTATCACTGTACTAACCATTTGTGAAATGCTAGAGATATATACTGCAAACATTAAAATTACCCCACATTTTTCTCAGAAAATCTGAATTAATAGACAAGCTAACAATCAAAAATTGTGTCCTCCATCAGAAATTCAATCTTATCAAATTAACAACCATTACCTCTGGGAGATATTTTGCTCAGTCAGTCTCACCAGAAGCATTGGATGAAGTCACAAACTTACTTAAGAAATCAAAAAAGTAACCTTATTTATCACTGAAATAAATGCAGTAGTATACCCTGTTTATTTTTATCCATGCTGGCAGACAGCAAGTGGCATAGTGTCAAGTGACATCAATGTAGGAAAAACTCCAAGAATGCATCCTTAATGTCTACTTTAAATATGACTTCTCTCAGCTTCTTTGGCCATGACTCTGTTGTTGAATTATTCAGGTACTGCTCTTGCTGGCAATACTTTTGTCACCATATGTCAACGTTTAATATATGTCAGAAAAGTTAGAACTTATTTCCAAAGGAAGAATGTCAACTTTGCATATAGCTGGGATTCTGAGTGGTCTAGAGCATGGTGGTTGCAAATCTTTTTTAACATCCTTGGGTTTTCCACAGTAACATTAGTATTACCTGAGCATTTCTGTTTTCTTTTTAGGAAAAAGTTTGGGTGGGATTTTTTTTTCTGTGTGAAAGTAGCAGAAATCACTTTTTGTGAGAGCTCCCATAGAAGTGAACATTAGAAATAGGCCAAGTGCTACTGAGGATAAAATTTAGCTTAAACAACTGGAGCAAAACACAATTTGTATGAATCTGTAATGCAAGCAGAGTTTAAGAGGTCCTGCAAGGTGACTCCCCATACTCTAAACTTAGAAGAGCAGGTTCACTGCAAATCCTAGTACAGCACAGTATAATCACTTTAAAGCTGCCATTCATAGCAGAACAAGGGGAAATGGCTTCAAACTGAAAAAGGGTAAATTAAATTGGGTGTAAGGAAGATATTTTTTGCAGTGAAGGTGATGTGGCACTGGAACAGGTTGCCCTGAGAAGGTATGGATGCCTCATCCAATCTGGAAGTGTTCAAGGGCAGGTTGGATAGGGCTTTAGTCAACCTTGTCTAGTGGAAGATGTCCATGGCAGGGACTAGATGAGCTTTCAAAGGTCCTTCTGGATTAAACCATTCTGTGATTCTACTATTCTGTGATCTCACAGAATTTTGAAAGCGTGTTAATAATAGCTCTAGTGATCCTGGTAAATTCAGATTGTGTGAGCATATTGTGTCCTCCTAAATTCTTACAATGCATTTTTTTTTATCTTGCTCAAATAATGGATACCTAGTTTTAGAATTTTTATCTATTACTGTGTATAAAAACAGGGAAGAAAGCCAAGTATTTTGATTTTTGAAGTTTCTCTTTTAGGTTTTGTGGGGTTTTTTTTTATATTTCTCATTCTTCCCTACCAGCTCATCTTTCTCTTTTAAAGTTTATACATAACCATTTTTAAGTTAGTCTTACTAAGTTATTGAGCCTTATCTTTGTGCATGTATCTACCATGTAGGTCACAGAGGGCAAATACATAATTTCAAGCTACAGCTGGTTGCAAAATTAGCTTATAAGTACTTATATCTATGAATGTGGCCCAGGATGCTGAAACACAGATGAAAAAGCAAATCCCTACAATTCCTATAAAGATTTGTAGGGACGGTATGTTTATTACAGCACTGGGCACATGTGGGGATCGTTCCCCTTCAAAGGACATGCGTGCCCCTGAGAACTCCTGATCTCTTTTTATCTCTCACTTCACTAGTTTACATATGCATAGTGTTTCACAATAGGTTCATGCATATTCATTCTACTGATTTTGTGTTACACTTACAGCTAGTTATACTTGTAGCCAGTTTTTTATCAGAAAGTACAGAAAGAACTCCTGGGTCACTCTGCCCTGTCTGCTTCAAGGGTCAAGGAGCTTCTCTTATCTCTTCAGCTTGGAAATTCGCATTTGTTCTCCTCAGCTGTGGGGCAGTTTTACTAGTGCTGCAGAGTTACCAGACTAAACAGCATATTTTACTTATGCTAGCAAGCTCAAAGCAGCACATTTCACTTAAATCCAAATGGATTTCTACCCTATTAAATTTTCACTCTGTTTCAATGCCAGTGGAAATATTAGAGGAGTGTAATGAGACCCAGTCTCCATTCATTCTTAGACAACCTGTATTTTGTACAAAAGCATAGGAAAGACACTGATGTCCATTTTTGCTATTCATAACGGGATGGGCACAGCCTGATATTGAAAAAAATTTAACTTTATTCCCTGTGTCTGTCCTGAAAAATAATTTGGGGGGGAAATTGTAATTCTGCTCTGACATATATTGTTATTATATTTCTAAATGTGAGTCAAATCAACCAATCCCCCATCTTAGGGAAAACAGCTAGGCTTTATATCCCATTTTGTCTTTGCACAAAATTCCAGATGATATACTCATATATTCATGCCAAAGGAGAAAATATTTTTTTCCAAATAAAATGCATCTTTGATAAAAATCTATCATTTACAATGCAGAGAAGATTGAATACTTTAGCCCAAGCATCTTGATCTTTCCCAAATCCTTAACAAAAATTACAAATATATAAAGGATACGGGTTTTTTTCTTTTTTTTCCTATACACTGACAGTTTCAAAAGCATCACTCAAATTCATATGTGGCATTTTTCTAAGTGGTCACTTGTTATGCAAAGAAATATGAATTTAGATTATGAAATGCTTATTTTCTTGCACATATTTTTGGTTACATTATTTATGAAGTCTCTTCTGCCAAGACAGGAAAGAAAATAACACTTTTGGAATCAATGCAGTGTTATTTTTGTTATTCCTTAAGGTGTTTTGAATATTGTAACTATTAATGATGTGTCTTTCCAACTCCATGCAAAAGTTTTTCAAAGACCATTTTAATAATGAAATATTTCATCATGCTAAATACTTGATAGAGTGTCTGGCCCCATTGAAGTTGATGGCAAAATATCCTTTGACTTCAAGAGGCAAAAGAGTAACATGAATTTGGTGGGTTTTCAAAGATAACTTGAGTTACATCAGCAAAACTTTGCAAATCCAAGCTGTCATATTTCTCCTGTTATGATGACTGGTTCAGCTGGCAAGTCCTCTGCTTTACATGGAGCTGACCAAAAGGCCAGGTTTTGATTCCATACACCATCAGGAAAGGCTACTTTCAAATGAAAAGTTAATGAAATTTCCACCTAGATTTCAATATAAGCTGGTTTTACCCTTTTCTTAGTGCAGTAGACATAGAGGTAGAATATGGGATTTCTCGAAGCCTCAGTATAAGATACTTGTCAATTTAAGCTTTACGTTCTATATATAAATAATTCCTTAGCCTCAGGGAGCACAGAAAACTAACATCTGTTGAGTTCATAACAGCAACTGACTTCTCAGGATGCTTCTTCATTAGCATTTTTCACCCTTCTTATCAAAACAGCATGTCTTGCAGGAGTACCATTAAAGTTGCAAAAAGCAGCAATACAGAGGAATAATGAGGGTTCATACTAGCCATGAAATTATTTTTTTCCTTGGGTGTATTATTTCACATTCAATCAAAGAGCCCCTTTCTTTCAAAACTTTAATATTCATCATTTGAAAACTACAGTCTTCCTTGAGCAAATCTTTAAGTAGGAACAGGAGAGGAGGAAGTAGAGAAATCTGTACAGCGGGTAGGTGGTCTTACTGAGTTTGCAAAAGAAGAAGAGTGAATCAGGCCACTTTTACAATTATGTTCTTAATTGAAATAGTGAAGCAGTTCAGTTTGGAGCTGTTTGCTTCCTTGAAGCACGAAGACAGTGTAGTTGAAGGCTCACCCCACTGGCAGCAGCCAGTCTCAGTGGAGACCCGAGACCTTAAGTCACTGTTGACATCACTCTGACATAAATAATGCCATTCAAGGTTCTTCAATATACTAGTGCCTTAAATTCTAATTCTTAAGTGATTACAGTATTTTCTTTTGAATATTTTATTAGAGTGAAAGCTCATTTGTGGACTAATTCAGCAGCAAGCATTGAGCCAAAAGTACTAATTGTATGCTCAGCACAGTAAATATATCATTATTTGCCATTTCCTTTCAAACAAATGGCTTGATCAGTTACATCTCTAATTTAAAGAGATTAAGACACTTTAACATCTGATAGGAAACTAGAAATTGACAGCAAGATTTGTCTCTACACAAAGTTTTTCAGCATTGAAATAGGCTGAAGCCGTAACTTACCTGGCCCAGGAGGTGCATGCATACCAAAACTTACAGTATTTTGTGTGGTTGCTCTGGTACTTCAAAGATCTGTTCTCTCTGTCTTGTGCATTTTTCCACATTCAAAACAATGCTATGTCTCCTGTTATGATGACTGGTGAGGGTGAGGGTTAGATCAGCCTTTAGAAGAAAGTAAGACCTTCTAAATTCTCAAAAAAAAATATCTCACAAAATCCATACCATCTGAACTCTAAAATCACACTTCTTGTGAGTTTAATGGACAACATAATCAGGTCTCTGAGTAGGCAATTTGGCAACCTATAGTTTTTCAAGTGCCACTAAACAGGTAGCAAGATAGGGATTTCACAAAGAAATAGCAATTTTCATCTTTCCAAGTCAAATTATTTTCCTGATTACACTTTAAAATCTGTGATTCACTTGCACATAGATTTTATTATTTTTAATTCTTCAGTGAGGATAGGAAGTTGTCATACTTCATTAGGAACAGTTTTTGTAATGCAGAATCCTCTTGCAGCAGTATATCAGCATGAAATTATTTAAGGGATTGGCCAAGATACTTTTTCCCTAAAAATTTTGAGGTTTTTGGAAATTGTTGCAGCAAGGTGGGGGGAGATACTAATTTCTTAGTAGCATGTTTGCACGTCTTAGTTCAGTATTCAGGCACAGGCACATTTTGCAGTTTGGTAAAAGTAATAGTATAGGTACCTGATGTAAAATAGCATGCATAAAATCTAAGATTTATGTCTTACCTGTGTACTATGCCTTGTTTCTACATATTTCTTATTAATTACATGATGAAAATCTGTATCTGGGACCTGAACTGCTGGAAACCTTGGTTTTAAATGAATATATTTTAATATGTAGGTAAACTTACCATTTTTTCCAATTTCTGATAAATTCATATACTGGATTAATGTTACCTGTTTCCAATGATGCATGCACTCAGCTCCATGTGAAAATCAGAGCAAATATCTAGAGCTCACTTAAAGTGAGATAAATGTGAGATACAAAATTATTATGTGACAACTGCTGTTGTATTGAGATGAAAATAAGTAATGTCCATAAATTTCAGTACTTGTTTCATGATAGGACAGTTTCTTGGTATTCTATAATCCATTATATTTGTTGAGAACAGGGAATGCTGATCTGTGTTTTGTGACACAGTTTTTTTCAGTGACTACAATGAAAGAATTCTCTTTAAATAGTTGTAAATATAGTTTAGGTTTGATTAGGTTTGACAGTTACCTTAATACCACTAGATGCCAAAATAGTCTCTGAGGAGTATCATAATTAATTGTTAAAAGTGACATGAGCAAGCATATGCTAAGAACAAAAATACTGGCCAGGTGAGAACTGTCAGCAGTTAAATTATAATGTTGGGCTGCAGAGATTCAGTGCTGTTGCTACATGGAGAATTGTGTCTTTGGTTTATTGTGGCAACAGTGCAAGTGGACTGATATGCTTGAACTTTTAAGCTTGTTCAAATACACCAAATTATGTACCTTCTGGTAAAGACAACAAAGCCTTTGTAATAGAAACTGGAACAAGATTTATAAATACCTAGACTAAGACTCAGGACATTGCTTCTAATTCCTATTGTTTTCTTGAGCACACACATCCTCATCCATATGGGGATGGGGAGGAGAGAGAGAGAAAGGCTGTGTGTATTCTCTTAAGTCTCCCTTACATATGTCTCAAATCTAATTTTATGGGACAAATTTTCCTAGAAAACTTCTCAATGACTGTGAGATATAGATACAGCCTTTGGAAGCATAAAGCAGACTGTCTGTTCAGGAGTTGTCTGAAGAGGAGTTGGAAAAGATATGCTCTCAGAGAGAGCTCCTTTGCTGTGAGAGAAGAGCGTTTCTTACAAAATGTTCCTCTCTCACTTACAAGATTTTTCGGCCAGTGTCTGACTTGGGCTTTTCACAAGAGTGTTATGATGGAAACCAAAGCAATTTCCTGGCTTTTGCTCCAGGAGGTGCTAAGTAACTGGAATCCTTTGTTTGTCATTCCTTGCTTGACTAATGCTTGTTTTTCTTAGCTTTTCATTCTTGAATGCAAAAATATTTAATTTTTTAATATTTTTAATTAAGAGTTTAATTACTCTTATTCATGAAATCCCTATGTTTCAGTACCTCATTTATAGTTAGGCTGAATACAATAGATATTTCTTTCTCTCATGCTTGGAAAGGAAATCTTTAGAAAATGGACTGCATTTTGTGACTTTATTTAAAAATTAACCATGAAATGAAATGTTTTCACCTGTAATGGAGTAAAGTCTAACCTGTTCATATTAAGTTACCGTGTCTCTCACAACTTCAAATGTGCAGAGATACTTGCTTAATGTAACATTAGAGAAATGGATTAGTTTGTGCTCTTCCTTTTCATTGAAAGCTCGCTTTCATTTTCCTGTATTGTCTTTGAAGTAGTGTGAATAGCACTTTAAAAATGTGTCAAAAGTTATCCTGACTCAGGAATGGACACTAACCCAGATATGTAGTGATAATTTGTAAATTTAAACACAATAGCACTTATCCTGGCTCCTTACAACTTCTTAGCACGGATTTTCTTCATTTTGCTGTATTTCTACATCACTTACTGTTTTTCCATTGGGAAGGGCATCATCTATTATTTATCTGTAGCTTCAAGCAGCCTCTTTGCATGATTCTTTCAAATATGAAGCAGCCAGCACTATTTCAGCAGAAGAGCAAGTTTTATGGAACATAAGACTTCATTAAAAAGTTTCCAAGTTAAATTTATGTATTTTTACTGACTTATTTGTAAGGCTTGATTTTAATTTTGTTTTGCATAAGCATAGTCTCTGTGCAGTATTTTAGGAAAGTACCCTGCAAACCTTTTTGGGTTTGAATGAAATTATCTGTTCCCTTCTCTGTCATAGTGGAAAGATGTGTGTGCTGTCTTGTGACCTGAAACATAAGGAATTCCTTCTTTCTCACAGGTCATTAAAAATTGAAAACAAAGAGTAATGCTGTAGTGTATCTGTAACAGTGTGGCAGAATCTTATTTAACATTTCAGTCTGTTAGCAGTTGCTGATCATCAGAGGATAATCTAGATTGGTGCCATTGAAATGATAGGATAGGCATTTCTTGTGCTACCCAGACAGAAAGGAGGTGTGATTGGCCACCAGAAAAGCATGCAGGCAGTCACTGATGTGAAGCATTTTTAAGTCTAGTGGGAAAAAATAATTTTGGAAAAGGACAAACTGAAATGCTGAGTACCTCACTCAGCTTGACTTACCTGCATTACTCAAGTGAAAGGCCTATCCTTCATAAAACACATTACACCCATTGCAACAATATGCAAAGAAATGAAAGTGTTTCCCTGTGCTGTAACTTTACTCCACCTGTTTACATATTTTCAAGATTCTGAGCATATTCAGGTAGGAGCTGTTTGATATTTTCAATGCCAAGAGAACTGACTTTGCTTGATTTTGCTCCCTATATTTGCTATAACTCAAGACCTAAAATTATCAATATTGAGTCTCATTCCAATGGACAATATCTTGTTGTTTATGAGTCTTATTTATTACTGTAAGGTTGATAAATACAGTCTCAGAAGCATTTCCATAACTGCATAGAAGTACCGGAGATATCACTTCAGATTATGATGGGTTTAGGCTGTTTTGTAAATTATGCATTCATAGTTCTTTCTCTGTCTCAATCCTCCATTATTAAGTTTACAACAAGATATAGAGCCTACAAATGTGCATAGAGGAATAGCACAGTAAAGATTTTTTACAGTTAGAGAATGCCATTAATGTTTCAAAGTTTTTCCCCTTTCACAATAAATATGGCATCAAACTTGTGCATTTAAGATATGATTTAGAGACTTTGTCTACACTTGTTTGGAATATAGCATATCTCAGACATGGCTTGGTTGCTTATGAATAAATTCAAGTAAACTTTTTATATGTAATGGAAAATCCATCATTTCAAATGCACCATTGTGCATTTGAAATCCTTGTAGCACTTTATTGATTCATTCACTCACATGTATAATCACAGAAAGGTTTTGTCGTGTGTCTGTTAGACTTTCCCTATAGATAAGATATCCCAGTGAATTACTAACTTCTAGAACCTGTTTTCCTTCTCTCAGAACAATCTGGTGAGGCCCTCAATGCATGTAATAGATCTGATCAGAGCATACATTGTCAATGATATCTGGCAAGCCTGTACTCCCTGAGGCTACATTCTCATGTTTCCACAGTGGATCTGCTGCCAGAGTAGTAAAAGCTTTCAAACAGATGAGAATTGAGCTTTGTATGATGCATGTCCATTTATTTTAAATTAAAAGTTGCTTACTAACTGAACTGCCCTGATTTACTCCTGTTAAACAGTGGCTTACAGTCCAATTATCCTGAGTTGTGAGAAAAATTATGTTGATTTGTACGATTTCAGTGCCAAAATTCCACCATGTTCCCTGTGTATTTTCCACCTTATTTTTTTCAATTTCAAGTGATGTTTTATTGTTGTGACCAGCCTTTAGAATAGTGATTACCAATTGCCTTAGAGCTAGTTAACTAATAACTTAGCATATTTGCAACTTTTATGACATTTTCATTTTGCTAATTTGGTAAGAAACTCTGAGGATTTTTTCCTGGGAAAGATCTTTTAAGAGGATTTTTTTTAAAACTTATATATGTAATAAGTGAGCAAACAGAAGAATTTTTTATTTCCAAGAGCAGGTTGAATGGGGCTTTAAGTAGCCAGGTCCAGTGGAAGGTGTCCCTGCCCATGACAGGGGGTTCAAACCAAATTATCTTTACAATCTTTTCTAACCAAACCATTCTATCGTTCTATGATCACTAACTGAATTCTCTGTTAATGAACTGAATTCTATGATAATCCAATCCTATGTTAATCGTCTGATTCTGTGATGATCTTTCTGGATCTTTCAGACCAACTATTTTCATAATCTGTATTGACACTGCCCTTTCTGATGCTCAACCAGAATCTGCCAGACACTGATCTTCTACAAAGACTGGCTCCAGAAAAGTAAATCTTTTCAGAGACTGTTTTACTGTTATTCTATTACAGAAGAACTTCATTGTGTGAGACCAGATGTCTGCACTAGTCTTTATGCTGTTTGCTCCCTCTGTATAGGGATCTGTTTTCTGGGGGAATAATAATCTGGAAGCATCTGCCCTCCTCGCTGAGGACAGGTAAGATTCCCATGGAAGAGGTCCCCTCTCTAAGGGAAAATGATCAAGTAGGCCCCCAACATGACTAAAGTTTTCACTCCATGAAATCAAAATCATTTTATGAAAAGATTATTTTTGAATCTAAACTATAAAATTAATTGGCTGTTCACAGTCCTTATTTTATCCCCCCAGTTAAGTTGTGTACTTAGATAACTGTGTTTGAAGGACTTGGGCCAGATTGAAATCATCCTGAGATACTTCATGTGTTTCTGACTTGTCATCTAGAAATGTCCTCAATTGAGTTGAGTTCCTAAACTTCCAAGCAGTACCAGACTGAATAAATAACAAGTCTGTTTTTCTTGCTCTGTGGACTTTGCAAAGAGAGACTTAAAATATGTAAAATTGTATCATTTTAGTCATTCTCTGAGTAACTCTTGCTCTTCCTATTATTTGTAGATAGCTTATGGTATGTTTTCAGATGAATAGGATATCAACATTTGATGTGAATCTGTGAATTTAATATGACATCAGACTTAGTCTAATAGAGGACAATACTGTCTTTAAAAAAAACCCCAACATTATCTTTCCTTAAATTTAGATGATTTTGCATTGAAATATGCATTTGAACCTGTAAGAGGAATGGAGATCTAAAAATTTTCTCCTGATCCATTTAAACAAACCTGAACAAACACTATGTAGAGTCAAGCATTATTTTTCAAATTTTTTTCAATAAAATAATGAAGATGCATGAAAAGAAATATCTAAGAGATAGCTCACTCAGAGTGTCGTGAAAGAAAGCCTTATTTCTCACATTCTGGATTAGAATTTCTGCCCTAACTAAATCCCAGGCTGCATGAGAGAGAGCTCTTGGAAAAGAGCACCATTGACAGGCAGAGACGGAAGTTTTCATTCTTCCATTCACAGCTCAGATCACTTCTATACCCTTTGCAACAAAATCTTGTATGGGTTTTTCCTAGCAGCTGCCATCTGTGTTTTGGATTTTATTAAGTGAATTTGTTTCCCTGAACAAAACAAAACATCATTCAGGCTACAAAAATAAGTGGACAGGTGGTCTACATAAAAGATATTTTTCCCATTGTGTTGTATGCCATGATTTAGTCTAATTATCCCTATCATCTCACCCCTTATAGTGTGATTTTTTTTTTTTCCCCCAGAGGAAAGAAATAATGGCACTACTTTTTGGGAACAAAGAATTAACTTGGAAATCATGCAAAAAAGCAATGCTGCCCATTGGTAGCCTTGCAGAAGTGCTTTGGCAACAAAATAAAGAACATAAAAGGATATCTAAAATCTAGTAAATCTGGGGGGAAAATAAGTAAATTATTTTCAGGTTGTGTGCCTGTCCTTGAGTTTCTCTGCTAGTTCATTTTTTACGACCATTTGTGTTAGAAGTCTGAATAGAAGATAAATGCTCATTCAGTTGTGGGGAATACTTCTCTTTGTGGGGCTGTGGTACAGTGCTATACATTAGGAAACAAGAAACAAAAATTGTATTTCCAACTTCTTTGAAAGGAGGGAGATTACTCTGTTGTTATATCTTTGCTTAGCTTTTAATACTTCTTGCTTTTCACTACTTTCCTCCCCATCCCACCCCAAGACTACCACAATAATGCATTTAGTACTATCAGTGCCCGGCCAAACTAGAAATAATCAACTACAGAAGTGTAATTCTATTCAACATATCCACTACCATGCATCCCCAAAGAAAATTTTACAGCCCATTACAGCCCATTACAGCCCACTCCCTTGTATGAAATGGTGAGAATGCCAAGAGCAACCACTGAGATGAATTATTGTCAAGTGTTTAATTTGGCTTTTAAAGTAAAAGGTAAAGAAAGCTTGGGCCAAGTTCTTAGACATATGATAGGTATGCATTTAGGTAAAAATAAGGTGAGGAGTCAGGTGTTCTGTCCTCAAATACTAAATAAAATACAACACTCAGTGCATGTTCCCATATACTCACGTTCTAAAAATCTACATTTCTGAGGTATTCATGCTTATATTGGTTTTGTGACTGTTAACAAAAGAAAGAAAATTCTGTCAATTAAATGTGCACAAAAAGTCCAATCTTAGAGCACCTAGGCATTGTTAGAATGAACCAGAATAAATAAATGTGTAAATGTATTGCCTGTATCCAAGTCCTCTTGGACATTTTCACCACTAGCAATTAGAACAATCTCTCAACTCAGTGTCTCAGTGGAGTGGCTAAGAAATGAGAACGACATTTCTAACTGAGCTTGGGGTGTTATTATGTGGGAAACGCTGAGAAACCAGCTGGGATTAAAACCAGAACAATTGCAGCGGGAGTTCAATTCCCTCTTTAGTGAATTGATCAGCTTTGCAATCTACTTAGGTATGCCAGTGAAGGAAGAGAGCACTGCACAGCCCTTTTGATCACAGGACAGCATCTTTGCTTTGTTAGAAGACAGGCACTTATCAGTGCCTTTGGTAAAAACATGATCCTGTGGCAAAGAAGGGGAGGAGCAGACTGAAATCCTTCTTGTATGAGATAATTTCAGGGGGTTGGGACATATAACTAGAAAACCTACAGGTAATATATTGATACCTTAAAGATGTAGAAATAACACACTTTTGAGACGATATTAGTATAGGAGATAATATAAAGGGTGGTCTTTATTGGAGGGCTCTAAGGGGCAGATATGGAAAAATACCCACCCCTTGTGGTGGGTATTACAGTTTTATAAGTTTAGAAAATTAGCATAATTGACAAGAATCCCCAATTAAAAGCACAGGTGATAAATTAATTCCCCCCTTTAGAACCCACCTTTTCTGTAGCCCCCCTTTAGATAGGAACTAAACTGTGTTTATGAAAATGTGTCTCAAGCAGCTGCTTTCAACCTTGGCTTCCAGAAGCAACCAAGATAGGATAGGGGCCTTGGACCCCCCAGGGCTTGAAGCCTCTGAAAAATGTTTCATCTTTCTGCCTATCAGGGCAGGGAAAAGGTAGGGAAAAGTACTGGAGCTAGCTAGGGACTATATAATTATACAACAATAGTCTACAGAGCTACGACTATATATGAAGGAAATAGAAAAGCAAAAATCATTCAGGCATTATATAAACCCTCCCTCTTCAAAGGGCATTACAGAGGTGGGATAGGATAAAGTTCTGCTTTCAGCATAGCCTGAATTCCATAGTTCAGGTCCAGTTGCCAGTACAACTGAATTTGAGCTCAAATTCAATTGAATCTGCACAATGGATCAGAGAAACTGGCTGCAAATGTTGATGTGTTGGACTCTGATAAAATGGGGTGGGGGGTTCTCAATACACATAATGAAAAATGTATTAGGTCACAGCAGGGCTTTGCCTAATTATTTCATTTAGTCCTCATTTCTCAAAAAATGGCAAATATGGGAGTATCTGGATATTCATGGTGTTGAAAGCTGTTTTCTGAGAAGCATATATAGGATTAAATTAATGGACTGCATAAAGAGAGGCAAAGCTAGAGAGAAACTAGGGCCAGATCTTGCTTCTGGGCTTTCTATCAGTGATTGAGAGAATGTACTGTATTGCCTTCTAGAAAGACCTCTCGAGTACACCATAGCTGAGACCATATTGACTAAGATGAAGATCACACACAAGCACAATTTTCTGTCCCTATTTCCCCCCAGATTTAGAATTTTGATTGTAACAAGTGAGAAAAATGCGAGAGAAACAGCCCTACAGACACCAACATCAGCAAGGGAGGAGGGGAGGAGGTGCTCCAGGCACTGGAGCAGAGATTCCCCTGCAGCCAGTGGCACAGACCATGGTGAGGCAGCTGTGCCCCCGCAGCCCATGGAGATCCACAGGGATGCAAAGATCCACCTGCAGCCTGTGTAGGACCACATACTGCAAGAGACAGATATGCCCTGGGGGAAGCTGCAGCCCACAGAGACTGTTTCCTGGAGCAGTCTGTACCTGAAGGATTGTGCCCTATGGAAAAGAGACAGTTGGAGCAGTTCTTGTATGACTGCAGCCTGTGGGAAGGACCCACAAGGGAAGAGTGTGAGGAGGCAGAAGAAACCAATACAAACTGACCACAGGCCCCATTCCCCTTCCCCCCTGAGCAAGTGGGGAGCAAGTAGAAGAATTGGGACCGAAGGACTGAAGCTAAGACCACTTTTTTTTTTCTTTTTTTAAACAAGCCAAGAAAAATATTTTCACTAGTTTTGTTTATAGTGGGATTCTTTTGGCTGAAGTTTTTAAATACTTCAAAGGAAAACTCCCAGTAACAGAAAATGTCAGCTCATTTACACAGAGGTGTGTTAAGGTTATAAGAAAGGTTTATAAGGTATTTGGCAGTCTTCGTAGTAAGTAGTGCTATATGCTCATGTATAAAACATAACGTTGTGATGCATAGAGCTTTAGTACCACCACTTGGTATGATGGCAAACTTAATGAAGTCAGCTGTAGTTCATTCCAAGCAAGTTCTTGAGCTATGTAAAAGCAAGGGCAAGTTGTGCCCATGTCTAATTCCCTCAAGTTCAACAGGAGTCACAGTGGAAGCGTGGTGCAGCCAAGAGCACACTGCTGCAACCTCTTCCCACAAGCAGCCTGCAAGTAACTGAAAAATTCAGCAACCTCCTGTTATCATCTGTCACAGTTCACTTCTCCTTCCTTTCCATTTATTCCTCAGTTGCAGCTGATAACATATCAAGATTTTTTTTTTTTTTTTCTTTTCTTTCTTTTCTCAAAACACCAGCTTGGTTTTAGGCACTATAAATATGCTGATGGAAGTCTGGTGGTATTTTTTCTGTAGGGTGAAAACGCAAGTCATTGTGGGTGTTGCAGTAATTTACATGCAAACAGTTTTCCACAGCATTAAAATATGATTAATAGATTCATTTTTATCCTTATCTCTTAACATTGATACAAATATTTTAGTGATATAAATGTACTACAGTATTTTGTTGTCTCACTTGATAAGGATGTTCTTTTTTCTTTTTCTTTTACACAAAGAAGTTTTTGAATAATTTTTCCCAAAACCACTTTAAATGTCATCTCCAGAAGTTGTAAAAGGAAACTTTTCTCTTTTTTTCCTTCTCTGTTACTTGTGAGTTATAATATTATAGATTAATTCACATTGTACATGGCACATTTCACTGCACAAGCAGTCATAATCCAACAATATATAACTTCTAAGAAGTGGGATTTTCTTCCTTGCAGTGCAAGGAGGGAGTCTTAAAGCAGCCTTCCAAAATACTAGCTGCCAGTTCTTACTAGACTCCTTCTTATGGGGATGTTCCTCTGTGTCACGATCTGCACCACAGGAGGCCATACGGAGTCCCTCACGATTGCATTGCACCACTGCTGTTTGAAAGTTGCCATGTCAAGGTTAGGAGGAGAACAGATGGGCAGCACAGAGTGCAGTGAACAGTGTGTAAGAAACTGTGAATCCCATTTTTGGTCTGTGTCCTATCTTGTCAATAACTAGGAGCCCCTTTGATATATGTTAAGCCAGTGAAGGATCTGGTATTCTATCAATAATTTTGGATTCAGGACAGAAATTAGTTGAGCAGTAAGTGCTTACATAAGAAAATCTTCCATAAACATAGAATAACATACTTTATTGAATAACAAATAGCTGTAAGAGAATGCTGAGCTCACGTTTCATTTCGTTTTTATTTATGCATAGATTATCGTGGTCTTGAATGAAAGATGAAGTTGAAAGTTTTACCTTTATTCTGATCACTGACTACTATCTAGGGAAAAAGACTATTTCCATTTCAGAATGCAAAATTTTCTGAAGGATTATCTAATGCTTAGAAAAACAGTACTTCCACATCAGTTGGGTAAATTAATATTTATGAAAAGGATGAGTAAGAACACATGTGAATGTGTTTGCATTGTCATGAATATGGCAAGCAGATTTTTTCAAAATAATGTAATGCATAAACCACAATTATCTCTGCCTCATGTGAATACAGTATATGTGTACACTTTTAGATTAATAATTGTTAATTAGTTAAATCCATATCCAGGGGGTTAGAAAAAGATGATTTTCAGGCCCCTTCCAACCCAAACCATTGTATGAATTTTGTAGTTCTTAGAAATCGCAATATCTGTAATTCTTCCAGTGTCTTGCAATTTATCATGCATGGTCATAATATCTTAAACCTTCAAGTTCCCAGTGGCACCAATGACATGTTCTTTTATAGGCTTACAACTTCATCCAGTATGTTGAATGATGAGTGTAAATGAATCATAAAGAAGCTGGCAGAATAATTCATTTCATTCCACGGTCTGGTTTCAGCAGTGGAGCTGCATGGAAGTACCTTTGTTATAAATGATAAAATTATGCTTGAGAACACAATACCCAGCACAGCAAGGAGCTGTTAGGAAAATATGTGTGTACAAAGTCAGAGTTTATAAAAGTGGTTACTCAGTCTCTACCAACAGCATCTTGCTATGACCTATTTAAACATACCTATTTTTGTGCACCCAATCTGGAATGATCTTCATTCCAATATTTCCTTGTGCAAGCAGTGACTAAGTTTTATGTGTAGGAACAAACAAGAGGGATGTGCAGGATTGCCAGAACAGTTAGATTCCTATAATTAATATGTTAAATCACAAATGTGTATTTTCATATTTGTAGATTATAAAGAGCATGTTTCCAGAGAATATTTTAAAGGTATTTTACTTGGAATAAATTTTGTTATGTAAAATAACTAGTAGCTGACAACACTGAATAATAACTTTAGAGAGGAATGTGATCAGTTTTGCAGGATGCTGTACATGGCATTTTTTTGCTGAAGAGCAAGCCTACATAGTGATGTGTAGTTTCTTTTTTTAACTCTGGCGTGAGAATTTATAAGGGAAGTAAGATAATTAGAAATACTCTTTTACTGAAGTTATAATTACTTAGGTAATTGTTATTTTCAGTTTTACAATATATTCAAGTATTAAGAAAAACATACATTGGTACCTGACATGAAGTTTAACTAGCTTTAAAAAGACATTTTTCTATATTAATTGAGAAGACATCTAATTATACTATGTTGGGTTATAATGGTTTTGGCTACAGGAGAGGCCACAATAGTATTATGCCAGAAATAAACATTGCATGTGTTTTCATTTACATTACAACTAACAAGATTCCTTCCTCTGAGGCTGCTCTGGCTTATTGCTAATATTTAAAGAGTTCTTGATCAAATCATTCCTGTATGGTGCCAGTACAAAAGAAAATTCAATTAATATGCCAAAAAATGGAAGGCAAACATGAAAAGAATGTTTGAAGCCCTGTATTCAACTGTGTGTTTGGCATGAACGTCCTCTATTTCACAAATATTTAGCATTATGAATTTTTATTTGCAAATAGATTAATATGCATAGGATTATTCAAGCTAGTATAACTGATGTGTGTTTGCAGAATGATAGATGTGTATATTAACCAATATTTAACCTGCTGTTTAACTGTTGTCCAGTTTTTTATTTTGCTTCTTCTCTGAAGTGAAACAAATGTACAGGTATATTATGTTATCTCTGTAGCATATTCGTTGGAACCCTTCCTAGATCTCAGATTTGTATTTTTTTTTCAGTCATGAACAGGGATATAAATAACATGTCAGCTTCAAAAGGAAGAATATTTTATATAACCATATTTCTAGCTCATTCAGGTTGGTGAAAGTTAGCTACTTAGTCAACTGTAACACAGGCTAGTATATTCTGATTTTCTCTATTTTGTCAGTATACTGCAAATTTCAACACTAAATTTTTACTGGAATAATCTTCCATAAGGAAATGTAATAATGTTCCATGTTCCATACATGAAAATGTAGTAAATGACTTGGTTATTTGGCAACAGAGACTACAGTCCTGCCAACTGTACCAGAATCTGCTACTAAAGAGACCAAAGTTTGGTAATCCACAAAGTGGATTTTTGTGGCTTGGGTTTAATGTTTTTCTAAAGAAAATGCCTGAAATATCCAATTCTATCAGACTTGAGGTTTTCTCTTTCAAATTATAGAGAATATTTTTTCACTGAAGGTTCTGGGGGTATCTTTCTCTCTGGGTATGTCTTTCACTAAAGCCCTCTTGCCTGGAGAGGCTGTCGAGAGCATGCTTTGCACAAATTGCTGCCGTGCAGCCTGCGTGATTTGTAACAGAATGAAAATCCCTGGTAGTGTCATCTGCTGGAGGGATTTTGCAGAGCTGTCAGTCATGTTTGCTCTACAGAAGGGAAGGGTATTCTTGTTTCACACCTCAGTTCATGGTCTCAGGGGTGTAACGACAGATCACACAAAGGGTTTCTCCAGGGAGGTACTGCAGAACCTGATGAATGCAGCAGGCTTTTTCCATGGAAGTTTCCCAAGAACTAGCCCTTGTTCTTAGGTCCAGTAGGCTATGTGTAGTGGGATTTTTTTTTTTTTTTTCCCCTCTGACACAAAGCTAGACTAGATACGCATGGAGCATTTGCTTCACTAATCCAGTCTAATGGCAGGAAGCCTAAACTATCCATATGCTCGCTGTGGTCTGGCATTGCAGAGGCATGCTGACAATTTGGCAATGGTGACTGTTCCTGTGGGCGTCACTGAGACATTCCTGTTTCACTTCTTCTCTTCAGTATCATATGATGTTCTGGGAAGCTGTGTACATTCTGTTTCTTCATGCTTCAAGGAGAATGACATTACATACCCCGAAGTCCAAGAAGTTAAAAAATATGTAACACAAGCTATAACAGACCAGGAGGTGAAACTGGAAAGGTTTTCTTCAGGCAGTAGTTTAACACCACCAGCCAGTTTCTTTGCTTATGATTATCTTCTTTGTCTCCAAAGCAGCCAAGTGCTGTTAGCCACTGAGCATTTCATATTCCTCTCACTACTCTTCATGTTTCTTATCATACTTGGTTATATCTTCTCTTTCAACCGGAACATTACTCTTCAGAAATACAGTGCTGTTTACGTGTCCCTGGGAGTGTACTTCCGAGGCCAAATCATCTTAAAGCCAAGGAAGATCATCTGTGAAGTTACCTCGGAAGAAAAGGGAAGAATAATATCCCTTAAAACAAAGAACCAAAAAAAAACTAGCTTCATTTAGGAATGCACCCAGCTTGAAAAAAGTCCTATAATTAAGTGTTCAACAAAAAATATCCAGTTACTGACAATAAGAAAACAATTTACCAATTATTCTAACTTCACAAGGGGCATCCAGCTGGTCATTAGAAGAGATTTGAAACAGGAGCCTTGTGTTGAGTTCATTGTTGAATATTCCTGCAGAGTGATTGCATTCCAGGTAAATTTCATACATGACTATTTGCTTTTAGCCATACTGATGATCAATGCCATGAAAATTGCCAGTTTAGGAGAATAAATGTAACTTTATTACTCAGTGTTTTTTTAAGAAAACTTCGTTCTTTGCATTCTTGCTCTCAACCTGTTTTCTAATCACAACTAGGGCTGAGGAAAACCAACATGAACAATTGCTGGGGACTTCAGGCCGTGGGAGAGCGGCAACCACAAAGTCTGGTAACAACAGTTTTATCTGCCATGTGAGAAGGAGTAGGCAGAAGCCTGTGACTATCTTGTCTAAGATTTCCACAGTTTGCCTATTAAAAGTGAGTACAACCCCACCAAATTAACCAGAGCAGGACGCTATAGCAAACCTGTCGCTTTGCGAAGGGGCTATCAACCTCCAGAAGGAGGTCAAAGGTGGTGCTGAGGAACACAGGCATCACCCAGAGCAGAATCACTCCAGTCTGAACAGAGCAAGACAATATTACAACCTTCAGAATTTCTCCCGTTGGATGAGATTTAGAATGTGTGAAACAAGGACTGATAAACTTTGACAGCTTGAATTTCCAGATGTTAGGGATTGGTTTAGCTACTTTTAAGAATATGGGTGAACTGGAATTGAAAGTACAAAATATTTTTTTCTTTTATTACCTGCATGACTGTGGGATATTCAGGCTTGCTATAATAACATGCTCTTTTAGTAGAAGATTAGCAGATATGTTAGCAGAAGTGTTTCTACTAGTACAATTTTGGATTTAGAACATCCATTAAAAAATTTACTGTAGAATTCTAATCCAAAAAGCTTCCTACTACAACACATTCCAGTTTCTTGAGCTTCTGTCTATGAAAAAAAAAAAAAAAAACAAAAACAAACAACCCAGGAACATTAATGAAAAGGAGATAGACATAATGCTTTTTTACAATTGTCATAATTCATAGAATCATAGAATGATTTCAGTTGGGAGGGACCTTAAAAATAATTTCCAACTCTCTGCCACAGTCAGGGACACCTTCCATTAGACCAGGTTGCTCAGAGGTCCATCCAGCCTGGCCTCAAACACCTCCAAGGATGGGACATCCACAACCTCTCAGGACAACCTGTTCCAGTGCCTCCCCATCCTCACAGTAAAGAATGTCTTCCTAATACCTAATCTAAACCTACCCTCTTTGAATTTTCACCCTTGTGCTATCACTCCATGCCCTTGTAAAAAGTCACACTTCAGCTGCCTTGTCAAGCTCTTTTAGGTACTGTGATCTTCTCCAGGCTGAACAACCACAACTCTCATCATGTCTTCATAGGAGTGGTGTTTCAGCCCTCTGTCTATCTACGTTACCCACATTTGGACTCACTCCATCAGGTGTCCTATGTCCTTCTTACTTTAGGGTGCCCAGAGCTGGCAGCAGTACTGCAGGTGGGGTCTCACTAGAGCAGAGCAGAGGGGGAGAATCATCTCCTTCACCCTGCTGCCCATGCTGCTTTGGATGCAGCCCAGGATGTGGGCTGGCCTCCCGGTCTGCAAATGCACATTGCTGAGTCATGTTGAGCTTCTCATCAACCAACACTTTCCAAGTTCTCTTCAGGGCTGCTCACTATCGATTCTTCACCCAGCCTGTATTTGTTCTTGGAATTGCCCTGACACATGTGCAGGATCTTGCCCTGAGCAAGACAGGACACAGGAATTGAAAGGACACAGGAATAATAAAGTTATGAGAAGTGAACTTCTAAATGTTCAGCTATGGCGTGACTTCCTATTTTTTTATGAGACCTGTAAGAATGTAATCATCTTTACAGGTACTATGGTTGTCTCAATCAGATTTGAGTTCAAAATTTTATGAGAAAATGGCAGAAAATATAGCTGCATACTCAGTCCAAATAATCACACTGTTCAAAACTAAAGAGAAAAAATGTTCTTTTTCACACTTCCCAGTAAGGTGAGAATTAACTGAGGTCAAATCAACCTGAGTACATGGAGAAACTTTCCCAGCTCTGCTGTAGGAGGTGCTCAGACAGCTGAGAGGATTCAAACTGCAGGACCAATGGGAGCAAATTAGGTGTCAACATCTGAGCCTGAGAGCAGTTCCTGCATCAGGCAGACCTTGAGGGCTGATTGCAAGAAACCTGAGATGGGATCAATTCATTGAGTTCCTTGGCTTTCCCAGGTTCCTAAGCAGTGTACTCGGGAGGCCAGCAGATACTGAAAGAAACGGGGAGAGCTTGGAGGATGCATGATGCTCTCTGTGTCTTTTGCTCTTATTCTTTATCTTCAGATGCCACTATTTCCAACACTGTGCAGCTTAACAAGGTCCTGTCAATGGATTGTGTCCGTGGTACCTTGTGTCCCTGGAGTCAAAAAAGGTCCAAGTATAACTCATTTCTAGAGAAAATTCAGCTTCTTTTATGCTTTTTCCCACTGTCAGGAAACCGGTGGGATTTGCTTCTCTTTCCAAAACTTCCAGGGGTCATACAAATCTTATATTTCAACCCCTGCCAGTTTAAATTTGAAGCAGGGAGGCGGGGCAGGAGGTAGGTTGGTGGGTGGAAGAATGGGCATGAGTGCACAGATGGGGGATTGTATAAACCTTATTACTGAGGAAGCCTGGCAAATAATGCTTAACAGAACATTATTGTTCTTGTACACCATCTCTTCTGTAGACTTCAGAGATGCACTTTGCAACTGTCTGAGATCATACTCTGAACTGCTCTATAAAACCCATAAAAACTTCCTTTTAAAACACAGTCTTATGGAACTCAAGCAATGTTAACAGGCTTAGCAGGCCTAGCAGGTTTCTTCCTATTCACTTAGGGTAGAAGAGATCACAGACCTCTTCATGCTGTTTCCAGAGTTCTACTCTGAACTTCCTCTACATATGAACTTGACCTGCAAGTCTCTTTTCATTTAGGAAAAGAGAGGAATGACTTTTTAAAAGCTTGCAAGATTCTTCTAAACACAGCTTTATCATCAGCAAATAAAGTACTTATCCTAATAATGAAAAACATTTTAAAAATAGTAGGATCATTCCTTTTAAACTCTCAGCATATTCACTGTATTTGGTCTGGCTGAAATTAAGTTAATTTTTTAATAGCAGCTCTCGAAGCTGTGCTTTGCATTGGTAGCTAGAAAGGTGTTGATAACGCCATTATATTTTCTCTCCCCTGTCCATTTGCAAAGGGGAGAGGCTTTGGTGGTGTCTGGCATCCAGCCAGGGTCAACCCACTACAGGGGTTTTGGTGCCAAAACATGGGGTCATAAAGATTTTGAGATAAATATAGTAACTGGGAGAAGTAAAGGGCAAAACAGATCATGAACAACATCAAAGAGTGAATTGATCATGGGGAATTTTTGTCATAATTGTGGTGAATGGACAAGGGTTGAATTTTGTGTAAATTGTCCTCTTTTTTTCTGTGTTGTGATGATGTTATTTTGGGTTTTGTGTGAGGAATTTTGTTTTGTTAATTTGGTTGCATTTATTGATGCAAGGGCAGGTTGTGTTGTGAATGTAGATTTTAGTGATAATTCTGAGATATATGATTTTCAGAGGTGAGGGATAGAATGTACTGAGTTTGTATGGCCAGGTAGCAGGGGGGCTACAGGGGTGGCTTCTGTGAGAAGCTGCTGGAAGGTTCCTCCATGTCCAGCAGAGCCAATCCCTGGCATCTCCAAAGATAAATGTGCCACTGGCCAAGGCTAAGCTAATCAGAAATGGTGGTAACACCTCTGTGATATCATATTTAAAAAGAAAAAGAATTTATTGTGCAGCTGTAATTGCAACTAGAGATGATCAGGATGAGAATATGTGAAAGGAACAACACTGCAGACACCAGGGGCACTGGAGAAGGAAAGGGAAGGATGAATCAGAGCAGAGATTCCCCTGTAGCCCATGATGCAGACCATGGTAAGGCAGCTGTGCCCCCACAGCCCATGGAGGAGCACAGAGATGCTGAGATCCACCTGCAGCCCATGGAGGAGATCAATGCTAGAACAGGTGGATGCCTGAGAGGAGGCTGTGAATCCATGGGAGGCCTGTGCTGGAGCAGGGTCCTGGCCAGGGCCTGCAGAGCCATGGAAAGAGGAGCTCATGCTAAAACAAGTCTCTTGGCAGGATTTCTGACCCTGTACCCACACTGGAACAGTTTGTGCCTGAGGAATGGCACTCTGTGGAAGAGTGACCCGTGTGGCAGCAGTTTGTGAAGAACTGTTTCCCATGGGATGGACTCATGTTGGAGAGGATCATGGAGAACTTCGTCCCATGAGAGGGACTCCACGCTGGAGCAGGGGAAGGACTCTTCTCCCTAAGCATCATCAGGAACAACGTGTGAAGAACGGCACGTAACACCCATTCCCCATCTCCCTGCACCACTGAGGGAAGGAGGTAGAGCTGGGAAGGAAAGATGAGTGGAGGGAAGGTGTTTTTAAGATCTTATTTTACTTCTCATTTTCCTGCTCTGATTTTGTTAGTGATAAATTCAATTAATATCTCCAATTCTAGTCTGTTTTGCCCATGACAATATTTGATGAGTGATCTCTCTTGGTCCTTATCTCAACTCATGAACCCTTCATTCTGTTTTCTCTCCCCTGTCCAGTTCTAGAGGGGAGTGTTAGCAAGGCTTTGGTAGGTGTCTGGCATCCAGCAGAGTCAAGCCATTACATTCACTCATGTAAAGATTAACTGTGTTTGTTGGATCTAAACACGTGTCCTTATCTGGTGTCATTTCAGTGAGTTTGTAGAGTATACAAGTTTTGTTTCATCTTCTGTTTACTAATCAGTTTACTAATATCCTTCAAGCAGTTGTCATCTACAAACTAAAAGAAGCTTTTTTAAAAGTGAAAATATTTTAATTTTAAATAAAATTCATGCTCAAATAATATCAAAATGGATATTACTGAAACCGGTATTCTTTATTCATCTGCTGGAAAGTAGTACTACCAAAATCATACCTTTCTGAAACCCACCATCCATGTTATCTTACAGTACTCCTTCTTTGGATCTTCTCTACAGTGCCTTAAAATGCACACTCTGAAAGTACACTGAATATTTCAGTTGCAGTAGTACAGTTTTTCTAAGCAATGTGTCCTGTTGCTTTGCCAGCGCTCACATGCATTGCTGTTTCGGCAGTGGTCAGCCTGACTGTCAGAATGGATAACCATCAATGAGTCTGCCTTTACTGTGAACTTCCCAAGAGAGAGGGTAGACATGCAATTTTAGATCAGCTACTGTTTTATGGGGGTAGTGTAATTTTGTTTCTGCAGTAGATTTAACATTGCTAAAAAGTAGTGGCTGAAAATCTGAAAGAAAAATAAAATTAGTTTACTTGAACATTGGACATGATTCTGAGTTGCATTTGTGAAAGCACAGGTTAATGTGTCTAATCTCAGTTAAATTCTTTGTACATTGGGGAATTCACAAGAACAAATCTGCAGTTACTGATAGAGCCTAACAATGTAATTGCATATCTGAGAAGAACTGTATCTGGTATGAAGTGTATAAAGTAGCCATGGGCATGCAATAGTTCTGTCCCACAGCAGCAGGTGGGAATATGGCTCATGGTAAGGGCTTCTGAAAAGGTTTATTGAAAAATCTCCAGAGCTATTAGCTGGAATTGGATACTGGACATATTTAGCTGCACCTATGGATCAGTGGCTAATTACCAGAACAATTTTCTTGGAAATGAGGCAGATTCTGTTACTTCATAGCTTTAAAATCAGACCTGCTGTCTTTTCACAAGGTGTACTCTATGTCAGCAATAAATTGTAGCTCCACAGTAGCAGTTATGGATGGTTTTTATAAGCCTCATGAGGAAAAACATGAGGACATGAAGACATGTATGAGGACAAACAGCTTAGCCCACTGTGTCTTCTCCTGAACTTACACAATAATGTTGACATTTAACATATGATGTTTTGAGGGGAAAGATGAGATTTCAGTTGAATACTTGAAAGATGTAATAAAGTGAAAATGATTTGTGCTTATTATTCAGGTTTAAGGGAGTATGCCTTTTTAGTACACAAATTAAAGTAGATTGTAGAAAGCACTTGCCCTTCACCTTGAAATTAAATTAGATTAAATTGGGAGGAGTAAGCAACAAGGAATTAACAAAACGTTCTGCATATATTACCAGTTTGATATATATGGTAGCCTGCTTATGGTGTTACTCTTCTAAAGAAACATTTTTCTGAAGTATTTATTCTGAAATATTTATTGCATATTTGCATATTACTCTGCAGGTTTGTTTGCTTGTTTGTTTGTTTGTTTATTTTACAGAATATTAGAACTTCTTTTAATTAAAAATAACTTCAAATGCACTACTTCTGTGGGTTTTTTTAAATACTCATGACAAGATGCTTTGCAGTAGAACCTAAAGACAAAGCTTTTCACTTGAAAGTGTATGGTATTCCAGTATATGAACACTCTATCATTTGCAATTGCATGTAAATTAAATTTCAGGAGTTCCTTAAAGTGTATTTCATTTATGGTAGTTTTGTGTGATGAAGCACTGAGTTACCAATAACACTGCCTTTTAAAGTGCATTATAAATAGTTTTAAAATTCTACCTACTTAATATTATGGAGAATTCTTACTCTATACTATTTCTTTAAGCCATCAAATATTAAAAGCAGAAATTAAATTCATTTCATGATAGTCGTGTTGGTCTCAGGAACAATTCCATTGAGATCTGTGAAGTTACATCAATTGGGGCATTGCTGGAAATAGTAACGGGCAAAAAAAGGGAATTAAGCTCATACTTCCTCTTCCTCCTTTTTTTTTAGTGCTTTCTCTTCCACTCCCTCCCTCACTTCAATTTTTCTGTATCAATGAATGCTTCTTAATGCAACAAAGTTCAAGTGGAATGAAAATATTCTTGAGGATATTTTCTTTGATTTTGACTTCTTTACTCTCTATATATAAAGAGAAGTTTTAATTCCATTCTTTATTATTGTGTTTCATGTCAGCAATGTGTGAAGTTCAGACAAGGCTAGTGTAAAATAACAGCGTCTGGTGCTTTGGTATTCCCTCTGAGCCCCCAAGAGTGAAACATGCACTGTATAAATGCCTCATGTGCTGATGAAGTTAAACATCCTTCAGGAGTAAGATGTTCATTTACCATTTTGTGTATCTCAGCACAGTGATTTGTGATGAGCTTCTGTATGGCATGCACATAGTGAAGAGAAATCATCCTCAAATCTCCATTTCTTGAAAAAATGGATGTCAAGTTCATGCACAAGCATTTTAGATGGCACCTAATATAAGGGTACCACCACCATATTCCTCACAGTGTCATCCTGTGTGGTTTCATCAAGCTGGTAAAAGATCAGTCACAAACTGTGGAAGTAAACAAGTCACAGTTAAATTCTGTGGCATTGCAAAGCTGACCTTTGCAATTCAAGCTTATAAGCATGGTTTATTAATTTTTCCTGTTTGGCCATCCAATATCAGATTATTATTCATAATAACTCATTTCATCAAATAATTTTTTCAGTCATTTTTCTCTCTTCCTAATTTAAAAGCTATTCTGAAAGCCTTTTCTGAAATGTTTAAGCCATGTTCACTGTTTAGAAAATATTATTTCTCTGAATAGTTTTTAGCTTGCTTGCAGGGGTTCATTAGTTTGTATGCAGTAATTAAGTTTTGTTTCGATTTTACTTGTTTATTAATAGAATCCTTTTCTGATTCTTTATTGGATAAACATAGTTCCTACAATCAAATTCTTATCATGTGCCATTTGTATGCATAAGTAAACATATACAAAAGAAGTTCAAGATAAACTTCTCAGAAGTATTCTCTAATGTTTAAATCTGCTTGTTTCTAGGTATGTGCAGACCATTGGTTCTATTTATTGGAAAATTCACCAAAAAATAGGGAAAAAAAAGAGGCATGAGTGCAGTAGAAGCAAATTCCATGTGCATAAATAATAGCAGAAAAGTCTGAGATATTATTTTTTACTTTTTTATGTTTACAATCAGAATCATATCCAAAAATGAAATTTACTGCTACAGGGGTTTTGTAAAACTTTTAAATTATTGTTGTTGTAAATTAATAGATTAAATGTAGTGGGTGGTTTGGTGTTTTAGGTGGAACTGAATGAAGGCTCAAAGCAGAAGAGGAAAGGTTGTATCCTCTGTTCAAGGGCAGAATTGTCTCCCAGAGGGGATGCAGCCACTATCTTGTGCCGTGCGGGGGAAGAACAATTTGCACACAGACTTTCTCTTCCTTTTACTGTCACATTTTACTCTATGACATACTTGATAAGCAGCTTTTTGAAGGTACCAGTAATTTTTTTTCAGACATTCTTCGTAAATTAAGATTTATTTCCCAGTTTGCCGTAGCTCAAAATCATTTTATTGCATTCTGTGAAAAATAGTCCTCCTTAAAAATGGTTGGTAAAATCACTTGAGAAAATATTTGTGGCAAATGTTTCCCTCTGAAAAGAAGATTTTAAGGTTTCTTCTTATTTTTTTTAAGCCAGTAGAGGTGAAATGAGACAAGGATTTGAGGATTTGGTTCAGCTTTTAGTTGTTTGTGGGCTTTTTTAAACCTTAAATTCATGAAGTTCAGTACTATAGCAATGTTTTAGGAAATAAAGAATCCTGTTACTGTCTGACTTTTAATCAGGTGTTTCATATTCAGTGCCTAACTGAACTCACAATTACTGGTTTTTACTTTTCAGTTGAGCTGTGAGGAACAGGTTATAATGAAAAAGATTAAGTTTTGATCTAAGCATGACTATTTTCTACCAACCCAATGAGTTTTCTGCCCTGCTGGCTGAGCTCTTTTATCTCACACCTTCAGAGGGGGCTTTTCCTGTTTCTCCCAGGAGTCAGTTTTCTCCCATGTAGGAGTTAGCTGGTCTTGCATATGAGCAGAACGTTCTTGGCACTGTGTGCCTCTCCTCTTTTCCTACTGCCTCACTGGAGAAACCTGGCTTGGGCACACAGAGCTTGGAACGTATCCATGACCAAGCAGGGTGATCATAGTGGTGATATTTGTTTGCTACAGTTAAAGCTCCATAATACCAAAATGACTATGAAGTGACTTTTCCAGGATGTTCTTAGTCATAGTTATGATGTGGGACAGTTTCTGTGAGGCTTTGCAAGTTCTTTCTGGTGGGCTAGTGGGAGTAACCAGTGTTAACCTGATTCCCAGTTTTGGTGTATCTTCCTTTTCATTCCCTTTTGCTCTTTCCCCAGACAAAGCATTCTGGAAATGCATTGCAAATTCTGCTTAAAAAAAAATATTAAGGTCATAATGCTCATCATCCCCCAGACTGAGGAGGTTAAAATGCAACATCTAAATTTGGGTATGAGGTATATGCTTCAACACTGCCTATATGATATTTATTAAATGATTCAAGTAAATACTACATTATACAGATTCAATTAAATATTTACTTGCACATTATACAGATTTAATATCCTGTTTGTTTTCTTTCTGGGAGAAGAAAATGTCCATTGGCAGTTCTGAATTCACAACAGGCTCTCCAGCTGTACCTTGTCGAGTCAGACTCTGTCCTACACCACAGGAAAGTAATGAGTAGTCTAATTGCACTGTATATTATTACTCACTGAATCAGATCAGAATTTTTTTTTTAAGTTGACTGTGAATTTGTGTGCAAATCAGGAGTGTGGAAGAGGAGACAATCACAGTTTAGTACTTCTTTTTGTAGAGCCAAGATCTTTGTGTGCAATCCTGCGTATTGCCAGTCACACTATTGAGAGGATTGAAAAAATCGGTCTCTTTGTGTCAAAATTTTGCTGACATATTACTGTTAGAATCTCGCAGACTTTGTAGTGTATTTAGATATGACTCAGAGGTAATTATGTGTTAGGTTACCTTAGTGACTGCAGATTTCGTGACACTCCTAGTGGCGAATCAACTTGCTTTTAGCCACAGACGTGAAGAAAGTAAAGCCAAGCCCAAAACTTTTAGGCACGTACTCTTCTGGTACTGACCACCACAGTTGTTCACCAAAAACACATGGATGGAAACAGTAGTCAAATTTAAATTTGATACCTGATACCACAAATATATGCAAACTAAAAATTGTTGGATGCAGAGAGAAGAAAAACCCCACCAGTTTTTATGATGCCATTGGTGGGATGCCTCTCTTCTTTTTTTTCTGATATGCATACCATTCGCAAGGGCCTCCTCAAGATCAGCTAAAGCTTAATTATGGGGTTTTTTTCCCAGTTTCTTC
The DNA here is from genome assembly GCF_026979565.1 of Vidua chalybeata. Classification (NCBI taxonomy): domain Eukaryota; kingdom Metazoa; phylum Chordata; class Aves; order Passeriformes; family Viduidae; genus Vidua; species Vidua chalybeata. Next base: position 104,069,348 of record NC_071530.1, read on the forward strand.
CACTTATTGATCTCCCCATGCACTTGGAATTAGTTGACTGGCCAATATATTTCTCTTTATGACTCCCTGTCCACTGTTCAAGATTAAATTATATTGTAAATATCACTTCCCTGGTGTGATTGCTGACACAGAAGCAAAAATTAGATGTTCTTTTGAGAGTTTTACCCAAGGCACTGAATTGTTCATATTACATGCCAAAATGTATTAGGGAGATGATTTGAGACCTCATTTTCTTTTGAACACCTTTAATAAAATATGTGGATAGATGAATTTTATAATATATATCCTTTTATTGATGTCTAGATTTTCATTAATGTGATGCAATGTAACAAAAAGGCCCCACATAATGGCTGCAAAATATCAAGACCTTTTCAATAAAGCAGTGTTCTGCATGAGGAGCATGTGGAAGTTTCTACCATAATCGTATTTTCCATCTGTTTGTAAATTTTGAGAACTGGGGAAAGGAATTTCACTGAGAACATTCCATAGTGTGGGATTAAATAAATAAGCAAATTCTGAGAACCTTGGGAATTTAGCATGGAAATCGGAACCTATCTTTGTTTACCACAGAGCGTAAAATGAGAGCACAACTATAAACAGTACTGCTAAGAAGCATCATTGGTTCAATTTGTGCACATGATTACATGCCCTCCTCACTCAGAGCTGAACATACACGTGAACGCATTATGTGTTTGCACATTATGTCTTCCACCTCTGTCCCAGTGCTTCAATTTCTGGACCTGGCAGACACCTGAAGATTTGGAAGTGTCATCTGACTCATTGAATGGTATCTTAGAAGAACCACACTCACCAAACAATAAAAAAAAATCAACATCCCTCACTCCTTGGTCTCTGAACACACAAAGATATTAGACCCAAGGTGCTGTGGCCCTAATTATGCCTAATTGGGGTGTCTCTGTTGGTGACTTCTCTGTTGGAAAAAGAAGACTTCCCCATGGTTGAGGAGGAGGACACTATGGAGTAAAACTTGACATCCAGAAGTCTGTGGGCCCAGATGGGATGTGATGCACCCACGAGTGTTGAGGGAACTGGTGGACATCATTGTTAGACCACTCTCAATCATCTTAGAAAGGTCATGACAGTCAGGAGAGGTATCTGAGGACTAGAGGAAAGCAAATGTTATCCCTGCCTTCAAAATGGGGCAAGAAGGAGGATCCAGGCAACCACAAGTCCATCAGCCTGTGGGGTGTTGACCCTGGCAGGATGTCAGGTGCCCACCAAAGTCGTTCTATCACTCCCCTCCATGACTGGACTGGGGAGAGAAAAACAAAAGTCTCATGAGTTGAGATAAGGACAGGGAGAGATCACAAACCAATTACCACCATGCGTAACAGTGAAAATAGATTCAACTCGGGAAAGCTAATTGAATTTATTACCACTCAAAATCAGAACAGAATAATGAAAAGTAAAACACCATCCTCCCACCCCTCCCTCCTTCCTGAGCTCTACCTCTTCCCCCTCTAAGTGCCACAAGGAGACAAGGAGTGCTGCTGCTCAAGAAGAGGAGTCCTTCCTCTGCCCCAGCATATTCTGCATTCTGCAGTCTTGTTGGATGAAGCTGGAGGGGCTCAGGGGCATATCAGTAAATCTTTTCTAAGACAGAAGGTTGAACATATATCTAAGGGAAAGAATATGTTTCTCAAAGATGTGTTTTATGAGTAAATTTGGAACACATGAGTAGACAATATAGTTACATGAAATTTGTAAAAAAATAAGGTGATTTCTGCATTCAGGTTTGGTTATTTTGCATTTATTTTCATTTTAATTACATAGGATTTAAATAGGCATTTTTTCTAGCCACTAGGTTATTTCAGGAAATTGTTATGCATTAGGGACACCACATTAGGGACAAGAATGAATATATTTCTATTGTTCTTACCAAGGGCAACCTCAAGAAAACAAAAGCAAATGTAACATGAATGTTGAAAGTAGTAAGCGCTCTTCTTCATCCTTGCAATGCTGTATCTCTTTAACATGTCCTTTATTCCTATGCCATCAAGTAGTTGTGGTCTGCTGTCTACAGAATTGCTATTTGTACTGCTTATTAATGTGTTCATCAATTGCCTTGCTCTATGTCATGAATAATTAAATGTTCCCGTTCTGACCAAAATATACCAATATAATAAAAGCCTTAATTGGCTTCCTTTCAGCTACTCATGGCATGAACAGATAGCCCTGTCTCCAGCTGCTAATTGCCCTAAACATTGATGTACAAGTTCAGACAACACAATTATGGAATATGATGCATATTCTTTGAAAAATACTGATGAAATCAGAGACTGTAGGATAGAAATTTTTTCTAGACATATATTAACATATTTAAACAGGAGAGTGATTTAGATTTTGTGTTTGGAGTGATTTCGTGCAGAAGAATTGTCCACTAAATATTTAAGAAAAACAACACTTCTTTCTTCAGTGCTGAGCAGAGTATACTTATTCTTTCTTTCCTGGAAGGTGCACTATGGTACATAGTTGGTTTTTCCCTTTTGGTTTTGGCTTGATTTTTCTATCTCTCTCTGGTTTTTGCTTCTTTGTTTCTTCTTTTTTTCCACCTCTTTTAAATCTGATTTTTCATAACTCTATGATCTTTTGCTTTCACAAGCATTTTCTCTGTTATTCTCCTTATGTGTTCATTTGATTCCTTTTGGGCAGATCATCCTATCTGTCTTCTGCTTTTTTCTCCAGTACTTCCTCATAAAAGATCCATTGACAGCTCAGACTCAAAATACATGTATTTTTGCTCCTAAACATTTCCATCCTACTTGCCATCCAAGCTCATATAGCAGTGCTTAGCCAATCTTCCTCCACAATTTTTTTGAAAGCCTGTCGTTTTCTCTCTATACAGACAAATGTCACTTTTCATAAGCTTTTTCACTTTTTTACCAGTTTTTGCACATCCTCCTTAGCATCCATATTGCCAGTCCATCCAAAACACAGCTGGTAACATGGCTGTTCTCATTGGTCAAACCATAGCTCCATCTTTTAAGCTTGTTTTTAGTTTCACGGTTTTCCACAATATTCTGTCCAGTCTATAAACCAGATCAAGTGTTTCCTGATCCCAGCTATTTTCTGTATCCAAATATTAAGGCTACATTTTCTCGATAATTCCATTATATCCCCTGTGCCTGTCATGACTTCATTATGCTGTGAAATATTGGTCCTTTTGGTTCTTTGCCTCCATATACTCTTTTTGCTACAGTATATGAAAATTTCATCGCCATTCAGATAGGGAAAAAATGAAAATAAATCAGTATTTTAGGGCATGTCCCACTTAGTTGTACTTTTTCACATCTTTCTCCTATCTTTGAGGCAAGGTTTAATTTTTTTTTATCTTATATAGCACACTAGTCTATTTTTAGCCTTAAGAGAATTTATCCATCATCCTAAGGACTGTTGCGTGATTGCAAATGGATTTATGGATTTAAGTAAAAAAAAAAAAACTGGGTGAAGTTTTCTTTTCATAAACCTTGATGTGTAAAAGATATTCATAGATAGCAAAGATTGGACTATTTTTTATTTGGTCTCTGTATCCTTTAGAAGTACTCTGCTTGATGGGATATCTTTGTTAAGTCACATTTTCTATTACCTAACTAATTAATCTACTACTACATCCCTTTGGATGTTTCTCAATTAGACAGACTAATAGATCATATTTTAAAACTATGGTGGGGATGTCAAATTCTCTTTAGAAGTGCTAAGGATTGTCACTACAGTATAATTGACAAGTGTAGCTCCCTGAATATATTATTTTCATGGTTTTAAAGGTGCCTTTAGCCATTTTCCTCTTTAGGTAAATCAGTCAGCCTATCCATTTATAATATTTCAAGAGCCTTTTGTGGTATTTTGAAAACTTTTTTTTTAATTCAAGGTCTCCTGAGAAGGAACATTTTCTGCATTGCAGGGATCCAGTGAGGGGGAATAAAATGCAGGACATCCAGATTAGCTTTGAAGCATACTGAAAAAAACTCCTGTTTGGCTTGCTGTAGATTCAGAAGAAAATATAAAATAAGTTCTGATGAAGTGAGGAGCATGCTTTTCCAGACTGGCATGAACTTAATGCTATTTTAGAAAACTTAATTATTACCAATTTGCCAGTGGGTACAATGTCTACAACCTGTTAAAACATGAACTTTAGCTGAGAGAGTGCTGGAGGAACATAGTGGAAACCTGTTTGCTGTGCATGTTTATCCTTACTCCAAGAAAGATCTCAAGAGCTACATTTCCAAAAGTATTAATGTGATTAGCCGTGCCAGAAAGGAGTGAAGTAGCTGAGTGATTCCCATTTCAGTGCAGTATAAGAAAGGATCCTCTAAGGAGTCCTCTGCCCTTCAGCTTCTCAGATGGCACCATGAGACTTCTTTCCCACACCTGAAACCTCATAATACACACATTAGCAGCTCATAGGTTGCATCCAAAGTTTTGCTAGAGTTGAGGGCTGAAATGAGTGCATCTGGCCTCAGGGTGGTTATTATATCACTTGGGATGAAGATTTCCAATTTCAATTTGTTGTAATCCATATTCTACAGCATTGCAAGTTACTTCAGGGACAAATAACTGCAATCACAAATTAACTGTTATTGTTATTAACTGTTATTGTTCTGTGCAAGGTTTGGCTATCCCAGTTCTTTTAATGGTGGGAGTATGTAGGGATATATGAACTCTGCTTAGAATAATGAAAAATTATTGAGAAATAAACCAAGCTGTGCATTAGCAGAATAAGATGGGGTTTTTTTAGTGAGTAGGAGCCAGAAAATAGTAAATACAAACCCCACAGATATATAGGATGTTAAATAGTTGGTTTGGCTTCATTTTGACAGTGTAATTTATTGTTATTTTACTCTTAATTTGAAAAGAACTTAACAGAAATAATGTTTTGCTGTTGCCTTGAGATGATAACAGTCCAGGCATACGATATAGAGATTGAATAAAAATATTCACTGAAGTTAGAGAAAGGTTTCCCATTAATTGCACCATGCTTTGTGTTTGGCCCAAAGAAGCACAGAAAGTGCTCCATTAAAGAAAGTATCTTTTCCAATCTGTCCATTTGGCCTTGAAAACATGCAGATGGGCAGTTAAGGCAGCCTGGGATGTCCCTGTCCAAGAATGTTTTCAGAACTGAGTTTTTTGAGTAGAGGTGGCAACATTTATCTTGCTTTTCATATTGGAAACATTGTCTTGCATCTGTTTGCAGCTAATGGCACAAGATAATTTTTCTTGTGTACTGCTTAGGTATCTTTATCACCATGTTGGATGTGGGAAAGATTAAAGGATAAAAAGAGTCTGAGAATGTTTATTTCAGTTACTTTTGCAATAAGAAACAAAGCATGTTAATTGTGCACATGCTGTTTATTCTCTCAGCTTGAATATCTTACACCTTCTGTTGTATTTCTCCCTTTTAGGCCTTTCTCTGAGTTCTGCCTGTCGCACAGCCATACGTATTAGATGACTTTGGGACTCGTTTTCCATCAGCGATGAAGGGATTATCTGGCAGCCGCAGTCACCATCACGGGGTTGCCTGTGACCCTGCGTGTGACAGCCTGCCACACCACCAGGACAGGAAGCCATATTTGTTAAACCCAGTGGACCCCCACCCCGCAGACCACCCTTACTACACTCAAAGGAACTCTTTCCAGGCCGAGTGCATGGTGCCCTACAATGATCAGATTGCCAGCAGCACGTTTCCCCGGAGGCATTACAGCTCCCACCACGAACTCAAGGATGAGTGTGCTCTGGTTCCCCACGGAACTGCCAACAAGACGAACCGCATTCCTGCCAACCTTTTGGACCAGTTTGAGCGGCAGCTGCCCCTGAATCGGGATGGCTACCACACTCTGCAGTACAAACGAACTGCCATGGAGCACCGCAGTGACAGCCCGGGCAGGATCCGGCATCTGGTTCATTCTGTCCAAAAGCTCTTCACCAAGTCCCACTCGCTGGAAGGACCATCCAAGGGGAGCGTCAATGGGGGGAAAGCAAGCCCGGAGGAGTCACAGACGATGAGGTATGGGAAGCGCAGCAAGAGTAAGGAAAGGCGATCAGAAGGTAAGCCCAGATCCAATGCATCAGGATGGTGGAGTTCAGATGACAACTTGGACAATGATGTTTGCATTTATCATGGTCCCAGTGGGGTCATGACCATGGGAAGATGCCCTGATCGCTCTTCTTCCCAATACTTTATGGAAGCCTATAACACTATTAGCGAGCATACTGTGAAGTCCTCCAGAAGCAATAATGATGTCAAATGCTCTACCTGTGCAAACCTGCCTGTGAATTTGGACTCCCAGTTAATGAAGAAAAGCTCTTGGTCCTCTACATTAACCGTGAGCAGAGCCCGTGAAGTTTACCAGAAAGCATCAGTTAACATGGACCAGACAGTGGTGAAGGCAGAGACGTGTCAGCAGGAACGGTCATGTCAGTACCTCCAGGTACAGTGTGGAGAGCTGGTTGCTGTTAACTGTGCTCTGCCTTGTCTCAGGTGTTTGTGGGGGATGGAGGTTTGCTCTGATGTCTCAACTTTCCCCAGAGGCCACTGATCACCAAACAAGGGGTTCTACTACTAAAATTAAAAATATATCAGCTTTTTTTTTTTTTTTGGTCCAGAATTCAGTATTTCAAAGTAACAGTTCATGTTAGAACAGGATTTTTTTTTTTTTTTCATGTGGGAAAAATAAGACCTTTCTGTGTACCTTTTGAATTTATAAGGCTGTCACAGTAGGGGTACAGGGAATTTGATGTTTTAGTGCTTTCATTTAGCATTGTAATGTCAATTAACTGAATGTTACCAGGATACAAATTCTTTGATTTCTGTAATTTCAATTTTGCTTTCATTTAGTGCTCATTTTTTAAGAAAGCTTTTGAGACCCTTTTGAGAAACTATGGGGTACCTTAATACTTTCTCCAGCAGGAAAACAACCTACTTTTCTTTTTGCTATAGAATATAAATTCTCTTAAAACAGTTATTGTAATGTGTCCAGATTTGTTTATCAGGCTATTCCTCTTTTTTGTGGCTCTGAGTCAAAAATAAAAAATCAAAAGGTTGAAATTATTGCTTGTTCTGATTATACATTTTAGGAGTACATCACCTACTCCCTCACAAGCTGTTTGCAGTTAATACAGCGTCACTATTTTTCACCAGTATTGTATCTTTAAATGTCAAGAATCAGATGTCTCCTCTTGGAGCTATCATACTGCCGGTGAATGTTTGTGGCAGGAACATGGATCAGAAAATATTAAAACTGTTTCATTCTTAGGAGAGCTGTGGATAGCTTTTATGCACTTTAAAAGAAGCACTTATGGCACATCTAAGTGTGTGTGTAAGATGGAACAACGTTGCACAGAGAAGAGAGAAGACCATGAGGAAAAAAGAGGTTTGCTAAGATAATTCGGTTTCATTTTAATGTAGTGGGACTCTTTCCTATTTGTATAGAACTGTAGCAATTTCTCTTATATGGGTGCTTTAATGAGACAGTCAGCTTCCACATTCTGTTGTTTAAGTCAGTATGCAGAGAAAGCGTAGGACTGAGGCATCAGCATTTAAAAATTGATCTTAAAAGGCTTTATGGAGTGTCATGCAAAATAATTTTGATTGCCAGTCTCTGGGATGCTAAGTCTTAAATGTAAAGGAATGGATAAGTATATTTTCTATCAATTCTTTCAGAGAGTGGGGTGGGGAAGAGGGGGCAATACAAATGTTTAGTGTGTTTACAGCTCTGTGTATGGGCTGGGGAGGGGGGTTTCAAAATAGCCTCAGGTTGCAACCTTTTGAGGTTTTGTGGTTTTTTTATTATGTATCTTTCATGTGAATTTTGTGAGTAAGAAGAAATCGTAACTTTAGGCTTGATTGTTGTGGTCACTTTGAACCCTGAGATTTTTTGTTGTTGTTGTTGTTGTTGGTATTTTTGTTTAGTCCTTCAGCCTTCTCTTGGGTTTAGATAAAATAGCTGACAATTCAGTATGTGACCAGATGGCTAGAAAAGAGTGAAAAACTGTGCCAGCATCAGCTTTAAACGAACACCTCCATAGGGACCTTTAGATAATGTTTAACTGACAGGAATAGACTCCTCAAGTGGAATTAAAGGACATTATCTGTGTCTGTATGAAAATATGTCCAACAATTGTCAAGGGCAAGAATAACTAAATTCTCACTTAGAATAACTACATTCTCACTGTGTTTCCCATTCTCACTGGTAGTTCTATTTCAGTTTTCACTTAATTTTGTTTTATTCTTTCTAATTGCATGCTGTTGTAAAATCCAGGGAAATATAATTGGTTTGAAACTGTATTTTGGATTTTTTTTTTTTAAAGGAGAATCTTAACCAGGCATCAGTTAACATTGGAAGTAATATTCAAACAAAGTACAGTAGATTTGAGGAAGCAGGTCAGGATTATTCTTCTCTCTTGGCAGCTTGAAGGGATGACAAATGCATGTAGGTATTTAAAAAGTCTGTCTATTTTGAATGCATCCTATTGCTTTTCTCTTCACTATATCTTTTTATTACACTGCAAGCCCTTTGGGTCTTGGACTTTGTTCCCTTTTGTGTTTCCACAATGTGCAGCACAATGGGACACAGAACCCAACTGAGGCCTTTTCTCTGTCCTGCAGTATAAATATATATTAACAGCAGCAGAGTTCTACTCTTGAGTTGTAGAGTTACTCTGTGCATCTGCTATTTCCCAGGTGCACTTTTCATTATTGTACCAAAAGGCTGTCCTGTGTTAATCCTGTGTCCTGTGTTAGAATAATTGGAAAGGCACAAAATGAGATGAAAGCTGCAAATTCACAACAACACTGGACAACTCTGATAATTTAATTTCATTGTTATGATGGCTTCTTTGTTGCTTTCTATAACTCACTAAATGTTAAATAGATGTTTTTATCAACTTGTTTGTTATTTAAGTTGTTGACTATGGTCCATGACATAAACTCTGATCATTCAAAGAGCAGCTACTTGTTCATGCAATCTCTTCTTGTCACAACATCTGAATTCAATGAAGGAGTGACTTTTTTCCAACTCAGGGTACTCAGGATAATTTTGTTTATCCTGATAGATCTGAGTATATCAGAGATCACAGGTGACACTGACTTCACATTTGTTTGTAAGGGCTTTTATCACAAAAGTATCCGCATGAATTCTCAGTAAAGACATAGAAATAACAAACAATTATTTCACTTGCTGTGATATTTTCAACTTAACTGTTCTGTGGAAGGTGTTGGCAGTAATTAGTATTACAGATGGGCTTATTTCTCATAATTTGGAATGTGGATCAAGTGCAGAGTCCTCTGCATTGTACTGTCTTTTTTTACCCCACCAGGCTCCACTTCCACCACTGCTGCTGAGGCACAGTGTGCATCCTTGGAGTTCTAGGGGAGGCTTGGGTCTGCGCTGTGCATCTTCAGAAACACATATTGTCCTAGAATAGTCTAAAGACTGTCAAGCAAATTTTTTCCTCTTACCCACATTTTGGGAATGGAATTGCATTTTTATCTTTTATTTCTCTTTTCAAGAATGAGCAGCTGGATAGTAGAAAGATAAGGTTCTTTTTATGAGCTGATTTTTATTTCAGGAAAGTGCTATTTGATCCAGCTTTACAGTTGGACTACAGAGAAGGATGGTGAGAAGGAATTGTTCATGTTTTATCAAAATGCTTCTTCAAGATGGTTTTCCTCCCTTGAAAGAAAAATTTTTAAAGCAGTAGACAGCCTCTACTTCTCTGCTAGCTTCTGCTCTAGAAAAAAAATAAATTAACCAAAGACAACATGTAAGCAGCAGTCCTTTGCTGCAAAAAATAGGGTCTAAATACACGGGGAGATATTTTTGACACACTTGTTTTCTATGAATTCATTATCTTTTGGAGCTAATAGTGTATCAAATACACTGAATAGTTTGTCTCTGATTATAGTTTTGCCATTTAATGTTCCCTGTAATTACCATTCCTGTTGTCCTTGGTCCATTTGTTAAGAGACTGAGAAAATTACAAAGAATGATGCTTTTCAGATTAATTTTCTTTTCTTACATGGGTCAGTCATAAGTTTTCTTTTCATTGCAACTGATGAGACTCATATTAGTTGTGTCAGACACTTGAGGCTAAGGATGGAAATTTCAGTTCTGGAAACTAAAGCACAGAAGGCAGGGGCAACAGTGCATTCAAGCTCCATATTTGCTTTGCTTGTCCTTTGGTGGGATACTGTAAGAAATACTATTAAAAATATAAACCAAGTTTCTGGGTGTAATAAGAATTCTCCGGTGACAAAGGGTTCTGGTTAGAGCTGCACTCAGTTTCCTCTGTGAAGGTTACCTGTAATGTGCATTGATATACAATGTGTAGTGCTGAGAAACTCATTATCCAAATGACTTGTTTTCCAGTCTCAGGACAAGGCACAGTTTCTTAGGAAAGACAGCTGAATTCCAGTCCCAGCCAGCCTCTTTTTGTTGCCTGTGTCTATGGATGACCAAACAGACCTAAGGGTCAGGGTGCTAATAAAGACCAATAAGTGTAATGTGATTTGTTAACATGGTACCTTACATTTCAAAGAGTTTATCTTTATGACACAGCAATTTATGTTAGATCTGTTATACTAAGTTTATCTATGCAAGTTTTTCTGCATTTTCAGTTTGTGTTTTCCTCATATATGGTGTTTGCATTTCAGATGCAGCTACCATATTCAAATTAATCTTCCAGAATATCCTTACATATATATATATGTATATGTATATGAAAGTTGTATTAACATCCATTAATATAGATCTTCTATTTTTCATGTATCTGATGACTTTTTTTGCTCATATTCCATTATAAATTGAAAATTAATGAAGCACATGTTATTTCTCTTTCAATTTTCCAGTCAGAACTACAAAGGATATGAGGTATAAATTTCAAGGTTTTTTTTATGAGCTTATGAGCTAATTCTTAGTAAAGCTAGTGAAAAAATTTAGACAAATGTGTAATAAAGTGTCAAATGTTTTAATGTATTCTAAGTCAACTTCCAGGTAACGCAATAATCATGAAAACATTTGGAAATGCTTAAATGCTCTTGAATTTTAAAATGAGCTAGTATGTAAGCATAATAACACTGAAAAACATACTTTCAGAAAGCTAATTTATTTTGGTTTTAAAATTGTGAGGTGGGTAATATGAATAATGGCTATAGCTAGGGAATTTGTGGAAAATATAGATTAGGCACGAAACAGCTTATTTACAAAATATATATTACTAAGAGATAATTCCATTAAACTGGCATCTTGGTTATTTAGCCTATCTTCAAAGCCACCCAAGATGTGGTTGCTATACTGAGAGAAATATGTTGGAGAGTGCTTCAATCTACTCATTCCTCATCTTTGCAGTCCTTTAATTTAGATAAAAAACAAAACAAACAAAAAACCGCCAAAATTGTCAGCTGTGTTGGTGATCATGATCTTACCACTCATTTCACCTTAACAACTGCTGTGTTCTTATTTGCTTAACTGAATGCTGTGCTGACCTTTGGTGTCTTGAGTAATGGGGGCCTCCTAAGTACAAAGAGAGCACTTCAACAGCAGTTTCAGCTGCAACTTTATCTGCCAATGTTCTGTAATTTTATGTCCTTTAGTTTTATTGCCATCCTGTAACTTCCAAGTATTGAATACACTGGCACTGACCTTATTTTTTCCAGATTAACTTGAATTACTGTCAGTTCATTCTGTTAGCATCCTTACTTTCTTATAGTGCACCCATTAATGAACACAATTCTGGCAACTGGAACCTGTTGCTGGCATACCTTTTATAGGATTTAGCAACCTACTTGGGTGACTCTACATAACATATACTGTTAGGTCAGAAATGTTTACTAAAATTATGGCTGCACATAGCAGCTGGCATTTGGTATCTATTTCAGTTCCTTCATGGATAAGGTTTGTTTCAGTCATGAATCTGATTCATTTTTGTAGCCTTAAATATTTGGAGTATTCCAATCTTATTCTTTTCAGTAATGTCACTGGAAAAAAAAAAAAAACAAGAGTAAAATAAAAAATCTTCAAGACAAGTCAAGTCCAGCAAAGAGGATCATTTTAATCTGCCTCTGAGCTGGAAACCTTAACTTTTATTGTGGAAAACCATGATGGGTGGGGAAGAAAACACTGGGCAATGATACATTTTCCTCGGTCAGTGTAAAGTAATAAGGAGTATTTCCCTTCATCCCATTATTGGGTTGGGGTTTTGTGCTTGTTTCAGTAATGGAATTCACAGTACAGGTTTTGAGTGAGGAAATAGTACAGTGCCAGAAGAGTGGTTTGAGTTGGGTTATCTGGCCACTGGTTTGTTCTGCTTTACAAATGCTCTTGTGCTGTTCTTGCACAGGTGAACTTCTGTCACTAGTGAATTAAGCAATAAGAACATCAATCTGTTGTATATTGTTTGTCCTTTCATCCTCTTACCCTGAAATTGTGCAATGAACTGTCTTCTTTGGGCTTCTGATAGATATGTATTTCTCTCACCAAAAACTAAGCAATGTGTAGTCGCTTAGTTGGATAAGGCATTGTGACAGTTCTGAAGGGCCAGGGCTCCCAAATACAGTCTCTGAATTGTGTCCAGGAGTCTTTTATGCAAATAAGTTTTTGTCTAATTTTGCTTTGCTGACATAACCCCAGCCTGCTAACCAGTTTGTTAGGAAATCTTTGAGGTTTTCTGGTCTGTAGCAATTCAGTTTCCAGCAGATGAGAGTCAGGACTATGACCTTGATTTCATATCCTATGGGACTCTACTGTAGAACACAGGTGACCATTTGGTAACCATTTGGAGTTGCTGAGAAGACACACCACGATGTTCTGAAACTAGGACAGTTTCCTTACAGCCAAATGAAAGCTTATTTCACAGGTGTATAGCTTTGCTGTAATCTAAAAGAAATCATTGTAAAAGTGTCAGTGAAGTCTGTCCCCTGGCCACTAAAATGTGACAGAAGCCAAGAGCCAGCAGGAGATGGCAGTTTAAGGGCATCACTTAGAGCTGCTGCCTGTGAGAGCACATTAGCAAAGCACCAGAGATTACTGAGTTACAGTCAGCCAAAAGAAACAGCATAAGGGCTGCTTCTCAAAATGCTCTCCCCACCACATCTGTTTTCTTCCAAGGATACAGATTCAGCTACATGTTCTCCACCCACTAGCCAGTTTCCTGCTGTCTGCTTGATAGCAGACTTGTGCCTGTGTGCAGAGAAAGAAAGGTAAAATGGCATCTCATCTAACAGTATTGCTTTGGATGCCAACCAGTCACTGTATGCTGTTGCTGTTGAAGTGACTCACCACAAAAGAAGATATATAGAAGAAATGAGAAAGAAGAAATTTCTCTACTGCTGGTCATTGAAAGTGTCCTTTCAAGGATTGGTATTTGTGTTAGCAGTCATCCTGTCATCCTTAATTGGCCAAGAAACCATGTCATTATAACCAATGGCACTGAATGCTTCAAGGATACTGCGAAAGATGAGAACGAATGTCTGCCCTCTGCCACTGGAGAATATCATCCATGAGTATCACTGAAGCAGTTCTAGTTTGAGGTCCTGGCCAAGAGCCCTGCTCTGTGACCTTCAGTCATGTTCACCTCAGCTAATGGATGTGGTAGTTGCTGTTTGGCTTCCTTTCTGCAGAAGGTGTTTATGGGTGGCAAACTTGCCAGGCAGTGGATGGAATCATTGTATCAGTGTGCCCCTTTTCGTGGTTGGTTGGACTTTTACACATAAAGCAGAAGGAGAAAAATTTATCTGGAACCAAGACGTGGTCGTTTCATTTAGAAGACACACATTCCTCTTCATAAAATAGGATGTGAATCAGATTGACGAGCCCATGGTCAAGATACCTTTTGGTGAATGAACTTCGTAAACTGGAGTGGTGCTTGAAGAATGTTGTCTATTGACTGGCTCTCTCAGGATTCATACTGGTTTAGAAGACTTTCCAAATTACTGTTATGTGAATGAAGATTTCAGTTCTTCACCTTGTTTGTTCAGGTTTGATGCAAGGGGTGGGCACAGGATAGAGGAAGTAATGCTCTATCTTGGACAGGTCTTTGTTCTGGTGTTAATTCCTCTCTTGTAAAAAAATATGGAGATGTCAGCTAAATTAAATTAATTTATAATAGAACATGATTGCTCAAATAGTATAAGCTAAAGTAAACGTTGCTGCAGATACTGAGCATATTAAATTTATCCTAAATAAAGGCAACCCTCCTAACTGCCTTTTTGAAAACACTTAAGGCTTATTAAACATATATTTTTCTTTCTGCTTTCTAAGGCTTCCTTTTTTTTGTATACTTCAATGATTCTTAACATATGCACACTGATAGAAAGAAATGCTACTCATCCTTATTGGTCTGATTAATTCAATATTCATGACTGCTGGGAATAGCCTCAGTAAGTGGAAGATGGCAATTGAAACTTCCTTTACAGCATGCAGAAGAGGCATAATAATGGCTAAGAAGACCAAATTGTATGGGTTTGAAAAATCTGCAGTGAGCAGTCATTAGGCATTGTTCTTCAGTTGTGTGATTTCATTTCATTAAGTATTTGCATACTAATAGAAAGCTAAAGTTACAAGTCTACTGCTGTGAGTGATAGTTAGCCACTCCTTCCAGTCCTTTTGTTTACTTCTATAGTCATCCACATTGCTTTGGCAAAGCACAGGGAGAAGCTTTAATGATTTTAGCTGCAATAAACCAAAGCAAACTAGAGATCAATAATGAACTTAATTTGCTATAGAGACAGTCTGTTTGCTATTTCATCCAGCAAGGTAAGTTAATAACTATTTGGGGGGGAACATTTTTTTTTAAATTTAAAAAATAAAGGAAATTAGATATTCTAATTTAATTGTTTAGAAATTGAATTTTAAAAAAATGTTTTCTTTACCCTTGTCATTACAATCTGGGCTTATTTCACATACTACTACATGTGAGCTTATGAAGGCAATGTTTGAAAACTGTGGGGTCAGTATACCTGTTTGCTTTCTTTCTTTATTAGGGGTCCTAGGCTATCTATTAAAAAATCCAGTTCCTTTATATCAAAAAATGCATTAAAGGAGGTGACAAGTCAGTACAACCTGGCTAATGACAAAGTGGGAACACTTGCACAGCAGCATAAATTTAGTTAAAGACTGGGACAGGTAATCTATACACTAAATTATGCTAAATCCAGGTAAGATGTTGGCTAGTAGCAGTACTTCATCTTTGTAGTTTGCTCTGTTTACAAAAGAATGTTATATCAGCCATTTAATCAAAAGAATGAAATTGTTGTCAGGCTTAGTGTTCATACATGTAGCAATTTATTGCCAGGGGTTTGCCAAAGTTTTAAGTTTCAGTAAGCTGGATGGCTCAGAGGCCTTTGCTGAATATTTTCTATCTCTATTCAAGTAGTAATGTTGTTCTTTTTCACTATGCCTTTTGTATAAGTGAACTACACTCTTGATTTCTAGGCTTGTAAAGATTTGTACGTGAGCTTAAAGATAATTTAGAGAATTAAGTGTTTCCAGGATCATTATTACTTTGATAGTGTGAATAATAATCATTCTATTTTAATAAAAACAATGTTCATTGTTAGATCTGAATTTAGCTCTTCCCCCTTTTTCATGAGAGTTAAAACAATCAAGCAAGTTATGTTATCTCTTGATATTCTGATACTGGAAAAATGGTATTGCCAAGGTAATTGGATAATATGATTTTCTTAAAAGCATGAAACATCTTTATCTCAAATATGTCAATCTTAATCCCATTAATCCTTGAAGGCAGAAGATACAGTGCATTTGCACTTGTGTGACCTTGCAAGGCATAATATTGGCCATTCAAATAAAGTAAGAGCCTGTGGGAACATTTGTGCAGACCCCTTGACTTGAAAAAAAATAAGAGAGCTGGAGGTTCACAGAGACATTTCTCTCAGCATTTTTTTCCAGACCAACAAAAGAAATCAAACTACAGGATGTGTAGTACCATATGTGTAGAAACAGAATGTATGAAATAATCTGATTGATTTTATTTTTGCAGTTTGCGTTTTGGAGAGGGCTTTATGTTTTACTTTTTTCTCATAATATGCAACACTTTGTTGCGACAGTGAACTGCACTGTCTGCATGAGCTGTTAACAGCCACGTCTGTTGCAGCCAATACTTTTTAGGGACCAAAAAAGCACTCTGAAAATCAGGTCACTTTTAGTAGGTATTGCTTGAGGTCTTTGACTATAGGCGCAGCAGTATTAAAATGTTGACATTATTTTATCTGCCTGAAATGAAAGGAAATGCTGAGCTTTAAGGGTTGTTTGTCCTACTCAAGAAAGACACAGACAGACAGTCTTTCATTAAAAGTATTACAATTGTTAATAACCGAGAAAAAACTTCTAAAATGTTTCTCTACCCTGCAAATGCTCTTTATCAGTTATATGATGCCTACACTAAATTCCAAAATCAGGGTTTCTTGCTCTTATGAATGTGATATAAAAAGTAAGAAAAAATAAGATAAAGGGGAGCAGAACCCAAATTTTCATCTACAAAATCAATTATATACTGAAATTTTACTGTAACCAACCAAAAATTAAAGAGTAAAACAATATTTAGAAAAAAAAAACAGACTTAAATACCTGCCAAAAAAAAAAAAAAAAAAAAAAAAAAAAAAAAGGTCAAACTTTAAGTAAAATAGCTTTTTAATCAAATTTCCATTACATTCTTGTATTGCAGCTTTGTCTAGGCAGGCAAGATAGTTTGTAGAAACACTCTGGATTCCTCAGTGAATTCTGTGAAATTAGAAGCATATCTAGATAGGTATTTAATCTGTTCTCTGAATCTGGATGTCTTTTTAACCACAGCCATCCTTTTCTCTTTGGCACATACAGGGTTTACCCTTAAACCCATAATACAGAAATGGAAATTGGTGTTATTTCCTTTGGTTTTGCACATGCAGGTGACTTCCAATACCCAAACCAGCCAGTGGGTTTGTGTCACTCACTGAGGCTGCTTTGTCCTGTTCCCTGTGTGAACAGCTTAGCTTTCTTTCTCTGCAGCTAGTTTTTTAAAAAGTGGAAAAGCTACTAAAAACATAGCTGTTGTTTTTCAGTGATTGCTCCCCTCACTGATAGGAGCAGAGCTCAAACTGGGAACTTCCAATCACGTCATATAAATTGAGGGACTAGAGTAATCCACACAAACCTCATCATGGTACACAGTTTTTGCATGTGTAAATAGAAGGTTTTGGGGTAAATCCATTGCAACCACCATTCAAAACCTGGCCTATTGCATCTAAATAATTTTGAGAAGCTTTAGGATAAAAGTATTGTACTTATATGAGCCATTATTGATAACAGAACTCAATAATTCCAAAGTAAGGGTTTCCACAGTAACTATATCTCCTCACTTGTATTGCACCTATAAACTATGGCATTAAATTGAACAGTGTATCTACCAATTAATAAAACGACAAGTGTTCAGCTTGCCTGAATTATGGGTGCTGTATGAACATTGTAACTTTATCTTCTCTTTTTCTCCATTAAAGGCACCAACATTAACAATATACTAACATAGTTTATTTAGTGCATTAAAGAATAATTCACAGATTTATCTTAATGAGGAACAGCAAAGATCTTCAATTAAAGCATAATGAATAAAATATTAAACAGATCAAAGTGCATATCCTCTGAGAATTCACAGATTCTCTACATACTCTGACTTTGATATCTAGTAGCTGCCTAAAAACTGGAAATACACCATTACAGGTTTTAAACTGCTGACTGAAGTCTGAGCATGGCATCAAAATGTCAGCAGAGCTTGATTTTAGTAAACCAGTCTTAAATTCTTTTTTGTATGAGTGATTTGAAAAGTCAAGGTTTTACACCAATAAGCAGAAGCTGTAGGTTCCAAATGTGTGGGAGAGGTGGTATGTATGCTCACTATTTGATGATGTTCTAGGTCTAGAACTAATGCAAGAATAAGACCTGAAAAAAATGTTATACTCTGTCATAAGTGGCTAAGGGACGAATGTAAATACTCTATCAAAAATCAAAACTGCTACTGAGTGTTACCTTCATTTTGAAAGCATCAGCTTTCCAGATCTGGTGTCTAGGCATAAACTTAGAAGCCACAGAATGGAAATACTGTTTCTTCTTCCTTTTTTTTTTTTTTTTTTTTTAATGTGGGAAAATACTAGAGCTGTTCATTCAATACTGTTCTTCCAGTAGATTCCATTAGTACTTGGTACTCTTAGTTAAAGCTTTACCTTTTCCTAGGAGAATATTTCAAGTGTTGTTATGAGTATTTATTCAGTAATATCCTATCAATGTACGATTCTGCATGTCATCATGCAGTAAGAAAACTGGACTTAGAACTATATTCCTGCCTAAAGGAACTTAGATTCTTGTAGCCCAGGCAAATAAATTTTAAAATAAACAAATCAAAAAACCACACACACAGAGCAAAAAAATCCCAAACCCACAACAGCAAACTTTGCATGCTATGGAAGATAAGAATTGTAGAGCCATTAACTGAAGGATATTTGAAGACAACATGGAAATTTACTTTTAAAAGGCACAAGGAAAGAATTAGTTAAATAAAACATGGAGGATTTAAGAATGACTAAGTCCTGAGAAGGAAGACTGGGTCTTAAGAAAAAATATTGGTAATGCTGCAATCTAGACTAGATCTCCAGGATTAAATCTTCAGTCCTTTGAGGAAAATACTGAAGGTCCAAGTGAGCTTTGAGGCTGGATTTGACCAAGGGACAATGGGGAGAGCAGAACACCAGAGGAAAGGACTATTTGAGCCTGGCAGCTTAAGGAAGGCCCTAAATCATTATGTCAGAAGCAGGAAAAGAAAAATCAATGGAGGAAGAAGTTTGGCAAGGTCTTGGGTTTTGAAATCATCAGGAAACAAAGCAAAGACATAGGCTGTGAATAGTTTAATTAATAAAATAATTAATTAATTATAACTAGTAATAAGCTTGTATGGGCTTAGGATCATTAAATATCTTTGTTCCTATGTATAGCACAGTGGATTTAGGGTTGCAGTTTATAGCATTATAGATTGATAGAAGTCCATAAAAAGGCCATAAAAATATATTTGCATTAACAGTAACATCTGAAAGGCCTTACAGCCTCTGGACATAGACTTATGTTTGTAGTGGGAATCAACAGCTAAGCCGTTAGCAAGCATTCTGATGTTTTAGTTTTGGTTGTCTAAACAAATTGGCATGTACATGTTTTAGCTGAAATCTGCAATGGGATTCACAAGATCCTCAGGTGAAGGTAAATGTTGATGAAAAACAAACTTCTCATAGAAAAGATTATTTGGTAGGTGAGAGTATTTATAAGATGCAAGACAAATTTAGTAATCTAGATTCATGCCTCCATATTTAATGTGGCTTGTAAGGTTTTCTGAGCATTATAGCTATGGCTGTTTTATACAGCTGATTAACTGAGAAGAATCAGAGAAGTGGCAAACTAAAAATTCACAACTGCTTGTATTTAAGTCTAACACAATATTTATTCAACTATAAAACCCTTTTGCAGATTCACCTTTAGATAAAAATGGTGTTTCTGCAAAATAGCTTCAAAGACCCTGCTCCACTGCATGTTGTTGCTGCATTTACAGGACAGAGGAGGACGCTGGTTTATGTGGTCAGAAGCTCCAGGAGCAGAGGAAGGGAGACAATGGCTGGGCAAGAGCACTCTGCTCTTGGACTGTCCTTTGTTATGTCTCAAAAATCTCATGAATGCACATTCCCACTGTTCCAGACTTCCAATACAAAGAAAGGACAGCACTGACTTCAGATCAAGAGAAATAATGCACATCATTAAGAAGAAAAAGAAGGGAATAAAGGGCCGTAGGACTCAGACTAACAGAATTCAACAGGAGGCTCATTGCAAGCTATGAGTTTGCAGTTGCACCAATTAAGCTATAGAAGCAATAGTAGTAAAATTTCACACTTGCAAACCTATTTTTGTGATAATTAGTGCATAGCTCCACTAATTTGAAATGTATCTTGAGCCAAAATCATCCTGATGAGTATTCCTGTGTACACTCTGTCAGAAAAGATTGTCATATAGGGATTTGTATTTCAGCTTTTGTGCCTCCCCAGAGATGTTCAATATGTTGAGCTGAACAAAAAATACTCTGATCTGGTTTATAAAGGCTTTGAATGAAAATTGCTGAAAACACCCAAGATTTTTCCAGTCCGGTATTAAGCCTAACCAAGCCTTCTATGTCAGCATGTTTGCTTCCTAGATAAGGAATAGAAAATAGCAAATAATTCCACAGGTGCTGGAGTTCTCCCCATGCCTATGCAAGGTGAGAAGTGGGCCTCCATTGCAACAGCAACCCATGGTCAAATAAGATTAAGAAAAGGCCTTTGGCCATCAGAGTTTTTGTTATGGCTCTATTGTGGCTTACCAATAACACCAGGGAGGAGTGTGCTAACAAGAGAATTGTGTTCATCATTTCAGGTTCCTCAAGATGAATGGACTGGCTACACTCCACGAGGAAAAGATGATGAGATTCCCTGTCGCCGGATGCGTAGCGGCAGTTACATCAAAGCCATGGGGGACGATGACAGTGGAGACTCAGACACAAGTCCGAAGCCATCTCCAAAGATTGCTGCACGAAGAGAGAGTTATCTCAAGGCCACCCAGCCATCCCTTACCGAGCTCACCACCCTCAAGTAAGTCCAGGTTCTGCTGTATCACCTACAGCTCTCCATTAAGACATACATTTTCTATGTTTGCTTCTTCTCTTTACATTTTCTATGTCTCCTATGTTTGTTACTTCTCTTACTTCTAGCTGCCAGTTCAGGATCGTATTTGAACGTGTTCCATCATGCTTATTTTTGCATGTTTTTTTTCCTTAACAAGAGAAAATCTGGGAGTGTATTTCAATGTTATTCTGAAAAAGAACCTGCACTATGAATTTGCGAATTATTTTAACCTGTTAGTGTTGAATGAGCATCCAGGTATGTACAGTAGGTGTGCTCTTTGAATGCTTTGCTAAAATACAGCTTTGGCCTGCAAAAGCTTTGTGTAACTGTGTATTTACATATACTCAACATTTGAAATTCGCCCTAAGATAGTCTTTGCAACCCCAGAGAGAACCTGACATTTAATTAAAAAGAAGAAAGGCCATCTGAAAGTAGACAAACCCATGTTTACCACTCAGAATTGTACTGTATTTTGCGGAGAACCAAAATTGGATTTTTTTCAATTGTTTATGAAAGCTTTAGCCAAAAGGAATCATGAGTTTGTGGTTTTTTAAATGCCACTATTTGTGTTTCCTTTATTTGGGCCTTTTAAAAAAGCCACCCAAACTGTCAGGAAAAGGGCACAAATGGACAATTTTGTATTAACATTTTATTTTAATTGATTCTAAAATGGAAAGGTCCCTTAAAGCAAGAAAATAAGCTATATCCATAAAAGAAAATAGTGTGGATGTAAAATCAAAAATTGTTTCTGTCTTTTTTAAAATTCTTAGCTATAATAGTGAATCATAGTTCACTGGGCCAAAAATAACCCAATTTTAGTATAACTTGCCTAAGGCTGTAGCTTTAAAATGGGAGGAAAAAATAGAAAGGATCTCTATCTCTTCTAGTATCCATGATCAGTGACAAAAGACTCCTTCTGCATTTCCCTGATTAATTTCTTCTCCTTCCTTGTCCTCCTCTACCCCATTTTTTCCACAGACCTTATCTGAGAAACAGATTTTAGAGAAAACTGTTTGATCCTTGTTAAGAATGTCATGCTCTTGACATCAGTGATGAATAGGCCAGCAGAAAAAAGCAAGCTTACTGCAGCTCCCCATAGCAGCCGGCCTGAATTCGTCTCAAGGGAAGCCTGGGATTGCTTCTTCTCTGTCTGTCTATTAGTGACCAAAGGAGAAAGCAATCTCATTTTCTGCAGGGACTTTTATAATCTAGCTGGCTTTTGCTCAAGGGATCCAGTGATTCCTTTTATCATCCAGAAGACTTTAACATATCCTTTCCTGAGCCAAAATTCCTCCTGTGAAATCAGTTATTGCAACCTCTGCAAGGTGAACACGGATGTTATTTACCACCACAAACTCCATCCAGCCATGCTTCATGCATGGACACGCTTTCAGGCACAGAGCCTATTCTTTTTGAGATTTTAGAAGCACGCTTTCCAGAGTTCCATAGTATGTGTGAAGCACAATGCATCACAATGAGTGTATTTACTCTTGGACATTTCTGTTCTCCGTAGAGACAAGATTTGCCAAAAAAAAAAAAAATAGATTTATGAAAAATCAAAGGTCCTGCGTGTCACTGTTCACCCATGGAGGATGTCAGACTAGAGGTGCCAGGCAGCAGAAGCTTTTAGCTTTCAAGTAATTTTAATTCAGCAAAGTGTTTGTATAAATACTTAATTTCCCATGTTTTTTAATCCCTTCCTATTTGGGAAAGCTTTTAGGAATGTGCTGAATTTTAAGCTGCACTCTGTAAAATTCACATAAGTTTAGGAGCTGTGCAGAAGTAGGATGTAAATCATAGGGTAGAAGAAGGAAGAGAAAATGGTAGATGGTAGCAAAACAAAAAAGAGGAGAAAGCATGAAACAATTTTCCTTTTTCAATGGCTTTTCAGCTTTGGGATGAACTAGAATGAAATGGGATGAAACTGGGATGACTGGGATGAAATAGAATTATTTCTTTTAATCTATGCTGATATTTTAAAGAAATATATCTTCCTGAGAAACCTTTCACTTTCAGAGACAATTTGTATAATACATAATTATGCAGTGCTTTCATTACTTTCTGCTGAACATGGTAATTTCTGGGGGTTTTAAGAGAAATGGCTGAGTGCTTGCTCTGGGAATTGAAGCCTTCTGTTAAGCTAGGTCTTTGTTTGCAGACTTCTTCATACTTTCTTAGTAGTGTGACTTGACCTTCACAATGACATTAGTTTTCCATCCCATGGCTACCCTGATTACTCCAAGAGTTGTGTCAGAGTTTTGCAGGTGTGTTAGACAGAGACTAAACTAGGGCCCCTAACTCACTGAATACAGGTCATCAAGCAATTGTGTGATGTCTGATAACAACTTATTTCCTTGGCTTGCTGTTGACTTGGGTTCAATTTGCACCTGAATAAGAGCTTTGTGGAAATGAGCCAAAGCCTGCTCTAGGCAGCAGGCAGCCTTTTACTGTCACTAGTGGACCTTCTAGTTGACCTTGAAGGGTATTATTAACACCCTAAAGCTGAGTGGTATTTCACTCCTTTAATTATGGGTTTTTTCTGTCCGTGAAGAACAAAGCCTGCTGTGAAATCAGTGTTTCTACAGCAGTAATTGTCAGGGATCTTCCTGATGCATTTCTTTCTGCTACTCCCTTTCTCAGTTTGCTGTATACAGTCTCTAGTTGGCTGCACTTTCATCTCTGGCAGAGCAAACAACTTAAAAACATGTTCCCTTTTGCTTTCACTGTTTTTTTTTTAAGTGATTTTTTCATCTTTTGGGACTTTTCCTCTCTGACTCCTTTAAGTCTAATATTGGTCTCACAACCCACGCTGTTCCTCCCACCTACCTACCTACCATTGCTCATGCGCCTACTCTTCTAAGAAAGTATTTTCATTATTACCAGTGTTTCTTTTTATATAAGGAATAACCTTTGAACAGCACAACTGTGTCATGTCTCCTTTACATAATACAAATTTATTTTCCTGGTTTTGCTGAGGATTTTTCCCTGCCATACTGTACAATCTCCCTCCTACCATTTTCCTCCATTGCCATGGTTTCCATGTGCTTACAGCACATGTGTCAAATGCTGTGGTACCATTCTGGATAAAGCACAGCTTGCTGTGATTTTGAAATACACACCTCCGCTGCTGCATTCTCATTATCCTATCAGGAAGTAAGCAGATTTTTTTTTCTCTGTCTTTGCTGGCAGTATGCTCTTGGTGTTTAAGCTTTCACAGTCTAGATGAACTGATTCAGCTGGGGAAAAAAAGTGGTATTTTCTTGCCATTCCTAACAAGTGGCAAAAGTTTATCTTTCACTTGTAGGCAGATTGAAAATGGACTGGTTAGTAAACTTCCAAAGAAGGTGCAGGTGGCAGATGACTGACAATTCTGTTAGAGCTGAGTTTGATTCAGGACATAATCCCTCGCTATTTATATCTACCTTGATTATGCTTAGCATGGTTTTTATTGGGATAAAAAGTATGCAATTACATTGCTGTCCATATGCCAACCTGTCATCTCCAGCTGCCAGGATCTATTAAATCCACTGGCCAACTATAACCAAGTTTGCTAGAGAGACTGAAATCTGAATGATATGAAGTTCCAGAAAGCTTTATCAAGATCTGTATCTGGATAAGGCAAAGAAGGATCTGCAGCCATCCCTTTTGTTCATTTGAAGGACTATGGATAAAGTAGCTGGTGGGTCAGCTCAAGGAACAATATGGCAGCAGTTTCCCAGCCTAAAAAGGAATATGGAAGGGACTAGAACACTCTGTTGAGGACAAGAGGGCTGAGAGATGGATCCTGTCACCACAGGTTTTCTACTTCATTTTCTCCCTTTCCCCTTCTCCACTGCAGGTATACTCACTGCTTAAAATACAGATTTCAAATTGTGCTTCTTAACTCATTATTGCTGCTATTGTGGGGAATCCATCCATTTGAATCTTTTATTTGAGGGTTTTGTTTATTTGTTTGTTTATTTGTTTGGATGTTTTTTGGCTTTTTTTTTTTTTTGTAAAATATTACAAAACTTAACGGTAATTTATTTGTAGACGTGGATTTTGGGTTAAATACAGTTGCAAAATTTTTCTTTTGAACTCATATTTGATCACATAAAATTTATTCTGAGACAAGTTGTACTCTGTGATCACTAGTGAATTGAAAATTTTAATGATCTTGATACTTTGTAGATGCATTTGTAGAATTTACGTAAAATGGATAGAAGGAAGAACAGATATGAGGGATTTTTCTTAGCAAATCTTTATTTTCAAGGTATTTTACTAGGCCTGTGATGTTTTTCAAGTCAGCTGTGATTAGGATTATAAACACCAAAATCCCTTTTTAATGCACACCAAGTTTCACCCCTGATGATGAAGAGACTATGTGAGCATATAATCATTAGACTTTTCTCCTTTTTATCCCATAGTAAAGAATTTTTCTATATAAATTCTATCATAGTTGCATCTGTTCCTATAATTTACTGCATAGATGACTTCAAATAAACCAAACAATTCCTGTCTTTAAAGTTTATCAGAGACATTGAAAAAAATCTCAAAATAGGGGCATGTTATTTGTTTACACCCACATTTATATTTTTATGTGTTAATACAAAGAGTGTAAGTATTTTCTACTTGTATGTTTATGGGAATCTGGAGACAAAATTGTTTTGAAAACCAAATCACAATAAATTATCAAGCTTAATTAAGTGATATAATCTGTTAGCAAGTTCAGTAGCAGTGACAAGAGCAAGGAGAAAGACATACATCCTGAACTCAAACTTCCACATCACCTCCCTGAGAATTGATCAAGTCAGTTCCTGGAAGACAAACCACCAAGCTGGAGTCAGCCTGTATTATTGACCAAATCTTGACAGAGTTGCAGCACCAACTCTGCTAGGATGACTTGGAAGGAAAATCAAACCTGTTACTGTTACTTAGTATAAGACATATTTCAAGATAGGAAATCCCCTGGTCCTCCTAAAAGTGATCCTTGGGAAGTGTCTGCACTGAGGGAAATTACAATGGTTGTATGGATAATTTTAGCCTGAAACAGTGCCCAGGCTGTTCTGTCATTTGAGCTGATGTCCTTACATTACACTTCACCATACGGCACATCATAAATCCCTAGGTATGAAAACCATCCCAGTCTGGGAATGAGTGCCTATTTACTTTGAGGTGTTTCTATATTACTATAATATATGCCAAAATATCCAGAGGAAAAAAAAAAAAAAAAAAAAAAAAAAAAAAAAAAAAAAAAAAAAAAAAAAAGGTGTCATATAAACAAAAGCACTCTTCCGTATTTTTTTTTTCCTTTTTTCTTTTTTTTTTTAATGAGGTGGTGTCCTCATTCTGCTAAAGTGATCTGATCCAGATCACAGGCAGGGGGAAGGGAGAGGTGGTGCAATACCACATTGTTAATTATGGTGAATATTTTTAGACACATGCAGGGGAGCTCGTTAATTTTCTTTCTTGCTGAGTGACTTCCAATTAGGGAACAATGACTTTGCTAATTAGTACAAAAGGAATAAGTCTGATTAATCCTTTACTAGTGTTTTACAGTATGTTTTCAGTACAGTTGGTGTAATTGTTTCATGTTGCAGTCTCTTTCATTTTTATCAAACTTGTAGCTAGCAAAGGAATTGTTTCCATGTTCCTTGAGGTGTGTTTGTTTCTTTTTCTTGAACAGGGAGTTTATTTTAATTTTGCATTAAAGAGACAGGAGCATCTCCATGTGCTTTGGACATACAGCCTAAGGAACATAAGTATTCTGGAACTATTACTGGCCTAGGTAGTAACTTTCCCAGCTCACATTCACTGATGCATGATATATTAATTTTTATTCATGCTATTGCAATCCTTTCTCTCAGAAACTAGGCAGAAGGTGTTGGACATATTTCTCACTTTTCAGACTTTTGTGTCAAGTATGACTAAGTTCAGTGAATAATTTATAAGTCAGAAAAAAAATTTAAAGGAAAGACAATGAAAAATGTATTTATTTTGAGGTAGTACATGGACATATTTCAGGAGCCAATGGTTTCCTTATGGCAGCTGACATGTGTTTTGTC
The DNA here is from genome assembly GCF_026979565.1 of Vidua chalybeata. NCBI lineage: Eukaryota > Metazoa > Chordata > Aves > Passeriformes > Viduidae > Vidua > Vidua chalybeata. The sequence goes on from NC_071530.1 coordinate 104,096,087, forward strand.
TATATGATACTTAAGGAAGAGAGGATATTGATTTATTGGAGGGACTTCGAGCTTGGAGCTTTTAATGAACAGTTGTTAGTGATGGATTTATAAAGCACATTCAGTCAGTTAAGGCTTAGCATCACTGATGGACATGGGAGAAATCTTGTGCCCCACAGCAGCTTCCCTTCAGGGTTTTGTGCTCCCCGTACACAGAGGTATGGATGCCTCTACAGCACAGAAGTGACATCCCTACATTTCACTGCCCAGGACATGGGTAGGATGAACACTCCTCCTCTCTACTTCTGTGATGTTCCCCACCGGTTTATCTTGCAATGAAACAGATTCCCTAGATATTACAGTCTCACTGGTAGCAGCCTTTGCTTATCACATTGTAAAACCTAACTTTCTATTAGTCCACTACTAGCTACATGTGATCTGTTAGGTCAGTATCACCATATTTGTATAAATATTATTTCTTGTTTCTCTGACATGAGAAATGAACATTTTGTTGTAATCTGTGATGTATTCTATTGTTCTTGTCCCACTTGTACTTTTACCTTTACTTGCTGAAATTTGAGGCAATCATACTGTTACAATAAACTTGAATAAGAATATCCACAGAATTATAGAATGGTTTGGGTTAGATGGGACTTTAAAGATCATCTAGTTCCAACCCCTCCACACCATGCACAGGGACACCTTTCAGTAGACCAGGCTGTTCAAAGCCCTGTTCAACCAGGCCTTAAATACTTCCAGGAATGTGGCATCCACAACCTCTTCTTATGTCTCACCACAGGCAAGGTTAAGAATTTCTTCCTAATTTCCATACTAATCTCTAAACTTGCTTTTTTTTTAGTTTGAAGCCATTCCCTATCCTTGTCCTATCACTACATGCTCTGGTAAAAATTCCCTCTCCAGCTCTCTTGTAGGTCCCCTTTAGGTACTGAAAGGTTGCAATAAGGTCACCCCAGAGTATTCTCCTCTGCAGGCAAAAAAAAGGAAAAGCCTATAATTTTCTAGCCAAAATGCCATTTTTTGGCAATATTATAAAAAAAAATTTGGAAGTCAGTAACCTGTAAAAAAAAAAAGCAGCAACCTCATTTAGATGATTGTCTTACTTGCAGACATGAAAACCCTTGTCCTGTGTCTAGTCATCTGCTTCAGTTTTACACAAGATTTAGCTTTATATGGAACATAGCTACAGATGAAAGTTAGTACTTCCAACATCCTAGCTTCTCTCAGCTAAATCCTAGAAACAGTTATGCATTTTACAGCAAATGATGTTGATGAATGCAAGGTAACACTGTTGTCTCTTAAGAACCAAAGCCTATCACTGCATTTTATGTATCAAATGGGCACTTCTAGGGCTTGTGTTAAGAAATACAATTATAATTACTGAACCAAAATGTGATTTTCAGCCATATCTTTCAGTGTATAGTGTTTACAGAGCCAACATGCATGTTTGTGTGCAAACGTGTTTGGTTTTCTTTATTTTTAGCCTTACTTCTTCCCACATACTTAAAATGCTGCCTCAGAAAGGGAGTTAATAATGTCTGGTGGAGGCAGAAAATAAAAAAAAGACTGCCAAGGCATACACAGGCTATATGTTATGAAAATGTTCCTTGCAGTAATGATAGTTAAGTGTGGGAGTTGATTGCCAAAAGAAATCACTTCACTGGACATTTTCAAGAAAAGGGTAAAAAATGTCTGTCAGAACAAATTTAGGTATTGCTGATCCTGCTTTAGGGTGGAAGGAGGGACCAAATGACCTCTTGAAGACCCCTCCAGACCTATCTTTTTTGATTCTCTGTCTTTCTCAGACTATTGAATATACACACTGTCGCTGTTCTTACTTCCTTTCCTTAACTGATTTTTTAAATGTAAAAATAAAACTCTCATCAGGACCAAATTATTCCTGAAGGCCTGCTGCTGAACAGTAAATATAGATATCCCACCCACAGCAGTGCTGTGCAACTCTTTCATGTTCTTTAAATGTTATTTCATTGCTAGCATTTTGAAATTGTGTTCCCACCGCTGCCAGCCATACCATGCTTGACCCTTGGTATGTGATCTTGTGCTATCTGCTTTAGTTTGCTGAGGGGAGCTCAGCTGATGTATTGAACCTGCCATGCAGAAAATGCACAGGCATAAAAAGAGATGTGTGTTTGCAAAAAAAATCAGTCTGGAGTCCTTAATGTTCTATGTAGGAAGACAAGCAAACAGGCAACAATAATTAAGTTAATGATTCATAATAATTTTTTTATTCTGATCAGCTAGAAGTGCAACCATTTTTCACTGTGAAATGGTGGAGCTCTTTCAGATTAAAAATGGAAAAAGTTAAAATAGTGTTGCTTTAGTTTTAGTGTGAAAGTAGAAGACAGTGTTTCTGCTGACATGCTTTGGGATCTTCTGTTAATCTGCATCATATCAGGGTGAGAGAAAGAGAGATTAAGGTGAAAACTTGTTCTGCGCTTATGAATAAAAATACCATTACTATCTAAGTCATGTTGATACCCAGTTATTTGTTTCTTCAATTTTCTTATGCTTGTATTACTATTAAGATAGAGCAATTTTCAGTTTAATTTAGTAATTCTCTGCTGGCTTGGATGCGGGGTGAAGAGTGGGAGCATGGGGCAGCAAAGAAAGTGTGTGGCTATGGCCCCTGTAATAGATGCAGTATCAAATACCACTCTTCTGCCTGTAACACATGTGAATGAAAGTTCATCTGAAGAGACCTGACTTTTTAAAATCTCCTCTCCTCCTAAAGAACGTATAAATCTTTTTCAAAGTGTGGAAATGAGGGAAAATCCTTAAAGGCTTTTTTACTTTGTGCTGGCTTTCTTACTCGTTGTACACCACAAGGGCAGAGAACCACCATACAGTCACTGTTTCATTTGCTGGTGTGGGAAAAAAAAATTGTTGAAAGCACCTTTGAAGCAGCTACTAAGTTCTTGTGAGAGATTCTGTGGTTCCACCTGCAGCTGAGCTACACAGCAATTTCCCATTCCCCTCCAGAAGGGCTGTGCTACCAACCAGCCTGCACCCCAGCTGCCCAGCAGCTTTGCCTCCAGCAAGCCCAGCTCCTGCAGAAAGCACTAACTAGTTTTGTCATCCCCAAACGCCAGCAGCCACATCCACAACACCCAAATCCTTCTCTTTCTTCAAGTAATTTTGGGCTGGCAGACATATTTGAGCTGTGTCTGTGCAGCTCTGCACTGTGACAGTGATGTATCATGCTAAAGGCAATCTCAGGAGATTTCAGGACTAGTATATAAACCTCTCTTGTTTTATATATGACAATTGCTACAGCACATCTGGGCTAAGCCTTCATTACTCCATGCTTGAAAGGAAACCTTGAGAAGCTACTTTTGGGAGGTAGTCCTCCTTAGGTTAGTCCTAAAAATGTTCACTGTTATTTATTACTTTAAAAGAAATAATTTGGTTCTGAACTTTGCACAAATCTCAAAAATAAGGATAAATACATAATGCAGAAAACTTAGAAACATTCTGGGTGAAATGCTGTCTATGTCATCAACTGAGTTGTAGCTTCATCAAATAATAGTTATGTTTGTAGAAGTCATAAATTTATATTTATAAAAGATAAAATTTTAACTTCTATTTTGAATAGATCTTTTCTTCTCTAGTCTAGTGGGGTGTAACCAACATGTCATTAAACAATCCTTATGAAGTTGAAATGAAAAAATGTGAGAAATCTCAGAAACGCTGGCAATGCCTTCTCAGTAAGGTCCATCTAAATCTCTAGCCAAGGATTCCAGCCTTGCACATGTTGGACTCATGTCAGCCATGTGGCTGCAAGAGCTGTGAGACAACAGGGCTTTGGCAGAGATGTGTTGCTCAGACTTGCTTGAAATTCTGGTGAGTCAGGCTGTTCCACTGCAGTTGTTCAGTCATTTGCTGTTGGGTAAGATGTCATTTCTGGCATAGGTAACTCTCTGTCTATTATTTCCTGTCCTCCACCACTTCCCTGCCCCTTACAAAAAGATCATTTGACTTAGGGCACAAATTAATTGTTGTTTACCTGTGATGAACAAGTTTGAATTAAGAGAGAGTGGATGATGCCTTATTCATAAATAAGATGTTAGACTAACAGTGGCTGGAATGAATATCAGCACTATGTTACTATTTCTATTGTCCCCTTTCTCTCTCTTTTTTTGATTTTTAATAAGTGATTTCTTAATATTCTTATAAACTTCTACTTAGCTAAGAGTCCTTTCTTCATTAAAAGAGACAAGATTTGCATGAAGAATAGCACAATTACAGTCACCGTCCCTTCACTCAGTGAACAAATGTCCTATCAACTATGTCTATATTTCCACCTCCTCACTGCTTATTTTATTTCCTTTTATTATGAGTTTCACACTTTGAAAATAATCAGTGCCTAGCAGTTTCTTTTGCTTTCATTTATTATAACCCTGATCCTTACACATCTTTCCACTAGAATTCCATCAATGGTCATTTAATTTTTTTTTTTCATTAGTGCAGTTACTAAAATCATTATCAGTCTTTCACAGTTTTTTCATCCCACAGTTTCTTGTCCTGTCCTTTGTAGTCCTGACTAGAGCCAGTCTGTTGTTAGCACTCCTGGATCCCTCTCTTTGCATCTTTTCTCACTGGGGAGGTGTGCAGCTCGTGTTGAAAACAGCTCTGTCTTCCTTCGGTTTTGGTGCTCGATTGCTGCCACCATACACGTGGTGGGTAGCTGCACTCAGTCACGCTTCAAGCTATCTTTGGAGTGATTTCCTCAGCAACTGGGTTTGCTCCCTGCTCCATTTCTCCAGACAGAAGTTGCTGCAGTGGCTCAGGACCACAGGCCAGTAGCTGAGGTGCCCTTGTCGCTGGCCAGCGGTCAGGTGGTCCTCACACACTGATCCCTGTGCAAACACACGTAAGCGCCAAGGAGGCTTTATCCTATCAGCTCTAATTGTTCCTTCTCCAGAGAAGCTAATCAGATTCCTTGTATCTCTGTGATGACTGTGGTATCCATCCGAGTGCTTTGCCTCTGGCAGAATATGGAAAAGCCCACATTTTCTACTGAAATTGCTTGTTATGACTATATTTCTTCCCCTGTTCTCGGAATCAGTATGTCCATATAATGGTAGTTCGTTATTTAATGTAACTAGTTTCCCTAAGGGCAACAGCCCAAAGAATAATAAAATAATCCATTTGAAGTTCATACAATGAATCACCTGAACAGCTGTCTCTTTAAAAACAGGGCTGTAGTTTGATGCTGATGTTGTAGAGATTCTTCTTCTTCTGAATATGTTCCCAGATTATGTATTTTATTTTATGTAAGTCCTTTAAACCAGGTACAAAATAGAGAATAGTAAATAATACATAGAGGAAGGTTCTTTATTTTCAAGGAGTATGTTTAAAAAAGAGGATGAAGTAAAACTGACATGTTAGGTAAAACTTAGAACTCTGAATTAAATTTTTTTTGAGATTTATTTGCAAGCCTCTTTTACAACATTTTCAACTATATTTTTTTAATATAAACCCTTGTCATAATATTTATATTTCTAGAGATGAAAAGTAAAATTAATCTTTTTTAGTAGCCAGACAGAGATAAAAGTTTACTTATGGGTTGAATCCTACAGTTTCTATTGTGCTATCCTGTATTTCACAGTTACTCCCTCAATGCCTCTATGATGGGCAGCACTGCAGCCAGCCAGTATGGGAAGGTTAGATATAATCCAGGTTAGATCTGAGATAAATGTAAATCTCTCATCCTTCTCCTGGGGCTACCCACTGCCCCCAGTAAAGGCCTGAGATATCCATTGGGATGGCTTCATGCTCCATGGGGAGGTATGCACCATTCATTAAATAAACACTAGTTTTTCTCCCCAAGGCATGAGACTTAATAGGAATAAGACACATAAAAGTTGTTGTTGACTGTTTCTCTGACAGCCCACGGGAATACCATGCAATTGGGTCCTCAGTGCTGGATTCTGCAGTGGGTTGTTTACAAGTCTCAAGTGTAGTATTTAAAATCTGATCTATAGAGGTTTTTTTCTCCCCGGGACAAAGTTGATAAGAGGCTTTAAATGTCTGCCTCCTACCCAACACAATGGGATGATAACTTCTGCCATGAATTAATCAAGCTGCTTGTTAAAAAAACATTATCTTGCCACTCTGCTTCCAAGTCCTTTTGAATTCAGACAAATTTAACTGCTTTCTCTTCCATAGAAATGATACACTAAGGTTAATTACAGTTCAGGAGCACTCTAAGGTATGATTTTGCTGTGTGGTGTTTCTCAGGTCGAAAAAGAGCCTGATGGGTGCACCTGGAATGAGAGCCTGGCTTGAATTGTTCCCCTAGGGAAGGGGCGGATCAGTTGAGCAATTAAAATGAAGGACTGAAATTGCAAGGCTCTCAGGTGTCGTGCCCCTTTCTCTGGCACAGGGAAGCAGAGAGGTGGGAGAGTGTCATACCACCATACCGGCGTGCTGTGCCTCCATGGCAGGAGGCTGTGCCCTCAGGAACAGGGGCCGAGGACATCCCACTGCTGCTGTTCCCTGCCTGGCTGTGTTCCAGGCATGGCTATCCGTGTGCCTCCAGCTCTGGGCAAAAAGGGGTGATTGCACTCACCTCCTGTATGTCAGGTTGTCACGAGGATTGATTCATTACAGTTAGTGCAACAAATACAGAACCTTCTAATGAGCCTGTAGAGATGGTATACAGTCAATGTTAGTCATTGTCCCCTTGCTCTTGGCTCCTGTTTTGTGCTCATGTAGAGAGGCTTGTGGCAGCGTTTCCTAGTGTTCACTGAGATGTCTGGGAAGAGCCCCACCATACTGTGTGAGCAGTGAGGCACAACATAGGGAGAAGTTAAATCATCCTCATGCTTCCTTGCCAGAGGAAGAACTGCAGAGGCTGGCAAGACCCCACCAAGAAGTAAAAAGGTCAGTTCTTGTAGTTCTTCCTCAGCTGTGCTTCCCTTCTCTCCTTCCACCTGTCGCATATCTTAAAGAATTATTCCCTTAGTTTAGCTACTGTGAGCTTGTTTTTTTAAGCTAGCATCCTCCAGCTCCCTGCCTGCTGGGTAATCCATGGTGCCTCTGTGTACACACCTGTATCTGCGTGCTGCAGTCACAGAGAAGATGTTCCCCAGCCAGCTCACTCCCCTAGACCAGTGTGCAGTCACAAGAGCATCTCCCTGCAGCAGACGGCTGTGGCTGGGGAACACAGCAGCAGCACAATACAAGAAACTGAGGCAAAGGAATAGAGAGGGGTCACTTGTCTGAGTTACAAAGAACTTTCATTCCCCAGAAGATTCAGAGACAAGTGACAATAACTGAGGGCAAAAAGCTGCTTTTAAGGAGAGGCGGGAATAAGGGGAGGACACAACCTTTTACCAATAGGAAGGCATTAGGGGAGGAGTGCAGGGTAAGGGCTATCCAATAGAAGCCACCAAGGGGAAGGAGCAAACTTTGCGCCCCAATCTTGCATTGAGGAGGGGATGAAGTATAGGGAACATTCCAGAAGGGAACAAAGGAGGTAGAAGGAGATTGGCAGGTGTATTGGCGTGCACTTGGTGGGAAAATCTTGGGGTAAACAACTCAGGACTGAGCCATTAGGGAAGCCAAATGGGGTACATGGAATGAACCATTACAAACTTATAACAAGGAATATTTAAAACCTACTACAGAAGAACAAACTGTAAAACAACAGACTACCACACACACACATTTTGCCATGTGAAAGCCCAGAGGGGAGCAAGCTACTCCCAGCAGTAACACTAAGCAATGTTGCATTTTGCTGTGTCTGTTGAAATTCATAGGTCTGATCTTCTCCTGACTTGACAGACCTCCCATCTCTTACCACCATGCAGCCCACAGCCACTGCTAACATACATCCTAGAGGTGGCTCAGATAATCTCACAGGGGGCATGCTCTCCTTCAGCTGGCTGTACATCTCCTCTTCCCTCCATGACCTGCCCACGTACGCTAACACACAGCTTCCCACTCTTCTATAAATTTTCTTTGGTTTTGTTACTCTTCACACTATAGCAGAAGGGAATCTTAAAATGCCTTTTTTCTTTTCTAATTTTTTTTTTTCATAGGGAAGGCCTTTAGAGCTAAGAAAAGATATTTTAGTACTTTTCAGAGCCTGAGCTGCCATGGTGTGTGCTGCAAGAGAAGCAAGCACACCACACACTGAAAATCACAGTCTGGTTGAGTGGAAAGGGTTCCTACTGTATGCTCTGTGTGCGACTATTCCTGGAAAACCTGTGAATTTTCTGAGGAAAAGCCATTTGGAAGGCTGTGGGAAAGATTTATCTCTGACATATTGTCTCCTTATTTCTCTTCTTTGAAGAGGGTAGACAGCAGCACCAATGGTTCTAGACTGATGACAGCCTAATTACCTAACAAGAGCCAGGCACTGTAAAACCCACAAGGGCTAGGGAAGGAGCAGTTTTCTACTTACATCCCAAACTTTTAGTGCACTCAAAACTAGATTATCCATGAGCTTTTCACAGTCTTTTTATGAAGAACTTTTTTCTGCTTAGTTTAAGCTTGGTTTTTTTTTCCTGTTTGGAAAGACAGAACTGGGCCTGCTAACTTAGCAGAATTTTTCTAAGTTGAAGAAGAAAATGTGACTCAGACTTTTCCATTGACAGATCTCTAGCAAAACTCTTAAGATTTGACCTGGTAAACATCTAGCAATTACCTATCTCATTAACTATTTTCTTTTCTTCAGATAAAAGCAACTTTTTAATTTTACTTAGCATTTTCCTGTTACTGAATATCTTCTTATCAGTGAATAGTGAATAGTGAATAGTTCTACACACAAAACCCTGCTTCACATATCCAAATTGCTTCCTTCCTGCTATAAATGGATGTTTAGCATAGTAATCTGGAGTGAAAGGCACAAGATTAGCAATGCAGCCACTGAGAGTGTGTTATTGTGTTGGGCTTTTCTTTGGTTTCTACTTTCAAATAGCTTTATTCCTAAAGAATATGGAAGTTACATTTTTAGCAAGTTGCTGGTTTCTGTACAGAAGGAAAATACCTTTTTCAACCCCAGTACTGACCTGCCCTTTCTAGTCACCAAGAAAAATACTTTGAATCACAAAAGGCACATAAAAAAGCTTTCAATCCTACAAATTTTGTTAATGATATGCTGAATGCTATGAAATTAAATTGCCCTGTGAATCCTAATTAATTGAAAATCAGGTCCACAAGTCATCTTGTTATAAACAGGACCTATTTTTAACAATCTGAGCTATGAAAATCAGGATATATTCCTAAGGAGACATGCAGATTCTTTTTTTTTGTGTGTTTTCTGTTTCTTGAGCCCTTGAACTTTGTGTTTGTGTGCTTTCTTCACCAACTGTGAAAGCGCGGTATTTTTTCCCTTTAGCTGGAAAGGTTTTGTAAGCCTCATGAGATGAGCTTTAAGACAAACATAATGAATTGCAGAAGCATAATAAATAGCAGTCATTGGCAGCACTAGATCATTCCTCCCTCTAGTGGCTGGCTGGCTCCAGTGACAGTAAGTGGAGCTCTTTATTAACATCTCGAGGAATTATTCCCTTAGTTTAGCTACTGTGAACTTACTTTTTCAGGCTAGCATCCTGAGGTAATGTAATGAATCCTGAGGGACCTCCAGGCCCCTTCCTGCTGGGTAATCCATGGTGCCTCTGTGTACACACCCGTGACTGTGTTATTTGACCAGACTTTCAGTTTTTCAAGGTCACCTCTACAGTGTTCTCAAGCTTTTCCAATCCCTTCTGTACATTTTATTATATGATTCCCAGTAGCAGTCAGGTTGACCCAGTTCTATTGCATTTCTGTGGTCCAACAGGGTGATTTATCACAGCTGATCTCTAGTGTATGCTAAATTGCAAAAGTGATGAATTTGAAGCAGCTTAGCTTGTCTAGTCATGGTGCTGTGTTTAGACAGTGAGCAGGAGACCAGCGCTTCTTCCATCTCCTTGGATGTGTCAGTGCATGCCCATACAACAGCAGGCAGCTCAGGTGTGTTCATGTAATTTACAGCTGACCCATCCCTCCCTGGATAATTCCAGGAAATGTAAAGCTGCTGCAGAGTTGAAATGCTTTTTTTTTTTTTTTTTTTTTTTTCGTTTCAACCCCCCAACCCCCATATATATTTAGTTGGAGGGACAGAATTCAATGGATTGACAAATTGGCCCTTACCTAACACATCACAAGAGAAACCAGAGTCCCAGGACACTGACCAGCCCTTCAAAGGTGGCATTCCACCTGCACATGAAGACATACTGGTGTTCAAACATCATCACACAGGTTTCTGCCCTAGTGATCCTGACAATAAGAAATGGATTAATGTTATCATAATGTTGTTGTTTTCCTAATCAAGGTGAAAGAGCAGTCAAAATACCTGCTGTATGTACAACAGCCATTGAAGGAAGAGGTCATCTGAGGAAAAGGGTACTTCCTCATATAACAAAATTAAATCATGTAAGTTCAGGGCAAAATTCTGTCTCTCCTCATAAGAGTTGCGGGGCTTTAGAAAGGAATACAAGTTTCATTACAATTTACTTAAAATTGACATTTTAGGCATTAAACTTTTCAATAGGTTACTGAAGTTTTATTAGGCTGGAGAGCTTTTCAAGCAGTTTTGTCGTACCTCAGCAAAACCATTGACTTCAGAAGATATCATTACCCATACCAATCACCATCCATAGTCAATAATGGTTTTAATCAGAAAATACACTTCTTCTCAAGTATCTTTTGACCATTACTCCAAACATTCCTTAGTCTTGATTAACCAGGTATTCTGCTTTATATACAATATCAGTCTCTGGGGCTAAAGATTACTATTTCAGTTGTTCTGTGACCTTAGCTTCCAGTAATACAATAAAAATTTGCTGCTGCTATTTGTTTCCATCAAAGAAGCTCAGTTATGTTTGCTGACTCTAGTTCAGCCTCACAGAGCCACCTACAGCCACAGAGGTGCTGTAGGGAAGTACTGACACATGTAGGATATTTTGTGAGGCTGAGGTTTGTATTACCTCTCCTACAGGTCACACAGCAAATTTCAGTCCACACTGAAATCTGAACCCATGAACAACCATCAATTGCTTGTAGTTTTAAATGTCAACAGATGATATTTATCCAGAAGAATTTAGAGGGCTTTTTGGGGGGCTGTTTTTTTTTGTTGTGTTGGGGTTTTTTTTTTTCTGTTACAGTGCTTTAATCAAAAGCATGGATATCCAAGTATTTTCATCTTCTGAGCAGGACCAAAGGCCATCTTCAGCTTCACCATGTATCCTTCAACATAATATACCGTGTATATTATGTTCTGAAAAGAAGGGGGGTTGTTCTCTTAACTCATTCACCAAGTGTTTATTTTGTGGTTTAGATGGGATAGAGGGCACACTAGAAATCAGTATTGAACGAGCTTTATCCCCTTCAATACAAACGCAGACATTTGCACTTTTTAAATTTTTTTCCTTTATTTTTTCATTGGAAAAGAGAAGTGTACCAATTCAGTAAACCATATATTTTAATTCCAAGTATGGAAATTAAATTCAAAAATATATTTGGAAATACTTAAGAATGCCTACTGTTACAGGTCAAGAAGCTACCTGACTTCCTCAGGGGTTAATGCTGTCTTCCTTTCAAATGAGCTGCACAAGCCTTCTGGAGTTCCACAATCCTGAAGGGCATCCACTCTTTGGAAGACCTTTTTGCATTCTCATTGCCTCCATCTTAATCATTGTACTTGACACTGACAGTGTGATGAATGACATGATAACTGGTTGTCCGTTCCTTTACTAACAGACCCAAATAAAGGTTTCAGGGTATTTCTGGTTCAGGGGATTAAAAAAATACCAATTTTAAAGAATTGTGAAAAAAAGATCCCTTTCAGCCCCAAGCTGGACTTTGCATTATTATGAAGATTTCTTAAGACATTTATTTCTTCTATTCTCTCATGCTCAAAAATAAAATTAGTTCTACTTTATCAGGGTTTATTCTGTACAAGTTTAGCCCAACAACATCCTATAACACAGAAAGTATATGGTGGGGTTTTTTTATAAGGAGGCAAAAAAGTCTAAAAATGTGTGTTAAGCATTATTTCACATTTTTTCAACAAACTTCTATTTATCAGAAGATTTTTATAATGGATATCGAGTTCAGACTTCGACCTTCAGATATTTAGTGCTTTGGTCCTGCTTATAGGAGCACTGGCAACACAACTTGCCCAGACCACTACATATATGCCTGAAATAACACGTTATCATCTCATGTTGTATCTCAGAACAGCAAACAGGTCCTTTTGTAATTACTACAGAACAAAACTGGAAAGACTTTGGAATGGAAAGAGATAAAATATATGTGGATAACTGGGGGTTTGGAGTTAGCTGGGCTTGTTTTGAGGAATTTCTTTTGATGTAAAAGCATCTGAAGGGGAAGTGATAGCTTCTTCTTTTCCTCTGAGGAATAACTCTGGTAAAGTTACATGGAGAGAGATTCTCCCTGCTCCTGGGGTATTGCTTTTGCTTTGTAAGATCAGTGAGAAAAGAGAAAACCCCCCAGAGCAGCAGACTGCTGCCCAGATTATCAGTAAAGAATTTTCCAGTAACTCTACTGCATACCATCATTTTTTGTATTACTTGCAATCCAGACGTTACCATAAATAAAAAGTTACTATTTCTAGATTCTTTGGTATGACAGGAGAAATTGCAGGGTTTTATCTTAGCCAGTGTCCCCAAAAATCTTTGCTTTTTTTATCAGGAAGAGACAGCTGCAAGTCATATCTGAGCTCCAACCTGTACTTATCCAGATTCACCTTGAGAAAATGGCTGTAGAGTTATCCAGGAGCTCATTGCTGTCTTACCACCCCCCACCTCCTGTGCCTCAGGAGTAGATGGATCCTATTTCAAGTCACCATCTTCCAGGTGTCTGCAGGGAAACAAAATGTACTAAGTGAGAAGCACTTGTTTATAAAAGAAGATAAGGCAGACTTTTCTTCAGGCATTTTAAACTGCTTGGTGTTCTTCAAACACAAAACAGCTAAAATGGAGAATAATGAAGTAGCCACTTAATAAGAGGGCATACATGATCGTTCAAAATTACCCCATCAAGAGGGAAGAGGAGAGAAAATCCATAGTCACCACCAGCACATATTATACTCACAGCATTTGGTAGGTAGCATACTTTGCCTTGTGTTGAATCTTGCTGCCTCAAATTTTCATTTGGACATAGGTCTGTTACTCAGAGAAGTAAGAAGGTGAGCTCACCCCCTTAGCTGAGTTGGATTTAGGATTATTCCCTTCTCCCTGGCAGATTTTCTAGCCTATCTTCCTCAATGCTTTAAAATGTGCTTGCTTTTCAGTTTCTCCAGTAGTTTGGCTTGTGTTGCACATCTGTACAGATGGTGTTGAATCTGCTGCTTTTGCTTTTTTTTTGTTTCCCTTTACTAGGTAGCCAAAAGTTTTGAAATGGCAGAATACTGAATAGGAAGTGAAAAATTGCTGCATATGTATAAAGCACATTTTTTGGAAAATGCAGGTGTCTGTTTATGTATGTGAAGATTTTGGAGTAATGTTGTTGACTTGCAAAACTAAGATATTTCCCTAATCTCACTGGGAGATGTTTATGCAGATCTAATCTGGATGTTTGAGAATGTCTTTCTGAAGGAGGTGACTCAAATGCAGATATGTGACAGGGCTTGCAGGCACATGGCCATGCAGTGTGTGGGTAATCACTGCCTGGTTTCAAGTCCAGGAGGACCTGTGGAGTTGAAGACACTTAAAGCTCAAAATGCATTGCAAGTTTTCAGGAAAAAAAAAATTGCTTTTTAAATAAATACTGCAGTGACATTCACCAGATCAAATACTTTCTCAGTATTTACCTAGAAAACATTATTTGTAGGTAAATACTGTCCAATATTGTAACTTAGAGTAGCATGGGAGGGCCTTTCAGTTACGAGAAGTCTGCCCAGAAGATACCTTTTAGTGAGCTTGAGCTCCATCCTCCCACTCCCGGGAGCAAGTCAGAGCTCCTGCATAAATCCTGGTGCTAAGCAAGCAGAGCTGGTTGTGCTGCCAGCTCAGCACACAGCCAGGTGACATTCCTGAAAAGTAGCTGCTTTCCTCTTGTGGTTTGGCAGAGAGCTGTAACTCTTTGGTGTTCCCACTAGCAGAATTAATCAAACTCTTAACATATGAATGAGGGAGACCTGAAATTTTAGCTAAGCAGGTGAGATCTGAGCTTGTGGAGACTGTGATTTTACAAGGACTGCAACAGATATCTTCTTTATATTCTTTAGGCCTTCCAGTACCTAAAGGGAGGCTACAAGAGAGCTGGACAGGGACTTTTTACCAGGGCATGTAGTCGTAGGACAAAGGGGAATGCTCTAATTCCTAAAATAAGAATTAATCTGAGCAGACTGCAGATGACTTTTACGTTTCACTCTGAGGAGAGGTGGCCCTGAAGTAACCAAGAATGGAAAGTGATGTGGAATCAGATAGATAAGCCTGGCCTTGATGAGGAGAGCTGAAGGAGTGGCTTCTGCAGGAAGGAAGGTATAAGTTCTGTGCTGGCAAAGAGTTCATCAAAGCGGTGGTGGAGGGCTTCATTCTCACCCCAGCAAGGTTCAAAGGGCTCCAGGCAAGGCTGTGAGTATGGCTGACCTGCTCGAGAGGCCTTCTGCATTCTCAGTCCATTATAACTGATGCAAGGCAAGATCTTTTCCGGCTTGTGTAAATATATTTCTCTGTGCTGAGCAGCTCTGGTTCCTGGGATCACTAGTGCCCATTCAAAAGACAGTTGAGCTGAAAAAGGCAAGAGCCTTTGTCATGCATTTGGTCTAGGGTCAGACAAATTGCCTCCAGCAAGCACATCCAAAAACCCTTTTGAACATGCACCCAGTAAGACCGGCAGTAGGGGGCCATTAAGGCTTTCCTCAAAGGGTCTTCTAAGAGGAGAACTGTTCTTCTCGAACTGGCTGCTCTCGACAATGTTACATCTTACCCTGGTTCTCTTGACAAGATAGGGTGGGTTTGTCTTCTAGTGTAAACAAAAAATGGTTTTACACAGAAGCAACTTACCCTGGCATCACTGGGTTGAGCTGGTTCATCTGGGTGGAACTATTTCTACTTTTCAGAATCTCTTTTCACTCTCTGGGATGGAAGAGTGCTCACAACTATTCCCACGCACACACACGCACATGGCAATCAGAACCAGCATGTAGACCAGATTTCTGATTAAAGAGAATTGTATAATGTCTGTCTTCATCATCTTCCATCTGCTTTTCTTGCCAACTCAAATGCATATGTGCCACTTTCATGCTGTGCTCTATTCTTTCACTATGTCTAGAAAGCAAGGAGAAAATATAGTATGTCAAAGACAAGGGAAGTGTTCCTTAAATACATTAGCCTGTGATATTTTTTTGATTGTACAAAGTACCTGAGAGGATCTTTGAGATAAAGGGAAGATTTGTTTTAATGTATACATGAATTTTTATTCAATAGTCATCTTTGCTAATATTTTAATAACTAAAGATTGCTCATGAAATAAATTCATGCAACCTCAATACCTCCACATCCCAAAAAGAGAAAAAGAACCCCAAAGTTTCTGTGTCCTTTGAGAGGAAAGCAGGTTTGTAACAAAATCAGAAAGTGGTCCCATGGTTGATTCTGAAGCTGGCAGTAGTCAGACATGGAGGTTTTTAAAAGGGACTGGGCTTTTTAGAAACATTTGCTACCATAAAATATTGATCCAGTTCCTGCTGCCCTCACACAAACGAACAGGACACCATGTGTTCACTCAAAAACTGCACAACAGCTGGAGATAGAGGTGCATACCACCAAATTGTGGGGGGCTTTTGGATTGGGTTTTTTTTTTTCCTTTTTAAGTGTTTTCTTCTATTTCCCAAGAGAATCTGAAAAATCGGACAGAGACAAATACACCATAATACAATTTCTGCCTCTTCTCAGCATGGGAAAAACTCTGCGTCACAGGCATGTCCCATGCAGTTTGATGGTATGTGTTGGCTGGTCCAAGCTGCAAGGACAGTTTCTGGCCTGGTAGTAGATGCAAAAGGAAGAAATGTCATTTTTCTGTTGATGGCATTGTTTTGCTCTTCAGCAGAGAAGCTTTTTCTGGATATCTCCAAGTTTTAGAATTTTCTTTCTCACACTTAACCCTTTAGCAGGGCCTGGACTTAAAGAGAGGTTTTATTGGGATTTTTTTAGCTTCAAGACAGGAACTCCCCATTAAGAGGTTCACTTGTTTATAAACAAGAAAACAAAAGGAGATCTTCAAACCCAGAAAAATATGGAGTGGGGAGGGCAAATGCTAAAAACTGTTTATGTGCTGCCCTTGTCTCCATCAGTGACATGACAGCCCCCTGTTCACTGCACGAAAAAGCAGCAGAACATGGATGCCAACACAGAAAAATTACCCCAGCTTGGTTGACCCATGTCATGACCAGGATCAGACTGATGCACATCAGTAAATTGTTCTCTCCATCTTTCTCTCTTGTCTAAGGCTGCACTGGATTATTCTACCTTCTAGCAACACTAAAATGCAAATAAAATTAAGCAGAGAAATGTATGTTGGTTGTGCCCACCAGCCACACCAGAAGTGGGGCATTCAGCAGATGATCATTTATCCCCATGGAACCAAGCTGTCAGTGGTATGCAACAAAATTGAGAGTTGGGATACTTAACAGTAGTGGTGGCTTTGAGATTTATTTTTTCTTGGTTTCATGTTGCATGTGGTGTATTTTTTGAGGTCTTCTTCTTTGTTTGAAGGTAAATTTTACCACACTCCTCTGCTGGCTTACAGAAGTATTTGGGACATGTTTCTGGACTTGTACTTTACTCTGCTTTGTCATTTTCTGTTGGCAGAGCACAATACCCATCTGGCACAATACTGCACTTTGTGCTATGATTCTGATTGCTGAACTTGCAGAAGACAATACAGGCTCAGGACTACATTTTATTATATTTTATCTGGCCTAAAGGGGGAAAAAAGCAGCCATCAAAAGGCTTGGTTTTCCCTTTCTTCATTCAGATGTGAAATGTGATAAATGAAAGTGTTTTTTATAACAAGCACGTATATGACAGAGTGCATTGTGCATTCCTAAATTAAAAGGAAATATTTGAAACTAAAATTGCCTGCTTATGTAAATCCCTGTTGTCTATCTCTGTCATTTGAAAGACATTTTCAAGGCATAGGAACTCTTCCAAGAATATATTCGATGTTATTTCACTGTTAATTGCTAACACTGCGTTTTGAGCCCTTTGATATAGAATCACAGAATCATAGAGTGTTAAGGGCTTGGAATGGACCTTAAAGACCATCTAGCCCCCTCCCCCACTGCCACGGGCAGGGACACCTCCCACTAGACTAGGTTGTTCAAGGCAAAGACTGCCAGGGTTGGGGCATTCACAGCCTCCCTGGGCAACTTGTTCCAATGTCTAACCATCTTCACAGTAAAGAATTTCTTCTTAATATCTAACATAATTTTTCCTTTTTTCAGTTTGTAGCTTTTACTCCTTGTCCTTTCACTACAATTCCTGATGAAGGGTCCCTCTCCAGCTTCCCTGTAGCCTCCAGAGCAAAGCAACTGAGTCTAGCTCCTCTCACAAATGCCTACACCAACCAACTCCTTACTCTGCAAATAATCAATGAGGGACCAGAATGTGTTTTCATCTGAATTAAATCATGAAAATCATGCTAATATTGTGTAAATACAAACACATCTGTAACAGTGAGTTAAAATTATTTCTTACCATGCATGTTGCAATAGTGGTTATTAGATGTGCGTGTTTTAAACACTTCCTTTTCTCTATTTGAATGAAAACAGAATACGCTCCAGTGTGTTTGAAATGTACAGAGCAGAAATGTCAGTGCAGTATGCAAAGATTTCCTTTATACACCTACATGATCTTCTGGTTCACATGCTTCACTAGAACATGTTTTCTGATTAAATGAACATTCTCCTGCCTCTCAGAGCTTCTCATGGAATTTCTGTAGCATTTTGGCCTCATTGGTGGGTACCTTGATCTTCTCTGATGCACAGTGCAGATCAGAGGCACTTGCCTTCCTCTGTCCGGGGGAGTATTTATTTATCTGCTGGGACTCAGCAGACTGCACCTATTTCAGCTCAGGCCTGGCTCCTTCTCTTGCAAATCCCCTCGGGAAACCCACAATGGCAATCAGCAGAGCAGCAGCAACACAGAACCCTCATATCTATCTCTTCCTGATGCCTCTTGCTGTGGCTTTTGGGAAGCACATCCAGTAGTGCTGCGCCTCCCACCCTGTGTGGTATCAGCGTGATGCTGTTGTGGCTGTGCTCCCATCCTCTGGGGTAAGGCCTGGGACAAGGTCAGCAGTGTGGGGAAAAGGCATGGTTCAGCCAGCGGGAGGACCTGCCACTTGAGAGTGCAGCGCCACTTGGAGCATGCTTGAGGAGCTTGTTTAAGAATCTAAATCATTCACATCCCACTTCTGCCAATTAATACATCCAATGCAGTGAGTGGAGCCAAAAGACCATTTTGTATTGGCCAAAGAGCTGTCCCAAAGTCTCAGTCCCTGGCATGTTGTACTTATTGTGGAATTACTATGGCACAAAGAGAAATTTAGGTAATGCAGGATAAAAAGAAGACGGTCTTGAACTCTCAAGGAAAAAAAGGTATTTTCATTTGCACATTACTGGCAATAGTAACTCCAAGAAAATTAATTATACATTCAGATCTTGCACATCATACATCATCAGATTTATTCCTAAGTGGCATATTATCAAAATTTCCAGTGGCATTTCAGCTGTTCATTAAACTTTACTGTAGGACATAGTGATGATTTATTACACAGCTATAAAAGAGCAGTAATCATTATAAATGCAAGCTTTCAATGTTTCTTTCTCTATGTTTAAATCGTTTTTATTCTCCTTTTTTCCCCAACCCCTACATCTAATGAAACAGACATTGTAGCAATCAGTAAGCAAGGAGCCAACTCCTTCAACAGCAACCAATTACTTCCTCTGGTTTATCCAGGAGATGGGAGGTGTACACAGATTAACCTAAGTAGCCCCCTGTAAAATACGGTTCTGGATTTGTGTCAAACTAGCCAGTTGCATAGTGAGGAACAAAAAAAAAAAAAAAAAAAAAAAGGCAGCTGAGCTGAGGACCCACATCTAAAAAAAAAAAAAAGGGAAACACCTTTTATGAGGAATTCCTTTGTTTCAAGCAAAGTTGTGAAAATAATATGCAACACTAATGCATACAGAAAATTCATTTCTGTACTCTTTGTGGTGGCTTTCCATGCCACTTCCATGAGTATTTTACATGATCTTTAATCTGGCTGCCACAGCAAAATCTTTGTGCTATAGATACTTGCATTTTGCTTTATTGGTCTCACTCTTTAAATGGCACATGCCTCAGCACTTGGAGAATTCTGTCTGGTAATATCTGTGCATTGAATCTTGTGATGTGCTGCAGTCTTCTTGCAAGCTCAGCTAATCAGTGGGCAGCAACAAGCCCCAGGTGACGTATTTGACTAACTGGCAGCTAATCAAGCTGATTTGAATTTTGCATGTCACATATTGGCAGCAAACTGTTCACATCATAATCATAAAATACGTTTTGAACCAATCTAGGAAATGCATTTCAGGCAACGTTGATCAGTTTGCAGATCTGCAGTGTGGTAAAGTAGCTCATGTGCATCAGAAAAATTATGTCTGTTGAATTATTAATTCAATTTTTTTTAATCCAATAACAGGCAATATTTTTTTTTCAAGAGTTACATGGTTAGTGTTAATTACCAAAATGCAGTAAACAAATGTAACCATTAGTAACAATTGACTTTTCACCACTTTTTCTACCTTATTTTGAGTTGTTTGGAGCACCACTTATTCTGATGTCTAAACAGGTTTTGTCATGTGGAATCAAGTGGTGTAAGGAGTCAAAGGGTATGGAAATGGCTGTTGTATTGCACTGTATACACAATAAAAATGGCAAGCAAGGGCTTTCTCTTCATCCTGTGACAGGAGTATCGGGTAATTAGCGTAAGTTTACATATTTTTATTAGGAAGGTAATTAGCAGCTAGAGAATATGGTATTGTAGAGATGGCCTAGGTTTTATTACAGTATTGGACAACTCAGAAATAGACCCAGTTTCTGAACTACTTAGGTGAGTGATTACACAATGGAATCGTCCTCCCAATATGCATTGACAATTACCAGAATTGTGCATGCCACTGGGAAATTGCTGATACTAATTACCATCATTAGATACTTGAATACAAAATATCTGCAAATGCTTCAGGAATTAGACATAAAATGGATTTTCTTCTTTCAGGTCAGCTGTGCATGTATTTCTAAAGACTAGGAGACAAAGATTAAGCCTGTAATTAGGTAACAGATTTTTCTTTCATATACCTGTAAACATCTCTACGAGATTTACATTTTAAAATGGAAAATTTAGTTAATATTTTAATTTGTTTGCTTTGCATTTTTTTTAAATCAAAAAATATATTAAAGACTCACCCTTTTGATACTTTATTCATCAATGAGTTCTTACAAAAGACATATCCCCCAAATTAATTGTATTTCATACAAGTGTATTTCACTCACTTTTTGTAACTCACATCTTTATAGGATGCCTCGGGTTGTGAAGACAGCACTTAGCCAGCACATTCAGAGGATAAAGCATCTCACAAGTAGAGGATTGTTCTAGCTGACTCTTAGCACATATGGCAAGAACATAGCAGAAGTAGAAATGCCCTGGGGAATGTTGGGGGGGAGGGGTTTTTGTTTGGTTTTGATTCCTTGTACATATCACCTGTCACTTGTATTAAAAAACTAGGCAAAGTTATTCCTTCAGAAATATAACTGTGACTTTTAATCTTCTAATTTGACATCGTTGTGTAAAGCTACTTCCCTAGCATGCATTTTGTTAAGTCGTGGCTTAAGCCAGGTCTAATATAAAATTTAACACATGTCAAACCTTATCAGGTGGCCTATGCTGTTGGAATGATTTCCCAGGTTAAGGCATACTATGAGTGCATTTTGCATGGTTTATATGATCTGCCTGCCCTGTTGGCCCTTGAAAGCCCCATGAGAAACAGTCCTGTTTCATGGATATATACATGAAACATGTCAGAGTCACATCACCAGCAGCATTTCGAGATGTGGATGTTCAGTTGATAAATTTAGGATCATCCAGCTGATTGAACTATCAGGCCTCTTCCTTCTTTACCTGCCTCCCCAGCTGGTTTTGATGGTTGCTGCATTAATCTCTGTAAGGCCACAGGGCTTTCTCTGCTGCTCATCTCAGTGGCTCCTCTTGCTCTTTTAAAAATCAACTCATGAAGTCATTTCAGTGTTGTCACTTCAAAAGTCCCACATAGTGAGGGGGGTTACTGGAACTGGATGCTGTCAATATCAGTACAGTGTAAAATTTTTCCATTCTGCTGTCAGTAAAGAAAATGAACATGATTTTGCCATTATGCTTAGACATGGTTTACAAAAAATGAAAAGAAAATCCTTTCCATCCTTTTCTCTTCCTTCCACCAAATAAAAGGGTGGCGTAATCCAAATAAAAGTACTGACGTTGCCTTTATTTTATAAATATACAGGGACCGTGTCATGACTTGTTCAAGTCATGCTGTTCCGGTGAAAAACATCTGGTTATTCTCACTCCTGGTGGGGCCATTTGGATTTGATGGAATATTTCTTTTCTTTCTTTTTCTTTTTTCCCCACCCAAAACTCCCAGGATATCCAGTGAACACTCGCCAAAGCTTCAGATCCGGAGCCACAGTTACCTGAGGGCAGTGAGCGAAGTCTCCATCAACAGGAGCCTGGACAGCCTGGACCCCGCAGGGCTGCTGACATCCCCCAAGTTCCGTTCCCGCAATGAGAGCTACATGAGAGCCATGAGCACCATCAGCCAGGTGGGTGACGTGCACCTGGGGCAGCCTGGAGAGCAGATGTCACACTGGACACTGCTTGCAATAGGAGAAACTGGATTTTGCTTTAAGTGGGTCTCAACAACACGCTCATTGAACAGGGTTCTTAAGGATCTTGTGATTAATACCTCCAATCAAAAATTTTTGAATGCCTCAAAAAAAAAAGTTTGTATGCTGAGTGAGATGCTAAAGTAAAAAAAGGTTTGTATTAGGCTGTTAATAGTTTGTGTTCCACAAATTTAATAGAGATTTTATTTTCTTTATGGTATTTTATGCTTTCTTTACTTTGTGTACCTCCAAACATTTCACCTAAATAGTACAAATATTACAGTATATGTATTAAATGCAAAAATCTGTCTATATTTTTGCTTTGAAATGATGTAAGAGATCCTAAACAAGAAGAAAAATGAAGTCTACTGTAACAGATTCAGTTTATGTGTTTTAATGTTATAAAATATCCTGTCCTTGCATTCAGCATGCTTGTACAGTTGAGTTCATAGGGAATAGATCTGAAAGTGCAAAAGTGCCAGTACACCACGGGGCAGAGCGCCAGTCGTTCATCTGCTACATCCTCCAGCTCCTTGGTATGAATTTTGGCTTGTTAGCTTAAGTGGACCATTTGGGTAAATCACTTGGCTGAAAGAACTTCCTTAGGCTAGTCCAGAAGTGCAGCAGGCAGGATTTGTGGTGCCAGATACTGATCCCTAATGACTGGCATACCAAGTCATCACCATGTCAAAAAAAGTGTGTGACATGAGTGACATCAGGACTTCAGCTGTGGCCCTAACAAATACATGTCCCATTCAATATGGAGCTTAGTTTCCCTTTCTGCAGTATACTGTATTTAGACACTTCAGAGTAGTCACCTGAGTATTTTGAAGTGAGGCACTTTGAATAGGGCATGGGCTGATGCTCCAAAAGGAGGGTCAGGATGTATTTAGGAGAAAACAGCACAGAAATGTAGGTCTACTGTATTTAGACACTTCAGAGTAGTCACCTGAGTATTTTGAAGTGAGGCACTTTGAATAGGGCATGGGCTGATGCTCCAAAAGGAGGGTCAGGATGTATTTAGGAGAAAACAGCACAGAAATGTAGGTCTCAGAGGCAACTACATGAACATTAGGTCAGGTTACTTGTTTAGCTGCATACCTAACACACAAAAATGTCAGCTCAGGAGTGGTTACATTTGCCAAGGTGAGCAAGTTTTTTTGGTTCAAAAATGCATTAATTCAGAGATATTCACTTGAGGATTGGATATTCTCTGCAAGAGTAAGATTATTCTTTTTGTTGTACTACCTACTACTCTTCCATGCTTTTTAAAATAGTTTTCCTTTGAAAAAAAAAGTTTTGCTCTCTGAGGTTTTTCAGTTATGTATACAAAGGCTCCACAAAACATTTTTCTTGGTAACATTAATCCTGGGAGAGAATTTCTAATGGGGGGCTTTTCTACCTTCCTAACATAGTCTTATCTTCTCCTGCTAACTTGGTCTTGTACATGCTTGAAAACTAACAAAATCCTCAAGTGATGGTTTCCATCTGCATGTTTCATACAGTGAGAATTATTGTGCTTTTATGCCAAGCTCGGGCTCAATGCTCAGTTTAGAAACATGAGCATCCATTACTAGTTAAGCCAAGGTAAATGGTTTCCAGATTCTTAAGACCTGTAGGAAGTTTTTGAATGTTCTTTGACCACCGTGAGTGCAAGTCTTTATCACCACCTAGTGTCTGCTGCACAAAGGATTCCTTTGCATCTGCTCTCAGCCAGAAATTTAGTTCTACAAATATTTTTCCCCAGCAGCAAACCTGGCTCCCTTACCAGTCTCCCCTTCCTGTGTTTGTTATCCTGTGGCTTTCTAGCCGCTCAGGTTTTATCAGTGTGATTGCCTGTAGGTCGCATTGATAATGTACTGGGATTAAGCTGACCCTTCTTGTTTTTTATCTCATCCCACAATGAAAGTCTGATTTTTGTTTTACATGTAATTATCACAATGACCAAACATCCAACCTCTGCTGTGGGCCCTGGGTCACATAAAACAGAAGCTGCTTATGAGGGATTCAGGCTTCCCACCAGTTTCAGAAAAGCCATGAGCCCAAACTTTGCTGAATCTTTCCCCAACACCTCTGTCTCCCATTTTTATACATTGTTTTCTTTTTCCCTCACGATTGCTGCTATGGGATGTCCCATTTCTCTTTCTTCATGTGCAAAGGGGTCCTCTAACAGGTGTTGGCCATTGTGCCACCATGGCTTGAGAGTGTTTGTATGAGGCAGTGTGGAACATCAGTGTATGGGATGCACTGACCCTGCCTGGTGTCTGCCTGCAGGTGAGTGAGATGGAGGTGAACGGTCAGTTCGAATCCGTCTGCGAGTCGGTGTTCAGCGAGCTGGAGTCTCAGGCCGTGGAAGCTCTGGATTTGCCTATGCCGGGCTGCTTCCGCATGAGGAGCCACAGCTATGTCCGGGCCATCGAGAAGGGATGCTCCCAGGATGACGAGTGCATATCGCTGCGGTCCTCATCTCCCCCGCGTACAACCACCACGGTGAGGACCATCCAGAGCAGTACTGGTGAGTAACACAAAGGGAAATCCAGAGATGGGGCAGAAAGGGAAGGTACTTCCAGTGCATTGCCATCAGATCAAGCTTTTTCTCTGCCAGATGCCAAGCCCTTAACAGAGTCTTGTGTTTCACCAGGGAGCTGGACAGACTAATCAGCCTCAAACCACCCACAGACAAAGGCTGATGCAGTTGTGGTTCCTTCTGTGTCCAAGCTAATTTATTCTGAGCTAAAAGCACATAGAAGGGAAGTCCAAGGTCATGTCTCGTCTCGCTATCCTCCCCAAAAGTGCAATCACAATTTGGCAAGGCTGAACAAAGAAAGCTCTGGGTTAGCAGTTCTGCTGGCTGTGACCAGCCCAGAAGGGTCCCTCTGATGAGGTCTTCTACAATGTTGAAGTGATTGTGTAAGTTACTGCATGTGGTTTTTACTGGCTCGAAGAGACTGTTCCAGCTCTCTAGACCCCATCTAAGATGTGATAATGAAGAAAGGAAGAAGCAGTCTGCAGGTCAAAACATGCATGTTAACATTTTGCTGTTACATTCTTTCTGCAGTTCAAACTATTCAAGCCTTGCTAGAGGCAGAGGTTTTGGTGTAAACATGAGACTTCAAACCTTTCTTATAATGTTTGAGGTTGCTTTTCTTTTGGAAATAACCATGATGAATTTCAGATTTTGTCACCAAAATAGAGCTTAAGGGGAAGAAAAAACCAAGTAAAACCAAATTCCAAATCTGCCTCTCTCATTCAGGGAAGCAAGAGGCAGGAGCCATTACGTGTGTGTGCTCTTCCCTGTGGCAGGATGAGAGAGAGCCTCTTTCTTTTGACTTCTGTGCAACCATTCCACTGTTTTATGCAAGCTTCACTTACTATTCATATGCTGCTCATATACTAATCGTGTTCTTGACTAATATTGACTATTACACGTATTTCACTGTACCTGCTATCTCTTTTGCTGTATTTTTTCATTTCTGTTTTCTGTAAACTTTTGTCCTTTTGTGTGTTATCTCACAGGTGCAGTTGTTTATTCCTTGTAAGTCTTTTTTAAAGCTGCTTGTCAATTGTTCTGTGTCATCAAAGAACACTTTAAATCCTTTTACCAAAAACGTTCAGCTAAATTAAAGATTTTTCTAAAAGTAGCAAGTTTAAGTACTGTTGGAAATATATTGGCAATACATCACAAACATCAAAGCATTTTTAACAAATGCTGCAGAGAAGTTCTCATCTACATCACTAAAGAAATAGTATTCACTTGACAGCATTTCTGCTATAGAAATAGCCCTTGTGAGCACACAGGGTTTGCACCAAACCACAAAGACAGGATTTGCATAAGGTGTGGGCTACTTCATTGTGTGGTATTAGTTTGTGTCAAACATATTCTGAGGCAAAAGCTGAAGGATGGGAGTTTCCAGGGATTTTTCAGTGTGCACTCATCTTTGTTAAATCAGTTTGGGTTGATCCCAAAGAGGGTTTTCTATTCTGTGAGAATGGCTTTGGTAACATTTTTTTCCTTTATAAAAATAACTGTGATCATCAATACAGAAAATAATAGCTTTTTTTTTCACTATCTGTATGTAAGAGGTTGTTCCTGTCACTTAGGAAAATTATGCCTGTGTCTGGGGATAATGGCATATAAATTGAGAATGTTGGCTGTGTGTGCCAGCCAAAAATGCTGGAAAACATGAAAGAGGAAAATCTGTACTGTAAACTATCTCTTGTTTATGGTCCCTTTTTTGTAGTGCAACCGTAGAGGCCTGATCTCTTCTCTGGGTAGCTGGCTTTATTTAAGAAATCATATGAACAAAACTGTGATATTGAAAAACATAATCCAGTGAGTATGTCTTGGGTTATTGCTTCTGTAGTCAGGCCATTAAAAGCAGAGAGGAATGATTTGCAGTGCTCTCTTTGGACATACATGCAAGCATTTAAAGATTGCTGTAGATGCCTGTTTTCTGCTGTGGGAATTTTACTGAGTTATCTTTTTTATTTTCTAATTCTTGGGCTCCAAGAGCCCATCACTTCCACTGGTAGCATTTCAGACAACTTGTGTCTCTTTTAGTACCTGACATACCACTATATGTTTAATGGGTATTAGAATTTAATTAATTCTGTTCAAATCATCTATATTGACTACCTTGGTGTTGCCTGTGCCTGGCTCACAGAAGACAAATATGAAAGGCAATGTTGATGGTTTCTATTTATATCTGCTTCAATAAAATGGGAAATGGAACAACAACTAGGCAGACATGAAGAAAGGAGAACAGCATCTCAGGTTTATCTACACTGAGGTGATGTTGCAAATGTTTTTGTGGAGACATGGGAGCAGTTATGATCTAAAAATGGTTTTAACATCCCCAAATCAGAGAACAGTCCTCCTGCCCTTAAAGTATCTCTGCTTGTTCAACCAAGAAAGATTCCTTTCATCAACATTAGCAATACCCTCAAGACCATGGCTTTTAATTCGCTAATACCAAAGCTGTGATCATACACTGGTATTGAGAATCTCTTTGACAGCTGAAAGTCCAGGGAAATGCCAGCTTGGTGGAAAAGACAGGAGAGCTGTCGGTTTACTGGATTCAAAATTGTTTCTCTAGAGAAATGATCCACAGCTTTCCAGGGCATCTGGATAAAGCAAGAACTATGGTCAAAAATCACACTTTGCCTGTTAGCCTTTGCTGTTGTGGTGGCAGCCTCAGGTTTTCATTTCCTTTCGCCACATAGTGTTGGCGGTTTAGTTCTGCAATCAGGAATTGCAACTCTAGCTCAGTTGATGAGGATGTGCCCAGTCTAACTACAAATCTGTGCACTGGCTATGGCACAGAGCTCAGCTAAGGGTGACTGTCCAGCTGGTGGCCTCTGCAGCCTGCACTGACCTTAGGTGCTGCCGTGGGGACACTGAGGGGTGCCTGCAGTTGGATGAAACTGAGCCCAAGTGTAAAAATGGAGGTGGAGGCACAAACTTGCTGTTGCCAAAGGGGTGAAATGTTACACTATAAGTGGGGAGGAAAATCCTAACCTCACCAAAGTCTGCCGCCAATGTTCCTCCTAATGTCCAACCTAAACCTTCCCTGGCACAGCTTAGGACTAAGTCCTCTCATGCTGCCACTGTTTGCCTGGGAGAAGAGGTCAATCCCCTTATGTGATCAACACATACAGGTAATGATGGCAACCACCAAACCACAGCTGAAATGCAAAGAATGGAGTTATTTCATTACCTCACCTCTGGGCAGCAAAGACACACTGGGACACGGGCTCTTTTGGGCTTAGTTCATCCTAGTGAAAAGGCACAGGCTCCATTAGGCTCAGTTCATCCTAGCACACAGTGACAAGGGGAACCACTGCCTGCCCCAGACATCAAAGGGCCTTGCACACGTGCAATTTATCACAAGGCTGTGCTTTTATGATATCTCACTTCCAGCAGAAGGCTCAAGCATGTCTGCAAGTGTGTTGTCTCTACACAGGAATTCTACTTCTCAAAACCAGCAGAGGATGAGCAACACTGGACATAATAAATGGACACTTGTTCCCACTCTGACATTCTTAGCATTCCGAGCTTCAAGGTCACTTTGAGCAAAAACTATTCCCTCCTTGCCAAGTCTTCCGGTTTTAACTCTTTCCTCCCAACACCCCACCTGGCTACAAACTCCCTTTATCCTTGCTTTTAAATGAAAGGTTTTGGAATGAGGAAGAGAAAATATAATCTTGACATTTTATATGGAATTATAAATCACACACAGAATCACTAGGTTGAAAGAGACTTTTAAGATCATCGAGTCCAACCCAGCCCTAATACCTCAACTAGACCATGGCACATCCAGTCTTTTTTTAAACATTTCCAGGGACAGTGATTCCACCACCTCCCCAGGCAGACCATTCCAGTATTTTATCACCCTTTCTGTAACAAACTTTTTCCTAATATCCAAACTATATTTCCTTTGGTGCAGCTTGAGACTTTGTCCTCTCGTTCTGTCAGTTGCTGCCTGGAAAAAGACACCAACCCCCACCTGGCTACAACCACCTTTCAGGAAGTTGTAGAGAGCGATAAAGTCACCTCTGAGTCTCCTTTTCTTCAGGCCAAACAACCCCAGCTCCCTCAGTCGTTCCTCACAGGGCTTGTGTTCCAAGCCCCTCACCAGCCTTGTTGGCCTCCTCTGGACACACTCAGGAGTTCCATGTAATAAGTTCTATGTCACAACTGCATCATGCCTTGAAGGCTAATCAGCTGAAAAGCTCCATTTGCCCTCATATTTGCTCTCTCCGTATCAGTGGTGCCCATGGAGGTATCCTGACTGGGGCCGTCCCTGGGAGCAGGGCTGTGCAGGCCAGGAGGCAGAGCAGCCCTGAAGTGCTGACATATGCTATACACCATAGGCTGCACTAAAAATTAACACCCAGGTCATTTGAGCTCTTCAAAGGAGTTTAATGAGCTGTGAGTTATTACATCATTTGATCCCAGGTTATTTGCAGATGCAGCTATTGTAGCTGAAGCACTTCAGCCAACAAATCCAGTCACTGGATAAATAAGTAGCCTTTTAACAATTTTAAGTCTGTGAATAATTTCAATGAGCTTGAAGAGTGCAGTAATTAAGAAACAATGAAATGTTAAAGTAGTCTAAAGAGCATTTTTCTCCCACAGTTATTGTGTCTATGTTTCTAAACTTTCCCTATGTAGCCGTGCATGATCCTTTGATGTAAACAAACCTTATGACATTGTGAGTGTTCAGGCATGGGCACACATGCATACAAATATATAATATAGTATAATATAAAATATGTAATGACATCTCTCTAACAGACTTCAAGTAGTAACGTCAGGAAAACCTCTGCACTAGATTTCAATTCATTTCCTATCCTCTGTAGAGTTAGGTGAAGAGAAATCTGCAGCAATGCAGAGTTATCTGCAGCAATGCCATCTGGTGATTTTCAGTAATATTACACTTCTGCTTAAAAGTAAAATAAATAAAAATCCCAAGGAAATCATGGTGCGTAGCCAGCAGGTTAGAGAAGGACAGAGAGTTACCACAGTATATGCTAATTACGGTCTTTCAGCTGAGCAAACCATTTTCCTTCCTTTCACTGGAACATCTGATCAAGACAAGTCAGGTATTTCGTGGAAAATCTCTAAGGGGCTGCCTAGCCAATTGAAAATAAATGAATAAGTAAATAAGCATATAAAATGCAAACAAGTCAAAAACCTGACTTGTGCCAGGCAGAATTCAAGAATTAAATCAAATCTTGTGGATAAGGAAGCTGTAACTGAGTGTATGCCAGATGCAAGTCATTTGGATTCCTCAGAGCTGTCCTTTCAGAGACTGCTCTGTTCAAAAGGAGACAATGAATTAGGATTTCACATGTGATTTCCAGTTGAAGCTAAGGTTGGTTTCTGGATCTGTATGAAAATTAAGATATTTCCACAGAAGATCTGAAGAAATATAACTATGTTAAGGCCTTCATACAGATGTTGAAACTTAAAATAAATCTGAGGATTGTAGAAAACTGTTTGACAAAGAATTTACATGGTTCATTTCCTCTTTTTCCTTGAGTAATCCTAAAATGCATTCTGCCTTTGGATCTGCTATCAAATTGCTTAAATCAGCACTTAGAAATGTTTTCCTTTGCAAATGAGGATCTGATCTTGGAGGAGAACATTATTTCCGATTTCAGAGGTGTCTGACTGTAGCTAGTACGAGTTTCATCTCTTCTATCCTAGTAGTCAACTTGATGAATGTTAAGCTCCACATCACAACAAAACCCACCATTTTTATGACGCCCGTGAAGGTTTTTAATGAGAAATTCAGAAAGGGTGAGAAAATGACTTTGTTTTGTAGGGCATGGCCAAATTATCTTTTTCCACATTTGAAAACGTCATTTGGAGGAGTTTACAGCAGTCTCCAAATTTATAAATGTGTTTCAAATACAGAGAATGAAAAACCAGTGTTACCCTTTGGTATTCCATCTTTGCTTACCATTCTTACTCTTTATTTGGTTGATATGCTCCCCATTGTTCTATGCAAAGAACTATTAAGTGTATTTCTTATCCACTGGAGCACAAATGAAGAGGACGACACAGGGATTAGTTACTTAAAATGTAATGTTTCTTTATTTGTTAATCTTGCATTAATTTCGATACAGAAATTTTGCGGAAGCCCTTTGCATATATTTGTCTGGAATGTGCTTAAATTAGTTTTTCCATTAATTCATTTCTTTTGATTATACTGCACACACAAAAAGTGATAATCTTTTCAGGTGTTCAGATTTACACAGCTCTCCTAAAGGTGTACAGAGCATGTTTGGATTTGAACTCTGCTTTAGTTTCAGACTAGATAGGTGTGTTATCAAATGCACCACTACTGGAGATTTTTGTAGGGATGTTCAGGACCCCAGTTTCATGGAGACCTCCCTGTGTGCTAATGCAGTGAGAAAGTCCTGATCCTGTGCTTGTGTACCCCACTCCTGCTGGTGTGCATGTTGTTGTGGAAGTGCCCTGATGGAGCCTGCAGCCATGCCTGTGTATTACAGCACCTGAATGCCCAGCACCTAGCTGGGAAAAAATGCCACTTGATGTACCATAACAAATGTACAGGAAGTCATTACAAGCAAAACAGTAATTTAAAAGTTGTTCTGCTGACTGAGCACTGCATGCCTCAGGTCTCATTAGCTGAGAATTAACATTTTTCAGAGCCCATAAACAAGCGTGAAACCTCAGTGATTTTGCCACAATCCAAGAAGCAGTGGATTATGACAGTCTCTCCTGCTCACTGCTGCAAGGCAAGTCTGCCCTTTGCCAGCAGCTTGGGCTGGCTGACAGGTCTGCCTCACCTCAGACAGGGGCAGCAGCTTGGCTCAGGTCTGGTGTCCTAAGAGCAAACTCAGGTGCAGGGCAAGGCTGATGTGATTTCAGCAGCTCTGACTCAGCAGCCCTGTGTATCTGTGGTTCTGGGGACAGAGTTACCTGACTTGAACACAGGGGTAGGAACCAACACTCTTTGAAATACGCCTGGAATCACATCACAAGGAAGCAGGTTTCCCATAGCAGCACCAGCTTGTAATTGCAAGCTAATGGGTGGAATGTGCAGCAGGACATAACATAAAATAAAACCACAGTCCTTTTCCATTTGTAAATTGTGAAAGGTCAATATAACTTTTATCCCAAAATGTTGTTCTCAGGAACTGGTCATTGCTCTAATTCTCAGAACTCTGAGAACTAGAGATACATAATTCCTTAGCTCAAGAGCAAATAATTAAATTTTCAATTTATGGAAAAGTACAACAAAGACCGGAATCTTTGTTTGTTCCAGCTTATTTCCATTGCAACGTTTTTGTGATGGCAGTGACAGAAATGAGCTGAATCAGTTACTGAAGACATGCCCCAATTTATATAATGAGATCACATTTTGAGTAATAATTCCTGCCATTTTCCTAAAATAGATTAATGTGCTTTTAACTGCAGTTGTCTTTTGGAAAGCAGGACTTAGGCCTCTTTTCTGAGGAGGCTATGCTTAATTAATACATCCGGTGTGTAAAAATAACTCAGGTTTTTCTTTTAGTTTGTTCTATTGTCCAATCTCCAGCCATTTGCTGCCACTCACCTACCCTAAGTTCCACATCATTCCTTTAAGACAAACCTCAATATTTTGGTTTTCCCCAGATATAATACTTGCAAATAATACTTGCATATAATACTCTCTTGAGCCATAGGATTTTGCAAGAAGTTACAGATGAAATACTTGGTGATGATGAGCTTTTTTAAGTGATTGAGTGATTTTCAATAAACTAAGATTTTTTTAATAAGTGTGTTTAATGAGTACAGCTCTACAGGGCCCCTCTTGTAGTACAGCAATTTGTTTGGAGCCATTATATTTCATCATATCAGTAATTCCCATTTTGGAGCTCAAATATGATGCATTAGGTACTGAATACTGTAAATAATTGCACATTTTCATGCTTCCTAAATATGTGTTTATGCAACAGTGTAACAATAATTGGGTCTTTGAAGCTATGGTAGACTATGGGATGAGTACATTATTAACAACTTTTTGAAACAAACACTGCTTTGTTTCTTTAATAATATGTCAGACAAACCCAAAGGAAACACAGCAGCAAAGAAAACTGTGCATTAAAAAAATTGCAGAACCTCTGAAGTATACACAGAGATGTGATTTACTCTTTTTATTTCTTGCTATTACACCAGTCTCACTGCACTGCTTCTTACAATGCTCAATAACAAACACAATGCAACTGAAATACTGGGACCTGAAAAACAACTGATGGTATTTTGCAAAGAGAGACTGTCTCGCTGCCATCAGAGTCTAACAGTTCCTTTTATCAAAAGCACACTGCAGGCAGATGTCGGTAATCTGTTCTAATGCCACAACCTTTGTCTGGCCTCTCAAGGGGCAAATGGATGTGTTGGTCTTTGAAAATTGTTTTCCCTTACTGAATTTAGCTTTGGTGAGATGAGAGAGTGCTAAATTGCATCCCACTTAAAATGCAGTAAGCCATCTGAGCAGAACAATTCCTAGTTGCTTTGATCAAGGATTTGAGCTAAGCTATCAGAGGAGGGAAAAAACCCTAAAAAACAATAAATAATACCACAGAACCCTCTACTGTGACAGATCTCTTGCCTGTTCTGTTGAGGAAGATGCCCACCTTTTGCCTCTGCGCAGTCAAGATGAAGGTGTCTTGATAACCATTCTCTTTCTTGTAACAATTTTCAAATTAATTCTGTCTTTAGCTAAAGTAAAATGTAGATATGTATCCCACTGGGAAGGTTTAGATGGAAGTCAGAATATTGTAATAGGATAGCAAAACAAATGCTGGCAGGCTATTTCTGGTTTGAATTTTTTTTTTCCTCTCAATTTCTTTTAACTTTCTTCTGAACTTCACAAAGAACCAAATAAAATTATGTAGAAAGAACCAAATAAAATTATTGTGGCAGGAAAAATCAGGGTCTACTAGACCAAAATAGCCAAGCTATGAATAAAACCCAACTCCTAAATGAGCCTTATCTGACTGCCTCACAAAGTCCTGAGAAAACCTGCTGCTCTCCATTTTGCATGATGACTGATTTGCACCCAAGTAACAGAATGAGTTGTTACCTGGTGCCATGGCCTTGCAGACCCTTACAGACCCCTGAATGCTCATGTGACATTTTACCATTTGCCTCTTCTATTTAAAAAGGGGGGAGCAAAAGAAGAAGGGTTCCAGAGAGATGGAGAAGGGGTGAAGGGAAGTATTGCATGTGTGTTGGAAGCTCTGACAGTGGGGTTGGTAGGGCTGCATGCTCTGATCTAGGTGAAGTCAGATACTATCTTGTTACATACTTCCAAAAAAGCTTGTCTTGCCCTGTTTGTGATGTGGCTATGAGGGAGTTAGATTAATGCATAGCTAAGATCAAAATGTTTATTCTCCTTTCAGGAAAACAAAACAAAACAAAAAAAAAAAAAAAAGGAGATAAGTAAGGACAAGGACATCATTAGTTAAGACTTCCAATACTAACATCATCATTCAGTCTTCCTAGATCTTCCTCTAGGATTTTGCCCACAGCCAAAAAGCTGCATCACGTTCACTCAGATGTGTACAGTGTCATTTTGTGTAAATAGGCAGTTGTGTTTAACCTTACATGAGCTACCTGCCGGATTAATTCTTAAACAGGCACTCCTTGTCTTCACAGACTCTGCAGCCTGCGGCACATCAACATCTGTTCCAGTGTCGCATACTTCCACAGATTGCACATGGAGTAAGAGCTCCCTCTCATAATCCAATTTATATTGCCAGTTGGCCCCTTTTCTGGACTTCAAATATGTGCTGCAGTCCCAAGAGCCTTTTTCTATTTCTGTCAGTGCTTACTGAGAACAGAAGTGTGTATCTCCCTTTTAGAGGGCGCTTACTGCTACTTCAGCTGAGGAGACTCTCACTGCATGCAAAGGTTGCTCTCATGTCCTGTGAGTTTGGATGGCATAGTCGAGGAATACTTGTAGGGTGAAGGGGTACTGAACCCGAAAACATATGGGTGGTAATTTTTTTTATTAAATAGAATACAATAGCACACCCTACAGGTGACATGCACCACTGGAGAAAATGTGTATCTGTAAATAAGTAGCAGTTAAAGAAGTTTTTATTCTTAACAGGTTTTTTTTTTCCTAATTCAACATACCTGCTTTCATTGAAGGGCAAAGAGTTTGGTGATTAAGTAAAAAAAGGTGAGAAGAATTGAAAAAAGGGGAAGGAGAAGGACAAAGGGAAAAAGAAAAATATTTGAGTAGCAAAGTAGGTCAAGAAGAGTTTCATAAAACAGAATTGTGGCCTGCACTTCAAAAATCATTCATTATGTAGAATCAGTAACACCTTTCTCTGTGTGAATAGTTGATGGTGAGAAACATATGCTTTGAATTTTTCCAAAATACTTTGTCTTCTCCTTATTCCTTCATCATTGGTGTGTAGACTAGGTGGAGATGATGTGCTGTCTAGCATGTTTTATTGATGCTGTTTGAGCTCCCATTGTAGTGAGTTTTTGACATTAATTTTAGAACATATTTTCTGGTTGTGATGAGATTCCAGTTTTCCTGCAGGCAGGAGATATAGAGGGATATGAAATGGTCATCAAGTTAATGGTGTCCAGAATCCCTTTATTGCCTTCAAAGGGCTGGCAAAACTAGTGAATGGAAAATAATGAACATGACAGATAAGTAGGCAGTGGATAGAAAGCTTGAATAGCTGTGGGAATTTTTGGGACCACAGCAGCAGTGTTGTAATTTCATCAAATGAAGGGGAATGCTTTCCCCCATCTGTTCTGCAGGTACATGTCTTAATATTTTAAGTACAATGTTGCAGACCAGAGCAGTCTGTTAAGTTACAAAGCTGAGACATGTCCTTTTTTTTTCCTGCAAAATTTGCTCGCTGAGGGTCTAGTTGTGTAAGGTGCTGAGTGTCCTCAGCTGCCACCATCGTAGAATCAGTTCATGATTTCTGTATGCCTGGTGTCACAGAAACGTCTGGCTCCTCTATTTCACTTCCAGTACCTTTAAAGCCGAGGAGTCTGGGGCAGGAGCATGAATCTGTTGGAATCCAATTTAGGATATTTGTTTAAGAAGAAACAAATGTAAGTTTTTCTAGTCCTTTTGCTGTTGAAATCGTAAACTGGGCAATAAAATTCTAGGGCATAATACAGACATGGCTTGCAAAACAATTTCCAGGGAGTCTTTTCAGATTTTGGGGTTGGGTTTTTTTCCATTTTGCTGCTAAAAAAAATTTAGATCCTGACAGGTGTCAGTGAGGTAAATATTTACACTTCTCCTATCCTGCAGTAGGAGGCAAATTTGCAGCAGAATAAAAACTGATTTTATTACCCAATGTCAGGATTTTTTCTGTCACATCCATAAATGGAAGAGATTGAATGGGCAACTGTATCTTTCCTTCTTTATGATTAGCAAGGAGATCATGCTCAGCAGAATAAGATGAAGAAATACTGGGTGCCCTGTTGTCCATAACACCATGTTGAGAATTGACCACTGCCACAATATTTCATATATGTGTGCTAAACAATGATAAAAAGGAC
Source organism: Vidua chalybeata (assembly GCF_026979565.1). Classification (NCBI taxonomy): domain Eukaryota; kingdom Metazoa; phylum Chordata; class Aves; order Passeriformes; family Viduidae; genus Vidua; species Vidua chalybeata. The sequence continues at coordinate 104,132,102 of NC_071530.1, forward strand.
CACCCACTGCAAACTAGCATGACTCCATTAAAGGGGTTGTTTCTATTTGCACTGCAATCACATGCACTTCTCTCAGACCATTTGTTGTCTCCTCCTCTGCACATTAAGTTTGGTACACACATGTCTTTTGAAGAACTGGCAAAAAACTAACTTTGCCAGCTATTGCTGATGTGGAGAGGAAGCCTCACTCCATCTTCAGACAACTGTCTCTCCAGCAGGCATGGAAAAGTGTCAGGAACTCTTTTAGGGTGGCATTCTGGCCAATGCCTATGCAGATGCACAAGAACAAAGTATTTTTTATCAAAGCCAAAATGTATGTAATTGAAATTGTCAATTACCATCACTAATTTCCAAAAAAACCCGGTGTGTTTATCAAACAACATAAGTGTGGGAATTGGGAACATGTGACATTAATCATGGGTGCAGGATTAGGCATACCCACCTGGTCTAGGCTTCCTTTATCTCACTTCCAGCATGACATTAACTAATTTGGGGCCTGAGGCGTTGTCAGCTTCTGACACTGAAGTGTACTGGCTGTATCAGCATCATCTGGAATCATCTTTTACATCTAATTTTATTCTCCTGAAAAGTCTATTATTATTATTATTATTATTATTATTATTATTATTATTATTATTATTATTATTGGAGCATGACAATATGCTTCTTAAGAGAGAGAAAAAAGCCCAGAGAAATTATAAATTCAAGCTGTCAGCAATATCTAGCTCATTTATATGGTTATGAAAAACATATCACTTGTAAAATAAAACTGGTGCATGTTTGCTTTTTGATAAAGTATCAGGAACAAGTAGGTATCTTTCTACTGGGGCAGTTTGTAGAAATTTTGCAAAATCCAAATTAGCATACATCTTCCTAAAATTGCAGTTAGTTACAAAATTACAGGTTTTCATCAAAAAAAGGAAAGTGTTGCATTTCTCAAATTAGATTAAGTGAAAATAAGTTCACACTGCAAAAGTGGTAATGTCATTAAATAATTTGATAGAACAAGGCTTGCTAATGCCTTGTGTGCTGCTGATGCACGTCATCTGCCAGTCAGCTTTCCACTTATCCTTTAGCTGTTTTGCTGATTCTTATCAGTTTGTCTGCTTAAAATGTGTTTTATAAAAGACTTTTTCTTTCATACACTTTGATTCATCTTTACTCTCACTGCAGATTTCCTATTTAACTCCACTGAATTAATATTTTAATACTTGTTGAAGATGAAGGCAACTTGCATGTCTTTCCTGAAGTCGTATTTACACTGATTTCTCTGGTGCAGTCCCTGATGACTTCCCACAATAATCAAGACTGAGCTGTTTGCCATCCTTCACAGAAGTGGTTAGTTAATGAAGATTTGTTTGGGGACAAGCTGAAGCTAATGGCATGGCTCATTTCCTCAATAAAACCTGCTGTTTAGTAAACTGTATCTGATGATCTCATGACACTCATGTCAGTCACCATTTTTCCTAGGACAATTATTCTGATTTTTACAGATAATGGCTCTCCAACCATTCTTTAATACTGTTTTAGAGAAAACTAATGATGTGTCCATAATCAATCTAGCCTCATAGATTTTTATCTTTCATCTTTTCTGCCTATGAAATATGTAGATATCTTTTAGTTTGTCAGCCAACAGCACCCCTCCAGAAGTCAGACTACAGACTCTTCAGACAGTATTCAGATGTCCATAATATAAATAGTCATATTTTATATCTGCTAAAAGCATTATTGCATAATGTTACCACTCTGCAACATTCCCCACTGTGTACATGCATATTAATCACCCATGGCTGTAACAGTCATTTCCTCTAAATTTTGCCTATATATTATTTTTTTTGTTTCCCCCAGTTGTACTTCTGGTTAGCATGAAGAAGAACTCTCCTTCAATTACCAGTCCAATGTGTTGTTGGACAAACAGGGCAGCTCCAGCAGACAAGTGTCATCCCTGTCAGAAGAAAGGGAATGGGTTACAAGCAGGAAGGGAAGAGGAGATGACAGTGTTTCAGCTCTGGCAACTTGAGAGATTTTTCTGGGTCCCTACTAGGAAATGAAATTTCCTTTTTCCTTTTTTTTTTTTTTTTTCCTTTTTGTGTTTTAATTAGTAGAATTACAGTGAGGCCATCTCAGCAGACTGGATATGGTGGCTTGTAGAAATACAGCAGCTAAGGTCACCCACTCAGTCATGAACTATAAAACCATCATATTTGCAACTTGTGAAATGGAAGAAATGGGGATAACTAGCACAGTCTGCATTTAAAGAAAGATCATTGCTGATCTGTAAGCGTACAATACTAGTGCTTTCTTCCTAGTTCTTTTAAACTGTATATAATTATCTTTCAGACAAGCTGTCCTTTTTCACAGCTTCTTTCTTTTGTTTCCTTTTCCTCTGATTCTGTTTCATGTTGCTAGTTTTAATAATTATCTAACTGTTTCTGATTTTTGGAAAGGAGAAGCACTGAGGTGGATTCCACTTGTGCAGATGGGCTCACAGTCCCTCTGTCACCAAACTCAGCTGTTGGCCCATGGGCCAGCAGTGCCCACCTCTCACCATTTCGTTGTTGCAGTTTCACTGCACTCAGCAGCATCAAGGGCAATCCCCTGCTTCTTGCTAAGCTATATATCCTATGCTGTGTTAATGAATCTTCTGCATCTTTTCTGAATTCTTATTTCATCTTATTAGCACCATTTCCACTTGCATAAGGCAGCAATGAGAAAGGTCCAAGCTGTGTGTTCCTTGCAAAAACAGAAGTTTGCAATCACAGAAGTCCTGTTGTGTTAGTAAAAACACGAGAATTTGAGTTACAACAGTGTGAGGAGGCAGAGTTCAGGTCAGGCTGGCAATGAGCTGTCACAAAGATGTTGCCTTTCCAGAATAGCATTTGAGGTGAGGCTATCCTGCATTGCATATGTGAAATTCAGTGCTTTTACTTCTTAAAATGAAAATTCCTGTTAAACAAAAGTTAGCTGGCTATTGGAGAAGTGCTGGTAAGGCAATCCCAGTACCTCTTTCCACTGTCTAACCTTTAGGGGAAAAAATTACCAGCTTTATACAACTTGGTCAGCCGCATCTCCATTTTTCTTAACATGATCTTCATTTTACATGGACTAGATTGAAAAAGCAGATTATGCAAGAATGTTTCTTCTGGCCACTTGAGGGTTTTAACAGCAGAATAATAACTAGTTCCCCATCCTGCATATAATTATGGCAAATTCTGCTGAGAGGCTCAATTTTCTCCAGTCTCCATTCTCCCTTTATCTAATCATATTCAGCAGGAAGTTTTGCCAGTAATCTGGCTGGCTCAGTTCCACTTCATGATAGTTCTTTTACAAAAATCTCTTCTTGAACAAGATGTTACAAATACAGTACAATTACAGTATATTGTGTTCTTCCAACTTACAGATTTTAAAATGTAACATTTATGGTGAAAGCAAGGCCTATGGTTCATTCAGATGCATGAACTTTGTGGCACGGGGTCAAGTTTTTTAATAACTGCATTTGCACATGTTGATTTATCTCATTTGATGCTTTCAGGGAACCCTCCTCTTACTAATGGGTCGGAATTGGTCATAAGGATCTGATCCAGCACAAGATACAAAACTCTTAACTAGGTTAGATATAAATACAGTTCCTTTTACAAGAATTAGATTGCTAGTAACAGCAGTAGTTTTAATTAAGTGTAGTTCTGATATCCAAAATGTTATGGGCTAATCCCTTTTTTCTTTCAATGTACCCTAACTGAAATGTTAAAAACTCTTGCTACACACTGAAGCCAAAATTATTTCCATAGCCCAAATGAATTTTGCCCTAAAATAAATATATCCTAGATAATCCTCTTTGTATATCAGAAATAAGCCCATTGATCTAATGTCTTTTGAAGCTGAGCAGCTGAGGATATCTGTGAAATCACAACAAAATCATGCAGGTGTGCTTAGCGCTAGCACACCCCTTCATGGCCTGAGTGCCTGACAGGCTGCCATGTGTGACCGTGCCATGCTGGAGCTCGCAGCAGCCAAGGCACAGCTCTGGACTTCACAGCTGCAGACAGCACTGAGGACAGACAGTTCCAAGGAGTGAAGTTCAGCTGAACTGCAGCATGGCATGAACTGCGCCAGGGTGCCCTTTGTCTTTCACTTTTCTGGAAGTCATGCAACTGCCTTGATAATATCACCCCTTCGTGTGCGAAAATGAAAACTGTTCTCACAATGTTTAGAAAAACAGGAATAGTGGAATGCTTGGAAAGTCACAATGAGCCAGCACTGTTGAAAGTGAAACAGCGGATGTTATTGGCTGCACCTCCTGCTTTCAAGGAGACTGACATCTGATCCTGGAAAGAAGGAATGTGAAATGACGTTTTTGATTTGGAAGGCTATTAAAATACTTCAACAGGTGCTCTACCTGATATGTGCCTGTTCTAATGCAGAGCTTTGCAAATTTGGTATTAACAATGCTTATTTTCTTGAAAGCTGTTGTTGTGCCTCAGTTTTGTGTATTTTTAATTTGTCAGCTTTATTCGATCTTGAAAGATTTCTAGATGGATTTTCCTGTCTACATTCCTTGCACCAACAACTTGCATTACTTCCGCCCCTAATTTAGTGAACAAATTGGTCCCAGGCAGAAAGTTGCAGTATGAATCCACATTTCCCTGAAGGATACCTGCTTGTGCTTTTGACAAGTGTTCATCTCAAACTGTAAATGGAAGAAATGAGAACTTTCTTGGAAGTAACTGCAAATGTGGGTCACAGCTTTCCAGCAGACCTGTGATGAAAATAAGATGTGGCTGCTTCCTCCTCTGACCCAATTGTTCTTCATTAGCATCAGCAATAAGCCCTATTAAGCATTGCTGCAGCTCTCTGGCCTTTTAAATTCACACAGGGAAAGATCACTTTTGTGAGGCCTGAGAACAGTTGGTTTTACTTATGCATATATGATCTTGTGGGAACAAAGGGAATCACTTAAAGCAAAGAGCTAATAATTTCTTCCAGAGATTTTCACTTAATGTAAGGATGCGTGATTCCCTTAAAATCTTGTTTGTTGCAAGCATTGCTTGCTAATAAAGAGACTACAGCAGAATGTAAGCACTTGCTGTCTTTCATGGTCATCTTTAAAAGAGAAAGATAATGCATAACATGTTCAACAAGATATTTTTCTTCCCAAAACAAAAACTTTCTCACTTGCTGGGTGGGGGGGGGGGGAAACTCTCAAGTACCAGACCATGGTGATGTACTTTGTTTTTTTAAAAAAAGTTTGGAAAACAGATGTTTAACTCCAGGGCCAAGGGTTTGCCTGAGCCAACTCTCTTGGCGAGCTGCAAAAGCAAATATCAGAAAGGCAAAGCAGTCACCCCATAGGATACCTATAAACTGCTTGTTGACTCTTGAGATAGACAAGGAGACAGATTGGCATTTTTGTGAGCCTAAAACTAAAAATTAAGGACAGTAGTGACAGACAAGGCAAGACAACTTAGGTGGCAAGCCACAGCAGGAGCAGTGTTAAACTGTGGTCTCTAAGAGGACCAACCATGATCACAGGAAGATTCATCTGGGACCAGCTGGGAGAGAACCTCAAGTCTGTTATGTTTTGAGGTACATCATTTTCATCCTATTCCTTATAGTAAATAAAGTCTTTCCCAAAAAGACCCAGAGCTTTTAAACTTGAAAAGATAAATTTTACTAAACTTTTTCCTGAAGTAGTTGGTTTTAAAATACAGGAAATTCAAAATGACTCAACAAGATGGGATAGAAATTAATAAGACTGGAGAACATTTTGATGAAGAAGCTGTGAGTGAAAATTGCTCAGGAAAGCAGACAAAAGCTGCCCAGTGGAGCTGGATTGTTCCCTGCATTTGACGCAAAGCTTCTGTGTGGTGTTAAACAAGCAATTTCCTGCAGGTATCAGAGAGACACAGAATCACAGACTGGGCTGGAAGGGACCTTTAAAGATCAGCTAGTTCCAACCCCCTGCCATGGGCAGGAGTATGTCTGCCTGCTTTGAACTTGTTTCATAGGTTTCTGGCTGGAGATGCTTATTTAGTTGGTTAATTGCTGAGATAGAAGTGAAGTCACAGGGAGCTCTCCTTTGCATGTAGGATGTGATCATCTCCTGTACCCAATCTCTACTGAATTAGAGGCCATTTTGTGAAGAAATAGCCAAATGGGCTGATTTAGGGCTTATAAAGGCTGTGGGGGTTTTTTATAGGTTGAGTACAGGGCATATATTGAGAGCATCCTCAAGGAAAACTTATGTGCAGATAGATGGCTATATTGATTATACAGAAAAATATATAATATAGACTTCATAACTAATCTTCTGTCCTCTGATTTCTCCCCAGGTTCAATTTAGTTTAAATTGTAGCTTATGCCTCTCCATGTGTGGTTTTCTCTGGAACGTTCAGTGTTTGGATTTTGTAACAATTTGTGTTAAAAATGAGACTCTAAGTCATTTCTACTGTTGTATGGAGTTTCTTTATAGGCAGAAGATACAAATGCTATTGTACCTGACTAGCTCTCAGAGAGCTCCCCCAGTTTTTCCAGTATCCAATGCTGGTACATATAGAGCACTTTTTATGCTCTCTTTGCAGTATTTAATGGTATACAGATTTAGCCAATCATCCTAATAAAATTTCAAATATAAAAAAGCTATTCTTTAACAGAAATGCAGAGACTGAAAAAGGCTGGAATAAAGTTGATCCCATAAGCTGTTACCATTTTTACATTGAGTTGCAAGCCTTATCACACAAAAATTCACTAGAACAGAGTGTAAACAAGGTTAAAAATCAAGTATTTTGGGAAAGGTAGCAGTAGTTATAAGTAATGTTTAAAAGAAAGGCTTAAACTTTGCTGTTTCAAACATGTTTGCCATTTCAAAGAGCTTCCAGCTTTAGCTTTAATACCCTCCCAAAATGTTTCCTCTTTAAATTTGGCTCTACCCCCAGAAATAATTTCCTTCTTGAAACTGAAAACAGCAGTGACAGCTCTTCTCCATGTTAAGACGTCACTGCTTAAAATCTGATATCGCATATCCCTGCAGGCTCAGAAACTGGAGCTTTATATTGCTGCAGAAGGTTGATCTCCAGCTGCCTAATTATTCTGTGCAGCTGCTTCTTTCAAATCCTGTAAAAGCCTGATGTATCAAAGTTGAAATTATCAATTTATGCCATGAAAAGCTTTCATAAGTCTTATATATATATATATTTGGTTTTATGATTTCAAATTGATCCATAGAGAGTTGAGTATGTAGCAACTGTACAAGAAATTTTTTGAAAACTGAAATTCAATTTTTTTGGTTTTGTTTTTCTTGTAATATGTCTTCATTCTGGAAAGATGCAGTTTCAGAAGACTTGAGCCAGTGAAAACTTACACACCCTGACATTCACTGAGTGTCTTTTGATAGTATAGTGTAATACAATACTGTGTTGGCTACAAAATATGTTTCTTGCACAGCTGTCCTTTGCATTCAGTTACTTGATTTCAGTAATAATGAAAAATAGCCTGTCCAAAGTAGTGTTTCATAACACACTGTAAACAATATAATTTGATCTCAACAGCATTAGGATGGTCAATTAAACAGAAAGTCGAGCCACCAGCCACCTGTTAAATCCCTTCACTGCTGCTCCATCACCAACAAAGCTTGCCCTGTGCTCAAACTCTCACAGGGTGTTTTAGAGAAGATGAAAAGCCCAGAAGGTCACCCCAAGGGACTTCTGGGAGCAGAAGGAGACAGGGAGGCTTGGAACCCTCACAGAGGGGCTCGGTCCTGTGGCAAGTCCCACTAGAGCCAACCAGCTGCGACAACAGGATCTGTGCTACTGCATTTAATATCTGCTGAAGTTGTTGAATTTTGACAGATATGACAACACTAATCATGTGTTTGGTGTTAAAAGCATAGGATTTGACATAGTGATAGACCTGCATATCTTAACTGAAGGTTTTAATGCTACTTTGAAATGGCAAGGAGAACATCCTCATGGATGAGGAAAAGGCCAAGCTAGCTAATACCTTTTTTGTCTCAATTTTTGTAAGATCAGTTGTTCTCCAGGTACCCAGCCCCTGAGCTGGAAGACTCTAACAGGGAGCAGAGTCAACCCCCATAATCCAAGGGGAAATGGTCAGTGACCTCCTGCACCACTTAGATACACACAGGTCCATGGAGCTGGTGGAAGGGCTCACCAAGCCACTTTTCATCTTTTATCAGCCGTCATGGCTGGTACAGAAGCACTTCTGGTATCATGGTGTTCTACTTTTGATACCCACTTGGTTCACTTTAACATTCTTCCACATTTTAATCGGGACAGAAAGGTGTAGCACCATGTAAGCACCAGCTAAGCGTGTCAGCATGCAAAATCCAATAGTTTTAGAGTCACTTTTAAAATTCTGTCATTTTGGTGTTATCCTCAGGTCACAAAAAGCATTGACACATCCATAGCAAATAGCAAGGTTCATACACTTTGCTGCAGGTTACCCATGCTGTATTCCAGATTCACTTAATTGCTTCTAAAGTTTGTTTTTTTTTTTTTTTAAGAATGAAATTTAGGAAGGCCATGAGTTTATTTTTGAAAAAATAACTACATCAGTGCCTGTTTCTGCAACCTAAACATAAAAATCTCGTGGGAATTAAAGCCATCATATTGATTTAGAAATACCTAGAACTTGAGTTGAGTTGGAATTTCTGTGTTTCAGCCATAAATGGAAATGTAGGATTAATTTTGACTGAAAGAAAACTTGCCAAAGGCCGCTAAGTAACATTGTTTTGAATGATAAGCAGGTGCTTGATGCTGTGAAGTTTTGCTGAGATTAGGAGTGAAAAAGTTGAAGGGACAGAGTTTCCAAAGCATTTCACTCCCATGTTTTTCAGTGGAGTGAATCCTAAAAATCCACTGCAGAGAAGAGGTAGACAGCTGATGTCTATGATTCAAAAAACGAAGTCAGACCTTTGCCTGATACATAGACATACACTTTTATAGGGCAATATGGCTAACTTATTTTATAAGCAACTGATACATTGCTGTGACTTGTAAGGTTTGTCATTCATCTTGTTCTACTGACTGCCTGGAAAAATAATAAGCCAATTATCCTTATACTTGTCATGTATTATCTTAAACTATGACTGATAACTTTTGCTGACATTAATTTTAATATTTTAAGGAGATTTTTTTTCTTCTGTGGTTAGTTCTACTATTATGCTATTTGTGTCCTCTGTGAATTCTCCAGGTGGGAAGAGTTATTTTTTTTATTACAGAGAGATGATTAAAAAGGACTTTGCCGTTTCCTTTTTCACGTATCACTAGTTGTTTTAGAATTCACTTTACTACAAAATTTCACCAGTTACATAATCCTGTTCTTTGTCTATGCAACCACTCTTCTGTAAAGTGAAAATCTCAGACCCTACCCATGCATACATCAAAAGATATTTGCACTTGTGATAGTTAATTTTCAAAAATTATTCTGAATTTTTCTGAATTGTTCTGAAAATAAATATTTTCAGAATGGACCTTCTTAGTCGGAAATAATGAAGAAAAAAATTCATATGATGATTTCTGAAATTTTATTTCATTGCCACTGAAGAAACTAAAGATTCATTTCTCTTCCTCACCAGAATATTTCCTGATGTGTGTGCAGTGTTGTGCATTTATGGTTTCAAATACCCAATTTCTTTACTTTTGTGATCTATCTTCATCATTCCATTCCCACTTATAAAACTAATTATGATAATACTCAACATTGACATTGTATTTTTCATCCACAAATGAGAAAAGTAAGGATTATTGGCCCTGTATCACTGATGAAAAAAACTGAAATAAAAAGGGAATTGGAGCTTTACTTTTACTCTAGACCTTCTGATCTAGTCTTGTGAGTGCTTATAACATTAAGCTTCCTATCTGAGTACTAAAGTTTTCTTCTTCTCATAGTATTAGCTTATATGCCATGGTTTTACATTTGCCTTTATTTTAATTCTGTTCATTTAAACTCATTTCAATTCAGATTTTTAAGGGTTTTTTTAATATATACTTAACTCAATAAATTGTTTTTCAGTCAACATTTAAAGGGATTTAGGAGTGAACTCATGGATTTTAAAAGTTCAGAAACTGAACAAAGCAACATATTTCAAAATTTAATAGTTATGCTTGTGTAATCAATACACTGCTAATGTGGCTGCTAAGAGTGGGAAAGTGATTACTTAATTAAGCTTTGGCAGATTAGAGTTGTTTGTCATCACCTTGATGAGGACTAAAGAAAGCAAGGATGCTCCCTGTGAGAGCTGGACTTTTGATCCTCCTTAGAGAGAGAAATAGAAGAGATGAGGTTCCTTTTGTTATATGCATTGGTACATCTGCATGAAAAATTTTGTTCAGCATCTTCCTAGGGATCTTGTTTGTAACCTTGGTGTTATAACTCACTTTTTTTCTGCTTACCAAATTAAACCCGGTTCCTTTTGACAGGCGTTTGCCATCAGTGTTTAGAATCTAAATCTTTGTGCAAAGAGTCAAGTTACCTAAGTAAGTGTTTTATATCTATGTGAAGTTTCTAGATTTCATGTGAGATGGGAAGATTAACACTTATAGTTGATAAGTTAACTTTATTTCCTAAAAATGGATTAAATTCTTGAGTTTCTTATTTTTTGCAACACAAATGTTTGCACTCATGAGAAAATTCAGCTGACATAGTTTTGGGAAATCAAGGAAATAAATGGCGAAAACAGCTGTAAGGAAATTAATATTTGGCTAGTTTGCTTGGAGTACAGTGAATTTCTCAGTCAGAGCAGAGTTTCTATCTGCTACAACCATTAATTTTGCTGATTTACTGTAAACATTTGAAGTGGCATAAGAGAGCCCAATTTCCTGCCTTTCTTTTAGAAATAGTACTGCCTGATTCCCACATGCAGCCCACTTCAGCTTGGAGTGTTTATTGGTACTGTTTATTGTTCTAGTTAAGCCTGGGTGGCGTTCCTTGAGCTACCACAGTTCACTGCAAAGAGCAACCTGCAGGGCTGTGAGGCATCCTGGATCATCAAAAGTTGAAAGCTGCTTAGGTTGAGAAACCATCAAGATCCCTTTCCTCAGACTCTCAAATTTGGGAAGTTTGTGTTCTGGTTTGTGATTCGTGAGATGTAGGTTATAATCTATAGGAAGGAAGTGCAAAATTACCTTGATTTTGTCCAAGAATGAGAGTTTCACAGAACTTTGGGAGCAACTTTAAGCCTCTTGTAGTGACAAGATCAGGTAACAAGCACAGTGAAACACTCACTCGTGACGCCAGAGAGCTGTGCTGTTCAGCTGGGGTCTGTGTATCCATCATCCCCAGGGCAGCTGCTGTGAGTCAGCAGCTGACCCAGATCCCAGGACTGATCCCTCCCTCTGCCTGCTCTCATGGCTCAGGAGAGGGGGCATAACATGTCTGTGTAGGACAGCTCAACACAGAGGGGTAAGGATGGGAGAAGGACCTTCCAACAAGGGCAAAACAGTAAAATGCTCCTAGATATCAGGAGTAGAACCAGGATCTGTCCTGCTGACAGAACAGCAGACCCTGCTCTCTGTAAAAAGCAAACCTGGAGAAAATTTTGTGCTTGGTCTTTTAGGGAGTGAGTGAGGCACAGTGGCTGGGCTTGGACACACACAATGAGACCAATCAGACCAATGCTGGTCTGATCAGCATGTTGTGCTGTTGTATCATTGGAGGCTGTGCCTCAGCACTCCTCCTAGCTTGCTACAAATTCCTTATGGCAATGTGCACATTTATCAACAAAGAAAAAGATTTTCTAAGACCTCTTAAAAGATCTTTCTTTTTGAACTCTTAGGCTCATATTCATCATGTCCCGCAATTAAAGCAGTTTATGTCATTTAGGATATTACATCTGACCTGATGAAACTCCCATTCTAATCATCACATTTTGTCATTATTAGATCATTTAAATCAACACGCTGATCTGGTTAAGTAATTCTAGTCTCAACCTCTACCTCTGATTTAAGGTGGCAATACCTAAAAATATTTAACCTTACAGTAATGAATCTTTGAATAGCCAGTAGCATGTCTGTAAGTGTCCAGGAGCCAGTGCTAGGGGGCTTGATTATTACTGCTGAGGAGGTGAGAATTTTTCTTTTACTAGCTTGTTTTAACAGTCCAGGAGAACACATTCTTCAATCATTCTAGACAACTAATCTTCATTTTCTGTTTTATAACCCAAATAAAAATGTCATTTTACTTGTTTCCTGTTAACTCTTCCAAACATCTTGTACCTCTGCCTTGGCCAAACAAACAGTTCGCACACTGTGGTTCTGTTGGACAACTAGAAACTGTTTGCTCATTTTGTTGACCCAGTTCCAGCCAAGCAATAAATGTGGAATACAAAAAATTCCAATTGTCTTGGTCAAAGTCAGAAGAATCAGGTTGTCTGTAATATTTAGTTGCCAGTGCCCAGAAAAATGGGTGTGAATACTTTCCAAAAGAAAAGCTTTAAAGAGCATATGTGATTTTAAGGATTACCATGAGCAAGAGGATTATTATTTGAGAGACAAAGGGAATAAGAGATTACAGCACATTAAAAGAGAGTTGTTTTACATCAAAGGTGTAGGATGGTTACACACTTTGGATAATACAAGGCATTGGCCAGAGAGCCAGACAGCTGGGATTTAGATTGAGCCCTCAAGCTCTTTTAGCTTTTCTGATTTCAGCTCTATATAGCAGTGTCTGAAATATGCAAAGATGTTTGCATTCAGAAGAGAATTAAGCAACAATAATCAGCTTAGAGATTTCTGTTCTGTGATATGCTGAAGAAAAGAGAAAAAATCCAGACATTTAGGTCAAATATAAAAAGCCTCTGGGCTGTTTGGAGTGAGCACCCAGTTGAATGATCACAGGAAGAAATTTCTATTAAACATCCCATCAAAATAGCCTCTTCTCTTTGGCAAAATGCATAACTCAAACATTTAGTGTCTTTCATCTTGTCTTGAGATTTGTTTCCATCATCTGATAGCATCTGAAATCTAAAAAAAAAAATTGAGTGTGTACTTAAAAATTATTGTGCAATATATATTTAAGACTAAAAGTTTAGATTTTTCTCATAAATTTTAGATTAAGAAAATTTACAATCACATACATTATTATGGCAATAGATCAATATGGTCTAGCCCAAAGGGCAGGATAATTCTTTTGCATCTCATTTTTCTTCCTCTGCCTGCAGATGTAGCTTGTAACTTACTTGTAGGTCAGATTTGAGCCTCAAAGCTGGGACAGCATTCCTGTAAATACATTTGCAGCTGAATGACAGTTCCACATTGTCTGTCCCAAGAGCTGAGCACAGCAATTCATTAACTCTGAACTATCATCCAGCCATTTGACAGATCCCTATGTGTATCCCAACCCTCTGGGGACTGCATTGGTAAGTTCCAGCATTCATCAAATAAAGCATCCAGACACATTGCAATAAGCCTACTGTTCATGTAATTAAATAAATGCAGGGAGCATGTAAATGAGTCTTTGGCAGCATGAGCCCTCGGCAGCAGTGGAGTTCGGCATTCCACTTTTCCCGATGTAATGATGTTCCCGGACCTGAGTGCCCCTGGGGCCGGCCGGTGGAAGCAATGGCCTTTTTTCTGCCCAAAGTGTAAAATGCCATCGGTTAAGGAAAGAATGTTTAGAGTTCATACATCATCTGATAGGGTTTCCTTCCTCTGGCAGGGTTTCCCAGGGCTGTGGCGGAGGCAGTAACAATAGCAGGCAAACACCAGAGGGAGTTATTGTTCTACTGGAGAAGGAGTGCCTCAGGACACAGTGTTTAAAATAGTGTGAGATTTCTACCCAAGGAAAAATGTTCAGGTGACATGACTCCACAAAATGTAAATGGTGAAACCATTAATTCTAATCATGTTTGAAAGAGTTGGTGTTCTTCACCAATTTTCAGTGCTGATTCCAATGTACTGCTTCTTTGTACCAAGCAGTTGTTGCATAACACCCCCTCACCTTCCAGTAATTTTTTTACATCTCTTCACAATACTAGAGCTTTGCAGTTCAGTGTCAAGAGCCAGATGAGCAGGCAATAAGAAGGAACATTTTTCATTTGTTTATTAAAGGAGTCTTTTCTCCTGGTCCATCCACACAGGCCAATACTCAGTCAGAGTGCCTGTGTCTTGACTGGTAAAGTCCACATACCCTCAGAGTCCTGGTTCCTCAGAGTCCTGCTTGTGGAAAATGACCAGGCTGCAACTATCTCCCCAGCTGACTTAGACTTCCATGGAAGCAAATCTGGATACACCGATAGGAAATAAGCAAGTGGGTTATTTATGTACTGGAAATAAGCTGCCCTTTCAGCAGCTATACCTGCATTTTATGCCTGCTGAAAGTCTGGCTGCCTTCTGCTCATGAAGTTTCAGCTGGCCACGACCAGGAAAAGTGCATCCCCTGGGCTCTCCATAGAGAGGCTCTTGCAACTGCTCAATTTGCAGTAACTGATTGAAAGAAAACATACAGTCAGCCCCAAGGTGAATCTGTGCCAGTATCTTTTAGAAGAACATTTCAGTGAACAAACTGACCCAATTCCATTACACTTCACATAATGCTGGGGCAGGTGGAAAGCTTCTCCAATTCACTGCTGAACTTCCAAAACAAAGGACTAAAGTGGAGAGTCACTGTCTGCTTTTTCCGTGCATGTAATGAATGCTTCTGCTCTGACTGCTTTTAGTTTCTGTTGTTGAAACGGTGCTTAACTTTCCACAGCCATTACTCTGTCACCTGTGGAATATGAAGCAAAGATCAGCTCACCTGTCTTTTCAGCAGAAGACTTCAAAGCTCTATTTTCTATTCTCACAAGGGTATTCAGTAAAAATCACCCTTTCATTGATGAATATCAAAGTAAATCCCGGCTGAGCTCAATGTTAAATTGTATACCCCTGGCTTTCACAATGCTGCCAAGGTGAAGGATTCTGCAACAAAACTATTTTTCCTAACAGTTTTATTGCAGGTGTGTAAGATCTAATGGAGATGAGCCTATTCTCTTCTTAGGTGTGTCAGCTTTACAGAGCTCACCAGCACAAAAAGAGGATCTTGGCATTCTTACAGTGGCGAACATAGAAGACGCTTCATACATCCGGGTGGATGACTTGCATTGTCAAGATCTTTTAAAAGATCTGGGCGTTATTAGAGGTGGGTGTTTAATTGTTGATTAATTAAAACAGAACCATACATGAATTACCCAGGCAGTAAACCTTTTTCTTCCGATAGGTAAAAAAGAAGTCTGACAGAACTGGGATCACACTCTTGCCTCAACTACACCAACCTGAATGTAGAGGAGGAGAACTGTATTTATGTATTTAATGATGTAGATAGGCAAAATTCTCAGAAACCTCTATGCAGACTAGATGTTCAAGTAGTTTTGGTTTTACAAATCTGTTCAAATATCAGTATCTCTGTGAAGTCAGGTATGATTCCTTGATTGCAAAGTAATTAATTGCTCCTCATTTTAAAGGTAAAAATCAATATAAATCAGTATAAATTTGATACTTCCTACAATATGAAGTAAAAGTTCTTATAAAACCAACTTCAGATTAGAAAAATAAAACTCCCTGCGCTGCTGTCATAGTCAGACCTAAAGTTAGATTTTAGTAGTAGCATGCTGTCTTCAGAAATGATATTGCCATACAGTATCCCTGGTCCTGTTTCAGTTTCTTTCTCCCTCCAACTCTGCTAATACAGGTGTTTTCTGGACCATGCTGTGAATATGGACTTAAATTTTTTTAAAAAATAAGAAAGAGACAGAAAGTGGGGGGGGAGAAACTGCTACCAGTGAAGACAAATGCCATCAGATCTTGTCCTTAATACATACTCTGGAAGGAGCTGAAGTGATCCTTTGTGAACAGCCCATTCACTGGGGATATTTCCATTACAGACTTTCAAACACATTCGTGTGTCATTTCTCTGTGACTTGCTCACAGCTCCTGAGCAGTGCAAGTGTTTCTTCTGCAACAGCATTGTAGCACTGAAGTGATGGGAAATAACCTTTTTTCTACAGCAGCTTTTATGATGAATCCTGGTGTTTGGCCTGGAGAATGTTGGCTTGCTGGGGAATGGATAGAAGCTGCACAGGACTTTGTGGCTGTAGCAACTGTCCTCCATTAAGTACAAATATCCAAAACAAACTATTTTATAGATCTGAAACACTATGTTGTCATTATCCAAAACACAAAATCATGGTGAATAGCTCTTACGACAAAAGTGCCACAGCAAACATTGGAACTGTCATATTTGTGTAAACCCAAGAGCACTATAAACAGTTAAAATCTGAAATGCCAAGCATGATTTCCATTCAAAACTATTCATGTGATATTACCTTAAAGCTCAAAAGGCCCTGATAGGCAGGTTGCAGGGACAGCAGAGGAGGCATTTGTAACATGAAGAGTCATTTCATGTCATTTCATTTCAAGAGTCACTAGGATCTTTCAGGATCTGGGTCTGTGAAAAGAAATCTTCAATTGTGAGAACAAGGAAAAAAAAGATCAGCTTGCCCTTGGGAAAATATAGCTTGTAGAGCTTATATAGCTGTCCTTGAATAACATATTTTTAGATACCTGTGCTTTTGAATGACTACTTTAAAGAACACCCACTCTTTGGAGCCCTTTCATGAGGACATCTAATCTATGATAAAAAATTATTTTAGTCACAACAGTGTGTGTGTCCATATGTCAGACCTCAAACAGGGAGGAGAAGCACTGGATAGTAGTCCCAGTGGCAACACAGAGACTGATTTCCAGGAGTAAAACTCTGAATGACTCTTGCAGCCATCTTTTACATTTTCTTCATTTCTATCTGAAGTTGTTACATCAAGGTATTAAGACACTTCGTTTGATGTTTGTGGTCTTCTGAAACTGAAGCCCTTCCACCTCATCTGAAATACAATGTCTATATTTCTGCTACAGCATATTTTCCTTATCTCAGCTATGTTAAAACCTATTTACCAAGGTAAATCCAAATAATTTACATATTAAAAAACTCATCACTCCTTTGAATCCCCTGAACAGCTTATTCCTCTAATTTCAGTAAAGGATATTTCTTTAGAAATATCTGGATGCCTTCAGAACTTGATGGAACTTTATCACTGTTAGCCTGTCATCAAAGTCATCAAAGTGTTTAATCAGTGCCTGCCAATGCTGAGCTGTTAGCATCCACTCCTCCCTTTTACTACAACACCATAGTTTCATTTATGCAGCTGAATTTGCATCAGGAAAGTTTCAGAGGCCTCAGCCCGGGATTTGCATGAGGTTACAAACTCAAACCATGCTCAGGTTCATCAGGAGCAGCCCCAGAGCCAGTTCTGTTTTGCCTCTGCTGTGTCCAGTCTAATCACTGTTTCTCATTGGAGCCTGGATCCATGATGGGTCCATTGGGAACTCAAACTATGTCTAGCTTCTTTTGCTAAATTGGAGAAGCAAAGGTTTAAGTGGTCCATCCTGAATCCTGTCTTACTTCCACTTTCTGGGATCCTTTGGGAGTATATTTCTAACCCTAGTTCTGCTGTTGGCTACAGAAGAGACAAAATGTAAGCAGGACACACTTTTGTATATAAGTTTAAGGGACCTCTTTATAATAATGTGATGGTACTGTAATGGCAGAAACAATGTCCATTTCCATCAGTCTGTTTTCATTCATCCCTAAAATAGCACACAAAACACACCCACTCCAGAATGTAGTGTGATTCATATGAAAGCCTTGGCTAAGCCTGTACTTGACAGCTCTTGAGCTTTGCTGAGGATTATTTCAGGGGGCAGTCGAGGAGAGAACAACTGAAGACTGAAGCTGTTGGTATACACACAGATGTGTATTCCTGGGCTAACATTTCCCTGCCTGACCTCAGGAAGACTAGATGAAACACAGCACTAGCTGCTGAGTCAGTGAAGCTCTTTGAACTGATAACTGTGGCATGTTCTGTGATGTGGTTTGCCTGGAAACATATTTGTTCCTTTTAAAAATACAAAATACCAAAATGACATCAGTTGTAGTGTGCGTTGAAAAACCTAGGCTGAGATGGCAAGCTGTTTTAGTCCATAAATG
This sequence comes from Vidua chalybeata, assembly GCF_026979565.1. Classification (NCBI taxonomy): domain Eukaryota; kingdom Metazoa; phylum Chordata; class Aves; order Passeriformes; family Viduidae; genus Vidua; species Vidua chalybeata. Next base: position 104,150,135 of record NC_071530.1, read on the forward strand.
ATTGCAGATGTTTGGGTGAGGTTGCAAAACACGAGGCTTTTCAAGCGTGTACATTTGGGGAAGGAAGCTAGGGACACATATAAACATGAACATATTTGTTATATATTGCAGCCTGTCAGCTGGTCCCATTTCAGATTGACAATTATTAAAGAAATGCAAAAGTAAGTGGAAACTATGATAGCTGCAATGCATCTGGTTTAGCGAGTGTTTTCTATTTCTGACCCTATAGGCTTTCTTCCCTTTGTCTGATGCCAGTTACATACTAAACACATAGAACTATCAACAGGCTGGAAAAGAGGCCTAGGAGGTATACTGCTGGTTTTTATTATCACCAGATTGCAAAAGCATATAGCCTGAGCTGGTTTTCAAGCAGGCTAAGTCGCAGCTCGATGTCCCAGGAGCCTGCTTTGCAGAGCAGGATCTGGATGGTACCAATTTAGAAAGCTCTCTAAGTTTGTGATGCCCTGTGAGTGAATGAGTCATTTGCCAAGAGTCACAGGCCTGGGAACAGGATAGAAAGAAGAGCTACTAGATGAAGAACTATTGACATTAGGTCTTCCTCCTGATCTTTGAATTTGGGCTGTTTGGCCCTGAGTTCCAGAAGGAAGGTCCAAATGGTTCTTGCTGACACAGACAGCATCAAGAAAGTGAGTGACAACAGCTGTTGGAGGACATGGACACCTTTTTCCCAGCCATAAGAAAAAGCAGATCATCATGTGCCTTCACCTTCAAAAAGCCAATGGCAGGCAAAATATGTGATGACAAAATTATATTTTTGTGTCACCTCTTTGGGCCAAACTGCAGCCTTTTAATACCTTGCCATGTGATAATTCTAAAAAATCCTTCATCTGACTTGTTCAGCCTTACCTTCTATGCAGCTGTGGGCAGAGTGAGGAGGGCCTTGCTGCAGTGTGTTTGCAGTTGTTCTGCAGCATTATCTCTAGCTATGTCTTGAGTTCCTGTAAACCCAGCTACTGACATCTCTGCACTCCTGTGTATATTACTGATGAAAAATTAAAAGTAAAGCTTCAAGTATTAACATAGCAGAAAATCTCATCATTCAGGTCTCTTAAAAATTAAACTGTCAACTACATTTTCAAAGTTGTCCTTTTTAGGAAACTGCAACTTCTGCAATGTGCAATTGGAAGATGGATAACAAAATTTCTTTCCTGATCAGTGGTGTTCTTTTCTATTTGACAGACATTTTATTTTAAAGTGTGGGTTTGATATAAGTGTGCCAAAAGTGCTAAAATTGAAGTGCAGAAGGCTAGGGAAGACAATCTGGTTTTTTTATGAACTGTCCAAAACTATTTAGATGTTTTGTTTTTACTCTATGGGTTCAAGAAGCAATGATGCAAATAAATTTTTTTTTTTTGTTAAAATAAATGAAAATCTACTAAGGAATTGCAAAGGATATCACATCAGACTAGTAAGTAATTGCACATAATTGAGACTCACAAGTGAAAAAAAATGGGTTTCAGGTACATATATTCAAAAAAAAGTCTGTAAATATTGATTGGGTGTGCTAGAAGGCAAAATTTAGCCAGTGATTTCAAAATGTATCGCTGGTATTCTGTTGTTTGTTCTTTTCTCAATACCCCCAACTTCATAAATATGTTTCTGTTTAAAATGTCTTCTCAATGTCTGCAAGGTTCAGTAAAACTTAGCAGTTATAAGGAGAAAAAAGCACAAAGTTGTTGCAGGTTCTGTCCACACAAACATCAGCAAACAGCAACTTAGACTGAAACTGGTGGCCCAAGTGGCACCAGAGACTAAGGGTTTCATCAAGAGCAGAGTTATTCATAGGAATAACTGAAAAATGTTGGGACAGCTCACATGACTGGAGGATTGTGATGGATGGCTACAGGGCAGGGCAAAACTGGAGGAGTCTTGCTCTTTGTCAAGGGGAAGTTCTGATGCATAGAAGTCAACCACAGCAACTCTGGATGCCCTACAGAATGGCCTTGAGTTAAGATAAGATCAAAGGAGTCATCTTCAAGGGGAATGTTTCAGTAGGCAACTTCTACTGACCTCCAAACCAAGACAATATGACCAACAAAGCCATATTCAGGTCACTTAAGCAAGCTGTGGAAGGTTCACAGAACCTGGTTCATGTGGGTGACTTCAGCTGTCCAGGCATTTGTTGGAAGAACAGTACAGCAGCTCACATTATCCATCAAGTTCCTGGAGTGACTAGGAGGACTTCCTCATACAAATACTCATACCTACTTCCTCATACAAATATTAGAGATGTGCCAAGCAGGAATGAGGCACTGCTGGACTCACAAACCAAGGAAACCTGCTTTGAAATAACTTAGTGATAGCCTTGGCTATAGTGGTCACAGTGTTGTGGAGTTTGGGATTCAGCTGGGCATGCTGAAGGTTAGTACGAAACCAAAGGTTTTACACCTTAATAGAGCAAATTTCAGCTCACTCAAAGCTCAGGTGGCACGTGGGAAGGGAGGGTGGTAGTGTCCTCTGGAAACTTCCATGGAGTATAAACATGCAAACAGGCTGGAAAGCATCCAGAGAAGAGAAACAAGGATAATCAAAGGACTTGAAAGTCTGCCATATGAGGAAAGGATTGGGTTTGTTTGCCCTTGAGAAAAGAAGGCTTAGGGGAGACCTAATCTTGCAGGGCACCCTGTCTGAGAGAAGCTGCCACTGCCATGCAAATAACATTAATGCAAAGCAACAAGTACCTGAGAGCAAGATGGAAGCATTATTGAGGTAACAGAATGCTTGGTTGCATTAACTTTGTGGCACCTTGCAAGCTACTCATTCAGTACTCCCAGTGTCTTGCAAGGCTGTACTCTCAGTAGTGATGGTGAGCATCAAAAGGAAGGGGAGATGACAGTGTAAAAGCTGTTGTGCTGCAAAGAAGATAAAGTGAATTTTTGGTTACATCATGCAAAAGCATACGATTCTGCTTCAAATAATGTAACATGTTTCTGTGCTTCACGTGATGAGACTTTCACATTCTGGCTGGTTCTGAAGTAAGGTATAAGCCTGGGTCATGTCCAAGCAGAATTTACCTGCAGTGATGGCAATAGCATGTTACACCAGCAAGGACTAAAGACATGCTGGTGCTGGAGAAAATTCTCTATACTCTGGTTGTTTTGGTCTGAGGGCTGAGGAGCATGGCTGCCTTCATGTTCTCCTTTCTTGGGCAGCAGCACATATCAAGCAGGCTGACCTCCACATCACTCTAAACTGAACATTGTTGGCAATTACAGCTCATTCTTTAGTAAATGCCATCTTGATGACATTATTTGAGGTATTGGTCTAGAAGCTGTGTTAGGTCTGGAATCTGTATTCCTATTTAAATCTCCCAGTCACAAGACATAATGGCACGTAGACATTTGGAGAAGAGTTTGCTTGGCCAAGGTGCCATGCAGCAGATGTAGTTCCTCTGTAAAATCAGTGGGTTTGCTTAATCCCTCTGTATGCCAGAAGGGGTTTTATGAGGCTTTGCCTCATAAAGATATATCTTACTGCCATAAGATATAATCCAGAGTACCTCATGGGTTTTTTTCTTCTTTTTGTTCTGCCTTGGACAAGAAGATAATTTCAGATTGAGGCATCTGTAGCATATGTTTTCTGCAGAGCTGGTAATAATAGAAACGTTTCAGTGAGGTCCCTGTACGAGTTACGTCACTTGTTTTTTGACTGGGCAATCAGAGAGGAGCTAGCAAGGAAGCCTGCTGTCAGTGCTGGAGAAAGGATGTAGGTCCTGGCGGCAAGCCCAGCCCGCTCAGCAGATCAAAGGCTCTTCCCTTGGCTCCCATAGCAGCCGGAAAAGCAGCTGCCCAGTACCCTTTCAGCATCCTTCATTCCTTTCTCCTCTGCCAGCAAATAACTTCTTTTTGCTCCCCACCTCAGCAATAGTCCCTTTTTTTCCCCCTTGGTATCTGCCAAGCAAGGTCCTTTTATGGAAAGTGCTTGTGTTTACTACCTGAAGATCTCAGGGCCAGCCAGTGGGAATGCACTGGGAATAGTCTGGTTCTTACATGCTCCTCCCTTCCCCCAGATATGCTCCCAGCTGAGACTTTAACCTGGAAGATGAGGCAAAGCTGAAAGGAACAAGCCATGGCTCTAAACCACATGCCATTTTCCAAGCCAGCCTGATGGAAGATTTGAATTTGGAAAAGTACTTTTTGTGCCAAAATAGTATAACAGCCACGCTTTGAAACTCTTCCCACTCACCTCCCAGAAAAATAAATAATGTGGGTTTTTTGTGGGCTTCTTCGTGGTGGTTTTTCCTTTTTAAATACATGACTGCCTTCCTCCAAAGCTGTTGCTTGTCAGTGCTGCTCCTGGCTGTCCCTGTTAACTGGTTCCTGATGGGAATTTGTCCGCCATGAAAGGAGAGTCAAGCAGACATGTCAGAGAACTGCAGACTCTGCAAGAAGAATACTGTGCTATTACACTGCTGTTTCTGCTTCAGTTACACTATGGGTTGGCTGATGGGAACCTTTAAAAACAGCAGCACTGAGCTTCAAAGGCTCATGCAGCCCTTACATACCAAATTACTGCTAAATAGGGGATGAAAGCCTGACCCTTGAGTGCCCCGCTGGCAGTGCCTGCATCACTAGCACCTTTTCTCCTCCCTGGTTTTGAGACTTGATCAGCCCAGTAGTGCTAGGTGGATAAGCTGTCCTGCACGAGTCTGCTAAAGGTTTTGAAAACATTTTTGTAGTTGCTTTTGTAAGCAGTGTGAGGCACTCCAGCCTGCAGTCACAGCTGCACTGTGGATACGAAGTTTTCCTTGCTCAGTAAGCAAGGAAAGTAAGCTCAGAGCTTGGGTTTGCTGACTAATTTTCTGCCGTCATAAAGATTAGTATGGGAGCAAAGTCTTAAAAGATCTTTGTTCCCAATGTGAGTTTCTAATGGCTATTAAAACTGTGAGTGTTTGGGAACTCCTCTGGGGAGCTCTTCTCCCTGTGTTCACACACTGCTAATAACACCTTCATATGGGTTTGCCTGCTACAAATTGCCAGTAATTAATAATATTCTATATAGAAGCATCAGAAACAGTTAATGCAGGGCCCAGGCTGGCCCAGTGCCTAGCCCAGATACTTGGCAGACAAGTTTTTCTTTGCCTCAGTTTCTCCTTCAGTAAAATCAAGAGAATGTGAGACTTAGTAATGCTTGTCAAATGCTTATGGGTGGGTGGTGGAAACCATTGGAAGTGACAGGTGCAGAAGGATAACAGGTTATTTTCCATAGCTTTCCTTATTATACCTGATGCTTTTTTAATGGAATCTAATTTTCTAACTCATCTTTTGCATAAATATGCCGTATTAGACAGTAGTGGCACTGTGGGGAAAGTTGGAATAAGTAGAGAGAGTGAACTTCAGGATCATTATCACCAGAAATACATATCATTGTTTATTATCATACCTCTGATGAGGTACAATTATCCCTGTAAATTTTTTTCTCATTGTTGTCCTTAATTGTTATTCTCCTTCTATCTCCTACCACTGTTTCTTTATTATATGTACTGCAAAACTCCTCATGGGTCCAGTAAAGCACCAGTATCACAAAAAAGCAGTAGAGCCCCTTGAGCATGTGCAGACTTTTCTTTCTATCTCCATTTTTCTGTCTTCTCTGCCTTTATTGGCATCTTCCCGCTTGCTTCTTCTTTCCTCCTTGTGAGTCTGGTTTCCTCTTTACTACGGCTGAAACAAATAATTTTGATGAAACAAATATAAAGAAGGAGGGCAAAACACTCTCTTGTGTTTTGTTTAGTAGTGAAACATGCAGCATTATAAAATACCAAAGCTCCAATGACTCTGTAGGAAGATTCAGGTAACAAGTAAAACATAGGGATACCCAGAGTAAATATGTGGATGCACCAGGCAGGATTCAATTGAAGACCATGATGTGTCTTTTTATCCCAGGAGGGATATGAGATAGTCATAGGCCCTGGACTTCAACAGTTTTTAGAATTCTGGGAAATTAATCATTACAGTAAGTTTTTAAAGGATTTCAAGGAGTGGGTGAAGAAAGTAATTTGTCTTGAAAGGACAGCTCAGCGCTTTCCTGATTTTTTTACTGCCCGGTAAATCATTTATCAGGGAAAACTTCCAGAAAACTCCCACACAGACTATGCTAGACAGAGTCTCCCAAAAGTAATATTACTCCTTCTTTATGCTTTCCAGACCTAAAAAAAGAGAGGCTGTAATACCAGGGTGGTACAGGCCCTTGCTTGATTGTGTGAGGTCTTGAAAGCTTCCCTTTTCTGAAATATTTAATGAATTGTTCAGGACTATTTCAGGATGTTCATTTCCCACTTAACCTTGTTTTTATGTGTTTTGTTTCTGTGATACCTGACACAAAATTCAAAATAGCACCACAGTGTGAGATCTTTTCTCTTTTGAATTATTAAAATGGAATATAAGCTTTATTTTTTCCCCAATAATTGTTCTGGTTGATTTCCCTAGCTTAAAGCAGAGGCGTGGTTTGGAAGGCCCAGATTTTAAAATATTAGGAGAAAGGGGGGAAAAAAAGTGAAAAGGAGGAATTTCTCCCTGCACATCAGAGGCTCCCAGAAAAATCTGGGATCACATACAAGACTTCTGCAAGGATACATTTTAACTTGTGTTCATCAGTTATGAGGTTTCCTTTGGTCTAAAATATCCCAAACTATTCACTGTCATTTGTATGCAGCATCAACTCCAAATCTGGAGTAACAATAATGAGGTATTTAAAAGGAATTTCTCTCTATTTATATTTTGAGTTTCAAACAATTCGGTTACAATTGATTTATTACAGGAATATTAATTTAATTCAGGGACCAGAGCTTTGAGAGCTTTCTAACAAAATGTTAAGATTGGCAATACAAATGGGACTATGAAGACTAATGGATAATTTCTATTATTGTTTTCTCCACAGCCATGACCGTTTTCCCATCATAGATGTTAGCACATTGTGAAAGGGAATAGTATAAGAGGCTCAAGGTATAACTTTGTGTTAATTTTCAGCATGAAAAACAAGCAGGTGTTGAAAAAGTTTTGTGTAAATAAAAAGTATATGCACAGAGAAAGTAGCTATACATGCAAGTGAAACATACCTTTTTATTATTACTATTATTTGCCCCTAGCATGAACTGATAGATTTTAATAAAGCTCCTTCATCCTAATTATGTAATTAGCCACTCTTCCTGTGGGCTGTGAGAAACCTGGAGAAACTGAAAAGAGGAGAAACAACGGGGTAGGTGGAGATTATAGCGAGAGAAGGGGCTGAAGTGAGAAAGAAGTAATCCAGGGGAAAATAGGCTTCATCTGCTATGTTTCTCATGGAAAAATTGTCCTCACCCTTGCCAGCCTTGAAACTTGGAGGCTTTAATTGTGGACTCAAAATAAGAAACCTGTGGTTTTCTCATTCAGATGGGCTCTGTCTGCCTAACCGCAACATCTGTGAAGCAACTATGGTGTTCTAAGCTCTCCCAAACCTAGAATTTTACAACTAATTATCTGGAAGAGCCTCTTGAAGCAAAGTGACAAGGGCCTGTATAAAATGCTCTGTAACATGTAATTCACGAGCGTTAAAAATCCCCCTCCTCCCCCCACCCCCATACCTATCCATACCCTGGTTCACCAAGAAAATTTGATTCCCCTCACCCCAGACAGCATTTACCTGGCACACAGACCTGCTCCTTGTGCCCTGACTCATCTCTGCTCTAGGACTGTGTCTGTCTCTTCTGCCTCCGTGTCTCAGGAAGACAGTGTTACCTGTTTGCCAGCATTAAAGCAAACATGGCTGCAAAATCCCTTCCACACAGCAGCTATTTCGAACAAGCTGCTGGGAAGGAATTTCTGCTAAAAACAGAGGAGAAGAAAGAGCTGGTATCTCAGAATACTTTCCTCATTGCAGCAGTCAATTGAGGAGGAATGTCAGGAGAGAACAACATAGTGCTGTTCTCACGTGATGTGGGGTAAGGGGAAGAGGGCAGGAGGCACTGAAATGTGTTCATAAAGGAGAGAAGGAAACATCCACACAAAGAAGAGAAGCTAATGTGCCTTCAAAGTACATTTAACGTGGGATTGCTGACATGTCATCACAAGCAGCAGCACAGAGCTATTACATGGGTCACTGCAGGGACAGGGTTACCATGCCCTACTGTAATCCTGTTGGATTTATTTTCTATTTAACTTTGCTGTTGAATTCCACCTTGTATAATGCTTGGTTTAGGAATAAGTGCTACAGCATACCATTTTTTTAAATTCTCACCTGGCAATAGGACTTGTAACCCCAACTCCCCTCATATAATTTTTGTCTGAAAAGTAATGTAAAGTCTCTTTGAATAGTATCCATTGCTCTTCACAGGTATTTTTCATTGGAAATTCAAAGAGAACTTTTCATTTCTCAGATACTCATGTTGTTTTTGCAGGTGCTTTACAAAAGTCTCCATTAACAAATAAACAGTAAGAGTCAGGTGTGATGAAAATTGCTCAGCCACAAACCATCAACACTGAATATAGTAAGATACAGTTGAAGTGAGTTGCTTAACAAGTGCTAAAATCTGACCAAGTTCCATAAGAGGTGTTCTAGAATGATGCTGCATGTAACAAAAAATACCAAAATTCTTTTTCCAAGCTTTGTGAATAGTAAAAGAGGTGACTAGGTTCATTATTGGTTACAAACACTTTTAATCCAAGTTTCTATGATCCAAAACACAGAACCATCATCCTTCTTCTTTTCTACAAAAAAAAAAAACCACATGGTTTTAGAAGCAAGCGAAAAGAAAACAAAAAGCAGCAGTACCTCCTCTAACATGGTACTGATGTCAGAAAACTTGTAGCAAAAAAACCAAATATAACACCTTCCAGTTCTCATAGCTGGATTTTGGTATGGATATGGTGGGAGGGTGTTGAGACAAGGTCAGGGTCTAAACTGTATGTGCTCCAAGCATTTGCACGGAAACTGGTGAGCCCTGGTTTGCCTGGGATCCTAGGAAACAAGACTTTCTAGGGATGTTTCCATTGAAGGAACACTCAGCATCATCAGGTCAACAGCTGCCTTTGTTGAGGACACCTGCCCAGCAGCAGTCACTAAGTCCATCCATAATTTCCCCTTTGGTGGCAGTATGAAGAATATCCCAAAAACACCCGTGCCTGAGCTCTGCCTCCCTTGTCTGGGTCACTTGTGCATGAGGTCACAACCTTGAGCTATGCAGGTGGTTCTTAGGACACACACCCTGAGCGAGACTCACCAACAGCAACTCATTAAGCACAGAAGCAATAGATTTATGTATTTGACAGTGGTGGCCTTGTATCAATTCAGAGTTTATATACTTCCTCAGAATTCCTCTTATTAATTTTGAAAGTAGTAGAAGTAATGGATATTTCTTCCTGCTTGTTGATAAATACATTGAAGCCCATGAACAAAATCCAGACAAAATGTTGCTTGGGGCAGAAGCCATTATATTTGAAGAAGTCCTTGGCATCTTCTGGAACAGAAGCTATCTTGCTATTTTCCTTTTTTTTTTTTATTTTTTAATGTATCAGACTCATGAAAGCAAGGATCTATTTACAAACCTATCTGAACAAATAGCTCTAAAGACAAAAGGTAATTGCATAATGATCGCCACTGTGGTAGCAACAAAAATTTAATTATTAATGGTAAGACTTCATCTCTACCGCTTTTGCAGACTAATATGCCTTGTGGGATAGGGAATGTGCTTCATTAGGGGCTTCTCTTAAAAAACAAATGCAAACCATATGCACGTTCAGCTCAAGGTCTTTACCTCAGAAATAATTATGTCCATAGCTACACACTGCCTGTTAGCTAAATGTCATTCAAGGTCTTCCTTGTAATATTAGAAGCATGAGTAATACCAGATTAACCAAGTTCCTGAAGAGTATTTTGAGGGCTATTCTTTAAAGCAAATTAGATTATGGGACATTGCTCAAGGCAGAGAGGGGACACTGGAAACCTTAAGGAATGAAGCAGTCCTCTTGATATTTACTGCAGGATTGTCTGTGTTTTGTTAGGCACAGGACTTGTGCATGTGAATAAGAGCCACATGTACATGAAGAGTGAGTAAAAAAAAATGAAATTTGGGGATAATTAGTTCAAATGGTGCCTCCACATTTGTGATCTCCAAGGTCAAGGGCAGCAAGTGCACAGGCTAAGGTCCAAAGTTCCAATGAGACACATAGAGGGATCACAATATTCAGAAATACAGCCTCTTATTTGGCAGGAAACAAAATACAGAAGCATAAGTGTGTAAGCATATGTATTGTGTATTGTCCTTAAATACAGTTGCTGGTAAAAAGGGATTCTGCCATAAAGAGAGAGCCATATCTCTACTCAGTTCTTTGGCAATTTAGCTACTCTCTGTTTCATCAAATAGAAGAGATTTTCCTCCTGACAAGGGGTTCCCTCACACCTGGGGACATTAACCAATTGCAATTTAAAGAAACTTAAGAGTTGGCATGAATGTGTAAAGACAAAAGGAAAAGAGTGTGAGGGACCAGCATGTGTGTGAGAGAGAGAGAGGGAGAGCTGCTCTTTCTTGTAGGAGTTAAGCTGGGAAATGATAGCAGTCCTTAGGTATTGTGGTCAGTGAAGCCCAGTGTTGGGTCTGGACCTGCTAGTTTAACTCTTGCAGTGTCAGATCTGACCTTCTAATGGCAGCCATATGGCCTTGAGTCTGTGAAGTGGCACAAAGCTGGCAGCTCTGCCTTGCAGTGTCGCAGTATGACATCACTCTACGTACAGGGCAACGCTGAGTGGTCCTCAGAAGGACAGCAGTGTGTTATGCATCACAAGCTGCTTAGTGTCCTGCCACAGTGACCCTCCAATTCCCAGAAAAGCACCTGCTCATGGCTGGTCAGTGGGGCTATGGATGTGCTGGAAAAATCACGGTGCGTTCCTACTACACAATATACATGTACACAGTCACATATCTGGATCTATTTCTTTTCAGTTTATACCTGTCTAGCTCTGTTGACCTTGGTGGATTTATCCAGGTGTATGTCAGCCCAGAATCAAAGCCTCTGCTCTGTCAGTGAAAAGGGAGTCAGAAGCTGGGCTGGTGTGCTAAACACAACACATGATTACTAGGAGAAATGACTTGGCAGGAGTTGAAGCACCAGACATACAGAAAATGTTTGCTTTGAAATTCCAGAGACTTGACTGTCCCTTTGGTTTTTTGGAATGCTTTGATTTAGTCATGTGGGGTGGGAGCTGGCTGTAACCTTGCAAGGGCACTGGGAACAGTACCTCTTGTGCAGCTACAGGAGATGTGAAGGGAATTAACTGTCAGCAAGCTTCAGGGAGACAGCAGATGTATATGTGGTTAAGAGAAGTTTGGCTGGCTTGTAAAATTTATTTCCACCACAAGATCAAAAGTGTATAAAATATGTAATCCTTGGATGTGTAATGTATAACAGGACATAGCAGTGTAAGTGAGGGAAGAGCGAATCCATCGCATGCAAATGGCTGAACAGTTTCACTCTTAATTACTTGAGAGCAGGAAAAAGGAAGGCTCCTGCAGTTTCTGCGATTACAAATTACACATGCCCACAAGGAACTCAGGATTTGGTGCATTTTAATAATCCATTTCATTATTCATTTTCAGAAGTAAACATTCCAAGCCAACTCTGCTTCCTTTTGGGTGCAATTTACAGGACAGCCCTTGCATCAGCAGAATGAACCATTGACGCAAACCTCCTTGCTGTACTTGAGTGCTCGCCTGATTTACTCACACGCTCCTCAGTTAAAGGTAGCTTGCGTACATTTTCTGCTTCTGCTTCTGTCACTAGCTCAAGTGTGAGTGTAGATGGTGCTCCCCCCAAAATATTTCAGTGTCAAAAAAGCAGAAGTGGGACAGGATGCTGTTCCCGTATTGCCAGGGGCTCCTGCTAGACTCCTAACCCATTACATATCCAGGACCAAAGCCTGCATTCCTGGTGTACACACTGGACATTGTTACAAGGTTTGCACAAGAAGAGAGAAAAAAAACACCTGGCTAAAATTTCCTCACAATACCTTCAGTAATTCAGCCCTCTTCTGTAGCTTTTGTATATTATTAATAAGTGGTTCCATTTCTTTTACATTGTTACACTGGCATTTTTTTCCTAGGATTATAATAAAAGTTGGATGGGGGGGAAGAAACACTGATTACACACTTTAAAAGTGGATGTGACAAAAACAAGGAAAAATTATTACTGCTTTAAAAATGTGCTTCTGTTCCGCCTTCTTAATAACCCAACTATGGAGAAATATTCTGATTAGATTTTTTTAAAGTATGTGTTCCCACTGAGAAAGCAGCTGATTCGTTCTGATTTGCCTTAGTCTTTGAGAATAGTCACATGCGTAAACCTCACAGATGATCTCTGATGATCAAATTGGAGGGCGCAAGAAACATGCTGACCAGGGAACCAGACTACTCATGAAAACTAGATTTTGTCTGTATGGGACCTCTTATCTGATATAACTCATTTGATGACTAGGAGACTTTTACTGAAGCGAGTTTTGCTGGAAAAAAAGAGTAGGTAAGTTATAATCATTGTTGACTTCTTGACTCTAGGCTTGCTAGTGAGGCATCTGCCCATGCTTTTGAATCTCCTTTGACTGAGGTTTGGTTTTTTTACCAGGCATCCTAGGAAGGTGGTTGATGCCCCATCTCTTGTCAGCATTTAAGAGGCATTTCGACAATGCCCTTAATAATTTGCTTTAACTTCTCAGCCCTGAAATGGTAAGGCAGTTGGACTAGATGATTGTTTTAGGACCTTTCCAACCAAAATATTCTATTCTATTCTATTCTATTCTATTCTATTCTATTCTATTCTATTCTATTCTATTCTATTCTATTCTATTCTTTGTCATTCTGTTTATTAACATTGCACTTCACTATAAGGTTATGTTGAGCCCTTGGGTGAATAAACCCTACTTTTAGAGCACAACTCTTGTGAAAAGCAGCTGAGGGAGCTGGGGTTGCTTAGTCTGGGGAAAAGGAGGCTCATGGGAGACCTTATTGCTCTCTGCAAGTGACTGAAAGTAGGTTATAATGAGGCTCATCTCCCAGGTAATAACAGGAAGGACAAGAGGAGGTGGCCACAAGTTGTGCCAGTGGAGGTTTCTATTAGACATTACAAATTTTTTCTCCACTTAAAGAGTAGTCGGGCATTGGAATAAGCTGCCCAAGGAAGTGGTGGAATCACCATCCCTGGAAATGTTCACAAGACATGTGGATGTGGCATTTGGGTATATGATTTAGTGATGGACTTGGCAGTGCTGGGTTAATGGAAGTGATGATCTCAGAGGTCTTTTCTAACCTTAACAATTCCATGGTTCAAAGAAAAGGTTTTAAACTGGGTTAGAAGGTGGGATAGGAGTTATAAGAAGCTGATTGCTTTCAAGAATTTGGATTTTAAGGAATGAAAGATAATTTTATTTTAATTGAATATTGACAGTTTCTTTATGGTGAGTTCAGTTGCCCTAGGTGTGTCGCTGAGAACACTGCAAGCCCTCTGATGATGAGTGCTGCAAACAGCACAGTCAAACATGTCCACAGCAGACAGGGAAATTGCATTTCATACATAATTCACAATGTGCTACAGCGATTCCATAAGGTCAATATCTATTGTTAACTTGGCGGAAATCAGAGAGAAAAGAAACAAGCATCTGTTCTCCTGATCTTAGAAAGAGCTGTCTACAAACTGCTGATTTCCACTGCACAGCACTACACAAACAGCAAAGAGCTCTTCTTTGTATAGACAAGCAGTGCATCTGAGACAGATAAACTCTAAGGGTAGAATAGTATCTTTTTGTCTCCAGATTTTCATCTCCACAAAATGGGGAAAAGAGACTAAATATAAACAGGGGAAACTTTGTGCAGCAACACGCTGAAGTTGTTTAGCAGTGGGATTCCTCTTGCCTAATTGGCCATCCAAAATTAGTCATCTGGGCTTGATGTTCTGTAAAGGGAGAGAGGCTGACTTTGCCAAAGGGTTGTTCATCCCCTTCAAATATACCTCTTATAAGGTGGGTGGGATAAGTTACTTGACAGAATGCCTGTGGTTTCCAGGTATTTATAGCCATTTATACAGGTTCTCTTAGATTTTTCCTCTTTTTGTTTTCTGGATATATTTGCTAAGTGGAGTGTGAGTGTGCTTTGTATTTGTTTCGTATTTCCTTTTTCAGCAAGGAACTGAAATTATCCAGACTGAAACTGCTCAGCACACAGAAGCTAAGTCATAACTGGGATTTTCAGACAGACAGTACTGCAGCAGGACATAAACAGCATGTTGGAAAACTTCGGGCATTTTGTGCATACTCTGTGCATTGAATAAGCACTTAGACAGGGACTTTATCCTTCTGGACAATGAGGGTGACATTTACTGTGTTACTATAGAAAGCAAAACAGCAGAGGCACAAGAGGTCAGTGATCAAACGATGCATTGAACTCCAAAGCAAAAATATGGTGTCCTGAGATTCTGTAGGAAAGGAGGAATTCAGCTGCAATCACACCAGTTTTGGGAGGGCATTGAGGCTCGGAAGGAGCATCTGCAATGTGAGGCTGGGCTGGGGAAGGGGTGGAAAGCTTGGAGAGAGACCACAGTAGAAAACACAGTGAATGTTTGTCCTACAGACAGAGAGATGTAGACACCCCAAGGTAAAGAGCTTCTTTTTCATACAGGAAGCATGTTTTTGTTTGCCTAGATGCTTGTTAGAATGGAAAACTGTCCAGGAACAGTCAGGACAAAGTCAGGAGAACAACGTGTATGCCTGTGTGTGAACAAGGGAGAAGGGAGTGGTATTTCTGTGAGCAATGTTCATATGGCCTAACAAAAACTGAAAAGGCAGCTATTCTCTCTATGGATGTAATCTGAAAACCGTCATTAATTAAATAATGCTGTCCTTTCATTTCCAGAATAGCTTAAGCTGTAATAGAGTGTAATCTGTTGAATAATAAATATCTTTGTGTTTCATGGAATGTTCTTTAACTACATGATAATGCATGTCAAGAAGAAATCTGTGGTTCTCCTTGAGTATCTCCAGAGTTGTTTAGATTTGCCTTTTTAACAAGGTTTTAATGTAATCACTGCAGAGAAATATCATAAGGCAATGGTGGTTTGCACATGGTCTGGAGACCATATTAAATTAATAAAATTATAAACCAGAGAGTTAAAACACAGGAAGAAGAGTGCCAAGCAGGCCACAAATGTGTGGCAGGAGTTTCACTTGCAAACACAAGGGATGGCCCACAAAGGCTGCTCACTGATGGAAGTTCCTCTGAGTTTTCACTGATTTCTCTGGCATTTTGCATCCACCAAAAGCCTTTTGTAAGATGTCAACAGCTGGGAAGACAACGTGCGTGACTGTGTATTTTATCCCATGGAGTAGGGCAAGGATGTGAAGGATTTTAGCTAAACCAGGGTCCCATCAGCAGTGGGCGAGCAGAGCTGGTGAGTCACCAAAGCTGCCACTTGTAGTGTGTCAGCTTCCACAAAAAAACAAGCGTGTTGCATGTGATCTATTACCTCTTTATTTGAATGGACAGTAGAGTGGACTCACCTGCCTGTTTCACCTGCAGTTCTGGCAGCATGAGAGGGATGTGATAGGGGCTGCCCCTTAGGCTGAGTTACAGCTGCTTGGTGGCACTGGAACAGAAACAGGAGTTTCTGGCATACTGGTGATCTGAGTGTTTCTGAACATACAGTTAAATTTTTACTTAAAAAATAGTCTACAAATAAAAAATATCCCCAAATGTTGGTCCTTATTTCAAGTTCAAAGCTGTTATGTTTTCATGAATTCCAAGGGGAAATATCTACTCTGTGCAAAATACCTTTTTTTAACCCATAACCAACTAATAAAATATTTATAGTCTTTATATTCTATTCAATAGCACATCAAAGATTACATGGATTTGTGTGTTTTTCCTCTCCAAGGCTATGCACTAAAATGAACACAAAATGGCTACTTTCCATTATGCCTCCTTAGTTACTCATGGATTCCATCTACAACAGAAAACAGGTCTGTATCTGCATTTTGCAAGCAGCTTTCCTCCAAGCAGCCAGACAAAACCCCCAAATCTTCATGCCTTCAAACACTGGGATGTAAAAACTAGGGAGGTCATTTTATTTTCTAAGAGAAGCTAGAAAATAATTTGTGTTCTTTTTACCCTGTGTTAGACACAGATTATTAGTCTGAAAGGTAAAGAAAATTCTCTTCAAGTAAATGAATCTATTCATACTTAGATGAGCTATTCTTCTGCTTTGGCAACCTGTGGAAATGGTAATCTAATCATGCCACAGTATTAGTATCCAATATGCTGAAAACTTGTAATTCATAGCTCAAGGGGAATATGGAAGATAGTTGAGAATCCAGTAATTATAGGGCTGGTGTTAGACTGAGCAGTGAAATAATGTGCATTATTTTGCTCATAAGCAGAATTTTTTTTTTTTAGCCCATAGTGAGCAACTGAGGTGCAGGGCTTTTGTCTTTGACAAAAAGCTGTAGGATATCTGATGCTATTAGCTGTAATTCCCTCCTTGCCCCAGTAACACCTTTACAGAAATAGATGCACATGCATGTACACACCTTAAAGCTGAAGAAAACTTTTTCAAGAAAAAACATTTCTGAGTATATCTCAGTATGCTGTTCTGTGAAGTGAAGAACTGGCAGGGAACTAAGTTGCATTTGGATCCAAACCAGTTCATGCTGGGGACAGTCACCTCTTTAACCTGTGGTGTTTATCTAATTTACCTATCAGAAAGGATCACCTGGACAGATCCATCTAGAAAGGCCCGGGTCACTGGCCAAGGGTTTGAACCTCTTCTGCTCACTTCCCATGGCATTTTAGTTTTGAGGTTTTATCCCTTTTATTACTGCAAGGTCTATGTGTTCTTATTAGTATTGGGATTTGAGTCTGCATAGTCAGTGTTACAAGATACTTTGGGACTTAACATGAAAGCTGTGGACAGACCAAATAATCCCTCCCAGTGTCATATGCTGAGGAAGCTGTGAATGCTACCCAAAAGGAGCATCCCATAAAAAACCTCAAAGATACAATTCCAAGTTCGGGAGAAAAGTATGCCTTGAAATTTGTTGTATCATGCAAGATGAGACGAAAAGCAAAACTCAAAGGCAGAATTGAAGATGAATGTAACTTTGTATGTGTATGCATGGGTGGCTGTATTTATGTGTTCAGGCAGGTACAAGCACACAGGTATTTATTGTCCTTGTGGGCTCCTCTCCCTTGCCCCACATGTGGTGCCTCTCCCACTGTCACCCTGACACACGTTATACAACGTGGGATAAGATTTTCCAAATACACTTCCAAGAAAAATAATGCCATATTGTTTTTATTAGAAAACTGCATGTGCACAGTAACAATTCATGTAGCCTCTGCCTCATCTGGCAAAGTGCAAAAAAATCCTGTGCAGTCAGGAACATGTGTTACTGATGCAACTGATGTTAAAATTGTCACGTAGGATGTATTTCACACATGGCAGGCTGTGGAGGGTCATGGGAAGCTCAGTTCTTGACCAAGAGGCACACCGCAGTCTAAAAAATATAAAATATGGCCTTTTTAACCCGATTTTTCTTTTGACAACATGTCCTTTAAAAGGGACAAGGAAGTAATGCGTGCTCAGCTCTCCCATAATCTAGGAGTTCTTACTTTTAACTTGTAAAAGTGGAAGTGAGGAAAAGAAGGCTTTGGAACATTTCAGAGCAGCTTAGGACCCAAACTGTAATGCTAACTTAAATTAGAGTGCTTTCCATCCTGAACGACTCTTAGCATGCTAACCAATGGAATAGGCTCCCTAGGGAAGTGCTGGAGTCACCATCTCTGGAAGTGTTCAAAAACCAAGCAGACATGGCACTTCATGATAGGTTTTTAATCGGTTGGATTCTGTTGAAGGTTGGATTTGATGGTCTTGAAGACCTTCTCCAACCTTCATGATTCTACGATGCTGTGCCCAACAGACCACATGCATCCTGTTGTGTAAACACGGCAAGGTTTGAAATTGTTTCTCTCTTGAAAGGTTTTGCATGTTTTTTCCTTTATCATTATAGAGTTGTTCATAAATAGATATTTGTCTAAATTCTACTTGATGTGCTTAAAAATCGGTACAAAGTGATTCCACACAGGCATGTATAGAGAGCATTAAGGGTATGCTTTTCCAATTTCACATTTTAAACTTTTATGTAAAGAAAAGTATTTCTATATTTTTTTAATTATGTAAAAGTATTAGAAAGTAAGAAAAAAGGAAAAAAATTCCTAGACTGGTGACTTTTTATTTGTCTCTAGAGGATTAAAAAATTGCTAACAAGAAGAAAATAGGGAGAAATAAGAAACAATCTTGTCCTGTTGAGATGACATTTTTCTCTTGATAAGCAGGTCAAATCAGCAGGTTCCCAATCTCTAAGAAAACTGCTGTGGTGGCCTACTTGGCTGTTAATACATAGCACATTCAGCACATGTATGGAAAAGTCAACTGAATGGGATAATAAGAAAAATATGACTCACCCACAGGACTAAGCACTAAATTCTGGAAAACTGCTAAGAAAGTTCCTCTTCATTTTTTGAGTATATTTTACTCCTGGCACATGAGAATTAAACAGCAGTCTTCAACACAAAGGAATGGCATTGTATGTGTAATAAGCTGCTTTGAAATTATCAAAATGTATTTGTTCATGCTTTTTCTAATCATTGTGCTGTGCCCTGAGAAACCTTAGACAGCAACTAGTTCATGCACACGCTTTGTTGCTGTTTTGTTCACCCAAGTCACTCAGCCAAAGTATCTTGAATATTGCCCTTTTTAGTCTTTAAAAGCTGAAGGGAGTCAGACCTGCCTGACCTTTGACAGACTCTGAAGAAAACAAAGGTTGTGGGAGAAGACTGCTGGCTCAATGTGCTGTACTTCTCTGTAGAAGTCTTTCTAACTCTGGAAATACTCCAAAAGTACTGAGGTTATTCCCCAATAGCTCTTCATCTGGCTACCCTTAATCTCAAATAAAAAACGGGGGTGTAGTGATTCAGTTTAAACCGCTTCCAAAATGTACAATTACTCCAGAGTAATAGCTCTTCTGGAAAGCGTCCAACTAGCCTCAGCCCATCCTTTCAGCTGGGTGCAGTGCAGCCCTGGATGATGCTGCTGTGACCTAGAGCTAGGCACACTCTGTGTATCCTCTTACATCTCCTGTGATAAAAAGTAAATTATATTAATTTTGTTAGCAACAAGAGCTGACTGATTTACTCACTGGAACTGATTTTAACCTTGAATTTTAATTTTTTTTTTCCAGTTCACAAATTGTTTGTAAACAGTCGTCATTATTACACATGAATTTGTTTTTCATTTGTTAACAGGCAGTTTAGGAAAAGCAGACCCTGGCCTGTGGATTATTCATCATCTGTCCATTTTAATTATTTGCTTTTTTGCTTGGTGATTGGCATTTGACAGTGATGCTGCTCAGACTCTGTAATTTGATGAGAATAACAAATAATGAGTAACCACATGTTAACCAGGCAGATAAAGGTGATGGTGTTAAGACAGACATTCTTCAAACATCCATGCAAACAGAAATTGAGGTCATAGAAAGGTTTTCAAGCAAAGCAGAGATGAACCAAGCAGCCTGAGTTGAACCAGGCTGAGTTGCTCTGCTTAGCATGCTTGGTTTTAACCAACATTCACAGGTATTTGTATTAGTGTGTTTGTTTCTTTATTTATTTATTTTTAACAGAACAATTTGTACAAGAGGATCCAGACTTGATTTCTTCCCCTTTCTTTCATATCCTGTAAACCTGTGGTAGCATCCTCAGTCAGAGATTTGGGTTTATGCAGTAAAGTCTCAGAAATGGATTTCCAATAAAAAAATAAATACCAAGTCTATAGAGGGATGACTAAGAAGAGGAGGTTTCAGGCTGGGGCAGGAAACTGTAAGGAGAAAATTCGAAAATTTGAGTCTTGGTTATAAATTTGATCTTTCTTGCATTTCATGCACGGAGAGGTCTGGAGAGTTAGCTATGTGCATATGAAATTGTATGGACTTGTAGGATTCATTTTGTTGACATGGCACAGATTTTTCTATTGGCCTTGTGATCTATAGAAAGCATTTATATAGTCTAAAGATTCAAAAGGTCTAAATAATTAGAAGTGTCAAGATTTGTTTGGTCTTGTTTGCTTTCTCTTCCTGTGTCTCAAATAGGTGTCCTGGATCTACCTTTTGAGTTAGCCAACCCAGAACGTCTGGATTTATCCTTTAGCTAAGTCACTACAAAATGCATTATTCACTTTTTTACGTTTAAGTAAAGGTGAGAAATGCTAAAATTATTTTGCTGTCTAGGGATTAGAGAAAAGGGAGGTGCTAATGATGAGCACTAATTCCAAAATCTCTTGCTAAAGTAAACTGTAAGTGGAAAATAAAATTGGTGGTTTGGAGAAAGAGTTTATTCTCATGGTTCTATACTGTGACAATGCTTGTTGTCCTTGTAGAAACTATGTAAAATAAACCCATTATTTTTGCCACTGCAGTGATATGGGACAAATTCAAGGTTTCAGGATCATGAGGGCAAGTTTTAAATTTTCTGCCTCTACTGAGTGATTTTTTTTAATAAAAAATAAATGAACAAAAAATAAGGAAAAAAGCTGTTAGACTTTTATCTGGCATGCAGCTAGTGTCTCCAATGAAGATACTTTATTTGTGTCTGACATCTCCTTCAAACTGTGAATCTGTATTACAGGCATTTTTTTAATAAATTGAGAAATATGTGAGAAAAAAATGCAATGCCTTTCACTCAAACCTTGATTAAAAGTCACACAAGAGTGGTCTGTCCTCTTTCCTGCATGCCAGGGCTACATGAATCTTTCTGTATCTAAATCTCTTCTGGGTGCTAATTCAGGACTCCCAACAATAAGTGATTTTTGTGCTCAGATTTACTGAAATGCTCTTATCTGTACACTATAATGACTGTAAATGAGATGTCAGTATTTTTTGTACTCAGGGCACTTGAGCTGATCGTTAGGAATTTTTCACATTAAGAGTATTTTCAGCTGACTTGTTGCATTATTAAGTAGGACCCTTGTCATAAAAACAAGAAAATAGCTGAAAGGATGAGGTCATTCATGGTGACCTCAGATCTGTCACTGAGCAAGGATGTAACTTGTTCATTTCAATGCAAAATGAGAGGACAGAAATCAGGGTTTGGTGTAGATTTTAATTCCTCTCAACATCAAATGTGTATTTCAAATGCATTTTTCATATGCATTGTTCACCAAACAATTAAATTTTTCAAATTAATTCCAGAAAAGTGCAACATTTACAAGTCTGTTTTGCTATTTTACCTGAAATTAGGCCAAAGTTAAGTATAATTTCTTGTGTAAACACTTTGTCTACATTTCCTCCTTATTTGAGATGGGATTGGATTTTCACACAGTGCTAGAGGATCTGCCCTGACAGGCGACTTTTTGCAGGTCATCTGATAACCCTATCAGCAGAGGCAGAACTTTTGAGCTGGGGGCATAATTCTCTCTCTCTCAGGTGACAAGTCACTGTTCAGCCTCGAGCACAGATTTAGCTGTAATTTTCCTTCTTTCCTTCCTTCTTCCTCCAACAAGCAGCTCTTGCTTTTGGTTTTGGTTTGATTTTTTAGGAAATACATGAGCATAACTTGCCTGTTTTAGACATTCATGCTCAGATTGGAACACCCCAAAAGTGATAAGTGTGCTGAAAAGTGCAGTACTGGCTGCTTAAAAATAAGTCAGTACTTCCCTGTCTGAACAGATGTTCTTGCTCAATAGGCACGTGATACTTTTCTTCCTGAAAAAAAAAACTGGTTTTCCACAGTTATGTTTATAAGGATTTTATCTATGAGAATAGCATAGTGTGCTGTTATACCTGCACAGGTTTTTCCACCCTGTAGTGTTACACTGAAATTCACAGTAAAATAGTTGAAATCAGTTCTTGTGGTGCTTCATAGCACTTCATAGTAGCTAGGAAGTTGTTGCTATTGTTTTTATCAATCACATTCTTCTTTCAGTTGACACTGAAAGTTGTCTTTGGCACTCGTAGAGTTTCTTCCCAACATTTATCTGATTAAAATATAGCAGCCCTTCATCATCACTGTCATTTGAATAACTTTTAACTCTTACAGAAATTATTTAATAAAATCTTATATATCAAGTAGCACAAAACAAGATCTTCAAAACTCAAATGTTGACTTTTGAGACAATGTCAAAGAAGTAACACCTTGGTGGCACCAAGTACTGAGGAAAAAAAACATCACATAGTTTGTTTTTAAGAGTTTAAAGATATTTGAGTTAATTGCTGGATCAGGTGACAAAGTGCTTTCTGCTCTGAGGAATCACAACTTATACTCAGCAGCATCCTAAAGTAGTTTGGTTAATAAAGTAGGTGGCTATTATACCAAAAATAGTGAATCCCACCTCATATAGTCTGTATTAAATGCATTTGAATAGTCTATATCAGAGCAATTACTTTCTTGATTTCTTAAAATCTTCTGAACAGTCTTAGGGTTGAATAGCATGCAAAAGTAGTGTACCTACATTTCTGTATTTGCTGTGTATACCAGTCTCCTAATGACTGGATGAATATAACTGTCCTATACATGTATGTATGTGTATTTTATGTATATATACACACGGAGCTGTCTCATAGTGCAGAACTTTCTCATTGTGGGTCAGCTTTGAAAATTTCATTATTAACAATACGATAGAATAATGCATGTTTATTGTGTTCTCTGATTTAGTGTAGTTTTTAAAAAAAAATCCTAGTTATAAAAGTAAGCAAACCATGCAGGCACAAATGAAGTCAAATACAGCAACCCTGAAAACTGATTATGACCCACAACATTAAATTTCACAAAATCTTACTGGGTTAAATGATACTTATACAGTTTTTACTGGATTCAAATGGATATAACTGATAACAATGTACAGCTTGTTTGCACGCCATGGCATAAAAGGAAATCACTTTAAAATCATCTAACTGATGCAGTTAATTGCAATAAATTATTTGAAAGAATCACTCTTATTCCCTTAATTTTCATTTAAGTTTTAAAAAAGAGCTTAAGAGTTATATTCACTTCTAAATATGTCCACATTAGGGGTGGGTTTGCAGCAATTTAAACTAATTAATTTCTAAGCCAATTTAGATGCATCACTAATCAAATTCTGTGAGACCAGCTTGATACCAATGTGTGCAATAATACAGAATTCTGCTTACCCTACCTTAAGTTTATTAAGTATTCAGAAAACCACTGGGAGTAAAAACCAGTAGAAACTTGTTTTCTTGCTAACATCAGCAGCAAACAAAGAAAGTACATTTCCAGACTGAGGAAGAGGAAACAACTTTTACAGACATTTTTTCTTGTACAGAAATCACACTTTGAAATGTCAATACCCCAGCCAAGTGCCTTTTGAAAGTTAGCTGTAGTGAAGAGCTTAAAAAAAAATCTTTGCCATAATGTTGAAAAGAGTGAAGCAACATTAATACCTAGCTAACTTAAATGCTACATGATCAGATTACTCAGAGATAATTGGCTTGCTTAAGTCTCCTCTAGGTTCACAGGTTGGTTTATGGGATTCAGGGATTCAGAAGGGGAGGATCCTAATTATTCTTTAGTCCAACCTCCTGTGACAAGAACTATACAATTTCAACTTGCAGTTGCTCAATCAAATTTGTGACAAGCTCCTCCTAAAATGATTGACTGGTGAACTTGCTTTATCATCAGTCTATCACTATGAAGGGACGCGACATTGGCAGCAGAGGGTCAGGAAGGACAAAATGCAGCTTTTCTTAGCAAACTGTGAAGGAAGGCACACCACACAGTACTCGCTTTAGTAAAGATCAGGAAACCGTTACTTCTATGTGGGCTTGGTTCTGCCCATGCATCTACCTTGATGTATCTCCAGGTTTGATAGGGTTTAAGCCTCCTGGATGCTCAGTTATTAACTATTCCTTCTGTAAATGAAGGGATAGCATATATACAAGAGTGTATTAATATGGCACACACCAGTAGTTACTACTATTACATGGCAATTTCAAGAAATAGCACCTAGAATGGCATGCCTAAACACGGTGAGACGTGTGGGCTTCACTACGGCACACTGACTTCTGGAATGTTGAAAGAGCTACTGATACAGTCTGGAAATTAGGTTTTATATTCACAGTTTGGGTGACGTTTTCAAGAATCTAATTTAGAAATGTAATCAAGACACAGGTTTTTGAGTTATTAGCACCAGGAACTTGCAATGTGCACTTGTAGACAAAGTCTTTACATTCTACCATTACTCAGTAGGCAAAAGAATAAGCTATGAATTCTTCAGAGCAGGCTCAGATTTGAAAACTTCTAAATACATCTTCTAACTACAGTGACTAGATACTTGCAGACTGTTCAACCCCCTGTGTTTCTGAAAATCTTGGGTTTGGTTCTTGTACTGTGTTTTTACATAAATATCTGTTTACATAGATGTGTCTGTATTTGGTTAGCAGCACTCCACATTAAAAAAAAAAAATCCCATTTTGTTTTATTAACATTATTGCCAAGGGGAAAAGATGCAAATTCTGGAACTCGACAGTGCTGCAGTAACACATAACAAAGTATTATATCAAAGTGCCAGTGACGTTGCTTACTGGAAAATATATAGGAAAATAATCTGATTTAATTAAGCTGAGTATTATTACATTTATTTATTGTTACATATTCTTGATCTAAGTGGGATAAACTACCATATTTCACAAGATTTTCCTTGTTTTCCATAAATTCCTTCTACAAAATTAAAGTACTGATATTCAGAAAGCTTTTTAATTTCTTACTATGATGATTTTATGACATATAAGTTCTGAAACATAAAATACTTTTAAGTACCCTATTTTTATCTAAAATTATAAGGTTTCATGTTTTCAATTACTGCTCCAATATGGGGAGAAATAAAGTTTTGGCAAAGTGCAGAAAGCATTTGGATGATTTGCTAGACTTAGTTTAAGGAACAGATCAAGCAATGTTTCCCCAGTTTTCTCAGGAAAAAAGTGCTGTACCTGTGAAAAGATGGTAAATAATTCACATGCTGACTAAAAACGACCAGTCTGCTGTACTCTTTTTCTTTTTTATTTTCTTTCATCATATTTCATTGCATGTAGAGGTTGATATTCTGTATCAGAGACCTTCTACCATGACTGTACTGAAGCATTTGAATCTTCAAATCTATAGGAGAGACTCTGTCCTGAAAAGACTCACATCCTTATCCTTGAAGTTCTTGGTGGTGCTTTTCCAGATGTTTTGTTTTTAGCTAAAGGTTAGGGGCAAGGCTAAAACTGGTTCTCTTCTGATTTCTCTCAGCCTGATGGAATTTCAGCAGGTATATATGATAACTGTGTGCATATATCTATAAATAGAGCCAAGTGCTAATTGCTTGACACCAGTAAAGTTCACAAGTTTTGGGAGTTAAATATTATAAGCCATCAGTGATCTACTCTGGGTAATAGCTTTCAGTTAATGTGAAATCTTTTTTCCAGAGATTCGGTTGTTTATAGACTCCTGACTTTTGGGCCACAAGAGTTGAGTTGCTTAAGTTCTGTGCTGTTAATGTACTGGTCATTTTTATAGAGAGAGAAGGTCAGCAGCAGCTGCGTAGCACAAAGAGTAAAGTGGGTCTCCTAGGACGCCTACATGCCCTGGATTTTGTCTGTGCATCCATAATTTGTGATAATATCCTAGTGATAAACTGCATTTAGCTTATACCTTTGGCTGTCTCACCTGTTCTCTGCACAATAATTTAGCTTCCCTGGGATAGCAATTAAGCTTCTGACTGGCATCAGCAGCTTCCAGCAGAAGAAATTAAAAGGAGAAAAAAATCTGCTGCAGAAATATTCACCTGTCATCCACTGTGTATGCACATGCAGATTTTCCAACTCAATTCATTTAAGATGCAGGATGAGCCATATTTAGTCTCACCTTCAGGAGATCCTTCACTGTATCCAGCTGGGAAGCTGGAGGCACACTACTTGCAAACAAAAATGTCCAGCCCTATGAAAAGGTCACCAGCAACAGCTTTAAACCTCCAAGTACAGGGGATATTAAGTCTGTGGTGATATTGTGTGCCATAAAAATAGTTTAAATACTTTGTATAAATTTCTGCAGGATTTTAGTTTTTTAAGTTGTGCCTGTTTTCTAAGCCAGTGAAGCTTAGGCTTTCATCAAATAAGGTATCAGCTTGGCAGTGAGGGAGGTCTGGAAAAAGCATGGCCTTGGCAGAATTCCTGATGGTGTGGTATCTAGACTTCAGTAGTTCTCATTTGGGATAATGACATCCATAACTCACTGTGGTATTATTCCCTTGGGCAGTTTAAAACTTCTTGTAAAAATCTTTGCTTCAGTTTTGTAATAGTAAATCTCTACATCCTCAGAAACCATCTGCTTAGTTTTTTATTAAGATAATGCATGCTCCATTTTCATACCAATTTTTTGCATGTAAAAGTAACAATACAGGATCTGAAACCCTAGTTTCAAGCATTCCACCCAAATCTCAAAAATAAAAGGAAATATGGTATGGTTTGAGTCCAACAAGCCAAATCAAGCACTGCCCTTCTAAACCCAGAGGCCGCAGTAGTGAAGCTTAGGTCTGCTGAGATCTGCCTGTATCTGTGTTTTGCATGGCAGTTGTGTGAGGTGCAAGGGCTCCACTGTTAACACACCCATTTGTAACAGACAGTAAATCAGAAGACTGAGGTCCATCTGTGCAGTGTGGAAGAACTCCTGCTTTTTATCTTCATATTTAGTTGTGTACTAGTTAGAATCATTGACTCATAGAATGGTTTGGGTTGAAAGCGATCTTAAAGATCATCTCGTTCCAATCCCCGTGCATGGGCAGGGACACCACCCACTAGACCAGGTTACTCAGGGTTCCATCCAAGCCAGCCTTGAGCACTTCCAAGGGTGGCATGTCCATAAGTTCTCTGGGCAACCTCCAGTGCCTCATCACCCTTGGAGTCAGTTCTGCTTAGCATCTAATTTAACCCTGCCCTCTTTCAGTGTAAAACCACTGCCCTTTACCTGTCACTATCTGCTCATATAAAAAAATCCCTCGCCTTCCTTCTTAAGATACTGGAAGGCCACAGTGAGGCCTTTGTGGAGTCTTCTCCAGGCTAAACATCCCCAGGTCTCTGAGCCTGCCTTCACAGGAGAGGTGCTTCAAGCAATTGATCATCTCCATGGCCCTCCCCTGGACCCACTCCAACACATCCACATCTTTCTTGTGCTGAGAAAGTTGTGTCATTTGTTGCTCCTTTCAAACTGTGGGGTTCATGCTTTTTCTCAGAAGAAACACTGTTATGTTACTCGAATTTGTGTGTTCATTTATTCTTGTTAATCAAGTTTATATAGGACTACCAAGTTAGAAAGATATTACTGATGTGTCTCATCACTTCAACTGTTCAAAGCATTGCATGAATTTGATCCCTTCACAAATATTAATATTTTTATTAACCCCAGCGTTGGGGTTCTCCTGAGCACCCATTGACTCAGTTAAAATTTTGTGCATGCTGATGTTTATTCCTGAGGGCTCATCTCCCCTAGTGAGCATGTTTAAACAACTGAAGTACTCTTACAATGAAACATTCAAATTCAAGCCTTTATTATTATGCAAGCTGGGATTATTTTTTTTATCATTAGACTTCCTTCTGAACTGGGTGGTTGACACTCCCTGTTCCAGATTCCTGTCCCATGAGCTAGTTGTTTGGAAATACTGGCTAGGAAGACAAAAACTGTGGCTTCTTCTTCTTCTTCTCTCTTTTTTTTTTTTTTTTTTTTTTTTTTTTAATCTGGAGAAAGTGTTTTTTTCACTAGGTATTTGGGATTAAACTGTAACCTGAAGGCAGTACACAGAAATAGGGTAAAGATCAAAAGGAGAAGGAGAGCATAACTTGGAGGACTGATGCACTGGAAACAGCGAGCCTAATTCAAAGTGCTTTGGCTGTCTGAGGATTCTTGTGCATGACTTAACTAGTTTCTGGATTATACCTTGCATATGCCCTAGGAGAGGAATGTATAGCTGCTTCAGCAGCATGTGCTCTCTGGAAAAAAAACTGTGGAAACTAGTCTATGTTATGTCTATGTTATATGTTCTTTTACTATTCAGAACAAGAGATTTCTGATTAACTCCATATCTAAACAGTTTTAATGATTCACAAGACTACTTTGACTTGCCTCTCCAGTCAGATCAGTTTCTGTACAGATCTCCATTCCTTGATCTATGTCCAAGAACATATTTATCAGGGAATTTATACAGCCCTTTAATTTCACTTCCTTATGTGGATAAAACTAGCTTTCATAGTTTGAAAGTTCCCTGTGTGTGAAGTGAGGATTTCTCGAAATTTTTCACGTGTCCTGTGATCCTGTAGTGTTCTCCCTCGGAGTCCTCCTGCCAGGCGGTCTCTGCCGCAGGAGAGCTGGAGAGATGAGTTTCCTCCTTTGCCCGCGGGGGAAAGCGCCGCATGGATGTGTTCTCCCTGCACCGACTGAATGCTCAGGCTCTCCTGGCTGGACAAGGAGAGCGCTAGCGTTTTGACAATTTTCTTGGGTAGGATTCGTTTTCGGGCAGCTTAGCATTCAAAATACCGTGGCCACTTGAAGAGCGGCAGATCCTTCAGGTTGCCCTGACACAGGTTGCCAGGTACTTGAGCGCACACGAAGAAGAACTGCTGCACCGAAAGCATTTCATTGTCGTGCCCCAGCGGCTCGGAGGGCTCGGCCAGCTCCGGCACTGAGAGCGGCTGCCTCCGACAGCGGCGGCGGCCCCGGCATTGTTTTTGTGTCGTTTCTGCAGAGGAGCGGCAGGAGCTTACATCATTTCCAGTAATGAAGTGCCTGGGGTTCTTTTATGACTTGCACATTCTGCTTCTCTGGAGCTGTACAGTATGTGCTGCGTGACTCCAGGAAACCGAGGATTTGTTTTGACTTGCTAAAAGAACGTTTTGCTATTTCTCTTTACAATTTCACCGTGTGACTTGTCAATTCTCTCCCCCTCTTAAGAATAACTTCAGATTTAATTAGCTGAGTGCAAACATCTTTCATTGCAGTGTGGATTATACTCCTCATTGAGTACATTTACCAACAGAATGAAAGACAACTTAATCAGGCAATTCTGTATTTGTACTGCTGTGTCCAGAGAGCATGGTAGCTGTCAATAGACAGTTGCTATTCTAGTGCAGAATGCCCAGTGATGTGGGGATCTGTCTTGTTAAGGCTTGCTCTTTGGTTCTGATGCTCTCTCTCCTACCCAAGACACCTTTTCCAGTGTGTTTCATTATCATTTCCCTCTCTGTTATGTAAGAAAAATGATACTTACGTGCCGTGCTGGGATGTACTGAAGGTGCTGGCATGTCCCCAGAAGTTCCCCAGTACCTTCCCTAGCATATTTTAAATGGTACAATTTATACTTTGCTGAATTGCAATGTGGCATTGCTCATGAACCTCTACTAGACACGTTTGGCAGCAGCTTCCCAAAGCGTTACCTGGATATATGCATGTGTGTGTGTGTGTGCTTTGAATTCCTCTGTGCTGGATTTCAGTTTGCATTTCCACAACTCAGAGAATATTCTCCTTACCATGAACCACCCAGAGTATTTCTGGGATATCCTGACTCAAGCAGCAGCCTCCACAATTCTCCGTGAGTCCTGGAGTACATGACTGTGCTGCAGCAACAGCAGCTGGTTTACCTGCATGTGCTGTCACAACAGATGCTTTTTGACAGAATCAAAAACAACGAAAAACAGCAGAATATTTATAATCCCCTTTGTAGAACTGTCATCCTTTCTGTTAGTTCCAGGTATTGACCTTGTCATGAGCACTTTATAAAACACCTTTCACTCTATTAACTATTCACTTACCCAGAGTTAAAATTCGACAAGTCCATTTTTAGCCATCTCTTCTCTCAGAGATGCCGTGGTTTCAGTTTGATTCTTCAGAAGTGAATCATAGTTTCAAAACCCTCACTCTCTGAAACACTCTTTTTCCATTAGCATTCAACATGTTTAACATGGGTTCAGACATGTTATCAGAAACTTACACTAAAGTCCTTTAAAAAAATCCTGTGTGATTTCATGCCCTGGAAACACCTTTCACACTGTAGCTATTACTACAGCTATGGGGAGATATGAGGCATATGGATGTGAGCAAGTCAAATTAATGCCATAATGGCTTCTGGCTCGACAAGCAGATACAGTGCAAACAGAGAGCAGAACAGCTGTAGTAGAGTTACCTTTTATGTGGGTGGCATAGACGTCTGCCAGTTAAAATGATCTGATGAATCATTTCTTGCCATATGATTACTGTTAATAAGAATTTATGTTAACAAGTTTGTGTCTGAACTTTGCACAGGTTCATGCCTGCATTTTATTTTGTTAAAAAATAGAGCATATCATGGTTGTTTTTTGTTCTTAATGGACTTTCTTTCCTCCCTTGAAAGCATTCCAGGACTTCAGTAATGCAGATCTGCCAACTAACCATTAAAGGAAGATGTTTTAATCTCCATGTAGTGCTTTCTATATGTAATTCTGTGTATACAGAACAATAGTTTTAACCTGGGAACCTCAAGCTAAGCTTATAACTCCACATAGCAGCACTTACAAAGAGAGCGTAACCTTCAAAATATGAACTTTTATTAAAGTCTTCGTTATTGCAAACATTTATACTTACACTTTACCCCTGACTGACAGATTTTAGCCATTGACTTCATTACACTAACTCCCTGTGTGTAAAATCAAGCAATTTTTTTTTCCAGAACTGATGTTATATTTATGGTGAGAAATTAGGCATGGCAAAACGTTCTTTTTAATATGTCCTCAATAATTTACAACGCACTTCAAAGTATTTGAGAAGTCTGTGCAACAAGTGAGACATTTTATAGAACGAAATACACAAGTCCAAGCATGGTGAGTGCTAACAAACTTTGATAAAGGATGATTTGAGAATCTCTCTCTCATCAGAAAAATGTGGTTTGAAATTCTGGATATAATAGGACAGGGTAGAGAGACAGAAAACCATTGCAAAAAACCTGCTTGAAGTACAGTTTAGCTGGGATAAGTGGTTGGAGATTTTTCATCCTTGTGAATCTTGTTTGGGAGCCATAAGCAGAACAAACATTTTGGTGGAAGGTCTTGTTCCCATAGAATTTAGAACAGTTAGTAGAAAATATATTGAGGAAAATAATCCTAAAAAGACTAAGGAGGAACTTGGCAAATAGATACTTTCTCTCCCAATTCGCCCTACTAGCAATTCTGCCACTCACATAGGAGGAATAGAAGACACTGATAAGCAAGGCATTGCTATGGCACTTGGATTTACTTTTGGGGGCTCTTTGGCTAACAGCCTCCTCCTCATCTCTGTCCATGCTTATTGATGCTTTGAGATCATATTTGCACCCATTTGCCCCACAGCATCAATAAAACAAGAACTCTGCTATGTTTTTTCCAGTGTCATCCTGCATTACCACCTACAAGAAGACACCGCCTCCAGTCCCACCGAGAACTACCACCAAACCCTTTATTTCCATCACAGCCCAGAGCAGCACAGAGTCTGCCCAAGATGCATACATGGATGGGCATGGACAGAGGGGCGATATCATCAGCCAGTCTGGACTTAGCAACTCCACGGAAAGCCTGGACAGTATGAAGGCACTGACAGCTGCTATTGAAGCTGCCAATGCGCAGATCCATGGCCCTGCAAGCCAACATGTAGGGAACAATACTGCCACTGTCACCACCACCACAACCATTGCCACTGTTGCAGTAGAAGATAGGAAGAAGGACCACTTCAAGAAAAACAGATGCTTATCTATTGGAATACAGGTACAGTACATGACATGGATTATATGCTTGCCATTGTTTTGGATTTCTACATCTGTTTTACAGCTCATTATACAATGTTTGGTGTGCATTTTTCTTCTTGTTCTGACAGGTACCTACGTAAAGCTTGCACCAGCATAATCATTCTGCATGGTACTAATGATGTTTTCCTAATTTATCATAAATACATCAGATGCAAGGATTTGTTTGAGTCTCTGTGCTGCTTGTTATTCAGCTCTGTTAAATTACACACATGAGCACTAATCTATGAATCATAACACAGCAGGGGTCAGAAAGGCATGAATTAAATCATTGAAAGGGAATGTGTAAAACAATGATTTACATTACACTATCACCAAAAAAATATTTTCATCCAGCCTCACTGAATTAATTGTCGCTGCTTATTCATGCATTTCATAATGACTGCTAGCCACTTGAATGAGGCAGCATTGTTCCTATCTCAGCTTCAAGAACAGAAGATAAGTTCCTTCTGATTTGCCCTTGTTAAAGAAAATTACATTTTGTTACCTCTAGTGGAATGAAAGAAGAAAACTAACCCTGCCAAAGTTCATTCATGTTTACAGAAAGGACAAGAGTAAATAAACTAGATTTGTGTAATCTGCTTTCTTAATTAATCTTTCTCACTCCCTACTCCCCCTCCAAAAAAATGATGTGCATAGGACTCCCAACTATCTGTTTGCAGGATTCACTTTTGTTACAAAGTGCTTGAACTTAAAATTAACTGAGAATCAACAGAGATTTTGACAGGAGATGAATCTTGAGCAAATAGAATAGCAATCCACAGCTTATCGGCCTTCACAGGAAGACACATTTTTTATTTCTTGCAGAAGGTGGTTGTAAGCACAGCACTATGTGCTTGGACAGGCTTATCTGTTTAGTAAAGTCAAAGAATTTACCATGAAATCTCTACATAAGCCTGATGAGATAGATGAGAGGTGCTGTGCTGAAGTAAACCATCCCAGGGGTAGCTGTCGGAGAAGCTGTGACTTTTCTCTCAATTCTTCTTGGAAGGGCAATAATAACTATTGCCTGTGGGTTCCGCTCACTGCCTTTGTTGTAGACTTTTACTGCTTCACAGCTGTTTGTTCTGAAAGAAGTGCTGATGTTCAGTGTTAAACACAGGAGAAAGATCCAGGTGGGACAGGGATAGAGGAAAACTCCTCTGTTATGTATTCTCATTCCCTGCCAAGCCTGAGATGCCATTATATTATTGTAATCCCTTATTTCACCAATCCAAGAAACCAAGATTTCTTAGCAAAGACCCTGCAAAGCAATGGGTACAAGGAAATAATTTCCATGCTTGCAGAAGCCAAAATGAACAACAGTAATGTGAATCATGGTTCTTGAGAAACCATCTCCCTGCTACCTCTTCTTAAGGTAGGGTTGCAAGTAAATGCTGCTTTTGGAAGGTATAGAGGCCTCGGTTTCCTGAGATCTGAGGAAAACAGAGCTCCAAATGCTCTTCAAGCTTTTGACAATCTCCCTCTTAAACTTTGAAGTTTACAGATGACCAGTATAATCACATGAAACAATAATGAAATCTGGGGATGGTACATGAGAGGAGTCGGCCGAGGCGGGCTTTGTGTACAAACCAATGAAGACGTGGTACAAACCACCTGAAGCTGGGATGACATGAAGCGAAACCTTCAGCAGTGATGCAGCCTTACAGGATTCCTGCCTATGCATGGTGCCACCCTCACAGCTGTGCACATCAATGAGCTTTTTAGAGTCAGACAGGCTTCACAGATAAAAGAAACTTATTTCACTAGTCTGCTGTCTGATCCATTTTGCGGCATCGTTGCACAAGCAGTCATGCTGGTACAGCTGAAGGGGTAGTGTGGGAGTAGAAATACCTTAAGATAGGTGTTGATGCCAGAAATTACTTCTCTTACAAACAGCTGCCCTAAAGGAGGTAGGTACACTGTCAGTCCTCTGACTGGCAGTAGAGTCAGTCTTTCTTCATGAGTAAAGGGAGCATAGTTCAGGCTTAGTCTGAACTCAGACCAATTATACATCTTAATGATAGTTGAACCCATCTCTGTAGAGCAGGGCAAGCTGCAATAGTCACAGGTATATTCTTGGTTTTCTTCCTGCTCTGCCAAATAAACCTAGTGTGCACTTCTGATGAACCTCCATGTGTGTCCTCTACACCCCTCAGTCACTCTTAGGACATTGCAAGCCTTTGCTGTAAATCTGCTGAGCAAACAAGCAAAGTCAAGCAAAGAAAAGCCCTTCCATCAAAAGGTTGCTTGACTCTGTCAGTTATGGGATTTAAGGTGCATTTATCTCCCCAGAACCCCCAGTATCAAGGAAGTACTTCACCTCACAGAACAGCTTCTGTAGCTCCCATCCCTCACTGAGCACTTTTCCTGCACAGGTTGGTCAAGTGGCTCTCAACAAGAAGTTGCTGGTGGAACAGCCACTAGAGCTGGATATTTTGTACACGCATGGTCATTTTGAGGCTACAGGTCACTTCATGACACTGCTATGGCACAAAAATTCTGTCTGCTGGAAAGTGTTTTTCTTGTATGACTATCCATATTATATATAGCATTGGCAATTAACAACTACACTGATTGGACCCAGAATATTGTGGTTTTGTTCAAAGTCACATCTGTGGTTGAATTTTAACTTTATACCATTGGCACAAATCTACTCATGGAGCTGGAGCTGGAGATGTGGCATTAAGTTCCAGCCCATGCTCCTGGGGACCACCTGTTTGCAAGATGAAGCAGTAAAGAAAATGAATCTAAGATTCATATCTGCTCTCTTAATTTTTTTCTCTGCCGTACTCTGATTTGAAGCACTAACATTTAAACAAAATAAACACCTGATTTTGATATGAGTTCACATACGCATGCACGTACAGATAGAAAGTAAAATCAAACAGTGAGGCACAATACCTGGAGTTACGGCTGCTCAGAGATGTGCTCTGACAAATGTGAACATCCAGGCTCCATAAAATACCAGATCAAATCCATCTACATGTTGCAGGCTGAATATTGTCTTACCAGAAATGCTTTATAGATTAAGAATAATGAATATTCACTAATAACATCAGAAATGAACACACAACAGAGAAACTGACTAGATGAAGGAACTCATGGTACAAGCCCTGTATGCAGACACTTAGTAGTTAAGGTGCATAGAAACTGCAAGTAGCCAGCTGATATCTCTGCTAAAATACATTCTAATTACCTGTCATGTTTTGGTTTTTATAAGGTTGATGGTGCTGAAGAATCCACCATACCAGGTGATAATAAAGTAACCAGTAAGTTCCAGTCCATAGGAGTTCAAGTAGAGGAGGAGAAGTGGTGAGTAAAAGTTAATACTGTTTTTCTAAAGTAAATAATTATGCCACAACGAATTTTTAAGAGCCCTAGTTCCTGCACACATGACCACATAAACCTGCTTCCTGGATGAATTGTTAGATCACCCAGCTGAAAAGCTGAGTCTTATAATTGTTGTAGCTCTTGTTTTTCAGAGAAGATTTTTCAGGACCAGTGAGAAAAATGGAAGAGAGGTGCCACATATTTTGAGGTCTCATATACTTTTAATAATCTCTTTTTCCCCAGAAAATTTACCTAAACAGTGGACAGTGTTGCAGCTGAAGTATTAGTATTGGAATGGCTGCAGCAGCATAGAACTGATGAGGAAAGGTTTACCTTGTTTTTCAGCAGAATAATTTCAGCCACATGTAGCAGTGCAGTGGCAGAGCCAAACTGAATGCTTCTACTCAGGTATCTGACCCAGACATCTCTGCATTGCAATTACTCCCTTGCAAAAAAATTGTTGAGATTACAAAGCAAGCCTGTAAAACTCTGTTCTCCTACAATCTGCAGTATATCCTGAGTTAGTAAACAAATATCTTCCAAGAAAAAAAAATTAAAAGAGTAAATAAACTAGAGAAGCTGTCTTAAAGGGTTATGTTTCTTTTCTGATGACAAATTTGCAGGTACATTGCAGGGCAACATAACTGTGCATAACACTTGGGACACATGAACTTTTTGAGTGCGTGGCCACAACTGTAAATCTTATTTCCTTCCCAAAACTGGACTCAGTGGCTGAAGAAAAGCCAGAATCTCCCCTTGCCTTTGAGAGTGCAGGCCTGCTCAGTGTTGCTGTGACTCCAAGCTCCCACACAAGTCTTGCTTCTCTTTTCTCTGGCCACTTGGGCACAGTGTGACTTTTGGATGCTGGAGCCACATTCTTCATAACTCTCAGTACCCTCCTGTGTCATAGGTGAAGCCTCAGCGCAGTATGACTTGTCAGCGAGGGAAGCTATCCTTGTAATTTCTCCAGAAAAAAACTGGATGCAGCAAATCTGACAAAATTCAGGCCCTTTCCCCTTCTCTGGCCTGATGACTGCAGGAGCCAGTGGAGATGTCCATTTTCACATCATTTTTTCCTATATCTGCTAAAAATATTCAAAAATATCAGGTGTATCTATACCATTTTCAATTCAACCAAATCTCCCTGTAAAATAGCAGAGCATTGTCCTGTGGTTTTGAAAAGACTAAAGTGATTTCAGCAAAAAGAAATGTGATTTTGCAATGACCCTGCTAGGCTGTTACCAAGTTCCTCATTAACCTGCTAAAACATCTCTTGCTGGCAGACATTTCTTTATGTGTTAGACCTTAGCCACATTTACCCTCAACTCTTCCAGATAAATGAGCACATCAGAATGGATGCTGAAGGACCATTTCACTTCAGCCTGGGCACAAAGGAAATAACTACCCCAAAATCCTAACCCTCCCCCTCCCTGCAAAGAAAGCTAGAAACGGCTGTTTGTAAATACCTTACTTCCAAAGTCCTCTTTCTACAGCAGTTTTTATTGCTCCAGAGGAAAAGGCAAGATTTGCCTGTGAGAGTCTGCCCTGAGAAAGCAATCTTTCTGCATTACTTAGTGACAGCAGTCTTTGGGGGTTTCCTTGCTGATAAAGTTGAGGTTGCTGGGCAAGCAGCAATCTATCATGGACTTTCAGAAGTGAACTGGCTGATAAAGGACAGCCCCTAATCCTTAGAAAATGAGTGCACTCAAGACACAAAGGGCTTATCATCACAGTTGGGCACAAATACTCTTTTTTTTTTCCCATAATACAGCAGAGCACAATGTATTGATTATCTGTTGCAGGAATAGAATTGTAAATACAGTACATTCTTCACTGTCCCTGCACCATAACATCTGCAAAGTCTAAGAAAAGCCCTTTTTAGCTTAATCTCTGAGAAATTAATGTTTTTAAAAATATTCCAGAAATACTAAATAAATGTAAAATTAGAAGAATGGTCACAGCAGGAAGGATAAATACAGTAAATTGATCATGTTTCCTTGACAGCCTAAGCTATTAATTACACTGTTACAAAACAACAAAAAATAAAAACAAAACATTTTGCCTAATGCAAAAGCCTATGACAACTTTCATTCTTGGCTTCCTGCTCTTCCCTTCCCCTTTCCTTCACCTCATACAATTGTCATTCTCACACTAGGGAGTCTTACCTCCTCATGTCCTTTTTATTTAAAATTCCTTCCTTATTCCTTCTTCTGTGTTTGGACCAGGTAAGCAAAACATTTTGCCTCAATTTCTTGATCTAAGTAATTCAAAAACAGAGCATCTTCACAGGACAGGTCTCTCTCTTCAATCTTCCATTACCTCAGACCTTTCATTGGCCCTTCACTTTCTGTATCATGGGCCTCCTGCCAAGACAAATGCCTCAGTCGTCCTCCTCTTCTACTGCTCAAAGGATAAATGTGCTTCCTGCTACCTGACCACATTACAACTGGATCCATTGCTGCTGTTTATTTCATCCTCAGTTCTTTCTGCTGCCAGTTCTCACTAATATTTTTCAGACCCATTCCCTACCTGCAGCTCTGGGATTTCTAGCATTTATAGAGTAACTCTGTCCAGTCATTCTCTTGGAGAGAAATTGGTACGCATTTCTTTCAGCCACAAGACCTTACTGCTGTTAACCTTTTATCTCTCACCTGACTTTCCCCATGATGCTGACAAAACCCTAACCAAAATGTTGTTCCCTTTTTCCTTCCAGGGCAGTTTTGAAAAGTACACCTAATGAAACTCATCCATTCAATCTCAGGGCACTTCAATTTCTGTCCATTTCTGTTTGTCCTTTCTTTCTACCTGTAACTTCTTCTTGACCTCAAGGGACCACCCTCCTCACTTAGAGAAGATAATTGAGTTGTTAAAAGTCAATCAGTTCTACTGAAGCAGACAAAAAAGAAATAATTTATTCTGCCAAAAACAATTAGCATGCATTCTTCTTGAACAAGTGTTTTTCAGTCCCATAGCTCTGTAATCAGTTTTAGTCTCTCTTGCAATTTATCTTGTCTGCCCCAAGATCTCCTCCTATTACATTCTCACCTCCAAAATGGTCTTGCTCATTGTTCTAGATGTACCATCTGCTGGTAATTGTACCTGATTTGCCATCACAAGAATTTTTGAATACTGAAACAATGGTAGTTTCTGGAGGAAGAACACTGCCATAGGAGACTGCGGAAGACAGATGGTCCTTCTCCCTCTTCTCTGGGGCACCAAGGAAGGTGCCTCTATATCTTGATGCACAAAAGTGTGTCTTACCACAAGACTCACAAAGCACGTACTACCACAGCACACCTCTTGATGTGGTATAAAGTGGAATCATTCGAAATAGCGATATGGTAACATAAAGCAAACAATCAAACAAAAACCCTGTGCTGTCTCCTCCAGGAAAAAAAAAAAAAAACAAAAAACTCACATTTTTGGATTTTGTTACTATATAAACTCTTTTTTTTCTTGTTTTTTTCCTGTAGGTTTTTGGGTTTGGTTACTTACTGTCCAACAAAAAATACTCAGATTTTGTTGTTCTTCCCTAACTCTAACTCAAACTTCTCAACACTGCACTCTTTAGACCTTTCAAGCCTGTATTTTGGGTAAGCTAAGCAGGAAGTACATTATATGACATTTGGGGGATATCCTGTGCAGTGCTAGGAGTTGGACTTGATGATCCTTTTGGGTCCCTTGCAACTAAGAATATTCTGTGACTCTGTGAACTGCTTGCATGCTGCTTCTCAGCAGCATTTTCTGGCTATCTATGTTCTCCATGGTGGAAGCCATTCCAGTGAGAAATTCTGAAGGTCATAAGTGTCCCATCCCTGGAAACATTCAAGGTCAGGCTGAACAGGGCTTGGAGCAACCTGATCTAGTTGAAGATGCAGGGAGGTTGGACTAGATGACTTTTAAATATCCCTTGCAACCTATACCCATTCCTCTGGCCAGT
Source organism: Vidua chalybeata (assembly GCF_026979565.1). Taxonomy (NCBI): domain Eukaryota; kingdom Metazoa; phylum Chordata; class Aves; order Passeriformes; family Viduidae; genus Vidua; species Vidua chalybeata. Next base: position 104,189,252 of record NC_071530.1, read on the forward strand.
CCCATCCTGGTGAGACTCCTTCCCCACATCACTTCCCAACCTGTGTGTGCTTGGAGGAGGAGCTCCTGCTCTGCTCCACAAAAGGCAAAGCAGGCCCTGGCTCTGACAGGGCCAATCTCCTTCTCTGGCCACAGCTGCCCGTGAGCCAAGGGAATCCTTACAGCCCTGGTGGCTCCCAGCCAGCTGGTGGGCTGCTGCAAGCCTGGCCTTGGAAGAATTGGCCATGAATTTCTGATCACACCCTGCTGGCTGGCAACAGCCTCCCTGCACCAGACCAAGCCCTGGAGGGAGGCTGAGCGCTCCCTCTGCAATGCAAAGGCCAAGAGATGGTAAAAAACAACAAATAAACCAACCAGCTTAAAATAATGTGATGAACAAAGGTGAGCAGCTGCAAGGAATGGGGTTAGAGCAGGAATATTGTTCCTGCCATTAGAGACACGGTACCATAGCTACTAACCCCTTCTGCAGTTTGTTTTGTTCTGCTGACACCTTAGCAGAGAAGCCCACCACCAAGGAGGAGGACAGTCAGTGGGTAAAGTAAGGCTGAGTTTAACCTAAATACCTGTGAATTGACCATGCATCAGTTGGTTTGAAATTCATATTTTTTTCTGGGGTTTTGGGTTTGGAGTTTTTTTAAGGAAGGAATTAAGTTACCTAAGCTGAATTGCAAACATGTTTTGCAAAAGAAAGCCAAAGACTTAGAAGCTGAGAGTTGAATGCCAGCAAGTGACCATGTTGTTGTTCAAAACACATCATTCTGTTGTTCTCCATACTGGTTTATCCAGTCTGAGGTTTCATGGCTTTCTGCACCCTAGGCCAGATATCTGCTGCAGTTCTCTGAAGATGTAATTATTACACCTTGTGCCTGCAGGGCACAACTGAGTACAAAAGGGCCAAGCCTGAAAGCAGAAGAAGAAGCAAACCTCTGTTTTGAACTTTTACAATTTTTTTTTTAGGTAGACTTGTGAATGTTTTAGATGGTAGAAGTAGCAGAAACTTTATCATTAGCTTCAACAGCTCTCCTCTAGTATGGTGTTTTAACTGAGAGCAAAGCAAAAAAGGCTCATGTGGGACACAAATGGTATTTTATAAGAGTAAAACATCCTGGAAGTGAGTGAGGAAGCTGTGTCAGAGACTAAAATTACCATCTATTAGGCATTTTATATAGATGAGTTGGAGGCAGGCAGATAGTAAGTGCCTTCCTACATATCCATTTTATTCCAAATACATTTCCTTGGAAGTTGTTGGTTTTTTTTTTTTTTTTAATTTTGAACTGATGGTATATTCTATTGCCAAGTTGTTTTTCTTTTGAAGACAGATAAGTTACATAATCCAGTGCCAAGAAACTGTCAAGCAAACCTGTAGCATACTATTACATAGATAAAACAAAGGCCAAAAAAAGTAGGTCATTCTATTTCATTTGTTAAGCAGAGTCTGGGGTTGGTGGTACTAGCTCATACTGAACCCAGTAAGAGCACTCTCCTGAAAGACTTGAAACATAGAGCCTCCAGCAATATGTCCTCCTGTCAAGCAGACTTTGATGCTTTCACATTTGGGTTTTGGTGTACACTGAAAAGCCAGGGTGTTAACTGAAAACACAAGTGGTTATCTGAAACAGAAGAGTGTCAGAGTCTAGGGCACTGGAGAAAAGAGAAGGTGGCTGTGACATGGAGGCAGGGACATGGAGAGGAGCAAGCCTGGACTAAGGCATTTGCTTTTCTCACCAGTGCTATGGAAGGTGTGGAAAAGTACACTGTGTACTAATGCCTTGGCTCTCAGTGAACCCTGACTAAATGACTAAAAAGAAATCCTCAGTCAGCATGTGCCTGTGTGGGCACACATGCTTTTGTGTGTGTGTGTGTATGTGCGTGTTTGTGTATTTCAGTGCAGGTAAGGGATTTGTCAGGTTGGTGGTCAAATTAAAGCAATTTCTAAAAAAAACTAACATGGATTGGATTCACAATAGATTTTCACTGTAATGTAAGCCTAATGCTAGTGTCTTTCTAATCACCAATACTAGTATGACAGCTTTTCTCTGCCAGGGGTCTGTAGCAGATACTTAGGAAAAGTATAAAGGAGAGTGTGTAAAGTATAAAGTGTGTGAACTAAGCACTACTTCTCCCAGTAGACATTCCCAATTTAGTATTCTGTTGTTCAGGGACTTCCTAAGCCAAATATGAGATGTGTAATGGCTCTTCCTGTGAATTTGATCAAGTTTTCTTTGAACCTATTTTTACCTAATTTAATCACACATTGTGTGAAGAAGTACTTCCTTTCATTAGATGTAGATCTTTAGACCTCTAAGCTTTGCAACTGGCTGCCTTCCTCCCCACAGTTATTGCACTCAGAGAAATGGTGAAACATCCTCTAGTCAGAATTTCATAGATCTCTCATAGTCCCCCTCAGCCATCTGTTTTCTAAACCTTTTCTCCTATGGAAGGGATTCCACCTCCCCAGTGACCCTTATCTTCCCTTGCTAATTTTTTCTGCTGTATCAGTCCATAAAAAAAATGCTTTTCTCTTCTTTCCAAAGGATAAATACTACCAAGCTGAAGAGTTCTGCACACTCCTTATTTTTCAGTTTGCTGGTGCCTATCACACACAACTACAGTGGCATAACCATGACTTTTGTATCATTTAACATCTGTTACAAAAGAACTGCAAGCAGCAGGCACTATGTTAAAATGCTTGTGATTATTAAAAAAATATGCATGCAATCTATTTTTAAAGTTTTCCTGGGACTGGTATGGCTGAGATGTTAATTTGAGCCTTCTGCAGAAGAATTGGGCTTTTTTTTTTTTGATTGGAGGACCTTTCTTAACTCCAGTTTTGCTTTGCTCTACTCTACTCAAAGCCCCAGATCAACAGCCATTAATTTCCTCTATCATCAGGACCAATTACAATCCTCCTTGAAGTCTACTGTAGTCTTCCTGAGCTATCTGGATGCACCAGGTATATAGGACATTAAATTCTCCCTCAGCATCCTTCCATCTGCTCCCTCACCAGCTGCAGACTAAACATACTTGATGAAATTTTGCTGTCAGTTGTCTAACTGGCTATTGCTCTTCAGTGGAAGGTACAATATAAATTAAAGGAAGTGAAATGGTATCCAGCATCCAGTTCCTCCATCTCTTCAGCATTTTCACTGCTGGTGGAGTGCAAAATAAAAACAGAACTGGCAATGGCAAAACAGCCAAAATATCACAGGGTAATGGGTCCTAACACTAGTTTCAAGTGTAGATGTGAGATTAAGAACAAATTGGAGACTACTGTGCATGAGTGCACAGGCATTCTGGATTTGTAAGAAGAGGAGATGGGAATCTATCCCTATTCAGTTGAAAACTGTTAATCTTGAACCCTAAATAGTAATTATTTAAGAAGCATCTCTGTTAATTACTTTATGGTTCTATCTTCTTTTTCATCATGGGACAAGACAGCAGTCTGCCTCGTTTGTTTTCCACTCATATCCTCCACAATTCACTGCTGATCAAATGGGCTCTCATTACCACCTCCTGCAACAGCATTCCTTATACTTCTCTGTGCTCCTCCTCTGTCAGCCTTCTCAGTCAGATGCCTCAGACTGCAGAATCCGAAGTGCTGTTTACATAAAGAAAAGCCACCCCAACCCAAACCCCTAAACCTCCTTTCTCCCCTGCTCGTGCCTTCGCCCTCAGATGCTCCAACAGAGGAGAACTCTGCAAGGTGAGAGGAAGGTGCCTACAGGACAGCAGCCATCACAATAAGGGTAACACAGACAGGCAGAGTGCTAGCTTTGGTGAAAAACAGATCATTTTGAAACTGAAGTTTGAATGTGAAAAATAGAATGTCTGGACACTGGCAATGGACACTAAAATTTTGAGAGATGGCAGATATATAATTATGAAGAGTAATTATGAAGAAGGAATAAAAATATTTATCTGAGTTAAAAGTACTGTTTTTGCATAAGTGGAATGTATAATATTACATATGTAGTAGACTCATTGGTATTAGTATCTTACCGATTTCACATGTATGATTTTTAAATGTGGCTTGTGAGCTTGGATGTGTAACTTCAAAGGGATGCAAGTTTTAAAAATTGAAAGGTAAACCACTTCTGAAAATTGGAGTCCTTTTACTTTTCATTAATCAGTAACCTAAAATCCTGAGCTACTGGCACTGTTAGCTCTCTCTCTTGGGTTGGCCTTTGGCTTTGTTATATCACATAACAATTAGAGGTCCTTGTCTCAATAAACAGTGACATTGCATGGAAAAAGAGAGATGCTTGTTTGTTTGCTTGCAATGAGAAAAAAAGCTTATGCTGATCATTTCAAGGAAAAAGACACCTGAGTGTAGCACTGAGAGGTATGACTGCCAGCCTTAGGAAGAGTGGCAGAATCTTAGTAAGTCCTTCCATACCAAATTACCTAGAAAAAACTTTCTAAACATTTTCTGTTTGTGCTCTCCAAAGCTTTCGCAGGTTTACACGATCTAATAGTGTAACAACAGCTGTACAAGCAGACCTGGATTTCCATGAGAACTTTGAAATAATCGACCCTCAAGAGGACAATACATGTTCTGGACAAATATCAAGACAGTTTTCCCGAGATGCAAGCACCTCTACCGTTAGCATACAAGGGTCAGGAAACCATTACCATGCATGTGCAGTGGATGATGACTTTGAGACAGATTTTGATCCATCCATTTTACCTCCTCCTGACCCATGGATTGACTCTATTACTGAAGATCCTCTGGAGGCTGTTCAAAGGTCAGTGTGCCCGCGAGATGGCCACTGGTTTCTGAAGCTACTTCAGGCAGAGAGAGATCGTATGGAGGGTTGGTGCCAACAGATGGAGAGAGAAGAACGTGAAAACAACTTACCTGAGGACAGTAAGTAACCACGCACAATAATATTGCAACTGCAAAGAAGCATCTAATATAGGTCAAATTCACTCCAGTGAATTCTGTATTGTGCCCTTTCTTACTTAGCTAATGAAGCTATGGTTGCGATTCTCAAAAGGACCGTATGTATGTCTATCATAATCCCTTATTAAAGCTGACAGGGAATGCAAATGCTCGGAGCTTCGGAAACTCCAGTGGTATTAGTTTTTGGGATTTCATAGTTCAACGGATAATTAGGAGAGTGTGGTTAGGGATCTTGTAGTATTAATGTTTCTTAACTCTTCTGTTTGAAATAACTTCTCATAACTTTATCGTTTAACAGATTGTAGTTCCTTTTAATTAAATTCATATTTCAGTTGCCTTTTCAGATGGTGATTGGCATAGGAGCATTTAGATGTTTCTCCCTACTGAAAGAGATTTTAGTTATGCTTCCAAATTGTATCCTCACTCTCTCTTCTCCTCTCCAGCCCCCCTACATCTCCCTTGCAGTTCTCATTTGCTTTGCCCATCCCAATTAAAGAAGCTCTTCATATTGTGTGATAAAAAGCCACACACATGCAAACTGCATCTCAGTTGTCACCACTGTCAGCAATATTAACCTACCTGTAAGGTAATAGGAATATCTAGTAAACTTCATTACTGAGAAGGGTTGAGGGTTGAGTAGTTCACATCTTATTTGTTCACTCTAATTAGGGCAGAAAGGCTGAGCATGTGTTTCCCCGTCTAGAATATTTTCTACCAGTGAAAATGGAAGGGTTTTTTCCATTTATTTCTCTTACAATGAGCAGTACTATTGCTAGCTGTCAGCTTTAGACAGAGGTAAACCTGTGAGCTTATGAACATGCTCCTTGCACAAAAGCTGTTTCAAGTTTTAGAAGTGAGCTTCTGGGAAACACTAAGGAGCAGCTGCTTTTAGAGAATTCAGTTTTTTATAATTTAGGCACACCTTAGCATATTTTCCTGGATATAAAAGTAATATTTTTCCAACCCCCAAATTAGCTTCTACTAAGGACTACTGCTTCAGCTCCAGAATTGCTTCTTAAAAATTTGTAACCTTTCCTCTCAAGAAGAGAGATGTTTGAATTATTCTGAAATGTAAAGGTTTTGATTTATGGAAGAAATTAACACTGGAAAAAAAATTCTTAGAAATGCATAAGCTGTTTCTGCTGGAACTTTCCATTCAACCCAGTGAATGAAAAGGTATGATCTAGATAATCAAAGTCAGACAAAATTGTAAGCAACTGGAAATTGATTTTAAAGGCAAATATAAGATAACCTGAATTTTAAATTATGTAAAGGTTTTATATTTCTATAAAATTTATGTTATATAACAGGCTAACAATTTCTTCTGAAGAAAATATATGGAAGGTTTGACCTTAAAAGCAGATCCAGATTGCCCAAGTTCTAGAATTTTGAATCTCATTTTTAACTATCAATGCATTAAAAAATCTCTTTGCACATGTATCAGAATAAAAGAGTTTCTGTTGTTTCTATAGTGTGAAGAAATAAACCTTGTGAACTATGAGATTTTTAGATTGAAAAATAAGTGTTAACACATAACAAACAGGAAACACACAACTTTTATAAGTCATAACAACTCAGGACATATGGAAAACATATTCTATGACAAGGGTGGTGAGGCACTGGAACGGTGTTGCCCAGGGAAGTTGGGGATGCCCCATTCCTGGAAGGTTCAAGACCAGATGGATGAGCTTTGGGCAACTTGGACTAGTGGAAGGTGTCCTTGCCCATGGCAGTGGGGCTGAAACTAGATGATTTTTAAAGGTCCTCACTAACCCAGACTATTCTGTCATTCTATGAACTGATAATACTGGAAAAACCTATAAATATTTTATTTGTGCACCAAGGTAGTTGGTGCACCAATAAAGTAGTAGGAAAAGAACATGAAGTGAACTTTACGAGGCTGATAGATGCAGAAAATGCTTATCTGTACAGAATTTTCTCTCAATGTCTCAGTGTCTTTGATATAAGACAGTTTTAAAGGGCTCTTTGAGCATTCAGTAGGAGGAGTCAGTTATGGGGAAGATAAAGAAATGGTTAGGCTGGCTATTCCCAATGCCTCCTCACAGCACACCCAGCATGTGTCCCGGCGCTTCTTGTGATCACTGGAAATGGCAGGAGGAGAAGGGTCACCTGGGTTTGGTAGCCACTGTTGCAGTACTTATTTCGGTGTGACGCTGTCAGCTGCTGTGGCACGTGGCAGCTGCCTCCCACAGAGGCTGTGCAGGGCTTTCTGCTGTGGCTCAGCACGTCCCACTCTACCTGGTGCCAAGGAAAAGCATATGGCTAGGGCCACTCTGCCTGCTCAACAGTGCCAGGAACAAAAGCCTGCTTGTTACAAACCCTGCTCCAAAAAACGTCTTTTTCATACATCTATACACTTTGAAGAGAGAGAGGAAAGGAGGAGAAGAGGTGTGTTTACTTTGCTTTCCCTAATGAAACATAACCAGAGCTGGGAATGCATCCTTTGTTTCCAACCTGACATGCCCAGCATGTGTTTGGCCAGATAACAAAATAACGAGAACGTGTGATGAGCGAGGTTTTCTCGATGCCATGGCAGCTGACAGAGGGCTCATCCCCCCGGCGCTCCACGTAAAATGATCCACGCTTCCTCCAGACAATGCGGCCCTTGTGCGGAACAGCTGTCTCGGGGAGACGGCTCGCTGCTGTTTGACAGTAGCTTGTATGTTACATAGATACGTAGGGTATTATCTAGCTGGGAATGGATCTACCAGATGGGATTGAATGTTTCTAGCTGGGAAATGGAGTCTGCTGCTCTGTGTAAAAACAAGCTGTGGTTCAGCGGCTGCACGATGAAATGCCAATATAGAGAGAAATGTGGCTTCCTTTCCGCCATGAATTATTTATTGTATGGTATATTCTGGTTTTATCCGAAATCATTTTCTGATAAAGATGCAGCATGTGTGACAGGCAGATGAACACCGCTCACACTTTAAGCTAACATACTTGATATGATTTCATTGTATTTTGCAGTTACAGGGAAGTTAGCTACAAACTCTAGGGCTCTCACAAAAAAAAGAAAAGATGTTACACATCTGAGGCTAAACACCTTGTGAGACTTGATTGACGCTTTGGATCAAGCCTCAAGTGAAATCAACTGTTGACTTTTTTTTTGCTTTTTCCTCAGCCACCTGCTTGCTCCTCCTACCTCTCCCCTGTAAAATTTCAAGTAGTCATAGCTTCACCACAGTTGTTGGTGACTTTTGGCTCAGACCTCTACTGTCACCATTTACATACAAAATTAGCAAACCCGGCTCCTTGCACAGCTCTGAGCATTTTTTTCCCCAGCAGCAGTGGGCACAGGGACATATTCCTATGGCCTTGGCCTGTCTTTGGAGGGTTTTTTTTGCTGTTGTTTGTATTGACCATCGTGGAAGAACTAGAAAGTTTCCCCTGCTCCCCCTCCAGAAGTTTCTCTTTCACATGAGGTTGTACTGTGGCTTTGGTGTAAAGATAACCATCAGAAGCAAACAGCAGGCCTGATTCACCACAAGTCAGGTGTAAGGTGTAATGTGGGTTTAGTGGCGAGAAAAGCTAGGCCAATCAAGTGAAAACTAAAACAGAAAACCAAGGCTCTCACAAGACCTGTCATTATAACTGTCTTGCATGTATACAGTAGCCCTCTGGGCTAGTGTGTGAATAAAGGTTGACCTCAAATCTACAGGAACCTCACTGCTCAGGACCAGAGCCTCTACAACCAGTTCTGGCAAATTATGCAATGCTTGCACACTGTCTGCTGTTTTGGTTTGTTTCAATTGTTTCAAAAGAATACACAAACAGTAAAGGTTAGACACGAGAGAATAAAGTTTAGGAAAAGGTACATTTTTCATAATAGTAGTGCATGGCAAAATAAAAAGAGACCCGTGAGCTCACTCTCAGCCATAAGCATGGAAAACCATTTGCCATTCCTCCAGGGCTTCTCCAAGCAATCCCGGCCTCTGCTGTTGCGAGGAGTGTGACAGCCTCATCCTGCAGTGGGCTGGGACAGCCGTGCAGAGGGATGGGCACCAGCGTGACATGTGGCCGAGTCCTGCTGGAATCCCCCTGGCTACGTGCCTCTGGCCATATGCCCAACTCATCCTTTTCTTGTTCTGGTTTTCTTTTGTCCCCAGAAGAGACTTGTCCGTACATGAGGGTTTCTCAAAGGAAAGCCAACAAGGAAAGCTCTACCAGTGCCCAGAAGCTAGCAAAGCAAAAAGTGAAATCCACAAGCAAGGAAACGATCTAGTTTGGGGGGGGGGGGGGAATTAAATGTGCTAATAAAAGCCAAGTAAGTCAGAGAACACATGGAAACTGCTTTAAACCAAATGAGAAGCATTTGCTCATGCAGACAGCCCTATTAATTTCAATGAGATCACTCCTATAAGTATATATGACTCAAAGAAAGGACTGCTCCTTCCCTAGTTTGTTCCATTTGGCTGTTTTCTCCTTAACAGCTGAGCTTAAGACCTGAGCAGTAGCTTTAACTTTGAATTTCCTGGCTTTTGTCATACTTGGCGTTATTTAAATGTAGGTCTGTCAACATGAATAGGCTAAAATGCTGGTCCATCCTGGCTTGGAAATGGATTGTGACAACTCTGTGGCAGGATTGCTTCATATGCATAGTGCCCAGCCAACATCTGCAACGCAAATGTCAGGCTGTGTCCCTGTAATTTCAGCTATTGTTCCTGCCTCTTGCTCCTGGGGCAATGAGCAAGTCCCTGGTATTCTGTTCCCTAGCTTGGGCCCTGCCTATCAACCAGGTGTTTTCACGTTAAGGGCATTTGATAGTCAGGAGTTGTAAAGTGCCTCCTTTGTCACTTGTTAGACCCTGGGGCCTGTCAAAGTTCAAATGCAAATACATCAGTTGGGGTTTCAAGGCCAAATAATGCTGTCCCTTCTCAAAACTCCCCTGGCTTCTCTATGTGATTACTTTTCACATCACTTCAGGTGGGTTTTGTTATTTTCCTATATTTTGTTATCCTTGTTACACACAGTCACCTTCCTAGTTAAAGCAGATGACAATAACTATTTTTTTTTTTGCTTATGTTCACAATTCTTTTATTTTGTTGTTTTCCTGTTTGTTTTCCGATGGAGACATGGAGGAGGGAAACACATAGAGCTCCACAATTTCTAAACAGGTCCTATGCAATTCTTAGAACCAAGAGAAGCAAGAACTTACTGCTTGAACAGCACACAGTCCAAGTCTAATTTCAAGGATGTTTTAAAAGAAGAACATGTTGGAGGGGGGGGGGGTTTAAAGACACAAAGATATTCACTGTCATGTGTCTGTTCTAGAATAATATTCTGTGATTCCTAGATAAGAACAGTAATAGTGAGGAGGCATTCCACAGTAGGTGAATTCCATCAAAATAGCTATAAGTTCTTCAAAAATAGACATAATTATCCATGTCTTAGAAAATGTCACAGGAGAGAACTGGATTTACAAGGAAGATAGGTCAAAGCAAGAAGGGAGAAAAAAAAAAGGGAAAAATTCAAACTATTAAAACAAAACACTGCAGTACACACAGTTCTCCCTCTGGGGAAGAGGTGACAGCAAAGCATATGATGGATGTTAATAACGTTGCTTAATGCATTACTGGAAGGCATTCAGATCCAACAGTGCTGAGTGTGCTGTATAGTCCTGTATGGAACAGAAAGCAGATATGAATAACATTATATAGGTGTTAAATCCATTATGATTGCATCTTGATGGATTGGAATTTTTTGTTGCTTGGTTTTATATGTTCTCTTTGTATCCTATTAGCTGAACACATCAATTTGAATGTTTATGTGTTTTTTCTCCTGTACCCCATCTCCCTTGCTGTTAAAGATTTGTCTGATTCTTTTCTGATTTGTTTTGAGTATTATCTTTGTAATTCCATTTATTTTCTTGGTATTTGGCTTCAAACCTTGCAGGCTTTTCTTCTAAGAAAATCCATTGGTCTATTTTTGCTTTTGATTTTTCACTACACCTTGGCCTTTCTGTTGGGCACCAGAGATTTTGACTGAGTAAGCAAAATGAGCACTGTGCCTTGAAACACTAAAAGCAACGTGGGTTTAGAAACAAAACTTAAGCTATTGATAAGGCTTTGTGTCTTCTAGAGACATTCCTTTCAGCTTTTTGTATGCTTTGTGTTTTGCCTTTTTTCCCCCCTAACTTCCGTGACAGAGTTGGTTGTTGACCAGTTGCACATTAACAGACCCCTTGCTTTTGAGGGGCGAGGAATCAGTGACACTTGACTAGATACAGCCACAGCTACAGCAGAAGTGGTAACAATAGAGAACAGCATCAGCATGCATCCCACAGTCAGCTGGGATGATGGTTTTTAGGCAAACAGCCAGTCACTAGGCAGCCAAGGACAAGGACTTCCTTTTCCCTCTGCTGAGATCTCTGAATATTAAGCTCTTCTTCCCAAAAGAAAGAGGCATATTACCATCCATCATCAACAAGTTGTATATACATTTCTTCATGCCTGGGATGTGATTTCCAAATCATTTGGTGCAAGTTTCCAGGAAAAGCCCACTTTTTTTTTTTTTTTTTTTTTTTTTTTTTTTTTTTTTTTTTAATCCCAAGAAGTTGAGAGATTTTTTTCTCCCCTTCTCAACTTCTCAAGTCTTGGGAAGCGTCAGAGTGGCCGAACTCCAGATGAGGCAGCTGTTCCCAAATATACTCAGTGGGAAGAGTTTTCATAACAATGGGAACCACATGAAAGCGCTCGGAGTAGCTCCTCCTACTATTGAAAAGTCCTTTCAGTTGAGTGGTTTGCATATTGGGTTGCATAAATGACTAGACACACCAAGGGGTCCATTTTCAGCACTGTGCGCATAGAATTAGACACGCAAGCCTTGCTAACAATAATTAGAGTTGTGTGCAAAACTCCCTGCGCAATATGCTGAAAGTATTCTGCTCAGTGAATCTTCCAGCTCACGGCTATTTCCTGGCAGTGCTGAGCTGAGTTCTGGGAACAAAATGAAAGTCTGGGCTCTGTGTGTGTTCACAGAGCTCTCTCCTATAGGTTCAGAAAGAAATGTGAAAAGACTCTCTTCCCTCCCCCTTTCTTTACCCTCCTTTGTATGTCTGAAGTATAAATGAACTCCACATCCCACTTTTCCTCCAACAGCCTTGAGAAGTGAGCTTTGAGACTGGTGAAGGAAAAACCATTTGCCTTGAAGAAGGAGAACACAGATTTCATATAAGTGTGCATTGAGTTTCAGTTTATCACAAGTATTTGTGCCAGTCTGCTTAGCATGTGGCTACTCAAACCCTTGGAGAGGCCTTTTTCTTACCAAGCACTGCATGGTGGCATTCTGGTAGCTAGCACTGCAGCCAGTCACAGGACTAATGAAACGCTAAAAATCTTATTAGAAGGGGTTATAGCAAAGTTGCATGTATTTATGTATGTATGTGTTTGTTTATTTATTTATTTTTCATTGTGGTAAATCAAAATACTTAGCAGTATTTTCCCTGGGGAGCTCTGTCTTAGGTTTTATATAAAAAGTGACTGTGCCCAAGGGATGGTGCAAAAGATGGCAGATTAGGACTAGTATCTCTTCTAGGCTCTACCAGCAATTCACTCACCTTGAGCTGGCCACTTCATCTGTTTGTTTTTCCTGTTCCTCCTTCACCTGTCTCGTATACCCAGACTGTAAATTTGTCACAGAAAAGTTGCTGTGTCTATTTGAGGGCTGGGACAATATGGGTATCTCTGAGTAGAAATGATGGTGAGAATTGTGACACAGTGGCTACCATTCATGTCTTTCATTAAGGATAGTGGTAATATTTAAAAAATTCATTTAAATTAGTTGTTTAATCACTTGTTAACCAGAGAATTGGGGATAATAAGTTATTTCAGCTGAGAGAGAAAACTAATGAAGGAATCAGATAAATCTGTGATGCCAACCTGTTTTTCTTAAAGACAGTTTTGGGTTTTTTTCCTGAGCATTGGAAATCTCAAACAGATCGGTAGCTGCTTTCTTGCTCACAGCATCAATTCTTTCACTCAGCAGTCCCTAAATTCACACTCTCTTTTCTGGATTCACTGTCTTACTGCCAGCTGAGGCCATGTCTGCCTTTCCGCCGTGTTTCTGCATTCTTGCTTCTTTTTTCACACACACAAAGGTACACACATACACACATGTTCACACACATGTACAGGTACACACACAGAGTCTCCCCCTGGACCAGAACTCCCCAGAGAGCCTCTGAATGCACCAGTCTGTGCCTTGGTTTTGGGCAGTGTATTCCAAACTACCCCTGTAAAATCCCAGTGTGTGAATGCAACCAAAACAGTGTGAGCTTCTGCTTTATTCAGAGGCATTTACTATCGGCTGTCTTCTGGTTCACTGCAGCCCTTCACAGCAGTCGGTCAGCCCAAAGGGGCAATGAGTACCCAGCTGTCTGTACAAAGAAGTCCTCAGTCAGCTGTGCAAGGACTCTTTGACACCTCCCTCCAAATCACCAGCAAGGAGGAGAGGCCAGGGTGCCATTGCTCCCTGAAGTACTCCTGGGCATTTGAATTCAAAGGCAGAAGCAGCCTTGGGTTGTGCTCATGGAAAGTACTCAGAAGGTCCAGATGAGAGTTGCTGGTGTGCTCTAAAACAATCATCCCCTTTCTGGTGCTCTGGTCGATGCACCTGACAATAAGGCCTGAGTTGCTAAGTGAGGTGGAGAAGCAAACAGGTTTTGAGAGCTGCATGTCCTTGTGCAGGGAGCTGGGTTTGAATTCAAAGCCTGAGCCTGGGTCATAGTGATACGAGTGGTGACATTTCTGGTGAGCTTTCTATACAGCCTGCAGAAGCTTTTGATTAGCCACGTTTACACTGTCGTTACAACTGGTTACAACTGGTCTCACTGGAGGAATGAGTGCAAGATGCAGCAACCTTTTACATATTTTTTGCCTCATGGAGATCTGACCTTAGACTTATCAACTTTTCTCTTTTTGTGACTGAAAGATAACATACCTTTTGAGAGCCCGAGCTGACTGCTGAACAGCTTTCTCCTCTCTTTTTATAGGCTTTTAGTTGCCTGCAGCAAAGAAAGCATTGTGATTTACTCTTCTTTTTCTCTCAGTTCTAGGGAAAATTCGAACTGCAGTGGGCAGTGCCCAACTTCTCATGGCTCAGAAATTTTACCAGTTCAGAGAACTTTGTGAAGAAAACCTGGTATGTAATTTTTTTCTGCTAGATACTAATGTGTGCCTTTTACCGACCCTGGAATAATCCTACATAAACTAAATTGATTTTCTGACTGACGTGGCAGTTTTTCCAGTAAAGGCCTTGATATGAATTTGGGAGTAACTCAAACTTGTCAGAGTCAGCATGAGTTTCACAATAGTTTGAGACCCTTAAAATAAAGGCAAAAAGCTTTGGGTGAACTATCACTGAGGCTCTGCTACTGACTTTAGAGGAGAAAGGATCTGTCCCTTGACCATTGAGTTCATAGGCACACAGATGGGTTGAACACCTTAAAGTCTTTCAGGGTGGATCAGAAATCTCCTGAGCTGGGCTTTCCCAGGTGTTCCTGGGAAACAAGCTCCAGACTAAAATCTACCTCGGTGGACAAATTCAACAAAAATTGGCTCTGTCTTAGTAAGACTTCCAGGTCTTAATATAAAAACTGAAAAAGCTTTCTGATTGCACATCTTTGCAAATAACGGCCTACAACTGGGCAACCTGCTAGCGTCAAGCACTGAAAAACTAGGAATTGAAGTATAATCTCTGGTCTCCTCCTTATGACTCTAAAAATATATACTTTATTGTTTTCAATAATTGCACCTTTCATGGTATAATCATCCTACCAAAATCCTTTGTCAGTGTGACTGTGAAAAGCACAAATAGAAATTTTATAAGGCAACCAACTGACTCTTTTGGGTTTATTGCTTCTGAAGAGGAAGAAAACTAAAGGCAGAATAAAACTTGAGCCATGTAAAACATCATGCAAGGTGCTACTAGTAATTTATTTATTAACAACAAAATTAATAACAGTGTATCAGTGTAGTCTGACAAGGCCACAGCACCCATGAAGCCTTGCTGACTGGTGTAGGAAGTCCTCAGCATTTATGAACAGACATGCTTGAAGTGAGTGTATGCCACATCTCATTTTAATTAAACAGTTTCAGCTGGGAACCAGCTTATAGGGACACATCCTGGAGAAAGCCTTACCTCGTACAAGCCTTGCCAGTGGAGCAGGGATTAGGTTTTGGGTACACCCACTGCATGCAAAAAGTGTTCAGAGCTGGGGTGCAGTGAAGGGACAGGATTTATTTGGTCTGGCCCAAGCTGTGCTGAAGATGCTGACTGTCCAGATGCTGGCTTCTGAGCAATGCTCTTGGGCTAATGAGTTTGTACGCACAAAGCAATGCTCCCCACCTGTGTCCCAGTTTCATTTTTTCCCAGAAATCTGCCTGTAAAAATGGGTTTACTGTGCTTCTGCATATAGCTTCAGAGCTTTTCACCCTGCATAGGTTATTCTTGACAAAAAAGCAAACAAGCAAAAAAAGCAAACAAACAAAAATTGGCCTGAGGTCTATAAGAGAAAATTTTACTTAGTGTATTTTTGTAAACCTTACATTCTCAGAGTGCAGAAAAAGTGTTCAAACATTGGTATATCACTATTTGTGCATGCAGGAAATGTACATTTGCACAGGTATCACTCTTTCTTACAAGTGTGAGCATGGTGGGGAATCCTTCCTCATGAAAGTGAAGAGGAGGTTGGCAATTAATTTCAGTGTAGATAGGATTGCCACGAGTTGTGCCCAGGAATATCCTTAGGCAGATCCTGCCACAGGAGCCCTTTACCCTTAGTCTGTGGGGGTATCCACTGCCTTTGGTGAGTGGGTGTTTGCAGGGCACAGCAGCTCAACACCAAGCCAGATTCCTCAAAATAAAACCTGCCAGTAAGTAATGCTTTGTTTTGCTCCTCTCTCTGGGTCTCACCCATCACTTGGATCTGCTCAAACTGCTTTGCCAGCCAGATTTGTAACCATTTGCACGAATTCTTTACATTAAGAAGTACTAAAGCCAACATGTTTTTTTCTTCTGTTACACAGAATCCTAATGCACATCCACGGCCGACCTCCCAGGATTTAGCAGGGTTTTGGGATATGCTGCAGTTGTCCATAGAAAATATTAGTATGAAATTTGATGAACTTCATCAGTTAAAGGCCAATAATTGGAAACAGATGGATCCTCATGACAAGAAGGTAGAACACTGTAGATTTTGTATGCTTCATTTAAAACCCTGCACAAATACTGGACAGATTAAATAGGCCTCTGTGTTACAGCGTTAACATTAAAAATGTGAAATGAAGCTCATATCAAATTAATTTCATTGTAATAACAATGTTTACATAATAATCATCTGGGATATTATCTGTAATATGTTTCAGGCGTATTTTTAAACCAAATCTGTCTTTGTGAATTGGATAATGGGAACGTGGTACTTTGTGAAGCTTTACATTTAATCATATTAGATGATCAATCGTTGGAAGGAACTGCCTTATATATTGATTCTTAAAATTAAATAAATCACATTTACGGTTCATATTATTGCATACAGCAAGAGTTCTAGGTTGTGTTACTGAAAAAACTAGGGAAGCACTGTAACCATCGCTGACTTTGGTAGCCAGGTTACAAACAGCAATATCAAAAATATGCCTTCCAAAATGTTACATGAAAAAATTACTTTTTTTTGTCCATTTGTTTGTTTTTTATTTATTTTGGGCTGTTTTTAAATGGGTGATTTCACAAATGCATTCACTTTCCTGGTATCGTTGTTTACCTGAGGTAGCATAAAAATCATCTGGAGCTTTGGTGGGGGTTTTTTTCCCTTTTTTTTTTTCTTTTTGTAAATGTAGTCTTCTGTCACCATGAAAAACTACCACATCCAAGTGTAAGTCACATTTCACGTTACATTCTCATTTGGCACCATCGCCTGTTTTTTTTCCTCCTCACTATCCACCTCAAGACAAGCAGCATTTGGGTGAGCCAAAATACACAAATGTTTCAGAAAATCCTTAGAGCACAGACCCATTCCTAGAGGAACCAACAGTCTAATGTCGCGCTCCTGTAGGTATGTAATTTTGGTGGCTGAATTTCCGCTATTTCCGTCTGATAGCAATGAACACAGCCAACAGGTAGGGTCACCAGAAGGAGGGGGAGCACAATTTGCAGGTACAGTGGCTCAGACAGGAGTCCTGGCTACCTCAAATTCTGGTCAGCTGGCTGCCAATGACCAAAGTGGTGTTTTCTTTTGGACAAATAACCTTAATAATATCAAACCCCGTTAATCTTGCAGCAGGAAGCTTGTACAGGCAGTGCTGGTAGCACTATTCCTCCTCCTCCTCCTCCTCCTCCAATCAAGACTAAATATTCATTCCTGAACTTAGGAGTGCCATGTTCACACCATTTGTGCACACCTAATGTGTTTTGTAGGGGAATGAATGGGAATGTGTTTTCCTAGCCCAAGGTACTGAAGGCAAGTCATTTTCTTATCTTCTTTTTTTTTTTCCAGTATCTATCAGAAAAGGAAGTTAAAACTGCCAAACATGCATGCACAGAAATGCTGGTATATGGTCTTTCATTAGCTTTTACAGTAAAGTGGGTAGGCTGAGTGTTTGCAATTGCAGCAGTAAGAAATGAGAGCTTTCCTCAAAAAAAAATGTGCCTTTTCTTTGCTTCTGAAAAACATTTCAAAGACTTTCCAACAAAAAGACTATAACAGTTTAAAGGAAGTTAAGTAGTGCTGAAGAAAGGGACCTACAGTAGGAAGGTAAAGATTTTAAAGAATTACACTGTATTCCTGTTTCAAGAGTATTTGTCTATGATTTTAGATGAAACAGATCATCTCCTTTCTTAAAAAGGATTAAACAAAAAAAGGAAGAAAAAACTTTCTGTGGAATTGATATTTGCCTTTGGCCTTTGCCACTGGGCCCTTTTTAAGCAGCATAGATTAATCCTTGGATGGAGAGAAAAAGCAAAGTATGAATAAGTGTAACTAAGCACCTTTATATTTTGAGCCATGGAAGCTCTTGTGAGCAGCATGAGAGAAAACGAAAGGGCAGAATGGGACCTTTGTAGTGTGATAAAATCCCTTCGCTCAGAGACCGTGTTCACAGTTGGAAGGGGATGTAACTTAAAAGACAATCTAATTAACTTGACAAAGTCTTTGTGGACGCCTGAAATTCAGTTCTGAATACACTTTTCTTTTGCAGGAGAGATCCCTCTCTGAGGGGGTTTTTTTGGTTGGTTTTTGGGGTTTTTTTGTTTTGTTTTTTTTTTTTTTGTATGTGTATGTACATGCACCCGGATATACATAAAAGCCCTCCTTGTTTGCCATATATCTGGAGCTAGCTGCCACCATGATGATTAACGCATTTTCTTTTAATGGTTTTTAAGTTTTTCCTACCAGATTTTCTATTTCTAGCTGAATGTGGCTTCATGCCTATTTAGCACAAGGCCAGAGCGTATGAGCTTGCACAGCAAGACCCAGAGCATGGGATTTTTGAGCAGTCACTAAACTGCTACGAAATAGATACATAAATATGTGGTGTTTTTTTTAAAAACTACTTATAGTGATGCACCAGCTGCAGACAGCTAGCTCCCATCTGCATTTGGGAGCGCCAAAGCCATGGCACCTCCGTGTTGCAGGAGCAACCTAGAGCCCAGGAGCTGGGGCTCTCCAGAGTTCCTCTGCTGAGAGCAGCGTTCCCTCCCGGCTGCACCGGTGGCGGGAGGTCTGTCTCTTTCCTAGCCCCTGGCACTAAGCAGGTAGCGGTGGGGGCCCCAGCCCCAGCAGCACTGTCCCCGAGGAGAAGTAGCACGGCGGCCGGCCCTCCCCTCCCCTTTGCCCTTGCCCCATGTTTATGAACCCTTGAGCACAAAAGCCAGTTGACTGAAGACAGAAAGGCAGATAAGAGCTAACAAACCTTAGGTAAAATGTGTGTTCTAACTACTGATATATCCTAGTTTTTCCCGCCTTTCCCTGAGAAGCTGTATAATGCCATTAACCTTCTGCTTTGATCAGGAGAGAAGGGTCCCTCCTCCAGTGCCAAAGAAGCCATCGAAAGGTCAGGTGCCACTCATACGAGAACGCTCTCTGGAAAGCTCGCAGCGTCAAGAGGCCCGGAAACGGCTGATGGCTGCCAAGCGCGCTGCGTCGGTTCGCCAGAACTCAGCTACCGAGAGCGCCGAAAGCATTGAGATATACATCCCCGAAGCCCAGACCAGGCTATGAAGGGATCCAACCGGGAGGACTCTCTCTGGCAAGACAAGCCTCATGTATAATCTGCCCCTGTAGGCTCCTGCTCAAGGTCACCACAAAGTATTTGTACCTCCTCCTCTCTCTCTCGCTCTCTCTCCCTCCTCTCCCTCTCCCCTCTCTCTGTACGCAGCTGCCCCGATGCTCCCAGTGAACTCCACTGCCGTGGCGTAGTTGTCGGTCCGCCGAGAGATGTCCTCTAAATCACCCTTGCTTTCTGAAGGTTCGCCCATGTCATCACGATGCTTTATCACATGTACTGATGCTGCCACTTTGCCTCATGTAAACGAGCACGATCCTTTTTTCTTTTCTGTTTGGAACCAATAAACGCAGCACTCAGACTTCCACACGCCCGCGCACCTGTACAGTAGATGCTCCATTTAACTTACTCATGGTCTTTAGTTGATCTAAAGCTAGTCTGTTACCCAGTGTACAGCAATATCAAACTGTAGGGGACTTTGGTATTTTCAGTCATGCAGGGTGATCCTTTCGGACTCTGCCGTCTTCCTCACGAAAGATGAAAGGAGCTATGACTTGGATTCCCTTCTTTTTATTACTATTTTTTTTTTTAAAGCAGATGGCGCACTTTATTCTAAACCTCCAAATCACATCTTCACCTGAATTAAGGAGTCACACAAGGGGAGGGAGCTGGGGTGGGAGCGGGGAAGCAGGGGATGAAAAGAAACCCCACAGCTCTGGCAGGTGAAAAGGTGGAAGTATATCCCACAGGTGAGATGGCGAGGGATATAAAAGATCCTGTGGAAAGATACCTGCACACTCACAGCTGCACAAACTGCCTCATTTTTATTTCATCAATCACTACTTAAACATTTCAATCAGCAGAAGATTGTAAATTCGATCTTCCAGGGAAATAATCTATTTTGAAAGGCAATAAAAGAGTAAAAAGGAAGGAGATAAGAAGCAATGACAGTTGAAGAGATAATATAAAAGAAGGATTTTCTTGTCCAAGTATTAAGAATTTTTAAAATTGTACTGTATTGTCAATTCCTCTTGTATTGTATTGTATGGATTATATTGGTTAAAAAAAAAAGAAAAAAAAAGAAAAAAAAGCTTGGTTTTGTTGATGTCTTAATCTCGGTGGGACCATCCAATCTCATACGTCCACGCAGCCACACACAGACACCTGTAGGTGAATTACTGTACATGGAGCCTCTGATGCTTTTCCAGGCCAGGCTTGCTTTGCTCTATCCACAGCTGGTTGTATGCTACAGTTCAGACTGCTTATCACCAAACCGTCCGTATTTAGGAGTAAATTTCTAACTCAGCCTCCTCTTAATAGCATAACGTACTCACTTGAACAAGAACAATAGACTATTTTTCACAAGTTATGGGATCAATATGAACTTAATATTTTTCACGACAAGCCTTCCTACCCTGGCTTCTGCCATTGTTTTGCAATCACGAAAAATATGCATCCTAAGTAGCTCATTAATAGTGGGTGGAAATGGCAGATAATAGGGTTGGAGAGGAGCCTGAGAGGTCAGCTCCTGTATGTCTGTCCCCTCCAGCCACCTCTGGCTGGGACAGGGGCTTGTCCTCCAGCTCCTCTGATGACGAATGATGCCGACCACGCTGCTACTGGAATCTCTTGTGCCAACATTAGGAAAGCTATGTCAGGCATGTTGCTGAAAGCGAGTTGTGTGCGTGCGTGTGAGCGTGTGTGAGTGCACACACGTGTGCCTAACTGGCATGTGCTGCTGCCAGCAGAATTAGCGTGGGCTGCTTTGGGTGACAGGACTGAGCAGAGGAGCGCTGAGCAGAGGAGCGCTGTGCAGCCCTCAGTGCGTGTGCAGTCCTGCAGCGATCTTTTCCAGACTCCTCTGCTGCTCCCTACGTGCTCTTCACCCTGTCTGCCAGGGCAGGGGTACGCGGGAGAGGAAGGCAGGCTGCTTTCTGCTCCCAGTGAGCACAGGCACAGTGACAGCCCCACCATGGAGGGGCACAGGTGGCAGCCCTTGCTGCACGCCAGTGCGGGCTGGCTGTGCCCATGACAGCTCAACCTGTATGGACAGTCCAACCAGTGAAAAGCCCCACTGCACATGTGGCGTAATTCTGCAGCTTGCACTTAAAAAGCATTGAAAATCATCATCGAAAAGTTAAGCTCTTGCTAAAAGTATTCATCGAGACCATGCCAGACAGCTTCTTTTCCTATGACATCATAGCCAGGTGCTAATTTAATTTTATTCGAGAAAATAGGAGAGGTAATAGGTTCTGGCACCAAGTATTTTCATGAGAGCATACTAAAACCACTAGAGAATTTGCTACCTCTCAAAGCCATCGATATCTGAGCTATGTCTTTATAAACAGGGCACAAATATTTACTGCTGTGGTTTACAAGATAAGGGCTAATAATTTAATATATAAAGACTTTTAACTAGAGTAATCAGAAATCCAGTGTAACTCTAGAGTGCTTGATGTTACAGGAGCTTCAAAAGGTTTGACCCTCTAAGCGTTTGAATACCAGTGTATTTGCTAGTTTTGAAACACTGCGTTTAACTTTTAGCAGCAACAAAACATCACCGTGTTTGCAGTATGTAATAGTGCCAACTGCCACTTTTGAGCATATATAGTCATAGGAAGTATTAATTATTTGGAACTCATTTGTACTGAATTATTTAAAGCAGTACCTAGGTGAGAGTCCACATTCACAACTGTGTTGCAGACTTACTTAGTTTTGTGAACGTTTTATGAATGATGAGTTAAGACTTTGGTTGACAAGTGGCTACAGAAATTTATATGCAGCAAGTTCCCCCCTAAAAAAGCAGAAAAGTGAAGACTATCTAGTCTTGTACATTACAAATTATTGTATTTGTATATCATAGAATATTTTTTGTATCTATTTTAAATGAATTTATTCTTAGATGAATGCTTGTTAGTTCGTTTGGCACTGGAGAGGTTATTATAATGTTTGCCTAGTTTTTTAGCAAAATATTAAAAATACAGCCAATACCAGAAAATACAAAATAAAATAATTCTGCCCGTAGAATGCCACTAGTTAACCACTTGACTCATTTACAAACACTAATGCTAGTATATTTGCTCCATCATCTGTTTTAGTATAATTTGTAACTATCTGTTTTTAGTCTAAACTGCCCAGTGTATTTTAAAAATGCCTATATTCTGTTTCACTTTGGGACTAAACTGTTGCTTTTTTTTTTTTTCTTGGGGGAAATTTTAGAAAAGGTTGGTTTTGTCTCCTGCTTCAAAAGTTTAAAAAAAAAGAGGTATTTATTATATTTTTTGCAGATGTTTCCATAAAATTCTCATAATCTTTTTGTAAAGAAAGATGAAGAAATGGATTAAAGATTTTTAATATTTGAAAAGGTAAATAGAAATAATTTATTTGTAATATATTTCATTTTATTTATTGGTGTTCCCTTAATGCTTTGATGTGCACTATCACTTTAATTTAAACTGCATCTTTGTGAATTTATTGGGGGTTTTGGTTTTTTTGATTTTTGTTGTTCTTTTTAAGGAAAACAGTCAAATGCATATTTTAAGTAGAATGTAAATCACTGGCCTACCTGCATTCCCAAATGTGATTTTAAAAATGTTTTTGATTTGAAACAAAAGACACAAGTTTGAAAGCCTTTAGACAGAAAAGAGTGTTTTTATGGCTTAATGATTTGGGTTTCCATAGCATTATGTATCTGGTTTGTGTGTGGACAGGAAAATGTAAATAGATGAATGTTTCCCATACTGTAAAAAAGGCAAATTAATAAAATAATTAATGCACTGCTTGTAAGAGCTGTGGGTTTTCAATGCAAATTCATTCTTCCAGAACTGCCAAGGCATTTCATTTGATGTGGTCAAGGATAAAAGCACGACAACCAGAATATTTCTCTTAAGCTCTCATTGCTTAAGACTAGCCCTGCAAAGTCTCATCCAAAGCATCCTGCTGAGCACCCTGGAAATGTTCATCTGCACAGAGTTGCTCCCAGGCATAAAAGTTGCCATGATCAAGGCCTTGAGCCTTAGCAAAATCTTCAAAGACGCTTCTGCAGAGAACCCAGCCAAACCCCACTGAAGATGCCAGGAGTTACACTGGGGACTTCAAAAGAAGTGTCAAGAAGACCCCAGCCTGTTTGGTTTTCCCCTCGCTGGTTCTCTTTCATTTTCTGCTTGTGTCCCGTGATGTCTGAATTTTTGGGGGCAAAAGAGATCCCTGGCAGGCATAGCTAACTTTCCCTTCACTGGAATCCTGCTTCCAGAGGGGGTTTTTCCCACTGTGCGAAATAAAGACAGTCACTAAATCCCACAGAAACATGTCCTGGATGATGTTCATGGTTATACCAGTATTTAAACAGGTCCTGATTCAATCTGTAGTACCTAGTAGTTACATTATTAATGTGCCAGTGCTGCACTGTGTACTGTCTGGCCATGCTTAGGCCCTCAGCACAGAAAGACTAGAAAGATTTGTGCTGCAGATCCATGGGCAGGGAAAATTCTGCTTAACACCAAGATGAAGGTAATTTTCTTCACATGCTGGCATTTATGTGCTCATTAGTCACTGATAAATGGATTCACCAGGGATGGGGGGAAAAATGCTTTATTACTTAAAAAACTTTCTGAGGTGTCTGGTACCTTTTTGCAATGAGAACAGCTCAAAGGGAGTACAATAGCAGGTATGTTTCACTGTTCTCCAGAAGAGTAAGGAAGTCCAAGGCTCAACCCCACCTTTCATGCAGGTAAACTTTCTCCATATTTATACTCAATGTTTCCTTCCAGATGAAATCAGGAGCCTTCCCCAGAAGTATATCTTGTTGTCAGTTTGTTTGCCAATGTCTGTTCTCTCCTGCAAGACATTGTTTTTGCATCACGCAATAGGCAAATAATTCACTTCAGCCGTCAGTTTGGAGCATGCTCGCCTATCAAATCTGATGACTTTGAGCTGACATTTTTGATAGCAATTAATGATAAAAATATTGGCTGCTCTGCTGCTACTGGTATTTGTTGTTGAGGTCATAGGTTTATACATGATTTGGAGTGCAGAGAACAAGTGACTTTCTCTTTTCCCACCATGCATCACATAACAGGGTCGAGTCAGGCCACAGCCATGGTCGAGTCAGGCCACAGCCATGGTCCTGCACTGAACAAACCTGAAAGCAGCACTCACAGCTGAAAGATACTCATCTTCTCTCCCTTTAGTCTGATGCTATGCCAGTGACCTATAAAACATTGCTCTGCTGTCACAGTAAGCTCATTCACAACATAGTCCCTTCCCTGTGCTTTTGCATGCGGGGAGGGTTTTACAGCCCCTCTTCTGCACGGCTGCTCGGCCACCGTTGTGGCAGGAGAAGGTAGCTGCTCTCACTTGATTCATCAGGATGCATTTGGATGCCAGCTGCAAAACATGACGTGACTGGCCCTTCCAGCCGGCAGTCAGGCTTTCCCACGCTTGGGTCCCATCGGCGGACAGCACCCTTCTCGGTAGTGCGTGAGATTACAGCGGGTCCTCTATTGCTCCGTGAGTCACATGCCCCATTCGCAGGGAGACAAAGAGGCGAGCGAAGGAACAGGGCTTCCTGGTAATTGTGTTTTTCATGGTTCTCTTCACTGATCCAGTAACAACATAATCATTGAAATTAGAGACAGAAAAGCTCTGCTGGGGCATTGTGTTAACACTCTGCCAGTTCCAGATTGCGATCTACCGAGCTGTGGCAGGTAAGTCATCACCTCTCCAGCTCTGCTCCACCCAGAAGGAAAGAAAAACACACACAAAAGAAGGAAAAAAACAAAAAAAAAAAAAAAAGAAAAACCAAAAAAAAGAGCTATATTAAAAAACAAGCTGAGTTGTGACACTGCCGCCACCTATTATGGGCTACTCCTGGTGCAGAGGCCTTCATTGTATTGACTCTTCACTTAACTATCTCTGTGACAGGGTCCCAAACTTTTCCTCATTTTCAGCCAAGCAGAATGGAAACAAATTATGGATTTTGCCACCTCTGTTCAAAGAAGGGGAAGTACTGAGGTGTTGCAGAGCCTCTGGAGAAAGCAACCACTGCACAGCCCCTGAGCTACACCGACAGCAACACTCATATTTCAAAGCTGTCAAAGGTTTTGGAAGAGGGATGGGCCTTGCCCTGAGTTAAAGAAAAGCAGTAGGACAGAGTGTGACGGATGTTTTATGGGTATCAAATATCTCACCAAGGTAAGATAAGTCACTGTGTAAACAACCACGTGCTGAGGCAAACACCTTAGTTTGGAGATGGTAACTAGGGAGCTGAGATGTTGAATAGCAAAGGGTAATCCATTCCAATGTAACTAGACTATTTCCCCGGTGGAAATGTCCAACCTGTCACTTATCCCTGGCTTCAAACTAGAGAATTATCAAAGTCATGTCCTTAAAATACTGTATCTTACTTTTTCCTGTTGAACTGACTATGGGTGCTCAAAGTTTCAATCTGGAATGGCTTTGTGAGTGTGCATTCAGGACTGTGATCATCCCTGATTTCTTTTTTGTAGCTCTGAGAAGTTGCTGCATTGCACAAGTTGGGCTCTATTATTTATCTTATAGCATGTTCTTTTGTATTTTTATTTTTTTTTCTAATAAGTGGATGTAATAATAACTTGCTTTGCTCCAGTCCTTTTGTCAGTCTTCCAAAGAAAACTCCTATCACCTGAAAAACAAAAAAATACTGAAACTTCTTCATTTTGTAGACTGTTCTGGTAAATCTTGGCTAAGCTAGGCCTAAGGGGAAGGAAATTGAGATAACTGATACACTTAAGCATATGTCATTCTTCATCTCTCCAGTCAATAATTGACAACAAAAGGGGAAAAAATCATATGGGCCAGACAGCTCACAGGTGACGCACTAAAACGGAGATGGCATTTTGCTATGCTGTGGGACAATCACACCAGTAGCAACAGCTGAAGGGAAAAATCCCTTCCCACTTCGGTGCAACGTTTCCGTAAATAGTTTTTAAATATGTGACATCCCTTCCCAGTGCATCAGTGCCACCAAGACCACAATTTTACAATTTCCACAAACCTCAGAGGCAGCATCAGCCGGAGGGCAGTATCATGGTGCCAGCTGAGGGCAGGGAGATACAAGCCCCTGGGCAACAGCAGGCTTTGCACAGGGCAGGGCATTGCTATTGGAGCAGTGGCAACTCTAGGGGAATGTGGTGTGCATTAAACACAACCCAAAAGTAATCCAGTAAATTTCATGGAAGCTGCTGCTTCCATGAAGTAAGCTGTCATAGTGGGAAAGAAGAGTTTGAAAGGGTGACTGCTCTTTTCATCTCACTATCTACTGGTTTAATCCAGCATAAGAACCAGGTTTGGACTTTTAGTGGAGTTACACAATTGCATTTGCAGTGTTGGGAGAGAAACCAGACTTCATCCCAGACTAATTGCCAGCTATAAAATTTAGTGGAGGCATACATAAAGACAAACCTGTAGCAACTTCAATGGAAACATGTCCATGTGTCAGTCTTCAAGTGAATCCAGAAATGCTTTGCCTAAAACACATGAACTTTAAGTCATGATCCTCTGCAAGAGGATCCTCTGATCTTGCTCATTATCCTGATTCACCACATAGTAAGTATTGCTGTTATTTAAAATATGTAAAAAAACTGTGATTTACGTCAAAGAGGCTGTATGACTACACATAAGACAAAAACATCTCTGACAAATAGATGGCGTGTATCAATCTGAAAAATTCCACAAAGTACTCTTTTGTCTTACTAACCTAATGCTCCAACTGACAGAGGTTTCCTTTTGTTTACATCTTTCCTGGCAATAGCATCATGACAACTGCAGCCTGTCTGCAAGAACGTACATGGACCTGGGAACCCAGCCATACACTGGCAAACTGCAGTGTATTCCACGTGTTTCTCAACCTTTGCTTAACAACCTTGTGCTTGTAAAAAAAGCTACTTGTGTGCAGTATTGCATTAATTGTGATGATTCATATCCATCAGCTTCTGCCAAGCAATGCTGGGATTTCAGGTAGGATACAGCCCACCTCCTGTATTTTCTCTGAGATAAAAATTTCCTTTAGTGGAAGGTGGGAAATAAAGCCAAGAAACCAAGCCAAAAGAAAGAAAACCTGCTGAAGCATGCAGAGTTTGTCATTAAAGTATAATCCAAGCAGATTTTGTTTGTCAACAGCTGCATAGGCAAAAATAACAATTCTGAAATGACTTCTAACTGGAACTGTTTTCATATCAAGTAGCACGTGTGAGCTTAATGCTAACGGTTCAAGGCCTTCCCAAGTGTCAAGTGGTGTGATTGCTGGTGCTGTCACAGCATCCCTGCCACATGCAGGGATGCCACTGCCAGGGGCTTGTCAGCTGCAGTGCTGGTGCACAGGAGTCCTCCCCTGTGGCACATCCCTTGCTCACACCTATGAGGGTATTGTGCTCAGGGAGCCATGTGTTTTCTGCTTTACCTCACACTGACACCAAGGCAGAAATCCCACCAGAGCAGGTTGAATGGATCTCCTTAAACACCAAAATTACACTCAAACACCAATAATTACATACACTTGCCTGGGATGGATGTTTATCTTTGAACTCACACAGCTTTTGTTAAATTATCTTTACACCTCAGCTCTCTCTCTGTTTTTCAATAGACAGCGTGAAACTGCTCTCGCAGAGCTCTCAGGAGCCAGTGTGTTACATTTGCTCTGTACTTTCAGCATTGTAAATGGGAGCAGAAGTTGGATCTGGATTTTTCTTCCCCTCTTAAAAGGTCAGGGAAACATGAAACCGCAAAAGGCTAATTCTTCTCTGTGTCACATTGCTGTGAGCCCACAGGGCAACATAGCAGTGGTATTTTTAATGCTTTTTTTCCCCCCCTGACTTTTCAATCCACAGTCCTTGGCACAACTGGTGACAGCTCACACAGTAACACACTCTTGCATCATTCCTTCTAAGTTGCTTCTGATGAATATTGGGAGTGTCAGAAAGGGTCCTGGCCACTGCAGTGCACATGGCAGGGGGAAGATATCACAGGGCTTGGCCTCCTCACAGGTTTTCTGGTTCTGGTGCTGCATGCTCACAATCCACAGTATTCGGCACACACACGCTTGGTTATCATTAAACTGTAAATATTGCAAGAAGGTATTCAGCATGATTTAATATTCCTATTAGTGCCTCTAAAGGCCCAGCCAGAGAAGCTGCACTGTGCTGGGCTGAACACTGTGTAAATATTGATGGTTTCTGTCTTGCAGTGTTTACAATCCAAGAAGGAGCCCTGCACCAGAGCTCTGCTACAGTTTTGTTATTTGTCTTCGGAAATTATTTGTCTGATTTAAAGCATCATAAATGAGCATGTCCTTTCTTCTGCCACTACTACTAAAGCAATTACTTTACAAAGAGCTGTGAAGGCAAAGTTCTCGACCTAAATATTTTATCATCCTGATCAAGTATTAGTTTTTTGATATAAACCCAGAATCCAATACCTTTTCTGCAGCTGTAATATGCTACAATAAAATGTGATCTCACAGTTCCCAAATCCTTGCCAGGTAACAGTGATTCAGCATAAGCACAGCAAAGCAATCCTTTGCTCCCCTGAACAGGAACATGCTCTCAGGTAAACTCACTTTAAGGCTTGATAATGGAAAAGGCTGCTCCCAAAGCCACTACACTGACAAGATACAGATATGTGGCAGTGGTTGTGGAGAAACCCACATCAGGAATCAGGTAAGCTAACATCACACATGTATACAGCAGGAACAGACGCTACAGGAATGGCTTTTGGCCCAAGGCCAACTGCCTTGCTGAGGGTGCTGGTGTTTGGAAAGGAAATGACAAGTTTCTACAGCTGCAGGAGTCAGCACTGACACACAGCTTCCTGAACCCTCCCTCCATCTGAGGATAAAGCCTCTGCAAGGGAGTTGGGAGCTGTGCTATGCCTCAGAATACGGCTGGGCGCCGCTGCCATCCATCATGCAAGCATAACTCCTTCAGAGTTTGAAGGCAAAGTTGCAAAAGACTTGTTATTCCTCAGGTGTTCTGAAGATTTATATAACGTCACTACCTGGGCAGTGGGAAATGTTTACCTGTGTTCTGTGTGAGCTGAGCTCAGGGAGCAGTAACGTGATTTCAACACTTGACTGCACAGAAATGCTTTCTGGCTCCTCATACCTCCGCATCTGATCTCCAGGACACCTCACCACTGTTAAAAAGAAAACATCACCAAAGCACCACCCAGCTCCAAACCATCTGAGGTGTGGGCCCAGAAGCAGCTCTAGCATTCTCCTTTTCCCCTGCTATTGCAGCCTGCAATTTCATAAATGATATTTGTTCTTCTCACAAGCCTTACCTCATTTGGGGTCAGGGGGAGGCTCAGAGTCAGGGATTTCACCTGAGGCAGGTTATACCTGCAAACAAAAGAGTGGATGTGGAAGGACAACCTCACGCCGCCACCACCATCACCGCAGTGTTCATCAGAGCCCTTCAACAAGAGCTAAAAGCGCTTGGCTCTCCCTGTTCCCCGCACGGGGAAGCTCGTACCTCGTCATTGCTGCCCCGCCGCCACGCACCCAGCGCCTCAGGGCCGCCACCAGCGCTTCCGTCTGCGCTGCGCAAACACCGCTGTGCCCTTTCTCCGCACGGATAATAATAGTGCCACCCTCCTTTCCCGCTCCTGGGAGCCATGCCGTGGGCACCCAGCGGCAACTACAGACGGTGGCCCAAGGTCTGGTTAATGTTTCAGAGCTTTGAACCCACCACAGGTTGCACTTTGAGCCGTACACGGCACGTTATTGGCGGTCCTGGCGTTTAAAGGTTTTTTCCAACAATCCGTTGGGTGCCTGGTCCTTTTTTTAAGAGGAGTCTGACACCAGAAATCTCATGTCCATGTCTCACCTGATCTCCACCCGCACTGGTGAAAAAACAATGAGCATTCTGTCATCACATAACTCTGATTTCCACAGACTTTGGGGGTCTTTGCATGTGAGAAGAGGCTGCGGCATCGCTGAGTGCCCTGTTAACAGCCAACAGGGCAAAGTTCTTGTTTCCTTTGTAGTGAAAAAGTTCAGGGCCGGATTTTGATTATCACAAGGAGTAGTAAAGTACATAGAGCAGAGATCACGCATTGGGTAAGAATTATCACCGAGGTGAAAAATCCAAACAGAAACAGCAAAACAAACTCCTGCCCAGCTGATGCAGCACTGCCCCACATTCTGGTGTGTGCAGCCCCTGTACCTGTGCAGTATATGCAGCTGATGGAAAAGGCTGGGCAGTGCTCTGGATGCAGCACAGCCTTCCCTGGCACAGCACACCACCACAGCATGGCTGCCAGGAGAGCCCTACCAGGGCAGCTGGACAGTGGTGGGCTCAGCCTGCCTTTTGATATCTTTCTTCAACATGCAAATTGAAATAGATTGGGTGAAATACCAAAGTCCAGTGTCATGCCATTTAGCTTACATACCAAAATTAAAAAAAAAAAAAAAAAGTAAGAACAGAGAAGGTATCAAAGGACCTCTTTTTTTATTTTTTCTCAGGATCTGTTACCTTGAGCCATGGTTAGGATGTCACGCACTCGTGTTTTGAATGTGGTGTTGCTGATGGATGTACTCCCACCCTACACCCAACCTGTGTCTTTACAAGGGTTTTGACTATTCTTTTGCAAGTCTGGGAAAGAGGAAAATTCACACTTTACACAGAATTAAAGTCCTGCCTGACAGCTCCCATCTGCTGGCCATGCCCTTGTTGTGTTGCTGTTGTCCTGCCTTGGTTGGGATCTGGTGCAGGCTTGGCTTCCCTCAAGGTTACCAAATAAATTGTTTTGCAGATTGACCCATCCCAGACAAACATCCCCAGCCGGCAAAAAATCGTGGGGATTTAGAGGCGAAACATGAACACAGCACTCACAGTGGTGGCTCGGAGAAGAATGCAGACGAAGGACCGAGCTTACAGACACTGCCTGTAAATGCCACCAGCACACGCAGGGGGAGATCTGAAAAAAGCTCGCCGCTCCAGACTTGCACAACTGGACGGTGAGCAGAGAGGGGTAGGAGCCGTGGGAACTGGCAGCAAGGGTGACACATTAGAGCGTGAGGACTGCCAAACTATTCAGCTGCAATCCAGAGACTGACAGTTGAGGCAAGAGCCATCTTCCCCCCCTCCCTGGAAAACATTCCCTCTCCTAGAGATTTGCATAACCCCATGTACATTTCCTGCAGTCCTTGGGCAATGAATGGAGTTGTGGTTCAACAATTTACAGGATCAAAGGCAGATTATGATCCTATCGCTAGAATAGTTAAGTTTTTACATGTGGGCTTTTTAGATATCATTTCTCAAAGATCAATCTCCAGTGTATTCCAGGGAAGTAAATTTAGGCAAACCACAGAGCTGGGGAGCAGGCAGGACTTTTTTTTTTTTTTCTTATGTATAATCAAAAGCTTTTATTAAGGTTTTGTAAAAGCCCATAGCTCTCATTCTGTACCCAACCAGTGCAGACTGGACACAGTTTGAGATCCCCAATGTGGATCTCCTGGGCTGCGTTACAGCAGGGGATTTCCTAGGGCAGGAAGCCCGTACTGCAGGGAGGGAGGCTCAGCCAGCTCTTACTCCAATGGCAGACAGGGCTGAGGGTTTTACAAGCGCCTTGCGTGCGATTTCCCTGCTCCCTGTCCAGGCCCCTGGCAGCTGGAGAGGAAGCAGCATGTAATGAGCCCCAGGTGGAGGCAGCAGCTTAAGCTCTGCAATGGCAGCTCCCCACACCCTAAAACAAGGGAGCCACTGGCACCGGGAAGGCATCTGGAGCAGATCACTTCAGCCCAGGCTGGATAGCAAATGCAGATGAGGGCTGGGGTAAGGCAAGGACTAAAGACAAATCTTCAAGGAAGTAGAGGATCTGAAGTCAAACTCCCCCTGAGCTCAACAAGCCTCACAGAGCACCTGGGTCATGCCACCAATGAGTCACTTCTGCCAGATGGGGAGAGTCTGGCCAACGCAGGCATCAGCTGGTCCATGCAGCCCTCCTTGCTCTTCTGACCCCATGGAAGGAAACCTGGGCTTCTGCATCACTGCATTTCAAAAGGAAAGGAAATTAAATTTTTCACAGCGGAAATACCTGTTGCTTATCAGTGTAAATATGAGAGAAATTGACACAGCCCCCCCACACCTCCTTTCATGCCTCCTGCTTATTTAAACTCACACTGCCACATCAGAGGAAGCTCAGAGAGTGTTGCTGGCTGTTGGCACAATACCCAGCTGGGCTTCACACGCTGCCCTCCCCAAGACCACCAGCACCCCATGATCACAATGCAGGTGAAGGAGTAAGGTGTTGCAGGACCGAGTGCGAACTCTCCCATGGGGAGACCTGTATGTCTGCATTCCCACCACCTCCTCCTAGGGTTCAAAGAGATGATAAAGGATGTCACTCACCCTTCAGAGGGTGACTGGGACATTCCTCTCTGCCCCAGGTGTCATGGACACAGTAGCAGCGGTCAAGGTAGGTTTGGTAGGGGAAGGGAGGTGGAAGGACTGACTGTTTTACAACAGACAGTATAAACAGACAGTATTTGCAGATGCAAATCTATACACTAAACCGAGATAGTTAAAGGAGGTTTTTTTCCACATATCACCAGTTAAGGAAGAAAAACTTTTGAGGAGGCCTTTGGAGAAAGCTGGCAGCACAT
Organism: Vidua chalybeata; assembly: GCF_026979565.1. Classification (NCBI taxonomy): domain Eukaryota; kingdom Metazoa; phylum Chordata; class Aves; order Passeriformes; family Viduidae; genus Vidua; species Vidua chalybeata. The sequence continues at coordinate 104,222,030 of NC_071530.1, forward strand.
CACTGGAAATACCTTAGCTGTATGCAAGCCAGTTGAATTTAACATGAAGAATGAGTTACAGAAGCAACTGCCTAAGCAGTGTTTAATACAATAACCTGAACTGACCTTTTCATTCAGGTTGGCAGAGGAATGTCTGCTTCACACCTCACCAGGAGAAGGTTCATGGCAGCAGAGCCAGGACTCTGAAAGCACACTGAAACCAGCAACACCACTGACTCAAAACTAAAAATAATCCCTCCATTTTTTAAAATGCCCAATGGATTTTATCATTAATTGCTTTTTTCCTTACCTTACCCCTGTCACAACACAGAAAGAAGAAGTTAGAAAATAGCTGAGCTATATACACAGGGAAAATGTGCTTTCTCTCATGAACAGAAGTTGATCTGTTTGCATAAGAGCAAGATTTGCTGTTGTGGTTAGTGTAGTGGAGTAGAAGAGATCAGATGCCTTTCAAAACAGCACAAAACTAGTCAAAATATCTCTAACCTAGTTAAATGGACTATGCATGATATTGTGTAAGCACTCTCAAGTCAAACAGAGAAAGAAATGATAGAGGGAGAGTTCAAACAAGGAATGAGACTAGAAATGCAAAAGAAAACAAAATAAAACATTGGACACAAGGTCAAGCAATCAGAACATTGCAGGCTAGAAAAGGAAGTGAAATTACAGGCTCTGGCAAAACAGCTGAATGCTTACTCAGGAAAATTACAAAACTGTTGCGATTCTTACCATCACTTATGTGTTCTCTATCCAGAACAATTTCCAAGACAACCTATACAAACTATAAAAGCAAGCATGGGAACATCACATTCTTCTCACATTGGTCAAATGACTTTATTTTTTTATATAAATTCCAGGACCTATACATATATGGTATCCTTACTAGGATATATGTGGGATATAGATATATACACACACACACGAAATTGCTTCTTGGTAAAATCTATAAGCTGATGGCAAATTATGATCAAGACTATCTTTTCCATCAACAGCTTCTACGGGAAAAGCTTCTAAAGGTCAAAAGCCCCCAGCTAAGCACTAAAGTTTATTTGCCAATCAACAAAAAAAAAACCAATTTTGCTCCTGCAAAAGAGCTAAAATACCAGAGGAAAAGTTGAGATGGGGAAGAACACTTGGTTTATGCTGAAACTAGATAGGACACATCAGTTAAGGAAACCAAATTTAGGTTTAGCCTCCATTAGGTTTATCCCTAATGGAAGCCACTCAGGCCCTAACTGTTTGGTTTTGCAGAGGAAGCAGAAGCAAGTATGGAGTGTGTGACACATGATTTCCCACAGAGCTATCAGGCTGTAGGGACTTCAGAGCCAGGATCAAACATTCTCTGTACACTTACAGAATGCGATACTAGTAAAACTATAGGCCTCACAGTTGGGAATTATTTCTGTACTATTACATATAAAAATGAATATTCCCAAAAAGAGGGTGAGTCCTGCCAACTTGTGAAATGTCACTGATGGAGGAGCTCCAGGTCACTATTTCCCCAGCAGTGTGGCAACTCTACAGAGATGGAAGGACTCAGAGAAGCCAGGCAAACATAGATATATCTACTGCAAAACCCACAGCTCTGGGACTGACCCACTCTCATCGTAGTCAGGTCAATCCTCTTCATCGTCAGCTGAATGATGTGATGAAAGGCTCGTAACAAAAACCACGTGCAGGGTTTATATATGCCTAGACAAGGGTTCTTCACTCGGAGAGGGTCATGTTGTTACACACCTAGAGATAGGGCTTGCTGCCCAGGGCAGGCACTGCCTAGGCTGCAATTAGAGAAAGCAGCCACAGCCCTGGTCTGTGGTCCCAGGGAAGCTATCCAAAAATAAACAGGGTTAGATGGTTGTCAGCTGCACTCATTCAACTCACAATCTGCCACCTGTGCCCCCCTCCTCCCCCCAGTTAAGTCACTAATTCAAAGTACTCCTACCTCTGTGCCTTTTTACAGGTTTATTACACATTGTGTAAGCAGCTGAAAGATCAACACCTTGTTTGTCAGTAGAAACACATGGAATTTGGCAGAAACTCTGCTATGCAGTGGAACACAGATTAGCTGGGAGGCAGATGCGACTTATTCATGGCTGCATCAGCTTCAGGGACTGTGATTCATGTTGCACAATGAAGCAGCTCTGCAGAGCTACAAAGGGCTGCACAGTTGACCTGTTGGTGAAAGCCATCCTGTTCTGCAAATGTGTGTAGCAGGACTTGAGATTCCTGCCAGCTGTAGTCCCAGACCTGACACCTCAGCTTCAGAAAGAAAAAGGAGTTTGAAGGCAAATAAAGCCAGTTTCAAAGGGAAAGGTGAGCAAAATGGCTTTGAGCTGTCAGCAGGAGTGCATGCAAAATATAGATGGAAAAAGCAGCCTGAGTTTTTACTTTGTAGCATAGCTAGCACCAGTTTACATGATTTTCTGTGTGTGCAAAACTCCAGGCACTCATTGTCGTGACAAGGACTGGAATAGACACTGAACCACATACAGCACACATGGGTACAATTATCATGTCTGGAACAGCAACCACTCTAAGTGACATTTTGCTAGAGTGAGTGGCTAATCTAATCTCTTCTCCTTCAGTCTGAAGGCTGGAACTCATGGGAGAAGAGCCTGCTGAACCAGCGAAACAGGATAGAGATGTAACAACTCTGGCAGTTGGTGAACAGGAGACTTTAAACAAGTAATGTCCTGAAAAGTGAACATGAGCTGTATTTGTGCCAGTAATCCCTACTGGGAAAAAGCCAGGCGGGAAGTTGACAATTGCAAGATGCCAAGTAGAGAAAGAAAAAAAAAAAAAAAACCCCACCAAAACTAAATGAGTTTTAAAGAGAATATAAAGTACTCCAAGGGTTACCAAAAAACCCTGCATAAGTGATTGAAGAAAAATGGCAAATGAAAACAGACTTTGACAGGCAGGACACAGTTAACTGCAAGTGGCCTAAATACCATAGGTGTAAAAGTGACCCTGAACAGGGTCACGGTGCACCTGGACTCCCAGCTGCACTGCACCTTCTCTGGGCTGGGCTTCCCACTGCAGCCTTACCTCATCTCCAAAGGGAAAACTGGTTCCCCACCACACACCCTCTCTCCCTGACTGCTGCTTACTTTCTTCTGCTTCCCCTTTTCCAGTGAAGTTATCGCACGCCCCCGCTCTGTCCGGGCAGCAGGGTCCTGCTGTTATCCGAGCCAGCATCGCCCGGGAGGGCGCAGCCGTGCAAGTTAGCCCAGCTTCCAGCTCTGCTCGCCCCATTCCCTCCCCCATAGCACGAGGCCAGCTGCTGCAGCTCCAACGGTTTTACAGCCATGTACGCTGACCTCATGGCACAAGCTGGGAGACATGTGGGATACCACAAACCACCCCCCCACAACAGGCAGCGAGACACTACCCCCTCCCTGCACGCAGGCAGCGACGCCAGGGTCAAGATTCCCTCCCTATTGTAATTATTTTTGCTTTGCGCAGAGATTTATCACATGCAGCTGCCACAGCTTGTTTACAAGGCACAAAAGCCATGAAAACAAGGTTGACGAAGTCTGCGTGTGAGCTGTTTTCCCTGGCATGAATTTGTCATACCTCTTAGCTCGCTGACGCCCTGGCTGGCCACACAGTCTCCAATAACACACGGCACTGCCTTCCCTTCAGCTTCAGAGTAGCCAAAGTGTGTGTTTTCACTCAGAGGTTGGGTTTTGACAAAACTGCTTTGCATTTAGGTTTATCACTGCTGAAAGAACAGCAAAACCACCCATGTTGTCTCATTGCTTCTTTATATTATTTTTTTCTTTTCAATGGTAAAATAAGTTTCACAAATCACTTTTTGATTGCTCTACCAGGGATCTGTGGCCAGCACTGAAGCCTTTGGTTTGTTACTTGGACTCCTGCTCAGTTCAGGATCCTAGCTCCACCCAATGCCCTACATATACCTACCTTTGATAACTTCAGATAAAGTAACTTCAGGTTTATGCTCAGAAAACAGGTTTAGGTAAACCTCAATAGCCAGCACCAAAACTATCATGTATCTTGCTAGATTACAAGAGAGCAGAAACTCCCATACATTTTAGTGGGTACTCAATATATTGAGTAATTTTCTTCTTCTAAGTTAAGTAACACCTCAGGCTAGGGAAAAGCTTTTACATGGTGTGGTGTCAGGTGCTACTCAGCCACAGCCATCTGACTTACGACTACAGCCAAACTTCCAGGTGTAACCTTAACACAAATCATAATTTAAGAAGTATATAACTAGCCTCAATCAAAATTGGTCACCAGTGAAGTTCTCAGGGTAAGTCAGTCAGCAAAATGGAAATGCAGTGCTCATCACACGAGCAGGACCTTGGTGGTCATTAATACCACTTTGTGTGGCATAACAGTAAATGAAAACAGCAGAGAGACCACAGGCTTTTACTTTCAATGAAAACTGTTAATCTGAATGGCAACAGCTTTCTTCCTCATTCCATTTTCATTTTCAGTACTGCAGCTGCTATAGTGAAGTTACAGAACTGGTCAGCTCAACCAGTGAATTTTTTTTTTTTTATTTCTAAACTTGCTGACATTTTTTATTTTAAAGGGCAAAGTAATGAAGAGTAAAGATCTCTGAAAATGCCCTTTAATGATCTGAGTGCCCCACTTTTTCTTTATCCCACAGCACACCAACAAACTGCTTTGAAAAAAAAAAGGAAACAAAAGAGGAAAATGTCAAGCAATTCAAATAAACAATGCAAACATATTTGTGAGGCTGTTTTTCTTTCATTCACAAAGCATGGGTGCAAGGAGTGAATAAAGTTCCTTCCTGCAAGAACAGAAAAGGACAAAGCATCTTCCAAACCTTTATCAAAGATAACACTCCACTTTGGTTGTGTAGCACCCCTTAAGATAAATCACCTATTCCACAAAACCATGTCTATTAACTAACTTTTCCCTCAACATTAACCTCACAGTGACAAAAAAACTACACTTCCATGTTACAATTAGTCATTAAAAAAACCCAACCAAAGAATACATACATTGGTATTCCAGGAAAAATATCTCAGAAGTATCAAGTACAGTGTGTCAGAGAGACACTATACCAGGTTCTTCTGTACCCACCTGCAATGCCTTGAAGACAGAGTATACAGCCATCTCTATGTTCAAAATTATTTTCCAGCTTTATTTCCAAATTTTTTAAAAAATAGTTCTATATTCATACAGTATATCAGGATGACTGTGTTACCAAAGCTGATGCAGTCATAAGTAAACCAGTGTTTAGTGTTTACCATTTTGATTTTAAACATGAAGGTTCAAGAAAGCCACAAGTTCAAAAGAATTCCAAAGAGCACTCCAGAGAACAAACAGAATATATCTGACACTAGAAAATTATAAAGGCCACAGCAAAACAGTATAGCAGTCAGAATATTGTAGTCTTCTTTCTACTCATAATATCCTTAAATTCACCAACCCTCCTGCTCCTCAAAGCCCTCCCCCAACCTCCCAAACAGACAACTGGTTTGTTTTTAAAGACTAGCCAGAACCAATTTTTTACCCTGGAGGTCTCTTATTTCATTGTTGCTGGAAGGATAAGGGTGGGTGACTGACATTCAAGAAAGTTGAAATGTGAGCTGCAAGTCTTCACCATTTTCAGTAGTAAGTCATTTTGATAGCAAAGTCCTTTTCTGAAAGGTAACTTAGATTCTGCTGGCAAAAATACACCCCAATACAACAGGGATCTCTTCTAAATCTTAGCCAACCACCTGTTAAAGTATCTCACAAAGACCTGGCTCCTAGAACTCAGATTTCAATGCAATACAGCCTACTTTATTTCAGTCTACTAGAATTACTGAGTAAAAATCTTGCCATTGCTAGTCCAAGTAAGGCTAGAAGCCCTTGCCCTCCCCTATCAAAATTTGCCACCAGCCATGTCTAGGAGCTGCATCACAAAGATCTGCAAAGAACACTTGTCCCAGCCCCTCTTCTGGCCTCTTCCTTTTATCTTCAGATCTTCCCCATGGGCCATCACATTTCCCAGCCCTAAAATATTTCAAGGAGCCAAGAACTGGAACTCTTAGAGGGGCCCAAGGTTTCCCTTTGAAATTTAGGCTGAATTGCCCACATAGCTCCCTTTGGCCCCTTAAAAAATTTCAACGTAGCAGAACAGAATCAGGTACTTCTGGCCCACTTTTCAGCATTCTTTTAAACGTCTGGTTAACAACAACTGCTAGTTTGTTTCATGGCTCCCTAAACCAAACAAAGTCAGTATGAGCTCAAAAATATTTCTCACTTCCATTTGTTTCAAGGGTAATTCATGTTTTCTGCAAAGCTTGTATTCAACAAAATACTCTTTATGCATCACTTTTAAAGAAAATATTTTATTATATTATGGGAAAAAAAGCATGATCATCCAAAGTTTGTATTGTTAAAAAAATTGAAAATTTAGACAGCGTGTCGGTATATTCCGTTCCACATGGGAATGATAAGAAGACTCTATATCATTACTAGATATTGCACAGTCTGAAAGAAACAAAACAAATCACATGATCCTGGGAAACATCTCACATTATGAAAAATCTACAAAGAAAACATTAAAAAAAATCCCAACAAAACACACAATCCTTTCTACAGTAGCTTTAAGTTCATAATTCTTGGAATGACCGTATTCCACTGAAGACCATCTCAGTGACAGGAAGCTTCATTTCAGCAATCCCCTTGTGCAAATAAGATTAATAAAAAAAAATAATAATAATGCAGTGAAGTCTTTTGATATCGTGTGGGTGGCAATAACCACACAGCTGTTAGATCCCTGCCTGGTAAAACAAAACGGGGAAGGAGAAGGAAGGGGATTTAGGCCATAAGTTTTGCCTGCAACTCCATCTCTGCCGCCCTTTTGAGTGCAACATCCACCAGAAGCTGAAATCCACTAAAATCCTGGTTAAGGTCTGGTGGTGTTGGAGGAGGAGTGTTAAAGAGCCCACTTTGTGTGTTTGCACCAGGTCCCAGTTTGGATGCGTCCTCATGGCAGGAGAGGGGGCTATCTGTGAAGCCGCCAGCCGGGGGCTGCTGCAGGTCCGTGGTCTGGCCTACATCAGCTGGTTGGCAAAAGTGGAAAGAGGCATCTTTCAACGCAGTCACAGTCGTGTGGCAAATCACCGACGGCCGAGCCAGGACCGATCCCGGGGAAGCCGGCTTGGAAGAGGACACAGTTTTGCCAAGCGGCGCGGCAGCGGGAAGGAAGGCAGTCTCATCCAGCAGGGGAATGTAGTTCTTTGTGCTGATGGCAGACTCCACCAGGCCGCCCTCGGGAAGCTTGGTCCCTCGCCGCGAGATAGTGAACTGATTTGGGTCTTTGCCATCCTTCCTCAGCATGTCAGGTAACAGCCTGCGGCGTGCATTGATAAACCAGTTGCAGACCTGGGAATATAATGACATCTTAATTTCTACCTTCATTCATTCCCAACTATGTGCCACTAGAGCAGACGGTTAGATTAATGAATCCCTCCAAGCAGTTTCCTTCACTGCACAACAAAATAGAGACCTGACAAGTTCTGACACGCCTGGCAAAGGCCCTTCCCTTGTCCCGGTGCTACCAACTCCCTGCTCCTGTTACAGAAAGCCCCGGGACATCTGAAGTCCAAACTAGGGGTTTAGCTTTTAACTCTGTGCACACACATTAACCTATTGGCTATTGTTCCCTAGCTTAGGTTAATTAACAACAGGAAAACCTTTTCTCTCTGAAGAGAGCCACTCCTCCCACAAATAGTTACTGATTTTCCTTGTTCAACTGACTGTGTCGACAGACATAACATGAATTACCTCACTTAAGTTTGCCCTTGTTTAAATATCAACCAGTTTCCTGGGCAATACAGGATAGTTTATAGTTTAACGTCTTTTTTCTCTTTACTACATAAAGGAAGTAATCTTTATAATGTTGCATTAAGAAAATTTTACTATGTAACCAATTATGAAATTTGCACTAATGAATTAATACAGAAAAATAAAGCCCAGGACTCAACAGGAGTGCTCTCTATTTAGCAGCTCCCAAAACCAAACCCTGGTTTACCCAAGTTCTCATGCAGCCACCTTCCCATAACATGGGATGCAGCAATGGGCAAAAGCTATTTGACCAAAGATGATCACAGAAGATGAGAATGATGCATCCAAGGGACCTCACAGATGCCAGTGGCATGCCAGGATGAAAATCCAAAATAAACATACAAATGCCTCATCATACCTGCACTAACACCCTTGAGTAGCTCTATCCCCTACAGGTTGCTCCACTGATTTTAATGGCAGTGATCATACACATAATTGTATATGTCCATGTTCTACTGAACGAGCCTCAAGTTGCCATTTTAGAAGTGAAGAGTTACATGCTAAGCTGCTCATCTATCACCATAAAACCTCTGTTGACAAATAAATACTGTCTTCTCACAATAAATTACCTTGTACAGACACTTTATGTCATTTGGGGCACAATTCTGCAAAAAATTAGCATGCATGCTCCAATTCATGACTGTCTGTTCTCCCAGAAAAAGAATTTTATTCCCAATAAACAAAGATCATCGTAACACATAATCAGTCTCTATCTCTCCTTATGAGTGCCATCAGCAGGAGAGTAGCAATAAAAAGGGAAATCTCACATGCAGTGTAAACATTTGTATCCATGACTAGAGCACAGGTGAATTAAAACAGAAAACAGCTCCTTTAGAAGGGAGAACCACTTTTTTAAATACCTGTAGCGTGGAAAGGTGTGTCTGTCGGGATAACAGCGCTTTTTCTTGCTCTGAAGGATAAGCATTGTATCGGTGCTCATAGAGCCAGTCCCGAAGAATCTGCACAGATTCCTTGGGCAGGTTGCCACGTCTCCGCCGTTTGCCTGAGCCAGCAGATGAGGAAAGATCCAGTGGGACATCCATAGTGTCATCATCCTCCGTTTCACTGCCTGATATTGCAACTACACCTACAATTGTAAGACAAGCACAATCAGCCTCCTCCTAAATCCGTTAACTACTTGGCTCCAGCACTGTATGGCACAGACATTTTGTATCACGTGAACCATCTTTACTGTTACAGCCCCTCGTACGGGGGAGATTCGTCCTGCAGCGTTAACTTGTCACGCTGTAGCTTTTCTGTCAGCTGAACAAAAAAGTAGCACCAATGATCCGTTCCTAAAGGAATTCTTCTCTGCAAACCTTCATTTTCTTGTTCCCCTGGCAACCTTTTATCTGCTGAACGTTATCAGATAGCTTCTATCTAATGAGAATATTGTCCAAGTTTGCTGGCTATGGAGTGCATCCAGCACTTTTTTTCAAGGATAACTAACCAGTGGCTGGGCAAAAGGTCAACAAGCAAGAACTTAAAACACCCTAACTCAAGCAATAGGTTGTTTAATTATTTCTTAACATCCTGATGCTTGCCTCCCAAGAGGGATAGGTTGTAGATTTTATAAATGAATAATTACATCTATTCAGAAAAATTAATGGAAGAAGAAAAAAAAGAAAGGGGAAAAATTGTGTTTGTCACCACCCCTAAGGAGATTTTCACTTATGAAGGAAAAAAAGTGCAGAAGAAGGGAAGAACCAAAGAGTTCACCAGCTTATCAGGAAATGGACTCTCATATAATTGTGTTCTGTATCAAAGAACCATGATAATTTATATGTGCCAGTTTTTATCCTGACTGTTTTTTCAACTTCGTGGTTTTCATCTCATATTTTTATCCCTGGAAAGTGTGTTCTGTGCTATGCTTACTATAAGGGCCCCAAATTTACAAGTTAACTGCATACCTTCTCCTTCCAACACAAAGGAAGGAACAGATTTCACAATCTGATTACCCCTTTATATATGTACACCACACTACTAGTAACATGAAGCTGCGGAATGTAAATCAAACAAATAAGTAAGTATTCAATAGCTAGGAAGGCTACAATTCTACCTCTTTGGTAGGATACACGCATCACTAATTCCATCAAACACAAAGAAAAGCCTGCTTTAAACTCACCAGAAATTTTAGGGATCTTATAAACTGTATACAAGTCCAAATAAGATAATACCCATGTTCAACTAGTACAAATTAATACTAATTCCAAGTGAACTCACACTGGCTTTCAAAAGCAGTTTTTAAAACTATAGAAGGAAAGCAAGCCCTCCATCTCTCCATCTTTTTGTCTTTTGAACTTAGATTGCGGGGGTGACAGGTGGAAAGGAAGACGCTCACTTGTAACACCAAAACTAAAAACCTTAATAGTAAAGCCAACGAAATGCCAAAAGTAAAATTTTCTGTGAGAAACCACCCATAATTAAAAAGTTCTATTTAAGGAAATAAAGTAAGCCCAAAACAACAAAAAGTCAACCTATGACAATATAAAACTATATAAAACTATGTTATATCCATAAGTAAAGGCATTTATGGAAGTGAGAAGCAAGAAGGAAGTAATGCCCTTTAAAAAAAACAAACAAACAACCAGCTACCACAGCCCCCACCACCACACAAAGAAAGATAGAATGTATGCATGTGCAAGTTCTCCTTAATACCTGGCAGGAGGGTAGAAAGAAAAACAGAGAAGGACCTTTCCTCACACTTCCAAACTTCAGCCAAAGCTGACACGGTAAATTATTCTTTCCTTCCCCTATTTATGAATAGCTCCAACATCCTTAAATTTAGTTTAAGTTGTCCAATTTGAAATGCAGAGCTTTGATACACAAGCATTCCCAACAGGATGATCAAACCGCAATCTGTCTGGCATAGTTACTTCAGTAACTTACTTGGTATTGTTTTCATTCTCCCAATTGCTGATTTATGTAACTGACAAACACCCAACTGACATACCCATTTTTTCATCTGATGATTAGCTACATAAATTATCCAGTCATAGAACAGGAACAATAGGACAATATTTAAATAACCAACACAAGATAAACTCCAAATTATGTAAACAGTTTCTTAATTTGTGTAGAAAGTATGTCAAAAGTTTGCTTTACAATGATTCCAAGCAAACCACTTTGTCATAGCTTCATGGAAAGTGCTGTCATGCTTGCAACCTGACCTGAGAACATGCCTTGCACCATGGGCTCCTGGAGCCATGAGGAACATTTCTGGGAACAAAGATCCTGCAGAGACAACAGGACAGCTCTGCAAAGCAGCTCAGCCCTTTTAAATTGAATTTAAAAACTAGCTAAAACTAGACCATGCTATTCAGACAATGTTTTGAAGTGCGCTGTTCTTGTTTGTCAGGAACCAGAACTGCTGCAGCACTTCACAGGGTTGGGTTTTTTGTTTGTTTTTAAGTATAATGGGCAGTAAGGCAAGACCTTGGAAAAGAGGGAGAGGCAAACAGCAAGGGCTGGAAACAAGAGGGAAGGAGAAACTAATATGAAAAAGTTAGATGTCTAATGGTCTGCAAGAAGTATTTACATGGCATAACAAATGTACTCCAGATACACACCACCCAATCTGAGGTGACCTTACCAGGATCTACCACACAACTGAAAGACTCCATGGACACCTCTCTGAATTTCAGAAAACTGACTTAACAGCAAAACCTCTCCTAGAACTGTTGCTTTTCCTTTAGCTGAAAAAAAAAAGTTATAAGATACTACGTGCAAGCCAGCAGTATAAAAACGTTTCCTTTTCAAGTAAGATCTTTTGCTAAAGTAAAAGTTGTCATCTGAGTAACCGTAACCTACCTAGCAAGAAATGAGTCACCAGCAGAACCAGCCCTTTGACCTGCTGGCTTAGTGTGTCATATTAATTGACACTGTAAGTTAGTGACACAAAGCAGGTTTTGGTTAAGCAGGAAACCCAGTGTAGTACAGACTTCTGCTCATTTAAATGAGCTCATTTAAATAGCTGATCAGCCCTCTGAACTCGTGGCAGATCTCTCAGGCGCAGTACAGAGCTAGCAGCAACAGGAAGTCAGGGCTAGAAATCTCGCACTACCCCAGCTGATATTTTTTACTAGAGCAGGAGCCACATTGTTGCTGTCAAGGCTCTGTTTTCATTAAAGCATTCCTGCTGATTACAACCCAGCTTTGTTTTTCCGTCTTGTTAGTAATCAGCCTATTCGCTGCTGGTTTCCTGTTTTAACAGGGCCCAACTGAAAAGGGTCCTGGCCACGCTCCATGACTGGACCATTGGCTTACTGTTATTTACACCCAGAATAAAGGCCTGTGGACACGATGAGTAGCCCCAGCTGACCTACTAATTTAATTTGTATTAAAAGCAGGCTAGGGCCAGGCTATTTTGTGCCTCCTCCTAAATACATTTAATCCAAACAAAAAAAACTGCTTTTACAGAATTAAAATTAAAGCAGTACAAGTTCATTTGCAGTGAGGTCTGAGAAACAACACAAAATCCCATTCCTTCACTTCCTCATCGACACTTAAAAGAGTAGTCTATGCTGTTAATGACTTAAGGAGTACATGATCAGCATCCCTTCTTTATAAATTACTTTATCCTCCTGGCTTCCCAGCTGAACTCATATACATGATTGAATGCCCTGATGCATTGTATCACATCCCGAAGACTTTACAGGTCCTCCCGGTAATCAGCTCAGGGAAGATTACACCTAGGATCTGGAGTCTGGGCTCAACACCCAAACGTTAGTTAACAGCTTGAAACAACTTGAGTAAAAGTACAGTGATGACTAAAGCTGATTTCAAAACAAACCACTGCCACTTAAAAAGGTATGCTGAAATACTTTTGAGGGGGAGGACAAAGTATTTAGAGAGGCTGAGACAAATGAAATGGAAGTTAAGCAAACGAAAAAATTCAGGCTATGAGGGGGAAAAAAAAGGCACCAAAAAAAAACAACTGTCCCATTGTGTCGAGGAAGAGCTTCACAGAGGAAGTGGCAGAAGCCAATTGTTATTCAAAAGAGGACAAAGTATACCACAAGGAACACTCTCTGCCCTCCAGAGAGGGGATGGACAAAAATCACCTTAAAGAAAACCTCCCATCCCTTAGGGTTCTCTGAATTTCATCAGTGAGATGTTTTTTTATGAGCGCTGATAAACAGAACCAGTTCCTATCCAAGCCCCCGATCCTGTTGTAACCAAGTTCAGTAAGATTCTTCACATGTATAAACTTGAGCACATGCCTTTTCGAGACTGTGTTCTAAATCAGCTCATTAACAAGCCAAGTAGGTTCCGTGTGATTGCTATCACGTTATTATTTGTAAATTAAACTATCCATAGAAGAGTCCTGAGGTTTAAATCCACAGTCTGCTAGTTTAAAAAAAAACCCACAAAACCAAACAAAAAAACCCTCAACAAAACTAACCAACAACAAAAAATACAGCATCACACACAAAAAAAAATTTAAAACTCTACCAAAAAACCTAACTAAAATATAATGCGAATTTAAAAATCAACCACAAAAATACATTAGTTTAAAATTATAAATAGAAAAAAACTACAAGGATACAGAAGGGAATTTCCAAAGTAAAAAAAAAAAAAAACACCTCTTTCCTCTGAATGAGTTTCATAATTGAGGAACCAGCCTATTTGTTTTCCTCTGTACTTTGCAGCTTGCACTCTGTTACTAAAGAAACTACACTTGGCTGTACTATACTTTTTCTTCCTCTAAACGGGATTTTCTAGGAGTGCAAGCAAGAAATCTGTAACAAAGTCATTCTTTGAAACTTCTTGAATGAGCTTCAAATGCCAGGAGGTCACAAATAAGTACAAGTCCAACCTTTCTTAAAACAAAGGCACCCTAGCCCTAACATCTTTTAAAAAGTTTCTGCCTTTGTCTCCTCACCTTTTAATTTGTGCCACGCAAACCCCAGGCCCATGGCCCCTCTCAAAAGTTCTCCCTCCCGCCTGTCACCTTTCATTGTTTCCATTGTTTCAGCCCAGGATTTGCAATCCTCAAAGCAGAGCTTACACACACACACTCTTAGACACAAAGCCCTACACATGCATACCTAGAAACTACGTCAGCGTTTTCCACACGCATTTATTTCGGGGGTGGCAAGAACAACAGTTGAAAGTGCAGGGAGTTTGGTATTTCACCAACCAGCAGCTGCCCTCGGGGAGAGAAGTCTGAACAATGGAAGCAACAGCAGACAGGAAACCAGCTCACCACTGCTGTGCAAATAGGCAGCATAGGAATGTCCTAAAAATAACTGGGCTAAATTAATTCAGCGAAACTATAAAAGAGAGGGGGGAACGAACCACAAACTGCTTCCAACACGGTGAAGAATCTCAACCTACCTAAGACGCCTGAAACATTTAAAAGCCAGCGCTGCCGCTGTCTCTGGGCACAGGGGGGCTGAGCTCAGCGCGCAGCTCCGGCTGTGCCTGGGATCGAGCCCCACTCCGCTCCCGCGGGACGCTGCGCTCCTCAGCACCACCCTGCCAGCTCTTTAAACTTCGCCTTTGTGGCTCAGTTCCCTTTGTGTGCGCTCCTCTTAGCCGAGTGGCACATCCAAAAAAAACTTCTGACGAGGGCTACAAACCATATTAGTACACACCATGTCTGCAGCAGCCCAATGATTTCACGAACTACATATGCATTAATTGCTCCAAGGGTACTAACAATGAGAGGCTGCTTTACTACGGAGCCGCAGGAATGCATAGTAGGGGGAAAACAGCACAACTCTGGAGTACTGAACATGCGCACTGCTCCCCTCTAACCCTCCACTTCGGAGCATTTCATGGTCTTTGAATGCAAAACACCCTTCATCCACACCGCCGTTGGCAAATCGCAACTGAACAGACACTGCTTTGCTATGAACTTCTTCCCAGCCAGCGCAGGAGCGCTAGATCCGAAAGCACGTTCCGCGTCTTTGCGGCCAAGCGCTAATTTAAGGGCACTTAACGCACCACGAGTACGATGAGTAACGATCCTCTAACTGTAAAGTTTGTCTGGAAGTGGACACAAAGAAAACTCAAACAGCCTTATGGCTGGGGGAGGCGGGGGGAAGAGGGGGAAAGTCTTCCTCCTTTTAACCCTGCGTCAAAACTTTTGTACTTTGTGTTTTGTCCCCCTGTTTTAAGGGATAAAAGGGATACAAAAGGCTCCAACTTTCAGCAAAACAAGGCGGTCGAGGTCGCTGAGGGGTTTGAAGCCCTGCCGCCGACACCCCCCCCCCACGCCTCAAGCCCCACGCTGCCATCCCCGCGAACAAAGAGTTGCCGGACGGCCCCGCTTTCCTCGCCCCAAGTTGGGAAAACCATCCGCACCCTCGTCCCCCTCGCGGGGAGGGCGAAGCTCGGTGCGGGAAAGCGTTCAAAAGTGTTTTACCGGAGGGCAGGGGGAAGAGGCTCGACGGAGGGGGCGAGAACAAAAGTTGGCGGAGGACACGAGGCGAACGGCTGGACATGTTTTTGACAGGGAGCCAGCGGCGCAGAGAGGCGGCCGCCTCCAAACAACAGCCCCGCATGTTTTGTCTGGGAGCGGAGTATCCACTGAAATCTTCCAGGGGATACAGGCCAGGGGGCGTGGGGGGGGCACGGGGGACAAAAGGCCGAAAAGGCAAAGGGACTCCGGCTGGCTTAGCGACAGCCCCCCTTCCCCTTTCCACCCCGGCTAGGGGCGCGGGGCACCCCGCTTTGTCCCGGCACCCCATCACAACTACCTTTTTTACTTTTCATCTTGATCGCGAGGACCGAGCCGATCGCCGGACACCCCACGCACCGACCCAAGTTTCTCTCCCTTCGCCGGACGCTGCGTTCCCCCTTTAAGCTCAGCGAGGAGGATGAGGAGGAGAAGGTCGATGAAAAAAGAAGAAACACCGCCGCGGAGCCAGGCGCCCGGTCACCGGCCGCGCTGCTGTCAGCGGGAGCCGCAGGGCTCTGCCTCCCCCGGGGGCTTTCTAGTGCGGCCGGGGTGGGCTTCCCTCCCCCCTTCCCTTTGTTCCCTTCTGCTGGCGATTGGCCCCGGCCTGTTAAAGTGAGGAAAGGCACGGGAGAGAAAGGTACACAGCGCCCGCCCTCCCCCACCTCCCCGCAGTGAGTACGGGAGAGTAACCGTGCGCTGCACTGGCACTCGCGGCGGTGGCTGCCTCCTCCTCCTCCTCCTCTCTCCTCCCTCCCCTCCCGGGTGTTGAGGCTCTGTCAGACGGGAGGGGAGGGACCGGCCGGAACGGGGGGGGTGTCCGCCTGTACCCGCTCGCTCATGCACACACACCAGCAGCGGCGGGGGGAGCTCTCCGTGCCTCCCGCTCCCTCGCCTTTCTTCCAAGCAGACGTTTGATCATTAAACTGGAAGGAGGAGAAGGAAGAGGCGGGGGTGGGGGGGGAGATTTTGACAGCTGCCCTTGACTAGCCTCCTCCTGTTGCTGCCGGACGAACCACCCACTCCTTCGCGTGAATAGAGGAGAAGAAAGGAGAGTGCGTACGGCAGGGGAAGGAAAGGAACCCTCCAAAGACCGGCGCCCCCCCCTCCCGGCTGCCGAACGGCCCGGTCGGCGGGGGCTGCTCCCCTCGATCCCCTATGGTGCTGAAGGAGCCCCGCCTGACCCGCGCTGGCCACACACACCCCCACCCACCCTCGCGGGGAAGGCGAGCCCCGTTTCTGCGGTTATTTTTACATCAGTTCGTAAAAGGTTGTTTTTCTCTCCCTCGACTCCCCCCCTCCCGAGCCCGGTAGATTTTGCTGCGGCACATGATCGCAGCTGTAAAAGAGAGAAGTCTCACAGCTTGACTCATCGCTGTCGGGCGAGCACGCTCTGCAGCAGCAACAGTTTCTTTTCCTCCGGGATGGGAAACGTGACACCCGCCAGCAGCTCGCTCCAGCTTCCCTGGCGAGGTGGAGAGCTCTCCCCGGGCACAGGCGGCGTTGGCGGCGCGTCCCGGTGCTCCCCCCACCGTCCCCCTAACAAAACCAGGTGGAAAAAATAAAATAAATAAATAAATAAATAAATAAAATCAAAAGTGTTGAACGCCCAGCCACGGTCTGAAGTGTCACGGGCGAAGGTTTCAGCGCGGAAAGGCAAAGAACCTGTCTGGCCGCGGAACAGGCGTGCGGGCGCGGCGTGCACTTATTCCACGGGAGCGTGTCTGTGTCACTCCCGCACCGGCACGTGCGGGGCTGTTCCCGGCCGGGCAGGCGCCTGAAACGGCTGATGAAATAATGGATTCCTACGGCAGAGCAGGGATCATTCCCTCCCCACCACCCAACATCCCCTCCCGGCAACGCGGGCATCCGCGCAAATCCGCATTCACTGCATAAGGGAAGCAACAGCGTTTTAGCAGCAAGCCCTCCCCAAGTACCTTGTAACTATTTTTATGTGGTGTAATTACAGCGGGAGATAAAACAGCTGTTGTATGCCGAGCAGGGGATGTGTGAGGGGGGAGGGCAGCTGGTGAGTCACTCAGTTAGCCAAGGACTCGGTGTTGGCTGCTCTGCGGGGCCGGAGGTTCGCTCCGGCATGGGTGACCCTTGTGCTGGCGGCTGCTGGGCGGCGTGTCCGGCTGTAGGTCAGCGAGGCACGGCACACTGACTGACTGACTGACTGACTGACGGCGCCGCGCCAGGCGGGAGCTTGTGCGGCGCGGTCTGAGGTCCCGCCGGCGGCAGCGCGATCCGGGCCATTGCCTGCCGACGGAGCGCCCCCCGCCCTTCCTTCCCGCCGCCTTCCCGCCGTGTCGCCCCCGGCTGTGTCCAGGGGGTGCCACTGCTCGTTGCTGCCGCGCCGCGCGGTGTCAGCCCGGCAGGACGAGGCTCGCTCGGGGCCGGTGTTTTCACCCGAGCCGTGCCCCCGAGGGACTGGTGGCTCAGGGGCGGGGGTTGTGCGCGCACGCCGCCGTATGGCTTTATTTTGGCTTTTGCTGTTTTGTTTTTGTTGTGGAAAAGCCCTGCTTCCCAGCTGTGAGGGCTGGCTCTTCGAACCGCTTGTTCCGAGCGTCCGGGCAATGGTCATGCCAAAAAAGCAATTATGGGAAGTTAACAAAAGACACGTCAAGGATTCGAAGAGATTTCCCTTTCTCCGCGCCGCCAGAGCCGCCTCACGCCTGCTCATTGTCCTTGGGACCGCAGGCAAATCTGTGGAATCTGTGAAACTAGCTCTTTCCTCATTTTTTCCTTTTTTTTTTTCTTAGAAGTTTGTTTAAATTGGTTTGTTTTGTTTTGTTTTTCTTCTTTGACAAGGTCATTTTTGTAAGGAGAAAAATGTTTTATTTTCACACTGAACTCAAGTTACTTTTTTTTTTCCTTTTCAAAAGCTTTAGAAACAGCCTTTCTAGGAAAAGATAAATTTCGACTTAGTGTGGCAGCTTTTTAGCTAGTAGGAGAAGGCCATGGACCAGCGGGTGCGCATTCCTAGCTCCTGTGGTATAAAATGCATGGAGAGGCATTGTTTTGAAACAAGTTCCTCCACGGATGGGAGTATGGAGGGCCATACCCATAGCTGGGACCCATGGGAAAGATTGAAAGTGGATTTGTGTCAAAGTTCACGTTGCAGTTGTTGCCTGGTGCAGTATCTCAGGTTTGTCCACAAATTTTGGCTGCCTTTCCCACTTAAAGACTCCTGATACGTGTTCCAGGTGGTAGTGGGTTAAAGTTTGCAAAAAAGTAATGCAGTGGAAGAAAACCCCCACAGCTCTCTCTGCCGGTAAAACTTCAACACACCTGCAACAAGGCTGTGTCTAGAGGGAGGGCAGGTGATTTGTGTGAGCTCAAATCTAATGGATTGATCAACTTAGTCCTGTAGCAAATAACCTCGTGGTCTGTAAGATGATCATGTGTATTAGTATTGGCTGCTGCTTGCAAGCAGAAGGTATGGAAGGCAATATGTAACTTTCTGCAGTTTTTATTTTTCCTTCAGGTGTTTGTGAGCCTGTGTTTTTAGAGTTACTTAATCTGCTAGAGCTGCATCAGCACTGTTGTATCGCACAAGCAGTTCAAACTGCTTCACGCTGAGCAGCTTTGGCATCTGTGCAGCTCTTTGGGTAGGTAGTGGTGTACACGTGCATCAAGATACGTCTGTGCCAACAGGTTGGAACAGCTTGGTTTAGTCGGAGCAAGTTCAGTTTTGTCTGGACCCATCTGCACAGACATGCTGTGTTTGTAAAATTGAATTCTAAAAAGGGAGAGAAATTAAACTGGAGGGGCCAGATTTTTAATTACTCCGTGATTGTCCAGCGTCATAGGTTTATCAGTTTTCAGTGGTGGTGTGCACATGTTTCTGTCTTGTCACATTGCCACATGCAATACCTTGCAGGACTCATTGTACATTTCTTACTTTGCAAGTGCTTTGCTTTGAGGTGCTGGGACTATGTTTGCCTAACTGCTGAAGTCTCCAAGGCAATGTTTTGGGCATAGAAACTATTAAAGGAAGTACTCTGGGAAATCAGGACCTAGGCAAATCAGGCTTGTGGACATTTGTTATCTTGGTCTTTTTATTCCAGTTCCCCATTTATTAACTAGATAGCATTTTACCCCTTCCCCCACCAATGTTGTTGTGAAAAGAAATCCGTTGACACTTAGATGCTGTTGAAATATTTGTGACAAAATTTATTAAATTGTAGTCAGAATTAAGTAGCACAAAGTTAAGCAGGTCATGCCTATGGCAGTAACAGTAAAGCAATGCAACAGGTGAATAAATCTCTCCATGGAAAAACAGGAATCACTACCTTTTCTTGCCCATGACATTGAGTAGTTTCAGTGTATCAGAGGAAAGGAGAGGCTACGCAAGGCAGATGTGATGTAATATTTCCCAAAAGATGTTCCATCCAAATATTTAATAGTTCAATACAAGCACTGGAGGAATAGTTTAATAGCACTTCAGAGTTTATTACGGACCTAGCTGTATAGTCTTTACACTGGTATAAAAGTTTAATATCTTCATAGCACTACAATTCTGTAATGGCACTTGAGTGGCAGAGAAGCATGTTGAGTTGTGAACGACAAAAATGCATTGCTTTTCATTTTTTTTTCTTACTTCATTTAATATCCTCTTGTGCTTTGATGAAAAAAAAAAACCCACAAAAATTCCTGTTTTGGTACCATTCATTATTTTATATCTTTCCACATGACTGTCTTTTGACAGAAAATTTCTCACTCTTTTTGCATGAGAATTACTCCCAACTTTTGCTCATTGCCTGTTTTTCTCCCAGGTGTATTTAATCCTACAGTGTTTAGTTTTTCAGTAAAGGTGACTTATGCTACTTGCTGTATTTCAAACAAGGTTATGCCTCCGATTAGAATATATATGTATTTGATATTACTTACTCCCTGATCTATTTTTGTATGGAATCCAGCATGTTAGGCTTTATCTTTGGCTGCTGCTACATACTGAGCATGGGGTTCTACCAGCTTTGGATTTTGTATTGCTTGTGTGAAGTTTCTCTTCTGCATGATTTCATATTCATATCAGTGCTGAATCTTTTGTCATTGCATTGTTCACTCATGTAACAGAAGTCACACTGAACATATTCACAAATCTCCCTTTCCCCAAATAAATTTTTGATATCTGCAGACTCCATCACTCTTTTTTACCTGCCCCTGTCTCTCCCTCTCTCACTGGTCAGAGTTATTCTATTAAAAAACTCTGAACTAAAAAGATGCAGAAGTACCTTGCTGTCAACCTTTTGTCATAATAAAAAAAAACAAAAAAAAAAGAACTTCAAATCAAAACTTCAATACAGTTTTGATTCACTTACTCCAACCAGATATTAATCCATGATACTTGTTTGCCTTTCTTCCCTAGCAGTATTTTAGTTTCTCCAGTAGCATGGAACCCTGTCAAAGACCTTTCTGAGATCTGAATAAATTATGTCAACCAGCTGTGCTCTCACAAAGCTCGCTTTGCTACCTTCGTGCAAGGACAGAAAGGGTAAATCTAAGTCCTGAAGACAATTCTAAGATTTTAGAACTTCTGCATAATAGACTGAGCAACCTGAACACGCTTTTCACTTGTTTTCTGTGTGCATTCTTGTGGTTATCAAAGATCAAACAAGTGCAAAAACCTCAGGAATTCTTTATGTAAAATCATACTGATTCCTGACTGCTACAGCATCGTGTTTGCAAGCTTTTGGTTCTCAGCAAGAACCCTAGGATGGACTCAAGGTAAGGGGTAGTATTTAGGATTCCTGATGAGGATCAGCTGCTGGAGTAATCTGTGCTTGCCGCTGAGGTTTTCAGACATTTACTGGCAAAGAGGAGCAATGGCCGCTCTCTGGGGCTGTCTCTCTCTGGGCCCTCCTTCAGCTATTCCCTGTGCCAGCCCTTTGCTCCCTCATCTGCACATGGTCCTCCCTTATGTCTGTGTTTAGTGCATAAGCATATGGAAATATAATAGTATTCTTACTGTAGAGACAACTTAAATATATTCAGTGATGTTACTTATAAGACAGTGCAGAAACTTCTTAAGTGGTGTAATCACTTCCACTCTGAGACTAAAATCTGTGTAGCTTCCTCTGGGGAGTGGTTTGTGAAACTTGCATTAATGTAAATGTAGTTTTGTTTCCATAGTTTGAAGACAAACCCCTGTGTAAAATTAAAGATTAAAAAAAAAAATAGTGAATTGTAGGTTTAATCTTGCTTGGAGTTAGTCTTCCTTTTCAGGTTTTAACTTTAAAGTACAGGATCAGACCTCATGTATTCCTTTCAGTGATGGAGAAATTATAATTTGTCTACCACAGGCACATCTCATAACTGCTTTGTCCTCTTGTGTAAGAGGGGGTGCTCTGGCTCTGTTTTCTTTTGTAGTACCAAAGTGAGTTTAACAAGATCAGCATGACAAATGGCACAATTGACAGTTTCAGCTTAGCTCAAGAACTCGGGGCATGAGAGGAAACAGATCTCTCTTTCCTGAAATTCGACACTTTGGGTGCAATTTATGCAATCGTGTTTTACTTATCTGTAAGAAGTCAAGCAGGTAAATCAGGTACGGCTGACCAAACAAAAAAGTGGTTTTAAGGTTTTTTGTTTTGCTTTAATTGTGGGATTCCTAACTTGTTTTTACCACAGACTGGTAGTGCATACTGAAGGCAGGAGGTTTACTGCAAGATACCCAAAACAAGAGTGACCTTGCTTAGCTGACTTAGACAATCTAGTATTTAGTTAGACAATCTCCACTTAGGGCTGTGCGTCAGCAAACTATATCTAACTGTATAAAAATCACTGTATAAAGCAACAAAAACAAAGCCTAAGAGTTATCTGCACTTGGCAGCTGCTTTTTTTTTTTTTCAGAGTAGAATATTAATTTTAAATGAAATAACTCTTTTAAAAGAATAATACCTATATATGGGCACTTATATTCTGTTTAGTGTAGTATACTCTAAAGGAAAGAACATTATGGCTAGCCAAATATTTGCAAGGCTGAGTCTACATTTGAAGTTTGTTTTGTTTTTTAAGAGTTGTGTTTCAGGAACATTGTCTCTGAAGTTATTTCTGTCCTTATAAGACAAGGTTAAATTTGACTTCCAGAAGGACAAAAAATGTAATGGTAATGAATGAAATATGCACAAAATATTACCTAATAGAAGAATAAATGACTTCACTAGTTTAGAGGAAAAACCTAACTTGGAGTATTTGTTATGCCTGTGAACTAAGGAAGAAATGGTACCACATCTTATTACTTTAGGGAAATAGCAAGTTTTTGCTAAAGACACACAGTCACTTTTCCTGTCATTAGGGTGAAACGTTTATGTAGGAAATAAGAGTGCCTTCTGGCACTGCAGAATTTCTATACCTTTTTAGCAGAATATAAATGTGAGTGTTTTTTATGAGGTATAATAGTACAGAAAAAACTGTTCAGACATATAACTTCATGTTCAGCAAAGATTGAAAAGGATACAGACTAATTAGAAACCAGTAGAATTTTATGACAGGCCACTGTTAAACACTGAGTACTGAATTTTGAAAAGCTGCCACTGCTGTCTGTGCTGTACCTGCTCTGAATATATTCTGAGAGCTTTGTTTCCAAAGCTGTGATTTGTACGTCTATAGGTTTTGCATCCACTTGATTGTTTTTGTTGCTGTTACTGTTCTATTAATCTTCAGAGTTACACAATTTAAAATTAATGCAACTGTAGAATTGGAGATTGACTTTTTATGAGGGCTTGTAGTGATAGGACAAGGGGGACTGGCTTTCAACTGAAAAAAAAAAAAAAGAGCAACTTTAGATTAGGTATTAGGAAGAAGCCCTTCAGTGTGCCTGTGACAAGACATGGAACAGGTTGCCAGAGAAGTGATGGATGCCCCATCCCTGGAAGTGTTCAAAACTAGGCTAAATGAGGCATTGAGCAATCTGGCTCAGTGAAAGTTGTCCCTGTGCGTGGCAGGGGGATTGAAACTAGATGATATCCAAAGTTCCTTTCAATCCAAATCATTCTGTGATTGTAAGTGCAAACAGAATATTCTTGCAGTTTTATGGACATGTTAAAGAGATTCTGAGTGACCAGTCAAATTTACAGCCTTATGGGACGGCTTCTTCAATTAAACGTATAAGTAAACTCTTAATGATTAATTTACTGAGCATTTCTGTGCATTGAAAAGATGTAGTGCCTGCTTGAGAGGCTCAGCCTAAAGGAGCAAATTTGTAGAATAAGGGATTACTGTGTCTGTCTTGCAAGTAGTAGTAGTGAGCTGATCTTTTCAGCTGGGTGAAAAGTGATCAAATGATGAGTGAAGACAGCCTTTCACTGCCGAAGTTGTGTAAGATGTTTCAAGTGACAGGTACTGGGTGTTGGCTACCTTTCTATAAAATCCTAGGCATAGCCTGAGGCTTTAGTCTCCTCCAGGCAAATGCATATTGAGATGATTTAGGACTGAGTGCCTGCCTGCAGTTGTGATTTAGGGCACCAAGGGCACTAAACCTGCATGTGGTCCATCCAAGAGTGAATATTAGGAGGCAATGAGAGAGAGAGACAGTCTAACAAGTAATTTCATCAAGGTTTTGTTGGTTTTTTTGGAATGGATCACTTCAATTGGACGGGGGCTTCTGCTCTTTCACCCTCAGTACTTTTTGTACTACGGAAAATAAGTGAGGTGTCCGTGCTTGATTTTAATACCCCAAGCCTGAAGGTTTACAGACAAAGGAGGTTTGGGCAGTGCAGAGAAATGGGAATGCATGCTGGTTTTTGGTGGTGCTGACATTTTGAGTCTTCATGGAGCTTTCATCTCTCTGTGTATGGTAACTATTAAGACACTAAAATCTATGTTTTTCCTCCTTCTATTGCAGTTAAGAGGTGTAGTAAGAGCTACCATCCTACTACCAGCAAGTATTAGAATCTCTTATACCTACTCCACCTCTGTGCTCCTCATGAAGTGATCAATCCAAGTAGGTTTATTTGCCTCCTGAGGAGCTGGAATTGAATCACCTGAATGCTTACAGTCTTATGATTTACCTGACTTGAGCTGTTCAGAGATAAACCTCAAGTGTGGAAGTGTTTGATTAACTGGTTAATCTCGAGAAGTTGTAACAAAAGGCCACAGCCAGTTCGAATGCCTTTCAATCTTTCTGTTGTTTGCAACTTTGCGAGGTGCTAATTGTTTACCTGTGGCATCTATTCCAGTCTTTTGTAAGTGTGCCTGTAGCCACAAAATCTAGGAAAGCTGCGTGCAGCTAGGTTCTGGCTAGCATTTGTATTCTTAAATCATGCTAGTTTAAGACTGACTAACTTCCCCTTCGAAGACAGAACTTTTTAGCCTTAAATGTGAAACGAAAATGTTAAAGTTTCAAAACCACTGTACGTATATTTGACTTGTTGGCTGAAAGCTAAGTGGCATTACAGCAGTGATGTGTTCACACCCATTTCACTAGAAAAAACCTGCTGCCTGGTTCAGTACGAGATAAATCATGTATGCCTACAGTAAACTACAGTGAACACAAAGCACTATATAGCTGTGTACTGTCAAATTGTTAACCTGTAACTACCTAGTCATCGTTGTCATAATGTGCTTAAGTCATGCTAAAATACAGAAAATACCCATCTGTGAGTGATTGTCGTGTGGATAACAGGAGCCATGTGCCATGAGCAGAGCGTTTTTTAGGTTCCCACTTTAAACAGTATTTTTTTTAATCTGATCTTTAGCACAAACCACATATTTGAAAGAGATAGAGATAAGGATTATTGCTATCACATTATGTAAATGCTTGGTAATTAATCTGGTGGTAGTGTCATCTGCCAAAATGCAATTTCTCCAATTGTTTGATGTTTAGAAGTGGAATATCTTATGTGTAATAAAGATTAAAACTCTAACAGCTATTATGCATTCTGAGTAAGAGTGTTGAATGACTTTCTTACTCAGTAGTTTTTAAAATGCCAAAGTTTAAAGTTTGTTGTGTGCTATAGAGATTACATACTGAGAGAAAACTGCTGTTAAGCTGAAAACTTTCTTATACTGCTGTACTGTTTCTTGCTTTATTTCATAGTAGCATCGTTAATTTACACATAGTCTTGGTATGAAAACATGATAATTGATCCTACCAAACTAAAGGAATAATAACATGCAATGCATTTATCTAATGCATTTATCTAATACTCTTTGCTGCCTTAGTGTACACAGCACTTCAGACTGATATTCTGTTCTATGTATATGGGTATGTTCTAAGCTAACAAATATGTATGTGCCTCTGAATATATATACACACAATATAGTAACCTCTAGAAAGCTTCACTGTTGGTGTAAATCTTTGAAGAAAATACAAAGCAGAGGACATTAAGCACTGTTCGAATACACCTGTGTATGTGTAAATATGCACACAATGCTGTTAGTTATTTTATGTTCCTTGTTGTCTTACTATGCTAATAATGATAATAATGCATGTCCAGATGGAAGATACTAGTCTGCAAATTTGGTGACAATAGTATTATTTTTGGAAGGCTTAATGAATGGAATGCCTAGCAGAAATGATCACTCTGGTGTGCCACGTCTGCTGGGAAATGATAAGCCTCTGTGAAAGTTCTCTGTAGACTGGCCAAACTTTAAGTCCTGTCCAAGTGACACATGCCATGCTAAATTAATTCTGAGCACTGGTAACAGTATGATCTTGTCATTGTGGCATTCCTGCTTCACTAACTGGCAAGATGTAAGGCTTAGTGTTGGTGAAACACCACACTAATATAGCCATACTACTTTTCACTCTCAAACCAACTTTAGACTTTCTTGTCAATGTACCATCATGTTACACATGACCACTGCTAAGAAAGTCATGATGATGATTATTTTCAGCAATAACACCTTCTGTTAAGTGGCTAAACAGTTTATTAATAACTACTTCAGATATACAATGTCCCTGTCAGAAATATCCATTATCCTTCAAAAGTGTAAAATTCAGTACAAGTAAGGTAAGGCTTGTTGGTGGCCCAGTGCCAGGAGTAGTTTAAGGCAGCAGTGAGGCAAGCAGGTGTTGGTGAAGATAAGGTAAACAAAAAACCACCTGGGACTGTGAACAAACTGAGGACTCAGTACTCTTCAAGTAGCCGCAGTTAAGGTTTAGATGGTGCCACTGTCCTCCGGAGCCCTGGCTAGCTCTGTGATGTCCTGGGGCCAGTGGCAAGAGTGGGGAACTGGCCAGGCTGGGGTCCTGCCTGGGCCAGATGCCCAGCAGCAGAAACCCCTTGGAGGAGTGATGAGGACCGAGTAAAGGAGGCAGAGGAGGCTCTTCTACAGTACAAAGTCCAGCAAATTTATGGGAAGAGGAGTGGGGAAGGAACACAGGAGAGAAATGCAGGACAGAACCACAAACAAAAAGAGTCCGGAGCACACCTGTGCATGGGTTTTTAAAACTTTTCAAAACAGGGGATGGACACAACAATACAACCAATGGACAACTTCCAGGCTGTGGTTTCTGGGACTAAAACAAATCAGGGCAAGGGAAGGAGAGAGGACTGAGCCTGAGGGTGAGGGACAGGGAGCTTTCTAGAACAAAGGGTCAGGTTTGCGCTGATGGACAGGGTGAAGGGGACAGGTTGCCTTGATCGGCTGGGAAGAATCGGGAAAGTAGGGAGGAGGGGATTCTTTGAGGGACAGTTGGATAGGTGGGCATAAAACAGGGAAAAACCAACTGGAATAACGTGGGGGACACTGGCACATACCATAAAATGACAGAACATTCAACTCAATAACACACTACAACAAGATGGTCTTTGGTGTTTTGAAGCCTAACTCAGATTAATGGAAACACTTCTGTGGACTTCTGTGAGGCAAGGTGCTACAGCTTGTAGTTCTGCTAGCATTCAAAGATGCTGCACTTTTCATTAATTTCTGCAATATGAAAGGACCTGACCAGCAAATTAATAAAGCGTAACTTGCTTTGACAGAGCCAGAGGGAGATAGAAAACAGATATACTGGAGACAGGAGAATGAGATGTGCAGCAGAAGAAACAGTGAGGCTGCCCATGAACGCCTGGTGATGGCATATTGTGCTTTGCTGTCAGTCTGTTGACTCATGCACACTTCAAAAGAGCTCTCAGGGGAGCCAGTTACACGAGTCACTGCCTGATGTATTGTAAATCACGGCAGTACATTTTTTTTTTGTTTAGATGGGCCTTAAGTGTGCCTAATGCTGTTTTGAAACAGCATATAATGGCACTGGAACTTGGGAATTTCACTAAAAATGAGGTGGAGGGATAAGGAAAACCTGCTCCTACAGATGGGATCAGTCAGAGCTACTTCATTGTTGGCTGGACATGTGTTCTTTAACAGTGTGCTGCTCTTGTTCAGAGCTGAGAAAGCAGCAGTAGCCGTGAGCTTCATGGAAGTTGAATAGAAATGAAACCAAAAAGCTCAGTGCAGTCTATTTCCATGGCCTGTCTCGGGGGTGTTGTACCCCTAAGACTTGGTCAGAAAACACGGCAAATGCTTCAGAGGGTACAAGTCAGGGATGGTGCTGCCAGGTGCTGCTGTAGCAGGGAGTTTCTTCCTAGGAACAAAGTGCTTCTCAGAGGAGCAGGCAGCAAAGGGTGGCCATTGGCACTGAGCAAACCTTGAAATGTTGCAGCCATAACATTAGAGGAGAACAAGGTCTGGAATTCTAGGCAGGATTCCTGGGGAAAGGAGGTTTACAGAAGCGTGTTGCCCTTGTCTGTTGGTCTGCCTGGATTCCTCAGTAACTTTAGAAGTTTTAGGACAGTTCCAGATAAATTTTACAAAATTCAGAAGAATCTCTCCACAGAAGGAAAGTCAGCGACAGGAGTTCAGTTATGTTTTTAGTGACAAACCAACAAAGGGGAAATTTTGAGTGCCTCAAGCACAAGAGAAAAAGTGGGGAGAGTTTGTATCTTAGTTGAAAGGGGTAATAAAAACATGAGACACAAAGCTACAGGTAAACATGAAGAAGATTTCTCTCCCTGTGGGACTATTCAGGGCTTTTAAATGATGCTTGATGAATCATTTTTGTTTTCAAAGGCAGAGTAGAGATGCCTGCAGTTAAAAATCCACGTGCATAACTACAGTGATTGCACAGATGATGAGGGACTTAGTGACACCAAATCTGATGTCTCCTTGATTTCTCTCTGAAAACAATCAATAAAACAACCTAAACCAACCAACAATTAAAAAAAATCCATCATAGCAAAACAAATATTTGTCTTGGTGAAGTTAGTTTTAAACAAAAATGCTAAACCAATAGCTTTGTTTGTCTGTTCCTAATTAGAGTTCAATTTCTAGCACAAAAAAGAGATAAGTTCAGTTGTCTTCCTTTTCTTTTTACAAGAGATCACCAGTGGAATTTAAACAATGGGTAAATGACGACAAAACTTTTATTTCAATGACTGATAATATAACAATGCCTTCAACTATATTCCTGGAAGTATTTATTTTTTAGTTTGAATAAGTAATGGAAATCAGTTCTCTCTTAAACTAGTGGAAGCAGAGGGTGTTTCTATAAACTCAAAGCACAGAACTGCCTCTGGAAGACATATAGATCAAAGAGGATATGGTTATGAAACATTAAAACTAACCATAATATCCAAGTCAGAGATTATCAATGAACCTCTGGTGCTGGCAATTCATGAGTTCCCAGGGCTGTGTGGGCTTTTTGCCTCTTGCTTTGGCACAGAGTATGAAGGAAATCCCTTTTCTCCTTGCAGTACCAAGGAGATAATTGTGATGGATTTTAAAATTAACAGGAGGGAGTATTTGCAAGGGAGTGTGTTCAGCTTCTCATGTTGCTTTACAAAACACAAGAAATTTTTTTAGATATCCTTTCTTAGTTCAGTGATATCATGATTTCCTCATACTCAGAGGACAGCACAGGACTCCAATTTATAAACTTGTTATTTCATGGTTATCAAAGCTTGTAGAGTTGATGATCCTGTTTTGTTGATAGCAGTGATGACATCACTTACAGCTTTAAAAAAATTTACATCCAGCTATGCAGACACAACATGACCACCAGTTTCCAGACACCAGATTTTAACCTGGTTTTAGGTGTTGTCTGGTATTTGCAGTGTCAGATTATATACTTGCAGTTAATAACTTACAGAACACTTGAAATTCATCCAAAGTATGAGAATAGCTGTCATTACAATATGCAGATTAAAAGTCAAGGGATTTGATTTCCATATCTCATACTGGAGGATGCTGCACAGGGAACTAGCAGTGGTCTTTCCATATCCATAAAACCAGAATGGCTCTTACTGCTGGGCAAATGCTGGGGAAAAGGTTCTCTCCAGCTAACATAATGCATTTGTATTGCCACAGATACGACCAACCCACAAGTTTGCTTTGTGCTGTTTTGGTGTGAGTACTTTGACTTCATGTGAAGTTGCTGTGTATGCTTAATGTTTTCTGGCTATTGCTGTCTGGTGGGCTGGCAGCCATCCAGGCAGTTCTGAAGTCAGACTGTAGCAATGAAATGGTGCCCAGTGAGTTACCTGCAGACATACAAGTAGTTATGTAGGGTCATATAAGAAAGTGCTTCCTTCATTGGATAGGCAGAGATTAATGGTGACACTTGTGCTTGGGCCTTAGAGAGGGTTAAAGGCTGAAAAATTATAAAGCACAACCTGGCCTCTGAGGATTAGTGGGAGGAGATGGTGAGCAGGTCTTTGAGACAAGAGCAAGGTGTGATGAGGGTCCCTGATTTTGGGCTGTGTTGTTTGCAGATTGACTACCAAGAAAATTGGCATCAGAAGCCAAAATGTATTTGGATGCCTCAGAGAGTTTGTGGGTACAGTTTTTACTTCTTCTAGGAAATGAGCACGGGGATTTAGTTTAGATGGTTAGATAGTGTGAGTATGCATGTGACTCTGAGTTCACTGCCTCTTTCCAGCTGTGGGTCAGTGACCTCCCTGCTGGTGTACCTGCTCTAATATGACTGAGTTATGGTTTAGTGAAATGGTTCTGCAAGTGGTAGTGAATGGAGAACCTACTGCAGAGACAAGACTTGAACTTCTTTTTGTGATTGTGCTATCTGGTCCTCCTCTGAGTCAGAGATGGATACTCTAGACAAAAACAAACAAACAAACAAACAAACAAACAAGCTAATTCTTAGCTGAGCTGTGGCTTCCTTGATTGGTATATCAGGGGAGCTGAACTAGTAATGACTTACATATCTGAATTCTAGTGAGGCGGGAGCTGTCTGCCTAACGTGTACCCAAAGCCCCAGTGTCAACACTGAGGGGGAATGGGAATGATCTAATGCCACCTTACAGCCACAACCATCCAGAGATCATGAGCTCACATCTAATGAGCAATTTGAAATAGTTCTTTGCCATCACTATTCCACCAACAGATTTGTTAGTTAACTAATTAACTAATCCCTTGAGCCAGGTAAGGAGATTAGAGCCAGCTCTTGCTGGTAGAGCCTTTGTCGGGCCAAAAACATCAGATCAGTTGTTTTGATCATGCTGCTGGTGGTATCTAATCTCAAAGTCATTTTTAATCATGTGTGGAATGATCATCTGTAAACCCAGTGCAGATGTAAAGATTGCAGCAGGAGAAAGGAGTGGGAGGCAGTAAGCTGATAGGAAGGGAGTTTTGGCAAGACTCCCATGTGCTACTTAAATCTTTAGTTGTACTTTCCAAGTTCTTCTAGCTGTTAGTTTGAATAATAGGCTTGTGAGGCCTCAGAATTCACTAGCCTTTCATGAGTAGCTTGGGTAATTCTCCTTTTAGGAAATATCATGCTATTTTGAAGTAGTAGAAGTCTGCAGAGATGAATGTGACTCCATACAGATTATTGTGGTGAATTTCATGGATTTAGAAATTACCTCTCTTCATTTCCCCACCCCATGTTTATATTGCTCTGTAGGTCTCTAGGTCAGTGGTAGGGTGGAAAAATAATTTTTCCTCTTTTTTCCACCCTTCTTACTATTTCTTCCCTTCCTATGATTTCCCTCTTGCTAGTATTTATATGAAAAACATCTATGTTATAAAAACACAGTTGTTACTGCTATTTATCCTGCAACATGAAAAGAATGAACAAGAGTGTAAAGTAATACTATATTTCATAGTTTGGGGACTTACTGTTGTGGATTTTTTATGTTTCAAGTGTTATTTAATTAGGGGTATGGAGGCTTCTTCTAAGCTACGTACACATTGTACAAATCAAATATCAGTGCTAAGTAATTACTGAAGCCTTTTTATTTTTCTTGTTATCTTCCCTTGGCTTTCAATGACTTTGAAGTTTGGTTCAGGTCAAGTTGTACATTCATCTTTTAAAGCATCTGAAGTGATAACCTCAGTTTGTCCTTTAGATCCTGAAAGCTTACATTTCTGTTCAGCTTTAATTTAGCTATTCATGTTCTGCAGCAAAATTATTAGAGGTACTGAGTGATTTGGTTTTAATGAAAAATAGGAGACTACCTCTGGCATTGCACAGACTTTGGAAGAATGTATTTTGGGGAAAAAAAAACCCTATTGTTGGATTTTGCTGCAACTGTCACCTGTCAGTTTGCTTTCTAACAAAATCTGATTTATGGGTATGAAAATAGGACCCTTGAAAGCTGCCTGTTCAGGGAGAACATTTCCTTAATTAGCACTTCTTCACTCATGATTGGAAGTGATGTAACCTTAATGTCTTGGAATTTCCTTTTTGCCCCCAGAGAGTCTAATATTTATAGCATGTCTGTATCTTTACATATGGTTGTATGGGTAAAAAAAGTGGTATAGATACAAAATTATCTTTATATATTTTGTAAAGATTTTTGTTTTCTGTGTCAACATCGTAATCTGTTTGGCAGGCAGATTTCTATCATCATTCTTCTGGAGAATTTTGCACTCTCCAAAATGGAGCATGCATTAGAATATTCATTTTGAATGATGAGCTGTTGTCTACCCAGAAAAAATGTTTAGCCACCTTAGAGAACAGCCATGGTGGGAGAATTTTTGGTCAATCTCAGAGCTGCTGAACTATACCCTAGAAGTGCAGGGCTATTATCTCAGGCCTGGGAGCTCAGCCTCCAATATTGTTGAAGAGTTGTAGCAATCTTTGATTCTGCAGCTCTTAATGGCACCAATAATCTTGATTTTTAGATGAGCAAAAGTCTTGTTGTCTTCCGCAGCAACTTTTGGGCACTTCTAGTCTAGCTGCATTTGTGGAATGTGAACTGTGGTTGAATGGTGAATGTGGAAATGTGATGCAGTGGTTCATTGTGAGTTCTCATTTGCTATGTAACCATGAGCAAGTCGTGATCCTCCTTTAAGAAAGGAAGATGGAGATGGTAATGGAGAAGTTGAATCCAAAAGTCAATGTTACAGAGCCTATATTTAGGTACTGCTTGTTCTGGGTACTGCATGTTCTTACTTAGTGCCTTACTAGGAAGCAACATATATGTCCTGTCTAATGAGTTCTGAGGAACACTTTGGACCTGTTCCCAATTGAACATGGTATTTTATCATGGTATTTTACATGATGATATTTTATCATGAGGTTATCTTTGATATCAGTGAAATGATTGCTTAAAATTTTTATGCTTTGAAGCAGAAGAATTAGGTTCTTGCATGTGGGAAGACCTTGACATTGGCTGAAGTCTTTCCTTGTTCTGTGACTTCACTTCTCAGTGATAGTACTGAGATACTGCTGGAGCTAAATTATAAAAGAAGTCCTTTCAATATATACTACTAAAATAGTGAATTAGCTGCCAAAGTTCAGGTTTGTTGAGAATCACTCCCTTTTTCCATAATTAACAGAATGCCTTCACAGGCACAGATGTATAAATTCAATGCTAAAGCATTATGATAAGGCTATAATGATCATGCCTCAATTTGCAATGGATGAGTGCTTCCTTTATGAACTTTTATTTCACCATTTCAGGGAAAAAAAAAAAAAAGAAAAAAAGGAGGGAGGAGGAGAGGATTTAAAAAAAGGGAATATTTTTAGTGAAAATAATTGCATTAGCTCTTCTGAGAAGTGCTCTTTGTAAGAGACCAGAGTTCAGAGATTTGGGCAAAGGCAACACATTTGAATTTCTTTGCTCAGAGAGTTGCTGTGTTTCAGCTGTGTTGTGGTAACTGCCACTGCATATGTGCTGTTGGACTATAGGAAGTGTAAGGTAAAATGTGTTAGCATGAACCTCCAGGAAAAAGGTTTAAGCTAAATCATTCTGTCTCCTTTTGATAAGCTAAAAGCAACCACATACAGTATTACTGCAGCACCCTGGTAAGTGTCATAATTCAGCCAAGATCCTGAGGTAGAACTGCCCTGCTAAAGGAATGAAACACTGGATCAGTAATATTTCTTCTTTGGTGCCAGTATTGTTTGCTTTCAAAACAGTGGATTAAATGAGGAAAGTTTCAGTTAGATGTAGTTATCCCGTTAGAAAGAGTGATTATGCAATTTTAGAAGTATTTTGGGACCTGAGTTCTTAGTTCTGGTCATCTCTGCACTCAGTGAAGTGCAAAGTCGAGATTTGTAAATGGTATTTGTTTGACTGGGCAGTCAGCCCTGGCATAATCCCTAGCCCTGACTCTGTCCAAGGAAGGCTTGGGCTGAATTTACTTTAAGGAATGAATACACACGATGATATGTTTGCACTCTAGTCCATCCTATTTCTTCATTCATGCCAAGTGGGAAACTGAACAGTGTGTACAGCAGCTCCTGCCTGGCTGTCCCATATGGAAGGAACAGCCCAGGGAATGCTGAGTCATGTCAGATCTCACCCTAGTGGGACAGAGTTTTGTGTAATGTTGCTGGAATGGATGGGTCCTTTACAACCAAATTAAAAATACCTCTAACCTGCTAATATTCCCCCTAGCCCTCATGTTTATTTGTATATGCATATGTTTGTTTACAGAAACTTGTTTACATTGTGCTTAGTGCCATTTCAGATGCCTTGTGATCAAATTCACTCACAGGTCATGTGGTAAAAATCAGTGATCCAGAGGTCTGGGTCAAACATGCCTTTGTACGGCACATCATTTTCTCCTTGATCTGTGACCTGGAGATCATACTGAAAACACCATGATTTAGAAGAGCTAAACTTGGGTGAAACTGATTTTGATATCTTCCAGAGGAAGAATTAATTGTTTCAAGAGTTTATCTCCAACATAACAGGAGGAAGGAAAATTAAGGTGGTTGTTAGAAACTTTTGTGTTTTCTGACCATCTTTGCTAGTTTCCTCTGCTCAAATTCAAACACTGTAGGATTCTAGTGAGTTTTATTTTTGAAGATTACACCTCCACCACCTCTCTGTCAAGGATTCAGTTTCACATATGTATCTTGGTGACTATTAAGAAGCATGTTCCTTTTATTCACTCACTACATATTTTTTTCAGTTTCAGTTCAGACCATTGGTAGCTATCTAGTCTTGCCCTTGCATTTAAAAACCCTTTTGGAAGGACTGCTGATTTTCCAAGTCACTATATTTGAGCTGGCTGTGCAATCAGGAGAGAACAGGAACAGCTGTGACTTCCAGTATGACAAGGACTGTTCAAGTCCTGTGTAACACTTAAGGTTGTAATCCTTCTCTCTCTGTCATCATTCTCTTCTGGAGTTCTTTCCCTGCCACACTGTGGAAACTTTTCTTTATTTAAAAGATGTGATCTTTAAATCGGGAGAGTGATTGAGGAGGTAATGCCAGTCATTAGCTAGAACAAGCATATGCTGCTTAGTCATGAAGTGACACACATCCCAGGGGAATGTTCCTGTTACTGGATTCCTGCATGCTCTGTAAGAGACCTCTTCCAGTCTCTTGTAACCAAATATTTATCAAGTCAGAGAGAGAGAATTACTTCCTCTCTCACTCAGCTGCATTGTCACTGAGTGTGGTTAATTCTTTGCTTTAACGGTTGTGTAGTTATTTATACGAAAGTATATGAAGTTATTTAAACAGTTTACCTAATAGAGACTTACCCAACAGCCTGTGTTATACAGAATTACAGAGCCCTGGATTAAATTCCATTTTAAGGACCTGAAACATGATCTTCCATGCTAGCTGTAAGTACTCTAACCACTAAACTAATACAAGACCCTAAGTGCTAAACATACAGGGAGAAAAATCTTGGTTTGGCTTTTGTGAGCACTGTGTATATATTAGGGATGGCTCAGAGCTGACCTGCAGGGTCCAGTTATCCTGGGAACGTGCTGGAGGAAGAGCCTGGTTGAAGGTTTCTGCTTTGGGGCTTCAGGAGTTTGCTCAGTCAGTGGCATACCGATGGAGTGACCCTAGGACAGGTTTGAGGACATCAGATCATGAAAGTGTACCTACATGCCATGTTAGACAGCAGCTTTTGCAGAAATCCATTGTGCTTAGTCATCTAGTATCACTTGATGTTGTGTCTTTTTTTTATGTTTGTATG
This sequence comes from Vidua chalybeata, assembly GCF_026979565.1. Taxonomy (NCBI): domain Eukaryota; kingdom Metazoa; phylum Chordata; class Aves; order Passeriformes; family Viduidae; genus Vidua; species Vidua chalybeata. The sequence goes on from NC_071530.1 coordinate 104,257,632, forward strand.
TCACCTTGGAGTCCTTGATACAGGAATGGATTAACTGTATGTGTCCCAGTATTGTCATTTTAGAATGAAAACCAAAAAAAAAAAAAAGTAAAATGGTCCTTGAAACAGTCATGAAAGTATCTCAGTTTCTCAGGGAATAAACAGATCTAAATAACTATTTCTAGATTTTTAGGTTCTTGTTCCTAGATGCTTCTTGAAAGCATGACAAGAAAAAAACCTGAGCTCACTTCAACTATAGATACAATCACAGTAAGCTAGGTGGACACCACCATACCCCTTCCTCTCCAAAAGGAAGGATTTAACAGCTGGGGAGTTTTACTTCCAGTAGGATTTTTTTATAGACTCTAGAAGTCAGGAAGATGTAGAGGCTTCGCAGCATGGACAGAAGCTCAGTAAAGTAATTGCTTTATTCAAGTCTTGGCAGGTAGTGGGAAGCTGAGCAACCTTTTTGGAGAAAAGCATGGGGCAGTACTTGCTCGCTACCCAGAGCAATATCACCTGATGGATCCAAGGGCTGCACGGGGCTCTCAGAGAAAAAGCAACTGCTACAATTCAGACTGCTACTAAGTAACCCCTGAAGCGTCAAAGCACAAACTGATGCCTCTGAAAACTATGTTTCTGTAACTAAGGAACTGCCCAGCTCTTCAATAGTTTCATTGTCTGGGTATGTTTAAAATGCAGTGTAGCATGAAGGAAGAGGAAGAAGTTTTCAGGATTATACCTTCATCTGTGCTACTAAGCCTAAAAATTAATTTAAAATCTAGTTCAATTTCATTCCAAGTTTTCATTTGCTCAGTTATTTGGGGTAAATGCAAAGTGGATTTAGTGGCATTGTTTCAGATGTGTTGAATTAAAACAGGATGTGGCCTAAACCACAGCAAGTACAACGTATTTTTCCACAATTCTCTTTTCAGTGCTTATTTCAGTTTATGCTGACAAATATTGCATGCTTCCTCTACTTGTCTTTTTTTTCTAGAAATGTTTTAAAATAAGTATGGTTGAAGTTTAGGCCTGATTTAATGTTTTGAATCTGAGATCTTTTTAACTTGTCTTGGCAACAGCAGAGTAAAGTTAAGACAGTTTTTGAGAGGGGTCTCTGTCACTGCTTCTGAGCCGGAACAGCTTTACAGAGGGCAGGCAGGAAGGCTGGGTATTGCTCAGGTAAATGTTTGGGGAAGAGGGCTGAAACTGTCTACCAACTAACAGCAAACCTTTTGCATGCAAGGTAGAACCTTACAAGCAGTGTTCCCCCCTAGCCAGGGCTTCCCCTTCGCTGGGCACATTGGGATCTCCTCCACAGAAGGAATGATCTTGTCAGTGGTTTCTCCCCTGTGAGAAGGGCAAAGCAACAGTGGCATCTCAACAGGGGGAATTTTCTTCACTTGCCAGAGGGGAGAGAGGATAATGGGGCCTGAACTGTTGACTCCATTTCAGTGTGATAGGTCTCACGGGCATTTGGCTCTTCTCTACAGACCTACACTGTGTGATGGGCCTGGTGGGTGTGGAAGTTTTTACATTCCCTGGTGGGATGCTTTACATGCAGTGGTGATGTAGGAGGTTCTGCTGGAGCAGCCAAAGCAACAAAAAAACCCAAAGCAGCAGCATCCCATCTGAGATGTGTGTCCACTTTTCCCAGCACAGCTAGCTCCACCAACAACCTCATCAGTAGTTTGTGAGATGAGTCCAGTCCCGTGGCACTGCAACAGATTCAAGACCTCTGTTTTCTTGAGTTCTCTGCTGTATATACTCGGGTCTTCCCCAGTATTGACCTTCAAGGTGCAGGGTGAAGCTTGTGACCACTGTGCCTCATCTGGCTGTGGAAGGGAGGGCAGCTGAGGCAATGTGAGGACTATGCCAGCAGAGCCATGAGGCAATGCCAAAGGGGAGCCCAAGCTCCACACAGAAGAAGACTTCTGATGTAGTGTGTCCTGATATCCTGGGTGTAGGGCTTTCTCAGATGAGAAAGTTGGAGATGTCCCACTGAAGATGTTGGACTAGATGATCTGGAGAGGTTTAGATTAGGTATTAGGAAAACACATTTCATGGAGAGAGCGGTAAAGCACTGGAACAGCCTGCCTAAGGAAGTGGTGGAGTCACCATCCCTGGTGTGTGTAAAAAAAAATGTGTGGTTGTGACATTTGAAGACTTTATTTAATGGTGAACATTATGGTACTAGGTTGATGGTTGGACTTGATGGTCTTAAAGGTCTTTTCCAAGCTTAACAATTCTATGATTCTACCTTCAAAACTCCCAATCCTCTCAAACCTTTCCATAGTCCTATGATTCCATGAAAGCGGCACTCACAAGAGATTCCTGTTTCATCAAGTATGTTTCCCAAGTACCAAGTTTGATATGGCTGTTTCAATTCTATGTTTAAACAAACAAACAAACAACAAAAAAAAAACCTCAAAACAAACCTTTAGATTTATTAAAGAACCCTAATCTCCTTAGAAAGATAATTAGCTGCCCACCACCAACAGGATTTTGATGGAAAACTTTTGAATAAAGGTTGTAGAAGAAGTGTTTGCCTAGGTTCAGAATACTAGTTTAGTAGAATGGCAGTGTAATATATTAAAGTTTTGCCCAGGAATGGTGATGTATTAAAGATTACCTTGGTACTCCAAGTTTTTGAACTAGATGTCTGTGGAAAGGTAAAGCAAATTCTGTGTTCAGTACTTTGGTCTTTGATGTACAATGCATCCAGCAACATTAATATTTACCTTGTACATTATTTTCTCTGCTTTGGAGATGCAAATATGTACTCATAGCTGTAAGATCATGTTAATTTTATCAGGAGATCAAGTCTGCCAAATCATGCAACTGGATTGTTGCCATGGTTGTGACTTGTAACGAAAGAGGAGCTTTTAGCTATGCCATGAAATAGGACTCCAGTGAGATTGGTCAGATGTATAATAGATGAGACCTTGAACTGACGGGACTTAGTGAGTCAGAGTGATTTGGTAAGTAACATGTTTTTCATGCTGCATGTATAAAAGAATGACTAAGAAACTGAACCCGCAGGGTGAGAATGAAAATAAAAAGGGAAAACTGCTCATATCCTGACCAAATGGGAACAGTCCAAGTCCAGTATTTGGATCCCCATTTTGCCAGTGCTTTTTCTAAAGTTCAGAGGCCTTCACCAGAATAAATGGTATTCTAGAGTTCTGTCCAGCCTGTTATCCACAACATCCATGGATTAAAGAATAGCAGGAACTCTGATAGCAAAAAAATACTTTCAGTCTGAGATATAAATAATTTTTAAACAAAAGGAAGACAAATCAAACAGGACATCTCAATTTTGTGAAATTGGAATTTAAAATGGAAATCTGCAAACAATTTCAGCTATATGGCTTTTGCTGCACACATTATAACACTGAGTGCTTGCTGCAGTGCTAGTGCTGTGCAATAATTCATTGGAAAAATATCTTTTCTTTCTTTGTTTGTGTTTATTAGTCACTGTTGAAGAGCTCCTGCATTAAAGTGATGGTTGTAATGAGGAAAGGAAAAGATACTGGGCTGACATCTGAATAAACAGGAGGAGAGGATCCATGAGGATCAAGATTATTTTTACCCATCATTGTTTTAATGTGAAAGTCAAAAGTTTTTTTAGTAAAGAGAGAGCAACTTCAGGAGTTGATTGAACTTGTAGTGAAATGTCATCTTAATATTTAGCTAAAGAGAAAAACCTTATTTGAAGTTTGTGAGGGGAACAGCTTAAACAGCAAACTATTTTGCTGCTACTGTTCCACTCAGCCAAATTTTCAAAGTGTAATTAAAACCATATCCATCATATAGCATTTTTTCCCTCTTCTTGCCAAAAATATTTAAATGTATATTAAATGTTGTTCTTCCTAATCAGAATGAGTGATCCAAGCTCCAGAGGGCACCCAGCCAGAAACTCCTGAGCTTTAATTTTATCTTCTATGTGGCTTCTTAGTTTGTTTCCCTTCTTTGAAGGGCAGCAATAGCAGCCTACATAACTAATTTTCTCTCAGGATGCTTGCTATTCTTATTCAGAATGCGGAAGGGAGCAGGGAGCCAGCAGAGCCCATGGGGTCCAATATTGTCAGCCCTTCAGGAAGGAGGAGGAATTCTGTTGAAACCGCACTGTGCTAGGTCCTCTGGGCACAGATGCTGACAGGCAGTTCCTGATCCAGATCTGGGCGCCACCTGAGAACTACTGTTTATGGACTTTGTTGTTTATTTTGGGAATAGCTGCTGTAGGACCTTACTGGTGGCATTGGACTCTTCCTCTGAAAGCCCAAGCAGGATAACAAACAGTGCTAGCCAGCACCCAAGGGCCTGGTCTTAGTCGTGTCATGATGCTGCCACACAACCTTCCTCAATAAAACCTATACACAGGAAACTCTTTGGTGTACAAAATATTTATCCCGCATCTTTCAGGTCACAATTTTACCTTTCAGTGTTCTTTATGACACATTTGTGTCCGAACAGTTAACATCTGAACTAAAATCTGTAGAGTCACTTCCAGAAGAAAGAATGAATCTGGAGTGAGTAATGATGACATACTGCTTCAAAAAATTCAAGAGGCAAAGTGAGAAAAAATTAAAAACAGGGGAGTGCCATCCCTGCCAGGGGAGTCTGTCACCTTCTCTCACCAGTTGCAGAAGTTTGTGGCTACTTCCCAAGCCAGCTGTCCTGGCCACAGCCGATGTGTGTTTATCTAGTCCCTCCCCTGCACCTCTGCCCTGTGCAGCACTGCCAAACTATGAGCTCCATGAGCTGTTCCTCCCTTCCTCTTCTTATCTGCTGGCACCCTTCCATTGATAATGACTTCTTTCCCCACACACCTTTGCCTTTAGCTCTCCTTGCCTTCAACCTCTCTCCCAGGGGCAGCACACAAGGATAGTACTTATTAGAGGGAAAAGAGGGAGCTTGATCTATACTCCTATTTTCTAGGTAGAAAAAGCAGCAGGGCACAGAAGACAACAAAATTTTAACTTGAAGGTGTTATTTTATTTTTTGTGCATGTTTGTTGTATACACATCTGAATGGGTTGTGCCAGTTATATGGATAGCAGAACTTCTGATTTCCAGGAAGTTTCCTATTTTTTCTTTAAAATGGCTGTCAGAGTTCTGGGTTTACATTGCTAAAACCACAGAGGAGTGTAATAAATGTAAACTCTTGATTTCCATATGAAATACTGAGTAAACTTTTCAGCGAAGCAAATCAGAAGAAATTACCTATGATTTAATCTGAATTTTCCTTTGTGGGTTTTTTTGCCTCAGTTACACTCCAATACAGTCAATTCTGTTCTTGCCCTTGCTGGGAATGGTTCTCTTGGTTGTCTCCCAAAACCACTCATGGGCTCAGCTACCTGATGTTCCTGTGTTCTGGATGTTTTTCCATTGTCTCACTCTCAGAAAGTGGCTGGTCAGTGCCTTTCCAAACACACTGTTCCTATTTCAGCCAAATTTTACCATCTGCTCAGTCCCTTGCTAGCCATATAGCCATTAGGAACCTGAACAGTTATATTTGGCTAATTGGTATCTCCTTTTAAGACCAGAAACTTTCTACAAGGCTCAAGGTATTGCAGCATAAAGTAAGTAGAAAATATGAAGATAATAGCTTTCTTCATCTGTCACATATACTAATGCCACATTACTCTCTGCTGCTCTCAGCATCCCACTAATTTCCGTCATTCACAGCTATCAGAAGATATGAATAATTCCAGCTTCCTTTCCAATACCAGTAACTTCTGTCTGCTACTCAGCTCGTCTTCCCTGTTTGGCCTTTTCCCTGATCCACATGCAAAGAATTTTGATCACTGTATTAAATTCTCGCCTTCTTTCACCCCTCAACTTCTACTACTACTATTTTGCCTCCTTCTGACTCATCCCAGAAGACCCTTATGCCTTCCTGTCACTTAAGAACCCCTCCTATAACATTTGGTCTGGGCTCTCCATCATCGCTATTATTGCCCATTGTACAGAATTCCTCAGCTTGCTCTGTAGTGGGAATGTTGTAGGTTGGGTTGGTTTAGTTAGGGATTTTATTAATGTTAGTTAGGTTGGTTCTCTGTACCCCTATTTTTCCCTCACAATGGTTTGCTCCAAGTTGTTTACAATGGGAGCTCTTGTCACTCAGACCTGTCAATCTTCTCACCTCACACAGTTTTCTCCTTACAAGGTTCTGTCAGTCAGGGGTTGTCACTCCTTGTTGGGGTGTCAGTCTTGTAGCCACTCCCTACTTCTTCATGAACGTTCTGCATCAATCACCCCACCTTAGCAATGCTATTTGTCCCAGAACACCGTACCCACCTCTGTTATGTTCCCATAGGTTGTTATGATCCATGTCACTCCCCTGTTGTTTGTCCCTATTGGGCAAGGGGGGTTTCCACCCCTGTCTGCCTGACCCCTATTTAATCTAATGCATTCCTTTGTCCCCTCACCATTTTGCCTTGCATTGCGCTGAGGGCGATTCACTCTGTCCATGCATGGAGGAATAAACGTTCTCAGGCTCGCAAGCAAAGTGTCCTTCTCTCGTCCCTTTGTTTCCTCTCAGCGTGAAGCTACCAAAGCTACGTTACCCACGCCGGAGCGCTCAGCACTACTGGGGAGGCAAACGCCATAACCCTGGAGTGCCCGCTCACGTGGCGGCTACGGTCTCACAAAGGCAGCGCTAGCCGGGGCTTTTCGACTGCTTGAGGTTGTAGCAAGTAACCGCCGCATGGGAACCCCTCTGCACTCTCTTCTGATCAATTGCTCCTTTCATGTTGACAGTCCAACTACTTCCTGTTGACTCTCAAAAGCTGCCTTTTCAGCAAGCAAATCATGAAAGCACCTTTGTTTCATCTTTCTAGGGTTTTCACAAAATACAGTTGAAATTAATTTTAACTTTTAATTAGTATTTCACAGTGGGTAATTAATAGCCTATTACTAATGCTTTCTTTTGATAGTTTTTATGTGTTCTTGAACTTGTTATTGCCTTGTGTACTGATTATTGCTTATGTACTAGTTATGCAGCTTCTTCCTTTTTAGTCCATAGTGATTCCCTTTTACTACCGTAACCTCTTTTCCATGGCAGCCCAGAAATGTCATATCAGACTGTGATGTTTGGTCCGAATTCTTTCTCCTCTGCAATCATGAAAAGAGACTCGGAGGTGACTTCATTGCTCTCTACAACTGCCTGAAAGGAGGTTGTAGCCAGGTGGGGGTCAGCCTTTTCTCCAAAGTAATAACATAGGACAAGAGGGCATAGCCTCAAGTTGCACAAGGGAAGGCTTAGATTGGATATTAGGAAAAAATTCTTCACTGAAAGGGTAGTTAGGCATTGGAATAGGTTGCCCAAGGAAGTGGTGGAATCACCATCCCTGGAAGTGTTCAAAGCATGTGAGCACGGTACTTGGGGACATGGTTTATTTCTGAATATGACAGTGGCTGGGTTAGCAATTGGATTTGAGGATCTTTGAGGTCTCTTCCAACAGTAACAGTTTGATGATTCTACAACAGCTTGCACCAAAAAGAATTTCAGATGGGTATATTCTCACTGTTTGGGTTGGATCAGGAGTTGTGAACAGATTGTCTTGTGCAGGTCTGTGGGTTCACAGAGCTTAGATAGAAACGGGGCCTAGAAAGCCACAGGCTGACATTGCTTAAATTGGCTTAGAAAGCTGAGCAGAGGCAGACTTGTGCAGAAGTGTGCCAGGGGAAGGGGAATGTGCTGACTTGCATAGCACCAAAGCTAAATGCAGGATGTATTGGGATGCAGGAGATACGGAACGGGATGCCTGGTTCTGACAGTTGAAGGTGGATCTATCTGGAGCGCAAAATAGTCTCAATTTACTGATTCTAGACAATTTAAAAGAAGGAGAATTGCAGACAAGCAGGCTTGTTGCATAACACTGGAGAGTGAAACACTGGATCAATGCCTTGCCACCAATGGAACCACAAATGCAGAGCCAGAGCCAATTCACTTTCATGACTTGCCATACCCATGCTGTTTCTGCCAGGACCTGGGGTGGGACAGATGAATTCTCCCAGAGTACACTGTAAAAACATTGACAGAGAACCTACACAGCCTACTGCAACATTACAAACCCTAAGTGTCACATCTGGAAAAAATGGTACAGGTCAATGCATGCCTGCACTCACTCAGGCACTTGTAAACCCCTTTCCTAGTGTCCTCTCATTCTCTCTTATGGTAAGCTGATAGAATGGGAGTGTATTGAAAGTGGCCCTCTCAAATTACTGCTGCACTAGAGACACTCTGGCTGGGGAGTTGAGGGCAGGGAAAAGCCATGCATGGAAATGCTGCATTACTTAAAGGTATGCTGTGTGTTGGTGTGCTTGGGCTATGACATAACAGCTCTCCTGAGAGGGGCAAGACTTATAAAAAAAATGACAGTAATGGTTTCTGAGGGTGAGGTCAGGCAGGAACCTGAGCAAAAGCAAGCACAATGTGTAGCACAGATTTGTTATTCTCCTATGTATCACCCTCTCTCCCCCAGTTTTTTACAGTCATTTAGGCTTGACAAATGCTAATCCTCTAAATTGGGATTAAAGCATTGCTTCAAGTGCTTTGGCATTGAAGACCATTCTAGCAGTCTGAGCAGCTCATCCACAACTTTCCATGTGTCATAGGCCTAGGCTGTACCTGCTGTATAGGACTTTGGCCATCTTCCTGTTGAATGTTTAAGGACTGTTTGAAGAGGGAACAGGTCAAGACAGAGAATGTGTAAGAGCTGTACTTAGCTGGAGTTTTACCAGGAATTGCAGGTCCAGATTTGCCTTGTGACTCTGCCCCAGTGGGAGAATTTTTGATGCAAATTTTCTTCCCCAGTTATAAAATCACAGACTGGTCTGGGTTGGAAAAAAACCTTAAAGATCATCTAGTTCCATCCCTGCCATGGGCAAGGACACCATTCTCTAGACCAGATTGCTCAGAGCCTCATCCAACCTGAACACTTTCAGGGATGAGCCTTCTCTGGGCAACATGCTCCAGTGTGTCACCACCCTCACAGTAAAGAATTTCTACCTAATATCTAAACCTACTCTCCCTTCAGTTTCAATCTGCTCCCCCTTGTCCTATCACTACATGCCCTTGTAAAAACACCCTGTTGCAGACCCCCTTTGGATACTGGAAGGTGCCGTAAGATCTCCCCGGAGCCTTCTCTTCTCCAGGCAGAATAGCACCAGCTCTATCAGCCTGTTCTCACAGGAGGTGTTCCAACCTTCACGGTCTTCCTCTGGACCTACTCCAACAGGTCCATATGTTTCCTGTGCTGAGGACCCCGAGCTGGATGCAGCACTCCAGGTGTAGTCACACAAGAGCAGAACAGAGGGAGAGAATCACCTCCCTCAACCTGATGGCCATGCTGCTTTTGATGGAGCCCAGACAAAGCTGGCTTTCTGGTCTGTGAGGGCATGTCAGCCAACACCTCCAAGTCTTTCTGCTTAGGACTGCTCTCATTCCACTTGGTCCCCTGCCTGTATTTGTGCCTGGAATTGACACAAGTGCAGGATCATGTGCTTGGCCTTGTTGAACTTCATGAGGTTCATGTGGACGCACCTTTCAAGCCTGTCAAGGTCCCTTTGGATGGCATCCCATCATAACATCTATTTGTACACCAGACCTCCACAAATGAGAATAATGTACTCCTTGAAGCAGGATGTATTTAAAATGCAATAATCCTCAATAACTCAGACCCTCCGTTAGGAACTGCTGTAATGACTAATGAAGCATTATGAAGTTTCCATCTGCAGTTCACCACCACCGTAGGCCTCTCAAAGAGATTTGGTTCTTGTAATTTCGATGTGTGATGGCCTCAGTCTTGGTCAAAGTTACGGCTGCAGACTGAATCCATCAAGTGGTGGGAACAATCCTGGGGAAATCCACAGAACACAGCATTGTGTAAAAATCCACACAATGCTGGGTTTATATTCCTGTTCAGATAATGCCCAGGAACCTCTCCCGGGTAGGTATCTTCACACAGGATGACATATTAATGTGGATCATGGGACACTTTGGGAGTCCTTCACACTTTCTAAGACAACACAGCTGCTCATCACAGGCACTTGAGTCAATTATGGCCCATTATGGCCCATCAGCAGAGATGAACACCCTCAGGCCACACGTGAAATGTCCCCCGGGAGGCGGGGAGGAGGCGGAGCTCCACAACCTAGTGATTTGTGCAAGGCAGGACAGCTTACTATGACAAGTGGCACCATCATCTCCGCAGGATCCCTCTCCTATCTCACTCTAGCCCATCATTCACCCACTGTCTTATCAGATCAGAGGTTCGTCATTACACATACAAAAGCTCACCTCCTCCATTTCAACAAAGCACTCTGGCATCTCCACAAATGAGGAAAATGGGTTGAGTCATTCTCCCCAAAGAGGTCAGTCCCTCAGCCTTACAATGAAGGAGCCCAAGTTCCCCAGAAACTTTTGAGTTTCAGAGCCAGGCACATGTGCTGTCTCTGTCTTTTCCTTGTTCTCAAAGAATTCCATCCTCTCTTAAAAGTCCAGCTTCACTAGGAACAGTAGAAAAAGCTCTCATTGTAAAAGAGCTCCTGCTGTAAGATCTTTGAGTCTTCTCAGGCTCAAAAGGAAATTGCAGTCAAGTTTCAACTTGCCATATGCAACCTCTAGCTACGGAGCTGAAATGCAAAAGGCATGAATATCATCAGTTGTGATTTTGTGTGAGATGCCACTGAGCTTGTGCTTAACTCCATGCTGTCCACCCTTGCTAAACACATTCAGCATATTGCTGAAGGAGCAGGACACAAGTTAGGCCCAAAGACATCATCACATTGTAGAACTAATTTGGCTTTAGCTTGGAAATAACAATCAAGCTGTTCAGCTCAGCCCAGTGCATTAGATATGCTGTGAGTTTTCTAGAAAAAAAAATTAAAGGACCACTCCAGGCAATCAGACATGTAAGCAGTTAGGACAAGGAAAGTACAGTTCACTCTGTTAAGAGTTTGAAAGCTAAGTTCACTAAGAAACCTGAAAGTTTTAAGTTCCTTTGCAAAACCTATGTATCCATGCTTACAAGACATTATTGGTAGATTATGAAGTCATTTGTTACTGTAATTATCTCATGCTCTGAAAAAACAGAAGTACCTTTCAAACACTTTGGGATGGAAACAGATCTTCACTTGTTAAAAAGTGAGTTGCAGACACAGAGCCAAATTTCCCTGTCAAACTTGTACACATACTGGATTTATTTTTATGGATGTAGGCTAGGGTTTGGCCAACACAGCTTGTCCCAGTCCCAGTGTTTCAAATGGCAATTGGATACTCTAATCTGGCTAGCTGTTAGTGCAGGGACTGAGGGTGTCTTGGCAGTACGGTAAATAAAATAGTGGACTAGTAGTTGAGGCGAGTTCCTGGGCTAATAAAACCAGTTTTGCTGAGGCTTCAGCACTACTTTCACCTATGTGATTCATGTTGTAGCCACTTGCAGCGACAATTAGCTGGGTTAAGTGTGAAGTCCTCTGGGAACCTCTCTGAGGGCTCTTAGTAGCTCACTAATTTGTGTTGCTCTAGGAATTGGTTTAGACCTCATTTCCTCTTTGCCTCCATGGAAGGGCTCAGGCTCCTGACACGTTTAACCCAGTCACCTCCAGCTATGCACATGTGCCACTTCTTGTCCATTCATGGTGCCACAGCAAAACTCCAATGCAGAATGGGCTTCTTTTGCAAGACGTAGTAAAAGGTGCATGAGATGAGATGAGATGAGATGAGATGAGATTATTTAAGCCATGTTTTCAGTTACCAGAGTAGAAGATGAGTTCTGTGAGGGGGCATCGGAGCTGCAGATACCGCCCCCAGGTGCAGAGCTGTACCCTGGAAGGGAATGTATTCACCCTTGCCCGGAAGGGTCAGCAGAAACTTCAGCACTTCTACAGGGGAACAGAAGCCTTCTGGTGGGTTATGACAGGCTTTCTTCAGAGCACACCAGTGTGGAAGCCTTACTGCTGCTGAAGCAGACAGCTACTGAGGCTGAAGCCAGGTCTCTCACCCAACTGCTTGGAGGGCTGTGGCTCAGCTACACTCAGAGCACGCAGACCATATGGTGCCCAGATGATGTATAGTAGCACTTATTTAGTGGCCTGGAGTTCTGATGTTTCACTGGCTGGCAAAAGGGACAACTTTCCTCTAAACAGCAGCTATCAACAGGTGCCAGTGCTTTTGTTTGCCCTTTTGTGGTACCGTGCCCATGTAATGCAGGCCAGAGTTGTGTGGAGGGGCTGTGCAGACAGCATCACAGAATGATGATTAGCAACTTCATGACAACACAAGTCAAAATGCAAGATTAAAGCACAACATGTAGTTAGCAAAGAGGGTACAATTGTCTCCTTTTGTCATTAGATTGTAGGATAAGAGAGGATAAGGCATATTTTGGTTGCCACTTGTTATCTAGAACCTTTCTAGCAGAAAGCTGCTAAATCAACCTAGCCAAGCCAGAGGTGAAACTGATGTTCCAATGAGTTAGAGAGGGCCTAGTGCTCTTTCAACACAGCTTTTGTCACATATATTAAAAAAGTGCTTATTACTTTCATCATGGAAATGCCATAAGACATTTAATTTTCCCACTCACACATCAATCCCCATTGTGCTTGACACTATATAAACACAGAAAACTGCTCACCTCTCTGGAGCTCTGGGAGCATTGGCACAGAAGATGCTCTTCAAACTGGGTTTTTTTCAGTGTATTAAGAGGAAATATTCTCAGCCTTATATAAAAATATCTACTAAAGTCAACTCAGAAGTCTGTCAGTAAAGATGTAGCTTGTTTCAGGAGTCCAAACTACTTCTGACAATGGATGACAGGACAGACTGGCATTGCCCAAAGTTTCTCTCCTAACTCTGCTCTTACTTAGTACTTTGCTAGAGTAATAATTTATTGCATAAGGTTATATAAAACAAGACTGTATTGTGCAAAGTGCCCCAAATTATTTAATCAATATGTTTCATGGTGTCTGGATGATTACACACAAAATGCCAGGAGCAACAAAGCAATAAAAGGAACAAGACACTGGAAGTATTGTTCAGATAGCTGTGTAATAATCTTAGGCAATTTAATTTTCTGTGTTGAAAGTTAATTACTTACTTTAGGGAAACACCAATTTAATGTTTTCAGTCAACTAAGTGGCTAAGATTCATTAAAAGGAACCCATATTACAAATACCTTCATGCCACATTGCTTTTATTTTCAAGGATAAAACTTTTCACCTCCTACCCCCAGCCAACTCCTGTTCTAAACAGATTTCATACAGTGCTTTTCTCCATAGCTTTTGAGAACAAAATCTCGGAATGAACTTCTGTGGACCATGTAAGGTGTCTGATATCAGTAGCACACAGCAGAGAAACGCAAGGAAATTCTCGAAATGAAAATTTCAACTGCATCAGAGGTAAAACTGTATAGGCAAGTCATTAATGTAACAGTGATTAGAATGAAAAACTTAAGCAATTGTACCTTAAAAATAAAAAAAACCAACCACCACTACCCCCCCCCCAAAGCAAAGAGGAGACAGAAGTATGTATTGGTATGTAAAGAAAAATATGGGAAACTTGAACAATGTTGGTGAAATGGCCTTTTTAGTGAGACTGCTGAATTCAGTATACTTTGCCTATAGAAGCATTGTCTGTTAATAGGCTTAAGGGAGGCATGGAAGGAGAAGAAATAACCAAAATAAACACACCCTAACTTGTTCATAATAACAGCATCTCCCAAATGCTTTCCTTGCTTTTATAGTCACTTTACAAACCACTGGTAGGTTACAAAAACATTCCTGAAAAGGGTGTGTGTGAACACAAAACCTGTCCTAGGTAGGAATAATCTAGTCAATCACAGAGGTGTAAATAACACTTGGAGCTGGGAAAGTAGTGTGAAAATAAGCAACCAGCAGCCTTTTGTTTGATACTTGCTCTTACATAGCAATTCTTGAGATCAGGAGTTGAAGAGGCAGAATTACCAACCCTGAAAACCTGGCATAGGGCAAGATCTTCCAGGCATCACTAGTAAAAGCATCAGACAAAAGTCTCCTCTTCTCTGCTCACCCACTGCCCTCAGAGGACAATTTTATCATGTGTTGTGCATCCAGAGATGTGCACAAGAGTCTGAGCTGTATTTTCATCCCAGAACCTGAAATGTTTGAGGTACTGCCATCCCATTTAGATACTTGCCGGCATTTTAAATGCTGCTACTGAAATACTCTTTAATCCCGGAGGTGAAGTTTTGCTCATCAAAATTTGCAACCCCTGCTTTACAACTTATTAGCTGCTTTGAATCTTATCTCAAAGTGGGGCCCAAGGTGTGGCACACAAAGTAGGGAAGGGAATGCCTTTCTTGCTTGAAGGTCTTAACCCTTCAGCATATGTAAGGCTTGCAACAGAGAGGGTAGATGCAGGCCCCTGACATGTGGAAGGCATTTAAGTGCTTGCACAAAGGATGGGAGGGGAGGAGAGGAGTCAAACATCAAATAGAAAACAGAACTCTGGAAAAGCCGCTGTCAGCTGCCAAAGCATGGAGCTACATAAATTGTTGACTGGGCACTAGTGTCCAGCCTCTGGAGAAGTCTGACTACTGGAAGCTCAACTAGAGAGTCATATCTCTGATCAGCTGTATCAGGAAATGCTTAAGTGCTTTGCCCCCCTATCTTCTTTTCTGGTATTTTAATCTTCATTTGTTTAGATGGCTCCTCAGATATCCAAAATCTGTGTCCAGAGCTTGGGACAGAAAATTTCAGGGACAGCATGCTGCATTCTTTCCAACAGGAACAGAGAAGAACTAAATATTTTTAACAAGTGTCATCACTGTCTTCTGATTACTGTCCCATCCACATTGCAATTTGCTTCCAAATTCAGCTGCAGCTGTTATCAGGTGGGTTTTCTGCTTATCATGCAGTTGTAACTAGCACTTCATGGCAACAGTTCATCCTCCTCTTTGGGGCTCAGATAGCCCTGTGTCATCTTCCAGCAAATGAATCAGAGTTCTGCATTTTTGCAGTGTATTCCTTACTCATCATTTTGTACAAGTTTAATGATTCCTTCTTCCTCTTAGGTCTGCATGTAGTAGAGCACCCCCAAATACATTTGTAACTGTGCTGCTGTTCTCTGCCTCACTGGGGCAAAGTGGCCATGGAATAGATGGATATGCTAAAAACCATCAATAACAACAGTTTGCATACCTAGACTTTCTACAGCAAAAAAGCTAGTTATTATTGGCTAAGTTATAAGGTTGTGCTCAATTAGGTTACAAAAAATTCAAAGTCTGAAAGAAATGCTTTCTTCTGACAATTGAAAATTGCATTGCTACATTTTTATTATTTTTTTTTAGTTAGCAGATAAAAGGGTGGACAAAGTGGGAGGATTTAGATTCATGACCAAGTTCCCCTCTTTGCTAACAGGATAGCAGTAACAGTGTTATGACTTGTGTTTTGCACAACATATATCTCAGGTTCTAATAAAGATACAATACCTTATCCCCTGAATTAGTGAAAAAAAATAAATAGGCAAGTATGAACTGCAAGTAATTTTGTTCCATTTAGTTCTCTTCCAAAGATGAATCACAAAGTTCATGAGCTTATCTTACTAACATGAGTCTTGTCAACTCTCCTTTTAACTAACTCCAGCCCTGTAGCTTTGAAGCTTGCTAGGCTTGTGGGGCATGGAGCTGAGCAAATTTCCCAGGAAATCTTGTGCACGTATGTGGGAGGGGGCAGCGTGCCATGACTGTGGTCCCACTGTAGCTCTTTGCAACCATTTCCAATGTCACAGTGACCTGCAGTTATTTGAAAAGGAAGTTTCCAGCTGCAAGTATCTTTAATTTGCAAGTCTTACCTACTCAGTGAAAGAAGCCTGCTGGGACTGGTATGCATCCCTATTAAAGTCATATGAACGCTTTTTTATGTTTTTAATTACGCCGTTTACATGACACCCCTAATCTCACGATGATCACATAGGAACCCTGGTTAGGTTTGCCTTTCACAGCTCAAGAGTGCTACTGAAACAATTTTTATATTTAAGCAGTGGGATGTGCCCAGTGGAACCAGAGATGAGTCAGCAGTTAGCTGGGGTTATTTGAATAGCAGAACGAGCCCTGCCTGCCGCTAGGAAACCGTCCACAAAGGTCAGACCGAGTGCTTAGGATTTAGACACCACCACCCTGGTGACAGGAATTCTCTCCAGACCTCGGCGGTTTTTAGAACAAGCACCGTTCTATTTGACATTTGGACGTTGCTGTATTAAACACTGGCTACTTGGTATCTAAATGAAGAATGCTCCACACCACTGCTACTACCCACAGGGAGCCCTGCCTGCCACACTGACAGATGCTGCTGTCTCCCCAGACAGGGGAGTTAGGTGCTAAAATTAGTAACTATTAAAACAAGGGCATTGAGTAAGAATCTGCTGAGTCTCATCAACATGAAATACTGAAGAGGAGGTAAGGAGTCACCACTGCCCTTTCTGCAGGAGTTGGGGCAGTAATTCACATGTAGGGACAACACAGCTGACACAGACTGCCCTAGTACAGAGAGAGCGGAGTTGCTCAGGGATAATCAGGTGCTGAGCCACAGCAGCTTACAAAGCAGGGCATTCAAACAGAGTAAAGACAGCGAGAACCTTTACAAGTTATTACCTACACTGGCAGGAGTTTGTTGGGGGGTGTTAAGCCAGATACAGGATGTGTGAGACAGTTCCCTGGCGAGGCACTACTTCTCACAAACAGTCCTGGAGAGGAAACAGTTTATAAGCTAAAACTCATTTAGGGTTCAGCTCTGTTGCCTCTGCAACCACAGGAAACAAGCATCCCAGCCCCACTTGTGAGTCATGGCTTTTGGGAACTTCACCTTGAAGAGCAGGAAAGAGTCCTCTCGAGGTAGAATGGATCTCTTTTATTCCTTCTCCTGAGATCACTGCCTAAGCTCCTTCATTTGCCAAAAAAAGAAAAAAAAAAGGCACAATAAGAAACACAGCTGCTTGTGATGGTTCCACCCTCCCTTATTCAATTGTTCAGTGGTTTAACATTCAGCCTGAATGTTGCAAACCTACTTTTAATTCTCTCTTCTAGCTGAGAGGATTCAAGGCCACATTGTTCCCGCCCTCCACTCAAGTGACCTATCTACAAAACAGCTGAATTAATAACAAAAATAAAAGGAGAAAGACATCCCATGACAAACGCCTTCATGTTCTGCTGACCCACTTCAGTGAGAACACTTGAAAATTCTGTGGCTCTTACTGAGAATGATTTTGCCAGGACTAAGAACTGCAATTAGTCTATAAAACCAGACACACACAGACTTTAAGGCACCCTCTGCATCAGAGCCGAGCAGGGGTTTAAAATTTCTTTGCAAGACAAATCCCAGGCCTCTGAGTTACACACCAAAAACCCATTTTTATCATTCTCTCTGACATGTTTTTATGAGAACGTTAAATGCCATTAAAATCAATAGAGTAAAACCAGGATTCTGCCGAAGGCAAGGCTTAGAACAACAGTATTAATGAACTACAATTCGTCATTACAAGGCCAAATGGCATGTAGGTGTTGCTATACAGCAACACAGCCCTGGCCCTAAGCAAGCACTGGGGTTTAACAATTGTCATTTATTGCTGTAGGTAAATACCAGCTGCCTCACTCTGAGCCCCAGCAGTTTAGTTTATACCACAGGTTTTAGTCTTTTGTATGTAAACAAAGTTATGCAAACATATACATTTGAATTTGGGGTAGTTTTTTTCAAAGCTAATCTGAACAAAAGAGGAAGAGTCCTCACTGAGATACTGAGAAATAAAATGCAGGAGCAGTGTCTCTGGTTTGAGTTACAAGGAAGGCCCTAAGTCCTTTTGAAACCCAATCTTTGCCAAACATACACCACATGTGTGTTTGTAGGCCTGTACCAACGGCTTGCAGAGGCCTCGGTTTACTCTCCTCTGTAATGAACAAATTTAATTAAAGGGCCAAAAATTCAACTCCTGCAAGAGCTGCAATGTGAAAAATCCTGGCACCATTAACATTTGCTGTGTCAGGAACAGGCATTCTGTGGGAACGGAGTATATCTTCCCACTATGCACGATGCACCAAACGAGCTTTTTAGGACTAAAAATCTCCCCCAAAACAACAAACAAACCGAAAACCCCAAGCAAAACCAACAAACGTTTGGGCCGGGAGCCGCTCGCCCTCACAGCGGCGTTCGTGCCGAGAGCTGTGCTGCCACCTCCTGGTGGCTCCCGGGATGGCCCCAGCCGGAGCCCGCAGGACTTCGCCTCCTTCAGAGGCATCACAATCGGGACTCATTTCACCGGTGGTTCACAGAAGGTCTTGTTCGAGTTTTTAATCTCTGTCCCCTCCGAGCGGAAGTATTTATCTGGGAAAACGTTTGTGAAGCGTTTGGATTTCTGCTGATTCTGTTCAGCACCTTTTTCCTCTCCCTGCTTTTCCATGCACTTCGTCCAGGCCCGCAGTCAGAGGGATCAGGCCCATCCCTGTGTGCGCAGCTCCCACGCCTCGGCAAAGCTCCCTGGGACTGAGGCAGGGCAGGAGCTTCAGAGCTTTCATCACTGTCTTCTGGTGATGTATCTTAAAAGTTCAGTTTGCAACGGGAGCCTACCAAGAAACAGCAAAATGCTCTCAGCCAATTGATTTTTCTTACTTTTGTAATGTAAATTCTTACGGGATTAACAATATAATTCCTAGAAGTGTCAGAAGCAGCTCTGATCATCCCTTCTCTCAAGACACAAAAAACGCGGGACCACAAGCATTCCAATTATGGCGAAATTGCTTCAGAACACTAGCAAATCCGCCATGCCTTCCATACCACAAAAAATATAGAGGATACAACTATGAGAAATGGAACAAAAAGGAATGCCTCAAGTCTCACACTTCCAAAACACCACTCACAGCAGGAGGTCTTAAAAATATAGCGTATATTGTTTCATTTAAAAACCAAGAATAATATTTTCAGACAGAAAACGAAAAGGACAGCAACAGCACACCTTCCTTCTTAATCCAGTCCTCTTCCTACTGTGCTTTGAACAAAAACAGAAAGATAAAAGAAAGAAGTAAATGGTTGCAATGAAATGTAATTAATCTTACTAGATCTGGTAAGAAGTATCACTCAAGCAACTCTACTCATATATGATATCTTGTTTTAAAAAAGACACTAGGATTTAAATTGTAAGTTTTTAAAAAGTGGTATTAATATAGTACTCAGTGTCAAGAAATGGAGGCACTGAGGTGGTAAAATACATGCTCAACTACATCCATAAGAGTTAAAATGTTTAATGTGCAAGTCTCTGACAGAAATTATTAATTTACAATACAATAAAATTTGAAGGATGGGAATGTCTTCTTCATATGTACGCTTACAGTAGGAGGTGAAATACTCAGTTGCTGAAGTACAAACATCAATATGCTTAAGTGACTTATGCATCATTTTTAAGGCAAAAATAGGTAACAACATGACTGCATACAGCTGCAAAAATATTTACAGATATCATTAGAGAAACATTATACTTCTAGCATGAAAATTTTAATTATGCACTTAGTAGACAGTGATTTATTTGAAAAAATTATCATTAAAAATGTAAAATTAATCTAGCTAGGATGAGTAGCACTGACATTTTTAGCCGGGCCTCCATGCTCTCTGATCTTTGTCCTTCAACCTCTATCACTGTAAGCTGTTCTCTCTCGCCCTGCCACTTTCCAGTCTCATTACAAAGGTGCAAGTGTGCCTGAGCAGCCTTAGGATCCACAGAGGAAGAAGCTGCAGTGCTAAAAATGTATGCAAATGGTCCCAGAAAACCAGAAAAAAAAAAAAGGAAAAAACAGATCCTGAGAAATAAAATAAGTGAGAAGGAAAAAAAATTCAAAATTAAAGGTGCTATCTGCATGTATCCAGGGACTTGCTCAGTCATCCTTGTCTTTTGCTCCATGTTTCAGGATGCGCGTGAATTCGATGTAGTTGAAATTGCCCTTTTTGTTGATGGGGGCCTCTCTGTACAGCTCATCCACTTCTTCATCCGTGAACCTGTCTCCCATCGTGGTCAGCAGCTCCCGCAGGTAGTCTTCTTGGATGAACCCTGGAATGAGACATGCAGAGAGAAATGCAAAAGGGAGGCCGAGTCTCTTAGCTGGGTCTCCAAAAGCAGCAGCACAGACGTGCACACGGACAGGCAATTAACCAGTGCAGCACGTCATATATGACATTTGCATTTGCACAGTGCCCCAACAAATTTCCTTAGCTGAATTCTAAAGAAATTCCTTGATTGCAAAGGGAAAGGAAGTTTAACACATTTCATACAGATTTTTGAAGACAGGGCCTGACCTGCTGTGGTATAATAACACTTATTTCCATCTACTGATCTTCAACGGCTCAAAGTGGAAAAACAAGTTCCTGTGACTGTTAGTCTTCATTATACAAACAGTTCTCTTAAATGAACTATATTTTTCTTGCCTTAATTAGATATACTTGAACACCCTCTATAAACTAGTTTCCCCTGAGGACTAAATAACCACTCTGGCTCTTCAGTGCTGCACAACACTGTTGCTGGAGGCAGTTTATGTGGATACAGTGAAGTCCTGGCAAGTGTCCAGGGAAGTAGTTTATAACAGAAGAGACTTTCAGACAGGAATGAGCAAGTTAGCTCAGGAGGCAGGAAGAATGTTTATGGTGGAAAGCTAAAGGCAGAGAACCCAGTAAAAAAAAGAGAGTAGGATGTATTATTTATTATATGCTAAAAGAGCAGAAGATTTTTGAGGAAGTTAACAAAAATTTAAAAAGGAGCAGTTTCTAAGTATCTTCTGCTAATTCTATTTCAAGAGATGGGCAAAACCACCAGTTGCCAAGTAATTCCATGAAAATTTAGAGATGAAGATGGAACCACACATAACAAAGGGTAGACAGTAGAAGGCAGAAACTGCTAAATGCTGGTATACAACCAGCCATATCTTTAGCAGCAAAATAGTTGCTTCATTTGAGAAAGAAATTGGTTATTGAACTTTAGTTGGAGAAATGTCAGTAACAGAACAGATGAGGTAGAAGTAGGTTCCAAAAAGAAGAGTAAGAAAGCAAACTCTGTGGAACAGCTGAAAATCATATGTAGACACCCACATCAACTAATGTAGATTCAATTAGAATGTGATAAAAAAAGTGCTGCTTTGGGAAGAGAGATGCATAAGTTAAGCAAACAGTTCATTAGAGAGACAAAACCAAACAGGGAATCAGGGGACCAAAAAGCAGTCAACGAGCATAACAAATTAGCATGGGGGTGGTATATGCTGGGGGAAGGGAAAAAATGTGTTTCAACAGATGTTAATGAAAACAGCACCATATCCCAGTGTAGATCAGCCCTTGGATACTGACTGCAAATGAAGAAGGCTAGCAGCAATCTTCTACTTCAGAAACAGGGAGACTGTTCAGTTAGCCAGGCCCATCCTAATCTGGTCAAACCTTGGAGTTCTCTTTGAAGATGGGCATAAAGATGAGGGAAAAGGCAGCTAAACAGATGAGACTCTTTCTGCTGTCCTACAGAGACCAAACAGTGATGAGAGATGACATAAGGATTAGTATTCAAAGAATGCAAGGCCTTTGGTGCTGCAAGTTTAGCCTCAAGGACTTAATTGCTCCTGTCTGAATAGGTAGCTGTTTAAACACTGAACTGGGGCTGCCAGACCAGGAATAAGCCCCAAGTTTTATCAGCAACAAATTGTAAAGCAAACAGGGCTCCTGTCCCTCCCACACAGCTTCAGCACAGATGGGGGAGCAACAAATAAATAAAGCAAAACTTAAGATTCAGCCTGTTGCAAGCAGCACACAGCAGATGATAATGCAGGATCAAAGACCAGATAAAGAATACTCCAAATGCAGACAGATCTAACTTTTATACCAATTCCATAGCACTACACATGATAGTAATGCTGAAGCAACATATCTAACTAGGTTGGCAATATAGGAAATATAAGTAAAACCTAGCAAGTATGACTACCTCCTAGCAAGTATCCTCACTTATCCTCATCTGTAGGATCTGATTTGTATTACTCCCTTTCAAAAGACTTACACTGATGTAGAGCTAGAAAATCAGGCCCACAATAAGCACACATGTGGAGACGATGAAATGAAAAAAAAATAGTGAAAGAATTTGATATAGCTGGAAATGCTCTTGTACATTTTTAACAGGAACAAACTGATCAGAAGCCAAATAAGAGGATACAATTAAAAAAGGATGAACATGACATGGATTCTACAAATACGTCATATGCTACTTTGAAGACTTTATTTTGACTATTATGAATCAAAAACAGCTCAACTATCTCACGTTTCCTGGTTAAAATTTGAGGGTGGCATAAGACACAAAACAGACTGTAGAGCAAACCAGTATCCTCAAATCATGTTAGGACTAAACTAAAATATTTACCACACAGAGCTGAGAGATA
The DNA here is from genome assembly GCF_026979565.1 of Vidua chalybeata. Lineage (NCBI taxonomy): Eukaryota > Metazoa > Chordata > Aves > Passeriformes > Viduidae > Vidua > Vidua chalybeata. The sequence goes on from NC_071530.1 coordinate 104,280,034, forward strand.
TTAAAATCAATCTTATCAGTATATGGGTGCCCAAACTAGTAACTTATTGGTTACATAGACACAGAAGTTTCTGTTCCAAAGAACTGGTAGCAACAACCATTTTCTTTATATTGTAATTCACAGGCTCTTGTTTTGCTGCACACAAAAAAATGTGTAGCACCGTGAGTCAGACTACTTGTGGAGAGAAAATAATTAACCTACGAACAAACTTCCTTCTGTAGGAAATGGTAAAGAGATTTCCCTTGAGAGGGAGGAAGTCGATTAACATTTGAAAAGGCCTTACCAACAGAAAGCCTGTTTACCTACAACTCAGCAGGAAGGCAATGCACTTTGAAAAAGCAAAAGGTGCTAACAATGCACAGACTGAAAACAGCTGCTGAAACGGAAGGATACCCTTCAAAAGGTGCAGAGCATATATCGACTGCTTAGGTTAAAATATTTTGGTGGACAGTTGTGAGGAAAAGTGTAGATGCAATGTTATTGCTAGTACAGAGGCTACATAATTTCAATGTGAGCTAGTAAGACAAGTTCACCACATATCAAAGCACTGATACTCTGTAATTCCACAGAATTGCCAAATGGATTCATGCCTGGTTACTACACTCTTCTCAGGAATCTTAGCCTAGGTGAATAAATACATAAAAGCATAAACTCTAACCTCAAGATTACAGGCACAACCTTGAAAGTCCGATAGAGTAAAACTGAGTTCTGTGTTTTACTCTTTCCCTTCATCTTGCTTTTCAAGTCAGTCCAATCTGTCATTTCTGCCTTCTACACCCCACATGGTTTTTATCTTTAGACCACTAAGACTGCAGACCTTCCTGCAACCTGAAAGCAAACTGAGCTGCAGGTAAGGGCATGATATTTGTCCTCAGAACCATAAAGAATGCCCAGCCAGAGAGCATTTGTAAGACACTATGAAGTTGGGATGGTGTGTCTTGAAATATTAAACACCTGAAGAACTTAGATTCCTCTCAGACCTTCTGCAGAGGGGGGACAAACTCAGTTGTATGACAGATTTCCTATTATTACCTTTTAACACCATAAAAGATCACACTTACTGATTTGAGTTCCTCATCTTAGAGCAAATATCTCTTGTTTTATACTTTGAGGAAGATACACACTGTCCAATTAAAGCTCTCTTCTTCAAAGCCTCACAGAAGAACAGTCCTACTAGTCCTCAGTACTGACACAGAACAGCCAGCCAGACTTTACTCTCACTCACTAATTTAGCAGAATATGCCATCTAGGATTACCATCTCACATTTAATTTATAAAGGTGCAAAAATCAGCATACTGTTTAGAAACCCAAATAACAAACATAAAAACCCAGCCATACCCCTGCCAAGCAGCCAAATTGCACCTACCTGTTGCTTCTTCATCAAAGCAAGCAAAAGCATTCCTGATGACATCCTCTGGGTCGGTGCCATTTAACTTCTCACCAAACATGGTGAGGAACATGGTGAAGTTGATGGGGCCCGGAGCCTCATTCATCATGGCATCCAGGTATTCATCCGTTGGATTCTTTCCTACAAATAAAGGGATTCATACTTGGTTCAGCTTTCAAACTGAAAAAGTAATGTCAATACAAACCAAGCGTTAACACAAACTGAGTGTAGCACAAACTGACACACCACACCTCTCATATTCCAAATTCAGAATTTTGATTTTTGCAGCACTAATCTGCCTGGCAAGCATGAACAGAAAAAAGGGACATTACCAAGGGAGGCGAGCATGTCATGCAAGTCTTCTTTGTCAATGAAGCCATCCCTGTTCTGGTCGATCATGTTGAAGGCCTCCTTGAATTCCTGGATCTGCGACTGATCGAACATCGCAAATACATTGGAAGTGGCGCGCTGAGGGCGCTTCTTGGTGGTCTTCGTCTTTGCCTTTTTGCTAGACATGTCGATTTTTGGACACTAGGGAGAGAAGGAAACACAGTAAATGCTGTAAGATCAGAGTTAGGATTTAAAAAAGGAAAAAGTTTTACGGTTTAATGTTACAGCGCGCCTCTAGCGCACTCTCATTTCCTCTCATCAGAACGTATTTCCCTAGCATTTTCAAGAAGGGAAAAAGAGAAGCAAAAAATATGGATAAAGGAAAGACAGACTAATAAACCAGAAAAAGAATCGTTTTTAGAAGACGTAAAGAAACTTAAATTTTAGTCCTGAAAGGACCCTCACCCAAGCGGCGGCTGCAGGGACCGGGTACGGAGCAAACGCGGAAGGGAGGAAGCGACACCGGGGCCGGCGGATGCTCCAGCGCTTCCTGGAGAAACCATCGCCCTGCCGGGCCGCGGGTGGGGACGAGCGCCAGGAGAGGCGGTGGAAGGGCAACGAGACGGCAGCCGGGGGTTTTCCTTAGGGATAGCAGCCTGTCCCGGCTTTCCTGGGCGGCGGCGGGCTCGGCACGGCCCCGCGGCCGCTTCCCTGCGCCCCCCGCCTCGGCCGCGTTGGAGCATCCCGGGGGAAGCGGGCGCGCCCAGCGCCGCCTGCAGGGGAGGGATGGAGGCAGCCGGTGGGGACGGGGCTGGGGAACGCTTCTGCGGGCAGCGGGAGCTTCCCGTGCTGTTTTTCTTTTGTATACACAAAACCCCCGCACGCTGAAGGTGGAGCGTCGTTCCGTGCTCCTGGAGCCGGTGCCGGCGCCCGCGGCCTCCCCGGGTTCACACGGTGATGCCACATCGGGGAGGTGAACGAAGCCTCCTCATCCCCGGGGACGTCCTGCCCGGATCAGCAGGTGTGAGGTGTTATCCTTACCTTCGGTCTTCCTCGTGTTTCGCTCGAGGGACCAGAAGAATTCCAGATTGCATCTTAAAGTCTTCTAAGTGGGTGCTCCCGCAGGAGCGAGGCTTAATGCCTCTCGCAGCCATAGATTGTAAGGCCACTTGGAGGATTTATTTTTGCATATATTTTCTTAATGAAAAAGGATGACACGTATTTTTCCATTCGTCATTTAATGTAGCATCTCAAATAAATTGAGCTACAAAGTGTTTTTAGTGTAGGGGGATGGTGTCTGAAATTGCTTCAGAAGCAGTTAGCTTTTAGCCCACTTGTACATTTTTAAATTTTTCCAAAATGAATGCTTATTCCCATGTTGCTTGCTGAAGTCCCACATAAATAGCTCGGGCTTCAAGAAAACTGTTGCTTAGTGCACAAAAAGGTCCTGAAGTAGTCAAATGGGAAAGCTGCACTGCCAGATCATCATCCTTTGAACCCCCCTCCTACCTGCTGTCGGCTTTTTTGGTGTACGCTCTGTGGCTTGGAAAACAAGAACTCTTAAGGGGGAAAGGCATTGGCCACGCATTGGAGTAAGCTGCCCGAGGAGGGTGGTGGAGTCACCATCTCTGAAGTGTTCAAGAAGTGTCTGGATGTGGCCCTTGGGGATCATGGTGGTGCTGGGTTGATGGTTGGACTAGATGATCTTAAAAGTCTCTTCCAACCTTAATCATTCTGTGAAAGGGAAAAATAGACATACAAGCTTTTTCTGAAATTGTCGATTATATTTATAAATGTAAATGAACTACATTTAGCCACTGGAGCTACTGAAATTAACATGTAATCTAATATGTAATCTAGAAATTGCAGTCTCAAATTTGAAGGGAGACATTTTAATTGCCAAGAGGCCCAACTTTCTTTCCCTGTTCTCCTCTCAAATCAGAAGTTATTTCATGAGGGCTGAGAATTTGGCCTAATTAGCTGATAATACTTCCCCAATTAATTTTAATATTAGTCTTCTAAAGTTTGCCTCAAAGTGCAGTAGAAACTAAGACTAAACTTTGCTAAATTGAAAGTCTATTAATGGAAAAAGTTTTGGGTAAAAAATTCTCTGCTTACTAGACATGGCACATAGTTTCAAGATAATTGCCTGCAAAGTATGAGTGGGCAGAAAAGCAGTAGAAATATTAAAATGTTAAAAGAGTTAATAAAATACTTCATGATAATATTGAAGAAGTGAACTGTGTGTTGAAATTTAATTATCAAAAGTTACCTGATCTCTTAATTTAAACTTCTTTCATCAGTTACTTTAAATTGAACCACTACTGCAAACATGCCACTCTGTCTTGTACTGTTTTTCATACTATTAAAAGGGTGTTACATGATGCCTGTCACCGTGTATGCTGTTCTCAGTGTTTAACTTCTGCAGATGTGGGGATAAGTGCACGAATATTATTTGCCCAGTATGAGATCAGTTCTTAATGACAAAATTGCATGTCAGTGTGTGTCTCTTAAAGCTTTTGTCTTCAATTTGTTACATCATGGCATTTTCTGTTTGATGTTAATCTAAGTAGTGCTTTTAGAAATTGTTCAATTTTACTTGATTACATCACTCATCATAGCAATAAAGAAATTTAAAGGGAAAAGAAAATATTTGGTTTGCCTTTTATAATATTTGGAGGATATTTTTTTAACTTGTTGACATAAATGTTGAAAAGGGAAAAAAGGTCTTTTTTTGTGAGTGTGGTGCTTCCTGAGAGCTGTGCATCAGACTTTCAGAACAGAAATGATCCTTTCTGAAAAAATGGTTTAAAAAAATTGGTGAGCTCTTAACTCTAATTTTTCTTCTTTCTACTTCTTTCCTTCATTACTCCCTTCTTCTTTCTAATTTATGTCAGTCTTGTTTAAGAAAAAAAAAACATTTTAAGCAAAATTAGTTAATTGTTCCTATCCTTTTTGTCTAAAATACTCTGATTTGGTGCCATTGAAATGCTTATTTTCTTTGAATCGTCAAAAAACCTTCAAAATTATCTGTTTCATACTTAGGTTTTAAGGCTACTACAGACAGTGAGCAATTTACAGTAAACCTTTTCCCTCCTTTCATTTAATTCTTTCTATTAACAGTTGAACTCAGAGGTATTTTCCAACTTTTAACAATTCTCTGATTCTGTTTCCCCACCTTTGCTGAGTTACAGTGACAGTACAAATATTTGTCATTAACTTGGTTGCTTAATGAAGCAGAATCAGTTTTTGTCTTATGATGCTTCTTTATTAATCTAATGAATGTTTCAGGAATGGCTGCAACTGGCTTACTGTAAAAGTCTGCCTAGACCAATGCACCCCAGCTGCAAAGAGATGTGGATAATGGATGTGGAAGGCAGGGAGCAAAGTCTTGGCAAATAAATCTTGAGACTGGGGACAGGGAAACCCAGCAGTTGCTTTTTCCATTTCTAGGTTGGAGCACCATCGGGATGGATCTACTAATTTCTTGGATACCCTCAAGAAACAATACCTACTGTGAGGTCTTCCCTACCAGGTCACTGGAGAGTTTTATAGTTTTGGATTTTTTTACCCAAAACTTGGAATCATACTTTTTTGGGGTGAAAAAAATTAGCTTTCTCTATACTTGTGGGTTTTTTTGAGGAAAGAGAGCATATGGGATGTTTTTAGCCTGTTCTTTAGGGGAGGGCAGCAGCAGTGGCCACATGCAGGTACTTCGGGAAGAATAAGAATCAAGGTAGCCTATGATATCTTCCCAGAATGCTCTCCTAATTTCTGCTATTTTTAATTCACAGAGGGATAAGCTATCCTGAGCCAGATATGATATTTAGTAACCCACAATGAGCTTCTTTCATGAACTTGCCTAATATGTAATCCTTGACTTGATATAAATTTAGCATCCACAATATGCTTTGGTGGTGTTTTTGGAAGGCTTTGCAAGGTTGCTATTTGTTGCATGAAAAACTGCACCTTACTGACCTTGACTGTACTTATCACAATGTTTATTCCATGCTCTAGACTTTGTATTGGAAGAACTACTAAGGCTGAATTGTGTGTCCACTTCTTTTGTGTTACTTTTGCTTCTAGAAAGCTCGTGTGTTGTTCTTGTCTCAGCTGTAGCAGAGAGTCCCACTTAGGTAGTTTTTCTTTACAGAAATCATTCCATACCCTTGGTCATCATAGAAGTAAGACTGAGGATGTGCATAAGAAACAAAAGGGTCTGAAAAGAGAGACTAGAAGAAAAAGCAGATATGTGATTTCCACATTAAGAATTGAAATTGTTTGAAAGTTGAGAGGAAGGTTTTTCAGTTAGGCGATTTTTTCCTGAGCATATTATCACTGTTCAACACATGTTAATTATGGAGATTAAGACAGCAGAGTCAAAATTAAACATATCCATCTAAGTTCTCGGTCTAAACTATCATTTAACAAAAGCATTTTGTCTGTCAGTTTCTTCACCTGATATTTTGGCTCATCCCTCAGCCTTTCCATCCCTTCATCCTTGATGCCAGCTGGCATCTGTTGCTTCTGTCTAGCTATACTAAGTGCAGTACAGTATCAGAGTGACAGTCACTTTTTTTGAGGTGCTGAAAGCATCACAAAGTTTTCTGGAATTTCTCCAAAAATAACTCCAGTGCTGTGATCCAAGGGGAAAACATTTGAGGAGTCATGAGTTAAAGAAGGGATTCTGAAATGTGTCTTCACTTAAGTCTCTTGGAGGGCCTCAGACTGCAGGTTATTCCCTGTTTTCATTCAATGACTTCATGAATAAATATGGTTACTGCTTTCCCAGTTGGGCCCTGCCACGGTAGATGCTGAAGCATGAAAAATAAAGGCTCTCAGAGAATGTAGTGGAGCCTACAGAAGAAACACATATTCATTCTCCATACTGAAAAATAAAAATAGCACAGTTTTGACTTCCTAGTAACTTCCAGTGTACATGGCTGAGGAAGAGGCAAGAACATGAGTTCTCTAGAGCACTGTATGACAATGATATATCAGCTCAAAGGATAAAGCAGATATATTTAATGGAATGTAAATAAAATGCAGTCAGTCTATGAAATGTTGTAAACAGGAGAAAACAAACTTCTATATATAATTATAATATATATAATATATAAATGTAATATATTATATAATATATTTTTCAATATATTTATTTAAAACTGCATCTCAGTGATTATATGAATGGGCACTGACATGTATTTGACAGAGTATTGAGGGACTTTACTCAGCAGACATAAAACTCCTTGCATTCCCAGATCCCAAGTCCTTTATACCTAAAGAACACAAGTTAAAAACCCAAACTAAACGTTGAAAAGTACATCTTTGGCTGTTGGGATGTTCTCTATGATCAAAGTCACTGTTCTGCCTCTTGTGCTGTATGTCCATCCCTTCTTTTTTATCCTAGCTGGTAAGTTGCAACAATTCTAGCCAAGTCTTCTTGCACGAGTTTTAATCAGGAGTGTTGCCAGACACTGTGATTCTGTCAAGTGGAGAACTGAAATGTAAAAATCAGTATTGGTAGGTATTCTTAGAAAGGAGAGCTGAAGGCCCCCAGTCTTTAAAACAAATGTAATTAATTCTGCTAAACCTAAGGATGTGCATGTGTGCTCTCTCCTTGTGTGTTAGAGTTTGTATCTGTCTGACAATGCGTATGTACAAATACAGAAGAAAATGAAATGTGCTCAATGCTTGGCCATAGGTCTAAAATAGTCTTTTAAAACATACTCAGAAAACAAGAAGCAGCATATTTAGTGAGGTGCTTCACATGAGAAATAAGCTGTTATCAGTTTTCTTATCAGGTGATGCCTGTGCAGGTTTCGTTGGCTGGTGGAGCAATTTCAAAATCAACATATTTCTTACGGGGTGGGAATATCTTGCCACTACCTTTTGTGTTAGAGATGGTTAGCTCACAACTGAGGAAGAACTCAAAAGAGGGAAAAACCCCAGTGCCTGTTAGATACAAGGCTAAGTCAAGGTTCAAGTAACTCATGTCTGATGTCAGCTGTATTTTAGCACATAGAAAGACAAGTCTTACAGGCCTCAATTTACACCCACTCACTTGAATATGCTTGGCACAAGCTGGGAATTATTGTGAAATACTGTCTTTTAACTCTCAAGGACTATTCATAGTTAAAAAACAAACGAAAGCCTATTTCAATATTTATTAATGTTGTATTGAGTGATACCCTAAAATAGTCAAAGTGAGGATTAAAAATTAAATAAACCTTGCAAAACGAAGCAATTTACAAGAACAGCAAAATGACTAATACAGGTGCCTAAACGAGCAGATAGTGGCAGCAGCAAAGTCAGTCTCGACCTGCCTAAAGCTGTAGTATTTGTTACTGACTTTCAAGTTTTATCAAAGTGCAATGCTGCTTTACTGAGGGACTGAATCACAGCTGCATGTCAGAAGAGTCTGCATGCAGCAAACAGTTGGGATTTTCCAGGAGGCCAGTTTGATTTCCCACTCTCCTGTTAAGTGGGTTTTGCTGAGAAATGTGTAAACATTTTCCCTCAGATTTATTACATTGATACGAACTGCCTGACCCCTGAAGTCCTGTGATGCAGGGCCTATTACGTATGGCCTCTAGGGAATATCACACTTCTGTGTGCTCCCACCTTTTTTTTTTTTTTTTAAGATGGGAGTTTTCTATCTAGTATATCAAAAGTTTGGGAAAACAGTGATCTCTGTGGAGTTGCTGCTCAGAGCACAGAAAAAAAAAAAAAAAAAAGAAAAAAAAAAAAAAAAGAGCTGTGTGGAGGGTTCCCCCCACCCCCCAGTATTACTTTTCAGTATTTCATGGTAACTTAATTTTAAGCTGCATTTACTGGGTTCTTTTCCCCTTTGTATTGTTCCTAGTTTTTGAAATACTGTTTCTGAGTTACTGTAATCCTAAATCATTTTTCCAAAGGAGAAAGTTATCTAAAAATGACAGTAGGGTTTTGAAAAATTAAGTAAGAAGCCAAAATAGGAGCATGGGTGCATAAGCAATACCAAGGGAGGATTAACTGCTGATATCTAAAATGTTTCTGACTGTACTTTGTTGCTCACCTGTTATTTGGATTTACATTGTTGGAATATCTTTGCTTCTGTTGTTTGAAATTCCCCAGGAACAACCCAAATAGTAGGTTAGTAACACTCCAGACTAGAAAAGGCCATGAGAAATATGTGATGATGAGATTTCAGATATTTTCCAGCTTTTGGATTGAATGTAGGTGTCAGGACACAAAGGCATGCTGTCACTGCTGCCTTGTGCCAGGATGGGGCCGCTGTGCCACATTCATTCCTCCAGATACCACAGGGATCCTAGAAACAAGCGATCCAAAGATAGCCCATAGGTCAGTGGTGAAACAGATCCTTGCTCTGGAGTGTAGGGACACCACCTCTGTGACATCCCCTAGCTGCTGAGCTAGTGTAACAAGCTGCCTTCATGCTGTGAAATGCTTCCGTCATCTGATCACAGTGCCATAAGGATGGGTTTATTTGCTTAAATGAAAAGCAAAAACAAGTGTAAAATGTTGTGCATTACCTTTATCTCCAGCAACAGAATAGGGATGAAAAGGTAGCAGGTAAACATTCCCTGGCAGCACTCAACACAAACATGGTTCTCTTTGGAGGTTTCTAGTGCAGCCTCAGTAGTTCTTTGGCTTCATTTTGACCTCTGCGTTTGTAGCCTTAGAACAGGGTAAGTGGGTCATGTAAAATAAATCACTGCTTTTCAGTAGTGCTTCATGGGCCATTATAGATCACTGTAGATGTAAGACTATTAAATGTGTGCATGAGCCTATGAAAATAGTTTTTCATCATAAGCTTAATCTGGTGTGGAGCTTGGAGCCTGTTATATATGAACCCCAAGGGAGAAAAGATTAGGTTCCAAGATTTTGGCTGCAAAATGCTAAGGCTAAGTCATCAGAATTTTAAGCTGTTTCAGTGACCAAAGTTATTTTTATTTTTGGAAGTGAATTATTGATGACACATCCCCACAGCCCTCAGCACGCAACCTCAGCTGTCACATTCCTCCCTGCCTAGCTACAAAACACATCTGATGCTCTTATATGGTCTCTTGGCTGGGGCTGTTGGTCTTGTAGCCTCCCAGCAGCTAAGGGGTTTGTGCCCACTTGCAGGTTAACTGGTCTCCTACAATTCAAAAAAAAAGAAATTGGAACTTGGAAAGTTGTCATTATACTCACACACCCTTGGATATTCTTTCTTAGTAACACATCTTCCTGCATAGGTATCTTTACTTCTGCACAGTTCTGTCTCACCCTCTACTCAGAGGGAGCATCCAAGGAACAAAACAGCTACATCCCACATTTCAGCTGGCTGTTCAGAAAGCAAGAGCAGCAGTACAGAATATTTTTCAAGTGGACAATTTTCTCTCAAGGAGGATACCAGGCTCTCTTTTATGTAGCTCATATTTATGATTTTAAAATCGCTACTTCCAGCAAGAAAAATCCAGCTGGCACATCTGCTGTTTTCTCAGTGTAACATACCAGCACCTAACATTTACAGAAAGAACAGGATCAGGAAAAGAAGGGTTTAGGGATCCAGGGTTCCTAACAAAAGTAAACTGCTCTCTGAATCTTAATGCCATTTAGACACTCAAAGGGAAAAAATAATATCGTACATCTGTGCATCAAGCAGACACGTATGCACACAGTAGCAAATTGCCGAGGTGACAAGATCAGTCTAAAAAAGTGACAGCATAACTTGTTCTCCAGCCTAACGTTACATAGCAACATTTCAACATGACAGCTTCCTAAATGCCCACTCTCTTGTCTTTGTCACAAGGGCACTGCTGGTGAAACTTCCATGCATACTTGTAAACTACTTCCTAGAACCTTGCAGGTGTCACATGGAGACGAGCACCAAGGTAGTTAAAAAGCAAACTTTCAAAAAAGGGAGCAGCTATGGCAACCTAAAGTAGTGTAACATAACGTGGGTAGGAGACAAACTGAGGCTAGTAGATAAAACACAAAACTGGGAAAAGAATGGTTGAAAACTCAATTTTAATTAAGCCCATAAGTGCAAAAAACCACCCTAGAATAAAAAATAAAAAAATAGTCCAAGTATGCCAACTGAATATACTTTGTCAAGTTATTTACAAATATGAAGCCAGAATATCTTCCAGAGTTGCCATATGGGAACACAAGCAATGTTAAGTAACCAAGCCTTCATGCTGTCACACACGAAATGAGATAAATCCACCTTACGGGATAAGCTGTCAGAGCCTTTACAATCCTTTGTGCTGAATTCCTACTACTTGGGGTCGTAAGTCGTGTGATATAGCTGAGGGCAACTTTCTGGATAAGAGGTCATTGTTTTAATTGATAAATACACAGGCAAAATAAATTCTCCTCCTGCTTTCTAACTTGCAGTAGCCAAGAGAATGAGGCACACGGAAAAGCATGGTCATACTAAGAACTAACAGAACAATCCTCCTCTTTTCTTTGTATTTGAGACAACATCAGCACAACCAGCTCTGAGTGACTGACTGCTTGGTTAAAAGCCATCTTACCAACATAACTAAGGAATATGTGTGGAATATATGATATTTTAAAAAGTCAGAGCAACTTCAGCACCTATAGGGTTTTACCAAGACAATTCTCAGAATGACTTGGCTCAAATTCTCACATGCAGATGAATTAGCTGTAGAAAAATAAAGCTTTGTGTAAGTTTTCTGGCCATATATTGCTGTTAATTAGTGCCAGCACAGACTCCTTTGCACAAGCTTCCTTCAGCAGAAGGGAAAAAATATGCCTAATACCCCCTTACTTAGCAAAGAATAATGCACACTTTGACATGAAAGTACTGCTAGAAAACCCATCAATATTAAAAGAAGCAAAAGCTGGGCATAGTATCTGCTTAAGAATCAGATATTCTCTGCTGGCCATGAGGCAATTGTAACAGTCTTCCCTAACCATTTATCTGATTAACTACTTACACAATAGTCAGATCCCACTTCAGAAACCTGAAAGACTTCTGCAGCTGAATTTTTAAAGATGCCAGAAGATGCTGCTAGGAGCATTTCACAACCCTGTGACACTGATAATACTGTGAAAATGAGTTTTCTAGCTTGACTTGCAACTGCAAGAAAAATACAATGAACACACCTGCATTTGTAAATGTGTAATAGAAATGTCATTCTTCACAAAAGATTTTGAGGTATTTTATCTATATAGTAATCTTTATTTCAAAATGGCATTTATTACAAAAATGTAAAAATCCAGCTAAACCAGAAACATTGAGATTATTTTCCTGGACTATCAACTCCAGGGAATGTTTTTCCTGTAGCCTTTCCCTCAAAATATTTTCCCTGCTTCCAGTCTTGATTACAGGTGCAAATGTGCCTAAATGGCCTGGAGTAGATAAATATATTGAAAAAGACAAAAGCTTTGGAGCTAAATGCATGCAACAAGTTCTATTAGGAAGAAACCCTTAAAAATAGACATAAATGTAGAGATAATGTGCAGGTAATCCAGGGACTTGCTCAGTCATCCTTGTCTTTTGCTCCATGTTTCAGGATGCGCGTGAATTCGATGTAGTTGAAATTGCCCTTTTTGTCGATGGGGGCCTCTCTGTACAGCTCATCCACTTCTTCATCCGTGAACCTGTCTCCCATCGTGGTCAGCAGCTCCCGCAGGTAGTCTTCTTGGATGAACCCTGGACACAGTGAAGGAGGACAGAAGACGAGCTTTTACATTTATCTGCTAATACATGGGTGATAATTTCTTTCTTTGAGTTCTTTCCCACAGTTAAAGATACCTACAAGTCTTTGTCTGCCAAATGAAAACAATGCCATTAAACCCTATTACTAAAATTGCCATATAATTACAAGGATTCATTCAAATCAAGCATCTTAGTTTGAAAGGTCCCACTACTCCAAATAAAGACAATTATATGCTTTGCCTGTGGTGTACCAAAGAATATAAAAATGTATCAGTATTCATATTGGGCATTCTTCCCAACAGCAGGACTACATTCCCAATAGTATTAAGAACTTTATAACTCGGTATTTTAAAAATCACAAAGGGGATCAGTTAACCTTGAGCATTCCTATTGAAAAACCACCAAAAAGAAGTCATGGAACTTGGCCATTAACATTCAACAAGTGCATGAAACATGGGAAAGTTTACAAAATTTCAAATTGATCTTAAATCACTGGTAAAACTCAGATTTACCAGACTGGTTACAAACAATAAACATGGTTTATTAAACAAGTAGGCTTGTCTAATTGTGATTGCTTTTATCATCACTCCGGTGAGTCACACAAGAATTATCTTGCATTCATTTTCTTCTCCTTTTAGTGCACCTTAAGAGAGGGAAGGTAGATACAAGTTGCTGACAGAAAAGTTCTTCATAAAAGCACAACAGCTTTGAAAACAGTGATTCCCCTCATAAAAGCAGCACCAAAGGTTAATTTTAAGTTAGGAATAAATTAAGACCCTGGTTCCCAATCAAGATCTTTTATACTTTCTCCTTTTTTGAACAACAGAACAAACTGCCAGAAATTTGAAATTTCTACAGAGACTGAAAAGGCAAATTTAGCACATGATGATACAGTCATGATTTTCAGTTTGCAGAAATTAAAATTTTCAGAGTTAAAAAACTGATCACTGCTTCTATGAACACAAGTATTTGTTGTTACAGAAATAAGTAGAAGTAATTAATACATGTACACTGTTGTTTCACCCACATACCTGTTGCTTCTTCATCAAAGCAAGCAAAAGCATTCCTGATGACATCCTCTGGGTCGGTGCCATTTAACTTCTCACCAAACATGGTGAGGAACATGGTGAAGTTGATGGGGCCCGGAGCCTCATTCATCATGGCATCCAGGTATTCATCCGTTGGATTCTTTCCTACAAATAAAGGGATTCATACTTGGTTCAGCTTTCAAACTGAAAAAGTAATTTCAGTAGTGTTAATACAAATTGAGACACCTCTCATATTCCAAATTCAGAATTTTGATTTTTGCAGCACTAATCTGCCTGGCAAGCATGAACAGAAAAAAGGGACATTACCAAGGGAGGCGAGCATGTCGTGCAAGTCCTCTTTGTCAATGAAGCCATCCCTGTTCTGGTCGATCATGTTGAAGGCCTCCTTGAATTCCTGGATCTGCGACTGATCGAACATCGCAAATACATTGGAAGTGGCGCGCTGAGGGCGCTTCTTGGTGGTCTTTGTCTTTGCCCTTTTGCTAGACATGGTGGCTGTTGGTTCTAAGGAGACAGAAATATATCCAAGATTTAGCCTTATTAAATGACATTGCAAGTCCTTGGGGTAGAAGGACATCAGGTTTCGTGTTATTCATGTATTTGGCATATACCCCAAAGTACACATTTATTTCACTATTTCCTGCTCCATTTTCTTTCAGACTTCACTTGCTGTGAAAGCATAAAGCCTTTGAGGATTGAAGGACCAGCACTGTAGGCCAATAGGAGGCTACATCAAAAAACCCAAGTCAAATCATAGCTCTTGAAACTCACACAGTGCTTGTATTGCTGATTCAATACTCCACCTGCATCTTCCAAAAATTAAGTCAACTACATATTCAGGAATTTGGGAGGCACTGTTGACATAGAAGGATATGTGCTGCTAAACTAGCAAAGTGGTTAAATAGATCAGATAATATGCTAAACTAACATTTTGGAGGGGGAAAAATGTATTTTTGGCTCTGAGAGACAGAGCACCAACTTGGTTCAAAAGCTCTATAGTGCTATTCCCTTACACAGTGGAACTACTACACAACACATGCAAATGCCAGCAGACTCTTTTTAAAATGAATTAAGGTATAAGGTATAATAGCTACAAAAATGTAGCTGTTTATTTTAAGCTGTTTATGTAGACTGTTTATTTTAAGCTACCAACCCTTAGAAACATTTATATGTTTTTATAAATTTTCACATATCACTGGTATACTAATGTAATTGTTTCCTTTGAAGCTGTCAAATGAAGAAATAAACATGGCAGATTATTATATATTATAACACTAATACATTCAGGGTAGAAGTGAGGCTTTTAAGTTAACTGCATCTCTTTATCTGGGAAGATACATGTAGTGTTCCAACTAAATGTATGACAGCACAAACTGGAAAAGCTGAGTCATTCACTGAAAGGCAAACACAAAGTCCTTAAGATTGCTTTTAGATCAGAAGTTAGACCCTTTTTAATGTTGTTTCCAGAAGTCTCATAACCTCTGCCTGCATTAGTTAAAACTAAAGTGCAATCCATACTGCTAAAATCCTTCATAATGCTCAAAGTGTTATGCAAACCAGATTCCTTCCATCCTCGACCTGAATTTTACAGAAAGCACCTGTAGCAAGTGTCTCTTGAAAGAAGAAAAATTTAAGCTTCACCTGTAATTGCAAGAATATCAATATTCTGAAATTTACACTAAGTATTAATTTTGTAACTTAGAAACAAATTATCTGGTCAGAAAAGCAATGCTAATTGGAGTCATAGCACAGTTCTAACTGTTTCTCGAATAGTTTTATCAAAGATATATTTTCTGTTACAGTCCTGAGAAGCAAGACTGAAGTCACTAACTGGGATTCATCCTTAAAAAAAAGGGAGTAAAATGAAGCAAAGTAACTCCCTTATACAATCAACTCAATATGCAGGCAAAAAGCAGTTATTTCTGGTTTTTTTTTTTAACTAAAAGGAAAGACATTTTACCTTGCTTTGTATTAGATACCTGACAGGGTGCACCAAGCATCTGGATCATAAAAGGAAATTCCATGGTTATGTCCTTCTCAGTCTGTCCACACAGACAGCTACTGATGTCCCCTGCCAATTCCACACTTTTAAATCCTACGTGCATCTACAACGTTCTTCTGACGTACAAAACAAACCATTATGTCCCGAAGTAAAAATAGCCCATGAAATGCAACTGCGCATCGCCCAACAACGCAGACGTTCTCTCCATTGCACTCACTAACCACGAGCTACCCGAGATGTCTGGCCTCCACAACACTGCAACAAATAAATGTGAACTCTTGACTTTGAGATACTTATGTAGACAGCTGACAACAAAGGTAGTTTGCTTTTAAGCTGCAGCCAAGGGTTGTACATAACTTTGGTGGTTTTCTCACTGCTGTAAAAACCCTCAGGCAAGTTCTCATTTAACTCTGGGTTATTGATTAGAAGTTCCACTACTCAAAATAGAGCCAAACACTATCTTTTAATTACTCTTCTCTGAAATAATGCAGTTTTCAGGATATGGCTCATTCAAAGTAAACAAAAAAGTTTACTCTGCATGTGCTGATGCCAACCAAATTGATTTTTGCCTTTTTACTTTTATATGTCTCCATATTCTTTACATATCTATTTGCAGCTCTATAGCCTATTGTATTCATAGCTAGCATTTTACCTATTCTATTAGAAAGACAAAACACATTCCCCAGCAGCTCCAAGGCCTGGAGGTCCAAGGTTAGATTCTTTGGGAGCTCAGGTCAAAATGGCTTCCCCAGTTTTTCATAAACAAAGTTTAGTTCCTATCTAAAGGGGCGGTTTCAAAAAAGGGGAGAACCAGGGGGGAATTATCTCATCACCTCTGTCTCTAATTGGGGATTCTTGTCAGTTATGCTAATTTGCTGAACATATAAAATTGTATCCACTTGTTACAGTATGCATTTTCAGCGCTTTTTCATCCAGCATGCTGTACACCATAACGATCCTTATAATGGTAATCCCTTTTTATCACCTGTGTCTGGCTTGTAATTCTAGGATCAGTGAAAAGGCATAAGTGCTGCAAAGGCAGTGCTCCCAGCAAGCCACTGCCTGCAATTCTCTCACCTACAATTCAGTCCTAAGCAAGAGAATGTAACAAAAGCAGACTGTCAGCACATTCCTTTTAATTCTGTTGAGAAGACTGACCTATCAGAGTATATTTTATTAGAGAAAAACAAAAAAAGTGCCAATGCTTGCATTACTATTTTCTAAGTTCCTCTGAACCAGGCTTGGGAACTCCTCCAGTCCAAAAGAGCTGTCAGCCTAGCTAGAGAGAAACATCAGATCTCACAGGACTGCAGTGCCCTTCAGCACAGGCACGCTGCAGCTATGCATGAAACACTGGACTCAGCTCCGGGAACGTCTGTTAGAAAAGAGGGTGGATCATTTCGGAACATGTTCAGAAAACCAAAGGCATCAATGCCAAAGAGATAAATTTATGATTTAAAAGTTCCAGAAGTGTTTGCACTTTGTATTATCCAACAAAAAGATCCACACCTAAGCCAACGCTTTTGTAATTGAAATAGGCTTAGCATAGGCTGCAAATAGAATTTGCAACCTATACTAACTATTATAATAACTATTTACTATCTATTAGTATATAAAAAGCAGGAATACTTCACATTAGATAGTGCAAGTCATGACATGCAGGTTTGGTCCCTTTTGTTTAATGCTATGCTGCACTAAATGGTTGGGGCCCTGTTTTGGAAGCTGTCCAAGAAACTTCAAGCGTAAGACCTTATCTATGAAACACATCATAAGGTATTTCTGAAAGTGTAACCTTTCTTTAGGAAGATTTTCACACATTAAAAAAACAATAAATAGGTAGTAGCAGCACTGTGCTGCTTTGTGCTGCCTGTATGGCCATTTGTTCAGCCACAGTAGATATCAAACCACAGAAGCACAGAGAGTCATCTTGTGGTCCCTTCCTCTGGGAAAGTGATAAACCCTTGGAGAAAAAAATACCCCGAGCAACTAAGAATTTTGAGCCATGCAGTAAGCTGTGAAAATTTACAGCCCACTAACAGTGGTGCAAGCTAGACCTGCTCAGAGGCAGTGACCAAAAGTTATGTTTTAGAAAACACTCCCATGTTTCAAAATTGTGAATATTGTCATAATTGCAAAATTTGTCACTGAAAGAAACCAAACTACCACACAATAAATCCCCAAACCCATAGCCAAGAAAGTCTCTATATGAACTAAGATAGAACATCAAAGTCAAAAGTCAACCTCAAACCTAAATCCCAAGTTCTGTCCATTTACTCAATTCTACCATCACATACAGTCGCACACCCATCGCAATCTGGGGGGCAACAGGAAGAGCTAAGAGCATGGTGCTCTCCAGCAAATCTGTGTCAAGACTCAGTAAGAGCAGATTACACTTTATGAAAGCAAACTAGCAAAAACCAAACCCTACGCTGTCCCACCCAGACTTAAAAGCCAATTTAACACACTACTCACCAGTAAGTTTCCCAAAACTCTTGTACAGGAGTCACACTTGCCTCAAAATCCAGCGCCAGTGAGTCAACACAGCCTGTCTGCAAAAGAGAAAACAAGGCTCAGAGGTGACCTTATCACTCTCTATAACCACCTGGAAGTAGGGTGTAGGCAAATGGGGATCGGCCTCTTCTCCCAGTCAATAAGTGACAGGATGAGAGGACAGTCTGAAACTGTGCCAGGTTTAGGTCGGATATTAGGAAGAGTTTCTTCACAGAAAAGGTGATTAGACATTGAAATGGGTGGTGGGAGGTGGTGGAGTCACCATCCCTGGAGGTGTTCAAGTGAAGGCCGGACGTGGCACTCAGCGCCATGGTCCCGTTCCCATGGTGGTCGGTCACAGGTTGGACTCGATGATTTCGGAGGTATTTTCTAACCTGACTGTTTCTGAGAGCCGGGGAACCACTGCACGCAGTCCCCTGTGCCACTCTGGTCATTCCAAAACATGAGCAGGAAGGGACAGACCCAGGCCCACTACCTCACCCTCTTCCGACCGCTGCAGCTCCCAGCCCTGCCCCTCCCATGCTCTGACAAAGCCGAGGAAACACCCGCAGAGGCTCGAGGTGGCCGGGAGGCAGCCGAGCCCTTCCGACAGGGAGACAAACACCTTTTAACACCAGTTCCCCGAAATGATGCACAGGGCGCTCGTCCCCGCGGCGTCGCGCCCTGCCCAGCTCACAGAGCGGGGTCGCAGCGCCCGGAGCCGGGGTCTCTCAGCTCCAGCCCGCAGGGCGGATCCCCGTCAAAAGCAGCAGCACCGAGCCGAGGCCCGAGGGGAGCTGCGGGGGGCGATGCCGCAAGCGACCCCGGCTCCGCAAGAGACCCCCGGGCCGGCACCGCCCCACCCCTCACTCCGCCGGCCCCAGACCCCGCGGGCAGCGGGCGGAGCCCCCCGACTCACCTGGCGGCGGGAGACGGCACCGGCGGGGAGCGGCTGCCGCGGCACTTCCGGAGAGCGGAGCGGCCACCGCCCCGCCGGGCAGGAAGGAAGCTGTGGGCGAGACCATCCGCGCAGGAGGGGGAGGTGGCGGCTTGGCTCATTGCTTCGGCGGCCGGGCACCACGAGCCGCGTCGGGGGAGAGGACCCGCAGGTGCCCGCGTGTTTCGCGTGTTTTCCCTGGAGCCTCTGCCTTCCTTGAAGGAGAAAGACAGAGCCACGGGCTCAGCCCCTCCACCCTGTGTGTGTGTCCTCCCCCGGCGACGCGTTGGTGCAGCGCGGTGAGGTCGCCACATTCCAAGGGCGGAGGGAGTCGCGCGCCTGCCCTTGTAAGGCAACGGCGGGAGTTTCCTGCTCGCGCCGGTGGGCGGAGCGTTGCCCGCTCGCCCCGCCCCTGCCCCGCCCCCCGCTCCGGCTCGGCGCTGGCCGGGGCTGCGCGGGGTGAGGGGGAGCCGGGGCCGCGGGGCCGCAGGATGGGTCAGGCCGGGAGCGACCACAGGGACCGCCCTCTGATGCAGCCTCTCCACTCAAGCCCGTGGCACAGGATTGCATCCAGACGGTTCTTGAACATCTTCAGTGAGGTTCTTGAACATCTTCAGTGAGCCACCCTCTGGGCTGCCTTGTTTGAGTGTGTGGTCACCTGCACAGTAAAGTTCTTCCTCATGTTCAGGTGGCACTTCCTGTACATCTTACCCCTTGGCACCACCGAGAAGGGCCTGGCTCCATCCTCTTGACCCTCCCTTCAAATACTTAGATTTAAAAGGTCCCTTCTCAGTCATCTCTCATCGAGGCTGAACAGGCCCAACTCTCTCAGCCTTTCCTCACAGGAGAGGTGCTCTAGTCCCTTGATTGACTTTGCAGCTCTAAACAGCCCAACACATGGTATGGCACTGTCCTGCATGCTCAGGTGGTGCTGCTGTGTCTGGAAGAGTGACAGAAGACTACAGAATATCCTGACTTGGAAGGGACCTACAGGGATCATAAAAGTCCTGCTCCTGGCCCTGCACAGGACACACCAAAGTTCACACCTTGTGCCTGGGAGCATTGTCCCAACACTTCTTGAACTCTGTCAGGCTTGATGCTGTGGCTACTTCCCTGGGGAGACTGTTCCAGTTCCCAATCATCCTCTGGAGGCAGAACCTTTTCCTAGTAAATAATACTGGTTTTAAGCCAAGATGAAGAGGAATATGGGATGAACAGAAACATCATCCAAAAAACAGTGAGTAACCAGAGGTCAGAGATACAAACAGCATCATATAGAAAATAGATATCACAACCACTGTCTACGTGGCCTAATTTATAACTTTGCATCTGGTTCTACTTAATTTTTACAGAGTTTGCAACTGTATGTGAAGTCACATAGTCTGTGAAAGCAGTAAGAGATTATCCATATTTCTGACTTTTTTGAGAGAACTGGACTTAACTGAGTGTTAACGGAGGTGTGGTGCCCCCATGGGCTCCCCTGGCAGAGAGCACAGCTCTGGGGGAGCATCATCTCTGCTCAGCACCTGCAGAGTCAAAACAAGCCTCTTGGAGTTTTCCGTGTCCCTGCTACTGGCAGTAATTTTTACCTATAGGAAATTGTGGTGGTTGCTGTCACATCTCCCACCTTTCCCTGGGCACTGGCAGGATGCTGCAGGCTGCGCACTTGGGGTGAGCCTGATGTGTCGTAACAGGCAGCTCCTGACCCTGAAGACATGAGTTTGTGCTGTAGAGTAGCTCCAACATGGAAGCTGAGACAGGCTTTCCTCTCATGATCCAGAAAGGGGTCATTCCTCATGCTGCATACAAAAAACATCTTTGTTTCTTATGTTTCTAGAGTCCACTGCTTCCACAGCTGGAGTCAGTGGTGAAACTGATGTGTAATCTATCCAAGTTAGCCTTGATATGAGCAGAAATCAGAATATTTGTCTATTTAAAGGTATTTTTATCCAACAATTAAATAAATAATACAGTGTCAGTGATTTTCTGTTTTCCTTCAAAAATTGGTACACTACTAAATCAATGTTCATTTTTTTGACCTATACTAAAATAATATTTTAGCTTATGTGAAATTGGAAAAATGGAAATAACAAGCAAAGCCTAAAATGTCAGTAAGGAATGTGTAGGAAGACCTGTTAGAATAATCCTTCATACTTGGGATCGGTGTATGGAGAGTCCTGGATATGAGCAGCTGTTGGGTTTAATATTTAACATAATGAGCAATACTTAATATATTGACTAACCAGAGGACTTTGGCCTACACTCTGAATCACCATAGTTGATAAACCTTTTACAATTCTTTTTCTGAATAATTTCTTAGTGGGGAAAGATGAGCAAGCTTTTATTTTGAGAAGTAGGGAGAAACGGACTCAGTAGATTTCAGGAATCTTTAAGAAATACAGCAGTAATATTGGCTCATAAAGAGCAGTCCTGTTTCCAGAAAAAGATAATTAACCAGTTGCAAAAAATGACATTGTTTATTTGTAGCATTCTTCTCACTAAATCTCTTTCTACTGTATAAAAGTGCCATGAGTTCATTTTACAGATGGTGAAACTGGAACACAAGTGAGGTAGACTACCGTAAATGCTAAAGATGAGGTTTGGGAATGTAAAGGGATTGTCAGTAAGTTAGGTGGTTTTGGAGTCTACTTCCAGCAGGATTTGGAAGTTTGCACTATGACCTTCCAATATTTGCAAACCTAAGTAATTTTAGACTCTGCCTTAAAGTGACTTACCTGCTGCTTCCTCAGAAGTCCCTAAAGAAAGAAGTATTGCAAGGCTGCTTTTAAGCTCAGTCTTGATTATACCTAGACTTAGGCTAATCCTTCTGGGTCGGTGACTCCTTTTTTTGTGTGCATAGTTTCACTGCAATAAATAAAGTATTAATGGAGCTACCAGGCTCCTCTCTTGCCTGGCAGGCATTCTGCCCAGCTCTGTGGTGGCATGTCTGGGGAAGGATCAGCCATCCTGGGCTCTCCTGGCCTCTGGCATCTCTTCATTTTGCATCTTCCATGTCTTTTCATACTCTGTCATTATAAAGCTCTCCACTGCTGTGTTCTATACACAGCTTGGGAACTTCTCAGTCTCAACACCTTACTCTTGGCATGTAGATTGTTATTTCCCACATACATCAAATACAATTTCCCTCTATGGAAATGATAATAAAGTAATTCAGGCTGTCAGGGGTAGCCTGATATGGAATGATAATAAAGTAATTATTATGGAGATGATAATAAAGTCATTCAGGCTGTCAGGGGTAGCCTAAAGAGAATTAGATCAATTTACCAAGAAAAGTCTGCAGCTGCCAAAATCCTGGCCATGTGGATGTAAAGAGCCATGATGTCACACCTCTTCATCAGTGTGTCTCCTCTGCAAGGATGCATTTTACTGGGAGAAGGATCCTTTAGAGAACTGCATACTTTAATTAAGTTCATGTGTCATACAAATCCCCAGACAACTCAGTGTTGTCTAAGGCACTCAAAGAATACAAGCAAAGCACCATACTCAAATTAATTATTTACCTACTCTAACCATAAGTAATATTTAGCAATTTGTCTAATGCTTTTCAAATAATCAAAAATAATTTGTTTTTCCAAGAAGTGAAATGATTACCAGAGTAATTAAACCGTGCAATTCCAGCTTATTCTGGCATGTGGAAAGTGGGTACCACATCATGGTCTTGGTGGTGCCGTTCTTAAGGCATTCCTGGGGTGGCAATTTGTCCCTGTGCTTCACTGACACGACTATGCGCCTGTAAAGAAGAGGTGCTGTTTCTTGCACCCGCACCGGAGCCTGGCAGCCGCCTGCTTACAGGTTCTGAGGAGACTGAGGATGATTCACTCATCTTGATTTCGGATTCCCAGCTTGACCTGGACACGCTTGTGTCGCTGCACAGCGCTCGGAGCCGGGAGCCGGGCCCGTACCGGCTGCCACCAGCAAGGGGAGCTCCGCATTTGGGTAGACCCGAGAGACAGCCCGGCTCCGTTACCGCCACGGACAGGAGAGGGGGGACGCTGTGAAGTGACATCAAATCGGTGTGGAAATAAGTCCTGCTGTAGGCTGCGGAAGGAAAGGGAAAGACCCGATAAGTGCCGCGAGCTCTGGCGTGACGCTTGGGACACTTCTGAGTTCCGCAAATCATAGAATAGAATTACTGAATGATAGGATCATTTGGGTTGGAAGGCACCTTGAAAGTTAATCATCTAGTTCCAACCCTCTTGCCATGGGCAGGGACACCTCCTGCTAGATCAGCTTGCTCAAACCCCTGTACAGCCTGGCCTTGAACACTTGCAGGGATGGGGCATCCACTAATTCTCTGGGCAATCTGTTCCAGTGCCTCACCACCCCCACAGGAAAGAATTTATTCCTAATATTTTCCTATTATCTGCCCTCTTTCAGTTTGAAGCCATCTCCCCTTGTCCTATCACCACATGCTCATGCCAGAAGTTCCTCTCCAGCTCTCTCTTCCCCCTCTAGGAGCTGGAAGGCTGCTATAAGTTGCCCCCAGAGTCTTCTCTAGGCTGAACAGTGCCAACTCTCTCAGCCTGTCTTCAAAGGAGAGGTGCTCCAGTCCTCAGATCATTTTCTGGGGACCTCTGGATCTGCCCCAGCGTCTTCCCCTTGCCTTTCCTGTGCTGAGGGCCATAGAGCATTGCCAGTTGCAAGCATCTGCCTGCCTCTACCAAGGCAAATTGCTTGGTATTTTACAAAGTGAGACCCTGCCTTGTTATAGCTGCCCCTCTTTGCTCAGCTTCACTGCTGTTAATTGCTTTTTCCCAGTCATTGGAAACTGTCCTCAAGCTCTGGTTGCTTCAGACGCTTTCCTGTGAGCTGGGTGTATCAGCTGTTAAAACTTTATGAAACCTGACGTTGCAGTTTTACATGTACCAAAACCAGAGAGACTTCACATGTAAAACTGCAACGTCAGGTTTCATAAAGTTTTAACAGCTGATACACCCAGCTCACAGGAAAGCGTCTGAAGCAACCAGAGCTTGAGGACACTTCTCTAAAGTTTCCAATGACTGGGAAAAAGCAATTAACAGCAGTGAAGCTGAGCAGCAGTGTGTTCATTTTATGGAAAGCTCAAATATTATTTTTCTAAGATGGAAAGTATTTTGTTCCAATCACAGTTACAAATGCAGTAATAGATACAGCATCACAGTGATCAACACTACCTATGGCAAATATATTTTCCATTTGTATAACAAAATTGTTCTCTCCTTGTTTGCAGCAGAGAAACAGTCTGTGTGAGTGTGATGAGCCAGAGCTGACCTACCACTTGACCAAGGTTTGAAAATCTTCCTCTGTATCTAGGCTCAACTTAGAAGGAATTTTTGAATAAATATGAATTAAATAATATATACAAGTGCTTGGAAAGTATATGAAAACAAATATTCTAAAATAGGTCAAGAGCTGGAAAAGAAAAGCAGATTTGGAATGAGTTTCCTTCAAACCTGGAACGCAATAGAGAGCTCGTAGTTTATGACCCCTTTTTTGTGAGAATTGATGAAATGAGCTCATGACAGCACTGGAAAAACAAACAACTTGCAGTGGAAAAATGAGTTAATTAACACAATAAATTAAACTGAGCTTCACAAAGCTCTGATAAACCTTCCTTCTCTAGTCATGCTTCCTGGTTCAAGTATGCCTGCATATCCCACAGGAACATGTTAATTTTGATGTTAATGTTTAGAATGTATTTGCTCCTTTGTGTAGCAGAGGAAATGTAACTAGGATTCCAAAATATCAATGAAAAGTGTAAATGCTTTTAAAATCAAATATTTGGAAATTTTCCTATCTGCATGCCTCTCCCATTATATGAGCATTATATGGTCTGTATACACCCAGTACTCCCTTGACTCCCCTTTGCCAGCTATGGAAGGATATATGATTTTATTCTGTTGATGAGCTGGGAAGACATCTCAAAACCCCTTGTTTAGAAAGATTTTGTGCTTTTTAAAATGAAATCTCACTTTTAAAAGAAAAGTATTAAGACTCTGGACATTTTACACATTAAGGCAGCTTTGAGACCAGAAACCAGACAGTAATGTGAAATGGCATGTGTAACTTGACTCAACTTCTTAATCTGGGGATAAGGGAGAGCAAAATAATTTTTCAAATGCTCCACCCAAAACTATAATTTGACCCACAGCTTTGTGATAATAGTGAAAAGTAGCTGATTGCAAATGATAGGGGAAATTGAAACAAAAAAAAAGTGGTTTTCAGTCCCTCTAGATATTCCCATTTTAAAGGTAGGCTTCTTGTGTCTCATATTGCAGAATAGCTGCCGACAGACCATGCTCCCCTGTGGCTGCACCCCAGAAAGGCTTCCTTGGGCTATCTGACAGATGTAATAAAATAATTTTTCTCCATTTTCCTCCCCTTGTAACAATTTCAAGGAAGGAGAAGGACAAGCTCCCACTTTTCTGACGGGGAGTTCTGTAAGCCCTTGTCCAGCCAGCCGTCCTCCCATCAGATCCTGCTTGTCCAGTTCTCCCTGCTTTCTCTGGAGCTGCTGTAGAGGGGAACAGGGGACCCTAGCTTCCTTGCTGCAGGTTTGGTTTCCCATGCTCCTGCACCCTCCTGGAAGGTTACCCCCTTGCTAGGACAGAAAGCCCATGAACAGGGCCAGACGCTGCTCACTTGAGCTTTTCCAGCAACCAGGCTCCTTCCTCTCTTTGTGAGCAACCCAACAGCAAAAGAAAACCCTAACTGCTCCACCAGGAATTTCTGGAGATTATCAGCAGCTGTTTTTAAGCCTCTAGCAGTCATTATGCAGCTGCACTTGGACATGAGTCCCTGCTGGCATGAGCAGAAGGAAGGGACAGATCCCCTCTTATTTACCCTGCCAGCTACTGTAAGAGCCTCTGGAGAACTCTAATAAAACAGTAGGAACTTAGAGATGAGTAAGCAGGAAATCAGCCCTTCTTCAGGAAACCAGTAATACATTTTTCAGGATTGTATTCAAACACACTCCCAGATGCTGGCTGACAATTCAGCTGTCTGCCCACCATGGATGTCAGAGCAGATGTCACACCCTTCCCCTCCAAAACCTGAAACACAGGACTTTTTCATTCATAGGAAATATCAAGTACTGTGGTACACTTAATAAGGTAACTTTTTTTTTTATACAAGCAAAATGAGAGAAATCAGATATCACCTGAAAAAATTTCCATAGTGTATTTTCTTTTAATTACACTTTAGACTTGCAGAAGTAATGACAAATACACGTATTAAAGAGTTTCAAGGTGTCTCCAGCTGGTTTGATGAAAATTGTTTCTCCATCATATGTAAAAAAAGTACAATAAAACACTAGTAAAATATTTTAAAATTTTGTGTTTCTGGACCCAATTTTTTGCCATTTCCCCCCAGTGTAGGAATCACAAGGATTTTTCACAAAATTCCATTGGAATCTGGAGCTTTCAAGAAATTCAGCCTCTGCAAGCTAAATATCCTAAAACTTTAATTCATAAAATGACAGAATGTGAAAATATGCTTCAACTATTTAGTTTGATCTCTCCCAGGTAACTACTTCAATTTTCTTTGGGCTTTGGCCAGAGGAAAAGTGATGTTTAAATAAATGGGTTTTTTGCAACAGAAGTGTGGCTAGATTTCAAAGAACTGCCAGGAGGTGATAAATGGACATCAGATGGGCTCCAATTTGGACCATCTCATAGAAAATAAGACCCATCTAGTAAACAAATGCTTCCCCTCTGGTTTTGCATGTGGCTATAAATAATAAACAAAGATATGCCTCATATATTTTGCTGTGCACATTTAGTCCTTGGGTTGGTATCAGCTTTTTAAGACAGTGAATCACATGAACTCCAGGCTCCACATGCTTTTAAGTTTATCTGGTAACTCTGAATGTTGTGGGTCCATATCTCTGTTCTAAGTATTCCTATGAAGATTATGCTGTTATCTATGGGAATGTTTCTAATTAATCCAAAGTGTGTGTGTCTGTAGAGAAGCTAATTCTAGAGGCTATCTCCCTGGAACTGTTTTTCTCTTGCTGAAGATTAGGATTCATATTTGTTGGTGTTAGCAGTGTCATGGGCCATGCAGAGCAGCACCTCTTGTGATAAAGAGATTGTACTGCCATTATGCTAGCAGGCATTTCAGGATCCTGTACCGTGTGTGCCCACGCCTAAGGAGTGCAGACCTCTGTGTGTAGTTTTCTGAATAACTCATCTAGCCCAGTTTTAACACACAGAGGATGGATGCTGGAGGAACCACGACTACAAGCAGTTCAGAAGCAGAGAATACCTGGACAAAAGAAACTTTTCTGCTCCACTGTCAGCTTCTTACCAGCAACACTGAGATCAGCTAGTAAGAACACATGTTGACAAGGATTTTATAATACATTTTTCAGAGCAATTTAAAGACCCGTGGAAAGATAAAACTCAAGACACTGGTATCACTGCATCTTCTTGAACAGGAGCAGCTAATGTTAATCACAGGATTATTTGTGTTTGAGGACACTAGAACTAAAGACATTCTGTGACAAAAGTGTTGAATTATTAATGCCAGATCCCAGGCTGGTTTCAAATGGCTGCTACATTTACAAGGTGAGCAGGAGAAACCCGGGCAAAGCTTGAGGGCAGTAGCTTTCCAGTTATTGCAGAGAATTAGGTTGCAAAATCTTCCTTAGCCAGCAAAGTCAATACTGGCACTTCACAGGGGTGGTACCTGCCCTACTGAGCAAACTCTGAGAGAAACCATTTTCAAACTAAGAGACAGGCATGCAGCAGCAAAGTGGTCATGACTCAAAAATTTTAAATACCAAATAGTTTGCAATTGTGCTTTGGAAACAGATCTGTATTCATTGCACTACAGGGAAAATAGGAGCCAGTTACAAAAGAAAATACAAAGGCAATTATGCAGCAGGATTTTAATGTTTGGAAATTTGACTCAGATGACTGGACTCTGAAACATATTTCCAGAACTGTATTCTCTGCTCAGTCTTGCACATATTTGGTTCTTATGTTGTTTCCCCTTTTTGGGCAGAACAAAAAGCCAGGGATCACAGAGTGAAAAAAGGCAAAGGAGAGTATAACCCCTCCTGTGCTCAGACTCATGCCAGTGTCAGACCATTCCTTGAGACTATTCAGATTTGTCAACCCTCCATCTGCTTGCCTAAGTTGGAACAATTGTGAAAGAACCTTTAGCTTCCTGTGAACTTTAAGTCCACCATAATTAAAAGGTGGCTGCTAATTAAGTGTATGTGCAGCTCACCCAGTGAGTGCAGTTCCTAAACACCCTGAGTGTGTGGAACTACATCTGGAACAGTAATGCCCTGATATGTAGGTCTTTCTTCCTTGAATTATTTTGGGATTCTCAAGATATGTTTTTCCCAGGCAATTGCTTTTCCTAAGTAAAATTATTTGAATTGCAAAATCGATTTATTATTACAAGCTTGTTTTAAGAACTTGTGCTGGGAAGGCATTGAAACCAGAAAGCTTTGTGAATTGTATAGCTGGTTTCAGCTCATTACTTTTAAATTATTTTCAGTGAAATAATATTATGCATGTATCTGACACCTAGAAAGAAAAGCTAAAAACAAATAAAGCATTACCATGTTTGCTAGGGATTGTGAATATCAATATTGCTTTCAGCAGCTTTCACTGATCTATGCAAATAACCATGTGGCTGATTAGCTAGTCTGAGCTTGCATTCAGAATACTGAACCATGATCCATTAGTTATACACATAATTCAGAGATGCAGTGCTCAGAAGATTAATGTCCTTCAGCAATTTTAATGAACAGATAGAAATTTTAAAATGCCTGGTTTTGCAACAGCTCTGCATTTTCACAGTGTGCAATATCTCTCCAGCTCAATGCTTTCAGTGTCGAATAAGGCAAATACAGATTGCCTGTGTCTAACATTGATAAGTGTTATCAGTGTCTTTTCCTTGCCTCTGTCCAGGGTGAAGAAGATCATCTTCTTTCATGTGGGTCATTAAACTTCTGAAACCACTTCAGATTCATATGTAGCTCTTTCAGAACCTTTGGAAAGATAATTTCCTTCTGAGGACCACATCCTTTATCTGGACATGCAGCTAAAGACTTAACCATGTTTCTGGACATCATATTCATGATCATATCAAATGTTTGTTGCTCTGTGAGCCCTGATGACAATCTGGCAGTGATGTAGCACTAATCCTTTCATGAGGTATGTCCAGAGATCATCCAGATATCAAGGTTTGCCTTAGGAAAAACCTCCTCTTTGGTGACAGCACACGAGTGACTGCAGGGAAACCTGTTCTCCTCAGCAGCTTTCACCAGCTGCGTTCCTTTAATGCTGCCAGCCCACTGGCTTGAGCTCTGCCCCAATTTTCCAGGGTAAGGCAGTTTGAGAAGCAGGATATGGGAACATAAGGACGGGAGATGGAGAACTGAGCAAGTAGGTTGCAATGTCAAAATACCCTTTAAATCATATTTAGAGTCTGTCACTGTCAAAAATCAGCCCTTGAATTGAAGGAAAGCTTTGCAACCACACTTAGACACTGTAAATTTGTGCAATGGAGCAAAAAAATTTGCTTCGTGTCACTGATAAACTACTGACTCCAGGGCTGGGTCTGATGCTAACAGCTCTGAAACAGTAAAGAGAATAGTAAAATACAGCTGAAACTGCACTGCTTAAACTGCAGAGTTTTTTAAAACAAATCTGTCATCAGATCTCCAAATGGTCTGTTGTTACTCTTCCACAGCTTTCAGCATACTGACAGACAACCTGTAGGCATTGGAGTATCTGGAGGAGTTTAAACACTAGATTGTAGAGCCACAGACATGTCACAGTGTTTTAAAAAGAAAAATGACAAATCAAAGTAGGAATCTGGAGGAGAGCCCCCAGATTTGTGAGGATGTATGGATGATACTCCTGTCTGTCAGCTGTTAAGGCAAGGGCTAGCACAGGTTGCCCAGGGTGGTTGTGCACTCTCCATCGCTGGAGGTTTCGAAGACCCACCTCAACAAAGCTGTGAACAGTCTCACAGTTGACCCTGCTTTCAATTAGAGGGTCAACAAGAGACCATCTAGGTCCCTTGCAACCTTAATTATTTTGTGATTTTTGTGATTCTCATTGTAGATCCAAATTGCCTTTTAGATGTGCTGTACTGTCTGTTGATAGTAATTACTAGAAATTGTTAGCTGGACTAGCAGTATGAAAATGGAAATGTAAAACAGTATGCAAATTTCTACAAACGAAAGGCAATTTAGACAGAAATAATTGCAAATAGAGTGATGACAGTAAAATGATGAGACACTTGTTCTCTCTTACCAGCAATCCTATCATGAAAATATATGGCAGATTTCTGAAGTCTTTCACTTATGCAGAGGCTTAATTGCTTAATCATTTTCCTAGAGGGATTTTTTCTGGTTAAGATCAATAATGACTTTCTTGGCAACTGAAAATTGTTCCTAGTGCATAAATGCAAACCAATTAAATTAATAATCCCTCTTTTATTTTACTTCAGACATACCAATCAGAGAAGCTGAAAAGGTTGGTCTTATACTGCTGCGCACAATGCAGACTCGCTGGAAAGAAGTGTGGCTGTAAAGCACAATTGAAATACAGCTAGATTTAGAAATTCTGCTAGTGTTGCATTGTTTGAAATAGCAATTCCCTGTGGTGTAAAGAAAATTTAGAAATTGGTTCTTTGTGCAGTCAAGCAAGATCCTTTGAAGAGCAAAACACTCTTGGAAAAGAGAAGAAAAAGAGAAAAAATGAATGGAAGAACACAGAATAAAAAGACCAAAAATTATATAAAAGAGAAGAAAGATGAACCAAAACCTTCTGATTCTTATGCCATGGGCACAATGCAGCTGTGGTGGTTACAGACTGGGAAAATCTGCCAGATTCCTATGGTTTATAAAGGGGGCAGTACCAAATTACCAAACTGGCCAGCAACATGGGGGTGTTTTGCCACAAACATTGGGTGAAGGTTTTCCTTGGAAACTAGAAAAGAACAGGAAGTTAATCACACTCTCAAGGTTAATTTTTTTTCATGTGGAGGATGTTTTTGTCTCAACCTACTTTCAGTGCTTGACAATTACTGATCTATGAGAGCCTCCAGCAGGGTTTTTCCAGTTCACATTTACTTAATACTTCAGAAGAGCCAGTGGCTGCAAGAACAGGCATGAAGAAAAGCAATTTTTCCTTTTGCAAACCATTATATTGAAGATGAGTTTCAATTGAGATTCCACATGAAATTCTTTGTCTGTTAGACTGATCTTTGATGGCTTTGAGGAAAATACTATTTGTTTAAAATAAATTTAATTTTTATTTGCAATCTCCCTGCCTTTTTCTCAATATGGTAAGAAAATAATTTGTTATGGGGAAAAATCAAGAACTTTTTTCTTTAAATATTCATAACATGGCTGAAAAACCCGACTAAACAAACAGCTCATCTTTCAAATGGAAAGGGATCCAATTTAAAACATATAAGGAAAGACAGTTCAGCTGATATGGCCATGACAGGTACTACATAGAAAAGTTGTGACACAAGAAAATTAGATCTGATGGAAAATCCAAGGTTATAAGTAACAGTTAAATAAACTAATGTTTAAAATATAAAACAACTGGAAGATATGAATACAATATCTTAATTCCTTTGAAAGCACATCAGCATATGGAAGATTTTTGACAAATTACTGTAGATGGGAAGCTTGAATCTTGTAGCTCTCCAGCTCCCACAGCCCTGCTATGATTTATGCAAAGCAACAGCAATCATCACCAGAGTCAGGGGAAAAAAGAGAGCAAGAGAATGTTTTCCCCTCTTGATTTGCATATTCTGAATAAATTTCTGTTGCATATGCCTGTCAAAAGCGCATTTAAAATCTTTGTGCAGTTTAAACGGAGATCAAGTAGTGACAAAGTGTGGAAGAGATTTAAAGTAGCTGGTGTGAAACAGTACAAGGATTTTTAATAGAAGGATTTAGGTCAACTGGGCAATGATTTGTTTTCAACATCCATTTTATATGACTCAATCAAGTGCCAAATGAAAAATACTGTAGATGAGAAGCTGAGTATGCAGAACAGGCTGGGCTGTACACTCAGCAGTGCTACAGCCTCTGCTTTGCACACCAAAATGGTCCCTATACCACTTGTTTTTGCCATATTATGTAATTTCTCAGCCTTTTAAGTTCTTATGAAAGGTCTCAGAAACTGAGCTCCTGTGATAGAATCATTGAATGGCTTGGGCTGGAAGGGACCTTACAGATCATCTCATTCCAACACCCCTGACATGGGCAGGGACAACTTTCCAGTAGACCAGGTTACTCAAAATGCCATCCAACCTGGCCTTGAGCACTCCAAGGAACGGGGCAGCCACAATTTCCCTGGACAACCTGTTCTGGTGCATCAGCACCAGAACAGTGAAGAATTTCTTCCTAATTCCCAATTTAAATTTGCCTTCTTTCACTTTAAAGCCATTCCCCCTTGTCCTGCCAGTACAAGCCCTGGTAAAAAGTTCCTCTCCAGCTGAGTTGTAGAGCTCCTTTAGGTGTTGGAAGGCTGCTCTAAGGTCTCCCCAGAGCCTTCTCTTCTCCAGGATGAATCTCCCCAGCTCTCTTAGCCTGTCTTCATAGGAGAGGTGTTCCTGTTCTCTCATCATCGTTGTGGCCTTGCTCTGGGCCACATGCCCATGTTCTTCTTATGTTTGGGGCCTCAGAGCTGGATGCAGCACTTCAAGTCTCATAGAGCAGAGAATATTAACTTTATATATATGACCACATAAGACATGCCAAATATCATGGTTATTTTTTCCATGTATTTTTTTTTTTCTCAAGTGCTGGAGAGCAACATCAGCATGCAGTATGGTGTTTTGAACTGAAAATTTGTAGATGAAAAGTAAGCAAGAGGAGAGTTTTTAAAAATAGCACAGGAATGAGGGAGAAGGTAATCAATGTGCCTTCACGTTAAAGTGATGTGGTCATGCTCTTTGCTGTGAGAAGTGGTAGAAATACAAACACAAATAAGAGAAATAATCAGACACAGGGACAGAAATAAGGCTGCATAAGCACAACATTGACTTAATAGTGCCCTAAATGTTTTCATTAGAAGGCTGGGCTTTCTCATTATGCCCATTATGCCTCATTTTAAAGCATCATCTGGGTTTTAACAGAGCCTTGATGACCTCAAGCTCTTATGCTAAAAAAACATTAATGTAATGCCCACACAGACATTGTCTAGAGTTATATCTGGAGGAGATTTAAATTAACTAGCTCATTTGGACTAGCTATATAGTGCTAAGATCAGGTCTGGTTGAAAAACTCACCCCAAACTCATTAGCTCAGTAAAAAGCAGGTGGAAGAGTCCTGTGTTGAGCTTTAAATTGTCAGAACTACACCATCACTAACGTTGGATTTAGTTAAGTAAATCTCTCATGGATAAATCTCCCTGTTATACATGTTATCAGGGGAAAAAAAGACGCTCTGCTTTCTGAGCCAACTGCTTGAGTAGGCAGAGAAAGATATTTTAATAGCTGACAGTCACTCCCCACCTGGCCCTTCCCTGCCCTGTAAGTCGCTCTTGGTGCCTCTTTCTAGTTCCACTACCTGCAGTCACAGAGATTTCTCACTCTGGCAGTGAACCCACAGTTGCTTTTCCTTGGGAGCCCCAGCAGCCCAGTGGGGTTTTGGGCACACCTGGTGCCCATTTGGTATATAAGTTCCTCTCAACATCCCTGCAGTTTGCTTAGTGCAAGTACTGAAAAGAGGTGTAAATCACTCACTCAGGAGTCGTTGCTTTTCACTGGTGGAATACACAGGCACAGTATTTTGGAGGACCACTTCTAAAATTTATTGTGGCTAAAGACCTGGAGGAGATGGATTTGCTAGTTTAGGAATCATATTTTGCTGCTGTTGTTTAACCTTACACTGAAATATGAGGATTTCTTTGGGTATAAAGATGCTGGTTTGTCAATGGCAGTCATGAGAAATGAGGCAGGGGTCCTCTACTTCGTTCACTGAGGGGAGAAGGCTGCTGCCACTTTGCAGGTATGTCCAGCTGAGGAGGTGTTCAGTGGAAGAGGGAGGACTGTGCTAACAAGACATTGACAGTTTCTCCTGGAAAGCCAGGAACAAGCTATAGCAAGAAAAAGACAGATGAGGAACTAGAGATATTCAACAGCTTATAAAATAACCAAATCCCAGTTGATTTTCAGAAAGTCAGTAAAGGTTGAACTCTCATCTGTAGGTTAGTGTTATATTGAATTTTAGAATTTTACTGTAAACAGCTATTTTTTTTTAATAAAGGGCTTTGTTAAGCCACTGCAACTTCTCCTATAAGTCACTTGAGCTATAAGATAATAAACTAGTTAAGCAACAAATGTTAATGTGAAACATCCCCTGGAAAGGATATTGAGAACCTGTCCACTTTGATTTCTTGCTTGTTTTCCTGAACTATCCAATACTGACCATCATCAGACAGAAAACTGATCTTGCCCTCCAGTCTTTGAAGCATCTTATTTTAGTTCATGCTAGTCCCTTTTGTTGAGTCTCCAAACTTAAAGTTGCTCAGAAATGAAAAAAAAACTTGACCTACAGCATGGATGGAGAAACTAGAGTATTGGCCCATCATATAAAAATCAGGATTTATCCATTTCAGAGTTACACATACAGCTGCCTTTGTGGAATATAAGTGCACTGGAGTCTGAAGTCACTAGCTATAGCAGATATTTTAAGTTACTGAAAAAAACTATTCAAATAATTTGATTAACTCTCTGAATATTTGTGAAATGTCCTGGTGGGTTTGGCAATTGTCTCATAATCATTTGGTGCTACAGCTTATGCTGTTGATGTTTGAACTACTTCATTTAAAGTTAAATCACACCTGGGAAATTATCACCAAAATGATCTCTGACTTGCATGTCCCCCCATCAGATCCTAATCTCAGTTCCTTCTGTTCTTCAGTGTATCTCCTGATTTTCTTTAAATATTAAACAGTCTAATGTTCACCTCTTTGTCTTCATCAGGTCTTTTTGCATTCACCCCCAATTTCTGGAAGACTTTCTTACTCATGATTGATGTTTGAAATTTGAAGGTCTGTCCTGTAGGGAATGTTGAATATAGCAATGTATGAATTTCTAATGCAAATTCTCCTCAAAACTTTGTTCTAATTGTTTGAGCCTAATTGTTATATTAGACATAATTTCCAAGGGTAATGGCTAAAGAGCTAAAAACATTATTTGTTTCTTCTATTAAGATATAGCCACTATGCTTTCTTTTAAAAGAAACATTTGATTGATTCAAAAGTATTTCATCAATTAATGTGAGAACAAAAAAAAATGGAAGATGTGCTTGTGTACTGGGTACATTTGTGTTAGCTGTGCCTGAATGATTGTGGAAATGATTATTGTAATATCTGAGGCAATTGCTTTGTTTTATTGCAATAGTAGCTTGCACTTCAGTAAGATGTTATCTACAGACTGTGTTCTTTGTAATGACATAGTTCAGTCACATGGATAACAAAAAAGGGGGTGGCAATCACTGCAAAGTCACTGTTTTTAGTGCTCCCCAGGGGCCATTGGAGCTCCCCCAGGCTCTATCAGGACCTGGTAGCCAGTGCTTGTCCCACTGCCCCAGTCCCAGACATTGGGCACCTCTGTTTGGTCAATATCCTACCTAAACTATTGTGAGAGACGGTCTGAAGTTTCCTTCATTTGCCTCACGACCGTCACAAGGACCCTGAAGACCCCTGACAGGAGTTCTGGCCTGGCCGAGGTGGACACGGACGCTTGCCAAGTGACTGTTAGCAGATGCACTCGCTGTGCTTCTACAGAGCGTTGCATTCAAACAGGTTGTGACAAGCAGTGGCTTGTCCCTGCATGCCAGCACCTGCTTCACAGACCAAGGGGCTTTTCACAATGGCCCATCAATCTTGCCCACCTTCTGGCCAGACGCCACTCGCTTTGGCTAAAGACTATATAAACTGTAACTTTTTGGGAAGACTTCGGTGCACCCCCACAGATGACGGCGAATCCACGTGGCTGACCCATTGAGGATCTCGTCTCGACAGTGGTAGCTATTTTCCCCTCCCCCTCTTTTCTCTCTATTCTTTATTTCCTTTTCCTGTCCCCTCTATTGCATTTGCTGTTGGTACCTAAATACAGGTGCATTTGTTGTGATTAAACTGATGGTCCCCTGCTGTTTGCCTTTTTGCACTTTTGGGATCGGTTAACGAATCATCACGACACCCACATGAGTGGATCATGACAACTATTTAACTCATATTTTGAAGTATATTACCTGTTTCTAAAAGCTGCGTGCCTAAGTGGCAGGAGCTCAGATATTGTACCTCAGTCAAGTTTTCTGGGTTTGGGTTATCTGCAGTTATAGATAACAGTTACCAGGTACAACTCTGGTCCTTCAGGAATCATGTGTCAAGGTGTTTTGGCCAGTCTTTCCAAGGTACAAAGCTAAACACAACAATGATATTAGAAACTATCCATCATTACTGGAATAAAAGTATTGAAAAATCTGTGATGTTTAGGAAAGAATGATGAAATGTGGGAAGACATTTGACAACCATCTGTTTCGATATGGAAGTTAAAATGGCAGGAGAATACTATGGATTAAAAAAAATCTAAGTGTCAAAAGCACTTAAAGAAATTATAAGAATTTTCTTTTGGAATAGCTCCAGGAATCTGCTATATGCTCTTGGGGTAAGGTTTCATTATGGACAGAAACCTTTATAATGTTACAAAGGAAAATAAATGCTGTCAGCAACAACATTTTAATGAGTCATTTCCAGTTCCAGAGAGACGCTGCAGAATAAATGCTGCTAATAATGGTAAGGCAAATATTTCTGTATGATGAAAAATTGATCTAGGCACCAACAGTCAATAGCTTGAGAGGCTTTTGGAAAAATTTCTATCCATATCAAGGAGACAGTGGTCTTGTACTTGGTTATTCAGATGTGAGGCCAGACACTCAAGATGTTGTAGGCTGCACTCAGACCCTTCTGTTAAAAGGTTGACTGCTTGTTAAATATATGAGCTGAGAGTGATGCAGAGAATCAACAGAAGCCTGGATATTAATACCTTCTTATGGGTGAAGGCAGGGAACACAGACCTCCCTTCCCTTCAGTGGGTTATAAAGATGGCTAGTTGGAGCATAATGGACAATAGCACATCTTCCAAAAGTGATTTTTCTTCTCGATAAAAATCAATTCAGAAAACTGGACCCAAGTTTGAAAGCAAACTCCAGAAGACAACACACATGCTCAAAACCTCTGTTCTCCAAGAATTGTTTTGCTAGATTTATTTAAGATTATACTCAAATGAAAGAAATGGACTGTCCTCAGCTACAGCATGCCGTAGCTCTCAAAACTTCAGCAGACAGTCTGGAAAGCTTTTTGTTCTGTCATGTCGGGTTCTAAATTAATATTCCAGCTTTCCCATTCAGAAAAACAAACTTGTCTCTAGCAGTATGTAGTTCTAATTAGGAGAAGACAGAACTAGTATTTCCTAAGGGTCTCTCTCCCAAGCCCAATGTGACTAAATACTTGTGGATACAGAGTGCTGCAGGGATTCTGAGGCTTGCAGAGCTCCAAGTGATTTAAAATATGTACTTTGATATTCAAATAGGATTTCAGTGATTTGAAATTAGCTGTGGATATTATCTCATAATAAAGCTAGATCTTAAATTGTGTAAATTTAAGGGGTAAAATAATATTAAATATTTTGCTGTTACACTGTATCTCCATTTTATTTACAGAATGAATGGAGGCAGCACAGAATTTGAAAACTGTATTGAACTTCATAGTGCCATTATGCCTTACAAAAACACTGAAAATGTTGTTCAGATTTTTATTCCCCATGTGTGAGCTATACAGATTGTCTTGCAATCAAAGCAGAGAAATGTGATATTTAATTGCTTTCATTTCTCTACATTTTCTTGTACTCTTAAAAAGCAATTTGCCTGTCATTAAGGCTTCTACAACGTCAGTGCAAATGACCCATGGTGAAGGAGTGGATCAGGAGTTCGTAATGGAATCCAGGAGTCTGTCCCCTGAGGGTCCATCTACTCTAACTAAAAATATACATTTTAGCCCAGAATCTATAGTTTAGTGGCACTGCTGCTGGCACAGTATTCTGGGGGAAGAAAAGCTTGTATTAAGGTTCCCATTTTTCATTCTGCCTGTTGCAGATTGGGCAATTTCCTGAGCCACAATACAGTTTCTATGACTGCACAACTTTTTGCTGGCCATGGTTTCTGTCCTCATGAGCAAAAACCAAAAGCCCATACATTTGGTGCACCTGAGCAGCTCCTGGTGTGGCAGGTGAAGAGGCTTCTGAAGTTACTGCATGGTGGAGCATCAGGCAGGAGGCAGTGGCTCCCCAGGGAACAAGTAGCTAGTGGGGACAATGAAGGGATTTCATGTAGAATCAAGGCGGTGAGGTGAAGAGGAAGGTACTGATGAACTACTGTAGAGAAAAGCCTGGGATCCTCTAGCCTTGTCCAGACCTTCTTCTGGTGGTTACACCCATAAAGGGGACAGTGCAGGAGGATCTGGAATGTTCTTGGTTGTGTTGCTTGGCAAGTGTGAAAAGAAGCTATAGCAGAACTGAGAGGGTTGATATTTCTGTCAATGCAAATGAACAAAATAAAATGCACTAATCACTTTTCTTGAAAGCTAAATTTATAATGCAGAGGTAAATTATATTACAATGAAGTCACACTGCATTCCACCTATTAGATCTCAGATGACAGAACTCATTCTGATGTAATATTCAGCCACACAGATTACTCATTTCTATGCCAGAATGCTGGGACCAAAATGAAAGAAGACAAGCCCATTTAATTATTCCTAGAGGTAATATTGTTTAATTTAGAAACAAAAAGTTAGATTTTAGAGCTGTGTTGTTTATATCTACTTAAATGCCTCATGAGGTCATGTTCTTAATTTAGCATTTTATCTTAAAGAAGACGATAAAAAAGTAACACTGTCAACAGAACAAAGAAAATACATTTCTGTTGAAATGTAACTCATATGACTTTAGAGTCTTGATAGATTGTCTGTCATTAAGCTGAAATATTTATATTACCTGTACTGTGGCTTGGCATTAAAAAAAAAGAACCAATAAAATGTTCAAATTCTTGTACCATAGCAAAGGTCAACACAGGGATTGGTCTTTCCTAGTTTCTGGTTCATTACATGGTTTCTCTCCTCCTAAATCTGATTTATCTAAGGAAAAAAAATCCTAGAAATAATTTTGAGTGGAATGTTGATTTTATTCAGAAATTATTGAGGATATCTTAAAGGGAGAACTCTGTATCTCCTTTAGTTTGAAGCTGCCGTCATCATGTCTTTGCACAGAGATAGTACAGGGTATCGGTATCTGTCTCTGTCTCTCTCCCTCTTCCATGCTATATTTATAGCATCCCCCTGGCCATAAAAGGTCTGGACTGGGGCTCTGACATTCCACTGACTGCAGGCATTATTTTTGTTCTGGACCTTGAAGTCCAGTCCTTACCCCTCGTCCTAACTACCTCTTTCTTTGCTGGCTTCATTGTTGCTGTGTTTTTGTGCTATTCATCCACTTGGGAGCTCTTCCATTTGCTGCCATTCATTTGGATCCTGGTAAGTGTTTTTTTTATGCCGGAAGGTTTTACGTGTTCAATTATTTTTAATCTGAATCTTTAATGCCAAGTTGATAGTAGCTCCCTTTATTCTTCTTAGCTCAGCTGTTGAGGGATTTGTGGACACGAATTGAAGACATCTGAAGGTTCCACTGTGAACCTGAAAGAAAGTAGTGCAGGGGCTCTTTTATTTTCACTCAGCTATCTTTGCATATTGTCACAGTACTCTCAAATGAAGCATGGGTTACTGAGATACAGGAGGAGTTTGTCATGTAGTCTTCTGCGGGCTTAGAGAAGGTTTAAATAACATAAATATTTTCTTGTTGCTTAGGATGTTATCTTTGCTTACAAGAGTTTATTTTTAAAAATCTATTCACTGTTTTCATTGATTGATGAGTAGATCTTTAAAGAATTACACAGACTGATAAACAGCACAAGAGGTAATGCCAGCAGAATCACTTCCTTTAATGTGTAGCTATGAAGTATAGACAAGTACAGAACTGTCTGTCTGCTCAGTAGTAATTTTAAATACTCAGTTCAATAGCTGCTAAAATATAGCTCCAAAAACTGTGAATTCATCTAACTATGGCCAATAATATTTTTAGGCCAAGCTCTGAAGTGCTACACTGATCTTGAGATGGAGTGTTGCCCTCACACTGAAGGGGGCTGGTTGGTGCATGCAGACTAAGCAGATGCAGGTAGCATAGATAAAACTTAAGAGATGGGAGTCAGTCTGATAATCAGGCAGTGCTCCAGATAGGAGCAAAGTCCTTGGAAGTTTCTGAGTTACTCTATGTCATCTCCGATAGCATCACACTACTGTATCTGATCAGACTAATGTAACCAGCTTATCCTGGCCTGTGAGCAATCCGTGATGTTTCAGAGGAAATATAAAACATAACTCATGTTGTGATAAAATACCTATTAAAGGAGTTTCCTTTTACATGATATGAGTCAGTGCTGGTCTTTGATTTGAACCACTGGAGCTGACTTAGTGTTCAGTGCCTGCCTTGCTATCATAGTCCTTACTCCTATCACAGACTTTTACTCCTGAGGGCAGTGAGACAGTGAGACCTATCGTGTTTGGAAGAAAAATGTTTCCTTTGTACATTTTAACTTGTTCTTTTGGTCTGATAAAAAGTAAATGAAATGCCTTGTTTAATTTCTTAATGGGCAACACATGCAGTGCTTCATACTTGTGGATCACCTTCCATCCTTTGAAGCCTGGAAGGCTGTGGGAATGCCTGAGCTGAATGTCTGTTAGCATTGTGGCTGTTGTATGAATGATGAAGCCAGCCAACACTTCAAATAAAGCTGGTGAAGACAAACCATAGTACTCTGCAGAAGGAAAACAGGATGTTCTCATGTTCCTTCTCTTTCAGTGTGCAAGACAATATTCTTCTGCATGCCTTAATCTCCCTAGGCAGTGATCATAACGACTTACAAGTCCTAAACCCATAAACCCAGCTCTGCAGAGGTGGAAAAGGGAGACAACAAAGAAAAAAGGAAAAAAACTTCTGAAACTAGGGAAATTAAGAGGAACTACGTAGTACTGGTAGCTAACTAAGTGAAATAAGTAGCAACACAAAATATTGACAGGTACTAGAAACAAGAATGCTAAACGGGATAATTGCATTATTTTAGACTGACATGAAAAAATAGCCAGCATTAGGAATAAGAGAGTTAAAAAGGAACATCAGCTTTTGCCATAGAAACCAATGGGCTAACACTCTTTCCCATTTCTCCTTCTTCCTCAGATAAAAATAAAGTAAATGTATAATTTGGTCTTCTTGAAGTCTCATGGTTTCCCTTTGGTCAGGATATCAGCAATTTCTTTTACATAAAATGTTTCTGAATAAATTTCTTCCTTGTTGACTTCCTGCAACTAGAGTTATCCTACAAGGAGCATTTCCCTTGTGAGATCCCTGAAATATATGAACATTTTCCTTTTTGCTTTTGATTTTTGTTTGGTTTGCGTTTGGCTTGTTGGGTTTTTGGTTTTGGTTTTTTTTTTCATAATTTACCTTGGTGAGGGCAAGTACCTCAGCAGCTTTCAAAGATAATAGTTTGAAATTTGTTGACTTGCTATCAGAATCAAATACTAAAGGAAAAGCCAAGGACTGAAATCTAGAGGGCATAAAGACCAGCGGGGGAAAAAAAACATATAATCACAGAATATTCTGATCCAGAAGGATCATCAAAGACCAACTCCTGACTCTGTGCAGGACAACCCAAATTGGATATCTAGACTTTCATGATGTCATGATTGTCTTACAGTTCTGTAAGTGTATTTTAAGTCCAAACATTAAATAGTTTTTCATTAATATGAAGAAATCACGAAGCAGAAAAATATTCCTATTGTTGTGATCAATACTAAAAAACCTCAAAACAGTAACAAACACCTCTCACCCTTGTTTTTTGATCTTCTTTAAATCCTTGTAAACATTTCCTTATTGTAGCTCATTTCTGTTACTAATCAGGGTTCTTTTCAGGGACAATACTAGTAGCCATGTGAGCCTAAAAGAAAGAGAAAGAAAGGTTATCATATGGATTACTTGAGGCAAGCTGCTATGTCAAAGTAGAAAAAGTCAGTTATAACAATAGCAAAATAAAAATGCAAAATAATGACTGTTGGTTTTAAAACAAACAGACAAGAAAAATTCTTTCTGCACTCAACTTTCATCCCATTTTGAGAGGGGAACTACCTCTCACCTGATCAAAATTTGAACTACAAGTTGACTACAAGACAATCAATTGATGACGTGCAAACTAAAATTAAATGGGCCTATCATCTGGAGGAAGGGTCTTGGCAACCTTGAACATGATATTTTAGGTTAAAAGAAAAGGATTTGCATTGAGGAGCATGATATTATTTTACCCGTTGCACACAGACTGGATCCCTGATTCAACTGTAAAAGTATAATGCACAATTAAGCCCTTTTAAATTGAACCCTGGTATCACGTACAAAACAATCACTATAATGCACATTTACCTCCTCAATCTTAGTGTTTTAATTCACTGTTGTAATAATAAATGGAAGATTAAATTCAATCTGAAAATTGGGTTACAAAAATAAATGAAAAGTTCATATATTTTTGTTTCAGCTTTTATAGCCTTGTTGGATTTGCTCATGCCTTTAAAAATAATTTATTACTTTATTATCTCTATTGTAGTTGAACAAAATTAGTTATCCTATCTTTGAAGAAGCCAGGCACACAGACTTTCATTAGTTTGCAGTAATAAGTGAGCATATAAAACATGAATAGCTTGCAGTAGCAGGGAACCAACTATAAATGAACAGACACATCAGTGCAAAGGTTTCTGGTCATGATGGGTGACATGTAAGCATCTTGAAACCTGAATATGAACCTGTCTGAAAGTCTAAATCACGTCATAAAGAGATAACTCTAAATTCATTGCAGTTGATTTTTCAAGTTCAGTGTTAGTTTGTGTGAAATTGGGTATTATTTGTATGCTAACT
This sequence comes from Vidua chalybeata, assembly GCF_026979565.1. Taxonomy (NCBI): domain Eukaryota; kingdom Metazoa; phylum Chordata; class Aves; order Passeriformes; family Viduidae; genus Vidua; species Vidua chalybeata. The sequence continues at coordinate 104,322,971 of NC_071530.1, forward strand.
CAGGAATTTCCTTGACAGTAGTCCTTATGTTTGACATGTTCTTTTTCAGATATTATCCTGTTTTTATTTGCACTCAGAAAAGTGCAGTGAAACCCAAAATTCGAAGGCACCCATGATGTCTTTACCATTCTACCAAAGACACCATGAGCACTATGACCGTGCGTACCGCCACAAAGCGCTGTCGTCCACGGTGAGCCAGTACCAAAAGGAGACAAAGAGCAAATCTGCCGTCTATGCTCAAGGATCTGCTGCTTATGCCAGGGGCTCCGCAGCCTACCGCCACTCGTCTGCAGCAGGCTTCAGCTTTGACTCCTCAGCAGCTTATAGCCATGGCTCTTCAGCCTATGACCTCGAGTCAGCAGCCTACAGCTATGGATCCACAGCCTACGACCACTCTGCCGCGCAAAGCAAGAGATCTGCTGCCTACAGCCTTGACTCTGAGTCCCTCAGCACCAGCTCAGCTGCCTACGGCCATGCATCTGAATCCATCAACAAGCTGGCTGCAGCCTACAGGCTGGGATCTGAAGCCTACAGTTTTGGGTAAGATCTTCGAAACAGCATCCTGGTAGAAAAATGTCCAACCACCTCCCATTGAAAACAATGGCAAAACTCTCCTTCTCATCCATATGAAGTTTCTCTATAACTTGGCATTAATATATTTTCCTGGTCAGGTGTTTTCCCTTGGCTTTGGCAACAGGAAGGACTGTGGTCAGCTTAGTTTGTTGGACTAATCCATGTGTGATGCTTGGACTGTTGTAAGAATAGGACTGGCAATGCCGATGTGGCTGAGTGCTGACATATTCACACTCCAGACTGGTTAGGCATGAGCTACCTCTCCTTCCAAGTTGTTTAGCCACATTAATACAGCTGAATTTAATATGAAGAGTTGAGATAGCTTTGGATTGAGGCTGTCTCTTTTCTGACAAGGTTGGAGTAGTAAAAGAACTCAAAGCTCTTCGTGCAAGTTTGAGTTATGTGTCCATATATGATTAATTCTTCTTTGGCCTAACAGTTTCAGTTTTGCGCTGAGTGATTCAAGAATCTGAAATTTTCACACTGTATATTGGTTGATGCATACTATTTCTAAAGTAGACATAGCCTGAAGTATCCCATCTTACAAGAGAAGCGTAGCTATGCTCAGCTCTTTTTTTTTTTTTTAATGTAAGATAATAAATATTGCTCAAGCAATTACATTAGCATAATATTTTTGCTGTAGTAGCCTCATAATATTTGTATGCATATATCTCAGAGATTTGCAGAAATTAGGGAAGTATTAAAGTAATATTAGAGTAGCTGTTAGCAATAGAGGAAACAAACAACAAATTATAGCTCAAAACATCTGCTTGCTGTTATATTAATATAAAATTAAGAGTATCATTAGCAGAACTGAACAAAACTTGTCCACCAGGAAATTTAAATTTTGAAAACTGAATATCCTCCCCAGATTGTGGATAATGGTGAAATCTTGGCCAAAACCAATGAGAGAAAAACTACATGTACCACAGCAAACAATACTTTGTGATTTCAGCCTTCACTGAAATCTTGGCTTTCAGGAAGCTCAGGGTCCAATCTCTATTTGCCAGAGTTTGTTCAGGTATTTGATTCTCAGGCTGTTATAGTCAAGGTGAATGACTTTACTTCACTCTTTACTACAAGAAAGACATCGAGTTGCTGGAATGTATCCACAGAGGGGCAACAAAGCTGATGAAGGTTCCAGAGTGCAAGTCTTATGAGGAGCAGCTGAGGGAAATAGTTATTTATCCAGGAGAAAGGGATACTCAGGGGAGGTCTTATCACTCTCTACAGCTGTCTGAGAGCGTATCCAGGCAGGCCTTGGTCTCGTCTCCCAGGTAATCAGACAGGATGAGAGGAAATGGCCTCAAGTTGCACTAGGGGAAGTTTAGATTGGATGTTAGGAAATATTTCTTCACTGAAAGGGTGGTCAGGTATTGGAATAGGCTGACCAGGGAAATGGTGGAATCATCATTCTTGGAAGTGTTCAAAAATGTGTGGCACTTAAGGACATAGTTTAAGGGTGGGCTTGGCAGTGCTGGGTTACTGGTTGAACCTGATGATCTTAGAGGTTGTAATGATTTTATGATTCTGTAGCTGATTGTCTTACACTGGGTCATATCCAGGCTTTGCTGTTGAGACAATTTTACTTGTGCAGATAATTTACTACTGAGAAAGCAGTGAGAATCTCATTTATAATCTGCTGGTGAAGGGAAGAAAACTGGAGGTGCTGGGACTGATGGTTACGCTTCCAAAGGGAGCTGGGTAAGGGAAGATATCCCAAATTTCTGCAGCAATGCAGCTGTGCCTGCACTCTGTTGCTGACCATAACCCAAAGCTTGCTTCTTCTTGAAGAAACGGTTCTCATAAAAAAAGAACTTCAAGTTGTAAAAAATGATTGTTAAAAAATCTGTTTCTGAGTCCTGCTTACAAGCACTTCAGCTGTCACACAAGTTTCTTCTGAAATCTGTGTGTTTCTCATTAAGAATAACTCTAATGTCAACAGTATCATATTGAAGGAAATTAAATTGTTTAGTTGAGAGAGAATTTAAAACTTTACTGAGGTTTGGCTCGAGATAAAAGTTTTTGATTTAAAGAAGCATATTTGCATATATAATGCTCTGTAGTACAAGACTTGCCAATAGATTGTTCAGAGATAAGAATGTCTCAGCTGCAACTTCTTTATTTCTGTGGTCTTGTCATTGTATTGGAAAAAATTCATTGCTGCTACCTAAGACAAGGACTCTGGCGATTAAATACATAGGATTCCAAGCTCTCTTACACAAAACTTAATTAACACAGGAAACAATATTTCTGAATGAAAATCTCAGTATTTAACTTGGGTTTATGGTTAATATAGCCTCTATGTTGGTATTTATTTCTTTTATGCAGCCCATATTTCTGCAATTTGCAAGAGGCAAAATGGAAAAAATAATGCAATACTACAGTTAAATGTAGTTCAAATTTGAAGGAGTTCTTGCCACATTTGTACTGTCTTTCCCAGATAATGCAAAATACTTCAAGAGGTAATGTGGAGACAACAAGTGTTACTCAAATAAATTAGGAAAATCCAAGAATTTCTGTTTTCATCCATATGAAAAGAATGGTGTAGGAAAAAAAAAAGTCTTCAAATTCTTCCAATTTTCTAGAAGTAGAAAAGTTTAAATTGAAATGCTGTATCTAAATGACCTGGTGTTTCCTTGAAACCAGAATGGACACACAAATCCAAATCCAGACAACATTTTTCAGCTAACAATTGATAATTGCATATCAGTGAATATTGCCATCAAATATAGATTTATGCATAATGGATATAGTTTTGCAGATAAACACCATTGAGTCCAACAGAAAAACTCAAATATTACATTTTTATTCAGGCCATTTCTTATTTTTATCTAAAGTAGCTTCTGCTAAACTTATAGTTATTGCAAAATTTAAGTCTCATCTATTTTTGTAGTCACAGTACGGAAAAGATTTCATGAAGCATTGGTGTTGACATGCAGTTAGTTCTGTGTCAGGAATTTATCATGGGGAAAGCAGTGGAGAAGGACTAGGAATTATGTAACCTGCAAGACCTTGACCTGGACCCAGTTCCGTGATGTTGAAGCCTCTCTTGAGTGGAAAACATTCCCAGGGTGTGAAAACAGGCAGTTTGAAGGAGCCACAGCTTGATTTTTCAGGAGGATGAAAAATTTTCCCTGTGCAAGTGGCCTGTCCCCTACATTTCAAGTCTTTTTCACACCACAACAGCTTGAGGAAGTACAGGGAGCAAAATGAAAACTGGCAAAATCAAGAGCAAGTATGGAAGCTTGCAGCTGTGCTGGTTGCGGTTGGCCAAAGGTGCAAACCTCAGGGCTCCCAGAAGAAAGGGCACCTCACCATGGAGAGGTTGCCTCTTCACAACCAGCCCTCCCCACCAGCTCGTGGGGCTGTCTCTAGCCAAACACTTCTTTGGCTTCAGCAGAGGCAGGAAAAGTGACATTTGCTGCTTCCCTTGAGGCTTTGTACAGGTGAGGGATGTATGACTCCCACAAGCCGATGTTGTTGCCACCCATGCTCTTCCCTATCCAGTCCCTGGGGGCTGCCAGCACGAGTAGGTTGGCTCCTGTGGGAAACCTGGCTCCTGACTCCTTCTTCCACAGCAGTGCTCCATCCTCTGTGTGCTTCTGAGAAGATTTGAGTCAGATCTACCAAAGCTTATTATAGAACTACAGGGCTGTCAAACAGGGCTGCTGGATTAAAGGCGTTTAACTCTTTTTTGTGGAAGCTCAGTGATTTGCCTTTGCTCAAACTTTCACTGCTTTTCCATGTGTTCTTCTCCTGTCTAGCAGTATCAATAATCCCATTGTGTCACAGGCAAATTATCTGCCACCAGAAGGGCCAGACACCTGCTTAGAGGGAAAACAAAAGTTACTGGTCTGGCTCAGGCATTTGCACTTATTTTGTAGGTCAGGCGAAACAGCAAAGAGGACATGGTGTAATTCATGTCTACCAAGCAAAGAGAGTAAAAAATGCCTTTCTAATTTGCCTTTAATTGGGCTGCCAGTGAGAGCTAATGCTCTTCTGAGCATTAGTAACCAGGATTGGGACAAGGCTGTGTAAATAAAACACTTCCAGAAACATTAGAAGACCATGATCTTGGCACTGCTCATCCTTTAGTTTATTATAGGTGAGGGTTAAGAAGCTGGCTTCCAGATGTCATACCCAAGCATGGAAATTGTTTTAATGAGACCTGCTATGTGGAAACAATTCCCCTTAAAATAAAATTTTGTGGAAGCTGTATTAGGGAATATCGCCAGCAATATTGCCTGGGCTTATGACAAATGTGTCAGCAACTTAAAATTAATATAGTCACCAGAGAGCATTTCTCATTTTTAGAGGCTGAATTTAAAGAGTTCTTCTCCTATTTATAGTAAGTTAAAATATTGCATATTAGGAAAGAAACAGCTGCTAAACAGAGAGCCTGGATAAGGACTCATGGCTAGCAGCTTCTCCAGGAGGTACAGCTGGTGCAATCATTGTGTACATCATCATCTCTTTCTGCTTAGGACAAGATACATGGTTTTGTAGAGGTGTAAAAGAGCTTACATGTGCCTTTTCATGCAGGAGTGAAAGAACAAAAGAATAGGGTGTTGTGGTCTGCTTCCAAAACACATTTCTACACCCACTGGGTGCAGACTCTCTTTGGGCAGTGTGGGAAACCTGTCCCTTCAGGCACAGAAACAAGGGCAGTGCCAACATATTCTCTGTCTGAGAATAAGACATCAACACAGAACAAAGCATCTGTTTGGGAGCTGCAGATGCCCTGCACAGTGTTTTCTTTAGTTCCTCTTTAGGCTAGAGGGAAAAGTTAATAGCATCTGTTTTTTACATCTCTACAGAAGAATGCCTGTGCCTTTTACAACTCTAATGAAAAACTAGGAAAATGCTGGCATTGACACTTTAACATGCTGGAAACCACCCTGAAGTAGGCTTAGGTCACCAACCTTGATAAAACTGTACAGATAATATCTGACCTGGAAAAAAAAAATATATATGCTAGCTGGGCATATCAGATGAGGCTGAAAGATGTTAAAAGGTCATGGTACTGTTCCTCCCTATGAAACTAGAGACCACTGATACCCTGCTCTTACTCCTCTGGGGAGATTCTGTTCCACATATCAGGTAAAGGTTGGAACATTTTAAAATAAAGGGCAAGATTTTAGAATCTGGTTCAAGAAACAGAGTTCTCCTTTGGGCCACCTAAATAATGGTTTTAGGCAGGATTTTGTTTTTGTGTTACACAGGAAGAAATAGTAAGAACACAGGAGAACAGGGAAATAAACCTCATGATAGAATACTGTTTAACCTGTATTCTCAAGCAAAGAGCTCCATTTGAATATGTGTTTCTAGTAGCCTCCATCTAGCTCTGCCAGAATTTAGAAAGGAGAAACATTTTCTGCTGCTTCAAATTTATTCATCTAATCTCTTGATTTATGCAGTGCAATTCTAAAGAACATTTTGGAGAGACTCTAGGTATCCCTCTGAAAACATCAGCTGGGTGCTCTGGTATGGTCATAAAGATGAGATATTCAACTTCAAGCACTTGGAGTGTTTGAGTGAAAAACCAGCCTACAAACAAACAGAACCTGTAGCAATTTATTCTTGCCTTTTCAAATAATTGTAGAGAGATATAAATGAAAGATAGGAAACCCCTACTACCATACAGGAAAGATATCAACAAAATGCCTAGCAGGGAGTGATGGGAACTGCTATATATGCTTCCCATTAATTCCCTGTGTGAGTGTGTAATCTGGACCTTAAATGAAAACTAAAATGACTGCAAGGCCAAACCCTCCTTTAGGAATAATGTGTTGGTCTGGATTTAACAGTGCTGTAAATGCCTGAGCTGAAATTTCCACCACATTTCAACTACATTTGTGAAAATAAAAACTTCTAGACATTTTAACTTAAGTTCAATTGGTACTGTGATCTTTCTTGATATAGAAACAACTAGGAATGAAGTGGCCTCCTAACAGGTTCAACCTAAAGCTCTGAGGAAATCTAATGGCTGTCAGAGTCAAAATTCCAGGTTTGACCCATTTTTAAATAGGACAGGAATAAAAGTCACTTGCTAAGTAAAGATCTGCAGCTCCTTACAGACTCTAGTTCAATTAAGAAAAATAATGAAAATAGTTTGCCTTTGATGTTTCTTTTCCCTTATTTGATGTGCATTTGTGGTTTGCCATAGTGATTGCACCACATCATTGTCCAACCCAGGAGTAAGGCCATTGCACACCCCGTTTCAATGTGTCTCTTCCTTTTTATTTTACTCTGCCTGGACTGTTCCTGACTGTTTTCTGCTTGGATTTCTGTCCCTAAAGCTGGATATGCCTCTCTTGTACTCCATCAGTGGCTGTCCTGGGCAATGCCTGGTGTCAAAACCCAGAGCCCACAGCATCTCTCTCCCGTAGATGTGGTCTGTGCCTTAGCTGACACAGTGGTGCCTGACATGGAAAACCCTTGGCCCCAGTCCTGCCATGTGTGCCACAATCCCTCACTGGCTGTGCCTTCTTTTGTGTGGAAACCATGTTACAGGGAGAGGAGGAAGGAAGGAGAAGCAGTGCACAGTTGCTTTTACCCCCTGTACTGAGCATCTCTTGGCAGAAGTGCTGCAGGCTTGGTGATCGTGGCACCTGAGGAGCGCAGAGGAATTACATTAAGAAAGGCAGAGAGCTAAAGAATGGGAGACTGATTTAACAGGAACTGGGTAGGGAGAGAACTCCATCTGGGCAAAGGGATGGACACAGAAATGAAGGAAGGGAGGATGGGAGAATGAAAGTGATCCTGCATCATCTCACACACAGTCTCAGTGGATATATTACTAACACATATTTTGGAAACTAAGCACTCTTCTTGTGTTGGTGGTGGTACTTTTGCAGGGATACAGCCTAAGGAAAACATTAGCCCAAGGATATAATATTATATTACATTATGCACGTGTAACATTCCCAGGGGCCCAGTGGTAGCATGGGTTTTGATATATGTGGAGACACCAGTGTAAGCTATCCAGGGTGTGGGAAGCAGGTTATCCCTGACAGAGGCACATGTCAGGGCTAACAAGCCTTGCTGAGAAACCATCATTCTGCTCCTGTATCTGCACATGTAAGCAGGCAGCTCATACTGTGTAGACAAATCCCCAGACCAGAAGAAGACTCACATATGATTTTCTGTGGTGATGTTGCAAGACAGGTGAATAGACACTTTGGGGATTTATTAAAGGCTGACAAATATTCCATATTCCATAGATATGGGAATTAGAGATGAGTTGCTTTGGCAAAGGAAGGCAAGGTGTTTTGAGCTTTGTTTACACAATTTGTAACTATGTTAAAAATTAACCTAAAGTGATTGCCGCAAGTATGCTTCATGCTCTTCAGAATCCCTCCCAGGCTGCTGAGGACTGGGGGATGGGTGGGGTTGGGAAGCTCTTCCTCCTTTTCAGTCATCCTCCATTTATCTGTACTATGTTAAATGGTGCTGCTTCACTCAACTCTTCCCAAGGGAGTGGCATGGGAGAGCAGTGGGGATGGTAACACTGGTTTCTGAGCTATACAGTGCCCTACAATTTCTGTAGAGAGACTTAAACAATCTTCCCAAGTCCCAAACAAAAAGCTATTAAAAGTACATTGCTACCAGGTATATTGCTTACTCTATGTTTAGATTTAATACCAAGGGGCATAAATCGTATGTTTGTAATGGTGAGATAGTCAAAAGTACACTTAGTTACGTGTTTAATAACTCTAAACTATGGCTATTAAAAATTATAAATTCTTGATTACAAAATAAGACAGCAAAAAGTTGTAGTACTTTAATTGTATTTTTGAGCGCTTCTTAACAGCTGTTTTCCTGATTTTAACAATATAATTTTTATTTCAGACTGAAAAATTCCAACTTAATGATAGAAGATCAGTCCTATAAGATGAGTCCCAAAGCAAAGAGAGCAAAACAGAGTTTGATATCAGAGGACAAAGAGAACAAAGCCTTAGACTACTCAGTGCCCATATTCACAGGACGGTATGATTATTTTTATTTTGTTTGGTATCTTATTTCTGATCTATTAACAAATTATAAAATAATAAATCCATTAATCTGTCTTTACTCATGGATCTTATGGTGATAGTTTGTACTTCATATGAGTGATAAAAAGAAAAAGAGAAGTAAACTGACTGGCAGAAAATTGGACATTGTTCATCCAGAGCCAGGACAAATGAACCTACGTGTCTGGACTTTGTTTTGAACACATTATCAGGTCCACTTTGTATGAAATGAAAATATAATTAGAACCCTGCCTATTGGGAACCAGGGAAGCATGTTGTCCACATTATTTAGCTTATTCTTTTGGTTTGAAGACTTGTTCTGTAATCAGATCTCTCTTACCAAGCATTAAACATAGAAACAATGAAACAAAGTGCTAATATCTTGTCCTGGCACAGGAAAAACCTGGAATAAAACCAAATGCTTCCTCAAATCCATTGTAATGATTCATACTGATCTCACGTGTTGGTGGTATTTATTGCATGGTTACTACTGATGTAATACATCTTACTGCAGCACTGTTCTCAGTAAAGCTGAATGTGAACTTTATGTGGAAGCCAGAACCAACATCAGCAACGAGGCTCCCCTGCCCTTTTCGGGGTATGGCATAGTGATTTTAGTAGAGTCTCCAGCAGTTCCAGCATAGTCACTTGCTCAGATTAATACATCCTGGGGTGTAGTGTGGAAAATTGCTCCTGATTAGAGGCCAGGAAAAATTTTCTTGCCCATCTGCAGTTGAACAGAAACCTCCCTTCAACTTGTCTTTCCTCTACAGCACAGCATTTTTCAGGGGACACATCCAAGTTGTTTCTGGCCTTTTGAGCATTTGTGATGAGAACAGTAGTAGTTTTGTTTTTTATTAACTCCCTCCCACTGTCTCAGAGTAATTTTTTCTCACCCCTTGTACATTCCTGTGTTGGTTTCACTGCTCTTTGATCCAACCAACATTAAAAAAACACTGCTGCCTTTTTAAGAAATTGCTTTGGAGTTTCATCTGTATCTTCTGTGATAGAAACACATAAAAATGTGACTGTCTCATGCAAAACTTGAGATAACATTCTCAAGGCTTCTCACTGCTTTTGCATCTTGGCCAGTGTTTATACTTACGTAGCAGGTTTGCAGCTCACCATCATCTGTCTCCCATGCCCTCAAGCACAAATATCCTTCCTTTTTATTGTATGTTGAGTCTACACAAGTAAAATTTTTAGTATTGGGCGATAGTTGAAAAACACAACCGTTGATTAGTACTTAGCTTTTTTACAGGCCTCTGTGATCTTAGCACATCATGTTAACATCTTAACAAATACTAAGAAATAATTTCATTTATTTTATTTTTAAATGCATACAGTAATATATAACTCAGTGTGACAGTGTGTAGGTTCATTTATTTGTATCTGTAAAATATTTTGGGGTCCTGTTTGGGATCCTACATTAAAAGGTACTGTCAAATTCTTACATCATTGTTATTCTTCTTCTTCCATTTTTTTTTTTTTTTTTTTTTTTGTGTCAATCTTACTTTTTGCTTATGGCAAATCAGAAAGCTCTGTGTGCTTTTCTGCCACTGAAATGATCCAGAAAATTTTAATTCTATTTTGGGATTTTTTTTTAATTAAAAAAAAAATAGTTTAAAAGAGCATATCATGACTGTTGAGTACTCAACTCACCATGGCATGAAATGGTATCTGGTTTAGGCTTTTCACTGTTGGCATCATGCTCATGACCACATGCCAAGACTGTGGAAGTTGCATGCCACATTCCTCTCAGATATTTATTTTTGTTTGAAAGATAACAGCTGAAGCCCATTGAAACATGTGCATGCTACATGTCATTCCTAAATTCCCCAGTGAAATTGATGTGTTGTTTCCCATGGGCAGAGAGCTGTTAAAAGGAAAGTTATTTATAAAGGTCATCTCACTGTGGGTTTGTTGGAGCTGGGTGACCTTCAGTGATGTGTCACCATTTCCATTATTTAGTTCTACTTCAGATCCCTGAGGTTCTGCTGTAGAAAAAATACTTTGCTCAGATTATTCACTTAGCAACTGATCCTTTTAAACACCTTTTAAACACCTGGGCTAATCCTTGCAAGAGAAAATTGTGGACAGGCAGACAGTATTTTAGACAGTAAAACACCCAGAGCTTGATGTAATGCTGTAAGTGCTGAAGTTGCTGCTTGTGGCTCATGGAACTATTTGCAATCACTAATAAGCCTATGTCAAAGGACTGTAGATGGCTGATACCCTTAAAATTATATTTTGCCTGTGCCATTTGGGGTTGGATCTGGTTGGATCTGTTTGAAAATTATTTTCTACTGAAACCCTTGAAACTTGACTGTAAAATCAATTCTTAAATGGTACGGTTTGCTGGTTTAGTGCATTTGTCATTTCAGGGAGCATGTTTCTCTTTGATCTGGGAATATTATAACAGGGAGAAATTATTAGAAATAAATATTTAATACTGTTGATCAAAAGCATCTGGGGATTACAACTGCAGATGACTAGGATGAGTTCCATTTTAGTCAGAGGATATTCATCAGCTCTCAAAATGTGCTTAATGCCTTGAGAAACCAGTCCATCCTCTGAAGTTGCTGAAATCTTAACTACTGTAGTTAAGGAAGAAATAGTATCAGTTTGCCTTTGAAGAAAAATGCCATGGATTAATTTAAATGAACGTAGGTAGCTATATTCATATTCATTATACTGATTTTTTCAAAATTGTTTTTAAAAATATCTTCCATATAGCTGCATCTTCAGGTGATATTTGTGGGAACAGCTGATGTGCCTAAGTGGAGGGAATCTATTGCCCCACTGATTTCTTAAGGGTCATCCTCTTAAAGCAGACTGAAACATAGGAAGTTGAGTTTGAGGGTGGTCAAAGCTCTATGCTGTTAAATAAGATTTTTAGTCTTCTCAGCAGCTGTTAAATGTAATTAAGTTTACAGCACATTCCACTGTTTGACTGTCTTGCATCTCACCAAACTGACTTCAAGATAAGGGGCTAGACACTTAATTCTGAACTTGAATTCAAATTTTTTTACCATTGGGATGTACTGTCCAATGCATAATATTGGCAATCTTAAAAAAAAAAAAAAATTCCTTCCTTCTATTTTTTGCTTTGTAGTAGTAGTAGTAAGTGCTTTCTGATAAAAGAGAGGCTGTGCTTGAGTGCATTCTAGAAACAGAGGTGATGTTTCTATAGTGCTTGCAAGATGGCACTTAATGAGAACTTAAACCTAATTTGTTTTCAGTGTGCTATCTAATGTTCCCTTACAGTAACTAAATTCAGCAGGAGGATATTGATGCTTCTTCTTAAGTCAAGGAACTCTCATTGTGTATGCACCACTACAGCAGCTGTAATGTCCTGGCAGTGCCAAAACAGTGTGGTTTCAAAGGTACCTCCAGATGTGAGAGTGGAAACAGGATTGCACCCACTGAGAGCTCTCTGTATCTCACCTCTGTACAAAACCTGAAAAGGAGGCTTCAAGAAAATCCATAGTTATCTTCCTGAAAGATAATATAGGATGGAATTTATATAACATATATAAATTATATGGCATATAGAGCAATATAGGATGGAATTTTCTATGAGCGAAGAGAACTTTTTGTTGTCTGCAGTTATATAGGGTGGGATGGGGGGCGTTTAATAAACCATTAATGAGGACATTGATTGTTATACAGCTACAATTATCTCTTGCCCCTTTGGCAGTGCTGTTCAAACACTGCAGCTCTAAGTTAATACCTTGAAGATCTGTGGTTATGCCTTACACTCATGTTTATAGTGATGGAGATAAAAAGCCAAAGCAGGGTAATGTTTAAACTGAAAATGTATATGGCATATTTAGAGGGAGAGGCCCTGAAAATGGCCATGACTTTGGACAGTGAAATACTCAGTCTTTCTCCAGAATCCCTTCCATGTTTCTGCTTTGAATACATATAAGAGTGTTGTAGCAGAAAGGTGTTGGCCACTGTAGTGGCTGATTTGGTAGCAACTTGAAATGGAACATGTTTCCAATGGGATTGTGCTTTTTAAAAATTCTTTCAGAGAAGTGAATATCAGTGGTATCACAGACACTGAAGAAGAGAGAATTAAAGAAAGTGCTGCATATGTTGCCAAGAGGAACCTTTTTGCCACAGGGGAAGGAGTTAGTGTCAGCAAGGTGGCCAAGACTTCTGAAGAGGAACATCATGAAAAAAAATCAAGGAAAGTGGCGATCCGCGAGTCTGCTGAACGGGTAGCCATGAAGAAAACGGTAAAATATTAGAAATTAAAACTTAAGCTGGAAAAGAAAATCAGTCTTTTTTTGTCTGATGTTTGTAAAGTGCCTAGCATACCAGTGCCCTGATTTAATCCATGGGCAATCACAATAATGGTAGTAATAAACCTAAGCATTTTCAATGGAAGTCTCTTGAATTACTTAAAAGTCTTCTTATCTAAGTATCAAATGGAAAAGGAGAGAGGCACTGTGCCCCAGGCAGGATGAGACAGCTGCTGGGTAGAGAATAAAAGTGGCTATATATATATATATTTTACTCATAAGTAGGTGAATGGGTAATTTCTGGACTTTTATGGCTTGTGAAAAGTGTTCACCCCAGAGTTTTAAACGCTGCGTATAAATTAGGACAGAATTAGGGTAAATTAGGTGTAAATTAGGGAAGAAACCTGGAACTGAATCTCTAATTGTATGCATTATTGCCCAACTTCTTAAAAAATAATTCTCAGAGCATAGTTATAAATATGTTGCGATCAGACAGGACATGTAAGTGCAAATATGTTTCATTTAGCAAATATATTACTTTATTTCTATTACTATACTATACTACACTACACTATTACTATATTTTATTATTTATTGTTTTGAGCAGAAGAATTGGCAAGTTGCTTATAAGATATCCTTATCACATAAGGCTGGAAAGGGTGTAAACACTTTCAAAGACACGGTAAAAAAGTCAAAATCATCTCAAAAATTGAGAAACAGTGAGGGTGAATTTGAATAACAACCAATGGAAATTACTACACACAGAAGGAAAAGATAAAGTAAATGAGGAATGCCTGGCTAAGTAGAAGTACCTCAGGATCTGAGAGTTATAAAAGGTCAGTCAATTTAATGGCAGTTGTATGAAAACAAATACCAATCTAGAGTATTATCAGTAACACCTAAGGAGCAGTTATTTAATTGTGTTGGAATCTTTTGGGTCTATGATAATGAGCAGTCTCTGCTTGATGCATATTGAGGACAAATAGAACCTGACCAGGACTGAGAAACCATTATAAGGAAAACTGATATTGCCCTGGTTATAAAAGTCCTCTTTTAATAATCTGAGTACAGGGACCTTTAATTCTCCATATATTTGAAAGTTAGAGCAGAAAATAAATCATTTTGTTTGCAGAAAGCAAGATTTATACCATATTAGGAGTTTTTTCCAGCTCTGTGGCTAGTCAAGCAGTTGAACCAGTTACCTTGGGAGGATGAAAGATCCTGTCAGGAGGAAAGGTTTGAAAGTAGTTCTGCCAGACATGACCTAGGCATAGAGAGCCTTGCATTACAGCACAGGTATAGAAGACATCTGAGTTTCAGGCCTATTTCACCTTCCACTCTGTATTTAAAATAATAAATAAGTAATTAAATGGGGAATATTATTTTAGTTAGAATAGTTTTGAGGGGAAAAGCTCTGTAAAATCAAATCTAGTTATTATGAAAGGAGAAATTTTTGAAAATGAAAACTTTATTTTATGTGTCCAGGTGAGATAAATACATTAAGTGTGTCTGGATGTTTAAATAAAAATTGTAGGGGCTTTTCCTTTTTTTTTTTTTTTTTTTTTTTTTTTTTTTTTTTTTTTTTTTTTTGGGGGGTGGGTTTTGTTTTGTTTGGTTTTGTATTAATAATTTGCACTTCTAACTGCTGCTGTAATCAAGTGTATAATAAAATGCTTCTTTTCCAGCTAGAAGAGACTCAGGCATTCCATAGAAAGTTGAATCAAGATAAACTCTTACATGCTCCTGAGTTTATCATTGAGCCTCGTTCCCACACTATCTGGGAAAAGGAAAATGTTAGATTTAATTGTTCTGTGGCTGGCTGGCCAGAACCCCGTGTTACATGGTAAGTTTCTATCCCTGGCACTGAAAGTCACCACTTAACCAGAATCTGAAGTCATCTCAGTAAATGTAGTCATTTTTTCTGGAAAGATAGAAGTTAAATTTAAAAAAAAATCAGGTACTGATGGCAGGCCTGTCAAACACCTTTCAAGTCGCATTGTACAGAAAAAGAGCAAAATGTTAAAATGAAGCAATAATAATAACAACACAAATAATTATATAATTATTATAGTAAATTAATTAATATAATAATATGTAAAATATGTGTGTAACAGCATTAGGAATACATAGACTTTTTTTATTTGATAGAGACATCAAATATATTCCTTCTGTCGATGATTGAGGAAAAATAGCAGTTTAATTTATCATACTATCTTTGTTAATGTTTCCCAAATACTTGGGTATAGTTCTACAAATGACACTAACATCCCTGAAGCATTAAAGCAGGCTTTGGTCAAGAGCAAACATTTTGGCAGCTGAGCAGTTAGAGTGCTGAATCTCCATGAAGTAGAAATCCCTTGATGATGCTGTGAAATCTCAGTAATGATGATGTGTTCATAGCAGACACATTGTCAGTGTTTGGAGTCAGTGACTTCAGGTAGATCTGGAACTATCCAAGTAAGATGAAAACTTTGGAAGTATTGGAAAATTTTACAGAATCACAGGATATGCTGAGTTGGAAGGGAAACATCTACTATATTATAATGTTATGTAATAATAATATATTGCAATTTGCTAATTGAATTGCTTAAGGGACTCTACATTTATTTAGGTCTTAAAAACCTTTATCTCAGGGCTTGTCAAAAATTGCTATTAAGAGGTATATTAATAGGCCAGAGCTGAGTCCACAAAGTCACTGATCTCTCTCCTGGGACTCTGACAGCCAGGCTCTGCATGGACACAGTTTTCCCGTCCTGTAAGGGTTGCAAGTGCCCTGTGTTCACATTCCACCTGGAGAGGATTCCAGACAAACCCTTCAGATCTGGTCTCAGCTGGATATAAGCAATGGTCAGCTACGCTCATGGCTGTGATACAGCTCTGTAACCTGAATCCTACCCAAGAATTCAAGAGCTGGGTCATTTTCACTGTGGTTGAGATTCACCTTATCCCCAAAACCTGACATGGTTAAACTGAGCCTTCAGCTATCTGTCTTTGCTCTCACTGTGAACAGCCTTTCATCTAAGTGCTAAATGTGGATGGTGGAAATTAATACATCATTTCACTGTACATCTGAATTCCAAAGGGATTTCAGTTTGCCACAGGCTACTAATGGAAAAAAAAAATAAAAGAGATCACATCCTTTTCAGCAGGTGTCTTTGCTCTAAGATATAGAACAGGGCTGACCTGGATCTGTCAGCTTTCATTCAGCCTTTCTAACAAAATGTCAGCAGAGTATTCCAAACAGTCATTCTTTGTATAAGCAGTGAAGACCTTTTCATGCTATGCCTGAAAAACTATAAAGCTTTATGGACTTTCTCTAAAGAAAACCTGCCTGATGCAGCTGTTCTGACTCCCCTGGAAAAAAAAAGCATATGGAAAACCCAGGACATTTGAAACCAGTAGCAGAAAGCATAAATTATCAGTAGCTAATGACAGTGGGAGGTTGCAGTCCCACATTAGCTAATGACTTGGCTGCTCTGGAATTTGCATTTCCAGAAATAACAAGGGGTCCTTCTAACACGAGTCCTAGTCTTTCTATAGATGAATATAAATAAACAAAAATTGAATCAATTACTTTTTACTAACCTGATAATGAAGACAAAAGAAGTGAAAGTCTTCTTGCTGCTGGCATGACCCAGTAAAAGCTTGTTTCTGCAAAGCACCCCATGCTACCAAACAACTTTGCTGCCATAGGATCCAAGAATTGCCCAGCCCTTTGGAGAAAATTTAAAGGTACTGTGGAGTTAAGTCCTGTTTACACCATTTCATATACCCTGGAAAATATTAAGAACTGATGGCATTATTCTATTTTCTAAAATATTTTTAGAAATTCCACACTAGAAGTAATATAGAAATTACACACTAGAAATTACACACAAATTAGAAATTACATACTAGAAGTAATGTAAAAATGCCCTAATGTTCCCAGGCAGTTCAGTCTGGGGGGCACCAGCTCACAGATGAGATGAAGAGTCATGGTGAATGTATTGCTCCTGCTGGATTCATGTATTATTCTTTGCCTAAGCCAGGATAATAGAGTAATGAGGTCAAGCATCTCTGCAAATGATTGATGTGCAGAATAGAGAGTTCTGCCCTGCATTGAGTCCCTTTTCATAGATATTTTTGCTGAGAGGAAGATGAGGACAAAAAGCATTAGGGTTTATGGTCCTTACTCACTTAAGCACTTGGAAAACTCTCAGTGTATTACTATGCCCAAATATTTGTTGTCAGGGAACTATTCTTTATTGTACAACGCTGATGGTGCTGAAAGACAGTTTTCAGATTTATTGTGGATATAGCTTCATCTTGAAATATATTCAACTGATAATATTCTTAGTGAAAATAAAATCGTTAATTACCAATTTGTTTGGTGAAGTGAGACAAGCCACTGACACCAGACCACTTCCCTATCCTGACTGAAAATCATGAAAGGTTTAAAATATAAAATCTGAAATGAAGAAGCAAACTTCTTTGTCTGGTTATCTGTTGTGAGAAGAAAGATTTATTTAAGCTACATCAGAGTAAAAGATGAAGGTACTTTTATTATCTATCATCCTTCATAATTTCACTTAATATATATACATCTTATGAAGAACAGGGAAGAAGCTATGTAAAATAAGACACTCTCTTAGGAAACATTTTTCCTTTATGGACCTCAAATCAATGCCAATTGTACTGTATACAATTCAGAGTGCAATTTATTTATTTATTAGACTTCTATTGCCAGTTTTTTTCCATATTTCCAGTGCCTGCTTAAGACAGGATTCAGACAAACATTTACTTGGTTACACCATGAGTGACTTTTTATGCAACAATTGAAGAGGAAGAATTTATCATGCACCACTGTTCTTCCACTATGAGAGTCTCAAGGTGTTTGTATAAATTCTGAAATTAGGAGCACCAGCTCACCAATGATCACCACTGGTTCATTCATTCCTTCAAACCGGAACAACTGGGAATTTTGAAGAGTGAACCTTTCCTACCTGAAGATACACCTGTGCTAGAAAACACTCATAGTGTATTCCAGTCTAACCCTGCTAAGTTGCAAGTAAACAAAAAAGTTAACTTTCTACCTGACATTTTTGTGCATATAAAGGTTTTAAAAGTAGGTCAAATATGCAAACCAAACAAAAGGTTTATGATAGCTAGTAAGTAAGGAGGCTACAAAATTTTTGTTTGCCATTTACAAAACTCTGAGATGTTGCTCATGTGACTCCTCCTTTCTTTTACAAGTAGCAACATGAAGTTTGTGGTAATATGAACTGATTTTCATCCCACTCAAGACTATTTTCTTCTTTTAATTTGAGAATAAAATCTACCTGGGACAGGTCAAAGAGAAAGAGAGAAAGGTTACACTTCCAAAGATATGTAATGTCTTCCCAGGGAGTTAAACTACAGTTTATCAAGGAGAAGCATGCAGAAGCTGATTTACTTCAAATATCAAGCAGCTGACCTTTTAAAGTATAGAATGACTTCTCTTTGTGACCTACTGCTTCTTTACTTTTCCATAGGTACAAGAATAATGTGCCCATTGATGTACAGGCTCACCCTGGCAAGTATATCATTCAAAGTCGATATGGGCTGCACTCCCTCGAGATTACTGAGTAAGGAAATATTAAATAATTTAGCAAACAGCTTTAGCTGAAATGCTGCTATAGAATGCAACCAGCAAAATGTGAACATATCTCTTGGGGATGTAAGAGATATCAAGTTGGTCAGGAAATATAAGAGATATTAACTGTGGTGAATGTGGTCTTCTAAATGTTGAAGCAGTTCTGGTTTACCTCAGTAGAGGACATACAATTTACCTGAGTTATTTATCTGGATTATTTATCTGGATCTTCTATTTATGGCAGAGTCAGAAAAGTGGGACATCTATGATTACTTTTTCCATCTGTCTGCTTGATGAGTACAATTAAGCATGTAAAAATATGCGAGTTAACTGTTTTTCAAATATAGCAAAGTTCACAATTCTTACTGAAATGAGGAACAGACCTGAGATGTCCTCCTTATATACAAGAAAGATCTTTAAGAGTACTCATCTTCCAAGTGGGAAATTTTTGTACTCCTTTTGCATTAAAAATATTGAAAACATAAGTCCTAATCAACAACAATCTGGATTTGACAATTTTTTTTACTGGCAGATGCCCTTTGAAAATATTTTATGAAACCTACCATTCTACAAGTTTCATGTTAGGCATCTCTTCATAGAAGACAGTAAATTAGCAATTAATATTATCAGATAATTTTTCCTACTTATGCTGTATTCCCAATTTCAAATCTGTAAGTGATATTTGAAAAGAGACATTTATTTCAAACACTGGAGTTTAACATTGAGAGAAACCTAATGGCTACAATCAGTCCAGTGTCCAGTGTGTCTGTCTCCCAAGCTTTTACTTTATAGATTTTACCCAGATTTCTGAGGGTTTTCTTAACTAAAACACTAGAGAGGCTACGCCAAGGAGCGATTGGTTGCTCTGCCTAATAATTTTTATCATTTCAGGTGTGAATTTGATGACACTGCCCAGTATCATGCCTCTGCTATGAATGTTAAAGGAGAAGTTTCGGTTTATGCTTCCCTCGTGGTAAAGAGTAGGTTGCAAAACATTTCCTTCAAGGTTTTTTTTTCTTATTAAGATGCACATTACCAGTTTTGGTTTTGTGGCTCACAGAGCCTTTGCCTCTTGGTGGTAGTGACCAGTTTTGTCTTTTTCTGTGTAGGGTACAAAGGAGAAATTGATGCAAGTCTTTTGCATGCTAGAAATCTTTCCCTGTCTCCATGTAAGTTACAATATGTTTCTTTGCACTTGCATTTATAGTTGTGGCATCATGACACATGACTCAGCAGAATATTTAGTAACATTATTTTAAAAAGAAGCAGGTCTGATCTACAAGGGTGTGGAGCTTTACAATTTGGGATGGTGTTAGCCTCATTAGCAGGGGGAAATGGCATTGCCTTCTAGGTCTGTTGGATTATACTAGAAATATCCTGTTAATATTGCACTTCACTATGAAATAGAATCTGTCAAAGAGAGAACCAATTCCTCTTTTGCAATATGTAAAACATGGCACGAGGAAGCATGTGCCTACACAGAGTAGGTGACTTAATTGTTATCTGCTGCTTATGTGGCTTCATAAGCTGTGAAAATGCACAGAAAATTCATAGAAAGGATTAAGTATCCAGAACCCAATTAGACTATTTTGGGATATCTCAAGGTAAAAACTGTAGTTTATTTTACCTGAGAACCTCACATTTTAGCAATATGTTATCCATGCTTCCATGATGATAAGACAATCCACCCACATATGTCATGTGGGTGAAGGTGCCCTAGGAACCCCATGAAATGTTTGACAGATGAGACTTCCATGTATTTCCAATAAAATTTGGGATCTATCACTTCTTTATGGGAAAGAAATATCACAATTTGCATATATTCATTGATCACAGGAAGAGGGAAAGTTATCAGTGTAGGCTAGTTGAGTAAAGTGTGACCTTAGTTTTTATCAGCTCAGCTGTTTTCAAAACAAACATGGAAGCCCCTCTGCCATGTATGTACAGTACAAGTGAAAGGCACTTAGGATGTTCTGTCTGGAAAACTGCACCACTTGGGACACATAGCATCCGAAAAGATAAATTCAGGAACAAGAATAGAAACAGGCTACCCTATTATATTAATAGTAGCTGCCACAAAGGCTTATTAGCTTAAAAAAACAAAGGCTAAATGGACACATGACTGCTCTGAGATAGAGCAAGGAGTTAAAATGGGGAAAGAAAATAACTATGTAAACTAAAGATCCACTTGACCTGAACAAATAATTGATCACAAATAGAAGTATTTTTAAATTATAAAACAAACCTTATGATAAAACACTGGATTAGAAATTTTGAAAATTTTGAAATTAAATTCTGCAGAAGCCTCTCCCTGCTAAAATGAAGTAGCTGTGAGAACTGGAGTTGTACGAATGAAGAAATAGTCAGTTCTCTGCAATAGAAAGGACTTGGCTTATCCAGTGCTGCAATTGCCTCTGAAGATGATGACTTAATATACATACTGTTCCTATTTATACCTTGAACTTTACCTGGGATTGTATTCATAATCACGGAGTACTTTTTCTTCCTACTCTTGTCACAGAAGGAAAGAAAACCAGATATTTTTTTCTCTTATACAGTTGCCGTTACCCCTCATGGCTATGCTTCCAGGTTTGAAATCAGCTTTGTCGACAAGTTTGATGTAGCCTTTGGGAGAGAAGGTGAAACAATGAGTCTGGGCTGCACAGTTGTCATCAATCCTGATATCAAACGCTTCAAACCAGACATTGAGTGGTACAGAAATGGTGAGAATGTTTGACAAGAAGAAATATAAACTTCTTTCATGTAAATCTTTATTTATTTCAGCTTATGTCAATGTTATGATTTGGTCATCACTTTCTCAGGTTTTCCAATGGTAATATTTTCTCTTTTTCAACTAGAATAGTTCCATAATTTAGCATTTTGATGTGAAACCACAGAAAACTGACGAAGCATTGTGAAAATGGTTTCTAGGGATTTTTTATTTCTTAAAAAAAAATCTGAATTAGAAGCGTTTTTATCAGAGCCAACATCTATGTGGCCCATTTATAGAGCTCATATAGCTTTTACTATTTATTTATTTATATGCCAAGATGGTTTTTAAGTATTTGCATGGTGTTCTGCAACAGCTGATAAAATATAACAAACTATTGTTTTCTGAAGTAATGCTTTGAAATCAAGGACAAAGTTGTCATAAGAGCAGAATTAGATGTTATTTATGACTGTTTTCAAAGACAGAATGTTGTCTAATAAGAGTGGTCTCTTTTGTATTTCCAATCTATCCCAGTGTATCCTCCATATTCAGAATTTATTCCTCAGTAGATCCTGCTGGTGCTCATCATGAAATTCTCTAATTCCTAGGTGTTCTTATTACACCATCCAAATGGGTCCAGATGCAGTGGAGCGGGGAGCGAGCTTCTTTGACACTCACTCATGCAAACAAGGAAGATGAAGGTCTTTACACACTCCGAGTGGCGATGGGAGAATACTATGAAGAGTACAGTGGTTATGTCTTTGTTCGAGGTAGGGCACTGTCTTGTGCACAAAACTCACTACAGAGCTGAGGAAAACATCTTGGCAAAATCAGATATTTGAGGTGCTTCCCCTCCCTCCCCTTCTCACCCCCCATCACAATAGAATCATTGTTTTCTATTGATAGATTCTAGTAATTTACATTCCAGCTGTTATCTCTGGGAAAAATCCATTCATGTGTCAGGCTTTGGTGTCATGTGCCTGAAGACTTCTAAACTCCATTGACATTCTGAGAAGGAAATTTAGGGTTCAGAGTGCTGGACATCAGCCATTAGGATGAAAAATGCACATAATAAGTTACAAATGCTTTTTTGTAACCATCCCACTGCAAGCTAAACTGCACTATTTTTATCAAGATTTTCTGCTCAGTTTGAGGGGTTCTCTCTAATGCACACTGCAGGAAAAAATACAGTGAAATGGAAATTCCACTGGAATTTCCTGGAGAAGCATAATCTCATGCAGCAGAATAAGCTGATGTGTGTCTGGAGAGGTGCTTTTCAGGAGGGATCCTGGTGAACCAAGGTGAACATGTGCCCTTGTCACAAAGACACTGGCATCCTGGGCTGCATTAGGAAAAGAATTGCCAGCAGGCTGACGAGGTGGTCCTTGCCATCTACTCAGCACTAGTGGGGCTCATCTAGAATGCTAGATCCAATTCTGGGATCCCCCATACAAAAGAGACATGGGGTCACTGAAGTGAGGCCACTGAAGGGATGTGAAGGTGATTTACAGCTTGGAACATCTTTCATATGAGGAAAAGCTGAGAAAGCTGTGACTGCTCAGCCTGGAAAAGAGAGATCATGAGGGGGGTTTATCCATGTGTACCTGATGGAAGGGAGTAAAGAAGACACTGGAACAGGTTGCCCAGACAGGCTGTGCAGTCTCAATCCCTGAAGACACCCAAAATCTGATTTCACATGGCCCTGGGCAATCAGCTCTGGCTGACTCTGCTTTGAGCCAGGGGCTAAACTAGACAATACCTGGACCTGTCTGCCAATCTCAACCACTGTGTGACTCTGAAGTAATGCAGTGAAGATAGAATTAAAATGTAATTTTTGTGAATGTTGTTTTCTTGTACCATCAAAAACTTCATTGAATATCCATTGAGAATTATTTCTTTAAGAGGAGCCATGGCTATCAGGTAGTGTCCTGATTCTATATCTGTCCCAGCTGCTAAAAGCAGCTGAAGTGTGTAATGCTAGTTCAAAAGGCTCTGGAAATTCTTGGCTCTGAGACCATGCCCAGAATGGCTCCTTGTTGCCAAGTCCAGCAGAACTGTGTGAGACAACAACCTGCCCAGAAAATACAACTGAAGCAGATGGTTCCATCACCTGAAGAAAGAGCCTATTGAAATGAGCTTCTGTGACAAGAACTAGGACTTGTCTTTCTTTATTTGTTTTACATTGTGCTGCTATATAAATAAATGATCACCCTCAATCCTATTACATCTTCTGGCAACACAGGTGTGACCTGACTGAACCCACCACCCCTTTCAGTAGAGTATCTTCCTAGCCAATGGGTGTGTTTACCAAATTCTATCTACATTAATTATATTCTACATTCCTATTTAAATGGTCCCCACAATCTTGGTTGGCTACTGTATTCTTCATTGCTCCTCCTAAACTTTTATTTAAATGGCAGCTCTGGTATTTAAGCCGGGGCAGTTGTCTTTTTGTGTCACACACAGAAATCAGTGTATCAATGGAAGGGAGGCTCATAATGTTACACATTCAGATGGGCTTCCAGAGCATGTGTGACTCCTCTACCATGGCTACAGGTCATCATTTGTCAGCAAGCCATCAGGGATGAAATCCTAGCCTCCTAGAGGCTGACCAGCAGTGCTGGTTCTCCCAGCTGTTTCTCAGTCTGTCTTGGAAAGAAACTGTTGTCTCACGTTCTGTCAAGTGGTAAATATGGGCAATTAAAACCTGTTATAAAGAGGTCACTGAAGACATTTTGTTATTATATTAATGTTCTTAGTATTCTGTGATGTTAACTAGATGGTTTACTCTGTATGTTACCATTTTAAAAAATGCATCAAGTTATCTGTAATTAGAACCTGGACTCGGCAACTTTGGCACAGCTTCAAAAGCTCCATGTGATGCTACTCTGCCTATAAGAGAAGACTCTGCAAAGTGTTGCTGGGATTTTCTTTTTTTTTAGGAAGACTACTGTTTTACTTAATGAAGCATATTAAATTCTCTAATAAGGCATTTTTTCATGAGAGTCAAAATCATGAAAAATCTGGATTACTGTATACTGTAAACCAAAAACCTGTAATGCCTTGAAACATTAAACCTTTTTGAGAACTCAGGTTTGTATGGAATGTATGAATAGTATTTATTAGAATTTTTTTTTTTATTCAGGTGTATAACTCCTAAGTCTTCTTTTGAAGTAGCTCTCAATTGTACAAATTGATGTTATCCTTCAGAGAAACAACATCTCTTATTTGAAAGTCTTTCACAGAATCTTCTTGCAAAGGTTATTTTTCTCTATATGAAGATTGCACCATCTCACAAATCAGACTCTTTGTAAATAGTACCCAGCATTATGCTCTATTTTTCAAAGCTTTAGATAAGACATGTCCAGAAGCTGATGCAGGAGTTAAGGCCTTTTGACACCAGCAGTCCCAGATTTGTGGTAAACACTTGAAAGGAATAATATGCTTATCCTTATGACATTTCTATTCCACAGTGATAATGTATGTGTAATATAATTAAATTTCAAAATGTTTTGGTACCTTTGCAGTTCACAGCCAACCAAAATCAAACAATGATTTTATTAAGTGGGGATAAGCCATTTAACTCAGTATTGTTATATCCAGTGGGTGAATACTTTTAATTCAACTATTGCCTCACTCCCAAGTTTTTAGTTCAACAATGTCTCGCACAGCTCTCTAACCAGAATGCATGATACTAATTCTATTTAAAATGTCTAGGTGAATTACATTTGCAGTAACATTTGTAAATGTTGCAAAGGAAAGCCAAGACTGAGAAAAACACTAGCAATATAAAAGCAAATACATTTTTGAAGTCACTAGGAACACAATTTGATCCTTAACGATTAATAATTGTGAAAGAACTGTGGTTCACATTTGCAAACATATTTCTCCAACCTCATAGATGCTGATGCTGAAATCCCTGGAGCCCCTGGTGCACCACTAGATGTGCAGTGCTTAGATGCCAACAAAGATTATGTCATTGTCTCCTGGAAGCAACCTGCTGTCGATGGAGGAAACCCCATCCTTGGATATTTCATTGACAGGTCAGTGAGTGTGCTGGACTGGAGAATTCATATTGCTGCTCATTCCAACTCAAAAAACTAAAGACACATTGAAAAACATGAGATAAAACAAGTAGTTTATTATTTTCATTCTTGTTGCTGGCCAGAAGAAAATTGATTTTGTTTAGTTTTGTTTTATTTTGGATTGGCTGGCCCTGATCTAACTTTCATGGAAATAGTCACATCTTGCTTCATTTAGTTGCATAGAAAGGATTCTGCCAGATCTGCACAGTTCAACCCTCTCTGCTTCCTCTGGGGCTTGAGAGGCCTCAGGATTTTGTAGTGTTGGGTAGCTCTTCTGCATCAGGCAGCTGTGGCTCCTTCAGTACCAGGGCTTTCTTGCCTCTCTCCTATGCACCAGAAAGCAAAGAAAGTTACTATGCACCAGAAAGCAAAGTACTACCTCAAAGGGACTTAGATTTCTTTCCTAAATGCTGTTGTTATTCCAGCTCTTAGATTCACAAGCTTCATGGAAATGATTTTTAAAAATATGAACCCTCCATGTGTTACACACAGTGGCAGGATCTTAGAAGCCTGTGATTTAAGAAATTAAGTCAGTATTTTGAGACTTGCAGTGATTTTCAGTGCTGGTAATATTTGTTTGAATTTCAGTAATAATAATTTCATCATATGAAGTTCCTCTGGGCTTATTCAAATGCATGTAAAAAAACACTCAAACATGTATCTATATATATGCCATTAAATTATGCCTTTGAATATGCATAAAGTATATCTCTGTAAAAAGAGGGTATTGCTTTGTGAAATAAATCTAACACTCAAATACAACTTTGCTGTTTTGATAATTTTTGAGTGCCAGTCACTGTTGTAACTATGTTCTGCTAGATCTAGCTATGGCTCTTTAACATTCATTGAAAACTCCTAAACAAAAGTCAGGACTAAACTCTGAACAATATCTCATTTTAAAACTAGGCTACTGAGGGATGCTAGCACTGAAAGCAACTGCAAGAGAAATGACATTTTGCTTTTTCTGTTGTGTTCACCTTGTTTATTCTGCATTTGCTCCCAAATTCAAAGCTGTGTTACTGCTCTCCAGTGTTGGATCCCACTAAAGGTACTTAAGGACCCAAATATTCAGCCCCTAACTGCCTTGTGGAGTTGAGGGGGTGAGTTGAGCCAGCAGGACTGATCTGTGTATATGGTAAAAGCAAAGCTTGGGCATCCCTCACTCCAAGAAGACACAAGAGCCACAAAACCACCCTGAGTGGGATGGTAACAATTCTCAGGAGAGATTCTTGCATGTACCAAGAAATCTGGGTCGGAGCTGTAACCTTCTCTTTGGCAGGTATCTCACCAGATAGTCTCTTCCAAGCTGAAAGGTCACGTTTCTGTTGACCTTGTTGCTGGATACAGGGAACCCATCACCACAGGCTTCTCCTGCCTCTCTGAGTTGAAGTGGTTACTCATCATATCTTCCTTCTGCCATAATCCAACCTGTGGAAGGTTTCACAGTTGTGGTCCCAGCAGTACCACACTGGGTCCTGTCACTGTAGGAACTGCAGCCAGCACACCACAGGCTCCCTTGGCAGCCCCAGTGATCTGGTCTCTGAAGCAGGGCCTGACTGAGTGCCCCACTTTAACCCCATTCACAGCTCTCTCAGTGCTGGGCTGGTCCCAGAACTCACAGTGGGGGTTTCTGCACCCCATGAAGCCCAGCATCTTGTGGGATGTACAGCGCAGCATTGTGCAGGAACAACGAAGTAGTGTCCTTCTGGCAACTGCAAGGGATGCATATTTCCTGTCCCTTCAAGTAAGCTGAAGCTGACACTCCCTAAGCATGCTTTGGAGGGTTTAAACAGTGAAGTGAGTCTGTCCTTATCCCTTTTTCAGTTCAGGAAAGAAGGGTGCAGCTGTGAGGGATTTAGTGCATGCCCAGCTGGTACTTCAGCCTGACGCCTTGGTGCAGCTGCTTTGATGTCACCAGTATATAATTCTGCTGAGGAAACTGGTACAGACCAGCCAATGAGCATGAACAGATGGCGAGGCTGCAAAGGCGTGGGGGTGCCCTGAGTTCATGTTTTTCCCTTCCCAGCACTGCTCTTGTTGTTTGTATTTTTCAGGTGTGAGGTTGGCACCTCCCACTGGACCCAGTGCAATGAGAATCCCGTGAAGTTTGCTCGTTTTCCTGTCACTGGTCTGATTGAAGGCCGTTCCTATATTTTCCGAGTCCGAGCTGTGAACAAAGCTGGTGTCAGCCTGCCATCCCGGGTGTCAGAGCCTGTGGCTGCTCTGGATCCTGCAGACAGAGCCAGGCTTAGAAGTAAGATGTGCTTTTTACAGGGCGCACGAGAGGTTTAAGAAGTCTCAACTCATAAAAAAAAAAAAAATTAGGACTATTAACTCATAAGTCTTCAAAATCCCTGCAGAGGGAGCAATGCAAAGTCAAAATATTCTTTGGAGACAGCTTTGCCAAGAAGAAATCGTCTCGGCGCTCTTTGCACTGTGTTCTGTCTGCTGAAATGGCTTTGGCTGACTGCAGTGCTATGCTCCAAACTAGCAGGAAGGGGGGGAAAAGGCAGGCACATGAGAGTTTAATTGCCTAGAGAGATTTGCTTTTGTTCAGCCAACAAAATAGCTAAACAGATCCTGTGAATAGTCTCTCTCTGAGCCACAGACAAGGGTGGCTGATTCTGTTCTCGTGTGACAATCCAAGTCTTGCAATAACATGAGAACGACACCAGGACAGCCCAACAGATCCCAGGCTCTCTGCTTTAAGGTTAGCATTTTACAAATCAAGGATATTTCTTCTGTGGCCTCACAATGTCTCAGACATTTTGCTTCCAAAACCACCTCTCTATGCATATGGCATTATCATAGGCCTAAAATAAATTTCTACTTCTATTAAAATCTATTTCTACATGTTTCTGAAGTTTTACAATTTAAAATGGTGAAGGGATTTTGTACACAAAGCTACAGTGCTCCCATGGTCCCAGCTTGTATGAGCTACTGTGTACAGTGCTGCAGCCAGATGATCTAGGTTTCCATTCAAGATAAAACAAAAGGCCAGAGGAAGGAGATTTGGAGCTGCCAAGAAACATTGCACTCAGTCAGACATGTGAAACCCTGCCTGGGGAGGGCAGAGGGTTCTTCTTCTCAGTGGGCAGCATGGAAGCTGTCACAGGAGGTAAATCTGGGTTTGGTGGTCTATTCCTGTTATATCTCATGCTCTCACCCCTCATAATTTTTCTCTCCACCTGCTTCCTCTCTTCTTTCATCTCCAAATCAGATCAGCCAATGTAAGGTGAACAATGTGGAGGCAGAGAACAGTGTTTGCAAAAATGATCTCTGAAAGTGCACTGACCTGGTTGAAAGCTGCATAACTGCAATAGTGTGATAACATACTGGTTACTCAGAGAGACACCCAAGTTTTTCAAGTGGCCATGCTGAGTCAGTCTGAGCTGTTACTGTTTGTGACTGTGACCCACGATTTACAAGCTGGTAATATGAGAGAAAGTGGTTAAAAAGAGACAAGATGCAGCCTGCAGGAATTTGGCTGTTCCTTAAATAAGTGAATAGTTAAACCAAAGGGATAGAGGATGGATAATAAAGCTGAAACTAGTTTTCTGAAAACGATGAGCTGAGTGAACCAAATACCTCTGCTTGTCACCTAGGAGACTTCAGTGACATTTCAAGAAGGAATAGATGTTTCAGTGGATTATGTTTTCTAGCTATGTTAAATGCTGAGCTGCTCTCCATATTCAAGCTGGTAAGCCTACAACTAGCTTGGGTAACTAGCTTGCTACATGGGCAACAGCCACAGCATTAACCAAAAATGGAGCTCATGGGGATCTTGCAATTGTTAGTTTTGAACCACAAAAGAGTCAGTTTCCTTATTGTTCTCAGTGTTTTATCTCTGACATTTGTTTCAGGTCACCCTTCTGCTCCTTGGACTGGACAGATTATTGTGACTGAGGAAGAACCTGCAGGTAAACACAGCCCTTTTGCCTACAAATGTCTAATGTGAAGCTGGTTGAGTAATTAGGAAAGCTCTGAGTGAGTTCAGTGGACTTTGGCACACACCCAAAATTTGTTGTTCTGAGAGTCATTTGACCTTGAATAATTCAACAACTTGTTTTTTGAGGTGAAGTTTCATTATTCAGGGCCTAACAAAATCATGCTTAGAATTAAAAGAAGGAAATTTAAACCCAGTATTTAGAAGACTTTTAACTCTACATTTAAAAAAAAGATTAAGTGCTGAGGTATATTAATACTCCTATTTTTTAATTATGATGCTAATTCTGATACAAAAATGGAAGAATTGAATCCAAGTTCAGTTTCCTCTTCTTCCCTGTCCTTCAGAGGGTGTTGTTCCTGGTCCCCCCACAGACCTCCAAGTTATTGAGGCCACCAAGAACTATGTTGTGCTTAGCTGGAAGCCTCCTGGACAGCGGGGCCATGAGGGTATCATGTACTTTGTGGAAAAGGTAAAATTGGACAAAATCAGAATCATGCTGTGGCAATAGTTTACGTTTGTTTTGTCATCTCTTCTGGACCTCTGGTTAAGACTCATTTCTGTCTGAGACTTGCAAATTAGGGCAAGGATTAGAAGCTCATTAAGATAACTGTCAAACTGTAAATTAAGATAAACTAGGAATAAAAGAAAGATGGGAAATAGGAAAGTAGAAGAAGAATGTGTCACACCCAGTAATATTCTTCTTGAATTGTGTCATTGACCTACCTGGAGTAGAGAGAACAAAACTCCTTCTATAATGAGAAAGCACAGAGCAAAGTCAAGTGATTATGTATATATATATATATATATAAACATGTTTATATATACATGTATATTTATATATATAAACATGTTTAATTTTATCTATATGTATCTCATAAATATATATTATAGACATATATGATATTATATATATATAATTATATCTATAAAATTTATATAAATGAATCTTGTCTGGCAGGACAGATTGTTAACATTTTGGATGGATGCATTTTGCAAGAGTTTCTTGTCATCAGCAATTTCTATTCCAGCTGTCTTTTCATGTTTATCCTCTGTATTAGCTTTCCATTTGCTTCACCAACTCAACAAAGACCACAAAATTTCTGTTCTGATCTCCTTGAACAGAATCATTTTTAATTTCAGTTTTAATTTTTAATTAATTTTTCAGAATCAGTTTTAATTTCACCTGCTTTCCTGAGGTGTTTTTGCATGGCTGCCAGCCTAGAAAATTCTTCACACTGTCACCCTTTCTACTGGCACCTCTTGGCTCATAAACTTTTTTATCAATGTTTTTTCCTATCAGTCTAGAGGTGTCATCAAGGGAGACATAAATATCTTCCCATTATGTGTTTTCCATCTCTCATACAAAATCTGGTCTAAATAAACAAGTGTTGCTTAGAAACAGCTTTAGAGAGGGTGAATATATGAATTTTGAGTTTCCATAAAAGAAAGTTTTTTAATAATCGACTGCATGCTGAGTACTCAGCACTAATGTCAACTAGTCAAGTGAGAATTTGAATCCCTCAGAAACCAGAACCATTTACTTGAAATTATACTTAATGTAAATGAAAGCAAAAAATTAATCACTAGTATTAGTGGTATAAGTGATCATGGTATGTAGGATTTCTAGGCACGGAAGTAAAAACAATTCATAAATTAATTGCAAATGTTATTTTTCTTTTTCTGGGAAATGAGGGTCAAATCATTATTAATTCTGAAAGCCACCCCAAAAACACCAAGAGTGCCACAAGAGCATCTAGAAGCAAAGTGGTAATGTTAGGGTTTTGCTCTTAGAATAATGCTGAATATCTGCAAAACTCATTTTGAAAGTGGTCCAGACTAGGTGCAGTTAATAACATCACTTCCTTGCAGTGGAGAGGGTTTAACTCTGGCATATTAAAACCAGTAAACTTTTATGTATGTTTTCTGGAGTAAGTGAACATCTGGCAGATTCATAAGCTTTGAAATATGCTTGTTCCATGGAAAGCCCCAAAGAAAGGATGTGTCTCCCTATTCTCCACAGCAGACATGAATTCAGTGGTCCAGGGAGAAAGCCTTGATGTGTGAGATGCTCAACCTTCAGATACTTCTGTTCTAAACATGGTTTCTGGGTTTGACTGCAGTGTGTTGCTGGCACAGAGGACTGGCAAAGGGTGAACACTGAGATCCCTGTGAAGTCGCCTCGCTTTGCAGTTTTTGATTTGTCTGAAGGCAAATCCTACTGCTTCCGAGTTCGCTGCTGCAATTCAGCTGGAATCGGTGAACCCTCAGAAGCAACTGAAGCCACTGTAGTGGATGACAAACTTGGTAAGTGTGTGGTTGTGTGTATTAAATTACCTCCAGGGTAATTTTCCAGTTTGTGATGTAGGTGTTTTGTCTGCAGGCAGGTACTGCCCAGAAAATAATTCAAGTGTATGAAAAGCAGTCAGTGATTTATTCCCTTTAGCTAAAATAATTTTTGTTTGGGTTGCTCAGCCTTTAATGTAGTCAAATGACAGATGCAAAGCAAGGAAATTAAGCTGCAAATAACGATGCCAAGAACTGCAAAGACTGCAAATAGCAAAAGAAAATGAAAACTCAAGGAAGTACAAAAATGTTTTGTTTTACTTAGAGTCTTTATTGAAAATAAGCCCAGACATCAGCAGAGTCTAACCTTCCTTGTTTGCCAAATTAAACAAAAGCGAAGAATTTAATACTTACATGAAAGCAGAGACTATTTTCACTGGAAGAGAAGCCAAGATGTTCAGTACAGAAAGTCATCAGTAGCTACACCTACATCACCCATTTGTTTCCAAACAGCAATGCAGATTTCAATCCAATTCCCAAATGATCTCTGTTCACTTCATGTTGACTTCTCAGAGCATTTGGATGCCTATGGAATACATTTTTTAAGAAGAGTAAAACATCTGTCCTGTCCTGTCCTGATAGATTACTTAATTTAAATCAGAGCAGTTTGTTGAAGGTTAAATCTGTATTGGTCATGCTAGTCTAATCAAGAATAGAATTTCATGCTTAATTTATTTGTAAATTTTAACCGGCAGGCCACTCATTTATTTCTGCTTCTCTCCCACAGATATTCCCAAAGCTCCTGGCCGTATTATGCCAACTAGGAATACAGATACTTCAGTTGTTGTCACTTGGACAGAGCCCCCAGATGCCAAGGAGCTGGTTGGGTACTACATTGAGTCAAGTGTGGAAGGATCTGGTCGTTGGGAACCATGTAACAACAATCCAGTGAAGGGCACAAGGTAATTAATCTTAAAACATGGAAATTATGGTCACCAATGTCTGATTTACTGGATATATGTGCTTTCCAGCCATTACTAGTAGTAGAGCTACTCTCTCTGTGGTAGCCAGCAGGCTGGAATCCCTCTTGCATGTGAAGCACCTAAGAAGTTGTAAAAACATATTTCAAACAGTGAGTTTTGTCCAAAGAGAAATTATAATTAACCTTATATTAGAAACAATTAGTCAAGGGGGAAGAAATATAGACATTGCTAAGGAAGAAAAGAGAAGCAGATTACTACTTCTAGCTATTGTACAGCCTGTCAGCTTGATGAAAAGCGGGACATTGAGGAATGACTGAAGTTACAAATGTGTAAAACTAAGCTGCATAATGTTTGGAAGCAAAATGCTTTGTTTTGGAAGACTGCTCTAAACATTTCTGGACTGTGTAGCCAGACTGTCAGGAGGGCATGTGGACTATATCCCACTAAAAATATTACTTTCTGACTGCTCCTTCACTTGTAATCATCAAGAAATTAATGAACATTCTTAAATATTGGGTACAAACCTACATTTCTTACCGATATAAATTTTGGTCTCCAGTCAGAAAAAATAATCAAAATTTAAAACTTCCTGAGATAAATCAGATTTAGTTTTGTTTTAATAAGTATGCAATCTTCACAGTCTGAAAGAGTAAGTGCAGAACTTTTTCCTCAAGTGGATTGATGTCAATACAGAAGTAATCTCTGCTTGATTCTGCTAATTTGTACTTGCTATCCATGACAACAATTATTGCACTAAGTAAGACTCTGCTAAATACTCCTGGACCAGCTTTGCTGTTTAGAAGGGCATTGTAAATGCTAAGTATATCAGAAGTACCTAAAATCTCACTTGGTTGAACACAGACACAACAATTTCCTTTATGTATACTTTAGTGCCTATATATTGTATTTATATTTATATGTGCCGTTATTACATCTTTTCATATCTATTTCCATGAGTCATGTTGCAGTTATATTGAAAGTGGGTGAAGTTTCATACTCTCTGCTTGTTTTAAAATATGATATGTGACCTTTAATCATCATAGAAATGAAAATATTGTTCTGAGTTACTATATATTGTGATACAAGTGCACTGCATAGGTTTCTATCACTGCATTTTTAGTCAGTGTGATATAATATATGATGTAGTCAGGCATAGGCTGTCTGTTAACTCTTGGGTTTACTGGTTGAGTCAATCTTAAAGCATTAGCTGCAGTTCATAGTTTGACTTATGCAGTATATTTTGATCTTTTGAAATTCTGCACACATCCTGGTGAAAGCAAATGATTTGGAAAAGTCTGATGGAAAGGGTAAGGAAAATTCCACTTTGAAAATTTTGATTCAGGTTATTTTTTTCTTACACCAAAATAAAACTTTGATTTTGTTTTCCACATTGTAGTTGCTTCATATGCAATTGCATGACATCAGTATTGGTAGTGCAATTATTACTACATTATGAAGTAGAACAAAATCAAAGTAACATGGAATAAAATACACTTAAAATACCTATTGAAAAATAAATGGAGTTTAAACAAAAAAAATTAAATTTCCATACCACAATCTATTCCTAAATAAATTATTCCTGTCTTTGAAAATTTTGTGTTTTCAGGGTGGACGCCAGAGAAAATTTATGAGGGTTTTTTTAATATGGCAATTAGATTACCAAGTAAACATCTTCAAATAAAAGAATTTGTCTGACTTGGATTATTGTCATGTATTGAAGCAAGAAAGTGAAGTACAAAAATAATTTCTCTCCTGTACAATGCCCTGTAATTTTTTTGAACTCTGCAATTTTTCATTTATGATTGGAAGGGATTTATGGGAACCTGTGCTACATGTGTCTTTTACTTGTGTCATGAATATATCCCACAAGAAGCAAATACAGACCTTACTTGTGCAGATTTTCACATTTTTCTATTAGGAAGTGTGTATTTTATACACAGGCAGAAGTAAGGTAGACCCTCTGGTAACACAGAAACTTGTGTAGTCTCAAGAAGGAAAGAGTATTGAAATACTGTGTCTTAAAAGAGATGAGTTTAGACTTTCCTTTGTGAATGAGATGCCCAGATTCTGCATTCTCTGACCTTCATATAAGTGGCTGGGGTCATGGTTTGTCCTTGGTTTTTAGAAACCAGGATAAATATCATGGAAGAAATGCTTTCCTTTCCCCCTTAAAACTTTTCTTTTCTCTATAATATTTCCTAAGTGTTTCTTGACTGGTTTGTTTTAGATTCGTTTGCCATGGGCTCAGCACTGGTGAGAAGTACATTTTCAGAGTCAGAGCTGTTAATGCAGCAGGACTCAGTGAATTTTCACAGGAATCAGAGCCTATAGAGGTGAAAGCAGCCATTGGTAAGCTCTTTTCCATTGCCCCTTTCAATGGTAATTAATTAAGTAAATATGTTCTCAGTAATTATTAGTGACTAATTAATTGCTTTGATTCACAATGTTGTCCACAAATAATAATTTATCTATAGATCCTATAGTCTCACATACATAGTTTCACACTCACTGCCCTCTTGTAGACTGTTCACCTTCACCATCCAGTTTTCTTCAGGTATTTCTTTTGAACCACTGTATGAGAGCACTGCCAAGTTCACTTAATAGGTACCCTAGAAAATGGGAATGTCGTTCTGACTCTGTAATCTGGTATGTCACCTCGAATGCACACCATCCTATATACAGTCAGTTCCTAAGAAATTTGTTTCCATGACTAAACCTAATAGTGCAATTTGTTGTCTGTAAACCTTCTATAACCCTGTGTGTTCTCCCTTTTGCTGATGGATTGTTTCTGTTTGCCACTGCCTGAACTAATCCATAAAGATTAATGAGATCATTGGACTAGAATGAATTGTATGTCTGCAACACCCTCACTCTCATTTGTATTGAAGCTGCATACCTCTCAACCTTAGAGCAGAGACATGTGGCCTAGGGCAATTTTGTGAGATCATCTTCATAGGAACACAAACATGACTTGGAAGATCTAAGACTAAAATAACTGTAGCAAAGTAATACTATTAACTTTACTTTTTTTTTTTGTGTTCTGAATACTAGACATTATTAAAAATGCACTATTTGTGAGCAGGCTGAGAGGTATTCTCTGCATTTCAAATTTTCTTCAATTCAAGCTTAACATTTTGTGTGTAAACACAGTGACTTGTCGTACTTCAGCTGCATTGTTCACTGCATGCATTTCTTAACTCTGTTGCCTAAATGAAGAAAATAGAATGTGTTCTAAATCCAAATGTCTTTGCTGTTTTCTGGCAATTATAGGGGGAGGATTGCTTCATGGTGTGTGTCCTGAATTGAGTGGTAAAGCTGCTGGACTAACAGACCGCACTACCAGCTGGGAAGGCATGCATGAAGCCTCCCAGCCTATCTTTGACACAGATGCTTTGCTAAAATGCAATGCTAAATTTAATAGAGAGACACTGCCCAGTAGCCGTGGCAAACTGGGGAGTACAGGAGACAGTAACACGAGAGAAATGGTTAAGGATGCTGTCACATCTGCGCCACAAAAAGTTGCTGCTAAGCAGGCAAGTAAGTCTCGACCCGGGGATCTTTTGACAGTGGAAAAAGTTACAAAGAAGAAAGATGCAGGTGAGAATTAATGAAAGAAATAGATTTTGCTGCTTTGGTAGGTCCACTTCACACTGCTGTAACTTCTGTTCAACTGTGCTACACATGGACATGCTCTACAATGATGCATCTTCTATCAAACTCATTAATTATGTGGTCAACTCTCCATTAAGATCATTAGGCATGTAATGGTATTGGAGATCATTTTACAAATTCAGTGGTTAATGAAAGTGAAACACATCAATATGGTTAGTAATTTAATAGCTTGTTTGACTGCATATTAATGTATCCAAGGCGATATATTATTTCTAAATCACTTCAGTAATTTGTTAGGTATCTGGTTACCTAGTTCTCTGGGTTATATATGTGGGAAGGAAACAAAATCTGTTTATGATGGTAAGCATGACAATCTGTGTTCTGTTAGGAAATATGAAGATCCTTTGTGGATTTTAGCCTAAGCTACATCTTACCTGCTGACACACTGTGCTAATGAATGTTGTGTTCTATCTCTGACTAATAGTGATATGTAAGGAGGAAAACGTATCAAGTTATAGGCACATGCACAAAATCATGTTTTAAATTTCAGTGTCTAAACACCCATTTTGCCCAAGATATGTGGGACTTGAATTTCATTTGAGTCCTGATACCTGGCCAAGGAACTAAACTCCTCCCTAGGCCTCTGAAGTGAGACACAAAATGTTGAACAGAAAACAAATTAGGGGCACCTGGCCTAGCTGACACCAATATAAAATATTACACACAAAAGAAAACATATATGATGTGGGATTTCCATCCAAAGTATGACTTCAGGGGCAAAAGTAACTGGTATTTTTCACTGGTATGCTACATATTGGATGTGGGCAAGCATTTTCCTATTAGATACAGAAGAAATATAAGAAAGTGGGTTGGGATGAAGTGAATGATTTCTGTATTGTTTTAAAAAAATCTAAGAAGGAGGATTATGCCACATATTTTTTAATGTAAGTTCCAGTACCAGACATGTTCCATTTCTGGTCATACTGCAGTGCCTATGATCACTCTGCCTTCCATTAAGGTAAGACCACATGATGGGTGCAATGATAAAATTTGCACAGTAAATAAATTTAAAAGAAAAAAAAGAAACAAATAAAGGCAATTCTTGAGAGGAGAGAATGTGAGACTATTAAAAAAAAAAAAAGGAAACTACAATGAATATTATGTTGTGAAAAGGGGTTTGCTTTCTGCGAAAGAAAACAAATCATTGCATCTCAAATTTTTTTGCTCTTCCTGCAATGCTAGTTTTAGTTCCTCATTTTTCACAGAGTAAAGTGAGTCTTGATCACTTGCATCAGAGCTGCAATTGCAACACATTCTTTTGCTATGTATCAGCCTGCTTTTCAAAAACAGGGGTTCCTGAAAACTAATTCCTATGCAGTTTGGATTTTGCATTTGGTTTGTGGAAGCTTTCATCCTGAATTTCTTATTCCAGCTCCAGAAACTTCCCTTGAGCAAATAAATATTGTCCTAATTAGGAAACGCAGGGTAGGAGCCGCCTGAATACGGTAAGTGAAAGCAAGCTTGAAATTCTGCCTCCTACTCACATGTTATTGACATTGAAACAGCTGCTCCATCTCCACCTTATGACATTGTGGTACTCGAGAGTGTCCGTGACTCGATGGTACTGGGATGGAAACAACCTGAAGCCATTGGCGGAACTGAAATCACCGGCTACTACGTGAACTATAGGGAAGTGGTTGATGGAGTTCCTGGGAAATGGAAGGAGGCCAACATTAAGGCTGTTACTGAGAGGGCATACAGGGTAAGAGGTTAACTCCAGTTATTGCTGGGGGAGCAGACAGTGTTTTCAAATCAAATCTCAAAGATGGCTTGGAATGAATTATGATTCAGTGTACAAATAACTGTTCAGAGGGTTTGAATTCCATGATGGTAAGTTTATTTAGCCCTATTAAACTTCTCTGCAAAATTGTTTATACACTTACTTGTTAGTCTGGCACCAATTGTCATCTGTAAATTCATTGACATAGTCTGATATTTTGTAAGTCAGGCCCTCAATGGAATTTCTACTGGTTTGGGGGACATATCCCAGTGCTTGCTGGTGCTAAAACCAGCTCTGTGCCAGCTGGTTTTTGTGATCAGTTCTTGACCCAATTTAGAGACAACCTCGTTGAGCTGCTTTAGAAATGAAAAGCAGTGTCAGGACTGAGTTTCACCTCACTGTGAGGACAACTCTTGCCTTAAGTGAACTTGCTCCAGACCACAAGTCAGACTAAGATGATTGTTGAGCAGTTGAGGTAGTCCCTGGCTACCAAAGTGTCTATCAATAGGAAAAGGGGGTTGCAATTTGAGTGTGCTAAGATCACTCATGTGTGTTCCATCACTGATCAGAGGAAAAGCCAAGATAATTACCATGTTAAGATGTCAATAATGCTTCCATCTTCAGGCATACTTAAAAGCATGCTCATGTTTTCAATAATTCCCATTGTGACTTTCTTCTGAAGTCCTAGTCCAAAGTTTGTAAGTACCATCTTATTGATCCTGCAGATCCAAAACCTGAAGGAAAACATGGTGTACCAGTTCCAGGTGGCTGCTGCTAACCTGGCAGGGGTTGGGGCACCCTCCAAACCCAGCAAGCCCTTCAAATGCGAGGAGTGGACCATTGCTGTGCCTGGTAGGGTCCTGAGTGGGACACAACCCAGAGGTGCTCTGGGACTGATTATCTAATGCATGCATTTTGCAGGGGAATCAGTGGCACACTAAAGTTCAAGGCCAGGCTTGAATCGTCAGCACTTTGATTTCGTACCATTACAGTGATGCCTTACATAATCCCTATTTAATTAGTAGCATTTTACAACCAGCTTCTTTAGTTTTCTTTATCTTTCCTTCTTTGTTCCTCTACTGTGTCTGGCACTTTGCTTTCTAGTTTAAGTACTAGATATAAATACCTGTCTAAGGTACAAGGCAGAGAAGAATGGGGTCTTGTAACCCTTGTCTAAATGTATCACTACAACGCCAGATCCATGACCTTTTAGCATTCATTGAAATTAATGAAAACAACCTCCACTGACTTCAGTGGACTTTAGACCAGTTCTTGAAGCAGCACATTAGCTTAATAATTAACTTATTTCCCAGAGTTTGGGGATTATCTGTCCATTTTGTAAGCTCATGAATATTTGATCAAGATACCAATCTCAACCAATTACATTGTGTTTTGGGTTAGTCTTTTTAATTGGCATGGGTTGTATTTTGTACATTGGGTCTAGGTATGATACAGAGGAGCTAAATGTTATATAAGTTCTGTGTACAGTTCTGGATTCTGTCTGCTTTTGGTTCTAGAGTCTTATGCATTGGTCCCTTTGGGATTTATTTTGACACCACAACCCCAACTTTTACATTTCAGGGCCGCCCCATGATGTCAAATGCACAGAAGTTAGGAAGGACTCTCTGGTTTTACTGTGGAAAGAACCAGTTTATTCTGGTCGTAGTCCCATAGTTGGTTATTATGTTGATATGAAGGAAACTGAAGCAAAGGAGGAACGCTGGAGAAGTGTCAATGAGAAGCCCCTTCAAAAGAAATTCTTGAAGGTAAACAACTGAAGATTCAAATACTGGCATAGCAGCATAACCTTGGTGAAGTCAGTTTTGATAACATCATCCTGTGCTGATCATGGCTCCACTTAAAGGAATACTCAGTAGGCCATATGATACATAATTTTGTGGAATGACTTTGAAATAAGTGATCAGCAGTATCTCAGTTCTAGAGATAAGTCTGAAGTAGGTTTGCTATTTTTATACTTTTCAGAATATTTGAAAGACAAGTAATTTTAAAGTGTTATCCTTTAATATATGTTTTACAGGAGTATCCCCAGGTGATATAATTTCAGTATAATTCCTCAAGTCACTGCAATTAAATCTGTACTATTAAATCTCCTCTTGTTTCTAAATAGGTGTGGCTGGCACTTATTACCCTGATAATTTAATTTTTTAAAGCCAGCATTTATCTGCAGTAAAAGACTATGATGTTTCAGAGGTCAATGTACATGAGTTAAAAACATCCTGTTCTAAAACCAGTGCTCCTCTTGCTAAGAAATCAATGACAGCAATGAAATGACGCTGCCTGAATATTAACCATGCACACAAGGAAGGAGCAAGGCACACAGATTAGTCATGTCACTCTGGAGTTGAATATAAAAAACAAAAAGAGAACTGGAAAAGAAACAAAACAAGAAAGGAAACAGAACTGTCAAATACCCAGACTGATCTTAATAAGTGTGAAATTAAAATCAGTGTTTTGCAACACACCACTGTATATATTTGGTTCCTCCAGATTGATGGCCTGACACAAGGTGTGAGCTACGTGTTTCGTGTGCGGGCAACAAACCAGGCTGGTGTTGGGAAGCCATCAGATGTCACAGATGCTGTCATAGCTGAAACACGACCAGGTTCGTTAGAAACACTTCCTCTTTGTCATCATATTTACACAGGTTCCTGTTTGTGCAATGTGTTTACCTGCAGGCTACATGCCAAGAATCTGATCCTTCTCAAGTCAAGCTTTTTTATGAAGCAAGATATGAGTTGAAGGCCATATCTTAAGTTCCTTGTCTGGTATATTTTAAGGTCAGAACAGATTTTCTTATCGTAAGTACAGGTTCAGGAATATAAAGATACAATAAAGTTGTAAGATTTGCATGTCTCCACAGGTAGGTGCAAAAGTAGAGGACTGAGTAAGATCAGCTCAACAAAACAATATTACAGATGTAAATTTTGCCTTTTCTGTATTAAACCAGTTGTTTATGCTTTATCATTCTCCTTTTCTTATGTAATGTGCCTCAGGAAAGGATAAAAGAAAATATATTTTTTTCTCCTGGTCTTTAAAATAAAGGCTTTAAAAGCACAGTGTAGTCACTTTGAAGACCACTTTCAGTAGTGAAATTCTTTGTTGAAATCATCCTTGAAGGCTGGCTCCAGTGTGTCTATAAGATCAGCAAAAAACACAGCAACCAGTGCAAAGGCAGCACCTTCATACCTGGAACTTCAGGAACCCCCTGGGGTTTATTGAGCTGTTCAAGTAACAGAGACGACTGGTCAAAGACAAGACTTCTTTGTCACCAAGCCCCCAACAGAAAACCCAAGCATGGACTTGTGGCTTCCTCGTCCATAGACTATTTTAGAAGTGCAGGGTCCTACAAGGTGCAAAAACTAAATCCCAGATATTTCAAACCTGGATCCATCATACACCCTCTTCTCCTCTGACAATTCCCTTCCTACACCTGCAGACTTCATTTCCCTGGGATCCTTTCCCAGTTTCTGACACCTAGGCTAATTTTTACATCCTGCTGCTCAGCTCTCATAGATGCCAAATCCTTATGACCAGGGCAACAAAAATTCTAACAAGTATTGAGTTAGACCTCAGTGAGGCTGTAAGTCAAGAAGGCCTGAAAAAGGAGGTCTGAAGCTGGGTGTGTAAAAGAATTGGAAAACTCAGAGTAGAGAGCCTGGGGTGACTGCTATTGAGCTGGGATGGGAAAAGAGACTGGAAAGAGGAGATGGTCAGTTGAAAGCATATAGGATTGGGATACAAGGACAAAAAGAAGGTAAGTAATTTTATTAAGAAGAAGGGTTTGAAACAGGATCTTTGAAACATATAGGAAACATAATTTCAGATCTATAAGCTGCTGAAACACCAGGGCTATTTCTATCACCTGCAAGTGGAGTAAGGCAAACCATAAAAATTTATTCCTGAAAACAGCTATATATAGCAGCCACTTCTAATAAGAGAATTAAGCCACTATTAATACTAAACTTTTGGCTTTGCTAATTTGTTTTCATTGGGGGTTAATATCTGTGTGTCATACTTCTGATAAAACATTGTGATGGTAACACTCTTCAAGTGCCCTAAATAAAGGGTTGAGCATGTTACTACAATTGAGAAGAATTACAAACACTCTTGTGAAGATGACCAACAAAAAAAATTGTACACTGTGTTCAGTGTTCGCTCAAAGAGATGAACTTGAGCAGAACATTTGGTTTATAGACCTCACCATTAGAGAAGGAGGGTTCATAGGTATGATGTCTGACGGATCACCAGAAAGTGAGGATTTAGCCCAGTGAACACTCAGGGAAACTGAAAATTACTTATGTGTACAAATCTACTTGACCCATATTCTGAGCTGAGATCTGCTGATACAGAATCCACCAAACTAAGCTTCTTAAAGGTATTAAGAAAAGACAAAAACTTATTAAAAACAAGTATTTCATAAAATGGCCTCTTGAGCAGGCTTCCACCTTTCTCACTCTAACCATAAAACTGTCAAGAACAATCACCCCATTTTATAAAAATTACCACAAATATTTTGGTGCTGCCCAATGAATCATGCCTCTATTACCATCTTGGATGGAGACAAAATATTGTCAGGTCTCTCTAGAAAGTCCCTGCTGAAATGCTACTTTTGGTGAATGTGTAAAATTGCAAGAAAACTGAGATTTCTAATCAAAGAATGCAAGCAAATAATATCCCGAATGAAAATAGCTGCTTTTATACAAAGGGTGCCAGTTGTCTTTATCCAAAGAAATGTGTAAATATAATTATTCAATACTTTACATCCACTTTCTTTTAATTGAAAACCATGTTTCATTTGTACAGTTATCTTCTAAAATTAAATGAAAAATCCCAACCATGTAAACAAATATCAGTCCAGACTACTTTTGATCTATAATTTTGGTGTTTGACAAAAGCACTTCAGCATATGTGGATCTCACAGGAAACAAGAAAAATCTAAGAGCAGACTGCAACTCTTCTGCAGCGCTGCCCTTAGTCCTTGTTTATCCTGATACAAAGCAAAATTAGATTATGAGCTTGCATCAGCCACTTGAGAAGGGCCTGAAGCTCAGAAATTGAGGAAATTGTCCCATTCGACCTTTCTGACTGGCTGTATTCAAAATGATGCCATTACCTCTAGTGTGTGGAAGATGTCTGCTTTATGTTCTGTTATTTATTTTCTTTCAATGCAATAAAATGCTCAGAATAATGGAGATGTGATATGACATGTAAGTATTTTATTTCTTACTGTGACTCTAAGAGAAGCTCTGGATGATATATTGAAACCACCAAGCTATCTAGAAGAGGGAAATTAAGACTGCAAGTACTATGGCAGCTTCTTTGGCTCCACTTTGCAGGATAGGTGGAGTGAGGTCTACAAATGTGGTCAGTAATTTAGACAATTTTTTTTTTACTCATATAAATATTAGAGGTAAATTCCATCATCGCTTCTGGAAATAAATGCTATACATTGTTACCATAATGAGAATTCTTTGAAACAAATGTAAAAGATTCTATTGTCAAATTATGCTTATGGCTGTAATTCTTTCCATGTCACATAAAGTGCCATCAAAAGATTCATGGGCTAATGACCTAGAAGAAACTAAACACTAATGAAATTTCAAGTGATGGATTTTGCATATAATAAATTAAATTATAGCAAAAAATTGCAAATATACTGCTGCCTAGTAAAATACTTGTAGGTCTCAGACTTCATTTATCGCATATTGGTACTTAATGTGCTTCACTGCTGCAAAGGCTGGTACATAACAGTACCAAAATGAGAATACTAATCTCATCATTCATTAAATGCTTATGGCAAAGTGTGAAGACTAAGAAAGCTGTGTGTACACAGATTGTCATGACAGGAGCTGCTCGCAGTGCTGGAAAAGGTGTGTATACTTTTAGGACGATGAAACACAGAGATCTCCTACTATGCTTGAGGGTCACTAAGAATTATGATGAAAATAAAGCATTCAATTTCAGTGTCAGGAATAAGGCACTTGTCTTTAAAGTACAATACTTTGTGGAGAAAGTGTGTCATTAGTATTCTGGGCAGCCTAGAATTGTCTTAGCCCAAGTA
The DNA here is from genome assembly GCF_026979565.1 of Vidua chalybeata. Lineage (NCBI taxonomy): Eukaryota > Metazoa > Chordata > Aves > Passeriformes > Viduidae > Vidua > Vidua chalybeata. The sequence goes on from NC_071530.1 coordinate 104,366,904, forward strand.
ATGGGACATGAGTGCCCTATTCAGATGTGAGACCCAGCTCCGAGCTATTCAGAAAAGAAGGCTGGATGTTCTCCAGCCCCTCTCAGTGCACATGCTCTCTCTGACATTCTCAGACAAGTTGTTGAAATGAACATTAATGCCACAGATGACAAGATCACTGGGTTGCCCAAATCCCAGATGAAATTCCCTCAGCTCCACTGGGGTGTGAGGGAGCAGAATAGAGTTGCCTTCAGGTTGCTGACCCAGGATTCACCCCCAAGGCCTTTAAAAGGACAAACTGGGTCACCCTATCCAGCTCAATGACTGAAGGCACTGGCAAGACTGGGTGGGTGACTTAAGCAGCTAATTGCAAATACTCACTCCCTTTGTGGGCCCAGGATTAATGGTGCAGACGGCAGCAGGGCTGGATGCCAAGAACAGCAATTAAACCAACCTCCCTGAGCGAAGCCAGTGTCACCAGAAATGTGCCTCAGTCACAAATGTGTGCTGCTGGGGCAACTTAACTACTTCTTCTTCTTCACTTCTTCAAATGCTCACATTTGCATGCTATTCCCTGTATAGCACTTACCCTATTAGAGAATAGGAAATCCATGTTGTATAATGAAAGCTCTAACTACTGCTTACCATGGAAAATATTGCTATTTAATAGCTCAGACATTTAGTGGATTTAGTCTTGCTTTTTTTACTCCCTTCAGGCTTTTTCATAGCAAATATTGCAACTCTTGGATTGGATTCATGAGTGTAAATCAATTTTAACCTGTGGATTAGAAAAAGAACTGTTCTTGTAAATCAAAGACTAGGGATATTGATGAGTGCGGCAATTTATGTTCCAGCTGAGAAAATGGCAAGGATCTGCTTAATCCATTCTCTGAATGATATCTATAGAAATTTGTTTGCTGAATTCTCTGAGAAACTGGAATTGCCTTGTTCTGCTCTTTAAGGAACCAAGGAAGTGGTGGTTGATGTAGATGACAATGGAGTAATTTCCTTGAACTTTGAATGTGATCAGATGTCTCCAGACTCTAAGTTCATTTGGTCCAAGAATTATGAACCAATTGAGGATGACCCTCGACTGAACATCGATACCAAAGGCGGAAAGTAAGACCCTCAGGGGTAGCAATAGTCTTGTATTTGAGAGATCTAGACTGTCACAGAAATCCATCCTTTTAATGGATGACCTCAGGAAGAGTTAGAACTGCCTCTGTTACTAGATGGTTACTTCCTGAGAATGCTGTCCTCCAGTAAATCCATACCCAGACCATTTGGAAATTGTAGCTTGCACAGAATGAGTCAGAGCTCCCCTGTAGGCACTTTAGTGATGTTTAGGCATGGGGAGAGAAAATCTGTGCCCTGTCACCTTATAACTTGTCAGTCAAGGCAGATGATGATAATGATGATGATGATGATTATTCCTATTATTTTAAATCTCCAAGTAATAAAATTATCTGGCTCCTTAAAAAATGCTTTTGCCCTGTAATGCAGCTGTAATCTTTGGAACTGCTGCTGTAAGCAAGGATTTCTTATGACGGCATCACCATGGCCTGATTTAGCAACTTATATAACATCTCCAAGCCTACTCTGTTTCTTCAGGCTTTTCCCAGAAGAAGACAAGGTGAATGCACAGGTTCAGCCCATGAAGGGCCTATGTGCTCTCCTAGTGACAGAAGCCATATTGAAAGAAACAGGGGCCCACCACAGCCATGGTGCTGCCATATGGAATCTGAATGGACCTGTATCTACAGTATCCTTCCAGGGTCATCAAAGCCTTGACAACGTGCTTTTTTTCTTTTGGTGCCATCACCATTTGTACCACACATGGTAGGACTTACTCTGATTTATAGTTGACAGAGCCAAACATTTGTCTGTTCAGTCAGAGCAAAAGCTAACACAAGGCTATTCATATCTGGCAATATAGACAGAAAGGAGGGGTTGGTTCCAATGGATTTCACCTTTTCATCATAATGGTTTTTTTTTCCTTATAGGTCAAAACTTTCCTTTAAGGATCTTGGAGAAGATGATTTGGGAATTTACTCTTGTATTGTTACCGACACCGATGGAGTTTCATCAAGCTACACAATTGATGAGGAAGGTAGACACAATGCCTACCAAGCATGCCTAGTTTGCTTTCACATCTGTTTTTCTCTGCTGCTGTGTCTCTCAGATCCAAAAGGCATGCACACACCTCATATTACTTCTTTTATGTCTTTTGCAGAAATGAAACGCCTGCTTGCTCTGAGCCATGAACGCCAATTCCCAAGTAAGTGAATCAATCATGTCTGTAGGGAAGAGCTTTGCATGCAGTGGGGTATCACAAGCCTGATCTCGTTGAAGATGTCCCTGCTCATAGCAGGGGGCTTGGATGAGCCCTTTGGAGGGCTGACCTTTGGAGGTCCCTTCCAACCCAAACCATTCTATGAGTCTATGGTCGCAAAGCTCCTGCCACCATCAGGTAAGGAGGTCACTATAGTAATTTCAAGTGAAAGTCGATTTGGATTGAAAAATTTAAGGTTCTTTTTTTTCTCTCTCTCTTTCTGTACATCTGTATATTATTCATGCTCTTCCTACTGCAGGCTACTGGTCTATATACTAAGTCTGTATAACAGCTGGAAAATAAGTATCATATTGGCTTTGCTTCTTCTGCAGAGCAGGCTTTAATACTTACCTAGCACACTTGACCTGATTTGAAAACCAGAATTTGGAAGATTCCCTAATTTTACTCCAACTAAATAAACATAAGTTAAATTTAAGGTTAACAAATTTGGCAAGTGTAAATTCAGTTGTAATGATCTATATTTACAGAATTTTTCTATATGTACAGAAATTCATTCTCTCCTTCTTTCCTGTAACATTTGACAAAATTTGAACATGTTTTCTACTCTTGGGATGCTATTTTTGTCAATTCCACAGATATTTATTATACCCTGGTACTAGCACAATTTGGTTATTTTTATTGGAATATTACTTGAATAAATGGGGGAAAAATTATATTGGATTACATAAAGAATCTTAATGCACACAACAAGATGAGACCTAAACCTGGTCTCATCTTATCCCACTGTAGTCTCTTCTTTTTCATTCCAGGTACTAAAACTCTTGCCTGTATTTTAAAATCTTCAGCTTAGTGCATGCTCTGCTGGCACCTCTTCCAACTCAGCCCACATTGCACCTCTCAGCCCAGCCAATCCTTGGCTACAGAAATGGCCTTTTTGCCTACATCACCTCTCTCATTTCCTTCTTCATCTTTTTCTCATTGGCTCTACTCTTCTTAACATACTGTATCACCTTTTGATAGCTTAATGACAGCCCAAACAAATCCTTGTTTACTCCTGCTCCTCCCAATTATCTCCTCCTAATTATATTTTCACACTAGAAGTCGGTCATCACAAAACCTTGCTGCTGTCGCATGACCTTACTTGCCCTGACCCTTCCCTTCTGAGGACCCTTCCATGCTTTGTGTTCACTACCAATGTCACAAAATAAGCTCCTCAGGACACAGATAATATCGTCTTTTTTGCACTGTATCAGGTAACAGCACGGACATAGCTGTGCATGAGCTTCCAGAAGGCACAGGCAGAAAAGGGAGATCACTGCGGAAAGTATCCTTAAGGAGGAAACCGACTTACATGCTTTGGCCACTCTGGGCCCTTGGGTACACGTCAACAAAAATATATATTACAGCTAGGGGTTGAGATTCAGCTGTTTGTACTTCTGAGCAGAAATTAATGGAACTTCTGCTTAGAAACACATGCAGCCAGTAACTCCATGGGAAAATGGATTGCTTGGATAAGAGCCTTACAGAGCACAGCCATGTATGGGTACGACAGTGTGTTGGTACAAGGTAAAGAGAAACTCTTCCAACTCCTCAATTTAGCAACTGCCTGTCAAGTGCTGCCAGTAATTTGTGATGCTATACAAATAGGATGTAAAACCACTGGAAAATGCCTAAAATAGCTATCAGTGCTTATGGAAATATTTTAAATAAGACTTCTGCTCATGGCAAACTTTAAGGCAAATTTGTCCAGTTGCTTTAGGCTGAGAAATTACCAGACTTTTCTCCAAAAAAGAATCCTTTTGCATCCTTTCAGCCATTTATTTAACAGCTGCCGAGATACTTTTCTCTGTTCCATGTTAGACTAAGATATTCTTAGTTAATAACAGGCAAGCCAAGTAGGGGTTTAAAATTTCTGTAGAGCTGACAGTGAGACAAAAGCAGTGCAGTCTGATGTCTATTCACACTCCCACTTGCTTCTTGTAGCATTTCAGTTGCTTTGTTTTAAGGAATTATGCAAGCCCTGAGATTCCTTCTGTTTCTTATACACACAGTGATGTGCTGGGTGAGGAAGGCCCACATGGACCATTCACACAGCAGGGACACACTTCCATGGGGTTGTCTTTGCCCCAGTCCCTCATGGCAATGCTGCCCTTCCAGGCTCCAGGCTTTTCCCTCTCTGGTTAAGCATGTGCCTTTATCCTAATTGTCTTTGTTTCCCTGTGACTGTTGCCTCACCTTCCAGGAGCTTTGTTTTATCAGAGGCAGACCCTATGCCACTGAGGCTCTAAAAGCACACATGTGGCTGTGGGGTGTGAGAGGGACAAGGAGTGAATGTGGCAAAGGAAGAGCTGAGCTGTCCTCACCCCCTAAGTTCATCTGGCAGTGGGGTGTGGTGGCAGCTGTGCTCCAGAAGGCACCCCAGTCATTTAGAACACTGCAAACAGCAGGATGAGAGAGATCAGACACTACTTTAGTCCCAGTCATGTCCTGCTGAGCCTCTGCATACACTGAGCTAAAGAAATCAGCCTGCCCTGGGAGGTGTGTCTTTACACACATGATGACTATATCATCATGTGTTTTGCAACGTGTTTGTGCACTGTCCTCAGCTGTTCCATGCTACACCCTTTAAACTACTGAGAAAGTAGAGCCTGGGGGAGAGTTCACACACAGCAGCACACGTAATGCTGAGAGTATGATTTTTACTGAGAATCTGCACATCCACCAGGACAGCTAACACGAGGGAAGTCAGTGAGATGAGCAATATGCCCCAATGTCAGAGTCTAACTCCTCGTGCTTAATGTAGCTGATTATGGTGTCTTAAAGAAAAGTTAAAGTGAAAGCAAGCTGAGGACTGTTACTAACAGGAACTAGCTAACTAAAAAAGGAGTCACCTGTGGTATAGTATATGACTTATGCATATTTTTTTTCCCTGTTGATACACTGAATTGGTTTATATGTGGGGGTTTTGGTTTCTTATAAGAAAACAAAATGTACTGGGGAGAATAAGGATGTGTTGGGATATATGGTGAATTCTAGAAATGCAGGTTCCACTCAGCAGAGGATCAGAGTGTTTTCAAAAATCTCTCAGTCTACAGCTCAGCAGCTGACTTTCTGATCTGGCTTTGTGCTTGGAGATCTTTTGTGTTTTGTTTTGTTTTTTTCCCCTCTGAGTCAGTTCATTGTCTTACAGTAATATTATTAGACAACTCATTAAACATGGGTCTGCAGCATACAGACCCACGTAATGCTGTACAGATACTTGCAGCTTGCATTTGAAATAGCCTTGTTTTCGAATGGAGCATAACTCAAATCTTGAACACTTTTAGTTTGGCCAGATCTTGTGATTGAACGATCAAAAGACTAAATCTCATCTGTCATTCTATGTAAATGTGGGTGGAGAGGCATTCTGTCTATATGAAGAGCTATTATGAGCTAGTTACCTTGCATACAGTATTCAAGTATAGAAGGATTAAGTGGCTTTCTTGTTGTTGCAGACAATAGTTGTTGGGGCACAGGCAAAATAGGCATCATTCCTTTCTTTCTTCTTTGTAGCTGTCCCACTTATCTCTGAGTTGGCAGTGGAAATCTTGGAAAAAGGAGAAGTGAGATTCTGGCTGCAAGCTGAAAAACTGTCTGGCAATGCAAAGGCAAATTTTGTATTTAATGATAAGGAGATTTTCAATGGAGAGGTAAGACTTTTCACTGTTTACATGTGTTTGCATTTTCACAAGTATCAATGAGAATTAGTGTCTCTATCTTCAGTATACTTCCAACTAGTGTTCCACTCTGATGAATTTTCATGAGAAATAGCATATGTCATGGAAAGCATGATTAGAAAGATTTTATCCACAGTTCTGAGGTCCAGATGAATTGTACTGGATGCATTTTATAAAGGGAAGTCATATGCCTTCCTGCCCCTTTTGTGAATACCACGTGTTCTATTAACTGTGGCTTCAAGGAATCGCTGCAATTGCCCAGACTCCTCCTACCTCCTTCTTCTATAGCCCTAGAATACCTTTGTTCTCACCTCTTTTTGTGGTTTGAAGGAATTTATTACATCACAGAAAAATTCCCAAGTGGTTGTTTCCAGCTGCAGAACTTGATACACCCCAAAGACGGGACATGGCATGATTTTGTTGCAACACCAATATCAGATAGAAGGCAGAGATGGGGCATTCTAGACATGATCTTGTACATTATAATCACCCTCAAAGAAAACGTTATTCTGAAGAGATGCAAATCTAAGCCTTTCTAATGAAAAAGAGCATAGTACTCACTGTGCAACAGGCATGGCATGTGCTTGTACAGCATCAGTAAATAAACAGATTTATTTATCTATTTGGTCGTACATTAGGAGATGGAGCTAGAGATAGTGAGTCTAGAATAGGATAGGGATCTGAACCAATGGGAACCTGAAGAAGTGGGAATCCAAAAAAAGAAAAAAAAATCCTCCTAAAGAGACCATTATAACACTTCACAAATATTTTCTGTCTCTGACATGTATTGTTGCTTTACTTTCCACTACTGCAGAAATATAAAATGAAGGTGGACCAGCATACCGGCCTTGTTGAAATGATTATGGATAATCTTGAGGAAAAGGATGAAGGCACTTACACGTTCCAGCTGCAGGATGGAAAAGCAACCAATCAATCTAGTCTTGTCCTCATTGGTGATGGTAGGCTATTCTGTGTTATGCAGTGGGCTGGCTTTTCACTGTTTTCAACACCAATAGATGTTCCAGTTTTTTTATGTCAGAGTTTTGCCTGCCTCCTACAGGACAGGGCATGTGTGTGAACTGAAAATTTTAAAGTGATGGGAGGAAGGGGAATTGTTACAGAAATGTGAAATACTGCAGCATGTCATGATTTGCTTTCCTATGGGTGAAATGAAAATTTCCCATATAAAAAGCCCATTCAGCTGGGAACAAGTAGCTGCACCTGTTAGAGCTCAGGCAGCTGCTGACTCTGCAGCTCATTTGCCTTCCTACCAGGAGCTGCATGATTGGGGATTGCACATCATCAGGCAGGACACATAAAACTCCTGATGACTGCAAGCGGCTAGGGAAGTTGAATTAGCCATAATCAGCTTCTGACACTCTGGAATGTCCAGTGAAAACCTGATCCTATGGCCAGCTTCTCAGTGACATCCAAGGGACAGAGTTAGACTGAACTGTTACAGTGACATTCAGCATTGTGCCAATGGCACATGACGTTTAACCTTGTATTTCTTACTGGTTTTAATTCCTAGTATTCAAGAAGCTACGTGATGAAGCAGATTTCCAGAGAAAAGAGTGGCACAGGAAACAAGGTGATAATATGAATACTTATAAGTATCACATATGTGTTAGTCTGTTGAGAGTTTGTTTATAGTTATATATGTTAATTTGAAATACATGGGTTTTGTTGTGTTATGTGGTTACTTCTGAAGCAGAAATAGGAAAAATAAAACCACATTAAAATAGAACAGTATTCTTGTCAAGTAAAACACATCTGTCTTTCATTTTGCATCGTGAATACCATTGATGTGACCTTTAAAAATATACCTGTAATTTCAAACAGGTCCTCATTTCGTGGATAAACTGGGATGGGAAGTTACTGATGAGTGTAATGTGATGTTGAAATGTAAGGTAAGGGGCAAGTACAATATTCAGAGCACACCACACTGGCCTACCACTACCTAGATGGTTGGGAAGGGACTAAAGACATGCCCTTTGCTTTTGTACTCCCAGCTGCATGTTGGACAGTGACAGAGCCTCTGAAGGTTAATCCAGCTGAGGCAACAGCTCATTGCATGTAACAAAATATGTTAGAAAATAGCTTGAATTTCTTTCTTCAGGTCTATCAGCCACCCACTCAGAGAAAGGCACCTGAAAAGGAATGACAAGTAAATCCAGGGACTAATTCATTCTTGGCCTGTTTGTGCATGTAGAAATTCCCTGGGCAGGACCAACTCATTCTCTGGTCTCCTTTTCTCTCTGCATCCCTGTTGTTTTCCCTCTTGCCTCCCTCATTTTAAAATGGAGGCCTGCAGTAACTCACTGCAGTTACAGGTTGTAAAGCTTGCCGTTCTTTTGTGAGAGACCCGAACACACTAACCCATGGAACAAGCTAACCCAAATTACGTCACAGAGCTCTCCTGCTCAGATGAAGTGAATAATTGCAATGTGGTTTTCATCCATTTTAGGTGGCTAATATTAAGAAGGAAACACACATTGTGTGGTACAAAGATGACAGGGAAATAATGGTAGATGAAGAACATGACTTTAAGGATGGCGTGTGTACTCTGCTGATATCAGAGGTGAGTGACTGTCTTCATTAGCCTTCAGTTGAAATTAGTGTTCAGATGAGTTATATGATCTAATCTGGTACTCCAGCAGAACAATTGAAAAAGGAAGTGGGTTTTAAAAATGGAAAAGCTCACAAGGCGTCTGTGTTTTTCGCTAAAGCAAATATCTGTCTGTAACTGCTTGTTCAGATTTTCAGGAAATGATGACAGAAGAGATAATAAGCTTGTCACTTCCTTTGCATGTTAATTTAGCAACAGATTGAGTCCAAATTTCCATTCCTAATAGCATTTGGAAAGTGCTTGTCACTCAGGCTTTCAGAGTCACCAGAGGGGTGGGGTTCATACCCAGCCTTGCAGCAGATTTGGGGTAGGACAAGGTCCTGCATACTAGGACCTCGTGCCAAAGCCCATCCCACCACCCCAGCCAGGAGCAGGGCAGCTAGGGGGCACAGGAGCAGCCTCAGGCATCAGGTACCTGCCTGGGGACAGGGACGGGATATCAGCTGGGTTCACAAGTAAAATCTAGATTTTTCTACAGTACCTGTTCTGAAAAGTGGTTTTATCGTTACGATATTGCAGTTTTCTAAGAAAGATGCTGGCACATATGAAGTCATACTGAAGGACGACAGAGGAAAGGACTCCAGTGAGCTAAAGCTCAAGGACACAGGTCAGAGTCTGGCTGTGGTCAGCCACACCAGCAGATACCAGGACTGACGTGGGTTCAGGGTAATACAAGCATCTACACATTGCCTTCTTATGGCTTTGTTCCTCATGCATACAACATCATCTGATTAGAAAAACTGAGATTTTTTCAGTTCAAATAACATTTGAATACAGCTTATTGCATCTGAATTCTGTATAGTTTTGGGAGCATACAGTGATTACCACTAAGCAAAATGATAACAGATTTCCTCAGGGGGCCATCAATAAGCTTACAAGTATAGAAAAACATTGCAGAAGCAGATAATTTAAAAATATTTTTAGTATATTCTGTCAATTACTTAGAGGCCTTTCCACTTACTGTGATTACTATGTTCTTAACATTCCACTCCTGTCCATTAGAATATATATAAATGGGCTAGCATTCCAGCTGAACAGTGTCATTTACAAAAGAAAATAAAATATAACATCGTCTTGTTAAGCTGCAGCAGTATTCATCAAGACTGCACTTAAATAAACTCTGGAAACTGTAAAATAACAGGCCACATTTCTGCATTACTCAGATTTCTAATATGTTTGAAAAGGTAGCTTTTTCAAAGACCGGTTTTTCAAACCTTCTGGGGAGAATATGTCAGAGCCAGTACTTGTCCTGCTGTTGACTGTGATTGAACTGCAGACACAGAGTCTTAGTCTCTGGATTTTGTTTCCACAGCTTTTGCAGATCTGATGAATGAAGTATGCAGAAAGATTGGTAAGCACTTAATTCTTTTTTCTAAATAATGACTCATTGGCACTCAATGAATGGCTGTATGGCTGCATAAAACCATGTGTTCTTCTTTCAGCTTTATCTGCAACAGACCTGAAAATCCAGAGCACAGCTGAGGGTATCAGACTGTACTCCTATGTTACTTATTATGTAGAAGATTTGAGAGTAGGCTGGGTGCACAAGTAAGTACACAAGAGCTTTGCAAAACCCAGTGCAATTTTGGTTTCATAGATTCAGAATGAACCTGGGTATGCAAGAGAGATGAGGCCCAGGTTTCCCCTCCTCTCTCATGAGTCCTTATCTCATATGAGCTTGTTTCAGTCAATTACATTCACAGGAAATCAGTATGAGAGTCAGGTGTGGTGGTTCCAGGCCTCCTGTTGTTTCTCTCATGAAAGACAGTCCCATGCCACAGGATGCCAGCAGGATCGTGCTGCTTCAGAGCACTTCCCACCTCCCCAGCAGGAGCTGCATCTTTCCCTGACTCAGTGATGCAAATATAACCCAAGAGACTGCCAGGCTTCAAAAGAGGCCAGCACCACGGGTTCAGAGATATCTGCCTTGGAGGTCTGCTTGTCTAGAAGCCACAATTCAGTGGAACTGGGAACAAGCAGGCATATCCTCTTAATGCATGGCTTCATTTTCAGAAGGCAAAGCAAATTCCAGCATGTGCTTGGGGCAGTAAAATCCAGACAACCCCTCCTGCAAGCACTGCAAATGTAACCAAGACAGACAGAAGAACTGAGATTTTAAAAATTAATTTGAATGCCCAGCTCCCCATAAAATTAATGACAGTTGCACATCCAGATCTATGAGACAGCTTTGAGTTCTCAGCCAGCACAAACAGCTTGCACTGGAAAACCCAGAGAAGTAAACATGAGAAGTAAACAACTTAGATTACTACAAATCCATTATTACTGTTCTTGTTGTTTCACTTCTTGTGGACATGGGAGTAGTTAGTCTGTATGATGGAATCTGAATTACTGATCTCTCAATAAAACTCTTGTAAATGAGGCACAGAATACCCAGGATGTGCTGTACCAGGCTTGCTGTAATTATTGACACTGATGTTAACCAGCACCCTGTCAGAGAAATGAAAGCCATTTGAGGCCCTCTTGTTTCTTGGCACCCGTTTTGACCCGGTATCATCCAAAGTCCCAAGTATTTCAAATAAGTGCAGGAGAATATGAACTATTCTGTTCTGGGGTTTTTTTCCCCTCTCTCTTTCTCTCTTTTCTCCATTTCATTCTTAGAAACTTGTTTCATCTTGAATCATGTCAAATTAATCTAGAATTTTTTATTTTTCCCTCCAGTGCATTGAAAGTTATCAGTTTAAAGATAACAAGGAAATAGTAGATTATTTGTCAAATACGTTTTGCCTCATCCAGGGAAATGAACTGCTTAGCTAGGAAGCTAAGAAATTGATTTTTGGGGGTGAGGGAGGGGGGTGTTGGGTTTTTGGGTTTTTTGTTTTGTTTTCTGTTTTTTTTAATGGAAGAAGAGATGCTTATGTCAAAGTGTGTTTAAATTCCAAACATAGCAGAGCATCAGAAATCATGCCAACTGGGCAAACACCATTTTGGCAAAAGTGGGTTGGTTTTTTTTTGTTTGTTTGTTTGTTTTTTTTTTTTTAATTTTTTTGTTGTTGTTGTTGTTTTTTTTTTTTTTTTTTTTTGTAGATACAGCCCTGTATACTTTTATACTTTTGCCCAAGCAGAAATAAACCTATGCTAAAAAGAGAACAGTAACATTTGTGGATGCCTGGGCTACCCTTCAGAGATCTGGCTTTTCAACTTGTACAACTTTTCTATGGCTCAGGTCACAGACTGAGATGCATTATTTTTCTGCATGCTCTGAGGATAGCTGGACCTTGAACAGAGAAAGGCTGTCACAACGATTCTGCCCAGCTGGCTCACAACTGCAGCAAGGGTTTGACTTCAAAGCTTTCAGAATATGGTGGCATATCATAGCATCTTGGAAATCATTTATTAAATCCAGATGTTCTCAGTGACTCAACATGAGCAAACCCTTTTTATTCTCCAGTAAAACCAAAAGGTAACATTGTTTTGTACTTTTCAGCGATACCCAGATTAAGTTCACAGACCGGATGAGGACCGGTGTCACTGGGGAGCAGATCTGGTTGCAGATCAATGAGCCGACTCCACAGGACAAAGGCAGATACATAATGGAACTCTTTGATGGCAGCACAACGCACAAAAAGACAGTGGATCTTTCTGGACAAGGTAGGCCATTCCCTCTGCTATCATCCCTGTGTGGGCAGTGTGCTGTGGCAGCATGGGAGCATCCACAGCAGGATCTTGCCACGGACCTGTCACCCTTTGGGGTCTGTGTGTGCACCCACTGGTCTGGCATTCTTTGTAGGGACTGTGTCAACAAGCCTGACAGAGTTAAGAAACATTTTTGGACAATACTGTCTGGCACACAATGTAACTCTTGGGGATGGCACTGTGCGGGATCGGGAGTTGGACTTGATGATCCTTGTGGGTTCCTTCCAACTCAGCTTACCCTGTGATTCTGTGATTTGTTGTCCCCAAACCATGCCATTTGTTTTCCCCAACCTGTGCCCTCAAGTAATAAAATCCAAACTGCTTTTTCCTATTCCAAATACCCACTTACAGTCTGCCTACTGAGATGCCAGCCCAGTTTCTGAGCTATTTTACAAAACCCCTTGTGTTGCTGGCATTGATTGGCAGTTTTGAATGTGAGTTGTAGCACTGAATGCCTTCTGTGCGTCTTTCTTGCAAAGAATATTTGAAGGAGGAAGCGAGGGATGAGTTTGTTCTCATACTTTCCTACCATATTTCTTTGATGGGTATAATAAAACTCCTTATTCTTCAGAGATGCCAAGACTTCTCATCAGCATGAGGAAGGACTAGGGGAACAATTTGGATTAAGTGCTGGAAGCTTTTACTCTGAGAGACTTCTCAGATCCTAGACAACAGATTAACTCCTTCCAAACTGCTCTTTCCATTCCCAGCTCTTCCCATCCCTAAAGCTTCACTTTTTGTTTGCAAGCTCTGTGTAAGGGCGATAACATTGTAATCATCTCCATGCTGCTCCTTTGGTACTCTATCTCCACTTTCTAGGAAAAGATATTTCTTCTTCCCTTTCAAAGCAGGAGAGGTTGACCTCCCCCATGATGGCAGCTTAGCCTGAATTTACAAAGGAGACAACAATTTGTTGTTCGCTTGGCTCATAGCCATCAGTGTGATGCTTCAAGTAGATGTGAAAAATCCTTGGAAAATCATATCTCTTGTGTTCCATAAACTGGTGGTCTCTGAAGTGGGTGTGTGCAAGATGACCCAGTGTGCTTCACTGGGGCAGCAGGAAGAATATACAAGAACTTCACTTGTATACATCTACATAACCTATAAATAAATAGACATATAGGGAGCAAATGCTTAAATAATTTTATATAGGGATGTATAATATAAAAAGTTTGGAAGGTCACTGTCATAATCCCTCATTTAGGTGATGCATTGTGCATTTCTTACACTTTTTTGTGAAATTACTTCAGCCTACTACTTTCTTGCCCTCTGTCTTAAAGCCTGACTTCTGGAAGAAAAAAGTGTGTTTATGCATTCATATGTATATATAACAGCTGCCATATACCAGATGGCCTTTATCAGTCAAACCATTCAGCATTTTAGTGTTTGTACAGTACACATGCATGCATTTTAAATTTTATACTTTAAATGTATTACATCTACATTTTAAATGTATTTATTAATTTTAAATTTAAACTTGAGTGATGATTTATCTCTAAACCTACTTTTTTTCCTCTTTGCAAAGCCTTTGATGAAGCATTTGCTGAGTTCCAGAGACTAAAGTAAGTATTATGCCATCTAAATACAGTAATGGCAGCCATAAAATAATAACAGTATTTGTTTGTTTTGTGCTGGAGATAAAGTTATCTTATGAAACAGTCCTAGTCAGACAGAAGCCCGTAGGAGTTCTGCATGTGACTTCTTTGGTGCAATTCTTATATAACAGTCAGGTAGCAAAAAAAAAGCTGTATTGCCAAGCAATGAGAGAGATTTTCCTTAATGGATTAAAAGCAGTTAAAAAGATAATCTATTTTTCAATGACTCTAAGTAAACCTTAACTGAAATTGGGCTTTCCCTTTGTTTCTTTCAACTCCAGGCAAGCTGCGATTGCAGAGAAAAGTAAGTAGGCCTTCTTTGACAATGGTTACAAGAAACTGTTTATGAAGCTTTTCTTCCTCTCCAGGAAGGTTGTGTGTTGGGAAAGAGAGGAGGGCATGTAGGCATGTTTATATGCATGTGCTCATCCTAAAACAAATTTGTCCTCACACGAAGGAGAAGTAAGTGACCCTTGGTTGATTTAACATTGGTGCACTTTGCAGCTAATCATATTATTCTTATGGGTTAGGTTGATTTTTCTCATCTAAGCTCCTGTTCTCAGTATCAGTTAGCCTTCTCTAAAAATAAACTTTATTGCTGGGATCTCTCATGCATGTTCTCTGCACAAAAGTCTCTTTGTTCTCAAAGATCGAGAAAATAATTTGGCTAGTTTTGAATGCTCTAAAATGTCAAATGGCTCTGCATTACTTACAGAAACTGGTAAGAAGGCAACAGTAGCTTTTGAATTGCTTAGAATCTCCTCAGACTTTTGCCTGTATGTCAATTCCAGCAGAGCAACTAGAACAGAAGTATGTATTAACTATTTAAGGAGTAATTTATTAGACTTTTGAATTATTAAACTCATTATCCTCCCTACTTACAGAAGAAGCCATGGAGAAATGAATTGTTAAATTCATTTCAAATTACTTTCAGACCTGTGTAAAAAATGAGGGCAGAACTGGCATTTGAAAAGTTATTTGAGAAAAATGTGTAGAGAGATAGAGCAGGGCTTGGATACAAACAGTAACCCCCACAAGTCCCAGTTAAGACAGCACAAAGGGGTCAGTGATTGCCCTGACCTTTAATTTCTGACCCTGGACTGTCCGTAAGGCGCTGTCATGTTAACTGTCACAACATAGGCTCTTTCCTGACCTCCTAAGGCTGTTATCTCTGTGCTCCAGAGCACATCTTTTATGGAGCAAACTAGAGGGGAACATTCTGTACAGTCTTTTCCTTCCTCTGCCAGGCTCCACCCAGACATGTAACGAACAAAATCCATATTCCAGGATAAGTGCACTAAAGCCTGCATGTGATTGGATTATTTGTGTTTGTCTAAGATGTCTATGGGACTTTTGAGTTTAAAACTAGATCAATCAGGTATCAGTCTCATTTACACATGGATACACACAAGTGGTGGAACTTCATTGTTGCCACTGAGACTGAAGTCTTTGTATCTAGATTAAAAGCCAATCTCCAGCACTTTACCAGGTGTCATTCATTTTTCCTTTGGACACCCAATGTTTTTAGTTTACTGCAGTAAAAATTTTGAGCACTAGATCTCAAAAATGTAAATCTTTTTTGTGCACTCAGAATTAAAACTGAATTTATGTCAAAGTCTGCAGGACACTGCACATGTACTTTAATTCCTCTCTGTAAGTGATTGACACCAACTATTAACACATTTTTTGCTGTGAATTCAACATATTCTAAAGTCCAAATGGTGTGCTAAAAATGCTGGCTAGTTCTCTGCTAGCACAGATATCAGAGACAAGTTGTACATAAATAAGACAAAAGGAAAGAACTAGAAGAGAAACAGAATCCAGCACACAGTTGATTTTGAGACACTAAAGAAAATTAATTTTCTTCATTTCCAGATCGTGCACGGGTACTTGGAGGTTTGCCCGATGTTGTCACCATCCAGGAGGGCAAGGTACAGTAAATTAACTAAAGCTTTACACAACATCCCAACAGCTTGAATGCCTTTCAATGATGGGAAAACAGTAATCTTTTTTTTTTTTTTTTTAAGATGCCATCTTTAAAATCTGCTACATTATTTATTCATCCCCTGCCTTCTGTACATAATTCAATGGACTTGCACAGATGGGTTTATGTATTCAGGGCAGTGTCTTTTCTTAAGAATTAGATAAAAGTGAGATGACAATGTGAGTTGGGACTAAAACTCCTTATATAACCAGCTCTTTAAAAATTCATGCACAGGTTTCACAGTTAGATTTTTTTTTCCTTGTAACAGAGCATCAGGAAAGTTTAACTCTTTTTTCTCATGGGAGCCAGCCATTCTATGCCTTCTGCAGTTAACTTCTTTGCAATGTGGCATGGTAGTCACACCTGTAGAGGCTGGCTCTTAAATGGTGTAAAAGTAGTAAGCAACAATAACTCAATTCTCACCCAGCCAATAGGAGAAAAAATTCTCTATTTCCTCAGGGTAAAGGAGATGGAAGTCAAAATAAGTCACTGGTGCTATACTGGATCATATTAGGAGAGTTTAGATGAAAGATTATGGTAAGGCACTCCCAGAGGAACATTGATGCTTGAGCACAGAACAGATGACCCAGAAACTGAGTTCTCAGTCTCACAACTTTTTCCCAGCACACTGCTTCTACAAATTGCTTTCCTTAATAGTACTGAGACCAAGAAGTGCCTGCTCTTCACTTCCTGCTGCTCTGCCACAATCCAGTTCCTCTTCACAGTGTGTTGGAGCAGTGAAATAGGGCATGTGAATGTCACTGAAAACCTGTAATGTGACAACTACAGTAAGGCAGCACCCTGGTATTTCTGGCTTTATCTGTCAGTAGGTCAGCTGGGTTAAAAGAATTTGATTAGAAGCACAGCAGAAGTGTTAAGAATCTAAAATCTTATTCTGAAACGCTTAACAACGTGAGATATAGCCAACAAGATAGTAGACTGCAGCAGTTCTGGGAAAATCAAGTATGTTGACATTACAAAATAAAATTCTTTAGGAGATTTAGCAGTTTGAGAAATGCTGTAAAGCAAGAAGCACACGTGAACATTGTAACTACAGATAGAAGACCCAAAGGAACAGAATGAATTAGCAGATTCTCAGCTAACCAGTGCTTGCAGGCGAGATTCTCATGATGCTTTGGCAGGGTGTAAACTTGGGTGTAAACTTTTATCAGTTTTAAGCTTTCAGACAAAAGAGAGTTGATATGAAATTGTGTATGAGTTCACTGACACAAAATGTGCAGTGTTTATAAAATGAGTTCGTAAAAACGAGTTACAAAATCTTACCCAGACACATGTTGTCCTTGACAGCAAGGATATTCGTAACGTTTGAATACATGGCTGAAATACTCTCAGAACTCGAGAGAAATATCCTTGACCTTATGTTTCTTGATTCAGTAGAGGATTGTTTTGAGTCAGACAGAGAGTGATCAGGGAAAACTGAGCTGGTTTGGGTGGTGTTGGCTCATCTGTCTGTTGTTTGCATATATGTTGGAGAGACAAGAATGTAATTCTCTGTTGTGTAACTCATGCAAATTGCACAATCATTGAGGATTTTGTAAAACAGCAAATGAGGTAGCAGAGGTCTGGCAAGCTTTGATTGTGAATTCTAGTGCCACCACAACCACAGACTTATATGAACAGATTGGTATCCTGAGACTGAACTTCCAAGCACAGGCATATCTCAAATTTAAACTTAACATTGTGACTGTGATGCCATTTATTAGATTTTTACATTGAGCTGAAGGGTATGGCTGAGAAGGAATGAACCGAGTGTTAATCAAATAGCATTCCAGATGGCCTAAGAGGCTTCCAGTGATAGACATAAATGCTCCTCAGCAGTGTGGTATAATTGGAAAAGGCTAAGTGTCAGTTCACATTAGGGAGGAATCTGACCTGACAGAGAATGCTAGCATAAGTTTTGTGGCCAGCCAGCCAACTTAACCTAAGTGGCTGTTATAATGAGGGCCTGTAAATGAGTGAAGAGGCTTAGGATTCTGACAGGCACTTTCAGACATAGAAGCAACATGTAACATCCTTCTTCCCACCAACTCACTATTCCACCCTTCTGCCAGGGGTTTAGATCCTCACAGATAGGCTGGAAGAAGGGAGCAGATTTCCTTAACTGAGCTGCTTCAATCCACTCCCCAAACCATCCACAACTGTGACTCTGTTCTAATATGAAAGAAGAATGGCAATACTTGAAATACAATGACACATTTCTCTGTGCCACCTCTACTACCCTACTCATGATAATCTGCAGTAAAAAGCAGAAGAGGTAGTGAGGCCACAGAGGGTCTGGACTTGCAGCTGCTGGTTACTTCAAGTGGACATGCCTCAATGCCCTGGGCCCAGGACTACAAGACACACTTTTTTTTACCATGATGATATCAGTTTGAACACAGTATTATGATCAAGGGTTTTGGTGAGTAATAAATATATACATGAGCAAAGACAATCTCTTGGCCAAAGAACAGAAATCTGAAACAGATAGGTGCAGTTATAGTGAACAATCATTTCTCCTTGGCTATGGAATTACCTTCCAGAAAACCAGGATCTCACCATCTACACAGTGAATTATAAGACACATCTCTGCACATTAGTAGCTGTAAAATAAATAGAAGGAGTTGGGAACGTCAAGAGAATCACTCATATCAAACAGGAGCTAGTGATGCAAGGTTAAGGAAAATGTAGCTATTTTAAGGAATCATTTAGAAGAAGAAAAGATTCATCGCTGCTGCTTGAATCTCTTTGAATTATGGAATATGACAGCACTTCAAACACCCCAGCTTTGAATGATGCCACTAATAGAGCTGTGTGGACATGGACATCAGCTCATTAGCACTGTGGTGGAGTGGAAGCTGGAGCCACTTGGTACTGAGTTCTTGCTTGCCTGAGAATCACAAGACAATAATGAAATATTGAGCACCTGAAGGGCCCCATATGCATTGCCTGGCTAAGGCTGAGGGCATGTTTGTATCCAGAGTGATAAGGGAGAGGGGGAAAGAGAAAACCTCATTTCCCACTTGTTTTTCAAATTGATGGACTGATATGGCAATTGAAACCACATTCACACCAGTGGGCTATGAGAAAAGGGAGCCACCAGCCCCACGTGGTCACCAGCTGTAGGTGCTGCAGGAAATCAGATAGAGGCCATTTCCACCATGCTGTAACCACCTCTCACTTGGAATCTGCCCTCCTTCAGTACCAAGAATTACATGTTGCTAATAGAGGAAAGACTTCCCCTTTCCTTTTGCTCTCATTTTGGTCCTCAGGTTGGGCACGTGGGGATTTTTATTTTGTTCTCAGAGATATCAACACCTCTCACCTTTATAGAGGTGTCAATTTTTCTGTCCATTCATTTCAACAACCTTCCAGGCATCTCTCTTCTGTCCCATCTTTCACTATCACACCACTGGATAAGAAGCAGTGAGTTGGAGGGAAGGTTGGAAGAGATACTTGATTCCAGTCAAATGAAATATTGTCTACTCCTTTTTTATCACTTAGTCCATTCTTAATGAAGCACTGAAGACCATTTTCCTTGCAGTAGATGTTCTTCAATTTCCAGTCCAGTTAGATTCTCCTTTAAATAGCATATATATATATAAATTCCTTCCTAAATAAAGCTCCAGAAAAAGGCCTATGTACCTCTGAATTGTCATGTGAACTTTTTTCACATTTGAGTCTCTATGTGATATTCACTTTTGCAAATATTTTTGAGAAGATTGCCATAGCACTGTGACTGGAGGAAGGCATCATTTACATGTATCAATATCTCCCAAAAACGAATTTGCTGTCAAGAAAAAAAGGAGGCCTGTCCAAAGTGTACCCAAGAGACCCACCAGCCTACAGAAGGTACAAGAAGCTGCCAGTGACCTCTCCAACAAGATGATTCTCTAACAGTGAAGATACTTCCTACAGGCTGATGGGACTGAATTCAGTCCTTAGGAACAGTACTAATGTCAAAGTGAAATACTTACATGAACACTAAAGAATGAGTAAAGCCTGTCTTGATTTCAGTTAAAAAGCACTTTACAGAAGTGCATAAAACAAGTATGTTAGAAGAGCTGTCAGGGCACAGTTTAAAAGGATCCCAAATTAAACAAAATATTCCAGGGCCACTTTGTTCTTAGTTATCTAAAAAAGCAGCCACACTTTCTTTACTTATGGGATATATATATATGTATGTATATATATATATATATATATATATATGTATATGTATATATACATATGTATGAGTGTTGAGCTTAATGTGAAGAAAATCATCTGACAGTTCATTAAAATCTCATTTCAGGTCTAACACACAAATGCAGATAATATCTAATTCTATATTAAAAATATGCATGGAGAAACCTCTACTAATGATTATGAGCGTAGAGAAGAAGGTCCATAAAATATTGAAAGGTTTTAATGGCATTCTTGAATTAACTGAGTTCCTTCTTTTCCTTCATGATAGAGAAGAGTGACATAAATTATTGATTACTGATGATGGTATGCATCCCTTTACTAAAAGCAGGAAGCTAAATGGGAAGTTGGAATATTTGGAAAGTCAGGCATCAAAAAATGCAGCAAATATTTACTGACTTATAATTCCTTTGTATTTTTCTGTAGGCACTTAATCTTTCTTGCACTGTCTGGGGAGATCCCACCCCAGAGGTCTCATGGCTGAAGAATGAAAAATCATTTGTATCAGATGCCAATTGCATCCTGAAGTTTGAATCTGGAAAAAATGTTAGCTTTTCCATTTCTACTGTGTCCACACAAGACTCTGGGAAATACAGCATTGTGGTGAAGAACAAGTACGGTACAGAGACCAGCGACGTCACTGTAAGTGTGTACATACCTGAGGAGGAGAGAGAGTCTGAGCAAGAGAAAAAGCAATAGGAAAAAATGAAAGCATGAATTTAAATCTAGAAGACAGAAGTACAGAGGAGATTTTGGATGTTAGGCTGATATGATCCATGTGTGTAAATGGCTTTCTGCTTTAGCAGGCAGCCTTGGATTTTTCCATTCACTTCACATTTGCTTCTAATACACTTATTTATGCCAGAGAAAACAGCCTTTCCTAAATGTTTTCTTAATGATAACTTCACAGAAACGAACTGTAGCATTTGAAGCAAGGCCAAGTGCATACTGTCTGTAAACACATGCCCACCATTTCACCCTCTTCCTGGAGCATCTGGAAGGAAAGGGTCGAGAATTGTTTCAGTGGAAGCAATTAATGAGGTTGATGGAAAGATCAAAAATGACCGGTGCCTATTTGAGCAGCAGTTGGGATTTGTTCCAGCTTTGGTAAAGCAGCATAAATGGAATGTCTTAGATCATGAAGAAATGAGTGCTGGTTTTTGTCTGTGTTAAGGCCCCTTTGTATTGCTGTGTTAGTTTAGTGAGGCCTTAATATGGGTGTCATTTACAGCCCTAAATATTGTTTAATCTGCCCAAACAGGGTAACAGTACTGTAACATAAATGAAAATAAGGCTTAGGAGGCCAGGATAATAACATGTGTGTGTGTGTGTGTCTGTGAAAGTGTATGAACTCTGCTCTATGTTCACAAATAAACTGAATTCACTTCTTTCCTTCCATCACAAGCTTGTTTCACTGTGTCATGTTTTATTAGTCACAGCTCATGTAGTTGTGCACAGTATCTTACTGTCTTAATGCTTTCACCACTGTAATTACCTCCAGCTTCCTTTTAGATCCCTGTTAATCTTCACTTTGATGTTTGCCACAAAACCACAATGGCATCTCTTCACACCTCTCTGTCCAGACCTTCACTGCTTCACACCTTAAGTCAACAAGGTATTTTTGCAAATTCTGTCACAGGAGGAGTCCTATGCTTTTCAATGCACCTGGGTATGAATTGTGATTTAAGGGTGATATGTAAGTATTTTGTTAGATAGAAAAGTCAGTTAATTTTATCCAAACTTGACACTGGAGATTCAGAAATAACATATTTTATAAAGATCTTTTAAAGCTACATAAAGAATTTTCACTGTAACACACACAAAAAAAAAAGCAGCGTTACACAAAGATGTTTTAGCAAAAAAACCACATTTGTCCAGATCACTTAACATAGATTAAAAACTCCATGTCTGCTATTTTACAATGCCAGCTGAGGAAAAGCAACAGAACCTGCTGGACATATGTATGATATATACATGTGATATTATATGTATAGAATAGGATTAGAAGCCGTAGCCAGCCCAATTGCGACTTATGAGAGCAGTGTCCCATGCCAATAAATGTTTTCATTAGTAGTCTCACAGCAGCACAATTCTTCACATCAACATCTAAAGAACTAACATGTATATTTTCAGTCTAAGCATGATCTGGGTGCACCTTTCACGTACTCTCTCTTGTCTTTTCTAGCCACTCTGACTGCAGAAATAGTGCTGCAGTCCCAGGCACTCACTTTGGTGCAGTACTGGCATTTCTGTGAGGATGCCACTACTAAGTGTTGTACAGTTAACACGCATTTAAACCCTTGCCATGTGAGCTTTATTCTCAGCTAATGTTAAAGTGGAAGCATGAAGGAATTCTTAATGGTTCAGGTAAAAATAGATTCAACACAGTTACCAATGGCGAAAATGCTGATTTTAGCAATTTCTTTTGTTTAAAATCAGTTTCTATAAAGGGCTAACAATTGTTATCCTAATATTATAAAAATAATCCATATTTGCATCAGTTTTATGAACTACAAAAACATGTTAGCACATACCTAACTTTAGTGCACGTACCTGCACTTATAGTATCACTAGTTTCAAGGAACATGTTAAGTTTATCTGGTATAAATCTCTTTTTCTTCCAGAACAGATTTCATATCACAGGGATTTTTAACGTGAAATTATGCAAAAAAAAATGTGGTTTTGGTGTTTCACATAAACAGTGTATGTGTTCACATAGCCTTATCTCCTAAAATATTTCACACTCAAGCATCAAAATTGATGACATTATTGCATTTTTAATGTGTGTGAAATTATATCCTTTAATGAATCAATATCTGTTACCAAAAAAAGTTCAGATTACCTAGTCACAGCTGCTGAGTAAAACAGACAACGAAACAAGGCTTAATTTTAAAATTTCAAAATATAATCATGACAAGATCTGTAATTTGAGATAGAGCAAGCTTCCTGAGTTTAAAGGACCTATGCAAAATTATGTTATAATTTTGCTTAGTAGGACATGAAGCCAATTCAAAGATGATATGCAGGTCACTCCATCTTTATCCCATGACATACAATGTACAAATAACAGACTCACAGCTCTTCCATCCTCCAGAGTGCAAACAAGAATATGAGCAGCTCTTTGCAATAACTGATGTTTATTATTTTTATCAGTATTATTTTTAATAATGATTGCATTTTGACAACAGTTTATTTCTACTACTTTATTTCCAAAAATCTGTCCTCCTGCCTCCCTCCTTTTGGCAGAACAGCCAGGGAATACAAGTGGGTCACCTCCCAGGTAACAGGCTGGATTCTATTTTGCTTTGCTTTGGCAGATGTATGTGTCCCTGAAAGTTAGAGTAATAAGTTCCTTTGAAAGGTGTTGCTTCCAGGGATTCAGTTATGGTGATTTCAGGTTGAATTTGTGATGCATTCACATGTCTCGCTTGTGCACGTTTTGTTCTTGCTTTGCTTCAGGTGATTGTGATGCCTGTGTCAGGGCAGACTGACACAGTCCAAGGACACAATCAAAACAATAAAACTGTATCTAAAAAGAAAAAAGCTATTACAGCAAGCAAACAGAAGGAGGGGGGAAAGAAAGGTAAGAGCTTTCACTGTTAGAGTCTTCTATTATAATGAAAAAATTGTTAAATTGTTACAGAGTTAATTGTCTGTGCCAATCAATATTTCATAGGTCCCAATCAATCAAGCATACAGTACATATGCTCTTAATCAACAACAGATCCAAAGTATGAATTACCAGGTTAGGCCTAAGTGAAAGAGACTTAAATCAATATTTTCAAACCACCTTTTATACTTCCACTGCAAGTTGTCACCTTGACTAACCTGGCTGATGGAAGTTTTTTAAGTAATAATAAATACTTCTACATTTCTGAATGCAGAGGAGAGACTTTGTAAGCATGTATACATACACAGATGGTGTTATTTTCCAAAGTGAGATTCATTTAAGCAGCTAGATATTTGATATTTCACCAAAAATAAGGCCTTCCTGATTCAGGGACCCTAAATGCCTAAGTCTTTTAGAAAACCCTGATTGTTTAGCCGCTACTTGAGATTAATCAATTATTCTCTCCTAGTTTTTTGTCCATATCGAATGGTAAAGTTGGAGTCCCATTTAGAAGAAGGGTAGAAAATTAAAAGCTCTCTGGTGATTCAGCATTCTCATGTATTACTAGTATATTATTTCACTGTTCTTTTAGACTCTAACTATAGAATTGCTATTTGGACAATGATTTATTCTTCACAATTACATCTCTCTCATACAGAGCATTTTAACTCCAAATCAGTCTTAAATTCTGACAATATCAGAACATTTATTTTACATATTTTTGCCTAAGTATTTTTTCTTTGTATACAAGGTGTATACATGTTATATAATTTCTGACAGAATATTTTATACTTTTATTCCCCCCCCACCTTTTTGCACCTAAGGCAAGAACAAATATTTTACAGCATTTCCTTCCTCTCTTGCCTTACTGGTATGGTAGACTTTTCTAAACAATCCTGCAAATTAGGTGACTTAAGCAGGAAACAATTATTTCTGTACCTGTAAATGTTTTCCAGTATCTACCTCTAAATAATTTTAATTAGAGACATAAAGACTTGGGCTTGCTTTTGGTCCCATAAGACGTAGTAATGCTATGTGTGATACTGAATCTCTTTATCTGGGTAGGGAAAGCAGAAAAGAACATTATAAGGTCATAACCAATGTTGCTGACCACAGTAAATATTGTTACTTAGGATTACTAAAAAATGTTATTACTTCTCCTAAATCAGATTTTATTAAGCCACACATAGAAGAAATTACTGCTACAGAAGAGACTCCTGATCCAAATGAAATACCCCCTGTGGAAACAGAAAAGGATACAAAAAGCAACCAGCAAGCAGCAAAGAAGACTGCTGGAAAGTCAGGAGTAGCAGAAAAAGTTCCTCAACCCACAGAAAGTTTGGATAGGCAGGGAAAGAAACCACTGGAAAAAGCAGCCTTGGGTAAACCCCACTGAACCTCAATGAAGAATGTGATCCTGTCACCAACAAGATAATAAGTTCAACCTGAGATTTCATGAGTGGTATCTTAACCATAATATTTTAACACAGAAGTTTATTAATAGGGGTTTTTTTGTGTAACATTTGTAATATTTCCTAACTTGAAATTTAAATGCATAGTAAATGGGCACTTATGTTTCAGTACCAGATAACTGTACTGCAGAAATTCCTAAATATCTGAATAATGATACATGTACTGTCAATGTGAATTTAATTACTAAAAAATGTCCATTATAAGCAGAGTTCATTAGAGCAAATCCTGTCCAGAACTGACATATTTACTACAGTGTAAAGGAATGTTGGTATCAGTTACACAGATGTGTTAATCAATATTTATAGGCCATCACAGCTTGAGGCAGATGCTGCTTACTTTTTCAAGGAAATTATATATACAGTCCTCTTCATGCTATGTGGGATCTACTTTTCCCCATGACCAGTTTGGCCACAGTGGAAGATCTCCAGAAACAGAACCATCTCCTGTGGATGCAGAGGGGGCATAAGTCATTTTTTTTTTGATCCAAGTTTCTTTCATACAAACCTTTTTCATCAGGTGGATCAGGACCACATCTGGCCATTTCTTATCACCAAGACTCACATGACTGCTTTCCAGTCCTCTCCATTAATTCCCTTAAAGACTTCATGAGTTACTGTGGATAAAGCATTAGCCCATGAAGTATCAGCTGCCCCCCAAATGCTAATTTTCCTCCACAACTTTTGCCACAGCACTCAGATTTCTGATAAACCCACTGCTCTTCTTCCTCAGTGGCTCAGCCCAAGACTATCCCTTCATTCACTCACTATCATCAAATCCACTGGTTTCTTATAAGACAGTGTAGCTTAATGGTCATGTAAGTAAGGAAAAAATGCAAGGCAAAAATCTGTGCATTAAATCATTGCTGTGCTCATTCACGTTCATTACTGTGTTCATTCACATGTTTATGTACCGAGGATATAGAAAATATGACTCATTTGCAAATGCTTAGATACCATGAAAGAAGCAGAGTTCAAGCTGAAAAACAAACCAATAAAAATAAAGGTCAGAATTTATTTTGTTGCTACGCAAGCTAGGTTCAACTTTAAAGTTACCAGAAGTTATAAAACATAAGAAATGAAAATAAAATATTTTAATTACTATTAAAATATTCAACTCTAAGAGGGTTCAATCATATTGTATTGTCTTTTGCCAGATGGATTATTGATGGAAGGTCACTGAATTCCACTGGTATTTCTAGGTGCTGGATCTATTACTAATAGAAATACAGAAAACACAAGAAATACCAGTTTCTAGTCCATCCTTACAGAACTGTTAGCATAAGAAAACAAAGAGTCTTAATAGCATGTAAATGCACAGAAGTCAAGACACTGATATCCCAGATGAGAAGAAATGAATTTCTTTCTAGTAGAATTCCAATAGGATTCTATTCAACTCTTTTTAAAACAAACAGAAATTTTCTGGCTGGGTGAAATACTGGATAGAACACTTATATGTAGGCAAGTAGAGTAATAAATTTCCTGTAAATAATGTAAAGGGTTTAAATAACTTGGATGGTCCATAGTGAGTGACAGAAGGATGTAGGATGCAACAGAGAAAAAATTGTAGAAATCAAAATACTGACATCTACACAAAATGGTGTTGGGAGAAACTTAAATGCAGCCTGAACTACAACTAAAATCATCCAACTACACATAGGTTCTGTTTGACATTGAGCTCGACTCAGCTCTCTGTCACATCTTTTTCTAAATCTATGTATTATAGCCCAGCAGTGAAGGATGTAGGCCCTTCAGAGAAATGCAGTAAGCAGCATTTCCATGGCAGGACACCCCAATGCATGTAATTTCTCATGCAATTTTTACAGAAAATTATAAATATTTAGAGAGGTGCAATTCTAGCACTCTGTCAGAGTTACAGGGAGGGGCCCCTCAAAAGCAGTACAAAGCTGCAGGTTGTTTCACACGACTCTCCCTTGCCATGGCAATTATTTCAAGCTGCCTTACATCTGTAAAGATCCATCAGCTCTCACAGCTCCTTTGGGTTGGGAGCCTGTCTGCCACGAACACCAACGGCAGTGAGTAAGTTATATATAGAACAGACTGTACCACTGAGAGCCTGATCCAATTCCTGCAAAATGCCACGTGGGTATCTGCATTAGCTTTAATAGAAATCAAGCTAGATCTCAGAAGAATGTTCTAAAAATGTCCCAAATCTCAGATTACAAAGCCCATTTTTCTCACCATGAAGCCAATAACAGATTTCTCTTTTGTGTCATTTTAGCAGAATCTGGTCTTAGCTTTTTGCTGCAAGAATAAGCACTGTTTTCCTAATATTTCGATTAAAACCAACTGGAAATAGCTTTAAAATTTTACACTAAATTCCTAACTAGATCACACTAAAATCCTCTAACTAGAGTTAGGAGATTTTTTGGTTAGATTTGGATGGTTCCTTATAAAGCTGGAAATGGAGTCACATCAGTATTGTTCTACAGGAATACATTTGCTATCCAGAAGAATAGTGTAGTTATGCACAGTAATGAGATAAACATACCAAAGATTACCCTTCCTTTTTATTTTGATTATTTAAGCTGTAGTGGTTCACAAATATATTAAAAATATGCAAAATTAATATTAACAAAATTGTTGAGTATACTAAAGCTTATTATGTTACTGTGGTTGAATAATTTCTTTCTTGCATTTTAAATGTATTATTTATATTCCATTCTCCATTATAAGTATGAAAAATTGTTTCAGTCTCTGTGCACTACATGACGATAGAATGCAAATGATTTCTGTAGCAACAGGATCTCCTATCAAACGCACAGAATCGTTTGACTACATTTGAACTCGGGCACTGGATACCATGTTTATCTGAAGTGCACTTCTCTTTATTTTCTTATTTCTCACCTACATGTTCCTTTTCAACACATATTACACTTTATACTCAAATTTATAAATATTTTAGAAATTTATGTTCTCGTGTAATAATAACTTTATTTAACAACAAGGGAAAGTGTTGCAATAAGCTATATTATCCAGTCACCTTCTAAAACCACAAAGGATGATTTCTGAAGATGAAAAAGGATGAGAAAAATAGGCTTTGACTTGCACTGCAGTAAAGGCACTGTGATTCCAGCTGTCCTTGAATTCTTCTGGATTTGTTAGCCAATTATTGAGGAAAATCTGTCTGTGCTCTGAGACTGACAGACATAATTTGGTAATACATTGAGCCATAATCTTTGAAGCAGCTAGCTGTAAACTGAGATCATCCTTAAACTAGCATAGACTGCACTTCTGCTCTTTGCCCTTGAACAACAACTGTAAGGTAAATGCATAGGTGACATCCCATTTAATCTGCATTTATATGGGGCAGACACCCGCAACAAGTCTTTCCCCACAGTTTCTTGTTTGTTTGTGTGTTTTGGTCTTGCTAAAAGGACATTAAGTTTTAAGAACTGAAGCAAAATGTTGTCCAGGGAAAAGAGCTGTAAAAAGAAAAATGTTTAAAAAAACTCTGTTTCACAAGGGCTTCTAGAGATAAAGGTATTATGAGAGAAACAATAACAGGCTGATGGAGAGGAAGGAAGGGTCCAATCTTCTGCTGACTTTTGCCCTTGCCTCACTTCCCATTTCATTATGAGAGAGCTCTTTCCTGCAATCTCCTGCAAGTTTTCAAATTAAACACCTTTTCTTCCTTCTTTCCCAATCTTGCATCTTCTACCATCTGATTTGACACAGTTATTTCCATTTACCATTTCATCACTTATCCTAACAGGACCGGAATAAAACCTCCTGCTTAATTAGGCTGTGATTTTGGCAAGGATAAGGAACTTCTTAACAGAAGGCCTGAAATCCTATCATTAGCTATTATCAGAAAATGGTTTGTAGAACACTTGCTAATGGTTGACAAAGAATAGAGAAATACTGCTTATATGAGACTTGATTTGAGTGTGCTGCCTTTACCAAATATGTTAACTCAACACATAAGTCAGTCAACTTTTGGGACTATTGATGTGCTTAAAAAATTTGGTGCATCAGGATACAGTTCCTTACAGCCCTGAATCCTTGCTATTTTTTTTCCCTCATAAATGGAAATAAAAAATAAAACTAAACTAAATCATAGCATCATGTCATAATGTCATTTTGATCTGAGAGATGTTATGGAAAATGCTTCTGAGGGACATGTTTTGGTCATGACTAAGAGGCAGAGATAAGGATTCTCATAGGTTTACAGGGTAAGGTATCATCCTGTCTGCTGTAGTATGAGCAGGGGTGATGGTGGGTATAGAATAAATGACTGCTCCAGAAAGTGGTTTCTTTCTGAGTGTTGTATGCATACAAACAGGCAAAATGACAGAACTGTAACTCATCACTAATGCCAGTTCTCTTTCTGCCTTATGTGCAGGTAGCCCTAAGCAGGCTAGCTCTCTCACACACTGCTGCTGCCAGACCTGATCCTCAGCTGAAGAGCCAGAGAGACACTGATTTACATATGGCACTGGGTAACATACTTTCAAATGGCTTCCTCTCCACCAAAATAACCACACCAGTAAGCAGCTGCTCTCATCATGCCCTCCCCTCTGCCGAATGGGGGAAATAATAGTGACATTTGTGGTGAAAAGGCAAAATAAACACAAATGAAGTAGCAGGTTACCTGTGCCCTGGAGGCCCTGGATTAACCAACAGTGAGCTGGGGTTCAACAAGGACCACAAATGGTGCCTCGGTGTAGAGAGCTCCTGTCTACACCACTCCACACACAACAGAAACCAATTCCACTTGATAGATACAGCTGTGGAAAATGCAAGCCCTTTTACAGCTTGATTGTAATTAATCTTCTATGTGTAAGTGCAAAAGAGTAAAGAATACAAAAGGAGAATACTGAGGGATGTCTACTTCAGTAGTCCTGATTGTGTAGCAGTGATAATTTTGGAATGGTAAATGTTACCTAAAGGGAAGACACTGTCTTTTCAAATAAGTGCTCTTTACTCAGAAGCACCTATTCCACGTTTGAAACAGAAAAGTATGATCTACCCATTTGTTACCCCTTTTCAAGTAAAGATTTTTCTAGCTTATTTTTATAATAGGATTTAGCTTAATGTCCATATTTGAGGACATATGACAGATTTAGCCCCTACCTCTTATCTCCCTGTGAACAGGGCTGCCTGGTGTTGAAAAGGAGAATCCCATCTACTAAAAAAATCACTTCTTGTTATGACCAGCAAAGATAAGATCACAGAAACACAAATGACAATACTCTGTTAGAGCAATTGCTGAAGACATTACCCTCACAAACTGAGACTAAGATGCCAAATAAGGAACTCAGCAAAGCAAGGAAAGGATCTGCAGACCGTGTGCTTGCGACAGATGTTATGCTAATGTGGCTAGGTAATTATTATTGCAATGCCATACTCAAACAGGAGGCCTCTCAGAAAACTGCTGCCGCTGAAAAATGGTTGCGCTGAAGGGTGGAAAATTGCTCCATTACTCTTTGTTGCTTCCATGTATCCTGGGTCCTGGAAAGTGTTCCAAGATTGACTCAGAATTCCTAACATGACAATAACATCATCAAAATGGGCAGGTGTGAAATCTGACCTTCCTTTTTACATATCCATAATATAGTCACCCTATCCATGTAATTCTGTGTTTGTGCCTTCTTCCATGAACCACTTTCCTCAAAAACCCAGCCTGCATGTTATGTAGGGATAGATTTGTTTTAGTTCCATGCTCAAATGGATTTAAATATATTATCTACAAGTAAGCAAACTCACTGGTTATAATTTTTTAGGCAGCTTGTCCCAGGAGGTACAGATGAATAAACAGATCTTATCTCTTTGTAGGACTGGTAAAAAAAGATTGTCAGGCATCTTATAAGAAATACATGGACTATAGAAGAAATTTTGTCTATTACTTTACATGCTAGCGTGTCTTTTTGTCAGTTGCCCTGAATACTCTGCCGACCAGCCTGATTTTTCATTATGTGACAGCCACATGAAACCTATGTGAAAACCTAAAATGGCTCTAACACCAAGTGGGGCAAAGACCCACTTTTAACAAAACTTTTGTCAACAGACTGGTGGATGAAGTAGTAGTTGGTAGACAAATGGAAGTACAATAAAATAAAGAAGCAACATGGGTAGTGATAAAACATTTAATTCACATTTGCAGAACCCAAATCGTATTACCAATTATGCTGCTCCTCCTTTTCTTTTCTCTTTTTTATGGTGCAAGTTCTTTGAAGTGAGAATTTTACCATAGTTTTTACCACAGCATCATCTGGAGCCTCTGGGCAATAGCGTGATTCAGATAAATAATAACACATCATCAAACCAACTTCAGCGAGCAGTGGTGTGAATCATAAAAGCAATGGGCAAATGAAACTGCTGTCCTGAAATGCATACGTAGCCTGTTGGACATGTTCTGATTTTGCAATTCTACACTTCCATTACAATATATACATATACATATATATATATATACACACATATACATATAATACATATATATATATATATATATATATATATATATATATATATATATATATATATATATATAAAAAACAGAATCACTGAATTAATTATGCTGGAAAAGACCTCTGAGATCATCACCTACAACCTATGACCAAACATCACTGCGTCAAGCAGACCATGGATGGCACTGAGTGCCACCGTCCAGTCTTCCCTTAAACATCTCCAGGGATGGTGACTCTACCACCTCCCTGGGTGTCCCATTCCAATGTCTAACCACTTCTCCCGTGAAAAAAACCCTCTAACGTCCATCTGACACCTCATCTGGTGCAGCTTGAGACTATGAGATATAGATAGATATAGATCACATAGATATATTGATCTAGATATAGATAGATACACACAGATATACTACGGCAGAATGCATGTATGACTTGTACATGTCTGTATGTATAAGGACATGTATACGAAAAAAAAATATTTTCCCTCCTCCTGTGGGTGGGCCGGTAACTTTCAGAAGACGGGTGCAGTGAGGGACGCACGCAGTGGCAAACACCGTGACGGCTCTGCACAGCGATGAAGAGCCGCTCCCGAGGGCCCGGCCGAGATCCCGCCGGGAAGCTCCGGGACGCGCTACGTGCGGCCGGGGCCGCGCACGCGCGCCACCTTCCCGCCCATCCTTCCCCCTCCTACCCGGCGCCCGCTCCAAGGTCACGTGGCGCCCCGGGCCAGGCGCGCCCCCGCCGCCAGCGGGAGCGCGCGCGGGCGTGCACGCGCTGCGCCAACGGCCGCCGCTTGGCGCAGTTCGCACCCGCCCGGGCGCGGCTCCCGCGGCTCCCGTCCTTCCCTCCCTCCCTCCATCCATCCACTCCATCCAGCTACCGTCCGTCCCTCCTCGGCTGGCGCCGGCTCCCGCCGGGCCTCGCTCGAGGTAAGCGGGAAGGCGCCGATGTCGCCGGGTCGGCTCGGCGCGAGGTGTCCCTGCCTGCGTGCGGGGGACAAGCGGCGGCGCCGGGCGAGCCCGGGCGGCCACCGGGCAGGGAGGGAAGGAGGGAGAGCGGGAGGAAGGGAGGGCGGCGCAGGCCCTGCCCCGGCTGCCAGCCCGGGCTCGCTCCCCGCCGTGAACCATGAGAACCTCCCCGGAACCGTGGCTGCGAAGCGGGTCCGCCCGGCCGGCACTGCCAGCGCTCCGCACGCTGCCCGCAATTCCAGGCAGCCCAGGCCGGCGGAGCGAAGGGAATCATGCCCTGCCGTGCCCCGGCTGCCCGGTGCGCGGCTCGGCAGAGCGGGGTGGGGGTGGCGCCCGGCGCTGCCGCCCCACCGCAACACGGGGGTGGCGGGAGCGCCGGTGCTCCCGGCGCGACTGGCGGTGCCGCTCTGGCACACCGGGATACGTGCCTCGCCTCGCCTCGCCTCGCCGCCCGGCGCCTTCCCCTCAAACTCGGGCACTGAACTCTCGCTCCGGCGGGGCGCTCCGCCTCTGCCTCCCTTGTTTGTCCCTCTGGTGTGGGGAGTCTGAAGTGGAGCTACACTGCCCGCAGTTTTTTGTCTGCTTCTCTCTGGGGTCTTGCCAAGTGTGCGTCTGGTTTAATTTGTGTGAACTACGTTTTTCTTCTCCTGAGTACATGTAGGAGGCTTCAATGATTTTTGATAGAGTAGGGCAGTATGCTGTGTAAACCTGTGCATTTCCATCCAGAAAAATGATGTCATAAATATACCTGTGTTGTGGCTGCACTTTGTACATGCCCATCATCTGGTTACCTTCCCCGCAACCCCCCCCCCCCCCAAACAAAATTCTGCTGTTGTTACAAGAAAGTATTTATTAGCAGTATGCCGTATCGATATGTGGTATTATGCTGTCAGGGAAGATGACAGACAACCTTATAAAACTTAGTCCTTAGAGTCACAGAATATCCTAGAATATCCCAGGTTATAAGGAACCCAGAAGCATCACTGAAGTACAACTCCTTGGGGATTATTCTGGTTTTCTTTGGTTGGTTGGGTTTTTTTTTTTTACTTCACAAGCATTTTTTGGGACAATTTTGCATTCTGAGCATTTAATGTTTGCAAAATAGGAAAAAAAATATTGTAGCGTTACGTGCATTTGAAGAATGTAGAGGTATTCATTAGTTGTAATGAAAAGTCCTAAGTCATGAAATGCCTTCTCCTTTTTTTTTTAAGTGTGGGAATGTCTGTCACTTTGTGGATACATAACCAACTTTTTTATATTCATACTAGGCAGCTAGCTCCAGCCAGGGCCCAAAGTTGTTCCTTCTTTCCTAGCCCCTGCTATAGTTCCTTTGCATCTCAGAACATACACGAATGTAAAGAGTTTTGCCATCCTTTGAAAAAAAAACAAGGAAGATATCTTTATGTGAGCGGTGTAAAGTGAGGTGCTCCGTAAAAGTATATTACTGTTATATAATAGACTATTAAACAGATACAGGATGCCAGGAACTTTGACTGAAATGCTGTATTATCTGGTATCATTTTTAGTTGCAGTAGCAATAACTAGGATAGTGCTGAACGGCTCTCGTCAGCAATTACAGTACTGATTTTTAACCTTGTATCATAAGTTTTCAGTTAAGCATTTCAGAAAGTTTGCCTGATATGCCTCTGGCCTGTAACAGAGATGGTGTTTGAACTTATTCTTGGTGCTTAATACTTCATCTCTTTCTTGATACTTAATATTTTGGGTTGTTGCAAAAGAAAGTGTAATTGTTCTTTTTTTTTTTTTTTTGTTTACTTGGAGCTCCACATAAATGCTTCAGGTTTGCAGTGCAGTGAATTCTATGTTCTTTCTCTCTGCCTCTAGCGTTTCGGTCCACTGGTGTAAAGTCTTGATCAGTTAAGAGGAAATCCAAACTGCACGTAGGGCACTTGACACCTCCTTGTGTACCTTGAGGCCCTGAGCAGCCCTTTTTTGCATTGCATGCTGTATGACTTGGTCTCTGCCTCAGAGAATTTGCAACCTAGATCAGATAGAGGTAGAAGGATTTTGTTTAAAGCCACTTTGGGAACCTTTGTCAAAGCCAGAGGTTAATTTAGTTGCAGCTGTTGCTTCTCTTCCTGGAAAATGGTCACATGGTTAATAGTCTAGATCACAATTTTTTGTTTTCCAGTCTTGCATCTTTTAAGTACAAGATCACAGCATACAGGAAAACAGTTTTTCACGGTCTCTGTGTGAGTACAGAATCTGTGCTTATGATTTAGCAATACATTCTAATGTAGCTGTCTGAAAATGGATGAAAGAACCGTTTCTGGTTGTAGATTCAGTGCTGTATGTTATGGATATCCACAGTGAAGAAGCTTTCAGGCATATACACAACAGTGTGTGGTATGTTTGTGATCAAATCCAAGTCTAAAGTATATATATCAGATGTCTTCATCCCATACTGGGCACATTCCGAGAACATAGCATAGTAGCATACTGTATCCAAGTGACTTTTGTATCTGGAGAACCTTCTTTATGATCTTGTTGAAGTTACAGTTTAAGGTTATACAGTAATACAAAAAATCATCTCTGGACATACCTCACTGTTACATAGGTAAGCACAGGTTTTTTTTTTTTTAATTATAAATAGAATTAGCCACTTTAAGCATAGTAAAAATATTGCTGCTTTTGCGAAGAATGTGGCACTTAAAAATGCATTTAATCTGCCTAGCTGCTCTCTCATCTTGGTTGTTATATTAGTGCTTGCATTTCAGTTTGGGCAGGCTGACTGATTTAATATGAAACTGTCATGCTCAGTCAAGTCAGATTGTTTTTATGCTTGAGGACAAAGCTTAAGCACACTTTTTGGAGATTTTTTTTCTTGTATTTATATTTCAAGGGAATTATCAAAGAAAGGATGCTTCCCCTTCCTAGCTAAATATTTTAATCCATTTCTTTCACCTTTGCACTAATGTAATTTGACATTAGTTGTCAAAAGTTGTCCTGAGTCACTTATTTTCCTAAGACTTAGGGCACTTCCTCATTGCTTCTGTATGCAGTGAGTGAATGGATGAGATTTTTAGCTGATGAATCGGCCCATTTCTTTATCCAAAGTGCTGAAGTTCAATACCTGAAGTGTAAATACACAAAGTAATAATATAAAAGTCTGCAGTATACTAGGTGACATACTTCTCTTGGTGTATGTGGCTGAAGCTGGCTAAGCTGGTCTTAGGCTGTGTGTCTAGGTTTACTTGTCTTTTTTTAGACTGCATAACTGTCTCCTCAGGAAATACACTTCTTCTGAATTGATGGTTGTGAAAAGCCTTTTAAAGGAAATGTGTAAAGGATTCTTTTCAAAATTCTTTCAAATATGTGCTTTGGATAATGAACTGTAGCTGTGATTCCATTAGAAATTGAAGCAATTGACTCTCCCTCAGCTAGCTAGAATTTAGTTTGTGATGTGAACTGAAATACAGTGAATTAAAGAAGAAAAGTACTTAGTGGTGACTTAAAGGCATTCATTCCCTGAAGGAAAAAGTATGCTTGTTAACACAAACAAGAAATCTGTGAGGCCACTACACAGGTGTGTTGTGTCCTGTATAGACGGTGCAGACACTCAGTGCTAGGGGCAAGCAGATCCCTCAGCCACATGTGACCTCTGTGGTCATTACAAGTCAGTAATGCAGTGGATTGGCTTTGCTGAAAGAGTAAGCATATGCCACTTTGCTCAGCTGTATCTAATTTTTCTTTTCCCAACATCTCATATAAATATATCTGTGTGGGAATTCTATAAGACTAACATTTTTACCCAACTTGTTAGTAATATAGCCAAGTCATATATGCAAATTAAATTTAGGGATATTGCTTTATTTTGGTATATGTTCATGAGTTCAACAATATGGAGAATCTTATCAAGTGTCTTATCAAGTGGGGGAAAAAGGTATCTTGTTTATAGATGCAATATTTAGAGCTCTTTAAGTATTCCACATATGTATTTCTCAGAATAAGTATTATTTCTGTTCTTGTCAACCTGCAGGTTTGTACTAGTCTCAAATCTTATATTTGTGTATTCATTCTAAATGTAACCAAATTATTTACCATGAATAGATAGATGAGTTAGATTTCATCCGTGCACACATGACTGTTTTTTTTTTTTTTGCTTTGACTTCAAATCCCTGAGAGGTTGCAAGAAAATTTAAATACACCTGGGGCAGTTAAGCACCTGGAAAGAAATGTTAAAAAGAGGAAACAAAGATAAGGGCTTGCTGGATTGCTTATTAAGGAAATGCTTAGTGCTTTGTAGAAACATACAGGAAAAGCTTCATCTGCTTTCTCTTGTTTCATCCAAAAATGAGATTGATAGAATTTCTGTTCTGAAACATCGGTTTCTGTGTTATGTGTTTGGAAATAAGTTCAGCCAAGGATGATGTGGCCTTAGAAGAGTCTGTGCTGCTGGAAATATGTTGACTGTGGCAGAGGATATGCCCATGCAGATTCCAAAGGGCTGCGCTCTTGGATTAGCCAGTTATTTTTTCCAGTACCTTGAATGAAGTTAAGGTCTCCACATGCATAAGAACATTTTGTGTATGTGTAACTTAAGTTTTTGATTAAACTGATCATTTTGCTAGTAAAACTCAATTTATGAACTTTTAAAGTATTCTTTGTCCTCACTGATGTTCCTTTGTAAACAGAAAAAAAGGACAACTTTTTAAAAGAAAGAAAATGCTCAAATTAGTGCAAGGACAGATACTGTAACACTGAAATCAGATGATTCATAGCAGATAGTACAGATAAAACTGTTGACACAATTACAAAAGCACAAACTCCAAATAAACTGTGAATTTCCTTTCTTGCTATTTTTTTCCCCAATGATAAAAAGTAGTTAAGTTGCACTGCAAAATATGTTGTTTTAAATGGCTCTTGATTCCACCTGACAGGATATCTTGAAAGCATTTGCATCATCAGTGCAAAACGAATTTGATTTTATTTTTTAACCACCAGTTTAGTGAATAATACATTACTTTTGTATCACTAGTGTTTCTCTAACATCGGTCAACTGCTTGAATTTTTGTACCTGCTATTATTACTTGTGATAATAGCTTTTTCTTTTTTTTTCCCCTTTATTTTTTGGACAGCTGGGAATTGCAGGTAAAAGCGGATAGTACTGCCTAGTAGTATTTTTCAACACTGTTGAAATTTCTTCTTTAGTTGCATGTAACTTGCTAAAATTAAAAATGTAATTCCATGTTATATTTTAAGTACCTTCAGCTTTTGTATGGAAAAATCTTAGCAAGTGTATTATTTTTTTTAATAAGAAGTGACACTTGATGGTATTTTTCCATTCTGTTAGAGGACAAACTCTAGCTGTTTTCTTTTAGACAAATTCGTGTGTCCCTTTCAGGAGGCATCTCATGAAGATAATCTTCATTCAATGTGTTTTCTCTTAGTCATGTCAAAGTTTATTTTATTTTAGCAAAGTTAATAATCTTTGAATTAGGTTCATATAGAGAATGGGTAGACTTTTGCACTTAAAAGTATCAGAGATGTTGTGCTGAATGTGTTTTAGCACAATCTGGAATGAGCAGAGCTTTATTTCCAGTCTCAGTAAGCAGATGCTTCAAACCAGGGCTGGGACCAAGAACTTGGGCACAGAAGAGTTTTCAGCCCCAGTCTGATTTTTGTAATTTTGTAGGAGAAGTGGCAACTCCTCCACTTTTTTTTTTTTTTTTTGCACCTAATAAGCAAAGTGTAAAAGTGCGTGAAAATGGAGAAGTGTTGGAATTTTGGAACTGGAGTCGAGCCTTGTGGAGAAAGGACCTTTTCCAGTGTCAGGATGGGGACTAAGAACTGTCACACCCCATCTTGACATTGAGAACTGTGGTGTTTCATTCTTGGTTAATAGCAGGTAAAATTATATGTGGCAAGGTGGGGTGAAGGAGACAGTTGGAACATGAACAAAGGTTGTCCTGTACTTGCCATATCCATTAGGGTATGTTAATTAGAGAAGGATTTGGTCCATTCATTTGTCTTGGCATACTTACTCTGATCTCTGAGTGAATTGGGATAGTGTGCTGTTAGAAGCTATGTCTGTAGGATTTGTGCTTCCTTCCTTCCAGAACTCAGAATGGTATACACTGCTAAAAGTTGGGGGAGTGTCCTATAGCTGTTTTGTGGTTGGCGTTTGTTCTACAGTTCCTATACAGTACAATCCAATATTCACTTAAATGTCATTTTCACAGGCAGTCAGACTTTTACATATCACAGGTGGTCATTAAAAAGTAATCTGATTTGCAACTGCAAATGTAGCTTACTGAGGCAATGTGCAAAGAGGTAAAAGAAAGAGGGAATACCTGAAAAATCAAGTTCTAAATGTGCTAAACCCCCCTGCATGTTTAATTCCTAAGTGGTCCTGAATTTTTCATTGCATAGGTGAAAGAAATGCTGCATCTCTGAGATGCTATAAAACTAAATGAAATACAATTGAATATATTATGACAATTCCTGCAGAATACTATGTTATAAAAATTGAATCATATTTCCCATCAGGGATTTTGACTAATGAGCAACAGGATAAAATGTGTAGACTCACAAAGAGCAGGTCAAAGACAGAACATAGGATGGTGAATGATCTTTGTCAGCATTATTAACTTGTGTGAGTCAAGTGAGAAAACTCGTGCTTTCTCAGACTACCCCACAGGAAAACCTACCTACACCAAAGAGCTTCATTAAGGTTGCATGGAAAATATTGCTGCTAACACTTCCAAATTTGAGGTATTTGCTTTTCAAAATAAAAGCTGATTTTCCTGTACAACTTTTAAGTACATAACCTAGTGCTGAAACTTACTCAGCAGGAACTATATTTTACATACGTTATTGAGAAATAAAAGGCAAGAGGGCTAACAAAATGTGCAAAGCTTATTACCTGCCTAAATCTTACCTTACTAAAGTGACACAATTTTATCTGTATTCCAGAAAAGCTGTTTTCTAAAACACTCTTATAAGCTTTGAAGAAAATAATGTCCATCTGAAATACTGAACAATATTGAAATAGCAGAAATATCACAGAAAAAAATCCCAACATAAAATGAAGTCAGTGTTGGAAAAGAAGCACTGGCTTGTGAATTTTGTTTCCATTTTGCTCATAACTATGTTTTAATCTGTATTTTAATGGAACATACAGGATAAAGGAATGATGAAAAGGAAGGAGAAATTGAGTGTGTCTAGTAGCTCTTAATATTCTGTGAAAATACTTGTCATGTTTTCCTGTAAGAGCCAGATGAAATACGAGTTTATTCAATGTATAGGAAAGGGCTCAGAGATGGTAGCAGTTTATTACAACCTTACTGAAGACATATCAATCTCAACACTCAATTTAGGATTTTGTCATTGATACTGATGCAGTTTTGGACTTGAGTGTAGTTCATTAATTATTTTGGAAACCTACAAGCTATTTGGCTGCATCCTCTAATGTGGTTCACTGTCCTTGCATCAGTCTTTTACATGAATTTACAAAATTTAGAGGAGGAATAGTAGTAGGATCCTGGATAAATTTGTTTTTTAAGCTTGTAATTCAAGAAGCAATCCTCCAGTCTTCTGAGCAGACACACAGTAACCCCATGAGGGTGGAAAGGACGTGCATGGGTTTAGGGTAGTGAGAACTTGTCTTTGTTGAGGGAATATTGATGGTCCTCAGAGAATGTCTCTCGCGTCCTGGCACAGAATTGGTTCCTTATACTACTGCTCTTCCTCAAGTTATTTCACCTATCCGTTATTTTATTTAGATAGGTAATGGCATTTCAGAATTCCTCAGATGAAAAAAATCAATTCTTATTCTGAGTCATGGAGCTAGTTATTAAAAAAGCTTGTATGTTTTGTCCACATACTCGCATTGTACTGCTTTACAATTCTGTTTGAAGAAAGCAAGAAAATTTCCACAGGAAAACAAATGCTTATCTTGGTGTGCATTGGTTTTGTATGGTTTAGTATAAATTTGACATCAGGTCAGTTGTCTCTTTGCTATTATTATGTAATTTCAATTTCAAGAAGGAGGGAGAAAAGTTCAGGAATAGCAGACCCTGAAATGTTGTGAAATTTGCTGTATCAAACATGACTGGCTGCCCCAGTGATGCCATCAGCAGAGGGAGCAGCGCATGGAGAGTCAGCAGGCAGAATTGACTTAGGCTGAACCAGGACTTGGAGTGCTGCTGCCAGTGCTGCAGTTGCAACAGTGGGTGAAAAGTCTCCAAGTGAGCTAATGTAGACTTTGCTTAAGAATCATTAACTAAATCCCTGTTTTCATGGGAGCTTCAGCTGTAGTCACATGACGTGATGCAAACCAAGATCATCACCTATCAGTGCAAACATATGGCAAAGTCAGCCCATGTTGTCACTTATCTCAGAGAGCGCAAGGGGGCTGGGACATGTCAAGCAAAGGCTATTGGTGAGGGAGTTTCTGTGTGAGCTTTCTTAAAGAAGCACTTCCTTTTTACTCGTAATTCTGCGTGGGAATGTATACCAAGCAGTTTCCTCTAAGAGACCAGAAGGTTTACATAGTTCTTCTGCTTCTATGAGAAGAGAAGAAATGCTGCTACAACCTTTTCTTATGGCTGTAATTTTTTCATTTACCTGTATTGTGGAAAGTTAGTTTTCTGTTTTCTGAGATGCATAACTCAGAAAAGGATGTTCTTGAAGATGA
This sequence comes from Vidua chalybeata, assembly GCF_026979565.1. Classification (NCBI taxonomy): domain Eukaryota; kingdom Metazoa; phylum Chordata; class Aves; order Passeriformes; family Viduidae; genus Vidua; species Vidua chalybeata. The sequence continues at coordinate 104,408,076 of NC_071530.1, forward strand.
CTCAAATAGAAGTGATGTTGCTGCCCATGAAAAGGTTCCTTCTGGAATCTTGGTGAGTTCAACAGATTTATTACTAAATATGGGTATATAATTTCCTATAACACAGTTAAAATAGATAAAAATTGACTGCCTATATTTAATAGTATGTGGAAGACTTTAATTAGGCATTCAACAGACCTACTTTGTTTCCCGTTTTTGTTCCATAACTGCTCTGTGCAGTACTAGGAGCAATCCTAAACCCCCAATTAAAATCTTTAATTGGGAACAAAGATGTTTTTGTTGAGTAGATCTGATGCTACAGTGGTCCTGTTTGACAGGGTCATTTTTTCCCCCAGTTTTTTTCAGAGTACAAAATAGAAACTAGTAAAACACTTGCTAAAGATTTTTCTCTGCTTAAGGAAAGCTTCTTCCTCATAAATTTATATGTATGCAAATATAGGCAAAATGAGCTAAATTGAGGTAAACCACTGCCCTGCATGTTTATTTTATTCTACCTAATCTCTTGACACAAATACAATGTATTTGCTGTTTTCATCATGTGGCATTAGCCGTATTTTAACCTTCCAAATGTATCTCAAAATAAACGGTGTGTATGAATATCTATGCTACTGGAAGCTAAGAACTGCTTCTAAGTAACTTTTTTTTTTTGCAGTGATAGTTAAAATTCATGCCCTCTAAAGCTGTAGCCTTCTAGAGCAATCTGGTACCTTGCCTTTGAGTAATTGCACTCTTCTTTTCCTCTTGTTGAACTAGGCACTTGTAGTAGGCATGTTCATACAGGTGCACTTGTATAAAAGGGGATGGCTATAAGAACCCAAAAAATGCAGTTTACCATTAGTAAAGCGGTTCTCCATATGCACAGAAAACACCTATTGTTGACAGACTTTTGATTATATCTTGCACCTCTATATAGATATTACCGAATAACACAAAAAAAAAACAAACAATGTTAAAGAAAACATGTTGGTCTAGTGGCAACTAAAATAACATCTTTGTTAATGGTACAGAGATATAATTCCTACTCACAAAACCTCCTGCTCAGGTTATGCTAATGTAAGCATTTCCTGGTAATGAGTTTTGAAAATTTGTCTTGTCTGTCATATAAAGCATACCAGATACTCTGAGGTGGAGTACTGTTAATTATTATTTCTGAGAGCCATTGCTGTAACATGAGGAAACAAACAGTATATTCAGGGTTAATTTTAGTTGCACTGATTTGAGTATTTTATAAGTGGAGGGCACAGCATTTTAGTTATTGAACTTCTGAAGCAGATATTGTTTTTCTTATTTTGTATTTAGTATTATGCTCTCTCAGAAAAAGTAAGTTAAAAAACCAAAGCAGTTTCAGTTTCTGCTTTTGGCAGTGCAGTGGCTTCTTGCATATTATTGTCATATTATTTTCATGATATGACCTAGAGATTCTTTCTCCCGTTCCAATTACAGTTGCACTTACCTTTGTGGTATTAATATATTCAGCTGTAAGAATTTTTGTTAACTAGGTAGTATTGCATAAATATTAAAAAATCAATCTCTCTGGAGCCTCAGAAGTCACAAAGAATGTTTCTTTGTGAAACATTATAGTTCAGGTATTCATAGCCTTTTAATTTGCTGTCTGAGAAGAGTAAGTCGTCGTGAGCTGCATTAACCTCAGTTTTTATGCAGAGTTCTGGAATTTCACTGCATCAGGTAATGTATAGATTCTGGATATCAAAAGAAATAAAAGCTAAACAGTATTGTGAAGTATTGCTGCCTTGTCTTTCTTAGTTTGTCTTTTCCATCAGGCTTTTGTCCTAAATTTCAAAACTGGCAATCAGCATGCTTTTTAGGCTCTTACAGGAGGTTAGGAAGGCATACTGCTCTCTGCTTTCAAGGCAATGACATTTAAGAAATGTTTACTAAGCATGAAATAAAGACTATTATCAAGGAAATATTTTGTCTTACTTGGTTATGCTGTGATCAGAATATTTCTATTGCATTTGCAAAAATTAACACAATAACGTTTTACACTGTTCCTTTCTCACTGTAGTCTGATCTTGTACTTGTTCAGCACAAGTTTTCCAACAATATACAATAACATTTAAGGAAAACAAACAAACCTGACCAAAGCTCAAACCCATACCTAACCCCCAAATATTAAAATCTCCCAGCTGGTCTTCTACTGACATTTGAGATAAAATGGTATGTTTTTCAGGTGTGTAATGACATTTCATTTCTATGTGATCATTTTCTTGCTACAGTTTGTACCTTCTTATATAACATGCTTATCTTGCAAAGCAAACCATTACTTTAGAAGCTGAAGTGCAGCCTGGTAAGCAATAATGTGCATTAGTTTATTACCTTTATCTAGTTTGGTTTACTTGCAATGTACAAAACAACGTTTACATTAAGGCTTGAATCATAAAAAGCTAACCTTATATAAGCTTACCTTATAAGCTTACCTTATAAGCAATGTTTTTAATACTCAGTAGGCACAAAAGTTCATAACTTTTCCACATGTAAGAGTGAACCAGCTATGAACTTTCAAATGTAAGAGGTTATTCAGTGTATGTATGTTCATAAAAGTGGCTGTGCTGTGAACTACAGAAATGAAACTGATACCTGTAGAAGAGAGAACATTGCTGCAGGATATTCTTGCTACAGAAAAGCAAGAATATGTGTGAAATGGGTGAATGCATTGGTCTTGTGTGGGTTGTGTGGTGAATTTCTATGGTCAAGTTAGCAAGTATGTGAGAAAAATGAGGTTATTTATCGTCTGAACTGAGTTCTTAGCAGAAGGTGTGAAATTTTGATCTTTTAAGTCACTGCTTAAATCATAGAGAATTTCTTGCTAATGCCCACTTCTCAAGTCCTGTTTACTGAAATTAAACACATGGAATGGGGACCCTATTAAAGACTTATTCCTGATTGTGTCAGACATTTCTTTTAACAAATGCAGTCTCCTTGGTGATACAAAATCAACTTTTCTTTCTAAGCTGATACCATAGACAGCTCTTGGAAGTGGCCAAATTAGAGCCAGGAATGATAATCAGTATGCATTAAAGATTTTATTTTTTCATGAGATAGAGTTTAAACATGGCTGTCCCATTAGGTGAAGACTAATTGCTTCAACAGGAAAGCAGAGGAACTGTAATGTCTCTGTGTTGAGTTGCAGTTCCATGAGATGCAGCAAATATTCAAATATCTCACTTGTCAAAAAGATGTTCAGTTCCCTGCCACTTTTTTTTTTTTTTTTCCCCTAGCTCTCTGGTGCTGCTCAGGGCCTCATGACTCAGGTGTTTGTCATGTTCTGCTTAATGAGCTAATCTAACTTACTTACAACTCGGTGAAACAAACAACAAAAAATGGTAAACTTTTGCCAGCTGTGTCAGGGAGCTAAAATCAGCTCATGAAGAGGGTCAGATAAGGAAAGGTTGAAGTGAGACCGAACCTCTTCAGCAGGAGGGAGCTATTACTTCTCTATCAAGCAATCAGTTTTATAGTTGTACATGAAGCTACTTACAGGTGAAATTGAATTAATGACTAATGTTGATAGAGAGTCCATCCTCCTGATCTCATTACTCACTCAATGACAGTCTGTTTGTTTTGTCTTCATCAACAGGTTACAGGAAAAAAAAATCTTTAGCATGTTACCTAGCATAGTAATTCTGTGGATAATTTCAACACAGTGTTAAATCTGTATTGGAAACCCTCCACCTTCCTTTGTAAGTCTTGTGAAGAGGAAGGAATTATTTTAAAAAAACATTAATATGATTTGGTAATGTATGAGAAGCCTGAGATGGAGAAAAACATTTCCATAGCTGCTGTGTGAAAGTAGTTTTAGATTTCTTGCCTGTTTACAATTATATCAGTATAGAGATGCCACAAAAATGGTCACTTTTGGGTGAGTATAAGATACCCTGTGTTACTGTAAGGAAGACTTTGGAGGCTCAAAAGAGAAATAACTGATTAATTATATAGACAATAAAGCAGTATCAGTAGGAAGAACTGTTGTAAGGCAGTATGGTTTTGTTTAGAGGTATTAAGAAGAATCCTAAACCTTGTTCAATTACTAATAAAAATAGAAATGCAAATAAGAAAAAAAGTAATTGTAGATTTTTTCTAGAAATAATATCCCAAAATAGTTTTTTTTTTTAAATATATATAATTTAGGCTCTTTTATGTGTTCTGTGTTGTGGGTTTTGCTTGTTGGCAGCGGTTCTTTGTTCTCCTAAATATCCTTAACTTCAGAGGCTGCAGTTGCTTGGATGTTTTTGAAATGAGCTTGTGGGAGGCAGAAGATGGTAGGTAGAATGAGGAAGAGTTGCACTTCGGTTTCTATCAGAACATTTTCACAGTTTTCCCTCCTCTTCCTGTTCAAGCTCAGATGTTCTGAGAAATCTTTGGACTTTCATTTCTTACTGGCAATCATAGTTCAAATTATGTTCTTAGTCTGAAAGACTTGCAGTCATTCAGAATTCATTCATTTACTTAAGTATTTTAATGGATTAGACAGAATTTTCAATAAGTGATTCTATGCTCTTTATCCTATTTGACTATAGCATAATCTTATTAATGTATATATCTCTTTTCTCCCATTACATACTTTGATAATTTCTCTAAGATGACTCAGCTGTTTTTGAAATACAGAGCTGTAAAGGAAGAGTTACATCGGTATGTTCTACATACCTTTTCCTGATTTGTAAGATTTTTTTTTTTGCATCCTTATGTACAATTATTTCCATTTTCTGTATAAGATTGGTTGTATTAAATAGGCAGTCCTCTGGAGAATGAATTTTTCTTTTTTAGCTTATCTAAATTATTAAGCATTACTTAAATCTAGGCTTTGAGGTCTAAAAATGACATGCTTCAGAATTTTCTTTGAAGTATTTAATTAGTCATAGATTCACGTTGATAAAGCATTAGGAATAGGTTTTATAACTGGATACTTTTAATAATATAGGGATTGTCTCAAAGTTCTGTTGATTCTTGAAAAGATCTGTGTAAAGCTTGTTACAATAGAGTAATTGATAAATGGCACTGCTCACCTGTATAATTAAAAAAAAAATCATAAAACCTACTGTGTTGTAAATTTACTTACTTTTTTTTTTGTCTTTCTCTCCCATAGTCTCAGACTATGAACTACGTGGGGCAACTTGCAGGACAAGTCCTGGTTACTGTGAAGGAGCTGTACAAAGGCATTAATCAGGCAACCCTTTCGGGATGCATTGATGTCATTGTGGTGCGGCAGCAGGATGGGACATACCAGTGTTCTCCTTTCCATGTCCGCTTTGGGAAGCTTGGTGTACTGCGCTCTAAAGAAAAAGTGGTAAGTTCAGAAAGTGGGTCAAAACAAAGTTTTGAGGACCAGTTCATTCCTTCCCCTCCCCACCCCCCCCCCCCCCTTCCTTCCTTCCCCAGCTCCCCACATTCCCAGTGAGCAGGCTGGTTTAGTCCAGAACTGTTGCTCATAAATTCTGTACAGGGTGGTGGTTTTGGAAGGCAAAACAGAACTTCTTGTGGTAATCTAAGGGCGCTGCAAAAATGCTGTGAAAGACAAATACCAATATATGGACTTCACAGTTTTAAAATGTTTATGTGGAGCTATTTGTTTATTTATCCAAATATGCTGGGAAAGAAATGCCTAATGCTATTTAACTGATCCCTGATGTAAGCAACTCTTTTTGGAATGTCTGAAGGACAAACAGAGCATATGTTAAGTGTCAGTGATCTATTATAAATATTGCTCCTTGTTAGCTGTGCTCAAGGCTGATTTACAATAAAAAATGCAGTTGCTAACATCCACAAGCAATTGAAAACTGAGACTGAAGCTTTGTTCCTGTGTGGGCGTGTTTGAAAGAGAGCCTGGTACAATTTCCAATCCAGCCATTCTGAGATGGTGGTGCTACCCAAGAAGATTGTCCTTCCATCCTCTTCCCATAGGCTTTCTTAATCATGCTAAGAGAGTGAGTTGGGCTGGGTTTGCTGGAAAATGGAGTTGTTATAGGCGGACTTTACTGTCACTAAGGAATACTGTGTATGCCATGTGGGTGTGCTACCAAAAGATATATTGATTTAAACAGGACATAAACCCTCAGGATTATACTCAGCTTTTTAAAGGAGTAAATAATTATTGCAGGAAGCTACCCCTATCTTTATATTTTGCTTGTAAAAAGAGAATAAAATGAAACTGAAAGAGTAGTTAGGTCAGGGCATTTTTTTGTTTAAGGTAAATAGTTGGAGTTACATGCATTAAAGTTGTATGTTTGTCATAGTAGCAGGTTTTGTGTTTATTTTTTTGTTTGATTTCCATTTGTTAGTGTTTATTTTAACGAGCTTGCTGATGACAAAGAATTTATTTACCTTAATAATTTTATAACAGATTGCAGTTTTCAACAGGGTGCAAAAGAGGTGGTATAGCTGTACTTTTTCTGACATCTAGGCGAGCGAGATGTGCTTACAACAGGAGTGTCTAAAATTCGATTTTGTTAAATGTCTTTATACACTTCTGAGTAGCTGAACCAAATTGAGAGGTTTTCAGCTTCTGAGTACCTCTAAAAAGCTGTTGAATAGTAGAAACATGTACTCTTGGTACCTGTTGGTAGACTGTCAGTGTAATTCTCAGCTTTTGCTTGTGTAAATGACTGCTACTCCTTGTTTCCTCCATCCTTGGAGTTACTGTGCACACAATTCTCTCAGCAGTCAGTTGAGTGTTTGCTATTGCATTGTGGATGCATTTTCTCTGGCATGTTATGAAGCCAAGATCAATTTGTAGTCCCAAGATGTGTGGGAACACAAAGTCTGCCTGTCTGTGCTTCAACTTCAGGTATATATATGGATGTCTCCAGAAAGCAGTGTGAGCTATAGGTACTAAACTTAGAGATGTTTGTATATCTAAATCAGCATAAAGAAAAGGTGAGGTTTTTTTAAACTCATGTTACTGAATTGGAAATACAATAAAATATTTTTGAAATAAACAGTAGTGAAATATATATGATTTTCAGATCAAAATCAGCCTGTTACTTTGGAGAAGAAGAAAAGTGATTATCTTAATGATTTGGGTATAGTCCCCATGCATGTTTGGTTATTTACCAATACTAATACTGTGTTTTCTTGGCCAAAAAAATACCTTTTTAGCACAATAAAACCATTATTATCTGATGAAAACACTATGGTTGCAGAAGGGTTGTGGTCCTATGTCAAACCCCCATTAACTCATGAGCAGGAAAATCTGAAACACTAATTTGAGTTGCAGAAATAATTGTGGCAAGTCTCTTATCACTTTCAGACAAAGCCTGCCTCCAGGAGGCCTCCAGGTGGAACTTCTGTTGTTCAGGATTCAGGTTCATACCAGGCTCCAGTTCAGACTGAGATTTAAACATCTGAACAGTCATTCTTCCATTAAATAAAGACTATATCAATAACTGTATGAACAAGATTCAATCTTTATATCAAGTTTATTTTTTTCTTCTTGTGTGTGTTAGGCTCTCTGCCAGGAGTATCATGTATTTTGCAGGTGAACAAATTAAAGATCATTATGGCAGATTTGTGTGAGAAAGAGAGAGGAGAAAGGGGACAGCATTATATAGTGAAACAAAGTTTACTCTCAGAGCTAAGTGGACCATGAGGTCAGCACTTTCCCCCTGATGAATTATTTACAATAAATTGTCTCTTTCCACAGATTGATATAGAAATTAATGGTGATGCTGTTGATCTGCATATGAAATTGGGTGACAATGGAGAAGCTTTCTTTGTGCAAGAAACCGAGGAGGAAAATGTAAGGACTTTGTGCTTCTTGATGGCTACAATGTAGTAATAACACAGTAATGGGTTAAAAGTGCTTCATAGTTTTGTCAATATCCTGACTTCTGTGAAAGCTAGATTTTCTGTAACTGAATCTTAACATCTCTTTCATATGCTGCCAAGATGCTTGATGCTTTGTACAATTTTGCTGCCAGTAAGAATAAAGTAACTAATTATTTTCATTAATTAGAGCATTATTTGGAAGATGTGTCGAAGTATTTTTTTGTTTGTTTTAGTTAATTCATTCTTGTTGACTGCAGTTATACTGATTGCTGTATCTTACAATAATTTTTGCTTTAAGTTATTACAGCTTGTGCCTCTACAAATAAAGGTAGTCTGCTTTTTAGGCATATTTTAAATTTACCTTACAAATTTGAGACTAGTTTTTCACAATTTTTTCAAAATATATGAAACTTTCACCAGGTAACAGTAGCATCTTTGACTTGTGAATTTATTTCCCAAGAATCTTTTGCAACCGGAAGCTAATGAGCCTCTGAAAAACAGGAATAATGGTTCATTTTTACTCTGATTTCCTAAGGATATGGGAGATATGTAATCACAGTATTGGTCAGTCCTGAGCATTGCTTTTGAGTCTGTTGGCATTTTTCAGCAAGTCTGAAGGAAAGTAGTTCTAAATACAAGGTTACAAAAGGTTTAATGAAAAATAGTCAGAGAAGAGAGGAAAAAAATTTGTCTCTGAGAAGTAAGCGTTAATTTTCTGTTTATTAGGAATCAGTCTTTCAAGGAAATGAGAATGATCCAATTTTTAGTTTAGGGTGCTACTAGGTTTCCTTTGGGGGATCAGAGGAAGTTCTCATATTGAAAGGAGTTAAATACAATTTAAAGAGGAAGGAAAAAATAAGTGTTAATGCCCCAAATGAACTTGGGGTAGGGATTCATAACACCTACACAAAAGGAAGGCTGGGTTCTGTGTCAGTGTACATCATGATTAAAATAAAAACTGAAAGCAGTTTTTACAGATCTAGGCTGTGTCAGACATTGATGGGAACTGATCGGTCTCATGACTTTCAGAAAGCAAGGGTGATAACCACTGCCTTTGTCCCCAGTAGAGTGTTTTAAAGGAACTATTGCACTTGCACAGTACATTTTGATTTATAACGAGTGCCTTATCCGCGTATGTGTTCTTGAAAGCTAGTAATTCACGCTGAAAATATAGATCAAATTTGCTACAAAACAAAACTGAGTTATTTTTACTGGTTTTTAGGCATTTTTTTCCCCCTGCAACTGATCAACATCTGTATTTGCCTCTTGAAGGTATGCTTAAGGGATAAATCATAAACCTCTCATTGAATTCTTATGTTTCCCCTTTGGGGGGATTCAGAAAGGTCCTTTAAAGGGATAAGTCTTTGCATTTCTCACATCTTGACAATCAGAAGTAATACCAAGTAAATACCACTGTCCATGTAAATCAGGACAATTTTCCAGCTAGTTTTCTTTTAACTTTTCCTGAGTGTTTATTTATTTATTTTTGTTATTCTTGGTTACTTAACACTAATTGTGCAGAATATTAACTTCAGTTTAGATGCTGGCATTTGATTTCAAGGTTTTTCACAATGCAAAATTTGTGTGTCATCAATGTTGTATAAGGCTGTATTTTGTTCTCCTTTCTCTACTTTACAGCCAGTGAACAAAATTTGTTCTGTAACCTTTAATTCAATGCAAATTTGAATTTAGTTTTAAATAGCAGATAAGACTTCAAGCACAGCTAAAGTAGTATCAGTGCTCTGGCTGTGTCTCATCAGTGTTTCTGACTAACCTTCTGCATAAGAGTATTTTACAAGAGTAAAATAACAGACATCTTTTAATTGCTTCTATTCTCTACCATGAAATTGCGTTCCATAACTTTTTCTCTTCACTATGCAAATTCCATTCTCTTCTGCTTTTGTTCCATCTTGTCTTTGTCCCTTCACAGTGTGTTTCTTTCAGACTAGGTATTAGTGTCTTTTCAGTTTCTTGTTACAATGTAAATAAACCTCAGGCAGTCCATAACTAAAGCTTTTCCTTCAGAGGGCAGTGGGTTGTAATTAGTTGAGGGTTGGTTGGTTGTGTGTTGGTTTTAAGGTGAGTAAATTATAGTTGACTTTTTCTTTCTGAAAGATACTTTACATAAATAATGTATGACATGACTGAAGGCACCTTTATAATTTTATGGGTAACGCTGAACTGAGAGGAGAGGTAGACAGGTCAGAAAAAGCCACCACAGAGAGCCAGCTTGGCAGGCTGGGAGACTGGACCAACAAGATTTACACCAAGGTTTAACCAGGATGCACATACAGTCTCATGTAAGGCTTGGAAGTGCGGGCTGGCACCCACAGCAGTGCAGGCTGGGATCTCACTGGATGAAATGCAGCTCTGCATCACCTGGCCAGCAGCTGCAGTGAAGGCAAACACATCCCAGGTAGCATCAGCAGTAGCGCAGCCAGCAGGTGAAGGGATGTGGGGTTGTCCTCCTCAGCCTTGTGGTGTTTTAGATCAAATCTGGAACACAGTTCCGGCCTTCCCAGTTCAGGAGAGACATGAAAAGTCTCCATGGAGAGCCCAGTGGAGGGCTGGAGAAATTGAAATAGAAAAAAAAGTTGCTGGAACTTTTACTATTGAGCCTAGAGAGGATTCAGGGGAGTCTTAACCACAGTCTTGCAGTACCTACAAGGTAGTTACAGAACAGAGACACTCTTCACAAAGCTGTCTAGTCATAAGATGGGACACAGGGCATGGGGAAAGTATCAGCTAAATATAAGGAAAATCCTTCTGTACAAAAGTAGGAATAGGTTGCCTAGAAAAGTGATAGTCTTCTCACTAGAAATACTCAACCTTTGGCTTGACAAGGCCCTGGATAACCTAACCTGGGGCCCTCTTTTCAACAGAAGATTAGACCAGATGGTGTCCAGATGTCCCTTTCAACCTATACCTTCCCATGAATCTGTTTCAAAATAAACAACAATGGATTTAATTAGCTTTTTTTTTTTTAACACATTTAATAAACCTGGAACTGGTGTGCTCAGGGCAGATAACTTCAAAAACATTCCACTGACTGGATGTTTGCTTTGCTGGAAAAATCAGTTGTTTGTGTCTGAAAACTGTAAGAATACTAACATGTATTTTTCAGAACTTTTTGTAATCACCCTTGGTGAACTTGGTTCCTTTCTAGATATCAGCTTCATACCATTGGGCATCTGTATGGCTTTGTGCCTAAATATAGGTACAAGGATTAATCTGTAGCTGACAACCACCCTGTGTGCACAAAACAAAGTGGGAAAAAATAGCTTTTTCTTTTTTTTCTTTTTTTTTTTTCCCTAGGAAAAAGTTCCTGCTTATTTGGCAACATCTCCAATACCCACTGAAGATCAGTTTTTTAAAGACACTGACAATCATTTGAAATCAGGAGAAAATGAGAGGACATGTGCAAACTCAGAAATTCCACTTTCTGGAGAAACAGAGATTGTATTCACCCCAGGTTCTGTGAAAAAGAAAAAAAGAAGAAGAAAGAAATACAAACAAGATAGCAGGAAAGAAGATCAGATCTCTTCTGCTGGGACTGAAGATATTTTTGAAATGGAAATAAGCTCAGATGATGAGAAAACGGTACAGCCCCTAAGGTAAGCTCTTAGATAGTTGCTGTTTTCACTGTTATCACGGAACATTTAAAAGGTGACTTGTTCATTTCCTCCATGCAAGTATTGCACAAGTTTTGGTAGGCTCTGCCTAGGCCTTTCCTCAAACAAACAAAATTCTAGACACGTATCTTCCAAATCTTCACAGATTCACCTTAAAATTTGGGCCATTTTTTAATGAGCATGAAATGCAGTTAAGCCCGTTCTGGTGAAGAAGTGTTGCAATAATCTGTTGTGACTGAGAAACTTTCAGTGTAATTTCTCTGATGAGGCAGAGTGATCTTCTGGTATGTCTGGTAGCTTCTAGATAGACTGCAGTGTGGAATGCCTGTAGCACACCACATCTGAATTTGGCTTCTCTGTAACCTGAAGTTTACTATGGCAACTGAAAAGTATATAAATGAATGTCCCTTCATGTTAGTAAAGAGAATTCTTTATGCGTGTGTGAAGAGAAGGGGGGGGGAAAGAGAAAAAACAAATCAATCCTGTATTTTGAGGATCCCCTTAGTAAAGGGGAGCTTGTGCTAAGGTGGTAGCACATATTAATAAGCTGAAGAGATCTATAGGGTAACAGGAAAGATGAAGGTTATAGATGAAAGCTATCAAGCATATAAATGTTTCAAATCCAGGAAAAGCTTGCTCATCAGGACTTGGTTTTCAAAGAAAGCTAGGTGTTTCACTGGACAGCATTGTTGTTAAATGTAATACTGGCTGAATAAATTCAAGATCAGGTCTGGGAATTGCAAGAATGTTTTGGTGTAAGAGAATAAAATATAACTGAAAAAACTCCTTCAAGTATGGATCTTCAAAGGAATCTCAAATTTAGTAAGTACCAGACAAAAAGGTTAGTGCAACAGAAAAACTTGAATCTGTTATCATATTTATGACCAATAAAACACAACAAACAAAATGTGGATTTTAAAGTGTTTTATAGGGTTTCTTAGCTAATTTGCCTTATTTTATTAGTTAGTGTCATATTTATGTCACTAAATTGTCATTTAGATATTCACCTCTTTGTTTAAGTCCTGGCATTTTCTTTGGTTTGAATTTTTTTTTTTTCAGTTTAAGAAAAGGAAGACCTTTGCTTAGTCTTTAGCATATAGTTATTAAGACAACATTAAACTTGTAGTAAAACCATCAAAAATAAAAATAACTGTCAAGTACAGGAAGAGAGAAAATATAACCCAATAAATTTTTATCCTTTATTTAATGTGTCATTACAAATGTATGAAGTATTTAGGAATGTCATGTAATGGCTGTAATAATGGCTGCTTTCATCTAGTGTTTAGGATTCAGATTGCTATTCTAGCAATTATCTTACTTTGTCTAGAGGTGAATAAAAAATGGTGTTTTTGATTAGAATGTTGAGTGTTTAGTCATAGCTGAACAGACCGTGGTGTTTTCATCAAGTTTACTCTGGTTTTATTTTTTGTACTCTTGAGAATGAAAGTTTGGCAAGGCTTTTTATTTCTGAACTTTTTTAACGTGTATAAGCAGAAACAGCAGTAGAAATACATTATCAGACAGGGTGCTATAAAGCAAAAAGAAGATGCTTGTAAAAGAATGGTGTTTTCTTGTGAACAGCAAGTAGATGCAGGACTGAAACAAAAAAAACATTGTAATGGTGAAGGCCCAAATACATTAGGTTTGTGGCTCTGTGTTGGTTAGTCAAGTTTATATACACTCATTGAAGTGGGCTACCAGGGCAGGAAATAAAATGCCTTGCAATAGCCATGCATTTGTTTTCTTCCCAGCTAAAGGTTGTGAAAAAGTGTTTGTAAGTTTTCTTTTCAAACCCTGTGGGGATGTAAGGTGGAATCAGTAGTTTTGTTTGAGATTGTGTTGTTTTGGTCGGTTGTTTCTTGGGTGTTTTTGGTTTTTTTTTTTTTTGTTATAAATATGTGTCTCTAAAAAGGAAAAAGATAAGCAATTAGAAACTTAACTGTTCTTAGGCAAGGCTTCAGGTTTCAAAGTGAAACTAAGGAAAAGGGAGGCTGATGTTTTAACAAGAAGGTCAAAAATTCAGTTACAGGTGCCAGTATATAATGTCTTATCTCTTTGGATTTTTTAGAAAGCAAAAAACAAGATGTTTCCTGTTTCTTGGGAAAATCTATTACCATGTGTTTATCAGCTTTTTTCAAAGTACGTTCTTTGTCTTTTCCAGCTATGATTTAGATATGTTAGTAGTGCTAGACTTATATAAAATAATATTAGGAAAACTGAGATTACAGTATATACGACTCAGAAACAGAGGACATTTCTCCAGTGCTAAGGGTGTTAAAGGGTTAAAGTGGTTATCTGTCTCTGAAATCTTATGTATTTATTTAGACTATATGTAAAGTGGACAACAATGAGAAGATATGGTAGTACTATTTATAAATGTTGCAAAATAAATAGCTTAGAGTTGATAGTACAGCTTGAAGTTACAAGCTGATGCATACTGATTTTCCCCCTGTATTTTCAATAATCTTTGACTGCATTTGGATTTTTAACTTTTGTGTTTATCCACTTATCAGTTAAAATTGATTTTTGCATCCTTTGTATGAACCCTTCTTGTTGCTAATTTCAAGTCAATAAAATTTGTTCAGTACCACCCATGTGTCATCCTGCCTTCCTCCCCACTGAAGTAAAGATATGGAGGACCTCTTTAATTTTTTTGTTTGTTTGTTTTACTTAGTTGTTCAATCAAACTTTTTTTCCTTCTTTGGAGATACTTAGTACTGCTGACAATGATAGTATGAAACATATTTCTGTCACACTTAGCTTAATTTATGGATACAAAGGATGTACAGTCTCTGCAGTTCTCATCTTAAGTCAGGCAGCATCATCAATCAGGTTTCATAAGAATACTACTGTGGAATAAGAAGTGGAGGCTAAAAGGACATTTTTAGAGTTCAGCATTTATCTAGACTGTCTTCCAAATGAAAGACTTTTGCAAATGAGGTAGATTATTGTAACTGTTTAGTGTCTAATTGAGTAGGCATGCAAATTCTAAATATTTACACATTTGATAATAGCAGAATGTTTTCTTTCCTCCATCCATAAGAGAAATGAGCATTAGCATTCCAGAACAAATCTAGGCAACTGTGCACTGGAATAAAAGTAGTTTTTTCTTTCTAATAATGGCTTAAAATAATTGCTGTTGCATTTTGCACTCAAATTCTAGTAATGTCTTCCTTGTATTCTTACCTACTGCATAGCCATGATGCCCTTGATCTAACCTCAGACAAGTTAGTTGTATCCTGAGAATAGGTATTTATTCAGTTAAATTCAGAAAGCTGTAAAAAGATATGAAGTACTTTATGATGGTAATATTTCAATGGGACTTCTGTGTAAAATAGGGTGTATGCCTGTTCAGTGGCATACTGAGCTTACTGTTGGTTGGGTTTGGGTCTTTGATGTAGATATTGAGTAGACTTCCCAGTGCAAAACAAGCCTCACTGTTCAGAAAAGTGCATTATTTTCTCCTTGTTGTAGTTGATGTTAATCTGTAAGCTTTTGGGTAAGTTGTGATGCTAGTACCTACCCCTGGTTTCTTACAATTTTGTCAAATGTACATTGTCAAAACTAACCTTTCTAGTTCAACTTTTCCAGTGATTGTAAAATTCACATTGTGAAGTTTACAGTGTAAAAATTTATGTTCATCTTTGTGTTTTGTTAATATTGTCTGCCTGTGTAGAGTAAAATCCCTAGCTGTTACTCATATAACGTACTATCATATATGCTATTGTGATTTCTTCAGTATTAACTTCCAGGAGCAGTAGATTTTTAAATTTGCAATATATTCAAGAATTAATAGTAGTTTTTAAATACTTTTTAAGTTACGTAAAGGTGTCTTGCAAACAACAAATCCTTTAAGTTATACACTCCTTACTTTTCCTCTTAGATTTTTTTTTTAATAATGTCTTTGTAGTTTCTTTTACTGAATTAGTAACACAGATTTTACATAGGTGACTTAATGTCTTATGTGTCTCCACAGAGGATCCTCAAATTCATCACCAAAGGGTGAAGAACAAAAAGAATCTTTGATTTATCATTCGAAAGACCATTACCCCTTATCTGATGGAGACTGGTCCCCTCTGGAAAAGTAAGTCACTTTGGATTGTCATCATCTGTGTAATGATGAGTAATTATAAATAAAGATTACTATGCCTTTTTATTAATTTTCCCTCTGATCTGTAAAACTATCAGACTTGACCAACTTCTGTGATATCAAATGCAACACTTGATACTAATTTGAAACTTTGGGAAATTTACAAAATGTATTATTTCGCTCTTAGAGAGGAAATACAGTTAATAAAATTCCCTCAAGCTGAGAAGGGTATGGAAGGCTGGTATGTTCCCTATGATTCACCCTAGCATAAGCAATACTTGATCTGCCAAAGCACAAAAGTGATGAGTATGTTAAGGTACGTTTTACTGTGTGAAGTAATCCAAATTGCTCAAGGTAAAGCCAGATCCTAAAGTTGAATCATATTCCACTTCGGAACAGGGGATTTGGTGGAGTTCTGGTATCTTTCTTTGTCCAGAGATACTGAAATTACCATCAGTTGACTGTGGATTCTTAAAAATGGCGTAATAGAGCTTGCCAGTCAGTTTTCAGTGACATGGGCGCTTCTGTATGTACATTCTTCAGTTTCTGATGTTCATGCTCTTCCTCTTGGATTCAGCTGGTAATTTTTCAAGGCTCATACTTTGGATTTCACCACTCTAACCTCAATTTCTATAAGAAAGCATTTTGTGCATATGTGGTAGTATTTGAGGTAAATTTTGTATTTTTCCTGAACCTTGGACATACAGGAGAGGGCATATATGTCTCACAAAGCATGCTAAGTAGTATCTTGATTCATCTGAACTCTTTGGCAAGTGTCTAGTTGTACTGCTTTTCAATTTGATGGAAGAATCTGCCTCATAGCAGGTATATTCACAAGGTCAGTGAGGATTACTGGTCAACCTTCCATGATGGCCATTTTTGCTTGTTACTTGCTCAGTGCACAGGCACCTGTCCTTCTGCATCAATAGGTGGTGAAGAATGGAAGACTTCAACCCATATTGAACTCTTCAGCCAATATTTTTTGAAGTGTGTATGATCTCTCTGCTTCAGGTGTTTGCAGGGCTGTGGCCTTAGTGGAGTCAGAATGTACCACACCATTCTTGGTGCCTGCTAATTCCCCCAGTGCATAGCTTCTTAATGAACAGAAGCAGTTGGACAGGAAATCCCATTATCATTCCTTTTTATATTTTGGGCTGACAACCACATCCTCAATTACACTTAATGAGATGCAGTCTTCAAGTGTTCCCCAAAGGTTTGTGGTTTGTGACTGAAAAGCAGTCATAGTGTTTGACCTTAGGACTGACACGTTGCTGTGTGGATTATATGACCCAGATGACTGTAGCATGGAGGCTGATGCTCATTTTCAGTTTATAAAACTCTGAGCTAACATAGGCTAGCAGGTCATATCTGGGAGAGATAAGTCATGCATCTCTTCTCATTTATGTGTTCTGGAGCCAGTCTGCTCTAATAACTTGTTTGTGCCTCATGTGAAGTATCTAGACTTTTCACGGTTCTGGGGTTGTTTTTAACAAAAAGCTACCCTGTCCAGATTGCAGTTCAACAGAAAAATTGGCAATTTTCCTTTTTGTCTTTGGGGAAGATGTTGGGTCAGGGATTCTCTGACACAAGCCATCTAGGAGAAGAGAAATTTTTCTTTCAATTACTTCTCCTAAGCTATCAAAGAAAGATTTTATCATGTAGCTATCGTACAGAGGAAGAGAAATGGGATGTTTTAATAACCTCCTTTTTGGAGATCTGAAGAAGCTAACTAACTTGTAGTTCAATTGGTTGTCTTGCTCTTCAGAACCCTTGCTGGGAGCTCAAGGAAGAAAATAGCACAAGTCCTTTCCATGAGGACATTTGTTTGCCCTTCTCAATATAATAAGATGGAAAGCATAACCATTAACTATTTGATATCTGATGCCATCAGTATTCTTCCTTTTTTAACAGGCAATGTTGGCACAACTAGGTCACTGTTACAAGCATGGGCCTTTTGGCTAAACACTTCTGCCTGAGAGTGACAGTGAAAAACGTACTTTGAGGGAAGTAGAATAGACTTAGGGTCCAAAAGCCCTGAAATATTCAGTCTTTTGCAGGAACTGCTGAATATTAAGATATAGACTTAGAAACAGGTTAATATTGTGCATAGCTTCCAGTTGACTTGTGGTGTAGGTGGAATAAATTATTTGTCATGTAGGGAAAGTTAGTTCATATTCTTCCTGAAGACAAAGGTATACATGTATTTTCATCATTGTGTCACTTTAAACAAGCCCTTCGAACAGTACAGAAAGTGTCGTTCCTGTATGACATTGTTAATGGAGAACTGAGGGGAAAATACCAGTTTTCTTTTTGTGTCCATGGGTGATGAAGGCTGGAAGTCAACTGAGATTACAACTCACCATTGTAGAGGTGTTTAAATGTCCTGATACCTTAGATTTTTGAGGTGTCCTCTCAGAGCAATATGAGGGATTCTTACTGTCTGGACTGTAATCTTTGTAATGTCTATTTTTGCAGTCTGAATTGTGATCACAGTTTAATCCTGTGTGATACTAAAAAACCTGAGTTCCTCAAACCTTCAGAAAGTTTGGTATATGGTGGTAAAAAAAAATTCCATTAATTAAATACCTGTAGGGAGTTACTTTAAAATTTTCAGTATTAAATCATTGAACAACTCAAATTGGAAGTGACCTCAAAAGTTCATCTGGCCCAACTTTTCATGGGAGAGGGAGCCTCAAAGAGATTGTCTAGCACCCAGTCACAAATTACAAGTGCAACAAGTGCAAAGACAAGTGTGCAGTTGTGTACTGGGATGACACAACCAAAAAGCCCAGCACAAGCTGGGATCTGTGTGGATGAGAGCAACCTTGCTGACCCAGGGGACAACAAGCTGAGCCTGAGACAGCAGAGCACAACTGCAGCAGCAAAGGCAAACTGGATCCTGGGCTGCATCCACAGGGCATTAGTGGCAGAGACAGAGATGTGATTATCCTTCTCCTCTTAGTGCTGGTCAGGCCACACATGGAGGTCTGTGTCCAGTTCTGGTCCCTACAGTTTAAATTCAAACACTGAGGTTTGTTTATATAGACCAAACCATAATATGTGTATGAATGTCAAAGTGCAAAAAGAGCAGCATTTCCATAATGTGCAATATAATTGCCCTATTCAAGGAAGGGTAGACAAAACCTTGAGTTTCCTTTAATCTCTAAGATCCTCTGTGCAAAATTACTTTGAAATCACTCCTTTCTAGCATTTTGTGGGGTGTTCTTCTGGCTTATATGTAATCTCTACTGAAGTAAATTTTAGAAGTCTCTTTCTGATTTATGGATAATAACCAGTCTAGGAAAAATAGGATGGATTTTAAACGTCATGTAGTCCAAACACATCTGAAGCAAGTTTCCAAGTAATTGCTTTTCCCCCTCCTAAGTTATCTTCTGAATGTTTTTTTCCCTGCATTGGGAATTGATGTTGTTTTGTGCACTTGTGAGTTATGTTTGCAAGACTTTTATTACTCAAGTCTCTGCATAGCAAGCTGAAATGCTATATTTTTACAGAGGTAAGGAACTCAAAACTATTTTCTGTTTTACTTTTCGATAAACTCTTTAGATTTGTTCTTGTTTTGTTTGAAAAATGGAACATGGGCTGAGGTGAGAGCTATTCCTGCACTGCAGATGCAGTGGAGGAATCTGTTAAGTGTGATCACTATGTAAGTCCTTTAATGTCTTTAATGTGATTTTGGTTTTAACCTAATTTCTCACCGTTTGAAAACCCTGCTGGGCTTCTTGCCATGTTGCCAAATAATTGAAGCTCTGTTAAGCTGTTGAAAACTCTACCAACAGTTGCTGGACAACAAATGCATTAATGCATTTTAAACACTGGCTTTCTTTTTCTTTTTTTTTTTTTTTTTTAATTCTTTTTGATTTGGTAGCCCTTTCTCAGAGCAGGTCTGCCCTAAAAGTGATTCAGAACTAGAAGTTAAGCCTGCTGAGAGCTTGCTCAGATCTGAATCTCACATGGAATGGACATGGGGAGGATTTCCAGAGTCAACCAAGGTAAATGTCTTTATTGTCTCTAACTTTGTAACTGACTTTTGGCATATTTAAGACTGTCTCAGGAGAGGATTGGAAATCTGCTGCTGTTGTTCAGATATAGCTGAAATGGAGAAGTAGCAGCCCCTTGTGGCAGGCAGAGAGTCAGCTTTGTTGAGTTCAAAAGTTGCTCAACAAAGTAATCTCAGAAAACCTAGCAGTGAAACTCTGAAATTCTTGAATTTTTAGTTAGAACCTGAAGGAAACAATTTAAGAAGTTAATTCTATTTATTGTAGAGTAAGTTCTGTTTCATTCTAGAGGAACTGTAGCCTTGATAAGAGTAAAATTGGTATCTAACAGAGGCCCTGGTAAATCCACACTTACACTTTTTCCTTGCTGTGGTTTGGTCAAGTCAATGCTTTCTCTATGCCAGTTTCTTTACTGAACTTGTAAATAAGCTTCTATTAAATTCTTTTGCAGGGAACTTTACTAATATGGTGAGACATGTTTTATGTTGCTTCACTACTTGCTTAAGTTATTTTCTGGTTTCCTTGTATGATGAGAACTTGTACCATGAGTACAAATTTATTTTTATTAATTAATTTTAATGTTAGAATGGAATAAAACAAACAGGTGAAGTGAAAGGATTGACTAGACTTTTGTTTTTCAGATAAGTAAGAAAGAAAAACTGGAACACTGCAGAACAGCTACCATTACTCCATCAGAGAAGACTCATTTTAGGGTTATCCTCAGCTCTGATGAAGTTGAAGACGATGATGATGTGAAAGATTCTGTCTGTACAGTACTGAAACCTGAGCCAAGAACTCATCCTCTCCTTAAGCAAATGGATGTTAAAGACTCTCTTGCTTCTGCAATCGTAGAACCGCAAGTTCCATTGCCATTGGATGGTGATCATCAGTCCAGAATATTGATGGATCCTTTACCAGAAACAAAACCAACAGCAAAAACTGACTCTCCTTCAAAAAAGAGAGGTGTGGAATAAAGCTCTTGATTCTTGCCCTTGTGATCTACCAAACTTGATGTCATAGTGCAAAAAATGTAAATGTGCCTTTTCAGTTTTTTCTATTTAAAGTTTTATCTGACTAAAATTAGGATGAAAACTCTGGAACTTAAAAATCATACAAAAAAGTGTGAATCTTCCACGATTATGTTTGTATTTAATGTGTCTGGGTAACTTCATCTTAGTAATCTTAATTGTTAAAATTAACAGGGGTGCACAAGCGAAGTCATCATCAAGGCCCTGATGATATTTACTTGGATGACCTAAAGGCATTGGAACCTGAAGTTGCAGCACTCTACTTTCCCAAAAGGTAATTTTGAAGTAAAATGCTGTAAATCTGGGTAATTCTGCAGTTACATGACCTGAGTCATTACATGTATTATTTATGTGCCATTCTGATAAAAAGAATTGGACTTCAGGTTTTTAGGCTTTTGTGAAGTATTCAGTACTTATCTTATTGTGAAAATTCTAATTTGACAAGAAACACATTGAAAGATAACATGGAAAGTGGCTACTGACAACTTTCCTCTTTGTGGAACTTGTATGTTCTGCAGACATAGAGGGGAGTACATTTAAACTGCTTTTGTACCAGTACTCTTCTTTGGCCATATTGTAAAATTTTCAGTGGATCAAACTAGTGACTCCAGCCTTAAATGACAAGGTGATTTAAATGATGTTTAAATGATGTTTTTTAAATGTAATCTATTGTACATTCTGCAACAGACAGTGTTGTAAAAACACAAAAAGCAGTGCCCTTTTTCCCTTCTTACTTTATAACTTTCTGGTAAAGATTGAGGAGTACAGTATTATTCTGCAGAAGTAGAATGTAGAGGATGTTTTCTTCATTTAAATGCAATTATTGCTGAATTGAGGGGGATGTTAGGAGAACTGGAAACAGTCGGCCAATATTATGTGGGTGTGTGTGACTGGGTTTTTTGTTAGGTTGGTTTTAAATTAATATTGTGAAATGATGTAAAAATTCAAAAGCAAGATTTTTTTGGGTGGGAGTAATCATATAGTGTGTTCTGTAACCTAAGATGTGTACATTTTTTGTAAGTAAAATACCTTTTGCTTTCCTTTAGTGATTCTGATCCTGGCTTCAGGCAGTGGACAGAGTCAGATACCCTTTCTGGTTCCCAGTCACCCCAGTCAGTGGGAAGTGCTGCTGCTGATAGTGGTACGGAGTGCATGTCTGATTCTGCTATGGACTTGCCTGATGTTACACTTTCACTTTGTGGAGGTCTCAATGAAAATGGAGAGATTTCTAAAGGTATGTGAAAGACTAAAACATAAAGAGGAATAGAGCTCAGGCAGCTAAACAAATGAAGTGGCTTGAATGCTCTGATTTCCTCCTTAACAAACTTTGACTTAGGCTCACATTTAGAAAAGAGGATAGAAAGTCTTTCATTTTTCTAAAATTCTCAAGCATTTGTCAAGCAGAGCTAGCAGAATTGAACCTCATATTAATCAAGGACACTTGATGTCTTGAGAAGCTTTCTGTCCCATTTTTTGTACTCTTTATCTGACCAACTACATTGATTTCTGGTTGCCAGTCCTTGCTTAGCCCTATGTAAATCTTAACAATTCATCTTCTTTCTAATTGCCTGACAACTTTTCTTTTTTTTTTCTTTTTTTTTGAAGTGATAAAAAAACCCCTTTGTGTTGGACTGTGTTTTCCGCTCTCCTTCTGTCCTAAATGATTGTTAACTTCTAGATTTTTATGAGCTGATTTTTCTCTCTTAATGCTTTAGTCAGTTTACTATGGAAGTTGTATGTATTTCTGAGGGAGCTCTTAAGAGCATAAAATCTTCATGGACATATCCTGCAGTGTTTTAACATTACTTTTTTAAATGGTCATCCAGTCTCTAATACATTAAATGACATTTAGGTGCTTATTAATAAAGACTCAGGACTGTTCTTGTGGTAACATGGTAGTAATACTGGATTTGATTGGAAAAAAAGGATGTCTTGATTGCAGGGATCTTACACTGAATCATGCATTTCTGCAAACATATATAGAAACTAGTTGTGAAAATGCTAGTTAGTGATAATAGTAGTTTTTCAAACCTGAAAAGCTGGCATCACCTTCCCCCTCTTCTTCTAGTGTCGTATGTAGACCCCTTTCCTGCCATCATATTTTTGAAGAAAATTTGCCTAGACAAGCATGACTTTCTTTTTCTAGCTTTTGAACTGAATTAGTTCCTCCTTATCCTTCCCCTTTTGATTTCTTAATGCCCTTTTAATGTGACTGTTAAACTGGTCCAAAGCTTTTTCTGTAGGGAGGAGGCAACACAGTTGCAACAGTCAAGTGAGGACCCAACACAGGTAGGCCTCAGTTAGCACATCTTTAGTGATGCTGCAAGAGACTCCGAAATGACAGAAAGGGTTTTCCTAGATGTAAACCAATCAGACATCTTGGGATTTTATGTTATTACTTTCTAATTAAAGTCTCATTCTATTGCAGAAAAATTCATGGAACATATTATTACTTATCATGAATTTGCTGAAAACCCTGGACTCATAGACAATCCTAATTTGGTAATACGGATTTATAACAGGTAAATTCTCTGTGTCTTGTAATTAGGTCACAGAAAATCCCATTTCAGATCTAGTCTCTGAAATAAGCCTGTTTCTCAGCTTCCATTGCAGTTTGTGTGTGAATCTGTTTGAACCAAAGATTTGCATTAAATTTAGCTTTAGCTTAAGAGATTTTTTTTTCTCTAATTGCCACTGATGTTGAATTGCATATATTAAAATGACTCTGCTTGCAGAAAATGTTAGTGTTAGTGGTTGGCAGCAAATATGTTTTCATCAACACAAGGGCATCCTGCTAAATATCATGCTGATCAAATAAATATCATGGTGATATTTATTGATCTGTAGATTTTGTAATATCTTACCAATAAAATGTTTTAAAACAGGTATTATAACTGGGCGTTGGCTGCTCCGATGATTCTGAGTTTGCAGGTGTTTCAGAAGAGTTTGCCTAAGGTAAACGGATACATGCATACTTTCTTTGAAAATTTTGTATGTAGTAACACCTGATTATCTCTGTTTATCTATACTAATTAAAAACATGTCTAATTTTTCAGGCTACTGTTGAGTCTTGGGTCAAAGAAAAGATGCCAAAGAAGTCTGGAAGGTGGTGGTTCTGGCGCAAGAAAGAAGGCATGACTAAGCAGGTGGCTTAGACCTATTGTGATTTTTTTTTTTTTCCTGTTAGGTGTTAAAAGATAAAAAAAGCCCTTTCCAAACCTTGAATATGAGCCCTAAACTTACTTCCCTACAAAAAAGTTATTTATAAGCTCAAAGGATGACAGCTCCTTTTAATGCTAAAGTCATCATGTTAAACTAGCAGTTCCCAATTTCTGGCGCACAGAGTTTTGTTTCCTGAAATAAGAAAAAGCTTTAATTGATAATTTCTTCATCAGAATCCTTTTTTAAAATAAATTTTAGAAATTATTATGTAGAATAGTGATTCTGAGACTTAATGTAGTTTATGTACTATTTTGGTAGCTGTTTTTAACTTGGATTTGTTTAAAATGCTTAAAATGTCAATATGTTCTTTATTATCATGTTGCTTCAGATACCAGAGGCAAAAGAGGGGAAAACTGAGACGCAAAGAGCAAATGAACTGCCAGCAACTATAAAAGAGCAAGTTAATAGTAGGTGTGTTCCTGTCTGAAGACTTACCTGTGGACTGAATAGTGCCTTTTTTTCCCTTTTTTTTTTCTTTTTTTGAATGAAGAATTCAGTAGTAATGTACTGTGGGGAGAAACATTTTCCTGTAAGCTACTGAAGAGGAACCAGATGTGTATAGCAAACAATTCAGCAAAATAATGTGGCAGCAAACACTGTAGGAACTACAGATAGACTACAGTTATTTCCTAAATGCTGTTGTGTTTATTTTTTATAACAGAACTGACAGAACAAATACATACATGGTAACCTTTATCAATAGGCCACTGCTCTGTAAATACAGTGATATTGTTTCTGATACACTTTGTAATACACTTTTTTCTTTTGTGAAGGCCTAATATTGTATTAATAATTTAAATCATGTGGATTTTTTTGTAACATTAAATAATTGAAACAATAAAATAGTATTAATCACAGTGCACATGTTGCCCAGGTTGTGGAAGACAGCTATCAGTGCTTAGCACAAAACTCTCCCATTCTAGGGTATTTATTATGTATATGCATATTCTTGCATGATTTTGCTAAGGTACTTGTAAATGCTGATGTCTTAAAGATTTAAAGAACTAAATATATTGTGATTTAATACTTCAGAGAAACTAAATGCTGCTTTTAATCTTGAAATCTCTAATGAGCAGGAAAATAAGTCTGTGAATAACCTTAAAAGGTGAGCTCCTTCACTAACACCCACAGTTTAAATGCCATAGTAACTGAGGCAGCTTTTTTAAAAAAAACAAAGCACTGCTACCCATTCAGTGTCCCTTTTCATCTGCAGTTTACCTAGTTCATCAACACAGTATTAGTGACCACCTAACACCGTGTCTTTACTAAACCCATTGTGTGTGGAGCCAGCTGGGACCAGTCATGTTTAGAGCTCTACCAGTACTGGCATTCCAAGTCTTACTTGCTTACTGGCATGTACTGGATTTATCTGGGCATTCACTAGACCATGGACTTCCTTAATTTGTGTTATTGGGTAGCAGCAAATCCTCAGCCTAAGCAGAAATTACTCTGGCATAAGCATCTTACTCTGTTAAAGGAGAATTTTATGTAGCTTACATTTATTCTGGTTGATGTCACGTTAGGCCTCCAGAGGATGATTCTTCTAGTGATGAAGCATCCCAGGAGTTGAAGGAATCCCTGAAAATGGATTCTGCCCCAGCAGAGCATCCACCCCATGGGAACGTTACATCTTATAAGAAGTCACTTAGACTGTCTTCAGACCAGATAGTAAGTGACATGCCTGTCTTCTGCATAGGATGAGATAATCCTTAAACATTTTTTCTTTAAAAAGAAATTTAACATGTATTCCTGTGTGAAGGTAGGCAGCTGCAGGGAATTTCTGATAATTTTTTTCTGTTGTGTTTTTTTAAGAATCTGTTTGGATCAAAAAATAGTAATTTCTTACAAAGTTCTACAATCAAACTTTATATTAAGATGTTGCCAGAAAAGTGGCATTGCTTGCCTCTGCAGTTTGGATATCCTGGGATCTGCACATATGTGTAATACCATACATTTAAATTGGTGTTTATTCACCGTGGTCTAACTGAACTTAAAAGTTAGTTCTGCTAGTGTCTAAGTGTATGATTTTCATCAGAGAGAATTTTGAGGAAAGCATCCACTAAGTAGATACTGTTTGTATCCTATGGCAAACTGGGAGTTCAGTTTGATAGTGCTGCAAGTCTGCTGTAGTAGCAAGAATTAAAGTGGCAGAGGGTGAAATACCTGCTGCTGTATGCAGTACAAGAATTGTGGACATACACGTGTACCCAGGCTGCAACAGACTTGGACAGCAAAACTGCTTGTCTTAAACCATGGTCTGCTTTTTGATGAGTTAATCAAAATAGACAAGGAAGAATATATGAGCCATTTTGTGCAACTCATTTATGATTCTAAAATCATAAAAATTTTAGAGGGAGGGCAGCTTACATTTTCATATTTTTACTCTATAGGCAAAGTTGAAGCTCAGAGATGGCCCTAACGATGTTGTATTTAGCATTACAACACAGTATCAAGGGACTTGCCGTTGTGCAGGAACAATATACCTCTGGAACTGGAATGATAAAATCATAATATCAGACATTGATGGAACAATAACCAAGTAAGTATCTTACAAGGTTTTCTTTCTTTGTTTTTTTTTTTTTTAATCTTGCCCTATTGATCCTATCCTGCTTTTCAAAACAAGGTAAAGAAACTTTATTTAAGACAACTATTAAAGGATGTTAATTTATAATGTTGCTTTGGTTTTAATTTGTACTTGCCTTTAAAGAAAACTAGAAAATGTATTTTAAAAGAATAATGCCAAGATGATCACATTTACCATGTGATTGTTCCCTCTATTAGACTTCTCCAGGTTTAGCAGCCACAGGTTAACTTGGAAATTGACTTGTATTATATGACCCCACTAATTGCTCTGTCTGGACTATTTATTCATTCTTTTCTTAAATAGTAGGACCTTCTGCAGAAATATTTCTGTAAATATTCTTTCTAAATTGTATGTTCATTAGTGGTTGTCTTTAACAAAACTTATGCCATGTGTCAGGTACCTTTGATTCTCCTTTCAGGTCTGATGCTTTGGGACATATCCTCCCTCAGTTTGGCAAGGACTGGACTCATCAGGGCATTGCAAAACTCTATCATTCCATAAATGAGTGAGTATACAATCTATGAAACAATTTGGATTTTCTGGACTATGGGAATTAATGTATAGGTAATTGGATAGTTGTTAAAAATTACTCCGTTTATTAAAATGTACTGGTCGAAATGCTGGGAAGTGAGCAACTTGTCTCATACACAAATGAGACTAAGTTCTTTCCACAGATGTATACTTTTACAGGAATGCAAGCCACCACTTTTACTAGCTCCCTTCTCAGGAGGGATTCTGCATTTTAGCTTTTAAAAACGCTGTGTAATATTTTCATGAATACAAAAGAGAATTATAATAGAAACAATTTCTGAAACACGCATTTCTGTTTTCCACCAACTCAGGTTGGTCACTAAACCTATCAGAAATATCATATGGCATAAATTTAAAACTAGATAGTGTCCTTCCAATGCATTAGTGTTTTCTGGTTTAATGGGTTTGCTTCCAAAGCCAAGTGAATTCTCCGCAGCTTAAATTTTATGTTGTGGAACAACTTTTTTCAGAAATACGGTGATGCCAGAAATAATACTTGCTAACTGAGGACCATCAATTGTTAGAAACTTGAGAATTAAATTAAAATAATCAACTTTCTGTCTTTGTTTTTTAGTAGTCTTCCTTTCCACAAAAATATCTGGGGTCTTAGAATCTATTGTTGGCCTCTTGTGCTTCATGGGAGATAACATGTGTTACTGTTTTGTTGGGTTTTGTTTGGGTGGCTTGGGGTGGGTTTTTTTTGTTTATTCAGTGCATAACAGAAGAGCAGTTTTGGAATTATTTGCCAAATTGAATCAAGTCTTTGAAAATGCACATAAACACTCAAGCCTTTTGTGCATGCAGTAACTGTATACAAATCTGTGTAACAGATGAATATACAAAGTCTGCAGGAAGAATTTAGGGATTTAATGAATGCTTGTTGTTATCCGTTGTTCATTCTGCACTGCAAAATCTGCCAACAACCTGAAAAAGACAGGAGATCTGGCACCCAGTATTTTGTGATGCAGATAATTTAAATAATTGCTGTCATCCTACAGCTGGGCTGAAAGAAGCTGAATAAAACCAATGTGGCACTTACTTAAACACTGTCTAGTCCATCTAATTGTGTCCTCTGAGTTACACCATCCCTATTCTGTTTGCACTTCCTGTTTCTCAGTTTTGATTAAGTCATGTATTAGACTACTACATGCCTTGTAGATTCTTTTAACAATAGAAAAGTCTTTTCCTTGTGTGTGTGCAGAGCTGTGCAGCAATTCAGTACCTAAACTGGTACTTCTGGACATTGCTATAATTTTGTACTAACCTTTGCAAAGAAACTTCAGCAGAAATATTAACTAAGTTGGTAATTTATTTTCTAGAAATGGCTACAAGTTCCTGTACTGTTCTGCCCGTGCCATTGGGATGGCAGATATCACCAGAGGATACCTGCATTGGGTGAATGACAAAGGAACAATTCTCCCCAGGGGCCCTCTCATGTTGTCCCCCAGCAGTTTGTTTTCTGCCTTTCATAGGTAGGCATGTGGGATTTTTTGTATCAGTTCCCTCCCCATTTCAGAGAAAGAGAAGATTAAAAGTATTTGGTATTGCAGCTGTAACAAAACGTTCCACTCTGGACTGTATTTGCTACTGAGACTTGATGTCCCTCTAGTGGTCATTTAAAAACTTTGTTTTGTCTTAATTTCACTTGTATACTTCTGTTCCTGTGGGCATGTTAGAAGTGGCTACAAAACACAACATATCAGTCCAAGAGGAACTCGTATTCCCTTCTCTTTATTCATCTAGTCCATGACTGATGATTCTTAGATTCTGTTTATATAGTACATTTTTGTCTTTTTTAAGCATATCTTCAAGGTTTGCAGTGCACTGCTACTACAGAAGGTAGAGAGAAAAGAAAAAAAATCTGGGGAATATAGACTGTCATGTGAAATGTTCTTGTGGTGTTGGGATTGTTCCATATACAGCTGCTTAAAAAATGTATGGAGTTTAGGTATGGTTCAGCTCAGTTATCTTTTGGACCAGCCATAGTCTACCTGTTCTTGATGGGAGGAGCTAATAATGGACAGGTGTTTGGGGTTGGTTGTTTGTGGAGGGGATTTTGTTTGTTTACACATTGTTGGGCTTTTTGTTTATTTTTTTTATTTTGTCATGGATAGCAATGACAGCAAGTTATGTCATGGGCTTTACACACTTTGTCAGAGACAGGAATTGTAACAAGTACACTTAAGTGTACTTGATTAGATCTTCTGATTCAGATAGTCAGCTACAAAAAAGCAGCTCACAGCTGCATTCACAGCTGGGAGTTCCATTTCTGTTTATACTTAGCCTATGCATAGTATTCATCTGTTTTTTTTTACTGTAGGTGTTGGAAAAGAGGGAATGTTTGATTGTTTCTTGTATTGTTCTTGGACAACTACTTAGCACTGTCTATATAATTACCAGTGCTAGCAACAGGAAGCAATGAGACTATAAATACCAGATAAATGGAGAACAGAGGATACCTTCTATCAAATCATGATTTAGAATTTGACTGTTGAAATTTCATTTTAGGGAAGTCATAGAAAAGAAGCCTGAAAAGTTCAAAATCGAGTGTTTGAATGATATCAAGAATTTATTTGCTCCCAGTAAACAGCCTTTCTATGCTGCTTTTGGAAACAGGCCAAATGTAAGTGCCTCTTTCTAACTGAATGGTTAAAATGCATGTACTTGAGAAGCAAAATAAACAGGCTTTTCTTTTTGTGTTTATGAAAATTTGAATATGGAAATGGGACACTGCTGCTTTTTTGGGTTTGATTGGGAAAAGCCACATGCAGATACCTTAAATAAAAGTTGCTACAACTGCTTATATGAGAAAGGTTGCAAAGATGCATTAGTATTCTCAGTTTATTGAATATGTGCCACCTCTCTGAATTCTTTTAAAGTATTTTTGACTGCTTTGTGACCTAAGGGCATTAATTCAGTGCTTTACAGTCTTGAATTCCTTTTCCGGTTGTATGGTTCCTGTATTTTCTCTGCAGCTCAGTGTTTCTGTAATTAAGTGAGAGAAAGAGGGTTATTGTAAGAAGAGTATTGTCACAGGGAGTGGTGTTGTGTGGTCTAGACTTTGTGTATGTTTGTGGTCCTAGGCTTGGGCACAGGAATTAAGTGTTTGGGGCAGGGGGAATGTTTTTTATAGTGTGTGTGTGTGTGTATGTTTTGGGGGTGGAGTTTTTTCACTGTTGTTCGGGGACTTTTTTTTAAGGGGCAGTTTCACTGTAGCCTTTTTGGATCAGCTTTTCTCATTCCTTTAATAAATTGCTTGTTATCACATTCAATAAGGAAATGTTGAAGCATGTACTTGTATTGGTGCTTTTGCAGGATGTATATGCCTACATGCAAGTGGGAGTTCCAGACTGCAGAATATTTACTGTGAATCCAAAGGGTGAACTGATCCAAGAACAGACTAAGGGAAACAAATCTTCGTAAGACCATTTTTGTTATTTCAGCTAAAGAAAGTGTTTAGAAATGGGATTATAAAATAATTGCATTTATGACTGTGATTTCCTTTTACCTGTGACATGTGCAGGACCTTATTTGCCGAGGACTTACAGCTTTCGATACTTGAATGAAACTTTTCAAAATAAAAATTGGAAAAATAGAGTTGACAATCGTTTTTGTGGTAGTAGGGCCTTAATTGACTAGAACTTTCTGGTCTGGACTTCTAAAGCTGCTTTTGGCTACAGCTGAACAGTAACTAGACTATTAAATAATGGTCTTTCTTCTCCTTTAATACAGGTATTACAGACTAAGTGAGCTTGTGGAATACGTGTTCCCATTGATTAATAAAGAACAGAGTTCTGCATTTCCGTGCCCAGAATTCAGCTCTTTTTGCTACTGGAGAGAGCCTCTCCCTGACCTTAATATGGATGACCTGGCCTGAAGAGTACTTCTCACCAGAGGTGGAGTTTCATATTGAGCTACTCAACTTCAGTTTAAATGTGAAAGACTTTCTTAATGAGGATGCTAATTTATATATTGGTACCGTAAGTCTTACTAAAGAAATCACTTTAATTTCATTGGTTTAAAACAAAGAAAATGCAAAGCTACTGTCTATTTTTTGTGGGAGGGTGTGTAGATTTTTGTGTTTGTTTGTTTATTGCTTGTTATTATATACCTGTTCTAAGGCACTTGAGATTGGCCTGTCATTGATGGTCATGGTACCCAAGTGCTTCAGGGCAGCCAAATGCTGAGGTAAAATACAACTTGGCATTTTCATTAATACAGACCTTATTGTAAACATAGATTATCCTTTTAAAGTTGTCTTAAGTATATTTTCTAAAATGAAGCCAAAAAGCATATGGAAACTGCCAAATGGAATGTCAGACCTATTAATGAAAAATGTGGTTTAATGTTCAGATGGGCATTTAGGCCATTTTTGAAAGGAGACAGAGCCTAAGACCACTGTGTTCTTCCTCAGCTAGAATACAGAAAATGTACAGACCTTACTAGCCTGGCAGATTCTGAAGACATAAAATTCCTCTTTAAATGTAAATATGCCTTTTGTTACATGTACAAGACTGGGCTTGTACAAATCACGCTCAAGCTAACTCTGCTTAATACTTTTTTTTTTACACACAATGTTTAAACTATATCGTGAGCTTGTTAAAATGAAAGTTGTCTTCAGACACTTGTATGGCTTTTGTTGTTTTCAGGCTATGCTGTGTCATGTTAAATTTTCATCAAGAAAAATCTTGGAACATTTCTGTAAGAGTTGGGGAACTGGCATTTTTATTTCCTTTTTCAGCAAAGAGATAATGCATATGTGTGTGTATGCTGTGTAGGCCAGTAAAATGTATGTATAGATTATATTCAGGGAATTGCAATACTAAAAAAAAATTATGTATTTAATTTTTTAATTGTCTACTGCAGGTCTTTTTCCAGAGTTCTGTATTGCAGGTTTTCAGTAGCTGGAAGAAAATGCAACTCAGTAGTGAGGTTCCAGCTGTGAGAATGGTTAAATGCTGCAGCGTAGAAACATCATGCTGGTCATTCCTCAGGTTCCAGTCAGAGCCTATGAACAAATTACATTCCACTTCTGGTGTTTATCAGCTATAAAAGCAGCTAATTGTTCTTTCTCCAAAAGTACTTGAAGGCAAAAGTGGCTGCTTTTTAAGTTGAATTAGTGCATTTCTTTTGGACAAAACTATGGTGAGAATATATCATTCCACCAGCCCAAAGGGCTTAAGGACTACAGTAATTTAAACATCATTTAAACACCAGATCACTCGGTTTTACTACCTGCAAAAGCATACATTTAGAGAATTTTACACCCCTCCAGGAGTATTTTTTCTCCATTGTCAGGCTGTCTTAACCCTCAGTTCTGATGTAACATCAGCTAACTCTGGACAATTGGTGAGCTGCTTGGGGGGAAGCATTTTTAAATCACTGTATATTTCCCCCCCATTATAAAATTCTAGTGTATTCCTATATTTATAAAACACTGGATAAAGAGTGGAGGCAAGCAAAATCAACCTGGAATCTCTTTCAGAGCAGGAGAAAGAGAGTGGGATAAAAAAAACTTACCTGTCACGATGTGTCGTGCATGTCAGTAAATTGAAAGCCATCCTCATTTTTGTACTGTGAGCACAATAACTTCTGTGGTTCTTGGTCACCAATCTACTCAGTCTTTAAGTAAAGAGTTGAATTCTTTCACAGGGTTCAACTCAAAGGATATTTTACTGGTTTTTTTCTTGTATTTTTTTCAATGTCAGAAGCTTGCAAACATCATTCCATGTATGTTTTCCCCTTTTTTTTACCTTTTATCGCATAGATCTCATTAGAAACTAAAATTTTCATGATCACCAAGTGCTTTGAATATCAATGTGATTTGAGCTTTTAAGTCACTTAAATACTTTAAAATGAATAAGTAAGAATCCAACATAATAAAATATTTTAATTACAAGATTAAATATTCTATCTAAAGATTCTATTTTGCATAAGGGGAGTGAAGCAGCCTTTCCTAAAACAGTCTTTTTGTGGATGTCAGAATTTCCTTTGCCATGCTTAAGGTTACTCTTGGTAGCCCTGGTATTACACAGCTTTTCTAAAAATAAAAGCACTTCATGAAACCATGATGAGTTCCCAAATGGGACACATTGTTACCATGGTTTGGCTGTGTCTTTTTTGGTTAATATTATTTTTTCACTTTTTTTTTTTTCTTCAATTCCCTTCAACTTTTCAGACTGTCATAAATATAAGCTGTGGATTTCAAGGGGGGGGGGGACTTGAGTAAATGAGAAGTGTGGAAAAATAGTATCAGGTGTATCTCCAAATACATATACTTTCAGCTGGTATGAAAATGGGGGTTGTGTGAGTTTTGTTGAGAGCTTCTCATTCTGCTAGCTTGTCACTTTGCATTGTAGGAGTGTCCAAAAGGTTGCTTAATTAAAAAAACAGATTTGTTTTTCTCTGTAACAGCTACAGTTTGATATTTGTTTTTTGATAAAATGTAAATGTTGTTGAGTCTTTCTGATACGAGTAGGGCAGGGGGTTTGGTTTTTCTAACTCCGGCTTGTGTTTGAAGCTTTTCAGATTGTTTGTTAACCCCATTTAGGGACAGAATATGGGGCCTGTCGTTGTGTACCTGTGTTCTTGGGGCTGCTGGGCACTTTACTGCCTCTAGAGCAGACATCTCGTTGCTATCAAGCTGTGGGCTTGTGCCGCAATATTAATGTGGAGGGGGGTAAATAAGAATTATGCATTAGCCTGTCCTTAGTGGAGAGAAGTGGCCTGGAACTAATGTTTGAGAACAAGTTGTGCTATGCTGATGTAAAATTAGCGCAAGCTACATCATTCTTTCTGTGAAAGAGGAACTTCTAAGTGTGCCTGGCTGTGGGCACACGCACACCCCTGTTAAGACTGTGTTGTTGAAGATGCAGATCCTCTTAGCGTTGGAACCCCTCAAAGGCTGAGTCAATGACACCTGTCTGGGAGTAAATAAGGAACATTGCAATTCAAAACTTGTTAGTGACTTGGACATTACCTGTTTCTATAATGATTTAAAGATCAGCAGTTTAAAGGGTATGTGTTTCTGGATTTAATTGGTTTTTATTTATTTACTGTACCGAGCATGTTTGTACAAAAGATTGGGCTTTCATTCCCAACAGTATACAAGTGCATGTGCAATCCTGGCTCATGTCTTCTTAACTTTCTGTCATCAGTATATGCCTTCCAAAATCCTTTCTTTTCTTTTCAACTGGAAAAGTTTTAACACTTTTGTCAACTCCATTATGGGACTTCTGAAGCAAATTCTGAATCCGTTTATGGTAAACGCGAAAGAGATGAGATTTCTTGTTAATATTTCATGCAAGTCTTTTAGGAAAAGCTGTCATATGAATGAGTTGTTTAAATGACTGTAATGCAAATTCCTTGTGAAACATCACAGATAAGATGGAGAATTTGAGATGCCTTTAAAGTGTCACTTTTGCCTGAAGAAATTTTAATTTCCAGAGTTAAAATCTGCTAAATAGAAAGGAATTGTTTGGGACTTTTTTACGGTGTTAATTACTTCCAGATGAAAGTTAAAATGTTGGTTTATTTTGAGGGTGGGAAAACTCTCTTCAGTCATTTGTTTCATTTTTATCTTGAAGATGTGGAATACTTGATTGTTAAGCAACCCAATCACTAATAAGATAGTGTGTTTAAAATGTCAAATCTGTGATCATACCAATACAGTGGTTTTTGTTAAGACTGGACTGTCTTGGGTACAACAACCCACACTTCAGTGCAATGTTTATTGGTGTTTGGAACAATGTTATCACAATAAAAACAGACTTAAAATGAAATTTTCTTTACTTTGTATTTGGTAATTCTTTATTGTACTGCTGAATAACTAAACACGGGGCTTTTAAAATTGTATTTACGTTTAACAAAGAATTCAAGTTGGTCTTTTCAGGATACAGTACATTTGCTTTTTTTTCAGGCTTGATTTACTTTTTTTCAGAGTATTTATACAGCTGATACAAAATTGCTGTCATCAAGCTTAACTTCTGTGCTACTAGTACTAATACTGGGTTACAACTATAATGAAAAGCAAACATGTACTTGGTAACATAAAATATCAGGTAACAGAGGCATGACTTGGGAATGTACAAGCTGCCTTGAAGAAAACGTTATAACTGCAGTTTGAGCTTTTGTAAATCTGCCCTAATTTGGAATTTTATCCTGTTGCCATCAAACTTTTCCCTTTCAAGGCAAAGAGTATTGTCTTCCACAGCAGTTGTTAAAGGGTTTGAAGCAAATATTGTGAGGCCGTCTTGGAAAAGGGGCCTCAAGCTTTCAGTAGAAATTGATTTTCCTGGTCGCTTTTGCTGCTCTTGGTAAATGCAATCAACTAGCAGCCTACATAGAAAACCTGACTGTTCAGTCACATTACGATGGATCTGCATGAAAAGGTCAGTGATGCTGTGCCTTTTGGTCCTTCTGTGGTGTCATTGGTGTTACTGCTGTTTTACCACCTCCTGTGTTCCTACCAAGTTTCCCCCATGACTCAGGTGACACACTGCACTCATTCCTCCCACCACAGTCTGCTCACTGCCCATCTTTCACACCTGGCTCCCCCTGCATCCTTGGTGCTGCAGTGAGTGACTCTGCCAGTGCAAGCAACAGAAGGGTGGTGTGTCCTATGTATGCCAAATGTTTGGATCTGTTGAAAAAAATTTCTGAGCTGGCATTGTTTCTTTTGTGTCCATCTTATTGTAATGCACTCCTACTAGGGTGGTCTTGTTCTTGGTGGATGGATTTTTCTGTCTTGGAGCAGCTGGCTTCAATGTGTAAAGACTAGGATCACTGTTTCCAGGAACAGGCACTTTGTTTGTGCAGAACAGTTTGCCTGGAGTTATGTCATGCAGTTGGTGCACTGAGGGCCTGCAGCCCTGCGCCGTTGTGGTGGGAAGTATGAGTATGCTCCCTCTTGTTGCCAGCTGAGCTCTCGTGCCAGTGGTGAGCTGAGCACAGAGGCAGCTCAGCAGGGTTTTCTGGGCAAATGTCCCCTGTGCTCTTTGTGTACAGAGGTTTCACTGTTGGGCACTGGAAGGGTTTGTCAGGGTCTTCTGCCTGGCAGAGGTGGCCGCTCCTGTGCAATGTGTTTCCTAAGCAGTCCCTTGCTGCTTTTCCTCCTTTCCCTTGTCTTAGTCCCTGCTGGTGTTTCTGTCCCACTTGAGCACTGGTACACCTCATGTTCTTCCTGGTCATGTCTTTTATCCAACCTTTCCCTGCCCTCTCTTTATAATTCACCTTCTGGCCTTACTGGTCTCTAAACTTGCATTCCCCACCTCCAATGATGCTTCCTGTGTACATGCTCTGGTGCTCACAAGCAACAGTGTGAGCTGCTCAGCCTAGAACTGGCTGGAGGGCAGGGCTCAAAGGGTTGTGGTGAAAGGGAAGAATTTCACCACCAGTGAAATTCTGGCTGGTGGTGGGTGGTGTTCTTCAAGTCTCAATTCTAGGGCCAGTTCTGTTCAATGTATTTGTCAGTGGTCTGGATGCAGGAGCCAAATGCACCCTTTGCAAGTTTGCTGACAATGCCAAAGTGGGAGATGCCTGTTCACTCTTGAGGGACAAGGCCTTGCAGAGAGATCTAGATGGATAGGAGCGCTGGGCAGCTCTGCTCTGCAATGTTGTCGTGGTTTAGGAATGGTATTCCTGCTGAAATACCCCAGACCACTGAGCTTTCTCACCCTTCCTCCAGCTCCCTCCCTTCCCCTGTGGAGGGCTGGAAATGACAGCTGGAGGCACACAGAGCTAAAGATCACAGGCTGAGATAAGAACAATTTACTAGAAACAGCAGTGAAATAAGGAACAGTAACAACAGTGATAGGAACAGCAGAGTGTACAATTCATATCCAGTTGCTCACCACTGCTGCAAAACACTGCTCTGTGCAAGCCAGAACCAGGACAAATGCAAAGTGATTGGTAAAAATGAATAAACAAACAAAAAAGTCCAAACACGTAATAACCCCCAAAGATCCCAAAACTACAGTGTTTATGGAATCTCTTGTGTGTATGGCAGCCAAGTGCACCCCTCACATGGCATTGGACACTTCCTTTTCCCTGGAAGCCACCCTGGATTCCCCATGCTCTTGAACTTCAAGCTGCTTTGCTACACCACACAGAAGGGTGTCCTGCCAGGGAATGACTGGCTGCCCACACTCTCAGTCTCTGGGAAACATACCCCATGCCAGCAGGATGGATGGAAGGGAATGCAGCCCAGGAGTGGTCTGTGCAGCTGCTCAGCACTCCCAGGCATGGACAGCCCTTGTTCCATTTGCTTGTGAGGCAGGCACAGACTCGCTGCAGCAGTGGCAGGCTCAGCCCTGCAGGTGCCAGATCCTGCTCCTGTGGGCTCTGCCCCTGCCATACTGGGGGAGTGGAGGAGCCATCTCAGGATCCCCAAGCTTGTCAGTGTGTAAGAGGCATTAAAGGCAAAGGACAATGCCTTTGAACAACATGCTTTAGCTTTTGTCCAGCCCTGAATTAGTCAGGCACTTGGAGTAGGTGATCGTTGTAGGTCCCTTGCAACTGAAATACCATCTTTGCCAGGAATCAGGGCAGCGACTGAGCAACTAAGATGGACAAGAGCGGTGTTGGCAGAATTTCTGTGTACTACAAGGCCTATGTAACAGTGCTTGACACTGAATAATCATCTCGAATCTACGTGAAAGCTTGACTGAGAAGCCAGAAACTGCAGTTCTAAAGGCAGTGGAGAAGAGAGCAAAAATTTTGGTTTACAGTGCTGCTGTATTCCCTGGAAAGCAAAAGAGCATCAAGGCATTACACAAGAGGTAGGCTTTATTTGGACATATCTGCAGTTGTTTTCTGTCACACAGTTTCTTCATGTTCCTGGATATTTCTTTCCCCCTTTGAGATTACTTTTATATATGCATGAATATATGTATAGACATGCACACCTAAAGCATACTTTGAAATGCACTGTTCTTTTTGCTGAAAAATGTTAGTAATATTCCTTTTTTTTCACAAGACAGTGAATTAAATGCCAAAACCTGCTTATGCAGTAACATATTACAAGGTGTTGTTTGAAGTCTCCCATATACAAAAATTGGCAGAGCTGCTGTTCTGCATCCCAAGCCTGCAGGGTACATTGCAAAAAGGTTAAGCTGGCTGGAGCACAAGTATCTTGTGATGACAGGAGACTGCCTCCAGGTGTTCCTGGTAGCTGGATGATTTGAACTCTGTGCCATTATCCAGAAGCAACCAGCAGCCGACCTGTACCTGCTGAGCAAGTCTCAGTGGAGTGCTCACCTCCAAGCTGAGACTGTAAATGCATTTCTAGTTTTAGTGAACGAGACCCATAACCACTACTGAGCTCTAATACAAGGACTTAGCTAGTCAGCAAACAAATGCATGCTGTATTCTCGGGAAAGAGTTCAATCCTGATTTGAATCTCCTGATTGCAGTTGGGGAGCTCTTTGCCTTGCATTCCCAGCACATTTTAAAGCTGCATGGGGTGGTGATGGGCATGTTGTTTCAAGTTGCTTTCTTATGCTTTCCACCTCCAGCTTGCTTGACTATTTTTTATTTTTCTTGTTGGGTCAATCCACCTAGAGTCTCAGTGACACTGTGCAAAGTTGCTGCAACTAGCCTGGTATACACTGAAAGGAAATGTGATAGAATACCACAGAAACTCCTCATAGCATGGAGTGTTCTCAAAGTGGACAGTAGAAAACTCTCTTTGCTGTCTCCAGAGGTCTTAATAGCAAATTAAAATAATGAGGTAGAATTTTTTTTACACTTTTTGCAGTGAAAATTGGCATTCCTGCTTTGCTGCAGTCTTTCCTGGGGATATGACTGATTTATATGTCACATTGGGGTTTAGGATACACTTGCCATGTTTGGCCAGAGGCAAGTCTCTCTGGCTGTCAGCATGCTGGCTTGGCTTCAGATGTTCTGGCTGCTAAAGCCCTGCCTCTGGGAACTCACCTGTCTCACAAGTGATGCTGCCCTGGAGACTCATCTGGTTTGGTTATTTGCAGTCCCTGAGGAACCACAGGGCCTCGTGCCTGGCTGAGGGACTGTCAGACACACATCTGCCTGTACAGCTTCACCTGGTAGAAGGTGAGTTTCTTCTTTCTGAGTTTCTTCCTCTTTTGATGTCAAATTAGAGCACTTGGCCCAACAGATACTGTATTGTCTAAGAGTCTTGTAATTCTCATATACTGCATTACTAAACTACCTACCAAGCACGTCTAAGACGTTAGCACTGTGATCTGTGAAACAGGCACCAGTCCTGTCTTAGAGTTCCCACCTACTGGATTTTTTTTAAAGGCTTTCTCAGTTAACAGATGCTTCCTATTTGAGCTTGTGGATTCTCCTGGATGTGGCAGTCAAATCATAAACCCACAGTGAGAAATGCTCCTTTCAGTGCAGGTCTTTCTGTGTGCTGCTGCTGATTCTCACCAAAGATGTAAACGCTGTGTCATTTACAATGCAAGCTCAGGTAATCTGGAGGAGGGCTCTTGCTCCTTCCTTTGCAGCTGGGCTGCTCTGTGTGGAGCAGGCCTATGAATTAATTTGTGCCCAATTCTCTTCCAGCTCTTGCATTATTATTTAATCCAAGCACTGACTGGAGCAGAGACAAACTCAGGTTCCGTTCTCCCTTTCCCTATGGATGGGCTACATCCCAGTGGTCTTCCCAGGTGGGTGAATATCTGACCTTGAAAGCTCCAGGAAAATACCCTCATTAGGAGGAACCAAGCCACCTACCCTGATTACAGCAATTACCAAGGAAGTGCAAATTAAGGGTAAAATCTCCCTCAACAAAGGTGGAAATCTTAGAGGTTCCTTGTAAAAGGTCATATCTTTACCCACTCACACAGCTAGAGATGAATGCGAAGCTGTCCCTGAAAATTCTAAAGGTGTCCTCAAAATAAGGTGCTGGGATTGCGTCCTGCTGTGACACAGTTTAGGGAATGCCCTACAACAGTGTACCAGTATCAGTTATGCTGCATTATGAGGGCTTAAACCATCCTAGCACAGGCAGCAGCAGATCCTGGGTATAAAGTGAAACTTTCTGGTAGAAGATGGCTCTGTCCCATTAGCAGAACTGGGCTTGTGAAGATTTGTGGGTTGGATTTAGAAATCTCCCAGAGCAGTTAGGTAATAATTAAATGATTGATAATAATTAAATAATTGATTTGCAACTCTTAGCACTAAACTCACACTGCTGATTCCTAAAAATTTCTCACTTGGAGGGAGCTGGAACAATAAGGTTGTGTTTGCCAGCTAGGTCTCCCTAAGCACTCAGCTCATTTTGTTTGTTTCCATGAGTCATTTTTAGAACAGGCAACAATAATCTTGAGTCATACATAGTCTGGAGCCAGCTTCTTAGGGAACACAGCTTTCTTGAGGAGAGTGAAAAATATTCTGAAAGGAAAGTGCTTCCCTGGCTTGTACGTAACAAGAAACTGCGTTTTTTTTAAAAAAAAAAAAAAAAAAAAAAAAGCTTATGATATGCTTGGCTTTTGAAAACAGAGAAAACAACCCCTCCTGTCTGTCCCTACCATCTGAGACTTAGAAAGGCATGGGGCAGAAAGGACAAAAGAAAGCTAAGCCCCTCTTGAACAAGCGTGCAGGTCCAGAAACACAGGCAGGGAAAGGAGACATCAGCAGCTCCTTTGATCAGGCTGTGAAGTGCAAGTTCACTGCACATCTTTGGCTACAGACTACCAGCTGGTCTGTCAGACTTCCTTCTATGAACACGGCCAGCACCAGCTTCTGCTTATCTCTAACACCGTCATTTCTGGAAATCAGGTGTCAAGAGATCTTCCCAAATCAGGTGCTTTAAAACTCCACTCACAGTTTCCTTCCTGTGCTCATAACTGCCCCAGTGCAACCCTAGCTGCACTAGGACTGACTCAGAGGTCCTCTGTGGACAGAAAGATTTTTTTTTTCCTGCTTTTCTTAAAGCAGTTCAGCTTCCAGGATGTGATAGTTTGTTGTGGGAAGGCCCCATCTCATTGCCTAGAAACCTAGTTATTAGGGAGTATCTGTTCCAAAACTAAGTAACAAAATCACAAGTCTTCATCTGATCTCCTCAGATGGGAAGGGCTTCAGCTAAATACAATGTACTGCTTTACAGCACAGGGAGTTCTTCCCTCACCTAAAAAAATTGTTTGTTCTGGGGCTACAAACAGCTGTTCTGCATTTGTAATAAGGAAAAGACACTACACAAACCAGGATGATAAATACAACTCTACGTGGCATGAACAGATACTAAAAAAGTCAGTTGATATAAAGAATGTACAGGTAATAAATATTTGTACGCATGAAAAATGAACATACGGTCCTGTTCTCAGTTAAACGTGGCTGGATTTCTTTTCAGCCACAGAAGTGATCAAAATGCTAACTCCTA
This sequence comes from Vidua chalybeata, assembly GCF_026979565.1. Classification (NCBI taxonomy): domain Eukaryota; kingdom Metazoa; phylum Chordata; class Aves; order Passeriformes; family Viduidae; genus Vidua; species Vidua chalybeata. Next base: position 104,449,326 of record NC_071530.1, read on the forward strand.
AGAGCCAAAGCATTATTACCTCCACTGAGAAGTGGCTAGTGTGCAAAATAAAATACTGCTGCCTCAAATGTGTTCATCTGTTTGAGCTAAGAAGGATGCTTTATCCATCTAAACATATGCTGGATGTTAAAACAAACCTCACTCAAAAGCACCGATGCAGGACTCTGTCACAATGACTCTGGCAGAGGGGTGGTTTGTACATTTGACAGTATTGACTAATAACACTAATTTCCTTTCTTTTTTCTCTGATTTGTCTTCTACAATGCAAAAACTTCCCTTCTAATGCAAATACTGCTAGACTGCCCGAACCAAACCATGTAAAATTGTTTAAACTTTTCAAAATCACCATTTTTCTAGCTAAGCAAAATTTTTTTTCTGAAAGATTTTCCTGACCTGTTTTATTAATTTCCTGCAGCAAGCTTTAATCTCAAGAGTGTCATGAATAACCAATCATCTTTTTTACTCCATAAATAGAAAATACCTGTTCTAAATCCTTCAGTAGTAGCAACTTCACCTTGCATTCACATCTTCCCAGTGGAAAGCTGAGGCAAGTTTCTCCCTATACTGCTGCTTCCACCTGACTGAGACACTCACCTTGTCTACCAGCACTGTGTTTGGTCCTTAAAGGCAAAAAAGAAAACTGATACAGATGAATATCATTTTGCTTTGCACAACCACAATTTGCAATTGCACTGAACAAACTGATTATGTTGACCAACATTACTAAATAATACAAGGAATAAAAAGTCATCAACCATGTCCACTACAATTTCACTTTCTTGGCTCTGCTTTACTGAAAACATGAAAATAGCTGACCACAACTGTAAACTTGAGCAAAGATGTAAACTTTGATACACTAGGGACAATTTGAAAAACTAGGGAAAAAATTGCAAAGGCAATTGACTAGGGCATAGCAGGAGCACAGTGGAGAAGTATCTATTGAGAACATACTTATTGTTTAAACAGCTGTTCTGCTTGTACAGGAGTTCATTTAGCTACAGAAATGTGTCTTTTGTAGCTACCTCTGGAAACAAGGGACAAGGAAAATGTTTCTGTATAGACTATAAACTCATCACTGAAATCAAATATATAAACTGAATATATTAAAGCTTTGAATTTTATTACACGTAATTTCTTCTGAATATCTTACCCTTCTCCCCTGTTCAAGGTAAACCTAAACATGAGAAATGGAAGGATAAAGGAGAACTCCACTAAACGTGGAGTACATTTCGTCAGAGTCTGTGTAGGCCAGTTTGCCTCCCGTTACAACGACGTTTACTTCGTCTCCTGCTTTGAGGTGAAGAACAAGGTGGAACGTCCCAGGACCACCACAGGTCTGTTTCCCCGAGTAGGGTTTGTGATACTCCAGCAGTTCCCTTCTGTAGCCGGCGGTGTGGAGCTGAGCCACGCTCGCGTTGGAGACGGACAGCACCGCTTCCACGTACTCATCCCTCTCCGGGGCCAGCACGGCGGTGATCAGGTAGCGCCCTTCATACGGCGATGTGAAAATGCCTGCAGAAGAGAGACAGCCTGGACTGACCACAGCCACTCAAAATGGGGCCACCTGACTGCCCTAAGCACAATGACAAACATAAAGCCACGGTTGCTTCGTACCGGCAACAAGGTCAGCCTGGGCAGGTGACCAACTGATCGGGGTCATGAAGGCAAAGGCACACCTAGCCCTCTGTGCTTGAGAAGGAGGCAGCTCCCAGTTAGGGACCTTGGCGAGGCAATATGAGAACTCTCCTCTCTCCTCTCCTCCCCTCTCCGTGGATGAGTAAGGAACCTCACCTCTGCTACCTGGGCTCAGCAGTACTGGGCAGTCATGGAAAACCAGCCATGAAAGCGTGTGCCTGTCCACACCCACAGGAAACTTTTACCCCCATGTGTCTGGTTTAGATGGATTTAACTTGTTTGTTCAATGTACCAGCAAGGCCTGAGGTAACATGGAAGGCTGGTAACCCATGCTCCAGCCTGTCCAGCATGTCTGCGGGTGCATTTCTTGGCAGTTACCTGTATTGGGGTTATAATAGTCCCCGTCATTCACAAGCACTTTGTTGAAGTGAACCACGCCAACATCACTGGAGAAAGGCTTCTGTGTGAGCCCAGCAGAAAATGACACCAGAGAGGGCACAGCAGCAGTGGCAGGTCCTGAAATGGGTAACAACACGAGTCAGAGTCACATCAGGATGATAACACAGCCTTTTCCCTACGATGCTTTATAATCCTCTGTCTGTTGCTGCACATCCTCCACTTGGACTAATCCTGCCAATTGCAGGATCCAAAAGTAGCAGAATATGTACTGCTGGCCCAAGCCCCAGGTATCTCACCATAAAATTTACTGAGCACCAAAGTTCCTACCTTGGCCACAGGTTTCTTTTGGGTTTTGTTTTCCCTTCTAAGGAAACAGTACATGGCTAGTAAATGCTGGCAGTGGAAATCCTACCACCCTTCAGTTCAACAATGCTTCTGCCCAAGACCTTCTTCAGGACAGAGGCAGCCTTTCAACATGTCCACCCTTCATCACTATCACAATAGCCATAGGAATGCTAAAGATTATAGCTCATGGCAGCTTTCCTTGTCATATTGAGAAGCTGTTTGCAGCTTAGAACTCCCACTTTCTCTGCCAAAGACTAGTGAAAATGGCTATAAGAATATATAACATTTCCATATTAATGCAAAGAGAACCTTTTGTCTCTCTCCAGCACTTCTCTTTTGGGGGATTTTTCACTTTACAATTTTTTCTTCTTTTCTCAGCAGATCAAACAGACACTTAGGTATGTTATACTGGCTATCTAGCTACTAGACTAGCACTGCTGTTAGACTGATGAAATATAATTTGGACAATTAAGACAAATTTTTACTTTTAAAAAACTGACAATATCAAGTATTCAGTGCTCAGCCACTTATTAGTCCCATTCCAAATACCTTCCCTTTAAACATTTCCCTTAAGGCAGTACCCATTGCTAGAAGTAGTCAATTCTTGCTGCTTTGTCTGGGCAAGTAGCTAAACAACAAATGCCCTAAAGTTGTCCACAGCTGCTATTTCACCCTGCTCCTTCTGCCTTCCTTAAAATTAATGCTTGCCCTCTCTCTCTCAATCAGAGATGTCCATCACCAACAAATGCTAAATTCATCAAATCCTGAATTGAAAGAGATCCACAAGGACCATTTAAATCCAACTCCTGGCCCCGCAAAGGACACTCCAACAATCACAGCTTGTGCCTGAGAGCATTGTCCAAACCCTTCTTGAACTCTGTCAGGCAGGTGTTGTGATCACTTCCCTGGGGAGCCCATTGCAGTGCCTGACCACCCTCTGGGTAAAAACACTTTTCCTAAAATCCAATCTTATTCAGGTGGTATTTCTTAAAAATTGAAGTTTAAAAAGTCACATTACTTCATCTAAAATGTGGATATACAAATGTTCTGCTATCCACTGTTTTTCTGAATAACTCAGCCTGGGGGAGTGGGGAGGAGAAGGCAAAGGGGAAGACATGCCTGCAACTTCAGAATTGGCAGATAACTACATTGATTTCCCTCAGGGGCTGGTAACCAGCTGCCTCACATATCTTTGGAAATCTTCTTATTCAGCATTTTGTCTCAGGCTCAGAAGATAGACAGAAGCCCTTTTTCATTAGTCCTACCTGCCAGTGTGCCTGCAGGTGCTCCTGCAAGCTAAGATGAGGTTATTTGAAAGGACCAAAATTAATTGCAGGAAGCCTAGTTACTTAAACAGCTTCTGTAAAGCTCCACCACCTTAACACAATGCTACTTACAGAGAAAGCTACTCTCAGCTTACCTTGAGACTGAACTGAAAACACACCTCAAATTGTTGGCTCACTCAAAAGGTTTCTTTCCCTTGCAGCAACACTGCAAAATGGAACAAACCACGAAAGCCTGCCCAGAAATACTGCCAGCTTTGGAGCAGCAACAGTTCTGTTTGGGTTGGTGTCATCTGAATAAAGGAGTGACTCCTGCCCTGGCTCTTCACAGCTTCCTTCAAGATTTTCCTTCACTGATTGCTAGAATAGTTATTAGAAGTAACTATTTGTTGCTAATCTGATGAAATTGCTTCAGATCGGCAGCTGAGTTTAACACACCATATGTATCTATTCAAAGGAGAAATCTTAAACCTGTCTAAATATCCTGTAGATCAGTTCAGGGGGTGATATAAGGAGACACAGTAAAGATGCAGTGTGTCTGTGCTCTCCTCCCCTCTTCCCACCTTCTAGATGGAGTTGTGCTGATTTGAAATTTTCACAATTCCTACCAACACCTCAGCAGTGCCTTTTCAAAACTTTACAGAGGGCTGCACCACCTTCTCCTACATGTCCCCTCTTACAAACACTTTTCTTCATGCAAAGATCAAAGTTCAGCTTCTTGAAGGAAGGTCCAGCTTGGACACTTACTTTCACTTAAGCAGTCAATAGTGTGGAAGTATAAACATCAGAAAAAGAAAATTAAAACATTTTAAAGCTGTGAACCATAGGCACAGCTCTGATGAAGAAACTACTAGTCAGACAAAATGTTTTACAAAAGTTTCACCCACAGTTTTACTCCCCCCTTTGGGGGAGGAAAAGCTCTTTTGACTTCAGATGCATTCAAGAAGGTTTCACTTGAGATATTATACACACAGGTAAGCAGGAGCAGGTAAGTCTGTTCTTGGCAATCTACACTACTCTAATGTGTTCTGGGGAATCAAAAAACACAGAAAATGCATGGGTGGCCCTTGTTAGGTTACATCTACTTCCACCCATTTGTGTTCCTGGTTCCAAGCACAGTTCATGCCTCCCACAGAGCCCAAGGGCCAGAAGGAAAGAAAAGAAAAAAAAAGATCATTAAGCAAAACAAAACAGCACACAGCATAGGCATTTGCTATCAAGATGAAAGGAGAAAAAAAATAACAATGAGAAGGTGCTGTGGACAACTGCTCAGCAACAGGAATGAGGATTCTTTAAGAACTGACACAGAAGAAAGACTAAGTACATAATTCATTTGTCAGTAGGCACTTATGATTCCCTTGGATACAGCAGGAGTAAGGAGGATTTGTCAGATTTCCTCTCACAAATGGTCAATACTCCTAAATCTAAATGAGGGCAAATTGTGTAATTTCCGTTAGAGCAAATGGGACAAAAACACAAGCAATTTATCACTTCCCTGCCTGTGTTTTTTTTTAAACTCTCCAATTTTGCCTTAATATCTCATTTTCAGAAACATTCCTCCTGCCCATGGCTTGGCCATGCAGCACAGCACCACAGTGATTTCCATGAGCCAGTGCTCAATGAAGCTGCTCTGCTAAGTCACAGTGATTCTGATGTGTATGATATCTCGGTGTGTTACAAAGACACACATACTTTCCTGCTGGGTCTGTTAATAACATCTGTTTGCTCTTACAATTCCATCCTTTCACACTGCAGCAAGAGAATATTGCTCCAGCACTTACCTACTGTTCCTTATACATAGCTAAAGAATCTGGGAAAAAAAAAATCAAGAAATGCCCTGGTACTGAAAATATGCAAATCATGCCTTAGCATTCAAGAAAAGCATGAAAGTGGGCTACTTTAGTCCCAGGAGACAGAATTGGAGCATTGGAGCCCTCAACTTCTTCCTGAGCAGTGCTTTTATGTAACAGAAGCTATTCAGAAACACATTCAGAAATGAAAGCGAGTACTCAGAAGGCCATTTTAATAGTACAAGCTTCTTATATTAGGAATTATAGTACAAGGTCTGGTCATCTTTCATATTTGAATTTAAGTACTACAAAATGTACTGGGTGAAGACGGCCAAAGACATCACAAACGGTTGTCCAGAACTAATGAGACAGTAAGGATTCCTTGATGCCTTATTTACACAGTAAGTTCCTCCTCCAATAAGCCAAAAATCTTCCCTTCCCCAGCTGTTAATTTCCACAGCACTGTTAACTGCTGAATTCTGTCCCAGAATGCTCTCTCTTCATCAGACACTGACAGTCAGAATCACAGACTCAACTGGACTGGAAAAGACCTCTGAGATCATCGAGTCCAGCCTATGACTGAACACCACCATGTCAACCATGGCCCTGAGTGCCACATCCTGTCATTCCTTGAACACCTCCCTGGGCAGTCCATTCCAAAGTCTAATCACCCCTTCTGTGAAGAAACTCTTCTTCATATCCAGCCTAATCCTCTCCTGGTGCAGCTTAATGCCATGTCCTCTTGTCCTATCACTTGTTGTCTGGGAGAAAAGGCTGACCCCCAGCTGGTTACACCCTCCTTTCAGGTGGTTGTAGAGAGCGATAAGGTCACCCCTGAGCCTCCTTTTCTCCAGGTTAAACACCCCCAGCACCCTCAGCTGTTCCTCACAGGACCTGTGCTCAAGATTCTTCACCATCTTCACTGCCCTTCTCTGGACACACTGCAGCACCTCAATGTCCTTCCTGGATTGAGGGGTCCAGAACTGGACACCTGAGGTGTGGCCTCCCCAGTGCCAAATACAGGGGAAGAATCACTTCCCTGGTCCTGCTGGCCACACTATTTGTGATAGAGGCCAGGATGCCCATGGCCTTCTTGGCCCCCTGGGGACACGTTGCCTCACATTCAGCCACTGTTGACCAGCATCCTCAGGTCCTTTTCCTCTGGGCAGCCTTCCAGCCACTCTGCCCCCAGACTGCAGCAGGTTATTGTGGCCAAAGTGCAGGACCTGGTACTTGGCCACGTTGAACCTCATCCAGTTGTCCTCAGCCCATCAATCCAGCCAGTCCTGCTTAGGGACAGTGGATGTAAATGCTCCAACTCCACAAAAGTCTGAACAGCTTTTGGTACCACAGTCTCTGTTTTCTGACTATCTGCCATTGAGGTCTGCAAGGCACACTGTGAGAATTTTAAGGACAGATCAGCAAGAATATCTTGTATTTAGATAGGCATTCAGTGGCATGGATCAGGAAATGAACTCCTTGGTCAAGCCCACCTCCCTCTGGATCCCAGGGTGGTAGCTGTTCCACCAACATGCTCCACCAAGCAGCAGATGGGTGCACTCCTGCCTTGCACTGCCTTTCAACACTTCTAACATCCACCTACTGTTTCACACAGTTTTAGCATAAACTTATTAAAATACTGCTATCTATAAATTGCAATGGGAAGAAAACCCCCAGGAAATCAATTTATCACAGAAATCTAGACACCTATGTTGGTTTTGCTGGCATCAAGATAAACAAAAGTTTCTTTGCTTCTTATCCTCTTCCAGAAACCTCATCTATTGCTGCTTGTTCTTACCACCATAATGCAAAAAAAAATTGTTTTAAGGCTGTAATTTTAATCAGCAGGTATAAATATCACAATGAGAGCATGAACTCTTTACAATTCTTTTTTTGTCAGCCCCCAGACCATTCTTCATGAAGTGTATTTGTGATTTTGTTATGACCATCAAACTAAATCCTGGGGCAGTAGGTTTTTGAATTCCATAAAGCCCTAATGTTTTACTTCCATCTATCGCCCATATTTCCTCAAACAAATTTAAATGAAATAACTTTTTTTGAAGAGGATGTGGAAATACTTTGATCAAGTATACCATTCCCCAGGGTTTGATAATATCTTGAGCATGAGGCTGCAGGGCTGGCAGCACCCAATCAACATATTTATCTAGGCCAACCAGCATGTCCCACATAAATTTTATATCTGTTCATCACACAAATTCATAAATAGTGATATTAACAATTATAAAAAAAAAGCACCCCAGCAAAACAATAAAACTGAATTTTGAATCATTTTAATCAGTGGCTGCATTGGCAGCACTTCTGCTTTTACTGAAGTCAGGAACTCCAGTCCTGGTGACTACAATGCAGCCAGAAACTCTCCCAATAGGAGAACAACCTCATGCACTAGCTAAGATACCAGCACTTATTCAAGATCTTAGTCTTAGCCTTATTCATGTTTTATTAAAGAAATAATAAAATCACTATAAATATCTATTTATTTTCTCATTTAGAAGGCAAACAGAAAGGTGCATACTGACATTAGCTAGAAAAAACAAACTCTCTGTATTTAAAAAACACACAGTGAAATCAGTAGCAAGAACCTAAAATGATTTTTCAAAACCTAACTCCTCTCCCCACCTCCATATTTTCAGAAGATACAGATTTTGTTTTAATGCTTAGGTCTAGCAAAAATCAGTCTGATTTTCCTCAATGCTAAACTTAAACACTAAAAATTAACACATTTTTTTTCCTCTCAGCCCTGACCTTCCAGGGACTGAAATAAACGTTAAGAACCCATGTGAAAAATTTCTAGGAAACAATTGCCTTACCTTGTGAATCTGTGGTAGAATGAGATGACTTTGGATATCCTACAAAGGAAAAGTAGCATGTGTGACTCAGTACACAGCAGAGTACATTATGACCAAATATTACTGCAATATCACTAAAAAGCATCCCTGGTTACTGAAAAGCAACCTACCAAAACAGCTATTAAATAGTGTCTCCTATGAAATGCTCAATTATTGTTAAACTGGGGTGGTCATGGCAAAGAGAACCAAGTTATTACTCCAATGTACTAAATCTACTGCAAGCATTATGGAAAGAAAAAAAAAAAAAAATCAGTTTCCCTAGTGGCAGACTGCTGTAGTTACCAGGGATTTTACATCATCTCTGTTGACCTCATGCTTTGTGCATCCTTGGAAAGGCAGCAGAACTGGCACTGAATGTGCTTCCCCTACTTCTGCAGCCAGCTGGAGGCTGCAGGGGCCCATTCACAAATCACCTCTGCTGTAAACCCATTCCCAACAGCAACAGCCTCAGTGGGTGTCCACGAAAGGCCAAAAGGGGGCTGGTAAAGCACAGCAGGTCTCAGTGCCAGCTCTCCAGCAAGACCTGACACGTCCATTGCACTCAGTGAGGAGCGATGCACTGCCAGCTTGGCTCTCTCACCTGGTGCTCCAGCGTACCCTTCAGCAATGGGCATGGTACTTTGGCCAGCCTGGCCATCCGCACTTCTAAGACGTCCTCTCCCAGACATTAAAACCGCGCCGGGAGGTCCTGCCTCCCCCGTCTCCACGATGATGCCGGTTGTTCCAGGCAGAAGTGGCACAACTGCTGACCCTGGCAGAGCTGGGCGCGGAGGAGGTCTCAGCTGTGGTGGGAGGAGGGGGCTCCTCTGTCGTGGGGGCTGTATCCTGGGCCGTGATGGCAGCAGGGATATGCCAGGCTGGGGCTGCATGGGTGGCCTCGGTGGCAACGGCTGCTGTGGTCGCCCTTTGGCATAATGAAAGAGGAGGAAAAATACAAAATTATTTGCCTAAAATAGAACATAAGCTTGCGTGGTTTTGCATGATAAATACTTCAAAATAAAACAGGACTCAGTTGGAGGCCACCTGTTCCCTCAGATCTGAGACTGCACTGGCTAAATGCCATCCGACTCCTGAAGTACTACAGCCTCCACTCTTTACAGCCCGTGTGACACAGGGAAAGGAATGAAGACAGCCTGGAGAGAGGACAAGCAGCAGTCAAATAACCTATGAACATTCATTCAGTCGTTACACCAGCTTGGCCTCTCTGCACCTAACAGATGGAGTATCACACTTACTCCCACCAGTACCTCCATTCCACAGTGTGCTCTCTCTCTCTCTCTCTCTCCTTTCACTTCAGTTCTCCTCAACCCCTCATACCCACTGTGCTTGCTTTCAGCTCTCTACTCCCACAACCCTTAGCACAAGGCTGTCCCTTTAGCACGACCATAAAGAAAATTATCCACAGCAAAAAACATCAGTAAATGAACATGACTTAAGAGGTTTTTTCCCTTACTTTACAAAGCAACAAACTTAAATGTCCTAGTACTTCCATTACTAATATTTTCTGACAATAAAGGCAGAACTCAAAGATATAATCTACCAGAAAATTCTTTATTGTTTAAATAGAAAAGATACCATTAAAAAACTTTTCCACTGGGGCAGCCAAACCATATGACATCACTGACACGGTTCCTTCCATTTGTGTATCTGGTCAAGTTCTAAGCCTTTTATAAGAATTCTGGTTTATTCATAAAAATGTATAGTGTACATAAAAGTGTAAAGCTGAATTACATTTACACTAAGAACAGAAATTAACAAATGCGTAGATTTTAGGAGATGCAATGATAGCTTTACACAGAATAAACAGAATTTCATGCTGAATTAAACCTCAGCATAGGTTACTTTGATTGCATTTTGAGACTAGAACATGTCTTTAGGTGCAGGGATGAATGTGAGTTTCTGTGGAAATGGGCAAACATCCCTTTGCAAATTTATCTGATACAACTCGTCGCATAGCAGAGATGCTTGCCAAGGTCCCCAGTAGAGACCACCTCTCTGAATGGTGCTCACAATGAAGCACTTCTATTCAGTACAGTCCAAAGTCAGCCTAGGCAAATCCACCAGTGGCTAGGGCCAAGCCATCTGGCTGTGCCGAGAAGCAGATGTGGTATGAGGCTTCCCCTGGCTCTGCTGTGTGTCTGGGGAGCCCAGGAGAGCCTTACTCTGCACCTTTGGGGAAGAGCTTACAGCAAACCTGTGTAGGTATTGTCCCCAACACGTGGCTGGGTTCCAGACAGAGTCACTGGCAACCCACGTGCTGTTCTGTGACTACTCGACACCTGCACTTTACCCTTGTGAATTTCATTTCTTGTTTTCAGTCTCATAAAAGCCTTAAAAGCCTACATAAGCCTGCAGGAGGACTGGGAGGCTGTCTGAAGTCATAGTTTCACACCATGGCATTCATTTGCTAGATATGGCTGTTAGGAAAAAAACTCCCTGAGCTTTGCTGGCTGACTTTTAACTGTGAGGAGAATTGAAACTCATACAGGCAATGCACCACAAAGCTGGGCTGAAGATCACTCAGTAACTGTCCACAAGGCAGAAGCCTAAAAAGTGAAATGTTTGCTTTATACAGATTAAAACTATTTTCATAAAAACCTTAAAATTTAAAAAAAAACTTAAAAAAAAATTCAAAAAACCCTGAAAGTATCAAAGTGAATTTTTTAGCAGAATTATTTGCTTTGTAAGACAACTTCTGTCCACAGAGGCATTGATTTAGACCTTCAACTAAAATCTTCAGATTAACCTCACTGAAAAAAACAAATTGACAAAGTACTTTAACCTTGGGATATATGTACTTGTCATTTCTTGAGTCATTTATGCTAAGCTTCATTAACACAATTATTTGGGATGACACTGAGAAAATGACTACATTTCTTTTCTTTGCTTTTCTAGACCTTTAAATAACAATCAACTGCTGAAATCCCATATCCTGAGCAAACTGCTTCCTTGCATGCAACATAAATACTGCAATATTCAGAATTGCCCCATCTCCATAACACTAAATCCAGAATCACTGGCCTAAAGCTCAACTTCAAGTGGAAGCAATCACATATGTGTGAGTAGAGATGTGCTTGAACTTTGCTGAGCAGGCCATGAACACAGTCTTCTCATCTATCTGGGAAGGCAAGAACAGAGCTGAGATCATTACACAGCTAGGAACAGCAACACTGTTCTCAGCAGCTGCATCCTTGCTGCTCTGCTTGTCATCACTGTTGTGAGTGACATTGTGGTTACCACATCACTTACCAGCATCTCCTGATGCTCTCCTCAGCCCCCAAAACACACAGAAATGAAGTGCATAAAAATAACTAGAGGGTAAAGAAATCTGTAACTGCTCTCACAAGAAGCCAAAAAGACCTCACTTGAATTTTGTTACAGACACCAAGGGGATTTTACAATTCTGTTAGAAAGCAGCATTGTGCACAAGCTCACAGGGAGCCCAGAGGAACTGACTGTATGACACTCTTGTGTCAGTGTATTCACACTACAGCAGTAAAACCTTTATGTTGCATTTTATCCACGCTGCAACGCAGAGCACACATGTGGTTTCTTAAGCTACAACTTCATCAGACAACATTTTGCTGTTGGTTTCAAAACCCTGCTACACAGACAACTTCTGCAGGAATTGCAGGTCAGGTCAAATACCTGTAACCAAAGCGAACTGCACTCCCAGCACGGTAATTGGCTGCAACACCCCACTTTTGATTCCTGGAAAACTTCATGATACATATACAAAAAGGCAGTACGTTAAAAGAGACCACCAACTTTAGCATGGCTTTCAGTTTCATGCCATGTGAAGAGCAAACATACCCACAGAGAGGAACAGAGTGCAATGAGAACAACTTAGACTACCAGGCATGGACTGGGAAAAGGCACCATTTAATGCGGATGGAAAGTTGCTGGATCATTTTTCCTTGGAGAGCACATCATGCATGGTTCCCTAAATGCTTAGAGCAGATCACTGCCTGCTGTCACCACTGCCTTGTGTGCTGCAGGACATTTCACTACCTTCTCCAGGAATTACAATAAATCAAATACATTTCTGGTCTCTGGGTTCGTATCTGATGCACAATCATTTGCTAAGTTGGCTTCTTAGTTTGGATTGAGGCATTTGAAACCCCTGAACAAAAAATATGGATGGTAATACAGCCATATTTTTAAGATGAGGGTCATTTGACTTTGCTGGGCTTACACTGCTTGGTACGATTTTATGTTTTATTTCTTGCAACACATCCTTGCTTTACTGCCCTCAACAACTTTATTAGCAGCAACTTGTTTCTGTTTCGGCCCCACGGAAGTCAAATGACCTCATTTGAATGCTAGGATATGCTGGCAAACTGTGCATAAGAAACTCCCCACTGATCTAAGTTCAGGCCTTCATGTCAAATAATGTTGGTATGGCAGACAAGGCTGCAGATCACAAATGTAAAAATAGTTAAAGCCATACCCCAACTCACGTAACAGGGTTCCCAAAATCACTTCCAAAAAAGGCTCTTTTGCCAAAATCTTTCCGCAACTCAAAACTTACTTAGGCCGCTGAGCCAGGCAGTGTTATTGTAATTGGAAACATTTGGGAACTGCAGTGTGTGCTTCACGAATCCTTTAGAGGCCAGAGGCACCCCAGAGCAGCAAGGGATGCTAAGAGTGCCTGCACCCCAGACCCAGCAGCAGTGGGTATGTCCTTCCACATGCTTTTAACACCCAGTGGTGGACAGAGGGGTCTGCCCTGAAAAGGTATTATTTTATGGAAACCCAGGTGTGCAGAGGCTTTTTAATGCTTTAATACATTATAGCAGGGGCTGATAAATGTAACCCATGAGGTCACTTGAACACCTGCTTCAAACAGCAGCAGAAAGATAAGTACTTGCAGGTATTTTGAACCTTTCTCCAATGTTGGTCCCCAGTGCTAATTAATTTTGGGCAAGATGGATGAGAAACAGGATTACAGAGATACATCATCTTCCATTTTAATGGTGACTGGGATGCTTCTGCAAGATTGAGGGATAAAGGTCCTAACCCTGTTGAATTTAAGTCAAAATTACAGCAAAAGAATTATCTGATATTTACAGTCCCTCTTCACTCCACTTCCTCCTTTAAAGTTAAGTGAAACTTTTTTTTTTTAATTTCACACAAAAGCTTCTCACCTCAGAAGAATTTTTGTGTCAAGTACTGCTATACATTTGGTTTTAAACAATTAAACAAAAGAAACACACCTATGGCAGGTTTTCAAGTCTCTGCCACACTCAAGAGTCTTGTGTCAGATCTCTCCCAGCCACCACCAGCTGCAACAGCACACAGGCTCTTCCCTCAGCACCTCTTCTAATTTTAGCCAGTCACAGAAACTGACCTCTTATTTATCTCATACATGCACAGAATTAAAACCAGAAGCATCAATCAACTGAAGAGTGCAGTTTCAAAACAGTCCCCTATTCCTATGATTTTGTGTCATGCTAACAGAAACAGGAAAACAGGAACTCGGCTTCCTTCTGTAAACTTCAACTCTCAGGAAAACAACCCACTGCTGAAATTTGGAGCAAGAACTGCAGAGGGAACTGAGTGGCATTTGGCATCTCCAAACCTTCATGCCAAGGCTCACCAGCATGCTGAGGTTACCATTTCCCAGCATTCTGAGCCAAAGGGAATGTGCCCCAGCTTTTTAGCTGCTCTAATGCAAACTTTAAACAAAGTTGGACCACCAACACGTTGGACTATTAACAGAAGTGGCTGAGGTGCTAAAACATTGCCAGCTGGAATGCGCCAAGTACTGCCAATAACCCTGTGGGAATGCAAGCTTCTGGGAGAGCTACGAAGCAGAAGTCTTATATTGCCATAGATATGCCAGAACTCATTTGGGAAACTTCTAGATCAAAGAGTTGGTGCTGAATTATAATCATAAACTCATGCTAAGCACACAACTTAGAAGAAATCTTTCTTATCATAAATTTGAATTCATTTGACTTCATTTTTCTCTACTTGCTTTTCAATTTTCCCTGAGGAATAATCTTCAACAACAAAATAAAACAAAACAAAAAAATCAAATCAAATGAACTGACATAATACAGACAATTATTACAAAAAGCTCACTTTAAAATCACTATTCGAAAACACTACTTTTCCTGCTGTGTTTATTCTAGCTCAAAGTAAACATAAAAATTTGTAAGACTTTCCTTTTTTTGGAGGATACTTTTAAAAGCACTCAAAGTACTCTGTGGTGTTCTGGAGTAAAGAGCCAAAATTAGAGTCACTGCAAAAACAAAGCAGAAATTGTGTAATATTAAGTTTTTCCTCCCTTGTTCAGTTCTTTTCTAAGAGTTTCAAAAAGGAAAGCCAGTTGAAAAACAAACAAACAAAAAAAAATTAAAAAAAGCAAGAAACTTACTTGTGTCAGGCTGAGATTTCAGCACGCCTTCAATGTCTGTGGTGATTTTGGAAACCTGACTATGAAACTGTTGGACAGAGTTTTTGAGGCCAGAAATATCAGTGGAATGAGATGCTATAGTTCCATTCATTTCACGGATGCAGTTCCATAAGCTGCTCACGTGCTTATTCAAACCTTCTTTAATATTCTGCAAACTGTCTGAAACAGAGTCCAGCTTGCCACAGACTTTTTCAACATGTGAGACTCTGCTCTCAACATCTGAAACACCCTCCTGGACACCTTGGGTCTTTTCTTTGCACTTGCTGAGATCATTCAGGATATGGTCATTCAATTGTTCTAGTCTGTCTTTCACTTCACCACAACAATTCTCACTGGAATGAGCAGTTTGATTTGCGAATGTCCTCTGCATTTGATCAATTTTTCGGAAGACACCTCTTTGTGTTTTTCTGCATGTTGAATTGACACCCAGAAGCTGCTCTCTGCAGCTGCTCAGGCCATCTTGAAGATTTTTCATATCTTTATCAATGGCATTTAGATTGTATCGGAATACACGTACGTCTCTCTGCATTTTCTGGATGTCACGTTGGTTACCCTTAAATAAGTCGAGTTTCTCATTAAGAGAGCTATTTAGAGACTGCAGGATAACAGAATTATTCTCTGTTTTCAAAAGCAAGTGATTGTACTTGTCATTACAATTTTCTAGCTGTTTCTGAAGGTCCTCTGCACTTCGCGGTGCAGACTGACATTTCTGCCCACAGAGCTGTTCAAGCGACAGCAGTTTGTCCTTCACGACATTCATTTCTGCTGTAAACTGCTCATTTGCAAACCCTGCATCGCTGGGCAAGATAGGCCCAGGATTAGCAAACATTCCATCTGGGTCCGTGGTGTTGGCAATCTCCAGAATAGTCCCGCCTAGCCTAACCTCCAGCGCCCGCAGCTTTTGGTCAAACAAGTCTCTCAGTTCATCCACCTCAGCAGCAATAGCACCGCGGAGAGTCTCCTCAACATAAAAACAGTGTTCTTCAGCATTTCGTTCTGTAATATTCATCCTTGCATCTAGCTCCTCCAGCCTCTCACCAAACACATCTTCTAGATCTGGAGTTGACAATCGAATTATTTCATTATCTATTCTGACATTCAAGATCCTCTGTGCTTCCACAATTCTGTCAATCTTCTTATCTAAATCTTTCATCTGTTGGTCAAAGCCATTTCCCTCACCCTTCTTGCAACAACTGGAGTCGTTTGATGGAATCTGAGTGCGGAGAGTATCTATTTCTTTCCTCAAGTCATTCTCTTTTCCTCTTATAACATCGATTATCCCTACACAGTTCTTTTCACTTTCATCGTACTGCTGCTGAGTATCCTCTAGTTTATAGTCACAGGAGTTCTTCAGATCTGCCATTTTCTTCTCAAATCCTTCCATTATTTCTTGCCTGAGGGACTCAAATTTTGAGTCTATATAGTCCTGATATATATTGTCACGGGGCATTGTTATTGTAGGTCCTTGTGCTGCCTCCTGCAGTTGTTTTAATTGTCCTTCATAGCCCTTTACTTTTCCATTCAGTTCCTCCAACTCATCATTCCTCATCTTTAAGGCTTCTTTCACCTCAGCTAGCTCAGCTTTTATATCTTCCATTTCAAAATCAATAAAAGGGTCCTTTTGATCTTTATTGCTGAGGAGTCCTGGCAGCTGAATAGTGTCTGTTTCACCACCAACTGCACTGTCCGGCTCTGGGCGGTCGTAAAGGTTGTTCAGCCAAGTGACCAACATCTTGCTAGCATCTTCTTGTACAGTCAGCTTCAGGTTTTCATTCACACCTGCCACGGAGGACTGGAGTTCAATCACAGACCGTGTCAGTCTAAACAATTCGTCCTCAAGAAACTGCATTCTTTTCTCATATGGTGGAGGCTCTGGTGCTTCTGTTGGTTCTGCATCTGTTTCCCAGAAATAACAAAATGATGTAAATATTCCCAGTGGTATTTGTTTTAATAAGCTGCAGTTGACTTCACTTTTCTTTAAAATGAAATAATGGTTTAAACTGCTTGTTGTCTTTTCTGTTCTTATTTTCAGTCATTTAGAATTAATACATTATCAAAACCCTCAGAACTAAAAGTTTTAGCACAGTGACCAATTTCTGCCAAGATACAGTGGCCATAAAGAAACTGGCAACCACCCCTCCTGTTCAGCAATGGATCTAAGCTATGGTATATATAACAGACCAATACAGGTCCATACATATCACCTTAGAACCACTGCATCTCCTATAACAATAATTTGCCCCTGAATTCCCACCGAAAAATGCAGTGGCAGTAATTTATGTGCCTGGAGTGGGTTTGTGCTTCCGTGTTTTACTGACCTGGGATCCAAATACACATCCCATATATGACATGGGGTTCTGCAAGACACTCCAGTTATCACACTTGCTTCACAAATACCTAATTATTTGGCTTATATTTAAGTAGGCAATAAAAACATGCATAAAAGTGTAAAATTTATACAGTCAAAACTGTTAGATTAAAATAACTTATCCTCATTTTATGAAAATCAGAAAGAAGACTTTTAGCTGCAATCTACTTTTTACCTAACATAAATTAATTAATGAATCTGAATCTTGTCATTAGTAGGACCTCATTTACAAAGTCATGTACAAATCTGGATGATTCAGTTTCACACAAAATGTATAACAACTGCAGAAAATCCAGAACAAAAACCCAGAAAACAAACATTATCAGAGGTCAAGAAAGGATAAATTGCAGGAATAGTCAAAAGTAATTTTAAATTTTGTCTAGAAGAGAGGAGAAGGATACAGATATCACCAAGTTTTATCATCTTTTGGAATTAATATTTTAGGTTGGCTAAAAAAATACTTTAAAAGCTTGTTCTTAAAGCAGGTATATAATCTATGGGACTAGTTTGAAACCATGTATTCAGTCATTCAATACATTCCACCACACAGAAAACACATGTGGAAATCTGACTAAGTGCTATATGTGACACTAATCTCCAATTATGTTGGAAAAGGTACTTCAGAAGGAAACATCTGTTTATCATTTTTTCTTAATGGAGTAAAGGCATAATATGGCAGTAACAGCATTCCTTCTTCCCCTTTCAGAAGACAGTATCTCACACAGACAAACATCATTCATTCTTTAAAATATTTTTTCAGAAGCTGAGGCTTATCCATATTTATTCCTTTAGTCTTCATCATTAAAGCACGTAATCTGATATGAATCTGTAAAATCTTTAGAATCTCAAACAAAACATTGTGAAACTGCTAGAAACTCTTACATATCATTAAAATTTGTATCTGGGTTTTTTTTGGTTTTTTTTTTTGGTTTTTTTTTTTTTTTTTTTTTTTGTTTGTTTGTTTTGTTTTGTTTTTTTTGTTTTATTTTAGTAATATTCTTTTCTTTTTTCTGAACATTGGGGAAACCACAAAAAAAAAAAAAAAACCTGTAAATTCTTACAAAACCCACAGTCTTAACCCAAAGATTTTCTGGAACCATGAGTAGCCAGCTAGCATTCCCAGCCAGTGTTTTGCAGCCCATTCCTCTGTTATTCTTCAGGAAATTCTCTGTATCAGGACTGCTATTGCCTGGCTATTATTTCCCCATCGCACAGAGTCTTTCACATGGCTTTTGTACCTGCCAGCAGTTGAGCAGTTGAGGTTTCTACTGCCAGCAGCAGTAGAAACCATAATGATTCTTATCCTTCGAAGACAAAACAAGAAACCAGACATGACTGTGCATACCAAAATTCAAACAAAAAGTTACCTGTGCCTTTCTTCACAACAGCTTTTGCTGGTGTTGTGGGACGACGAGCACTGTTTGGCTTTTCTGCTGGTCCATCCCTGCAGTCCTCCCCTTTGTAGCCAGGACAACATCTCCATTCCAGCTCTGTCACTGTCTTATATGCAACTGT
The DNA here is from genome assembly GCF_026979565.1 of Vidua chalybeata. Classification (NCBI taxonomy): domain Eukaryota; kingdom Metazoa; phylum Chordata; class Aves; order Passeriformes; family Viduidae; genus Vidua; species Vidua chalybeata. The sequence goes on from NC_071530.1 coordinate 104,467,949, forward strand.
GTACCGAGGTCTGAAACTTGTTCGGTATCTGCCAAAACAGAAAGCATTTTAACTAATCCATAACCTAAGCTGCTATTTAGATTAAAGTTAAAATTAAAATAGGTTTTGGGACTTTTTATAATGAAAATCAAATACTTACAGCTATTATTCATTTTCTGCTTTAAACACCAAATGAACAAGTGTTTCTGTCTAGGTTTTAAAGCTGCCTCCACTCAACACAGTCATGATAGGGAGCCATTGAATAGGGGCTTTCATGTATGAGCAGAGAAATGAAATGTTGTGGCAAGTCAAGGTACAACTCATTAGACACCACTGACAGTACCCGTGACCACCAGTGTCTTAGATTACAAATTCAAAATGCTTTCCCCCCAACTTTTCATTGGAATTCTCCCTGCGAGGTTCTTCTGAACATCAAAAAATGCTTCTGCCTGCTTTGCCCCATTTGTATTTCCACAGTCTCCACTTAAACCATTCTTCAGAACCCATATGTACAGCACAGTTAAAGCTGGGAGGGATATTCCAGAGGACAAAATGCTGAAAGTGTGAGTCAGACAAGGACATGAAAGAAGGAATCAGATTAGACACTACAACCAACGAAGAAATCAACTCCTTCCTACTTCATCAGTTAAGCTGAAGAGGGTCTGGCAGACAAACCTATACACACATTATGTACATACAACCTTAAGCTTCCCTAATTAACCACTCAAAAGTTAATAAATGACAAACTAATTCTGGTTGTGCAACTTTCTTTAACCATAGACTTCTTCCATAGCTTCCCTCGAAACACATCCCATGTGTTCAGTTGCAGTCAGACACTGTGGTATCCCACCAGAGCATAAGCAGAGCCTATGCTATTGGATAAAAACTAAATCAATTTAAGGTACAGCCCATTTTGGATTGAGACATGAGGAAAATGAGTAAAATAGGGATTTACCATCTGAGCTCTATAAAATGGTATTCTTGGAACACACAGAAACAGAAAGTCATCCCGATTTCTCACATGAATTCCTTTCTCTCAGTTAAACCAATGCTTCTAATTTCCCTAAGGCTTTTTCAGATCTTTTTTCCTTCAGATTATTTCATATTAGAACAGTTTGTAGGCTCATTTCACAGCTGAGGTGTCCCTAAACAGTAATACCAGCAGAATGCAGGACAGCAGCAAAGGAATCTACAGGAGCCCTGTAATAGGTTTCAGCCATAGCCCAGCTGGGCTCACAGGGAGTATATCCCGGGACAGAGAGAACACAGTACAGAACAGCACCAGAAGCAGTCATGCTATCACACAAAAGTCACCTATTTCACTGAACATGGCATGCCATTAACATGCAAAATTCTTTACTGGTCAAAAAAAAAAAAAAAATCAGTAATCAGCTACCAAAAAATAAATAAATCATACAGACTGTGAAACATTTCCTATTGAAAGTCACAAAGTGAGAGTTAGCTTATTGTTACCCTTCAAAGCTTCTCCTGCCATGCATGCAAATAGTTCCGAAATAATTCTAACGATTTTATTCAGCATTTTTCAGATACGTAATCTTAATATAATGTCCCCAACTGACAGTCATTTGCTGTCCCTTTTTGGTAAGCTGGTTAACAAACTTGCGATGCTGTGTTTAGAATATTACCTACGAGTTATGAATTTGTTTCTTTTCCAAATGCATCTTTCCCAATTCTGCCACAATGTCATCTAATTTCTGCACTTGGGAAACACCCAGTGCTGTTTTGCATTATTACTTGGTCTACGACTTCTCATTCAAGGGGAAAAAGCCACTTTCACTAGAGACAATCATATTTTTTCCAACTATTTCTGGGCCAAGAGTAGTTTATACTAATAAGTCTCTCTGGATTCTGTTCTTCTGTGGATCTGCATAGGAAGGCAGGGTCAGTCTGTGCTGAATCTCTGTCTATGAGCTGCTCATAACTGCAGTGGTTTGCTGTGCCTGTCAGCTTTTCAGACTCTGACTTGGAGCATGTAAACTCAGACATTTCCAATCCTTTTATACGTTTTGAATACCATATATGAAACAGCTGTAGACTTTACTCCAGCTCATCATTTCTTCTACAGTTTTCACTTAAACATCTGCTGAATCCTGTTTACAAAGTACAGAAATCCCAATGGTAAAGTGCTTTAAAAATTAAATAGAGGAGTGCAATGTAGAGGGCACCACTGGGGAGAACAATATCCCGGCCACCCAGGAACTCCCTTTTCTTTCTCCCTTATCTAAAGTATTAAACCACATCTTCTGTAGATAATTTGGGTTTGAATCCTTTCCTTCCAGCTAGCTGCCAGAGTCAGGAGAAACAGGATTAGCTTGATACTTTAGTGTTTTAAAGTGGTTTTGAGAGTCATTACAACCTCTCTCATAACCACCACATTACTGAAATGCAAACCCTGAGCTTCCAGATCAGTTTCCCCATGCCGGAAATGGTTGTACATACTTCTGTAAGATTTCCATAAAACACTTAACTGCTCCTAACTTTGTGTGTGTTCCTCTTTTTACTTTCAGGGTCAAACCCCTTTCTGAAAAATACAGTATTTTGGTTATGTTCAAATGCCAAATCTCTCTTTTTTCCCAACAAAGTTTTAAGAATATAGCTGAAACTAATTTTATAAAATGAGTAAGAATTACTTATATGCAAATTGTACTCTTCTTCACTCAAATTACAGAATGAGGATTTTCCATCACATTTCTGACAATTTTCTCTTTGAGCACCTTCTTTGTAGTCTTCATCAATATAGACACTTTCAGATGGCTACAACAGTCAGAAAAATAATATGAAACAACCAAATACAAAATAATAATATAAACAAATAAAAAGAAATCAAGCTCAGTATTTTTCCAATGTCAAAAATTTAAAACTTTTCCAAACTCCATCTTAAAAAGAAAAAACAGGCATGTTTGACATTCTCACTCTTCTTTGTTTTATAGTTTCCTTATCCTAATAGGCATAAAATGCTTAAATATGAGTTAATTTTAAAAAATATTTGAAAAACAGTCCACTTCTAAAAAAAATCTTTCAAGTTTGAAACAAAACAAATTGGAACTGTTTTGTTTTCAGATATGGTACATCAAATACAGATTAACCTGAATCCTAAATCACAATTCTCCTAGAGCCAAAATAAGCTAGAATCAGAATATTTCAAAATATGTGTCTAGAACAGCTTTCATATTCACACTTTGAACTGTGGTAAGAAGACAGTTATACTCAAAGGTGGCTCAAAAATTCGACTGGAATTTACTTACCAATAACTACTTCTCTATACTGCCAGTCCAGCTGAACGAATCACAACGCTACTCCCATTTCCTCCAGAAAGGCTAGACATGTAAGGCTAGGAAACAGGAACTTACACTAGCACTTCTCTAATTTGAATTCAGCCACATAAAAATTTCTTTAAAATCACAGTTTCACTGCTACAGCTTCTCTATCAATGACATTCTTCAAGCACAACTGCTTGTTGCAAGGAATGGTGTCACTGCGACAGCAGCACACTGACAAATGACAGTCACCAGCATGCATCCAGCCCCAGGGAGGTTCTCAATCATACAAGATACTTTTTAAAGTCAGAACTTTGCTCACTCAGTGAGTTTCAGTGGAGGAGCTGGAGACTTCCAGGATTTTCCTAGGATATAGCAGTCTAACAGCACGGAACACAATTATGTTGTTGGTTACAGTTCTAACAAAACAAACCATCAGTTTCACCTAAGCATCCCTTATTTGTGATTCTATGCATGCAAAAGACACAGACTGGGAACTATCAAAATATACAAATTAGACATGGCTTTACTTAAATCTGCAGTATTCTGAATCCAATTACTCACCCATAGTCACAGCAAACTTAAAATACACAATCACAAATATACAAAACACAAAATGCACTCAAGGTAGCCAGAGAGACAAAATGTTCCTTCTCTATAAAGCTGGATAAAGATACATGGTTGGAATGTAACACGAAGTTTCATGTGGTTTATCTGGCAGGTGTGAATCTTTACAGAGTTATCTAGTGAGGCAATTTTGTCAAAAGGGTCCACAAAAGTTTCCTAAGTATTTTAAAAATTGAGGCTCTGCTTTTATACCTTTATATGCTGCAATGCAATTCAAAACCAGTAAAACATCAAATCTTCCTCTGGTTGACTTGGATTTCTGCTATTCAATTAAGTGTTAATAAACACAATTACTTTTATAAGTATTCCTCAAAACTATTAAAAAAATAGTAATTCCTCATGTGGTTAGAAGTTGCATATTACACACCAGCATTCACTGTGCCTAGTCACTCCATTCTCCTGTGGACTTCAAGTCCAAGATGATGGTCATAATCTCTTGATAAATTGAGCTAAATACTGAAATAATTCTTTTATAAGGCACGAATAAAGGCTAATATCAGCTGTCTGTAATCTTTCATTGCAACAGAGAACATAAGAACAGCTGTTTTTTAGGGGTTTTTCCACAACAGGCTTGTAACTACCCACGCCTACTACCTTCACCATGAACTCAACATGTTGATCAAATGAGAAAACACTCCCAGAACATTAATACAAACCTCCACTTTTAATATCTTAAGTGTTTCACAGCCAAAATGAAGTTGTACAGGGTGACAACAGCACTCAAATATTCCTCTTCTTTGAGAGTTAAGTACTTCCATAGGAAAATGCTTAATTAAAAATCCATGTTTGCTGCAAATGCTGGACATTTTCACTGGGGAATGAGCTATAGTATTCTCACGGTGCTAAACCACAGAAGGAAACAGTTAACACTGATACTTGGAATGTCACCTAATAGCGATAAAACAAATCAGAAACATTTGGATGAAATTGGTGGGAAAACATATGGCTCAGCTCTGTAACTGGATATTAACATTCAACCTTTTGGGAAATGCAAAGAGATAAGTGCCACCACATCCTCACTGCAAGGAAGGGACTGCAGAATCAGCATGTTTCTACGTAAGCAGCATACAAAATATTTACTCTGAGCACAATGCTTCAAGGTTGGTCCAAAATTCTGTAGTGACTGGAACAAGTCCCATGACTTCAGCAGCCTGCAAATTTCTGTCTTTATAAAATAGAAGATATCAAATCTACACTGTTTAACATTTTTATTGCATGTAGACACATTCTTTTTAAGTTGCATCGTCTGGTAGTTATATATATACAGTTATACTATAGTTATATAGTCCCAGTCATCCAAATCTCCAATATATTGCAATGGAAGCACAGAAGTGGCATATAGACACCACCCAAAATCACTACCTGGAAGATGTAATTAAATGCAATCATATTTTGACCACACATTTTTTGTTTTGTAGGCTGAAAGTACTTCTGCTGCAAATATACCTTACTGGCTGTTTATACTACACAGACTGAACTAAAACCAGTTGATCCCATGTTTCCTGCTTCCCAAATGTGCAGGCCTATTTGTATTGCTGGCAGCAAAATGGTGGCAGAAATCCTAGTTTCACAGAAATCTTTGTAGACTTTAGCAGTTGTCTGTCACAGTGTCAGCACACCTGGATTTCAGGTGCCTCGTGAGTACGTAAGCACAGGTTTTAGTTCTCTGTATTTCCATGAAGGCCAAAAGGAGTATTCCACACAGGCAGCAGAGTCAAAACATGGCTGCATCCCACCCTAAAGTCATTATTTACATCCTGGACACCACCGACTTGCATCTGTGTCACCATCACTGCACGTCTAAGCTCCCACACTCAGATTCACCCCTCTGCATACAGGGCAGACAGTTTGGGTCAGGGTGAATTAAATCCCACCTTTGTTTTTTGTTCTTTGATTACCTTGCCACTGTGCAGCAGCACTGGTAGCTAGCTTGTGTTCCAGCCCACAGATGAGCCTAATTTGAGAGAAATGTGTCTCTCCTAAGAATTTATCCTAAGGCATTTATAGCAAGCAGCACAAAGATGTTTTGATGCAAATAGATAAACCTACAGAAGTCTAGGTGTTGAGTGAAAGCAAGCCATCAAGGCTGTAATAAATCCCAATTACACAATGCAACAAAAGTCTATTTAAAAAGAATCCTACTGCACCTCAAAATAATTTTCCATTTCCACCTGGCATTAGAGACACTAAGTGGCTTCTTACAGATGGACTTAAGCAAGTTTTATCTTTACACTGCTATTTTTCCTTTACCTGGCATTTTTTCTTTCCAAAATTTATATAAAGTAGGTCAGTAAATATCTTTACAGGCATTGGGGTCTGGGCAATTACATTTTCTTGAGAAAAATGCCACTGACCTTAGACACTAGTCCAGGGCCTGGCCCACTCACAGCCATCTAGACTGAAGTTCCTCAAAGGCCTTTGGGTAACATAATAGTCAAAACAAAGCATATATAATGAAAAGCAAGAAGTGAATGTTTCAAATTTGTTTGTGCTGGGAGAAACAAAGTTTTGAGGCACTTCTGTGGAAAATATGAAGTTTTGACAAGCATCACCAGTGCATATGACCACAGAGATTCAGCTTCTCCTGGCTTGCACAGGCACACAAGGGAGTTCTTAATAAAATTTGCAGTCATATATAGCATGGCCAACATTTGTACAAGATCTGTTCTGAGCTAAATCCTGAACAAAAAACTGCTACTGGCTGAGAGGATTAACAGGGAAGAAACTGAAGGAAAGCAAGGGAATGAGTCAAAGCACTCTGCATCCACAGGAACACAATTACCTGCTGTGTACACACCCAAGAAATCACCCATCCAGGTCACTGCAAAGAGTGCTTTAGTATCTGACTATGAAGGCACTGTAATTTTACTGAATGTTTCATAAAATAGGAATGAGAATTTAGAGACTCAGTACTTTTTTCCATTGGTTATTTTTGCTTGGTGCCTTCACACTACCTGGAAAGCATGATGGGAGAAGATGGCCTTCCATCTGGAAGAAATTGCTAAGTGGGCAGAGACCTGGCACAGGTGATTGTATTACTCCTTCATACAAGGAAGGAAAAAGTTGTATTTGTCTATCCCTAAATAAAACTGTCATCTCATCTAGTGGTACCAGCAAAGAAGCAGACAACCATGCTGCCCCAATCAGCTCACTACAGCCTGGTCTCTGGTACTTTGTTGTCTTCAACACTGAACACTGTTTCAATGCATCTGAGAGAATCTGGCTGAATTTTACTGCAGAGTTCATGTTTTCTTCAGTAAGAGGGACAGAAGATTACAGGAACTGGTAGAAGACAAAAAACATTCAATTATTCTCAGGCAACACCACATGGTTTAATTTCAAAGCCTCCAAAAGTGCCATTGTTCACTACTTATACAGTGGATTTTATGCTACTCAGCTGGAATTGTTCTATCAAAAAAAGATGAGATTCAAACTACAATTTTCTCTCTTGGGAGAGAAATGCTTTTTCAAGGGAAGAAAGAACCAAGGGACTGCACACTCTGAAATATGACCTCATGTCTCATACTAGTGATTTCTTCTTGTTGTATATATATATATACCTTCACACACACATACACAAATACCTATTTATCTCTCTAACTCTCTCTTGGCTGCCAAAGAATTTATTTTCAAAAAGTTGACCACTAAAGTCCAGTAGGAAATGCAAAGTTTAAAATGGTAATACTCTTAATGTTCAAAAATTATCACTAGGTAGGCATCCTCTTCTTATGAGCAGCAAAACAAGGGTGTAGGATGCATTTCATTAACTCAGAGCCAGAGACAGCCTGTGGCAAAGCTCAAAGCACAGCTTCAGTCTTGGGATTTACAATGTTGAAAGGCCAGTCAAACACATGATAACAGATCAACAGTAAGCTATTAAAATCCCACTTAAATAGAATGGGATAGGAGAACCCTGAAAAGACAGCCCTTTCAAAAGGAATTCAGGGAAGTTTTGTAGAGCAGCAATGTGATGTGCTCAGTGATGGAACAGGAACAACTCTACAACAGGTTATATGTTTACAGCATCATCACCTGCCTCTCACAGCAGCAGGGACCACATTTCTCACCTCACACGAGTGGAAAGATGAGGTGAGGATGCAGAGCACTGCTGCTGATAAAGCTGCAAAAACTGAGCTGCAATAGTCTCTCTTCTGCTTCTCTACCCATGAAATAAGCTGCTTTCTAGAGTGCTCTAGAAAGAGCTGTTGCTGAGAGATTATTTGAAAATATACCCAGATGAAACAAATAACCAATACTTTCAGGAAGACAAGAGCTAACCTGTGGGATTAAGTGGGACACAACTTTGTGACTAAAATGGAGCATTGTTTTGAGAGCTGTTACTTTTCAAGACACCAAGTTAAAAGTGAACTAGAAGGGAAAGATGAGATGTGAATGCAAAAATGAAGTCAGATGGGAGTCATAATATCCCCAATGTGTAAAACTGGCACTGCCCACTGTCTAATGGTACAAAATGTTCCTTGATTATTTAGGTGATTTATGATGAAATACACCTAAATGGCTCAGCAGCTCCCTGCAAATAAAAATTTACTGCTTTGGCAACAGTTTGGTGCTTAATAGAAGAGGCCCCAGACCTCCAGGTCACACATTTCTCAAACCAGAAAAGCATGAAACTTTGAGTTATCACATTAATGTGACGTGAGGAGCAGCATGGGATTTTTTTTTTTTTTTTTTTTACATTATTGCAACAAACTCAAATGATGTGTGAAATGAAAATTCCCTGTCCAGTTCACAGAGAAGAAAGATTCTGCTGTGTTCAGTGCGTGGAGACAGAGATGCACAATTTCAGGCTTGGGGAGACAGCCAGGAAAACTTACCACACCCAGCAGGATCTCAAAGATTTTCAAACAAGCACTCCAGGAGACTAAAGTTTTTTAAGTTTCCTTACTGTTTTCAATGCACAAGCCCCTAGGCTAACCTCCCTATGTAGTCAGCTAGCTGGAGCCTGTACAAAGAAATTCTGCTTCATACAAAATACACAAAGTTGGAAAGAAAGTCCTGAAGATCTTTATAGATACTTGGAGGGGAAACATTAAACTGCTCTTGCATTCCCTTCAAGTATTTTGTGGATCCTGAAAAGTTTTTTTTTTTTTTAATGAGATATGTATTGCTGGAAGCCAGTGGCAAAAACAGGCTCAATCTGTGCTGACTTGTATATCTGAGGTTTGATCCTGCCTAGTGCTGAGCACTCTGACACTGATCTGCATGCTTGATTTCCAGCAACAGATCACTCTCAGAGAAAACTACAATGGGAATGTTAGAAGGTTGAAAACTACATGGGGATTTCCGATATGTTCCTAGACTGGGGCTGATGTGCTCCACCCAGGTCATGCTGGGGTTGCCAGATGGATGAAGCCATTCAACTTGAACTGGATGTCTCATGTGAGGGTTTTCAGTTATAAAATTTCCACTTTTACCCAGTAACATAGTTAATAAATGCATAATACTGCTGATTAAAAGTAGTATTTTACTCATAAGTAGTAATTTATTCTGATGTTTATGAATGCAGAAAACTTTTAGTAACATTCTCTGAAGTAATTGCAATCTTGTTCTTTGAATCTTCTTCTGGGCCATGAATAAAATCATTATTAGTTTGGCACTGGCCTTATTTATGATCATTTGAAAGCATAAAATGACAAGAAGTTGGAAAATATTGCTCAGTGAGAGATTTGGAGAGGCATGCTGATTAGCTATTGATTCATTCATCATTTTCTGTGTCATTTTCTAAATGAAATAACGGGCTTGCTTAGTATACATGTAGCATTAGTGCTAAGATGAGAAGCTTACACTAAATCACGAAATTCACTCCTCACAAGCTAAAGACAGATGACCTGACCTGAGCACACAAATATTTACTCACTTGAGTATAATTAATGGGGGCTGGCATATGAATTAGGAGATCTGATAAAACATCCTTTCTTCAAGTCCCTAAGCAACCTTATCTAAGTTTGAAGCTGGTTCTGGTGTTAGCTGGGGGCTATGAGGACATTGCATGACCTCCAGAAGTTCTTATTAAGCTATTTTTTTAAATTTATTTATGACCTTGTAGGGGGAAGTCCTCGTTGCAGTTCTGTAGCAAAGACAGAAACCCAGAAAACATTCAGCCACTTCAGTTCATTTCAGACTTTAAAATCAAAACCTTACTAGTGGAAGCAGCTTTTCCCAAAAGCACTGGACCATAAACTGGTACACCTCTGGTACAGCCAGGAGTACCCACACACTCTACAGAACAAGAGGCAAAACAAACAACTGCTATTCAGCATTCTACCCTGAATGGGCTATAGTGACCAGAGGATGTTCCAAACAAGCCACAACCCTAAAGAGTGTGTAGGATCTAATCAGAAAGACAACATGTTTTTTCTTTTAGAAATAGATCATGCTACTAGTTACAAGTTGTGGTTATTGTTAATTAAGTTTCCAAACCATTCATAAGAAAGCTAGGAATGGATTCATGACAAAAGAAGTGGTGAGGGGTCAATTATTTATGAAGCAATATTAAATTTCAAAACATCCAAGCTCTTTCTAGTGAGTATAAACACTAATATTTTTGTACCTTTCAGCCCAATGACCCATTAATAACAAAGTTTCTCCTTCCTTTGCTAGTCAGTTTTAAGAAAAATAAATCAGGAGCCTCTCACACTTCAAAGGGAACATACTTCAAAGGGCATTTCTGCTCTTTCTTTCTACTCTCTCTCTTCCTATCTCTTAAGCAGCCACACTTCAACTCACATTCATCCCTGACACCTTAATCAGCCAAAGTGTTCACCAACTTTTCAGCAAGGAAATGCACTATTGAGCCCAAGTACCCATAAAACAGTTAAACAATGAAGTGTAATAATTTCCTGAATTTCAACTTAACCTTTCAGGAAATACACCCTGCAGCCAAAGTGAATTTACAGTTAACAATCATGGAAGTGTAGTCATTCCAAAAGGGGCTTTAGAATTTTTGTCTTCAGACAAATTATATTTTAATGGGCCTAAAGGGTAGATAAAATAGGTTCATGCATGCATATGATTTTAGGCTTAATCACCAGAGCTCTCTATTAAAAAAAAATTCAAAGACAAATCAGGGCTGACTATAATCCATAATTACAGCACACAGTCTCTTGTCTGCAAAGAACACATGGAATTCAGGAGTACACTGCAAGTTTAAGGCAGTGAAATGCTCTCCTATACACCACAATCTAAGTAATTGTTATGCATAACCTAGACTACACTAGATGGGCTCTTTAAATCTAATCTTAAATTAATATAAACCAACAGTAGATTAAAAAACAGACCTAGTAGTACTTAAGTACTAATAAAACACACACATCCATGACACAGTTAAGGAACTCTTTGTTTTGGATCTCACTGTCTGCAGCTGAATGAGCTCTTAGATAAACCATGGGTACCGAGAGGAGACTACACAGGGACTGTACTTCATTCCCATGAATATCTGCTATTTAGCTCATTTTAAGTTCTCTGTTCAAGGGTATAAAGGAGAAAAAAAAAAGATAATAATTTCCACAAAGTCCTCACAGTCATTTCTTTGTTGTTTTACATCTCTTTCCTATTTTTGTGGACATTAGCTAGCAAACATATATAAACACATTTTGTTATTCAGATAGCTACTCCTTCTGAATTAAACAATATTTTTCACAGGAGTCAAGCTAGGGGTTTGCAGGATTTGAGGCATGTATTTCAAACTTTTGGATTAGGACTCACTCTGCCACTAAGAGAGTGCATATGCAACAGACACAAAAATAAAATGACCACCTATAAACAGTTTTGAACACAATAAAATTTCAAGATTTTGATATTCCACCTTCTCTTGGTGTTAATCAGCTAGTGCTGTGACAGGAGAAAAATATTTTATGGTAAGAATAAGGAATATTTTATGTTTAAGAACAAGGAATTGTTTTGCAGTTATGTTAGACTCTTTGGTGATGTTCACCAAAGAAAGTCATACAGAGGAAACAAAGTCTTATGATAAGCATCTAATTCCATTCTCAAAAGAACAAAAAAACCCCATGAGACTGGACACATCTGGTGAGACCAAATGTCTGCTCAGCCCCACATTCTCTCTCTGACAGCAACCAGCTCCAGATGTTTAGAAGCACAAGGACAGACAATGCCATTTCAGAGAACCACAGAGAAATCTGGAAGGGATGGGACTTCTGGAGGTCATGCAGTCCAGCCCTCTGCACAAGCTGGGCTTCCCCTTGTTACTCCTGCCAATAATCTCACACCCTCAGTGCAGGAATTTCCTGAGCTAGAAGCAATGCCTTTGCACTTTCTTCACTATCTTCCAGCAGATAGTCCATGAAAGTCCTAATTTACCGCCTCTGAAATTCCTTATCTTAATAGTTGGTGATTTATGTGTTTAAAGAGCTCAGTTTCAGCCCCTCCTCATGCCTCTGTAGCTCTACTACAGAGACTTCTCGGGATAGAGGGCACACCCCATTACACATGCACAAACTCAGTCAGAAGTCCAAAATGGCCAGTTCAAGACTCCAAAGAGAAATAAGGGAAGTTACACAAGACAGTGTTACTCAGCTCTCCACTGTCTTTGTTTTTTCCCCTCCAATTCTAGTGTTTATATAAAGAAAAGCTGGGCTTTTATCGAAAATAACAACCCAAACAAACAGAAAGCAGCACATTTGAATGCCAAACACCCAACACCTATTGTCACGAACCCCAGGGTGGCAGCGTCATTGGTGTCTGAAGTTCTATTTCAGTAGTACCCAGGATCCAGCAGTATCTGTCTCATCATCACTGTTTCACATAAAAACTAGTTACTGTAGCTTTATTGTTAAAGATTCTTCATCATCACCTCAGCCCAAGCCTAAGCCTACGAAAATCTGTGGGTGTCTTTCCAGTGATTTCCTGGGGATGCTGAAATAGTTTCACAGAGTGCATACTGCCTAGAGCTTTCAAACAGAAATGTGTAATATTACTGCTTTTCAAGTGGAAAAATGAGGAAAGGCGATTTGCCTGCCAATAGCCAGCAGGTGAGATCCATCTGTTCCCTAACGCCTGCTGTAGCACACCTTGCCATAGGTGGCCACTCCACAGATTACCACGTGGTCACACGCACGAAGATTAAAATCAAACAAGCAGCTTTACATTATCCCGCGTAAAATGTGCACTGGCCGCTCCCCTTGGATAACAGACAAGGACACACAGACTGTAAAGGTGCTGGCTCACGTTCCTGGCTCTCCCTTTACGCGCCGATCCAGCACAACGGAGCAACAATAAAACCGGTTTTGAGCGCGGCTGTGAGCTGGCGGCTCCGGCCCAGGTGAGCTCCTAGCAGCGCATAGGTGCGGTCCTGCTGCCGGCGCTCCAGCCGCCCACGGAAAGCAGCCCGCGTGCTTTCCGCCCGCCTGCACGCCTCTCCGAGCCGACGAGGTGTGCCAGCGCAGCTCCCTCTCGGCAGCACGGAGCACCAACTCAATCTGGCTCTAATTAGCTCCGGCAGCCTGACGTCCGCAATGAGCGAGCGCGTTGTTCGGGGCGCGCTGGGGACCAGGGGCGGTCCGCACGCCCCTGCCGCGGCCCTGCGCCTTTCGGGGTGCCGGGAACCACCCGGCGCTTCCCCGCCGGGGCTTGGCAATGGGTGGCCAAGCGCTCTCCCTGCCGAAGTCGCCCCCTGCGCTACTTACACCAGGGTGGGCTCGCAGGGAAACTGGTTCCAGGCGCACTTGTACTGGGCCTGGACGTAGCTCTCCGTCCCGTCCAGCACCGAGCAGCTCACGTTCTTGTTCACTATGTAGGCGCACCAGTTCCTGGGGGAGAAGGACAGTGTCGGTCAGGCACGCCCGGCCCGGCCGGTCCCGCAGCGCGCCCCGGGGCGGGCGGTACTCACTTGCTGCGGGAGCCCGGCCGGGAGTACGGCAGGTGCGGGGTGCCGTGGCTGAGCCCGGCGGCGCCCAGGGCGAGGAGGAGCGGCAGCGCCCATCCCGAGGGCGGCGCGGGCCCCGGGCACAGCTCCATGGGGCGACGGGCAGCGGCGGCGGGCGAGCGCAGCGGGCCGGTGCCTCTCCGCCGGCTCCCTCCGTCCGTCTGTCCCTCCGTCCGTCCCGCCCGCCCTCGCCCGCTCTCGCCCGCTCTCAGCTCCCTCACTGACGCAAATCCCCCCACCCCGTTTCCGCCCTCCACGGCGGCTCCGCACCCCCCTCCGGCCAAGGAGCCGCTCCTCTCCGCCCGCCCGCCCGGCCGGCCCCCGCCCCGCTCCACTCCAGCCCCCCGGCCGGGCAGGAGCACTGCGGCAGCCCCGGCCCCGTGTGGCGGCCGGCCGCCATCAGCGGGTCCTCTCGAAGCGGCCCCCGTTCCCTGCCCGAGCTGGCCGGCGACAGCCCCCGTAGCAGTTTTTCCCCGGGAAAGCTGATGGGAGGAGAGGGCCGAGCCGCTAGGGAAGAGCCCCTCGCTCCCGGGGAGCCGGGCAGAGGGCAGCCCGCGAACCGCGGGGAAGGGGGCACTGGGTTCTTCAGCTGGGGCCGATGCGGACGTGCTGAGCTCCCGCTGTCTGCGGGGGAGGCTGAGGCTGGTTTGCTGCTTTGTGGCAGCCCTGTGGTCCTGCCTGACGCCAGTGCCATGAGGTGGTTGGTGTTCCCTTCGTGGCCCGATGACGGCTCATTCCACCCACTGTCATGGGAAGGGTGCTGGTGGCTACCTCAGCGAGGGATGTACAATAAGCCTTTATTTGTAAGGAGTGGTGTTACTGGGCAGAGTGAGAAATGGGCATTCAGCTTCACTTGGCTGTCAAAATCCAACCCAAGCACCTTGACTGAGTGACCTGCCCACGTGAGGCCAAAACACCGAGGGCAGGACCACAGGGATGTCCCTCTATTCTCCTAAGCTCCTGCTCCTTTGTTAGTTGGATTTTTGGGCTGAAGTGACACTGAACAAAAGCATCGAGACTGGGCCAGGGCAGGCTGGAAGGAGGGGAAGGGAGAGAGTGATCTTTGGGTGGAGAATAGTTTGGGTGGGAGATTTGGGAACAGTGCAGGCTGCTCCTGCTGAGCCTGACCAGCCCCAACCCCGCTCACGCGCTCCCATGGCCAGCAGCAGCTGCTCAGGCTTTCCTAGTGTGAGAACACGCAGGCAGAGCCAGCAGCAGGGCAGGGCTCTTCCTTCTGCTGTAGGCAGCAGCCTGCTGAACTCATCATTTGCCCCGACCTGCTGAAACAGGCAAATTTCGTCTGCCAGTCTTACTGGGAGTCTCACCCAAAAACTTCACTCTGCAAGTCTGCAGGGAAATAAGCTTTAAATGCTGAGGTCAAAATTATGCATTCAGACTGGTTTTTAGAAACTGTTTCATTGGAAATATACACTAAAGCTTCCTGTCCCCTAGAGAAATGTGTGCCATTACAGATGCATAGGAACACTTCACTGGCGATAAATAGCAATGGAAAAAGACGAGATGTTGCTTCAATCACTATTTCACTTGAAACCCTTCTAATGCTCTGTAGATGCTTTGAAGAGGATAACACCTCACTCTCTTTAGAAATTATGCTTTACCCTTCTCAAGGGTTAAACAATTTCCTGTGCCACTGTTTGCGTTCATGGAAGCATGTAATTTGGTTTTCATTATTTGTTCTGGTGGAAATTATCTGGAGTTTCCCAAGCCTGTAGAGAGCAAGACTACAGTTCAATTCCTAAAAAGCAATGAAGAAGGCTTTTTCTTCCTTTCCCCCTTCCTCATTCAGCCAAGGAACTCATGAAATTTGACCTTTTCCAAAAGTGATGAGCAACATGGAAGAGCTGCATATTGTCTCACAAAGGGAAAGTCATGAAATAATGAAAGACTGAGGTCATGCCTGTTTTGAGAATGACTGCATAGTACAAAAATTAATAGACTGATTTAAACAAAATGAGCGTGAAGCAACAGTATATTTCCATATGCTAAACACTGAGCTTACATTTTGGTGAAGGAAGACAAAGCAGATGTTACCTGATTTGCCATGAGGGCACCCAGCTTACCTGTGAACCCCAGAGTCAATTGCCTGACCAAACGTAACATGGGGACACCATTAGAAGGAGAGTTGTTAGAGCCCCTGCTTATCCCATGGATATGACAGATAATGAGTCAGGAGCTTTCTGCAACTTCAGAACTCTGTCAATGTTTGTTCATTCAAGAGCTATGCAAGAAAATCTCCCAATTCCTGATATATAGTTGTCCCTTTACTGTCTGGATCAACTACTTTGTAAATATTATGAAACAAGGCTTTGACAGCATTTGCTGCCATTTCTTTAAAAGGCTATGTAAGACTTCTTCCACTGTCAAAGCACAGTGCATTTTGGAGTTTGTTTCATTTAAAATAAACCATGGGACCAGTCCCATCTTCTCCCTGAAACTAGAGCTCTGTTGGAACTTGAACACAAGTGCTGGTACAGAGAGTAAAGTTTTAGGGTGTCTGCATGATGGCTCAGTAAGGAATATCAGTAGGGGATGACTTTTGCTAGAAGTGTCGAGCTGAATAGAAATGGATGAACTTGGATGGGTGCATAGCGCTGACCTCAGCTCCTCTGATATTCATACTGGGCCTATCAGTGTGATATCAGCTGATTCAACAGTAACCAGTACAGAAACTGGGCTTTGCCTGGAGAATCTTCAGCTCAGGTGCTTGCTGAAGATGTGGTCCAAGCTCTGTGCATGGATGCATTTTTTCCGTGGGTGTGACAAGTTTTATTTCACAGTGTAAGTATGAGGGTTAATTGTGTTCTCAAGGAGACAGAAATGATCACATTTTGTATTTCTGTGCTATGTCATCTCATCTCTAAAATTCACAGTAATCCCAAGACAGATGATTCTTACAGTATATGGAAAGCATCCCTCCACCCCTCCCTACAAATGGAGCATGTAGTCTGTGAGTGCACTGGGAGCTTCAGTGACTGGTGAGCTCAGTACACACATCCTTCGGAGACAGAGTTCAGCAACGTGAGTCCATAAATCCTTTGAAATATTTTAAAGTTCTTGTTTCTTTACTAAGCAGTCTGGTTGTGTTTCTGGCACCAAGATCAACCGTACTTTCATCCTTCATAAGAGGATAATGATGGGGAAACAACAAGGGCCATGTGCAAGGGCTGCCAGAGAGGGAAAACTGCACAGAGAAGGTGGGCAGAATAATTTGCAAAAACATTACCAGATATTTACTGCAGAACTTCAAGAGAGAAAGGTATCTCTAGTGGTGTGTTGCATGGGGTAGAAATGGTGTTTTCCTTGCAATTTACATCCCTTATCCACCAGCTTTTCTTTTCTGTAGATTTCAGCAACAAATTGCTTCGTGAATTCTGGGTTCCTTTTCTTCCGGTTCACTGTCTCAAAATATTGCCAAAATAACCTGAGGTGAATGGTTTTCAGAGAGGTGTTTGTACTGCCTTGATGCTTCTCTTTAATAAAAAAAAAAAGGAAATATTGTCTGTGGCACAAAAGGTCTTTAGGTACTTCTCAATGGCCATCAGATGTGAGGAGCTGGCCTACGGCTGTGAGTAGTCTGGGCTTACATTTGGTGCTGTGTTAACTCGGTCCATGAGTCAAAACAGGTCACAGTGTCCCTCTGGAAAGATGAAACTGGCATTAGGGAACAAAGATAAGTTTGAAAGGAAGTTGTAGGAAACTGCAGGCTAAAAGAGGAAAGCTTGGATGGAGGTATATGATGCATGCTGGCTTGGATATACCAGGAAAAGTACTCTATTGGGAAAAGAGGGTTTTGAATTCTGTTTTGCAGAGACATGACACAGCCCTGTCCCATTCACTTGGCCTATATGTCATTACACAGTAATCTTTACATGAACATAAAAATTCTAATTTGAATCTAGAATGAGTGTTTTGCAACTTTTCCACTCTCGGATCAGAGCATGAGCTTTGTTTGCAATGTCTTTAAAAAAAGCATTCCCCATCACAAGAAGAAATGGGTTTCAATTTTTAAATTTTTATGTGTAATCACCTCACTAAAGTGTGCCAGACACATATTTAGCTGTGAATGTTTAATGAAAATTAATGACTGAATGAAAAGTAAATAACAGATGTTAATAAAATTACTATTTATAAACATTTTAACTTAGTTTAAAATCCAAGCAGCACTAGTCAGTGATAAATCAATAAATAAATGAGAGAAGAGAGAGCAGAGTATTTTGGTTTTGTCTTAACTGGAGAGCCATAACAGTTACACAACCACAAGGATTTTGCTCATTCCACAACAAAAGGTCTGTAGCAGAGACCATTCTAGGAGCTCTGGAGTATGCAGAGAAACAGCCCATGTGGTTCCAACTAGTGCTTGGCCACATCTCCTTACTGAAGTGCCACATTTGTCTGTCTAGGCACTGGCAGTGTGGTGTTGGGGATTTCAGTGTATGGGTGGGCAACCTGGCAACTCCAGCCTTTTTTCTCTGCTGTTATTTCCTTTTTGGGGAAAAACATTTGTGTTAATTTCATTTATTTAAACAGAGAAACAAATTGGCGTATTACAAAGAGCCCAAACATTGCCTAGTTGTGGCACTCATCAAGTGTTTGTGTTGAAACTGATGCTCTTTATTGTCACAGGTATGGTTTTGGCTGGAGAACAAAAGAAACAAAGACTATTCCCTGGGAGCAGCTCTCAGCACACCACTGCATCTGTTTAAGGCTTCAAGGCAGGACAGAAGAGACCAAACTACATTATTCACCTGGAAGAATGATCTGAGTGCTGGAGCATGGTAAACCACAAGTATGCCACACTTGTGGAACAGCCTGTCTACTTTATACTGAATACTTTATACTTTATACTTTTAGGTTGCGACACCTAAAGAAAGAGTGGGATTAAGGTCTACACTCCTCCCATACAAAAGGTAAGTGCTCTCTTATGTTACCTATTATATAATGTGAGAGGACTGACTGGCATATCATCCACTGATATGGTTACCATGGTTTTCTGATACAGCAAGTCTGGACATCCAATATGGAATGACAGTCAGAAGAAAAGGTTTTATTGCTCCACAAACCTTTCAGTGAAGAGCCTGAGGCTGGCTGACATATGTGTAAGGGACAAAGAAGTTAATGAGTACTGGAATAAAGTCAGAGGAGATTGGCATTTCTTGGCAGATAGGATGTTGGTGGGAGGGTAGAGGAGGTAGGGGGAAGAGACTTCTTTTGTGTCAGCTTATCCTTGATTTGGTGAAATTGCCAGGTGACTTCAAGGGGAAAGATGCACAATGTTCCTTTGTTCTTTCCACAGCTACTGCTTCTCTAACCTGCACATACAGTAGGACAAAGCTGGTTGTACAAAACTACAGTTGCTACCTGTGCACAGGCCCTTCTGAAACCTGCAGGCAAATTGCTGAAATGTATTTAAAAGGCTGAGTCTTAAACTATGCACTGTTTACCCTTGCTGTAAAGAGTTTATTTGAATCTTGCTTCTTATCAAATGAAGAGTTGTCATACTTACTTTGATATCTCACTTTTGATGGTAGTGCAATATTTCAGAATTAAGAATAAAACTTAGGGCATTAATTACTGTGCAGTCCTTTCCTCCTGTGGTACAGGGCAGCTTTCAGAGTTTCACAGCATGCACTGCCCTTCTCAACATGCTGCTCTCTGATTGAAAGTGACAGATTTCAGCTTTCATGATACTTTAAAGATGAGCTGGAATGGAGAGCAAGGGAGTGGCACATGGCTTTGCAGTGTGTGGGACAAAGTTGTCAGCAGATTTTTAAACAATTACATTGCTCTTGATAGAAAATCACATGATTCTGAAGCTTGAATTCCTTGTTCATCAGTTTAACCAGTCATTCTCATGCTGAAGTTCCTGGAGTTTGAACTAAGCAAGAAAGTTATGTGAGTCTCTCTACAACAGAGTCAAGATCTATGCACACATTATAATCTCATTTTAGGAATAATAAAGGTTGGTTTATTTGAAGTAACTTATTAAAAATGCAGTCAGTTCACTGAAAATTAAAATAAGAAGGTCTTGCTGAAAACAAGAGGCGGAAATTCTTTATGTCAGTAAGACCTTATACTGTGATTCACAACATGAGTCTTGCTTCCTTGGAAAAAAATAACTCCTGGCTTAATTATTTCCCAATGAAAAAAATGAAGAAAACCTTCTCAATGTTTATTCTGATTCTTATCTATTTTACATTCAAAAAATTTACTTAATAATTACCTTTGTTTATCCTACAGATTTTCCAATAAATTATTCTTGATAAATGTTTTGCATTGCATCCTAATTGTGTGTCCAACTGTGTATTAGTCAGACTGCAAACTATGTGTGTTGGATTTCTCAGGGCTGAGAAATAAATAAATAAATAAACTGGTGACAGCAGTGTTCTGGTTTGATCAGTTGAGAAATCTAAATGAGCCAAGGACAACCTACTCTAAGTAGGTAAGTACTTCACTCCCACCAATGTCAGTGGGAATCAACAGCCCTCACTTCTGTGAAAACTAGGAATTAAGCACCCAAGATTTGTTTCAATCAAACCTCTGCTGGATAACATGACTGAATACCATCTCTGTGCATTTTCTGCCTCATTCTGCCACCTCATCTTGAAAATCTCAGGCAAGAATCAATAGTTTATTTAAAAACCCCAAATATTCTGTTTTCATGCTGGTTTAAAGTAATTCCATTATTTGGGCAGCAAAGTTCTTGGAGTACAGGGAAGTTCAGAAAGGTTTTCCACAGATAATGGCCTTATTGATTTTTTTTCTTTCCAGTACTGGGAGAAACTGGGTAGGTTTAAATACATGCCTCCTAATGATCAGTAGCCATGTAGTTAATAATGTAGACAGTGAGGAGTATTTAAATATGTATTTAAATTCACCCACTATGACATTTCCATTCTGTATCATAATATCCTTCAGTTAACTGAGTGTTTATGTAAATTGGTAAATATTTAGAATTTAGAACATCTCAGAGGCTTCAGCAATATCCTTAAGTTGTCTGTGAGGTGAGTCCAGATTAGTCTTGAATTTCCTTTTCCCACCTGAGATCAAAACCTCCTGGTGAGGATGGTGACACCATTTCCTCTGATTCTTTCAAACACTTCAGCATCCTTCCTGCTGCAGGCTGCACAGACGAGTGTTCTTGATCAACCATGGACTTGTATCCTCTTTAATTTGTCTTTTATTGTTAAAAGGAAATATCTGTTGCCAAAAGAGGGTGTGGTTTAATATCATCTTGGAAGAGCAGAGGCTACAGGGATGATGGTCAGAGGAGAAAAAGTTAAAGATGAACTCTGCTGGTATGTTCCCTGTGTGGGGGACTGAGAACTGGTGGATCAAATGAAAGTAATACTTACACTGGACAAGACTGTATGCAGTAGTGGTAAAATGAACTCATGGTTTTAGAATTTATTTCAGTGAACATAGGCTATGAAGAATTTATGTATAGGAGCATATGTTCAAGAATGAACTCAGTCATGGACTCAGTTCAGGGCATCTGGCATTATTTACAGCATTTGATTTTAGTTTAACAAGCACAGGATTTCAGGCTTGTAGAATGTTATTTAAAGTATTTTTTTTTATAACAGCTAAAATTAAATCTAAACTTTAGGATGAACTCTGTCAAGAATTGTTGGCACTCACTGCTTCTGTTGATGTTGGGCTTTTTCTTCCCTTTGGCCATTTACAGAAGAACACGGTGGAGTCATTACTGCTCTAGGATGAGAAATGATTAAGGAGGGAATCCTGTTGTTTTACAGGTACCTGTCAGTGATGCTAGAGAATATGAACAAAATCAGAACTCTGCTGTCTTCAGTGTTACAGTCTCAAGCTTTGTGCTGAGGCCTGGTCTCTACAGGTTTGCCACTCCAATTACACCAGAAGTGTTAAAGCCAGCAAAAGGTCTGTAGATACAGGTTATTGTGCATATGCTGAGATAGCCTATTTTAATTTGGAAAGTGGTTTAGCTGTGCCAGATGAAAATCCCTGTATTCCAGTAATAACAGCACCCACACTAAGTGTCATAGGGCAGCTGAGGTTAGGATGGAGGGGGAGGGAGTGGCCAGAAAAAGAGGAGGGGGTTTTTAGTCTTTTCTTTTGCTTTGTGTTTCTCTATATGAAAGAAATGAAAATGTTATATGTATCATATGTATTTAGAAATACATTGGCTACTATTTTGCTCCTTTTAGTATTGATTTTGGAGAAATAGGACAGTCTTTAAAAAGCTGCCTTGCTTCTTCTCAGTCTACACATTCAGTTTGAACAGTTTTCCAGCGTTACCAACAATAGGCCACTTGAAGACAAACATTCAATTAGTAAATCTCACCAGTTCATTCCTACTGTTGAACTGAAGTTTGTCATTGATAGAGAAATAATATCACAGAAGCTGTGACTGTAGACATATTTTTAAACTGTGCTAGGGGAAAATAAATTGCCTGGTCAGGGAAGTCACTGCAAATTATTACACAGTAATTTCACTGCAAATAGTGTACTGCTAAAGGTTAACACAAATTATGGGGACAGTTCTCCTTCACGGAGAAGACATCCATATCCAGAGCAGAAACATTAAGCCAAATGTCTAGAAATATCAACTGTGTATAAATGGAGAGATTTAGATAACTCACAAAGAGCCACTTCAGTGAGTGTATCCTTAGACAGCCAAAACTTCACTGCCTCATGCATGAGTTGTCCTTTTTCCCTTGAAAAAATGGGAATGCTCCCAAGACCTTTATTCCTAGAGAGGTCTGCTCAGTTCAATGGACTTTACAAGTTACAACAGTGAAATCTCAATGGAGAAGGAATGACTTATCATTGTTAGATTACGGGATGTATTTTGTTACATCAGTATTCTCTTTAAAAAAATAATTTCTCTACCTACTGTGCTTCATTTGTCCTTACATTTTTTTTTAATATTGCAGCATCTACATTTTGCTTTTTCATTTAAGTTCCAGTTCCTGGAATTCCAGCATGATTTGAGCAATTCAGATTGTATTGCAAGAGAAAGTTAGTTCTGGCACTGCTTTGAAGAGAGCAATTTGAAAATTTGACTCAAACCCATCCTACAGACTCAAAACCAAAAAGGAAAGTACATATAATGGTATCATTTTCAAATCTGACTTTTAAGCCAGTCTCCTGATTTTTTTTTTTTTATTGTTAGAGCTTTGCAGTAATTCACTGTCTTTCTTGCACTGCTTCTGACTTTCAGCAGTCCTCTGGAGTTGCTGTCTGGAGCTGGCAACACAGATCACCTTAAAGCACTACTTGCTATGTGGCACACTGAAAGGCAACAATTACTTTAATTTATTTATTTTTAGATTCTTTATCCAGTTATGGAATCAGAGTTCTTCACTCTTTTATCAACCTTACTTTACAATTACTTTCATTTTCCCTGTGTGTGAGCTTTCTCTGGTAAGGGTCATAAATCTGAATTGAGCTAATGGTGTGACATTCTTTCCCCTCAATTCTGTCTGTGGTAACTGGATATTTGCATTTCAGTTGCCCCCTCAACCTACAGACAGCACTTCATGCCTGACTCATTTGTTGGTGACTTGCATGTCTCCTCTGAGACATGTAAATGTTGATAATTTTTTCCAGGCTTTAGCAATTTTAATGTGAGGAGCTAGCTTAAAATTCAAGCCTAGATCCTTTGCATGGACATACTCATTTGTTTTCAGGCAGTTAACAAAATAAAAGGGAAAAAAAAAAAGGGAAAAAAAAAAGCAGAAGTCCACAGCCAAACATTGCAACATAGGTTGGACACACATCCAGGGGTGGGAACAAGACAATCCTTTTCTACAGACTGTCTCTAGGGTCTGGTCCTGTTTTTCAATTGGCAAAAAGTGGTTACAAAACATTTTACTCTGACAACAAAACCTCACTGCTGTTAAGGACAAGGTTGGCTTGCTGAAGGTGCAGGGTTTCCGCAGGTTCCTGCTGCTGCTGCAAACACAGATGTTTGAAACAGTCAAAATTGTACACATTTAAATGAATGATGGTTTCTGCCTATGAGTAAGACTTTTATCCAGTGTAGTAGAGGATCAGACTGTTAAAAAAGATAAGACCCATATGCAGCTGGTCTCTAGTCATTATTGGAACCTTGGATCTTTTTCTGATATATTAAACAAAGGGAGAAAGCATTTGGTTATCAAAACTTAACTTTGAGTGCAGGTTATTAAATGAGTTATACCATCCAAAGCAGTCAGATTTTGCCACTCTGACAGTCAATGATGAGCAGATAAATTTACTTGCCATCACCATTATGTACACAAATGGATACTGGAAGAGCTGCAATGTTGTGTTCTGAGGGTGGAAATCAAATGGCTTCATGTCCAGCAGTACAAAATAGCCAGCAGCTCACACAGAAGTCTACTGCTTCTCTGCCTACAGCAATGAATCCTATTTAATAATTTTTATTTTACATCCTAGAGAAATTTATACCAGCTGAGTCAACCTGAACTTGAGGGAGGAGAAAAAAATCCAGCATTTCATCTTCAAAAAGTTTTAGATCCTTTGGCAAAGATAATCTGATAGCTCTTTTATCATACTAGAGAGTCTGGTTTTCCTTTTTCTTTTGAGAAGAAGCTTACATTTACTCACTACTTACATTTACTTACTATTTACTGTATGAAGATGCTTACATTTACTTACTACTCATAAACCTTCCTCAATCTTTACTAAATATGTATATTATATACAGGAGACAGTTGCTTTTGAAAAGGTAAGCCGACAGGGGAAAAAATACAGATGAAAGTTCTATATGTTATGGATTCTGAGATGGCATTATTTATTTTTCACCTAAGTGAAAATTTGAACAAGATTTTACTACTTCTGTATCACTCTGTGTAGTCACTTTCTCAAAGTGTTCCAAGAGAAATAACTGGCATTGCCTAAAACCTGAGGAATGTTCTCACAAATTTCCCTCTTTCCCAGGAATCAGAAGAACTGGAAAGAGTGGAGGCAGATATACAGTTAGTGTCCATAAAAAATCGGGCAAATACATTCCAAAGACAGAGCAGACTTAAAAATGATAGCTGAGTTGGAAACATCTGAAAACTGAGAACAAGAGAAGCAGGTAACCATTATTAAACTTTCTGATTCCCAAAGTTCTAACTGTATTATAATTGTATTGCAAAAAAAAAAAAAAAATTTAATGCAGAACACTGAATGCTTTGTGCTTTTTCAACTCAGGAAAAAGAGGCCAAATTTCTTTCCAGTTCTTGCCCCTCCCCCTTCTTATCCCCTCCTCCTCTTCCCCCCCCCACCCCCCTCCCCCATGGCATATTTGTCATTATTCTTTTTTGCATACAATCTCTGCACATGCAAGAGAGTTTTTCAACGAAGGAAAGGCTCACATTTGAAGTGGTGTTATGGAAAATGTTCCATATCATCAGGTCCTTGACACATCACACCAATGTGTCAGCATGTCTTTATAAGGATCTGGAACAGTCAGTCTTGGCAACACAGCTAACCAACAAACTCTTTGACCCCAAATTCCTCTATTTTGATAATGCTATCATGCATTTGACACAGGGTCACTATTACCCTCTTACATACAGGAAACCTTCATAAGAGAAACCAAGTAACTCTTATTAAAGAGAAATCTAGTTTGAAGTGATAAGCTGGAATCTGAATAAACCATGCTAATTCCAGATAATTCTATTTGCCAAAATTCTAACAAAATCATCCAAGTTGAGCTCTTTCTCCAAGCCTGGCAGAGACCTCTCCAGATCCTCAGAGAATGCAGGAGAGTTCAAAAGTTCACTTGTTATTTGCACTTCAACACATTTGGTTAAAATAATGTTTCCAATCTTTCTTAACACCAGAAGTGGTATATATTACAATTCTAAGATCAGAGAAAGTAGAGCGGTTCAGGGAAAAAATTCAACACAAACATTTGAAATGTATTTATGGCATTATAAGAATCAGTGTATCAATAAATATGGAGCAACTATTCTCCAGTGTACTTGGCATTTTATATGTAAAGCTTATGAAGTATATCTGTGTATATTGAAGCCTGCTTATTTTTCTAGAAAATACTAATACTTAAGAAATATTAACATCAAAAATTACTCGTGCCTGCATAGCCTAGAACACATGTTCCCACGCTGTAATTCAGTGGGTGGTTGAGTAATTGGGAATCAGATGGCTCTGGGAGCCACAAAATACCTAACAAGGATGATACAAAACCTAAAAAATTCAGAGTGCTTTCTTTCCCACAAGAAAAATAGTGTATTTTATCATCAACCCTTTTTTAAAAAGTTAATTCTGTTTTCATGACCTTTCACCAACCCAGGGAAGTTACCTGATCACAATGGTGAGGAAAAGTGACCCATAAAATCTGCTGGAACAGGGTATTTGGCACAAGTTTCAAGTCCACTGCAAAGATGCTTTGTAATTGTGTATTCACTAGACTCCTGAATCCATGCCTATCTGTCAGTGTGGAAAGAGAAACAGGCTTTAGGAGTTGCACTGGTGAGACCAGCCTTAATCTGCCATAAATCTCTCCCTCTTAGGTTGATAGCTGTGTCCCTCTCTCCTGATAGACCAGTCAACTCTCCTGCTACTCCTTGCATACTTACCTGGTATTCTATTTTTGGGAAATCCAGCAGTTTCCATCTTTCTGCTCATCTTCCCTGTGCCATCAACATCCAATTGTAGGGAACTCTTATCACACTTCTGAGTCTCCTGGGGACTCTCAAATCATGTGCCAGTAGCCTCCATGGCTGGTTCATGTCTAATCTCAAACTGCTTCAGTCTCAGAAGCATCCAACAACAGAGGCCTAACAAACACTGAAGTTTCCTCCTGGGAGATGTGAAACTTCAGGCCCAAATTTCAAAGCCAAAGATGTCTGATTCCTCATGCTCTTATTGCTTCCACATTTCCCCCTTCCCACACTCCTCCATTCTGACTTTTCTGGGGACTCTTGCTTATCTTTGAATCTTGTTTATCTTGGCACAGGAGGGTGCCAAAGATTAATAGGGTAGAGAGATTCTACCAGCATCACAAGCTTATTCCAGGAACAGTTAAGAGGAAGAAGTAAAGACCCTTTTGGCTTTGAGCAGTGTGAGACAAGGACAACACTCTGCCAGCCCCGTGGCTGGCCTCCCAATGCTTGTTTCCAGAGAAAGCAGGACAAGAATGGTAATATCTTGTACAGTTCAGACGTTCTGACACAGACTCCTAGAGGAGCTCAGTTCTGGAGGTAGATATAATCTCCATCCAATGACCAACTGGATAAATCAGTCTTGGTCTGACCAGCCACTTTAAGAGGGACTTTCTCCTTTCAAGCTCTGCGTGACAACAAACTGCCTTTGGCATCCAAGGGCTCTCCACTTGGAACGTACTTATGAACTTCAAAACAGTGGTTAAAATGCCAGTGAAGGACATGATTAGTTGCAAGCTTGCACGTGTCTGTGCAACACCACACTGCAACAGCAACACACCACAACTCACTAACTGATCTCACCAGTCCCCATTTTCACCATGCTGCTGCAGCAGTTTGACTCCACCACCTGTGTTGTATGCCTCAGGTCAGTTCAGGTATGAATGATGCAAGATGAAGTTGGTCCACTACAGGCAGCTCTCTGTAAGCTATTTATCTGCCAAAATTACCTGCAACAGAAGCAGGTAAATTCAGCATGTGAGGCCTCTCATGTAAATTTCAGCATGTGAGGCCTCTCACGTGTGACCCAGCCCTCAGTGTGCTTCTACTTCAGCAGTTCTGCCTTGACTTCCCATCACTGCTGGGTTAGTTCTAGTATGCATTACCAAATTTACTCTCATGACTCCTTCTGCCACAAGTCCTTAGTATGAAGAAAACTCCTAACCATCCCTTCTCACTTTTCCCAGGACAGTCTCTGTCCTAGAATTGCCCCAGGACTCAGCTGAAGAAAAGAAACTCTTGAGCAACTTCTAGAATGGCCTCCTCCATTGTTTCAGAAGAATTCTTTTCACTGCATTCCTCAGGCTGTCATGAATCTTCCTCTTGCTCAACCAGCTCTTCCAGTTTGAGCAGAGCTGGACCTTTGATCTGTATCTCTGGAATCAGTTAAAGTTAATATACCACCACACAGGAGTGTGTACATGCTAAGAGACCCTCAGTTACAAAGAAAGGCTTGTGGAAGTAAGATAGGGCAGGAACACGACAGTCTACCTTTCCCTTCTCTTCTAAGGCAGTCTTTAGCTACTAATTTTATGACATTGCCATTTCATTTTGCTACTATACTTTGTTTATAAGAAAAGGCTAAAAGCAGGAGCTGTATTTAATATGAAACATTTGTTTTCACTAGTTGTTTACTGGGGAAAGTTAACTTTTAAGTTTTTGGGATCATTCCCATTTTCTATTAAACAAAGTAGCAGCAACTTTTAATTCAATAGCTCAGTTTTTTTATTCAGTAACTTTTTAATCTACCAATTTATTTTTTTGTGTGTGTGAAAATGATGAATCAGAGGTTGCTGCAGTTAATTTGTTCATCATTCTTTGAAACTTTTAAGTACACTAAGGGAAAATAATTTTTCTGTTCTTGAAATCAGCCTTGACTGCAATATTTGTTGCATGATATGGTTTAATTGATTTACCAAAGTTGCAGGATGAGAGATAAAGATGGAGTGAATAATAAGAAGTGAGAGCCCACTAAATGTCTTTTCAGTAATTAGAAAGTAACATTCATTTTCTAAAAAGGGTGAATACTATATGATTTAGGCAAAGATTCTTGGGCTGTGTTATTGGATGAAAAAAAAATCGTTCATAATTTGTTCCTAGGTAAGACAGTGAAACACATAGTTCTGCTGCTGTATAAAATAGTTTCAGTTTTTTGAAGGAAGGTCTTAGCAGCCCCATTTCTCTTGCGAAGTTCACCTGTGCTTGAGGTATGCATACAAACAGGGCCTAAATAGTGTAGCCATAAAGAGCAAGGCTACTGTAAAATAATAACCTCCAAAGTAGTGAGTGGGCATTTCTTTAGAGCCCTCATAAATACTGAGTCCTATAAAAGCTAGTGACACTTCTATGAATGCTTTAACATATATTGTAAAATTTGTGGAATTTATGTATTTACAAATTCAAAGTGCTATTTTTTTGTCTCTAATAACTGAAAATTTTCCTTAGTTTTATATATAGGCTGGCTTAAAATAAAATTGCATTCAATTAGTTTACATGCACACCTTTTAAAGTCAGTTTTCATTGCTAAAGCAAGGGCTGCTCTGCTTTAGAACCATTTCACAGCAGAGAAGACATGCCACAGAGGCAGAGATAGGGGATAGGAGCAGCTAAAGCACATCCAGTCAGTGCAGGAGCTCTCTTGGAATTTTTCCACAGTCACAGTGGGTGTGGAAGAGCTTGTCTATGGAAATATAGAATAGAGAAACTATATGTATGTGTGTACATATATAACTTGGTGTGTGTATGCACATCCGCGTGTCCATACTTTTTAAGAACCTGAAATGATGCCTGTTCCTGTGGGGAGATGATCTGGTTTGGCAGAAATGTCAAAATACCTGGATACACCCTGTCAGGTCACAGGCAGAAAGGGAGGAAAACAGCTGCTTTTTACTGATAGGTACTGCTACTGTCAGTAAGACATGTTCTAGTTCCTAGATAATAAGCAAACTGACTTTTAAAAAAGAAAACATTAAAAGTGATTTGGGCTTCTCCTATGGTGTACTGCATTCTGGCAGGTGAAAAGGAATTCACTGCAGATCCGGTCTGTGATGGTTGCCTATCCTTGCCATGTCATCATGAAATGCAACTTTAATGGGTTTTGTTTCCTAAGTATTAATAAAAACCCCCAAATGGAACAATTTACTGGGAGAAAATGTTGGTGCATGAAGGCACATATTTTAATGACAGTTCCTTAATAATGCTTTATTAAACATCCACAAAATGACACTACCACAATCGCAGCAATGTACTGTAATCATCCAAGTCTCATGAACAGCTGATACCTTTGCTGCTAAAAAGCAAGCAACCTACCTCTCTCTTTTCCCATTGTGACCAACTGAAGAATGAACCATTCACCAATGGTGACTGCAAATCTCTTTAAAGGCTTAGCTGAAATGGAGTTCAGGATAGCAATATAATGCTAACTTAATCAAATGTGCACCTACTCTGGAGGCTTCAGCAGCAAACTTCCAGTAATTACACTGCTACAGTCTCACAAAGTCTCAATGGACATTTGGAATGTGTGTGTTTTTCATCCAGGCTACTTCTGTAGCAGTAACATAGCAACACCCTGCAGTGGTTCCCTGCCTCCCTTCTGCTCCCTGGGCATGATCTCTTCTTCCTTCCCTCTCACAGTTCTTTCACTGAGCTGCAGCTCTGGCTGACAAGGAAACTTTGGCCCTGGAGGAGGCAGAGGAAGTCTCAGATGAGATACATGGCTAGAGAAGTACCAGTGATACTAGGATTGTACAGATGTAGAGTCAGGGCCATGATACTGATGGTGGGGCTGTAACATTGCAAGTGTGATTTGGCAGAAAGGACTTGTCATCCAACCTACCTCCCTGGGTTACATGGGGTATCCATCCCCATTCACCTGGCAGGCAGTCTCTGCATGCCTAGGTGCTAGTTGAAAAGCAGGCCCAGACCAAAACCACAACCACTTTCTCCCAGTTTCCTGCATGGATTTTCATCAGCCTCTCATGAAATCAGTGAGGACAACACACTGCCTAGCATGGCTGAGGTCCCTGCTCTGCTCTGTTGCAGAGTAAAGAGTGGGTAAAGGAAAAAAACTGACACTTACCTTCAGAGCTCCAATTTGTTGTCATGACCAAATCAGCTGCCCTCAACAGCTTTGCAAAGCAGTGACTTGCACTGTAGTAACTTGCCATCACTCTGCTGGAAAATCCTGAAAGTTCCCTGCTGAAATTTCCTGAAATCTCTGATAGCTACTGCACAACATTGGAAACCATCCTTAATATTCTGTTTGCCTTTTTCACCAGGGAGATACATCACACGATGCTAATAGTGCCTACACTGACTACCAAAGGCAAGAGATGAATTCCAACAGGAAACATTTCTGCAGGAATACATATTTAAACCAATAAGATTCAAAGTTATCCAGAGGCTGGAGGCTGAGCCTAGGCAGATGTCAGAATTAACATATATGCATTTCAAAGAAGTACTATCAAGTAACTTGGTGTGGTGGGACAAATTATTACATGGCAAACCCTTCATGATGGCTACCTGATTCAAGTCTTAATGTCTAAATTTAGAGAGAAAGAACAGAAAAAAGGGCTGAGGTAGGGCTAGCTTAGTTTCTTGCTGGTCTTGCATGTTATACTTGAATATATTTCTTTAAGAGTAGGATAATGGGATGTTTAACTCATCTTTAAAGCATGAAGCTCTGGAAAACCTTCAACCACAAATTACACTGCTTTATTTCTCCTTAATTTGGAGAAATTTCATTTATTTAGAACTGTCACAGAGATGTGCACCAGTGATCAGCAGTCTAAAACTTCCAGCAGGAGACCACTACGTCTTTTTAAGTTTAAAGTCCTTTTTCAGAAAAGGAGTATGAATATAAAATGCATGTTACTGAGAGCACAGATCAGTAGATTTGGTGTCAACATTCACTCCAAGGCAGAAAATCTTTGAGGCAGATGTGAACCCACACATCCATACACCTGAACACGGTCTCCTATGTTATTCACAGGGTTTCAACTAATAGTTTTATACTGTTCAAGTTTAACTTTCTGCTCTTGCCGTATCTTTTTCTTCCCATCAAGTCTATTTCCAGCTGCTTGCTCTGACCCTCGCTGAAATTCTATCTTTAATCATGCCTGATCCTTTTCTGCCCTGTTCATCACTAAAATCTTTGCAATGCAGATCACTAAAAGTGACCTTTGACTATCTTCCTCAAGACAGCTTGGGATGCTTTTTAAATTAAAGTCTAATTTCACGACATAATCTATTCAATTCAAGTGATTGTATTGTCAGTGCTTTGTACTGAAACAGTTTTACTGAAAAGATCTTTTATTTTCATAAATAAAAAAGAATATATTTAAAACTTTTTTTTCACACACAAACTTGAAAACTCTGAAAGCTTTTAGAAATGAAAATTAACTATACAAAAATTGGGCTATCAATGTTAAATACTTACACTTTTGTTCCTACTAACTGAAATACATTTATATTTTCTATCAGTATAAAAATCTTCAGAGTAATGGTAATACTGCGTAAGTATTTCCTTTAACTGAATGTATTCACATTTTCAATCCACAGCTTTTCCCAGCAAGTCTGATCAGTCTATGCCTTTCTTTTCCGTGGAGTTCCATTAAGTTCTGAAGAGGCCATTTGCAGCACTTGCTGTTGCTGCTGCTTTGCAGGAGAGGAGATCCATTCCTCTGGGCTAAACAAAACATAGCACAGTGGCTTATAAACAAAGCTATTCTTATACATACATACATACATACATACATACATACATACATATATATATATATATATATATATAGCATAGAGCTCCCACAAGTATAAACAATATAAACCCCATATTTGTACACAGCTTTTTATTACTGTATTTATTTTGTTAAAATGAAGAATAGCAACAGGCTAATATTAGATAGTTTAACTACATAACCACTTTAGAACTATATGTAGATAAAAATCAAAATAGTAACAAGTATGAAAAATAGAGACATAACAATATAGTGAACACTTGTTCTGAGATTCACAGAACACTACTGTGTAAGATTTAAATAATCTCAGAAAAATGACCATAGCTCAGCAAAGACAATTATGTAGTCATGAGGAGAGACATGAGAAATGCCAAAGACAGTTTCATGTCACTTTAAGATACACTTAAGTGACACTTTAAGATCTGTCACTACAGATACACAGATTTCCCAAATTTTTGTGTGTGTGTGTGCATGTGCTCAAACACTCATCAGCACAGAGGGAATGAGAACAGATGGATAAAACACTTTACCACCAGGTCACCTCAGACAGTTACTTAGAAAAAAATACTGTAAGGATGATTCTATTCCATAAGAATAATTATTTCTGTGTTCATCTATCCAGTATTTGACAGAAGACCTTAAAAGAGTTTACAGACCAAGCCATCTCAAATAGTTTTGGGTGTAACAGTGTGGAATATACCAGAAAATATGGGGAATGTGACGCACAAAGATGCTGATCAGTTCATAAAGAGAAACAGAATTAGAATTAGTAAGCAAATCTTTATATGAGGCTTAACTTTTAAATGAGGTAGAAACTTTAAAGAAATTAAAAATTATCTTGAATACCAGCTTTATGCAAACTCTATTCATTGTTGCTTATAAGATACAAATAAGAATTAAAAAATATGCAGAATAAACTAGTTTTTGTTTTGAATTCAGATTATGGAAAAATAATTACTAGATTCAGAAAATACTTACCTATACAGTTTTTTCACTGTGTCTCTTCGCATTCTTTTGGGAGGAATGGGGGTGTCAGATATATCTAGCATTATAGGCTGAAGTAATGATTCAGCACCTTTATCTGATAAAGCAGGAGTCATACCTATGAAAAAGTTGCAAGTTAAGAACCAGTAACAGAAAAATGAAACCTGCTGGTTATAAATGGGCCCTATAACAGTAGAATTAGACCTTTGAAATACAACTTTAGAAATGTCATAAACTTTATGGTTACCTTATATCTGAAACAGAGTTCAAAGATGACAGTTAAAACGATTTATGTGTAACTGTCGCAGAGTAAATGTTGATTTTTAAAATATTATTTCATACTGACATACAAGAAAAATTGTAACTCAGATAGACAATCCTTGCAGACTTCAGGGTGTTTCTTTTTATAGCACAATGTTTTGGTTGTGTTTCCTTAGCAAAAGCAATTCAGCTCTTAACTACACTGTCATTTCAAAGAGCACGCCAATGTACTGTAGCACGGGGCCAGCCACACTAATAGTTATATAATCTCTTATTAGTGAGATCATAGTTTCATGTTCACAAGATACGGACTGACCAACATTCTTATTATCTGAACACAATACAGGGCAGTGCTGCTCTAGGCAATATCCACAGCATCATACTACTACATACAGTTTTTCTATTCTTTCCCTAAAATGCGACATTTCTAAGCTACTAATTAACGTTAACAATTTTCATTCATAGTTTGAACTTCTTAGTCTGTAACTGGTTGCAGTTAACTGTTCTCCTCCTATAGCACAGCAAAATTATAATACAATAACCTACCCAATTTTTGTTTTACTAGCTTGAGGCTTTTCTCTTGTTCAGCAAGTTCCTGTTTTTTCTTTTGCATTTCTGGAGTGTTCAGTGACTGCAAATGTAAATCAAGGTCCTTATTCACATTATCAAATTTAATCACTGCTGCACGGTATTGCTGAAGAAGATCTAATTGAGAAATAAAACAATAAGCCACAAAACAGTAAGTAAATGACCATTTTTATTTAGAATGCTACCAATACAACCCAGGCAATATATAAATCCACAAGAAAACATATCTTTCAAAAACACTACTTAAAAAATCATCCAAACTTATAGTGGCTGTTCTTAAAATGACTGTAAAAAAAAATCATATTCAATATTTTGACTCTTCTTTTTGAGTCCATATCTTAGATGACAGTGAAGTACCTGCAAGCTCTAAAAATGATGTGGAAAACGGCTATCACTGTACAGATCTTGTTGCCTGTGTGCTCCAAGTGAAATTCTCTACCTCTGATGACATAAGGTGCTTATAGCATGTTGTGTTTTCAGTACTACAAAGCAGAAGCTTGTATTATTGACTTGAATTGTATTCCACCTTGTGGACCAAGTGAACATTTACTGAGTTTCACTCTGTGCCACTATGGAAATCTAATCAAGCACTCAGATAAACAAAGGTGTATTTTGTTGACAATCCTTTTTCCTCTTTAAACACATGAGACAAAAAATTTTTCCTCATCCAGGCACTGAATTACTATGTCAAGTAATAAAGGAAGGGTTCAAGCATATTAGCCTGGACTCATTCATTTTACTTTCAGGTGAGTACAAGGTATCTTGCACAAAGCTTAACACTAAATGACCTTAAGTTTGCCATGGGGTGAAAGCTCTCACACAGAGCGCTGCCACAGACTAACAAAAGGCACTGCAGACTCTTAATACGGCTTATTTTACAAGTACCTTGCCAATGTAATAACAGATTAAGCAACTTTTATCCTACAAACATTGAAAAAGAGTATGTCAGAACTAATGTTAAGTGTAAAATTAAGTTCAAAACAAGCCCTGTGTAATGAGATGCTGTCCTTTAAATGGAATTGTACTAAGATTTTCCTTTAAATGTCTAGTATCTATCTAAGTGAAATTAAAACATGCCCTTTTCTTCTACCACGATTGCTCCGGTACTAAACTAGAAAATTCCAATTTCATTTGTATTGGGTAATAATGGAGTTCAACAATTGAAAACATGCTGATAGACAAAGTGTGCTAAACCCAGTGTATTTTAGTCTGTGACTAATATGCT
Source organism: Vidua chalybeata (assembly GCF_026979565.1). Lineage (NCBI taxonomy): Eukaryota > Metazoa > Chordata > Aves > Passeriformes > Viduidae > Vidua > Vidua chalybeata. The sequence continues at coordinate 104,503,207 of NC_071530.1, forward strand.
TATTGTGTTTTCCCTAGGCATAATATATTTTTACTAAAATGCTGAAAAAAGATCTTTTTAGTCCTTATATTTTTTCTCCTACTCAACTGTCAGTGCTAAGTAGTTTGCTCATATATATGGTTACTTTAACAGGTATTGTGTGATCTCTCCCCATACCCCTCCATTGCACTGTCATGGATAAACTTCATGTCCTTTCTTTTTAAACTTAAGTATTTAAGAACAATCTTGTAAGTAAGACTTTTCAGTGTTTTACTCAGTCAGGTCAGTTGTTATATGTCAGAAACTGCATCTTTAAATTAATTGCTAACCTTTATTCTAAAATGAATAATCCGAACACATAAAGAAATGAAAGTGATTCAACAGGAAATAGGGTAGCTTATGAGATAGTCTCTCTTGAGAACATGAATTTTTCTACCACTGTTTCATAGAGCTCACTTGCACGTAAGAAATTCTAAATTGATCATGGTGTTTCCAGAGTAGAAAGACCAAAAACTTGTTTCTCAGTGATGCTGGAATTCAATCAGCTCAAGCTTCTCATGCCGGCTGTTTGAATGTTTATTACTGCTTATACTCCTCCTTTAATAAGACTAAGAAAAAAAGGGGAATATCTCATTATTATTATTTTGTATTTCAGGAAATGTAATATCTGTAAGCTTTTAAGAAAAGGCAAATTTATAAACAGAACACTGTACAGCTCCTACTTCTCAAAATAACTGTATGCTAAATTGAAGTTTTCCTTTCTGTATTACATCAGAGAATAAAAAACACAGGACAAGCAATATAATTTTGTAAGTTTTGTATGTTTGTGACTTCATTAACCCACCTATCTGTACAGAGATAGTAGAGTAAAGTTTTGGCATTGGTGCTCCAAATACCATTCCTCTGAGTTTGTCCATTGGAGGAGCTTTATTCTGCAGGCCTCCAAATTTTCCATTGCTGCGAATCCTGTCTCCTTCCCTAGTCAGCAAGGTAGGGCAGTGTGTAATTTTTACAACCTGCACAGGTATAAGAATTGATAATAAATTAGTAACTCCACAGAAAATCTAAGTTTTTAGCAATACTGTTGTGAACCTTTTTATTTTTCAACTGCAATGCAACTTTGTCCCGTAATGAAAAACATATTTTATGAAATTATGTCATGACTTTGCTTTCAAGCAAGAGAATGCATATATTAAAATTAAGCAGTATTGTCAACAATTATGAATACCAGTTTTTTTTTGTGTTGTGTTCTCATATTTTACCAGAACTCTGACGGCAGAATTTAGATCTATACCTGGAAAAAGCTGATTATCAACATATATTAATTAGGAAGCAGTGGTAGTCAGTACAGTTCTACATTCTTATGCTCAATCATTAATTTGATTCTAGCAAACACATAAGCTGAATGTAAAAGTGCCCAGTGCACTTCCTCAGAGACTCCTGCCTGCTAAAACATGTACCATCCATTAAACCTAAATAAAATGGGTCTTAAAGACATCTAGTGAGTTTCACATCAAGTTTTTAGTCAAGTGGACCTGAAATTTCACCATGTGCCTTAGACTCCTGTATTTTATGACACAGAGTGACTAGGAAAGTACAGAAAAACTTGTGCTTAACACTAACACAGAGTAATGAAGATGCTTATCTTTGGAAACATGGTCCCATATGCCATAGCAACATTCACATAATAGAATTTGTTGAATGGAGGTGATTTTGTCAGTGCCAATAATAGAGATTTCATTCACTGTTAAGTGCTTTGAGACTCACAGACAGTAAGCACATTTACAACTAACACAGCATTAAACTTAGAAATTACCCTAAGTTTTTAAAGTATTAAATATGTAGCTCTGCAATATATCTGTATCATAAAATTTAAAGAAAAATTGAAACATACCTCTTTTCTGTAGTGGTTGGCAGCATCCAAGTTATCTATAATGATAGTATCACCCAAGAGCATACCAAATACTGAAAAATATAAATTTTTGAACTATGAAATTTCTCCAGAGCAAAATAACTTGAGTTTTGAAAATCAATTCTGAGGCATCATTATTACATCTTCTAAGGTAAGTGCAAGGGAAATAGCATGTAAATAATTTTTGTTTCAACAAAATTCTCTTGAGGTTGAGACAGATATGGAATCTTCTGCTTTCATCAGTGAATTCATAAGGGAAAAAAAATTAGTGCATTTAAGTGCCTTTTGGAGTAATTGTGTGTATTTTCCAATAAAATACTCTCTTGACACTTTACATTTATCAGGACACAGATAATAAAATCTCAAGTTTCATGAAATTAATATATTATATATTTTTAAAAATCTTCCTGGAATGTTGAATTTTGTTCTCAGTTCCTTAATATTTTTCTTCATATTCAATGGGTGATCAAAGAAAAAAAAATTCACAGACAAATGATCCAACTGGCCTTAAGACACCTCTGCTAATATAAGTCTGTTCCATACAAAATCTAACGATGTAGTCATGCATGATATATCATGCAATGTGGTTTTTCAATTCCTCCAAGGGGCATGAGGAGAATTTATAGTTAAAGAATTTATAGTTAAAAGTCTGTCAATATCTAACTTTCTGAAAATGCACAGGGTTAAAAATGGTCTATTAACAGTAGAGAGGAATACTTCAATAGTGGGAAGTCGTGAAATAAAATGCAAAACTTACTCAAGTAACTACAGACTCCAACTCTCCATATAAAGGAGCAGATCTATCTAATTTAAAAAAGTAGTGTAGGAAAAGGTAGGGATTGCTACATTGTTAGAAAGAGCAAGAGGACAATCGTTTCCTAAACTGAAATCTACATAAAAATTGAAGGATTTCTCACAACTATTAAGCTGTTTAAGCATAACATACACTGTCATGTACAGTTCAGTCTGCATGTACTTAAATTTATGCATTAAATATTTCTGAGAGGAATCGAACTGGAAACAAAGCTTAACAAAAGGAGTAACTTCTGCAATATGAGATTATAAAATTAATCTTGTGATGGTCAGTCCCTGCTCTAAAGAGCTAGGGAATAAGATAATGCTGCAGGAATTTAAAAAAGAAAAAACCTGCCATACATCTAAGTAGAGAAAATGAAACTAAGACAAGAAGCAGAAATAAAGTGGACATGGTTGAAATTTTCACAACTTTTGTTTAAAAATAATTAATGCTAATGGCCTCCTATTTTTACCAACAGAACTCAGGAGGAATGTATGCTGGTATTTGCAAACATATCAGTGAAGATTATTGAATGGATTATAATTTGTGATGTTTCTGTATTTCATTCTTTAAAAGAAAGAAGTTATTAATGATTTCTTTCTTATCATTTACCTGTTTGACAATGCTCTATGTTATCTGGAAATGTTAACAAATCTCTGGCAAATACAGGATTTCCAATAGGTCTGAAGAAAGTTCTTCCATTTTTCAAGTGAGGTAAAGGTCTGGTTAAAGAAAGGGGACAGTGAGGGAGAAGAAAAGAAGAAAGCAATTTGTCCTTATTCTAGTCAGGAATCTCCAATTTAACTGAATGCATCTTAACATTTCCACATTAGATATATGATCCCACCATTATCTGAAATGCCAGTTATATTAAAGATGTTTTAGTAAAACACTGATTTGTTATGAAACTTTATTTCCAATAAATTCATATGACTAATTTAGGAACAAGTTTTAATGCACTGTATTATGAAACTGAGAATTTGAACATTATAAATACATTTATGCATCAGATCTTTTCTAAAGGGCATTCTTATTATATTAGCAAATATTTGCTTATTTCATAAGCAAATTGTTTTCAGGAGCAGAAATACTGTACTTTATTTTTCAGGCAACTGAAAAAGCAAAATGAATTTCTATTACTACAGATGATTTTAGGAATGTATTCTGAAACCGGATTTTTGAAAGTTATAATCTGATTACAAGCACTATAATTATTTAAAATAAATTCCTGCTCTAGAAAACATGTGGACATGAAGAAAAAGAAGACTATTTAATTGAAACACCTTATTAAATAAAGAACATCACACAGCAGTTAAAATGTAGAGCTGAGATTTCAGCTAACACTTCAAGTGACATTACTGTTGCTATAATAATAAATCCAGAAATTTTATACTTCAAATTTTTAACTGACATTTAAAAATCAAATTAGACAAGTAAAAAGAGTTGAAGAAGTATGTAATACAAACACAGAACTTTAATTGTTTTTTCTCTACCTGCTCCAATCTGGAAGTGTCTTCTTGTAAATAGAATCAAGGGGTAACACTTGCTGTCGACCTTGAGTTTCATCGAAGATAGACCGAGCAGCTTCCGTGGTCAGTGTGACTACACAGTCCATGTCACTTGCCAGGTGCCAAGAGATGACTTTTGCTGCTTCATTATCCTCAATTTGAGCTAAATGTGCAATCTGTACCACAGAAGTTACAACAGTCAAAACAGAAACCAAGACCATGTCCCCTTTCATAGTAATCACAACAATCCTGCAACTTCAGACGTTCAATTCCCCGTTGATGGCTCTGTCAGGGGAGCTGGTCATCAGGTAATTTTTCCATCACTACCACTTTGTGGAACCAACAGAACTTATTAGAAGGCTGCCTGCAAGAAAACACACCTTGCCTAGAATATCCTGGTTGCCTTTTGGATAGTTTGGGAGGGTACAAGCTCTCCTTGGCTGCTTCATTACTCCTTCTTGTTCCAACATCTTCTTTTTCAGAAGAGAATCCACATACTGAAGCTGAGAATGAAAATTTAAGATCAGCAAGCATGTACCATTGGACTGAGCAGCAGAAGTAGTTATCTGCCATCAATTAACTTTCTAACAATAAACACTCAATAACCTGAAACAGACTTTTAATGTATAGGGGACCACCATGCACAATCCCAGAGAATAGCAAAGGGAAAGCTCACTGCAATTGTGACCAAACTTTTTAATTACTACTTTTTTTTTTTCTTTTTTAATTTTTAAGGACTTCAAGGAGCATTTCACAAAGAACTATCAGTGCTTGATTAGAGACAAAAGTGAAGACAGTTTAAAACAGCAGGAAGAGACAATCATGAATGCACAAAAAGAAACCATTTCAGAAGGTGACTATGTCCAGGCTTGAAAAATTTAGCCAGTAGGGGGAACTTCAGTACTGTGACTGCAATTTAATTCTACTGATTTGTGATTAATGACTATAACTTGGTCTTATTTGATCTAAAGATAATTGTTTTCATAGGTATTTTCTTCCTCCAAATGTTAGTAGTTTGAAAACCTTCTAGAAATTTCTTAAAACATAGTTGGATCTTTAAAGGAAATTAGCAATGGGGTACATTGCCCTGAATATTTCCAAACTTATTTTTACATTAACTTTGGCAATAACATATGCAATTCCCTGATTCTCTAAAAAAAGTGCTTTCCTTTGGCTTGCTTATGCCAGAATACATCCAGTACATATTGACTAGCCTCCAAAAACCCAGTGTAACGTCTAGCAGTACCAGTAACACTGGCAACCTTAGCAGAAACATGATCAGCAGAAAAACAAGATCAGGATATAAAAGACAAGGTTTTTCTCAGTTCTTTAACAGTATTTTAAAAGATCCTCACACTAACAAAGCAATACAAAAAAAAAATCTTAAGTTTGACATTGATTCACAAATTTTTCTACAGTTTAAATTTTCACTGTTTTGGTAACAGGTGTGATTCAACAATATTAGTATTGATATATTATTGATATCAATTTTAGATATGTTAATGGAGTTTAGTAAGAAATAAGTCATACTATATTTGTCTGTGGTAATTCAATTTGGTGCTTTTTCAGTTCGTTCTTCAGGGCAGCTTCTCTTGTTTCAGCCTCTTTAACCTGACCTGAAACAAAAAAAGAGAGTGACGAAACGATAGAAAGTAATGGGACACTTACAGAATTTCCTACAACTTTTCAGAATTATGCCAGCTACAACTGACCCTATCTACTTCTTAATTTCAGCACAGAATATCAGAATTTTTCCACAAAGATCTTGTGATTTTGTCCAGTTTCTAAACAATTTCAGCAGATGCCACACCTTCAGCTTCAATAAGCAAAGGGGACTAGACCATGTATCAATCTGAGAATGTTAGCTGGTTTTAGTTTTCATCCTCAATTATCATTGTAAATGGTTCTCCAACAGGTGAAATGGCAAGACAGAAGAGAAGAGTGGTGGCTGGCACTACCTTCTTTAGTCTGTTATATGGGACACCACTTTCTCAACACTATTTCCTCAGCTCTTATATCTGAACTAATTTCAAAATCAAATAAGTAAACAGGTGAATTGCTTTCTACCCTCTATTCACAGCATGTTTATATTTGAAATTATCTTATTACTTAAACATAAAGTGTAATGCTGTACTCTTACTCTCTACAGATGTGCATGCACCAAACAAAGATTTTGTACCTTTCACACTGGAATTCAGAATTTTCCTTTCATAATGGAAATATGTAGTATTAAAATTACAAGAAACAACAGCATCTTCTATGCCAGTCTGCTTCATTTACACTTGATGATTATTTAAAATAAAAATTCAAAATGCTATTATTAAAACAAACCTTTTAATCAACAGGCAGGATGATTCAAACAAAAAAAAAAAACCCAAAGAAACTATTTCCTTCATTCATAAAGAATTGCTTTTGCTGAACAATACAAACTATGACACAACACTTCTGAATAATGTACACAGGGTCAAACGTGAAAGGGGAAAAGTAGCATTTTGAAAACATAAGACTAACTTTTTAAAAGAGGATTATCTATAGTTCGTTCTCCTCAAATTGTTTTTAGGCAACTGTTGAATTTGTATGAGCATGCAAAGATGGGAATAAAAGGCAGTCATGGATAAAAAGAACACCAACTTCAATGTTTTTTTCTCCTTTTGATAATTCTGACATATGACATACTAATCAAATCAAGACCTTTATAGGTAGCAACATCCAAGACTTAATAATTAGAAGCTTCCCTGCAAGACATATACCTCTTCTGCTACCCTCTAATTACTATCTCTCATGATTTCAATATTGATTTTCCTCCCCTTCTCTATAGCCTCAAAGTCATTATAGGACGTAAGTTTAATTCACGAAAAATTATTTACATATTTGACTGAACTTACATTTCATTTCTGCTACGAGCTGATTTGTAGTATCAAACATCTTTCTGTAAAGATCTATGGACTTAGATAATTGGTCTTTCTCTCTGGTCAGTGTCGCCATCAGCTGCTGCTTCTTGGAATCTACAGATATAAACATATACACTTTTAGAATACAGTAACATACTTAACTGGTTTAAGCATTAGCAAAAATCTATTAAACTATTACATAGTTTTGAAAACATATTATAGATCTAAAAATAGCTGATTCTAAGGAAAAGCAAGTATTTTAGAGCACTTGAAACATACCATTGTAAAACATAAATGAGAGACAATATGGTTCCAAAGGTTTTTTCAAAGCTGGCAGATGTGGCTCAAAGACAAGAATATATTCAGTGCTATCTCTTCCAGGACTGTCTTCAGCCAGCACTAAATTCTATGAAAATAAACAAACAAACATAAATTTATGCCCATGCTTGAGGTTACACACAAAATAAACATTCTTCAGATACTAAATCTTGTAAGTTACATAACACATGATGTCTGTACAGTATTAGTACAGTTTTAAGTATTGGCCTGGAAATGCCTTTTATAACAATTAAACAAAAGTAAAATACAAAGATATAGCTATTTTATTATTTAAGAATTAAGATTGTCATTTTACCTGTTTAAAAAGTCTTATTATTTTTGGCTATATATTTAATTTCAGAGACACATGCTCAGAAAAAATATCCTCTGCACTGTCTTATAAGCAAGATATCCTCAGGTGTACTTCATTCAGTATGTGAAATGCAAACAGATCATTAAAAAGAAAGACCCAAAGCATAAACACATAGAAGGAAAAACAAACTATTCCCAGTGCTTAGTTAAAGTTACTGCTGTTACCATGGAAGTAGACAGCAAATCCCAAATGAATGAACAATATACATCCAAACACTATCATAAACATTTAACTTCTTATCAATTCCTTATTGAAAAGACATACTAGATCCTTTGCCTCTTTATAAATATGAGCAATATTATAAAACCATAAAAGTAAACAGAAATAAAATTAGCAGATGTAGTATCTAAATGGGCTGCTACTTTGGGAAGGGTATCATGCATAAAATCAGTAATTCTTATAATAAAACTCATACTGTTTCCACCTTTAACATGTAGAAATTGATACTCAACTGGCCAAATCAAGAGAGGTGGTTGCAGCTTAAAAGAAGAGATAGATATATAACCTTCAAAGACAGTCTTCACAGCTTTCAAAAATATTGCAGCTACATATTTTATCAGGACAAGTCTGTAGTGGAAATATCTTTTCCTTAGAAAATATATGCCAACAAAAATCTTAACATTTTTCTTCATTAAACAAGTTTAGTATTCCTGAACTTGTGACTAAAGGTAAGCATGTGAGATTATCCCTTTCATTATTTGTGCTAATTGCACACAACTGTCTTTACAAACAAGATGGAACAATTTCAAAATACTTGAAGAACACAAGTATGTCCCTTCTCCTGCCCATTACAAGTCATATGAAAAGGACAGTGCATCACAACCAACAAATCCTTTCCACATGGTTTTTGTGAGTAGTCTGAAGTCAGTGAACTCAGTATAAACCAAATGCCTGAAAACTGCCTGAAGAGGGGAAAAGATACTGGGTTCACTGAAATGCAATTAGTCCCCATGGGGGACTACAGCAGTAACTGGGGAACACAAGTTACTGTCAAAAGCAGCAGGATCTCTTTAGATCATAGTAATAAAAATGAAGAAGCATGCAAAACCCCCCACCTCCCACCAAACCAGGAATACTTAAGTAGGCTTACAAAAAAAGAAAAAAAGAGGGGGAGCAGGGCAAAACAAGCCAAACAAACAAACAACCCCCCAAACACCATGAAACTCAGCACACTCTCCCCTCCATTACAGAGGTTAGCTTTGTCACTGATGGAGAATTGGAGAATTTAGGTCACAATTATGGAAGTTACTACTACATGGAGATAAGCCAAAAAAAATTTATTTCTGCATTAGCAAAGAGTCTTAGAAATTATCCAGTCATTTTATCTGAACTGTCACAGGTCATATATGTGGTTATTATTATATTACCCATATAAAGGTGTTCAATTTACACCTTGTTACCACAGGTGTAAATACAAGATTTGCAGGGGGTTTTGTTAGACCAATGGTTTTAGCTGATCCTTTAGCTATACTTTTGCACCTTTTCTTAACCCCAACTGCCTGGGGAAAAATGTGTTCACAAACCAATTAATTTATTACTCCTGAAACATGGTAGGAAAACCAAAGAAACCCAGGAGTGTACCATAAATCAATCAGTGTATTAATTTTATCTGATACCTCTGTTCAGTCCCTGCATTTTATTTTACTAGATTGTTTTTCATACATATTTTGTCACTTTTCTGTATGGATTAGAGTAGACCAGAATTTGGCAGATTAATAATATTTGGCCATGTTAACTAGATGTTTCTGTCCTTGACTGTTACTGACAGAGAATGTCGTATCATTCAGTTTCACATATGTAGCTCCATAAAAGCAGTCAATGTACTGAATAAAATATATTATAAAGAAGTTTCTGTGTAGGATCTGCAGATTTTAGGATTCTACTGAGATCATACAGTGGTGATTTCCAAGATGTATTTGGAGAATTTGTTTGGATTACTATGCAGTGTCTGTCTCCACCTGGCACACACTGATGTTGGTCTGTCATAAAGCTGCTTCCAAAGAGTGAGTTAGAAAAGGTGGCTGAGAAAAGGTCTTTAAAAAGTTGTATCCTCCTTTGGTACATCTTCTGTTTGAAGACTTCTGTAGATGTCAGACTTTTAAAATATGTGACACCCAAATGAAGTAGGGGTATAATTTTGTTCTGCCATTCTTATATGATATTTCAAGTTGAAAACAAGAATCAATATACAACTGTTTCACCACAGGAATACTATTAACTGAAGTTCTGTGTAGGCTTGAGATTGTAGACAGAGATTGTGACCATTCCACTCAGAAGAAACTCCACATTCAGCTGGATTTTCTTTGGCATGTTTTGAACAGTTCCTGGTTTTGTGCACGTGCACATTTTACACTGTGTCTTTGTATTATATTTTATAGCAACTGTGGCAGATGGAACTTACAGGTTTTAAAAATTCAATCTGTATTTGTTGAAGAAAAAGTCACTGCAGTGATGTGACTACAATATGCAGCACTTTCAGAGTATGCATGATGTGAGAGATTCAAACAAAGATAAGGAAAGCATTTTTAGCAGCCAGGTGCATTAATGAGTGAAACAAAGCATAAAGAAAAATGGTGAAGTTTTATCTTCTTCAAATGAGGGTAGGATGCCTTTCTACAAAGTATATACATGCCGACTATTTAGACAAAAAGTAAAGAGAGCCTAGCAAAATTGAATTAGAAATACACGAAGAAGTCAGTTTAAATGATCTTAAGATATAACACCCTGAGAGTATTATAAATAAAAATGTAAAATACTGGTAATATTAATGGTTTAACTACAAACTGGTTAAGTGTTATTCACATGTGAAATTCAAATGAAGAAAATATTTCCCCGGGATTTTCCTGAAGGTCCTGGTCCCTAACTGCAAGTACTGTACACTTCCCTCACTTAGAAAGGATAAACTGTTTAAAGAATGTCTTTCCTTCAGTTTTTCTGAAAATCAGCACCCAAACACAGAAGAAATATTGTATCTACTTATTTGTCAGGGAAATAAGTATATGATATAAACTAAATCTCCACAGAACACAATGAGGTGTAAGATAACTTTGAAACTGCAGGAAAATAAGCCTCATTAGACACAGTGTTCATGGAGCCGTGTATTTCAGTCACTTACAATTTCAGCTGATCCACTCTCCAATGGAAACTCTACTGTACTGACTTTCCCCTGAAACTGCGGGATCTCTATATCTTCTTCATTAGGGCTTTTAATTTTTGCTATTATCCTGCCAACTAGATCAAGTCCAGTGTGGTTGTTGTATTCATCCTGTGCATAAAAAAGAAAGTAAAGTTAGTTTGGGACTGAAGTAAATAATCCATTCCTGTACTGCCCTGGATTTATACAGCAAGGTGCTAGCAGTCTCTGCAGAGGGGAACTGCAGAGGCAGCCTCTGTGAGGAGAGGCTGGACATGGCTACTACTCCAGCTGATCACCTGCAGGGACAGCTGAGCCCCTCAGCCAAAATGGTGTTTCTTTAAATTTAAGAATGGGCAGAAATGCACAGGCAGGTGAGAATGGGAAAAAAATAGAGAAAACAGCAGAGGCTGAAAGAAGAAACAGCACAGGACGTGTTCTGGGCACCAGAGCAGAAATTCCCCTGCACGTCACAGGGAAACTACACAGGAGCAGGTACTTCCCTGTAGCCTATGAAGGACCACGGTGGAGCAGAGACCCACATGGAAGCCCATGGAGGTCTCCATGTTAAACCAGGTTGATAATTCCAGGACTGCAGCCTGTGGTAAGGGCTCACAGTGGAGCAGTTCATGAAAGACTGTGGCCCATGAAGGGACCCACAATTAGAACAGGGAAACTGAGGAAAAAGCACTGGCAGGAAAGAGCTGAGGATTGTGGCCCCCTGCACTGCTTGGGGGAGGGTGCAGGGATCTGGAACAAAGCTGGGCCTAGGAAAGGGTGGGGCAGAAGGTATTGCTTTAGGTTTTTGGTCTTTGTTTCTTATTACACAAATCTTTTTTAAACTGGAGTTTAAATTAAATTACTTTTCCATAAGCTGAGTCTGCTTTGCCATTGTGGTAGCTGGAAGTGATTTCCTTTTATCCCTGTGAACACTTAAAATTCAAGAAACCTTATTTTTTGTAATGTAAGATTTCTAAGAGAAACTGTACCTGGGAAGAAAAATAATGGAGAGAAACATCAGCTGTACACGTAAGTGTTCTCCCACTAGAACCTATTCTTGAAACTATTTTTTTTTTTGTGTGGTAACAAGATATGGATTTCAATTGAGATACCTGACAGCAAGTACTGAACATTTCTGTTTTGGTCATCTGTATGTAAATGAAAGAAGATGGACCTGTCATATGCTGAAAAACCACTGATTAACATCTTTTTTTATGAAGTGAATCTGCAAAGAAACAGTAGCAATGCCTTACAGCAAATTTCAGCATAGTTTTAGCAGTTTTCTACATTTCCTTAATTATGATTTTGTATGGAAGTATAGTTACCATTAAATGGAGGTATAAATCCTTGACCAGTGTACGGCTGGTAAGAGCTCGAACATTAGAAACTGCTGGAGTAGCTGGCAAAGGATCAGGTAACAAGCGTATAGGGTCATTAGGTACAACTTCAATTATAATCTAGCAGAAAAAGAAGGAAGAATGAAACAAAACAAAATAAAATAAAGACTGATATAACTGACAGCAAATCACCTGCACACTTGCGTTGCTCAAAAAACACTAAAACAAATGTATGTGAAATTTCAGGCAGACCTGAAATAAATTAGCACAACCATAAAGCAGTTCTGCTAGGTTGCAGATTATTCACCTCTGTTATACTGTCAAATTGTTGGTTACAGAAGTTAATGAAAATATATTTTGATAATTAACAGTTTGAAATCAGTAACTATCAAAATAAAAGTAATTTTTTTTCAGAACTTGTGAGTGAAAGTATTTCCATTCTGTACCTACAAAGTGTTGTAATGCTTCACCCAGATGATTCTGTATAACGTGTTCTTGGCTACTTGCAATTAATTATAGATACAAACCTGTTCACTGTTGAGCATATTTATCTTATCCATTGCAAAGGTAAACTGGATAATGTAAGTGCCCACTCTCTCTGGAACCACTTTATCCCTAAAAAAACCAAAAAATAAAACCCAAGCAAACATGAGACAATATGATAGTCACAAGTATGTAAGTACACAAGCAATTCAAACTCTGAGTAATCCTCTGAACTAGGTAGAAAGCCCTACTAAGGCATAATACTCCTTCTTCAGCAAGAAGGCCATCAAAATTACTCAAGAGTTACAGTAAGGCTTTTGGAAGCTTGAACGAGGGAAGTCTCCTCCAGGAGTTTGTCTTGTCTATATGACACGAAGTTTGTCATGGCCCTATTGTTCAGAAATCTGCAAGTCTACACCATTTAATTTCCTATTCAGAATTTTCATAAAGCTACCAGAACAAAACATAGACATCTGGAACAACAACCATTTCTCTCCAAATCTAGTAAAATTTTCATAAAATCAGAGTATCTAATTCCTCCCTTACTCAGATTGTAAAAAGTTGGGTAACTTGGACCACTGGTCAAGGCTGAGTATAATGAGAGAGAAATAAAGAGCTTTCCTTCTACCTTACAGCATTCCAGAGTGTAGATTACTGGCAAAGAACCCCTACCACCAAAACATGAAGAAAAGCCCAGACACCTGAGGTTCTGCTGCTATAATTTCACCTGGTAAGGAAGGCCACACGGCATCCAGAGGACCTCTGCAGTATTCAGCAAGGGACAGCAGTGACTAAAAAATGCTTACAAACTTGAAGAGAGGCAAACAGCCAAGATGCATGTATTTCTCCAAGCATGATATGTGGCATTCTTGAGCTGATTAATGATTCTTGTTTTCAACATACATCAGTTTAACTGTTTTGTCAACATTAAGTAATTTATTTCTTCTGATTTTGTTTGGGAAGTAATAATATGCAAGATTCCCTGGAATGTTTAGCTTGGAAAAAAAATGAAATCCCAACGCTTTAATATTTCTAGAACAGACCATGACTTTTCCTTTTTTAGATTTCAAATACAGAAGTTACAATTCTTTTCTGCATTTTATCTAAGACTGACAGTAGCACCTGCCTTGTCAGGATACATTAAAACACTAATTAATAAATAACCAGCTAAGGATCTCATGGCTGGACAGACACAGGCTTTAGAAAAAGAAGAAATGACACAGTTGCTATGGAAGTTGTTTAAGACTACATAACGGCATCCGTGTTACTGACTGGCAATAAACAGATGAAAACCATCTGAGAGTGTGCCAAGAACAGGAAAACTTGATAGAAGGTCACTTGGTAGACAGTGTTGCCACAGGCACAGGCAGAAACAAGTAAAATGTACTTTCCTGCACAGGCTGCTAATGGGCAGTGTCTACTCTCCTTTCAAATTTTTCAGTAAGGTTAGGAGTTTTAATTCTGGACATTTGTGGACGACTAGTAAACTACAGGCACCTATGCCAAGAAAAGCCCACTCCCAGGAGGCAAAAGCTTGAATCAATAGCCAGTACCATAACTATTTAGCTAAACTCACAGATTGTCTACTAGAAATAGATGTAGAAAGAATGTGGCAGTCAGGCACCAGCTTATGATGAGCTCTAGTTCTGCCAGCATTCATTTAAAACACTATTTCTGAATAAGCAGCCCAAGGAATGACTACTAACAGGACCAAGGTCATGGTTCAGGATTGATGCACAGCTAGAGAAGGTAGTAAAAAAGAGTTAAGTCTGCTTTGTCCAGCCTGCAATTCTAGAGTAGTTAAAGCAATATTGAAAAGAATTAAAGAGAGTTACCATATAAGCTACAAGCTGATGATTTAGTTCCCTCATTGCTAGCGTTTCTCAAAACGTATTCTAATATTTATCTTAGACTCCTTTCTTCTCTACTCTCTGATTATACAAATGTCAAAAGTATCTAGGAAAGAATTCAATCTTCATCTCAGTGCATCTTGCTAGTATCTTTCACCTCTTCTTATCATATTAATTCTGTGATAGACTGTTATTATCAAAACATAAAACTCTTCTTTCTATTTCTAACTATGTATTTTGTATAGTAAGTTCCATGAGTAATTACAGAATAAATGCTATTATACCTGAAGTAGAAGAAGCCATCTTCCTTGTCATCCTTCACTTTACTACAGCTAAACGTTGTAACCTGCAAAGACGCAAAAAATTTAATGCAATATACTGAAAGTACTTAACTTGTAATATGCTATGAAGTCTTAATGATTTGTAGTACTCATAGCCCACAGTTAATGAGACTGCCTGTATTTTAGACACTAATTTCATGTTCTTAATTCTCACAGTCTTTTCTTTGCAAAATTCAATGTGGCTACTTCTAATACTATGAGTTAGCTTCTACAGAACAGCAACATTTTTGTCATTACTGTAGTACTGATGCTTGACCAATCTGACAACTTGTAACAGGACAGACACTGATGAACATGTAGGATTAATTGCAATATTGGTTACTTAAAATCTAGGACAGGACGTGGATCTAAGGTAAATGAAAGACAGCTTGTATTATGTTTGTTCTATGCTGGCATTTTCATACCCATTTTGAAAATGCATTTTGATGACTTACATCAACTGGTATCCTAACCAGGCTGCTCTGTGCTTCCCACATTTTCATAGAAATCCGTGCTGGATTAATATTTTTAATAATGGTGTCATCTTCAGAAAGAACACTAACCATAAAATCTGTAGGATGAAAAACATGTTTTGAAGATTGTTTTTATTCAGAATTAAGCAGCTCAAACTTCATTAATTTCTGTGTCTCCCTCATACTTAAGAGAAAAAAATGTACAAAACAAGCATTTCAAAAGAAGCCAAAACTACCAAGAATTTCAAACCAAGTATGAAAACATTCTCTCCTCATCCCTAGAACTAGACCAAGTAACAATCCTTAGGAAAAACCAAACACCTACTTTATGACAGCTTTAAAAAAAATCCTAAAATTTCAAGTCTGCCTTTCTCAAATTATCATAATTATCAAAACAGCACACCAGGCTGCTTCTTGCTCTCAGGAATGAGAAACAGTAGCTAGTTAAGTAAGTGATTCCTTCTTTCAAGGACAGGAAATCCAAATCCCCCTCTTCCTTCACAAGTGCTTTATTTCTTACAGACTAGGATCACAGAGTTGTATCTGCCAGAAATAGGCTATAGGGAGACACTTCACTCTGGCTGACTGGTTTTGCAGTCAAACTACCTGCCATTTTATATCCCAGTATGAAAAATTTCACTTTTCCTGTAGGTCCCTAGAAAGTGCAGTGATTTAACGGAAATGGAATCCAAACTAGAACAAAGCTACCCTGCTTCTACTTCAAAATGTGAACAAAGCAAATAGGTTTAATGCACGTAAATGAATTTGCACTGTTCGTGCAGGACTGAATTTTGCACTTTAAGGAAGGACTATGATTTGATGTGCATGAAATATGCAGGCATGACACCCTCCAAGATTACAGTGCCTGCCCTCGGGTATACCTGAGATCAACAGTAAATCAAATAATTAGGATGTTATTTTATTTATTTAATAATATGAGGCTGTTAATACAGAATTTATTATTTAATTTTATTTAAAAATTTAATGTCATATATACTATATATATTTCCTGAACAAGCTGTGTAATTCTCTTTCTTAACTAAAAGCCTGGTTGATTTACACTGCACACTACATTTGAAAAATGTCTGTTTGGCAGGGGGCTTGGAGGTAGATGATTTTACAGGTCTCTTCCAACCCAAAACACTCTGTCATTTTATGATTCCTCCAGGAAAAATTAAAATACCTTGTGAATTTAATCAAGGTCATAACACTGTATGGAGTATTTTAAAAAAGAAAAACCTCTTGCCATAGAAATGTTGGCTGATCAAGTTAGGACAGCCAAGAAACAACACATTTGTGAGAGAATACAGCAGGAGAAAAGAATATTTTGTGTTGTCCTCCTGCTGATTACTTTTGGTTTGTCTTGGCTCACAATTGGCCTAGAATTTCATAGCTATTTCCTTTGCTACTATTCCAGAGAAAGAGATGAGGGAAAACATACATGAACTAGCTCAGATCATATTTTAGTAAGACAGAAAAGAGATTCTATAGTTCTACCATTTACAGATGGATAAAAGGAGCAATTTGGAACAAATAAATAAGAGGTCTTTTGAAATGCTTTCCAAAGATGACCTACATATCTCTTCTCTCCAAGTGTTACATCTTAGACACAGCTGTTACAAAGAACTGAGAAAATGGACCAGAAAAACAACAACAAAAAATACAGTAGGCAAACCATCAAAATAGTTTTCCACACATTTTCAAAGCTCTTGAGTGATTGGTTTCCACCAAAAATTCATATACTTACCAGGAAAGGTACCTCCTGCTGGAAAAGAAGGACTTTTGTCGTATTTAACATTCAGGCAGACAGGTTTCTCAGGATCAGGTAGGACATTTATTGTGATTACAAGACAATCTAATATGGCCTTGTTGTATGAGGCTTTAACCTGTAAAATGTGCTCTCCCCTGCAATATACAAAAATCATAAAAACAGATGTAAAATCTCTTCTGAAAAGACAATTTTCAACTGGCTTCAAGTCTGAATAATGTACATGAAAGCATGCTAAACACTATCTAGCAATGTAGTAGTAAACAGAAGAAAAAAAAGGAAGTGTTAATGCAATGTTAGATAAATCATGAGTTTAAGTAATCCTTAAGATATTAACTTATTAAATTTAATTTTGTGTTAATATTTATGTTTCATTGCCTGTAAGACACTAGCAACTACAGCTTCAAGTAGAAGACAGTAAAGCAGAAAGCAGTTAAAATGGTGAGGAGCATTCTGCTTTGATAAGTTTCCAAAGAGTGAATCCCAGTACCATTCACATATAGTAAAGTACACTGAAAGTATATAATGTCTTCAATGCTATAAAATAACTAATTTTCTTTACAGTATTAAAAACTTAAATTTCAAGTTTTTTCAAAATTTCCCATTAAAAAAAAAGATAACTGGGATTATAGTATTTAACTGCATAGAGGCTGTACTTCCCAGCCAGTTTTGATCATGCTGTAAATAGTATGATGTCACACCTGTTTCTAACCTACAGTAGTAAACTGATAACTAATATTCATCATCCTTCTACCAAGCCACAGACATTATAAATACACTCTGCACCATCAACAGCATTTAAAACAATGCTGTTTTAAATTTCTAAAAGCAAGAGTATTATGGGTCAAATCCTCCATATTTGAATACAAAGAACAAGCACTTATTGCTAGCTTCAAAATAACCTAAAGCCAACCCAGTCTTGCTCTTGCCTGGAAGAAAACTCCGGGACACAGGGAGTGGGTTGCAGAACTGTGAATATGAGGAAGATACAGAAATGATGAATTTGAAAAGCCATATGGGACATAAGTGTGTAAGGGAAGCTATACATGAAGTGAGCATGAAAAAGCACAAGATGAAGAAGCTGGAGTCACAGGACATACAACTGCTGGAAATGAGACTTAAGAAACTGAACTGCAAATAGTAATAATGAAATACATCTATTTAAAATTCCTTTGGACACTCTATCTAATCCTTTAAAACAATGTCTAGCACACAGAGAAAATGGGATCTAAACCCTCTTAGAATGTGCTCCTACTTCAAAAGCATAGTGTCTGGAACTGGACACCTGAAGACTGTACATTTCAAAACTTTAAAGTGGTTTATAGTATCACTTGCACTTGGTGCAGGTTGACAATAACAAGATGAGGTTTACCATCACCAGAAAAAAACAAGATTCAGAAAATTACAGCAGCAGCTTCTCAGTAGATCAAAAGAAGCAGCTACTGAATTTAATTTAGTTAGGTACTTAGTAAGTTCTAAAAAACTATCTGGCCATCCACCTGCATATGAATAATAAATCTTAGCTCTAGATTAATACTTGGTAGTACTTTATGAAATCCATCTGGTTTTCACTACTTACCTAGGTGCATGAATACTAAAAACTCCCAGGTTAGCCCTACCAGTGTCATCTGTTTTATGTTGCTGGTTTGAAGGAACAAGCTGTCAAAAAAAAAAAAAAAATCTTTCAATGATACAGAAATAGTCTTAGGATAAAATGTTTATCTCATTTGCCTGCATACTGTCTGTTAATTTGAGCTGTAGCTAAATTTTTGCACTGTAAGTTAGGGAAAGAGATATTGTTATTAAGAAAATATTAAGGAAGAGGTTTCAAACTCTCTGCCAGTTTTTAAAAGCAATCACTTCATCTGAACTTGGATATTTTTCTTCATTAATATATTAAAATATTTTATATGTGTTATTTTTTAAATTGCTACTGATGCTATCATATAATCTATAGCAGATGTTCATCTGAGTGTATTTTCAGATCCAAAAACTTTCTACAAATTATTTAGTGCCTATTACAGTGTTCCTCCCGTTCTCATTCAGTTTTGGATCTGTAAGATAAAGGAGTACAGGGAATGCATGCTGCAACTGCATAGTATCAGGCTTTGAAGACTTAGAGGGTGGAACCTGAAATACAGAGAACACCTTATTTGAGAATTTCTCTTCCCAAAATCTTCTCATTTCTTTTGGGAAAATGTGCATACAACCTATTGGAAATGCCAAGGCAGAGCATGCTGTAATAAACACTTTATAACAATGATCCACCTTGGCATTCAGAACGCTTTCTCCTGGACACATCGCACTAAGCTAAAGAACATGTGGACTCTAAGACATGATGCTGGTGCTCCCTGAAAAGGCATAAAATCTGAAAAGACACAGCATGCCACCACAACATCTCTTTGACCAGGCAGCACAACCATGCAATGCTACTGCCAAGGTAGTGTCTTCTCTCAAGAACAATGTAACTAGAACCCACAGTGAGCTTCAGGTGACACCATAAAGGCAGTAGTTGGGGCAAAGAAAAAAATCCCCAAACTGGGAGGCAGGCTTCTGTGGCAAGAAAGTATAAAAAGATAGGAAAAAAAATGTTCAGGATATCAAGAAATCTACTTCAAAATATCCAATTAAAAAAAGCAATAATAGCATAGTTAAATTGGGCAAAAGCTAAGGTTGTGGCACAGCTCTGAAGAAGTGAGCAAAAGAAGGTTCTTGGCTGTTGTTTATTCCGAGAAAACTGAGGAACACAAATGCACTGCAAGCAGGAACAAAAAGGGAACAGGACCAGCCCTGAATGAAAAAATGTTATGTCCAGAGGTGGATGAATATATCCTGTGTTGATTATATATATATTCAGTATAAGTGACAGGTAGGAATGTTTGACAGCTTGACTTTTTCTTGTTTAAAAACATGAATAAAATTTTAATGAATGGAGTACTCTGTCAAAGTCCTTCCTTTGTACAGACCGATGTGAAAACTATCTGATACTCACACCTCAGTTATGGAACGGACAGCAAGCACTTAAATCTGGGCTAGACTTGCATCAGCAATGTTTTAATTTAATTTATCCTGCCAATGCTTTTCACAGGATAATCAAGTAGGGCCCAAAATTGCTGACCAGCTTTACATACAGACCAGTAAGTCATACATTCAGGAATCAAAACCAAAGAACCACCAGTTAGAAATTATTTAATTGCTAGTTGAGACTGTATCATCATCATTACTATCATTCAGTAAATTACCTCTGGTAACATGAGGGATGTGGTGGTATGATGTGCATGCAAAATTTGGAAAAAGGTTCTGTAGAAGATCTGGAATGTATTTGAATTATACTCATACCCTGTCCTACCTGAATTTTGTTGTATTTGTGGTTTTTGTCCTGGGACCTGTTTATGTTATTTGTTGCCACTGTTCTTCTACTAGATTAGTTTTTCTTTTGTGCTCTTACAATATTTTATTAACATTTCCAAAAATGTCCTGAAAATTAACATACCATAGACATGACAACAAAACTTGTGTTAAACAAAGTTCACTTAATAAGGCCAATGCTTACCTTTACATTGTTACTCTTTGTAAGGCTGATTTTGACATTAGGTTCAGGAGTTGGATTTCCCCACTGATCACACAACTGAACAATAAGGGGCCTCTGCAATTCTCTACCATTAATCACTGCAACAGGCTGGAGGAGATACAAATACATGATACTCAATTGATATTCAATGGTACATATCTTGGACATTCACAGCAGTTCAGGAATCCCCAGAGCAACAGTGTCCACCTTTCCTATACTATTTATCTCCCAGAACAGCTAGACCATGACTGAATGGTATGCAGGAATGCATTTCTAGAATTTGTTCATATTTTCTTTTTAGAATTAAATGCACTACTTGAATTAAATGGCATGGGTTACTCATGTTGATGTGACTAAAAGGAAGGACTTAATCCTGAAGGGCTTTATCAATGTTCTTGTTGTAGGAAGAGCTATGGCCTAAAACGTTTATTTTCTGATATACTTAACAGCTGCCTAGAGGAAAAAAAATAGTTATCCCTGAACCTTTTATTTCATTTTCTTCAGTAACTTCCTTCTCCATTTTCCCAAAACACCAATCTTGATTCCTCTCCTCTATTCAGAGATATAATGTTCTTTTTTCTGCTTTCAATTTTTTATTCTGGTTTCTGCAAGAAGTTAAGCACTGTTATTTGAACAGCCAAAGTAAACATTGAAAAATATTTTTAAAAACCCAAGGCAAATAAGTGTACAGCACCAAAACATTCCAGCCATTTCCTTTAGGTCCTGTACTTCATCCTCTCCAAGTGTTTACTTTCTGACAGTAAACACTCATAAACTGAAGTAAATCTGGGACTGCCATCCTACATACTGAACATCAAAAAACCCCAGTAAGAGAGAGAGAGATGAGCTGCCGGCTATTACTACCACTAAGGATTGTATCTTTGTTAAACAGCGGTGAAAGATGGGTGTCAGGATCCAGCCCACAGTAAAATTACTGCACCAAAGAAAAGTTACACTATCTGTAGAAAGGCAAATGGGGCAGAATAAAGTTTACAATATTTAAGGTTGTAAACATACATATATGAGTTAGATTACTCCAAAATAAGTTTATTTTTAAAAGCCTAATGTAGTTAGCTATTGCATGAAAAATGGAATTAAAATACTTGACTAGAGACCATGTTGTTTTCTTTCAAAGCAAAATTGTTCAACTTACCTTTTCTAACTCTGGCCAATCAACAAACTGCAATTTAGCTGGGGAACCTGCTATTAAATTCACTCTGATAAAGTCAGAAAATTCACGCCAAGCAAAGCACAATTCTTTGCTTCCAAGTAAACAGGGTTTATATCGAATACCTTTTACTTTCATTGTCTGAGTACTTTCCTATTGAGAAACAAAGAAGATCTTATCAAGAACAAATAAAACAAAGTAAAATTTATTAGTATTTTTTCAATATGGCATTTATGCTATAAATACTGTTTGGTATTTTTCCTGTGAGACAGTGGACCAGTGGACTAAAAATTAAACTACAAGTTCAATTCCTTCTGTTAAATTTAAATGAACTTCATGACTAAGAAGTGACCCATTTCAAACTCAAAAATTTCTCAGAAACCTGTTTTTCAGGTTATAGCCAGTGTATTTTAAAAGGTATAGATACTAGTTCGTTCTAAAAGGTTCTTCAAAAGATCTTAAAATCAACTGAACCAACATAAAAAAACACAGAAGAAAAGACTAAAAGCAAGATAGAAGAAAACATATAGAACAATGATCTAGAAACAAAGCAAACCTGACTCAAGCGCAGAGTGAACTGGCCTCCACATTGCACAGCTGCAGCAGTGATAAGGTTTTTAACAGATGCAGCTGTGTTCCTTAGAATAGGATCATACAATTTTAATGCTTTAAGCGACCAACTACTGTGTAATTTGACTACCTTTCCACAATTTTGGTTCAATTCTGTGTAACAGAATTAAGACAATTACCACACAAATGACACAAAGAAATAAACTATATGACATCTTATAAATACCTGCCAAGTTACTTTCAAATTTGATTTATCAAGTCCAGGCCCAGAAACTCCTAGGGAATTTACACATGCAGATGTCACTGTCTGAACCTGATTTCCAAACTGATCTGTAATCATTACATCTGTTAAAAAAGATGATGATGATTAAAATGATTATTAGGATGATTGCCTCAGCAGCTGCTTTAATGAAAGAACATTATAGAACATATGGAATATAAACGTATACAACATAGATACAATATAGAGAAAATTTAAATAACTATTACTAAATCACAGGCTGAGGTTGGAAGGTATTTCTGGATGTCACCCGGTTCAACCACCCTGCTCAACTGAGCCAGTTCTGAGTATCTCTAAGGAGAGAGACTCCACAAATTCTGGGCAATCTGTGCCAGTGCTCAGTCACCATCATAGTGAGAAAGTGCTTCCTGATGTTCAGGGGGAACATCCCATGTTTCACTTGGTGCCCACTGCCTCTATTTACTGTCTCTGAACACACCTAAGAAAAACCCAGTTTCAACTTCTTTACACTCTCTTCAGGTTCTCATATACATTGATTAGAACCCCCAGTCTTGTGGGTATAAACCAAATGTATCTATATAGTTATTTCCCATATTTGTGCTTCCCACTTCTTTGAATAAAAATAGTATCTCTTACCAAAAAGTTAAAAGAAAAAAAAATCTTAAAATGGAAAGCTTTTTTCAACCTCTTTTTCTTTTCTATCTCTTTTTGTTCTATGTGCTTTCTTCACTCACACACAAGCTTTTAATGTCCCAAAATACTGTAAGAATTTTTAATTTCTCACTATGTCATGTGGCAACTGCATACAGAAACTAAAGGAGAATGAGAAGACTGATCCCTAACATGCCTTCCTCTTAAAGTTAACCTCAAAACAAGTCACTTTGAAGTCCATGCCTTAGCAATAGTCTGAATGCTCTTGTGGCCTTTGAGATGCCAGAATACATGAACTAAACAAAAATTTATGAACGATTTGAACTAAGCATGATGAATGTCCTAATATACAAAGTAAGAGGCAAATTTTATCAGAGAGTAACTCCAGTATTGTAAAATGGCAATTCATAAGTCTGATTATCATTGTGTGAATGAGAATGTAAACCTGTTTTTTCTATTAAAGTAGTTGAAGGTCGTTTACTCTTGATGACATCTATATATACATATAACAGTCTTTCTGCCAAGAAAAAGAAATGTATCTTAGAAGAAAATGTAGATGCAAAAAAAGAAGAATATGCAAACACTCACCGATTTCACTCTGCAGTTCTTCACCCATCTGCAGTGTGTTTGAGCCTTTTAGTTTACATTTAATGTGTTTGGGTTCATCAGGAACTGGTCTGAGCACATGAAAATTGACTTATTTCTCTCATAAAGGTAAATATAACATAATAGCAGGCATGAGAAATATCTTAAAGAATCTTAATGCTTGGTCATGTAGTGTATTTTATTTTCCTACTGCAGATCTGTGAAGTAACTAATTGCTGCAAATTTACCCCTGGCATCAGAGTGCTGTGAATTAACTACTTTTAACCTATTAAAATCATATGCAATACACTGAAGTAATTTAGAATCAGATTCCTCTTAATAAATTTTGTAAGATACAAGTCTTAACCTCACTAAGAGTGATAAACAGGTAGTTTTAAAGTTCAATTTACAGCCTTTCAGTTTTGACTGAGAAACCAGATGACAACTAACTTTGCAGGGATATTTCTTTCTCTTCAGTCACCTAACTCCTCAATAAAATTACTTATTCTGTGAGATAATGTTTACTTCAAGTTTACAAAAACAGTAGTAGTCTTCTTCAGTGTATGTATATTTATACAATTGATTACAGGGCTGGATGCAAGCCAGTAATCACAACAGAGTCTTTCACATAGGTAATGTTCTCACATGTAATAAATTTACACAAAGCCTTCCCATTTCTCAAGCTGACATTCTCCTGCTCATTTGCCAACCACTTTCATTATTTCAGTTTCCGTAGAAAGACTTTTGTTTTACCCAAAGTAATGAGATCTACAATGCTATGCCAATGACATGATTAATCAAGAAATATATAAAATGAACAAACCTGACTGTGAATGCACTTTCCAAAGACACATGCTCATCAAGGTAAGTAATTAGACAGTAACGTACATCTTTTACTGAAGTCGGTACTTTTACATCAGGTAATAATCCCTGCATCAACAGCTCTTTGTCAATTTTAGGTGTCCAGTTAACCTAAAATTAAAATTTTATAAATTAATCAAAAGCTAAATTATAAATGACTAGCTACATAACACATCTTGTAGCCATTCTAAATATGCTGATGTAACATACAGGCAATAGCAGCTTTCAATGGAAAGGCTGGACATTTCCCAGCAGTAACCAATGCTATCTGCTGAAATACAGTCAATTACTTGAAAAAAGCCCCAAACAGATCAAAACATACATTAGGTTTCCCTCACTGAACTTGAGTTAAGAAAGATACAAGTGTGATATATTTGGTGTATCTCTGTTTGTCTTAGGCTCCACATAAGTACACCAAGAGGGGGATAAGATAGGCAAACAAGCCTTCATGGGGAACATGCCTATTCAAAGTTCCTCAATGTTGGGAAAGCCCTGGATTTGAGGAATCATAACTATGTGATAATTATTTTATGCATATAGGAGAATCACTGAAAATACTAACCCTGCTTTTCATAATATTACCCTGAAGTACGACTTCACATTTAATTAATAAAAGTATTTGAAAAAAATAATTAAGAGGAGAGTTAAGTTTCCATATTTATTAATACAGTTTTGAGGAATATTATTTAGTAGTCTGACATTTATGGATTTTAAGGGTATCAGTTTTGTGTTTCTCCCCCATATTATGCTGCTGTTTACTTGAAAGTACTTGCCTTGATTTTTTCTGCAGCAGCTGCAGTTATGGGTATTTCCCTTTCTGCTTCATCATACATCTGAAATATAAGTTTATTCATGACTTGGCCAGCAACACAACTGATTTCATCCTGATGTTTAATCTGAAGAGCTTTTTGTCCGTTCATACTTAAGACCTGTAGTCTTGCAACATGACTGCTAGGAAGAAGTTTTATGATCTTTTCCACTGGTGGTACATCTTTGCAATTCTATTCATGGGTAAAAAAAAAAAAAAAAAAAAAAAGACATAATTAAGATATCAAATTTAGATATGCATACACATAACACCATAACAGCCTATGGCTCTACTCAGAATTACCAGGTATGACTAGGTGTCCAAACATGAAATCAGCTTGACTTGTCAAAAGTAAATCAAAAAGATATGCCAATATACTTACAACTTTTAACAGACACTAGAATTGATGCTAGCTGTTTAGATTTTTTTCTATTCCAGAAGTAGTAGGTTATAAAATTTACAAAATACTTTTTAAGTGCAATTTTAAGTATCCTTTCATATCATTCATCTTGCCATACCAGTATTTATTCACACATTTTTCCAGGGTAAAACACACACAAGTCTTATTTTCTTCAGCAGTGTGACTCTCCTGACTGCCAGAGAACTAGAATGTTCAATAGCATTTAAAAGAATTCATACTTTGTGAGCTTTGAAACTGAAATGCTACAAAAAACTATTGATTGCCATACCTATTCTTACACTAAAATGTTTATGCAATGAGGGCAATTTGTGAAAACAATCCAGCAATTAAAAAGGGAGAGAAAAATCCCAGAAAACATGCATATTTCTGAAACACCTCATGGATTTAACAAATAGAGTCAGAAGTGAAGAAAAAAATGGAAAACAATTCTTTGCCTTTTTATGATTTTCTAGTGATAAAAAAGCATAGCCACCTGATTATGAGGTTTATGATACCTAAACCACTAACTTTGGGGGAGCTTAGCTTATTCATAAAAAATGCTGGCAAGACAGTACAATAAACTTTACAATCTTTTGTTAATCCAAACAGTCCAGCCAATACTTACAAGTACTTCAAACCTTGCTTTCAATATCTGGTCTTTCTTGATATTCTGTACATGTATAACTGGACCAGTTAAAATGTTTGTTCCTCCATTACTGCAGTCCACAGAATACACAGGAAGGTCTGAAGCACCTAAAAACTATTTGAAATGTAAGATTAAACATCAAGTTTCTTTTACAGAACTACCATGATTATTTCAGAAATGATTATTCGCAAAGTCCAAATATATGTATATTTATTTACAGAAAAAATGAATATATTTCAGTTTTCCAACAACTGTAAGACAGTTGGAAATATACCTATATTTTTCTGCAGGCCTTAAGAGATGTGTGGGAGAAAGCAATAAGTTATAGAAATAAAGTATACTATCTATTCACTTGCTTTAATAACACACAACAATTAGACTCTTCTGCCATTATGCAATAAATTCAATTACCTTGTGAAGTAAAGTTCCTTTTCATTAATTTACTAAACATCACATATTAAAGGAATTTAAACATCACATTCAACATATCATCATATCACTGCAGACCCAGTCAACAGGAAGAGCATGTACCCATAAAAAGTGCAAATGGAATGCAGCCTATTTTGCAGTGGGAAAAGACTTTTATATATTCTTGCTGGATTTCACTAGAATTGGGGAAGTAATTTTCTTGAGTCAAAAAAGAGGGCCAAAAGGGGAAGTTTTTTTTACCTCCTAAAGTCAGAGCAAGATACACATTCCCCTTACGAGCTTATATTGGTGCTTATGATAATTTCTAATATTGTTAGGCACTAGACTTGAATTTTCAATTTAAAAAATACCAAAAGTAAGCTTTCTGAAGTTATTTTTCTGAATAAATTTTAACATTGTATATGATAAATTTAGTCTAAAGTGCCTTAAAATTGAACCTATACATCCTCACATAATTTTCTCTTCCTTTTCTAAGGTCATGTCACTGATTATAAAACTTACTGAATGGCTCATAATAGATAAGAGGTAAGAGAGTCACAGTTATGGCTAGCAAGCTGTAGAAACTTCAAAAGCATTGCTAAAGATATTAAATTCTATGTAGATTCCAACACAGATTCTTTGTCCAGCCCTTTAAAAAGCAAGAACAAAAATCCTTAGGGCACACTATGAAATGCAGTTTACCTCACAACGAACAATCAACTCTGGCTGCGCTGTTATATTTCCTGATTCATCCAATACTTCAACCTGAAAGGGAAAAGCTGTACCATTTTCAATCTTTAGAATTTCTGAATCTGGTTTTACTTTCAACTGACGAGGAGGGCCTATAAAAATGCACAATTGCAGAAAAATAATTACATTTTGAACAACTTGTGAGATACTAAATTTCAGTTTTTGCTACCTCAGATTTTAAAGCCAAGCTACCAAGATATTTATGGTAACAAACCATTTCAAACAATTCAGGTATATATATTGGTTTGTACTGGAAAGTTCTAGACTTTCTGTCCTTCAACACATACCATCTGCCAACCTTCTGAATTATTTTAGTAGAGAACACTTAGACAAACATGATGAAATTCAGAATATACAAGGTGTAAACACATTATAATAGCTCTTGTTTACTTGCTATATGGATTCACATTCATCAAAAGAGAAACTTTGAGCTTTCTTGTGATATGATAAATCCAAATATATTAATGTTGAGATATCCAACTAATTGCCAAAGCTATCACAGCTACAATCTGCATGCAAAGAAATGCAAAAGAAAATTTTGTTGTCATTACTTAGACAATAAAGTGAAGCTATTCAGAAAAAAACTATCTCCTGGAACACGCAATTATTTTAACAGTTTTTAAAAAGAGAAGGAAGTAGAAGATTACTATTAAAAGATAGGTTCTGAAGGAACAAAGATGATAATTTTTCAGAAGCATCCTTTATGCATGACTTATTAAATCTACTATTTCAAACTCACTGGTTGAAGAATGACACTGAAATAGCTTTTATTATTCCTTCCTCAAAAAACAGCTTACAAAGCCAGGGATATAACTCAAGTGAGAAGAAAGAGGCAGTGAAGCATATCTACGTTGTCAAAAGCAAAATGAAGGATGAAGGTAAGTAACAGTCCAAGGTAAATAACAGCAACACACAACACAGTCTGTCTCAAGTCCAATCATTTCACTGTTTTCTACACTGTTTTCTATGCTCAAAAGACAAAGAATAATGGATTAAACTGTGCATTGTTGGTCTTACAAAGTAGAAGACAGTATCTCTGCAAAATGAGATGGGCAAGCCTGAAGTTTGGTAATCTGGGAGGCCAAAACTTAGATTTCATACTATACTTTATATCCCAAATCCAGAAAAACCCAGGTAACAAGGGATAACAGATCTCATGTAAGGCAATCCTCTGAATCAAGACATCCACAAAACATAAAATTCTGGTAAGGGCAGTGTCCTCACAAACCTCTATGTTCCTGTCTTGTATTATGATAAACTCACTTAACATTAAAATTTCAGACACAATTCAATTGCAAAAGCATCCCCCTTTGCTCAGTTAAGAAACTGAATGAGGACTTATTCATTCATAAGAGGTTTTCTGCAGGGAGAACAAGTCAATGCACATTAGTACAGGTTAAAAGTTTTAATGCTAAAAAAAACCCAAGAAGATAAGAAATTAATTTGTTCAGTAGTGCTAGATTAGAAAAGGATTTAAAGTAATTAAAAGACAAAAATGTGTCTCAAATAAGTAGACCAATATTCCAGCCCCTAGAATAGTAAATAAGATTGGGCTGTGAGTACAATGATACTCCTGCCAAGAATGACATGCTCTTGTCTTTACTTCCTTTCTGGTCATCACCTGGATCCTTTTTTATGCCTCACTAAATATTTTACTTTCTTGGAAGAACCTTTCATTAATAGTGTCAGAATAAAGTTTAACAGAATTTCACTAAATATTTTAAGGATACTTACCAGGCTGCAATCTTATTTTAATGACTTGTGTATCTTCTTTCAAACCAGGAAGAGTAATCTTCAGATTAAAGGTCTAACAAAAAGAGTATTTTAATTATTAACCTTAAATAAAACTGTATTTTAATTTCACATAATCATGTCAATTTATACATATGCTACTTCCAGAAGTCCCTAGAAATTGTCTTGCAGCGCTACAAAAAAAAAAAAAGATTTCCCCCTGTACTGAAACCTGCCTTTTCCATGTTATTATAACCAGAAAAGTTCAGTTCACAGTTTGTATGTTAAACTACGTGATTCTGAAACTACGAAAAGCAACTGTAATAACTTTTAATTTCCAGCTTAGAGGCTGTTTTAATGGGGAAAAATATAACAGTTAAAAAAAAAAAAAGAGTTTTAAAATAAGGGTCTCCAAGTTCTTTGTTATTCCTTAGCAAGGCACCACTAGCACCGTCCATCTCATCTTTGATTAAGGATGTAAGAAAAATAACTGCTGTAAACTGCATCACTAAAACAAATTTTCACATTAAAATCAGATAAAGAAAAATAGCAATGGGAATAATTTTTAAATTATTAAAATGCAAAACTCTTTTAAAATTATTGAATTATTATGGTATGATATTATTTCGTACCATAACATTTTTATTTCATATCATAATATTTAATACTATAGTATTTCAAGTTCCCTAAATGATTCTTGGTCTTGCCCCTCACCAAATTTATCTCTTGCTAAAGTCTGGCACACTTGCTCCTATACACTTTATTTCTCATAATCCACTCCATTTTATGTCATCATTCTTGCCCTTCTGAACTTTGCCTACAAACTTTGCCTTACTACACTGAACACCCTTTAATTTTCAATAAGCAGGTATATGCTCTTTCTCTGCTTTATACGTCTTTACACCAGCAACAGTATTTGCTACTTTCTAAGCAACAATATCAACAGTAAAATGGGGTCCCTCACCTCCTGGCTTTGTCTTTACTATGCTAGACTATGAGTCTAAATGAAAGGATAGGGACCTGGTTAAAATACTGTGTAAATATGCCTTATAAATAAATTTAAAATTACTTTAAAAATATTTAAATTTATATTTATCAAAAGCATTAAGACTTGTTTTATGAAAAAAAATTGTTTTAGCATGGAATGTACATTTTTGGGTTTTACAGTAAAGTAGAAGCTTGACAAGGTGCTGAGAATCCCTCAGTAACAGGTTGGATTTGGATAACGTAAGTGTGTAAGTGGATAAGCATAACTGTGTAAGTGCAACAAGAATAGTGGAAATAATTAAAGAAGCTTGAGCAGACACCCCACATATTAGCTTTTACTACTCATCATCTGAACTAATAATGGAAGATTTCATCTTCTTTAGCTCCCTATCATCTTTCAGTCCAAAAGTCACAGGATGATTTGGCTTAAGCCAATCTCAGCACCAGTTCAAACTAAGACAGCTGATTTGGCATGCTGGGTACACTCTACCACACATCCATGTGTTGCTCAGCCCTTCCAGCTCCAGTCCCATCAGCTGTGAAAAGAGTGCAGGTATGGAAAATACAAATTGATCCAAGTAGAGTTTTAAGAGATAATTTGAAATATCTGTAGCCATTAGTGTAGACCAAACTTAAGCTAAAACTGTGTGACAATTCATTTCACATAAAAATTATTTTCTCTGTGTATTTTTTTTTTTAATATCTTACTTCAAGTTTAAATTTTTTAGCCTACCTTGCCCTGGCAACTATTTACACAGCCTTTAGCAGTAACACCCTTAATGACACACTTTGTTGCCACAGGTATGTCTTCATGCTTCAGTGTTAATCCACTAGAAAAATATAGAGAAAACACAAGAGAATCAAGTTTAAAAATAAATGCAGTGTTTTAATATACAAGATACTTTCAGACATTCTTATGAAAATAAAAGCAAAAATATCAGTTAATTTATGTGAGAAATTCCCAGCATATCATTCAGATAAACCCTAAAGTATTATTATATTGTCACATAAAGAAAGGAAAAAAAAAAAAAGAGGCTGAATTACCTAGCTTCCAGAATTGGTCTAATGCGATTTGTCAAGTGTGTTGCATGACCAAATTCATCCTGCAATTCCAAAGGAATACTAAAAGGTACTCCAATTCGAAAAGGAAGCTCCAAGAGACCCACCAAAAATTTCTCTGGTTTGCCCTCTAAGAGAAAAGAATAACACATTTTTAGAAAGAATTACGTGTGCTCCTTGGCTTTTTCTTGGTTAAGGCTGTAATTAAGTCTTCAGATGCAAAGTAAACAGGCTGTTCAGAATACTGTTATAACTGAAGTTATGCTTATGTTCTTTTTTTTAACTTACACTAAAATAAAAGCAATAGTTAAAATGTAACAGGGGGAGACTACAGTATAAGAAACATAACAGGATAGTCAAAATTCCCGAAGTATTCAAAACACCAATACAGCACCTGAAAATGAAAAAGTTCTGTGTGGACAGCTTTTCCTAAATATTTAATTGTTTTAATTCTGGTAAAATACATCATTCATGCAAAAGAACATTTTTGCTCTACAACTGCCTCAAATTTGAGAGATAAAGATATATAATGATGAGTATTAGAAAAAGAAATGTGAGTGTATTTTTCCTGTGAAACCTGGCCCTGTTATACTGCCTCCAATATAGGCACTAACAAACAAGACCAAACGGTGGTAATAAGTGGAGTGTCTATCAACTGGAGCATGTAAATCAAGAATCATATTTTTCAGAAACAAAATGTCTTGACCAGGTGGCCTTTGAAAAAAGAAGCAACGGATGCTGAGCTAAGTGGTAAATTAATATTCTACCAAACAATTTTGAACTCAAATTAACAACTATTTTTAAAACCTAGAGGTGTCCATTATCAGGGAGCTTCCTTTGCACAAGAGATGATAGATGCCTTGTACTGGCTAAAATTAGTTACTGGTTATAACAAGAGAAAGTGTAACAGTGTCTACAACTTTATCATTGTAAGTGAATGATAAAACTGTAAAATGATTTGAGAAGTAACAGTAGAATAACTTTTGCAATATTAAAGTTAGTAACTGTCAAAAGAACATGTCTGAACTAAAACCACAAACCTTGTAGACTGACTTAGGAAGCTCAGTTTCAACCAGCATTTATAGTGATTTTTTAGCTTCTCAAGAACAACTATAAACACTCAGTGACAACCTTCTGTTAGAAAAATAGAGTAACTTGTTTCTCAGTCAAAATGCTTTTTCAGTTTAGACTGTTCTTTCCTGAATTTTCAGAATCAACATCACAAATGGTAACACAAATGTTAATATTTTGGAATAACAAGCGTGAAGCTTTATGGCTGCCTCTGAGAAAACACAAAACACAGTTGGAATAATAAAGACTTGAAATATCTACCTTTAAATCTGACAATGTTAAAAATGTTGAATTATCTTCTAAATAAATAAAAAAGCAGCAATAGATACCAAACTCAACTTTAGCTATCCCATGTGTTAAAAGCACTACACTATTAGCTAAATTGTTTTTTCAAATTTTTGTTCCTTTCCATTGAGATTTACTCATTTCAGTTGTTATAGTTGAAGGAATCTTTAATTGAATGCTGCCACACTGGGGGAAGCCACACTATTATTGGAAAATAATAAGATTCTCTTTCACTTTGATAAAGAGATAAAAGAGGAGGCAAGGTTCATTTTTATTCAGAGAACAAGTTTTTTTTTTCCTCTTCTTTACTTGTATGTTCACAGAAATATCTTGAGCCTTCCATGGCATGTTTTCAGACATATGTTTAAATAACTACTCTTTTCAAGTAATGCCAAACATTTTTTTCCCTTTACTGTCATACAAGAATACCTCTTTCTACTCTGCCATTAAGTAGAAACTTTTAGAAGAATGTGCTACATACAAAAAACTATTTTCTGCCTCAGGAATTTGCATTCAAAGCCTCTCTTTTGTGGAAGAAATAGAAAACATTGATTTTTTTTTTTCCTCTTTGATCTTCTGAAAACATGTTAGCTGTACCTCCCAAAATTGTGACAAAAATAACTATTTTAATATTAAATGCAAAGAAATTAGCTTTTTTTTTTTTCTTTCTCTCTTTCTGTCTGCCTTGTAGATAAAGTCCACAGAATGGTTGAGGTCAGAAGGGTTTTCTGGAGCTAATCTTATCCAATGACCCTGGCTCAAGTGGGACCACCTAGAGTCAGTTGCCCAGGAACACGTTTAGACAATTTTGATATTGCCAATAAAGGAAACCCCACAACTTCTTGGGCGACTTGTGCCAGCATTGCATCAACTTTATAGTGAAAAACCCCTGTTTCCTGATGTTTGGAGAGAACCTCCTGTGCTTCAGTGTGTGCCCATTGGCTCTGGTCTTGTCACTGAGCACCACTGGAAAAAGCCTGGCTCCACCTTCTTTACACTCCCTTCCGTTGTTTATAGACATTGGTAAGACCCCCATGAGTCATCTCCAGGCAGGGAAGTCACTGCTCCCCCAGACAGTTTTCAGGTGAGAGATCATGGAATCATAGAATGGTTTGAGTAGGAAAGGACCTTAAACATCATCCAGTTCCAACAACCCCTGCTGTGGACAGGAACACCTTCCACTAGACAAGGTTGCTCAGAGTCTGGCCTTGAACGCTTCCAGGGATGGGGCTACTACAACTCTGGGAAAATTGTTTCACTGCCTCAGCAGCATCTAGTCCCTTCATCATCTTCAGGGGCCTGTGCTGGACTCTCTCCAGTATATCTCCAGTATATCCATGTCTCTATGTTGTAATGTAGTGTGTCCAGCTCTGGGCAGCTAGCCTCACCAATTCTGAGTGGAGGGAATGGATCACCTCCCTTGACCTGCCTCTAATGCAGCCCAAGAGGGTGCTGCTGCTTGTTCCTGTGAGGGCACATTGCTGGTTTGTGTCCTGCTGCTTTCCAGATACCTGGGTGGCAGGTAGGGGGTTGTCCTGCAGGTGCAGGACTTTGCCCTTCATGTTGAATTTCCTGCGGTTCCTGACAGCTGATTTCTGCAGCGTGTTGAGGTCGCTCTGCATGGTGGCAAATTCTCAGGTGTATCAGCCATTCTTCCCAGTTTTGTGTTATCAGGAAAACTTGCTAAGATACATTCTGTCTTGTTATCCAGATCATTAATGAAGACACTGAGCAGGATCAAACCCTGTATTGACCCCTGGGGTAACCCCTACTTGCTGCCTTCCAACTAGACTTAGAGCCACAGATCACCACTCTCTGGGCTCGCTGTTTTAATTCACCTTACTCTATTCATCCAGTCCAAATTTCATGAGCTTCTCTGTGAGGATATTACGGGATCTTACTGATGAGAACATTGCTGAAGTCTAGGTAAACAACATCTACTAAGCTAGTCCTTTCATCATAGAAGGTGAATCCATGCTAACTACTCCCGATGATCTTCTTGTCCTTCACATACCTGGAAATGGTTTTCAGGATTAGCTGCTCCATGACCTTCCCACGAACTGAGATGAAGTTAACTGGCCTGTAGCTCTGTGCTTCCTCCTCCTGCTTTCTGTAGATGGGAGTGAAGCTTTCCTCAAAACATCAGGCAGTGCTTTCAACTGCCATGATTATTCAATTAGTGTGAGTGGCCGCATAAGGATATCAGCCAGCTCTCTCTGGCTCATGAGTGCATCCCGTCATGGCCCATGGACACCAGTTTGCTTAGGTATTCCCTGGCCTGATCACCCAGGGTGTGTCTTCCACCAAGGGTGTATCTTCCTCACCCCAGACCTTCCAGCAGTCTTTGGGGTCTGGGATTCCTGAGGTCTGTCTTACTAGTAAATACTAAGGCAGATGATTTTAGTATCTCAGTCTTTTCCACATCCTGTGTTCCCTGCCTCATTCAACAGTGGGTCCATGTTTATTTCAGCCATCCTTTTGTCACCTATGTATTTAAAGAAGTCTATCTTCTTGACTTTGATAGCACTTGCTAGTGATTCCGTTTTCAATTCCAGTTGGACTTTGGCTTTCCTAACCCCAGCCCTGCATGCTTGGATAGTGTTTCTGTATTCCTCCACGGTTACTTGGGAGGAATTTCCACCTTCTGTATACTTCTTTGTGTTGAGTTTTGCCAGCAGCTCTTTGTTCACCCATGCAAGCCTCCAGGAATTTTGGTCTGACTTCCTATTTATTGCGATGAACCAGATTTGAGCTTGGAGGTGACCTGTGAATACTAACAAACTTGCTTGGGCCTCCAGTCTGTCCAGGGCCTCCTCCTAGAGAGCTCTAACAGGCAGATCTTTGAAGAGGCCAGAGTCTTCTCCTGAAGTTCAGGTTGTGAACTTCCTTTTTGCTCTCTTCTTCCAGCCTTTCTGGATTCCTGTGCCCTTCAGAACTATCTCCCAAGGGACTCTGTCAACCACTCACCTAAACAGGCCAAATTCTGCCCTCTGGAAGACCAAGGTGACAGTTCTGCTAACTCTTCTCCTTACTTCAAGAACAGTGAACACTGTAAACATTCATTTTGTGATTGTCGTGCTCAAGACAGCCTCCAACCACCCACCAGTCTTTCTCTGGTTCCAGTTCACAAGAAGAAAGTCAGAACAGAGATGGGGCTCCCTCCCTAGCTGGCTCCCTCACCAGTTATGTCAGCTCAGCAGGTTCTCTTCAACATACTCTAAGAACCTCCTAGACCATTTCCTCTCTGCTGTGTTGTATTTCCAGCAGACATCTGGTAAGGTGAAGTCCCTCAAAAGAACAAGGACTAGTGATTGTGACACTTTTCCCAGCTGGTTTATGTATTTAATCTGCCTCTGCATCCCAGCTGGGTCGTCTATAACAGACTCCCACCACAGTATCTGTCTTGTTTGCCTTCCCTGCTCTCTTAGGCACAAACATCAACATTAATTGTCACCATCATCAAGCTCCAGAAACTCTAAACATTTCCAGGCTACCCCACCACCTCTCCTTTCACTCCAACCCTTTCTGAAATGAGTATTCTAGTAAACATTGCAGTAAAGAGACATATCCATTACAATCAAATGAGAATTTAGTTTTGCATAGGATTTTTCCTTAATTATTTTTAAAAAAGACCTCAATCTCAGTATGTTTGTTTTAAACATATAACCTGGTTTTTAATGCATTTCTGTGGTTTATGCATGAAAGTTGGCCTAACGAATACTAGTTTTATGAAAGAACATTTATGTCAATGGCATGAGGAAAAAGGGTGATTCTAATGAAGCTTATTTTTTTAAGTACATTTGGGGAAGTTCACATCAAGGGCGTTAGATTCCATCAGAACTTTATTTTTTATGTAAAACTGCCTACCATAGAGCCAACACATTACATGTGAGATCAAAACCTATTACAAAAAACCATTTTTTCCTGGAAATGCTTCAAATTTGACATGCAAATGCTACTTTTCAGTGCTTAAAACCACGTCTCAACTAGGACATGACAAATTTTGATATACTATGAATCAAATAGAAACACTAAAAGTAGGAAAAAATATGGGAATTCTTACCTATAATAGTAAATTTAAATACTTTAGATGGCAGAGGCCTTCCGGCATAAGTGTCTGCATTACTTTCATTCAACACTACTTGCAGTTTCAAGGAGTAATTACCAAGTTTCTGAAGATTTTCTAAACAGATATAAAAGTACAATTAGAAAGAAAAAAAACTATAATTAAACTGAAGATATTGAATATGCAACTTACCCATTTTTTTAAACCAGTACGGCCACTTGCCTCCATGCTGACTGATATGGGAAATTATTTCTTTATTCTCAGTAGGTGCTGCAAAACAAACACTTAGCTCACGTATTTAAATTTTACACCATAATTCTTAATAATAAGT
Organism: Vidua chalybeata; assembly: GCF_026979565.1. Taxonomy (NCBI): domain Eukaryota; kingdom Metazoa; phylum Chordata; class Aves; order Passeriformes; family Viduidae; genus Vidua; species Vidua chalybeata. Next base: position 104,540,537 of record NC_071530.1, read on the forward strand.
GATACTAATGCTTGAAAAACTTAAGTATTACTATCACTTCTGGATCTAACTAACATCAATTCAGCTTTACAACTAAACACATTGATCACAGCTAAACAAATGAGTTCTCTGTCTAATACCATTTTAGTTAAAATTTGCTAGCCTTAGGCACATTACACTGAAAGCAGCAGGTTTGTAAAGTTGAATTTTATTAGCTCTTTGGTTGTATGTTCCCTGTAAGTATGTTCCCTGTTCCATGCTGGCAATGGATTAAACTGACAAATGACTGCAGCAAAATTGCTTAAATGGGAGCAATGATAAAAATGTGCAGTTGACAGAAAATATGACTGAAAAAAAGAACAATTTTGTTCCAAATTGTTTTATCTGTCTTTATAAACCTCTGCAGAATTAAGACACATACAAAAATAGAATATACTGAAACTCTGAGGCAGTTTTAGTGACTGCTTCTATAACCTAAGATAAATACAGAAGTAAGATTTATTGTTGGAAGTGTCAAGAGGCATTGATACTTTTTATTTTCCCCCAAAACACACTTCAGAATATAGAATGTGACTGTAATAAGACTACACAGAATAAAAAGAAATGCAGTAGAAATACAAATTGTTTTATAGCTAAGCAAAACTGTTTCAAGACCATGTTCTATCACGAAATGGCATACATAAGATAAAGTAAGAGCTGTCAATGAGACTTGATCATTCTCTTACCCTAATTCAAACCCTAATTTTGAGTCCAAGCTTGTAAAATAAGACTCCCCAGTACAAGATCAGGTTTCTTATAGCTCAGGTCTCTTGGTAGCCCATAGTATAGTCCACCAAGTATTCCACTTTTCAAAATAGAAGAGAAACTTTTTGTACATTATATTTGCTCTTGGCTTCTGTATGGGCGTAATCGCATTTCTCTCATTTATACAATCAGGGGTTTGAGTTTTGCCCGGTGTGCCATGCCCAAATCATCACTCATAGGACTTATTCATTGTTCTGGTGAAGAATATGAGGATTACACTACTGATTCTTCAACTGAGTAGAGAAAAAAGCTAACACAGGAAGCAGTAGAAACAGTTAAAAGTACAAATTTCCATCAATGAATGGGTCAGGAGGTAGATTTTTCAATGATCCTAGACAAACAAGACAAAACAGAACAATAGAAACACCAGGTCTCTCTCAAGTTCATACTTCCTGACATCAGGATGCCGTATCTTATTAAATCTGCAAAACACTGGTTTGACACTCATGCCGATAGGAGACAATTTGATAATCTATATTAAATGAACAGCTTTTGTTCAATTCCAACCTCTTTATGCCCCAGCACACTATGCTGGACAATGGTCATGCACAGAAGCCAGCTCCCATAAACAAGTGCCATTAAAATGCAATGTGTAGCCTCATGACACATACACTAAACTGTAGATACTTCCATTTGGTTTGCCTGACATGTATCACTATAATAACCTCAGTGCTCAGAAAGCTATTTTTACAACTCCTAACAGATAAAGGAATTGGATTTTCCTACGGTGTATGGAAAGAAAGAAGATTTTAGGTTTCTACAAGTTTCAGATACATTTGACATGTGCAGAATTGGAGTTTTCAGAGAATTTAGTGTTCTAATTCTGTGTTCCAAACAAAACTTGAGTGATTTCAGCTGCCTTGGACAGAATGCAATTCTTAACAATGAAATGTGAGAACATCAAGTGAAGCACCCACAAAATGGAAACCACAAAACAGTAAATCAAAAGAAACTTGATTTTTAAAAAATTCTGAAGTGAATTTATGTTAGATACTAAACAAGTCTGATCCCTACTTTTATGCAGCTCATGTAAATTGCTATGCTAATTACAGAAACATTATCCATTTTACCCATGTTCTGATGCATGTTAAGTAGACAGGCTGGAATTGATAGGCCCTCCTTACTTGGGACAGAAGATGTAATCAAAATACAGCATTAAGACATTACATATATGGTACTGAGGCAATTGTCATTTCATGAAAAGTGGCTTTGAAATGCTACATGCACTGATGAAGTATTGTCTAACTACCACATCCATTTATCAAATTCTAATATGTATTTTAGATATATACATATATTATACAATGAACTACCTTATTATCCATTATGCACTGAAAAAATAATGAAGATGCAATTAAATATAATGAAATACTCACAATGCAAAATAATCTTGAGTTCAACAAGAAGTTTCTTTGAACCTCCGTGGCTTGTACCTGGAAGTTTTTGCATTGCTTCTCCTTTCTTATTTAAAATTTCTATTCTTAATGCTCCTGAATTTAAAATGAAAAATGACAGACTTTTAAAATATGTTGGGGATTAAAAGTGATCAGAGATTTCTGTATGCTTGTCTTTTTAACAAGGGTGCACGATGTATTTTTAAAGTGGCGTTTAAGGTTTTAGTATTTGGAATAAAAAAAATATACCTATTGGTGTACCAGCAAATCTTGTTTCATTTGGTAATAACTCATCTCCTTCAGGCCATGTTACTGATAATCTGTCAGGAAGTCTAATAAAAAAAAAAAAGGTGAACATTTTTTTATTAAGTTAAAATACATGGCAATTTATCTTAGTTAAATACACATGAAGTTGTTTTTGTGGTAGGGAAAGAAAAAACAAATCCCAACCTATTTCTTTTTGGTTTATATTTCTTTTTGTTTCTGCTGCAACAGCTGACTGCTTTTCCCATTTGGGAACAAAACTGAAATTTGTTTGATTCCTGATTAAATACAAAAACTGTAATTAGGAACTCCACCATTATGTAATTATTACTTAGTGCTTACCTTGCCATTTCATCCTCTATGTATTTTTTAACAACTTTGTCAGACACTGTTCTGTCAAGTTTTGAGATTGGAATAATTTTCACTTCACCATACAATGCCTGTGGTTCCTGAAATAAAAATTTGGTGCAGTTATAAATGGCCAGACTTTATAATATGTTAGATGAGAAAGACGTCCCAGTGAAGGGACTAGACAAGTCAACACAGACAGAATGCAACATACTAACAAATACTGCCTAGTGAAACTACAAGACATTGTTTCAAAATTTACTGAAAGCACAAGGGTTACAAATGGATGCACAATATACTATTGATGCTGTGGTACTTTATTTCATACGCAAATCGTAATAAACCAGACTGTTCATAATGAATAATAATTTTAATATATTCACATTAAAGCTGAAGTTGAATATTTCTAGACTGCTGATTGTCAAAAATTACATTAAAGGTATTTACTGTTATTTAAAATAATTTAATCAGGTCAGACAAGAGATATGTTTAAAGATTTAACATCCACGTTAGTTGCGTGAATCCTTTCTGTATTTCTTCTTACCAAAGCAATTTGAACCTCTCCTCCAGTAGCAAATATATCCCCATCATGGTCCCCATACAAGTAAAATTTCTCAATGCTTCCATAGAATATTGGATGAGTCTTAGTAGTTTTCACCTGTAAGCAGAAGACACCAATAATACATTACTCCTGCATCAAATGCACAGTACCTGCCTTTCATAGGGTTCAACTAACTTACCAGTTGTCCAGTTTTGTATGTTTTTCCATCCCACTCTATTGCAGCATACATTGTCCAAGGGCTCTGCATTCTTTTGGATGATACATCAGTACGTACAGTTATTCCTTTAAAGACTGTGAATTTTATCTGTTTGTCATATTTTTCATGACAGTCTTTGAGCCACAGAGCAAATTCTCTGTCAATTTTCATTCGCTGCTCCTATAAAGAGATTACAAAATAAGTACACATTAACAATGTGTTAAATTTGAATCTGATCACATCAGAAGTCTGAACAATTTTAAGAGTACAGAGATACTGTACTCAAACCAAAAGCCAAAAGACACACACACAAAAAAACACAGAACAGAAGAGAAAAAGAAAAAAACACAGAAACAAAGACACAAAGAAAAAAAAAAAGGATTCTTCAGTTTGAAAACCTTAAAAAATTCTAGGACAGCTACACTTCAAGTCAAAAAGAAGTGCTTCCCCCAGCAGCCATATTCCTTTAGGAAGAGGGTCTCGCCACAAAAACTGTCAAATAACAACTAAATAAAGTAATCGTTCAAGAAAATAAAAGGAAAAATACTGAGTCTTAAGTTTCCAGATTTAAAGATTCAGCTTTACTACTCACTAAATCAGAGAGACATGAACAAATAACAGTGAACAAAGGCTTCTGTATTACATGCACTGAACTTCACCAAGAAGAAACACTTAACAGAATGCAGTAATTACCTGCCCATTGAAGATTCTTGTGAACAGAGTATTCTTATCCTTTAGCTTCAGCTCCAGATCCATGAAAGTGAGTTTGTTTGTGCTGACCTGGAACTTATCATTGGTAAACAATGCACCAGAAATTCTGTTGTAGCATTCAATTGGTGCTAATCCTCTCTTCTTTGGAGGAGCGCACCAGTCAAAACTTAAAAGGAGAAAGTCATTACAATCCTTTTTTATAGAGAGGTTTACATTATAGAAAGAGACTGTACAAACACATCATCACTTACTCTTCCACAGTTGTGTATGGTATTAACCTTCCATTCCAAAAACATTCAAAAATAGGCCTTTTTCCTCTGGCACCTTTTTCTACTAAAAAACAGTCATCGTCATCATCATCATTTAATCCTTGATTAAAAAAAAAAAAGAAAGATAGTCTCCTTGAATATATTTCCTTAAAAAACGAATATAATATCAAAACCCATGGCAATCTCAATGAAGTAGTACTATTGTTATTACATTCAGCACAGTGCAATACACGTAATATCAAGCTCATTACAATATTACATTTTTTTTCCTGTTTTAAAAATGCCAAGCAGAAAAACTAAGGAAGGCAAAGAAAAATCCTAAACAGAAGTTAAATATTATCAAATTCAAAAATTTAAAATTTAAGTATTACTTTTTCCTTAGTTTCAAGTGATCTTCTAGTATCATGAAATTTTGTCCCAATTAACTCAAGATTTGTTTTGTCAAAAAAAAAAAAAGGTACAAAGTATTTTAAAACCCCTAGCATTTGAAAACTCACAACTGAGTAAAATAAATTTTAAACTAAAGACTTCAGAATACATGTTGTCCTTTGCAGTATTTCGATACTAGAATCTCTTGAGTCTAACTGCTCATATTTTATTACTTTGTTGGAGCAAAGATGCAGTCAAGAAAGTGTGAAGTTTCAACTGGATTACATTCCATAAGAGTTTATAATTTGAAATCAGATGGTGTTATGCCAAAGATCAAGTTTACAGGAATGAGTTACCACAACAGCCAATTCACAGGATCTGTTCATCCAAAAGAATGAGAACCTTTCTGTTCTGTCACGACCTAAATCAGGTAATAATTTGCATTTCAACTTAAAGTTCTTCAGGTTTTTATTGCATTAAAATATTTAGAGTAGTAGGACTGTCTATGATAGGACTGACAAGCAGCAAAACATTTCACTTACTTGATGGAAAACATGGATCATCAGGGTATGTTTCTTTATCATAAAGGAAGGGATGGTATCGGATGATGCCTTCAACTATACCTTCCTCTTCAACATGTGCCTTGAACTCAAAACTATCTGCTGCAGTGTTTATATACAACGTCTGCATGTCATCTTTGATCTCCCTCAGATTGACAATCTTTGGTACTTTTCCCTTTTCAAACATTGAAATCTGGAAAAAAGGAAAACACGATTTTCCTTAGAGCAAAAGACTTACAGTAATAAGCACTTTGACGACTGACTGTTAGCAAAGGAATTAGTTCCTACACTGCAATGCTGAACAGAATTACTTCAAAAAATTAAACTACATACACATCTTGAATGTTGTATTTTAAAATGCATGATTACAAAGAAACAGGCATGATACAAAATAAGGTGCCATCAAAGAGGACTTTTGACTAACATGTACAGAATCTCTTACCTCAATATCGATGTTGTTGAAAGGGCTTATTTCTTTTGTTACAGCATTAGTTTCATTTCCTTTTGGTCCATGGATATAATAGTGATAGATATGTCTGAAATACATTTCAGAAAAAAAACCAAACCAGTAAGTGAAATTTTAAAAAAAATTATAATGTGCAATTTCTAAAGTCTAAATAAGCTTGTATTTTTTATTAAAATATAACTGGTTTGTTGCACTGTTATAGATCAACTCCTTGACAACATATATCTGGTACAAAAGATTTACTAAAGGGAGTGACTCCTTTTCATTCCTCTCATCTCTGTCATGCACAATCACATTAGGACAATTTTTTGGGTAAAATAATTGGAAATAAATTTGAAAAAAATTAGTAAGTGAAAAAACCCACAATTGTTACATGCCTACAGATCCTTTACATCAAAGGATAAACTAAAAAAAACTACTGTAAATTGTTCTGCACTCTGGAAATCAGAAAGAACTAGAGCCACAAATCTTTCCACACTTTGTCTCTGATACCAGTTTTATATCAATCATCTAATAGTAATAGAAATATGTAACAAACAACCACTATCTTTACAATATTTACACAAATTTGAATATAGGTAGGAGTCATGGATGTGATCTGCATAATAGAAATAATTGTTTAGTTGTAAACATTGCTTTCTAATTGGCATTTTTCCTCATTTACGAAATTTAAAAAAATCCACATGGTCAAATAGATTAAATAATTTCATAGAGACATGCAATTTGAGAAAACGGAAGAACTTAACTCCATTTACTTCAACTTTTCAGCAACCTAGCGAGTTCTTGCAACTTCAAAGACTGAATCCTTAAACCTCTGGGGGATGGTTAGGAGAAAAATGAGATTGTACTAGTCAAGGGGACTGAATGCATGACTAAAGTTAAATGCACCTGCAAGTTTATAGCTGCTTTGCTCTTGACCTCCACTGCACTAAATATTCCCCAAAGAGAAATCTCGCTTCCCAGAAAAAAGCTCCTCCTGGTCTTATTGCTCAGGATTTTATGGTATGCCCAAATTGCTTAGTATTTTGTGTGCATTTCTTCCAGATTTCAAAAGGCAGTCTCCTGGCCTTAAGACATTGTTATTTTAGAGGTTCATCTCCACTTCAAAGCATCCAAAATAATGAGGGCTGTGCAGCAGCACATTAAAGCAGAATGAAACTGGTATCATGCATGTGTGGCAAAAGGCATGGCAGAAGGGAATGGGGAGGCATTTGAGTGGAAAAGGGCCATTACAGCTGAAACAGTGACACAGGATTGTGTAGCACTGAAAGACTAAATGAGTGGGTTTACTGTAACAGCTACAGAGCAGAGCATATATCTGAATAATTGCACCTGGGTTCCATCTCTGAGGCAGTTCTTTCACTTCAAGAGATGGTTGGAAAGAACTAACACACACTTAAGTGTGAGTGTTCACTTGATGAGCACCTGGAAGCTAATAGGGAACTAAATTATTCTCTGCAGGTAGATGTACCCTATATTTTCATGAGGTTAAAAATGGTTTCAGCAACAAGTTTTAACGTGCAACACTGAATGATATTTCACATAGTAAGGTACTACCTAATTCTTATATTCATCTTCTTTCTAAGTACACCTATTATTATCAGATTATAGGTATCACAAAAGTAAAATCATAGTTTGAAAACAAAGTTCTATAGTTTGCCAGATTTCAAAATTGGTCTATGACTTTGTATTTCAGTTTATATTCACAGATGGGTCCATCATCTTAACAGGTAAGCCCAACCTATCCACAGGTATCTCCAGGCTCTGCGGGTGCACTGATGACATTATTACAGTACAGAGCAGATAGTGTCATATATCCTTCTCCCTCTTAAACTGGGTGGAAGCAGCAGGACTTTCTCTTATTGTTGTTTAAAAAAGTCAACCAACCAAAAGATCCCCTAAAACTGTAAATACAAAGCTAGATACCAAGGTTAGGAGCACAGCTGTGAGCAAAGTAACTGATGAAGTTATTACTAATTAGACAAATAACTTCTTACATTAGTAATACACCATTAAATTGAATAGGCTACTAAAAATTACAGTGGATAATTATGTATCAATCATCAAGTCACATCTTTGGTTGGAGGTGCCCCATTCAGTTGTGTTCATTTCTGTAAAATTGGTTAGATAGGGAGGCTAATTGTAGTATCAATGGCCTTAACAGGAATAAGGCCAATGTCAAAGTACAACAAGGAAGCAGTTTGTAATTATTTGACTTTGTTAGTAGCCCACTCTTAAATCACCAACTTACGCCAGCTGCCTTGTCCAAAGATGAAAGTAGTTTTTCAAGTACTGCATGTGATCTGGTTGTACACCTGTAATGACAACTGCTGTGAAACTCTCTTTATCCCTTTCTTCTAATATTAGATTATGAAGAAATCTTTCATCATCACTTGTGATGTGAGTAGAATCAGATGGCTACAAAAAGAATAAAATAATAAGAGCAGGGATGTAAACTGAATTTCTGAACTCCCATCAATTTGAAAGAGTTTAAAACCATAACAGAAAAGTAATACAGAACACATGATGCTAAGTATCACAAAGGATTAAAGCTTAAAATAAAAGTTTCCAAATTAAAGTCAACAAGCTGAGAATGTGGTATCATTAATCCAGTTCATTTTCAACTCACTTTCATCACAGCACCTAAAGTGTGCAGTCTAGAAATGCATTTAATCATGCTGAATGTACTACTGTGTGATATCCATGTTCTCATCTGTCAAGTGGAAGCATTAAGTGTGCAAGACATTAAGTCCTCTTTAAAAAAAAAAAATATTGGCTTTTAAAGGGATAGGCTGTTTTCTATAGCAGAAACTCAAGTGGAAGAAACACTTTTGCTGTAAAAGAAAAAAGGATGAATCCTAAATTCCAGATGAAATGTCAAGTAGTCTAAGAGGAAGAGAGATTCCCGATTCCAGAAGCCAGTGATTGTCTTTTCTTGAACGGATGCACTTTGCTCTTTTGACAGTTTTTTAAAGTGCAGAGAGACACAGGTTGATGTCATGCTTCACACTGGACCAGTGATAAAATCCTTACATTTGGTACATCCAGAAAAAAACTATTTTTAAAACAAAGATTAAGAACTTTCTAGTGAATGCAAACAATTGCTACAACTGAGAAGATATGTTGTAGTAAATGCGGCTACATGCCTTATTTTGCAGGAAAGCAGACAAACCCACATAACTAAGGCATGAAAGGAGACATGTTCTACCTAACCATAGTTAGGTGAAATAGTTAATCTAGGGTGTTCTAGCAAGACTTATTTTCCCCAGGGAATCAAAGAGCTCTCCTTAGCTAAGAGGATAATTAAACCATTTTTGAGACTTTTCATCAAAGAAGACTACGTCTCTTTTTCTGCCCACAGCATAGCCTGGACTATTCTATGCTAGTGATGGGATTGGTGATAATAACGAAAAGCCAGAGCTGCTTGGTCCTCATCTCCATGTGATCTGACAAATCTAGAACTTGCACACTGATGCTGAACAAGCGCCACTTTGTACAGCATGGAAGAAATTTACAGACTGAAAGAGCCTCCAAAATATCACTCCCAAATTATTTGGTTGCCTTCCCACTACAGATGACAAACTACCATAGCACCTTCCCCTACATTCCTAGCATCTATCTCAACTAGGAAATTACTATTTACTTCTTTGCAATTTTAAATGGTCCAGGGAAGTGACTGCAGTGGAGACAAGTGCCTATTACCCATCAAGGAAAGATGACCAGCAGGGATACTATTAATGCCACTTCTTTTCAGTGTTATGGCCTTGTTCTAAAGTCCCTTTTGTTTCATATTAATTACATCTTGATTTCTTTGCAAAAGTAACTTCCTTCACTAATTGAATGGCTCAAAGGCTCAATTATTCTTCTCACACTAGTAATCCATTTCCAATTTCTACTTCTGCCACAGTATTCTCTTGCTGACGTATGTGCAGTGCAGACCATTTTTCAAGTCATTAGCGAGATGAATTCACACATTTTATTTCACACCAATATAATGAACAGGCCTAGGTATTTCAATCATTTGCAAAAAAATTCCTAAACCTGAGTTTTAGGAATCTTTTAGGGAAACCTCTGTTACCTTCACATTTCACCTTTATTGCTTTTCACAGCATCTCTTCCCTCTTGGATAGTTAAAAGTTATCTTTTAACTCTAAATAGAACTTGCATTTTTAACAGCATCAATTTAACTTTGGTTTTATATTATTACAAAAAACTTTTCAAACAGTTCATTGCACCACCTTCTTGAACTCTTTAGTAGTATCTATACATCTCATTCAGCTACTTTCCTCCAACTTATGCCTGCCAGTTTGTCTTCTACTTTATATCATCCAACCTTTCTCTTTAATATCAAGCAGGGAGGGAATGCATTTGTACCCTTTACAACAAAGCAGATTTTGTCTGCTTTTATTTTCAGTTTCCATTTTTTGAGTCTGATATTGTAGAGAGAATAAAAACAAAACTCTGGCAACTCATTTTTTGTTACAACTCACTGACCCAGAATTGGCATGATAAAAACTTTATTTACCCTTTCCTTTCTCATCCATACAAAACACCAAGAACACTGGTATAACCCACCAAATAAAGGGGCTCAAGGTCTGACTACCTTGTCACACACACCACCCATTTTTCCTCCCATCTGTACCCTTAACTACATCTTTGCCTCTCCCTCCTTGCCCAAAAATGTCCAAAGAACAGTTCTTTTCCTTAGTCTTCCTCCTTATCTTACAACTTTTTTACTTAGGCTCTTTTTCTTCATGAAAAGCATCAGGACTGTTGAGTTTAGTTTTCAGCTAAACAGTTCATTTATTTTACAACATTTATGAATATTCATAAAACCAATGGGTTTTGTTGGTCTGGCTGGAATTTTCTCCCAGGTTAGTCTTACATATTTCTAAACAAGTACAATTTGGTTCCTTAATTTATTCCTTACTGCTTCAGAGAAAATTCATTTTTGTTTCATACTCAACAAAAAAATTTGCTGTGCTTAGAAAAGTATTTTTAAGCATTTTTCTTAACCTGACATGTAAAACTGTAAAGCATTTCTGTCATTGAATCTTAACTGAAAAGAGGAAAAAGCATCACACAAAAATAAGGCATAAATTGTCTTTAGTGTCTTCAAGTTCTTGGTTACTTCCTTTTACACTACGGGGTGCAAATGATTAAATAAGATGAAGATATCCCCAGGTAAGTATTACAGGACTATTACACAGTTAAATCACATTAAGCTGGGAAAGGCTTTCAATTATAAATGTGAGAATCTTAAGGCTATTTACCTTTCTGTTTTGAATGAATCCAGTATATATTGCTTCTTTGTTTTTCTCCTTCTTTTCAAAATCCTCTTTAGAAAGGACAAGTTCATGAACATCCTGAGATGCTGCAGGTTTGCTTATCATCTGATTTTATTAAAGAAAGAGCATTTAAAATCAAAATAAGACTTAAAATTAACATCATAAAATACTTTAACGCTGTTATTAAAAGTAAGGAAGTAACAATCTGATTGTGTGCAAATGTTCTAAAATAAAATTGAAGTCTGACATTGACTTACTCTGGCACATTGTCCCACGAAGAACACTGCTTGCTTGCCTCCAACTCCAAAATATGAGATATCACTATTTAAACTACGAGGCACTGGCAAAGGGCGTACATATCCTGAATGATCACTGAGAATAAGAGTGTCTTTAATAAATTTTTTCAAGACAAAAGTAATTAAAAAACCCAAAGATACTTCTGATCTAAAGCATCTATTAAATTCTTCCTCCTGGCATTTTGTTAAAAAATCCTCCACTTTATACCTTTTAAAACTGCAACATTAAAATATATGTGCCTAAAATTCTTGATGTACTCTTTTTAAAAAGATGATGACGGAGTAAGTATTTTCCTAAGTCATCTTATAAAAATTTCTGCCCCTTCTCGCAAACCTAATTTTATTAAATGAAAATGGCTTACAAAGCAAGTCTGATCTTTCCGACAGCATCCTTTCATAAAAATACTTTTAAGTCAAAGTGGGAAATAATGCCAACCAACTATTAAATGCAGACTTGGAGAGAAAACATATGCTATCAGTAGTGAAATTCCATGTCTTTTAAGTCACATTTAACAGACTTATCTAGTTTAGGAAAACATTTATTTTTAAATCACAGCAGTCCCAAATGAAAATAAGGTGTAGATGGATGAGATGTAGTAAAGTGTGGATTACTACCCAGTAAGTGGTAGCAATCCACAGTTTAAATCTGCATTTTAGGAATACTACACGTTTCTGTTACTAAATTCGCCTACAGCAATTTCAAAAAGCAGTGAATTTCTTTACAAATGACCCAGAATCACTTTTTATGCATTTATTTCCAGATGTTTAAAAGACATTGACTTTCTATCTGGAGATGCTTTAAATGCAAAATAACTTCCCCTAGCTATATTACCACTTCCCACTACCTTTTACACTACTTGCTTATATGACAAATTAGTTATGACTGAGACTGTAATTCTCATCCTCACGTTTACAATCCTAGGCTTAAGGTATTTGAAATGTGGCTGAAGCTCAAAAACTGTACATAACTAATTCTGTGGAATTTTATACAACAAGATTAAGCCTGGCTGTGCAGGTGGAACATCTCTTGAGAACAGATTCAAAACCATAAAGTGAATTCATATAAGTAGCAAAACCCACCACAGAACCTCCACTTTCTTCTTTAAATGCAAAACATTTATTTTGTGTAGACTGCATCAAAAAAATAGACATTTTCAGGTATAATTTGTAATACATTATATAGAATTAAGATTTAAATAAAAAAAAAGAAACTTGAACTAAAACCATGTATCTGTTTATCTGCTATTCCAGTAGCTTAACAGATATTGAATGCATCATTTAATGCACTACTGAAAGATTTTCAGGTAACAGATGAACACAGTACAAAAATCCCCTGCAGGACACAGGATGCCCATAACTGTATGCAGGCAAGCAAAAGACAGTTTAGAGAAGGTCCCAAGAACAAAAAAGTATTCAGTGTGTCACAATAATAGAAGAGCAGTTTTGTGTCATAAAACTTCTCTATTGCCTACTTAGAAAAAGTATGGGTCTATTTCTGTAATCATAAAATGACAGGGTTTAGCTAAATGTTGGTATACAGCTGTGCCTTAAAAGTATATTTTGTGGACCTTTGCAGAGCTTGCTAATTGTTGTAGAAATATTTAGAACTTGCTAACCTTTCAAAGTCACCTTGTCTTGTAAACTTTGACAATCTATATACAGCCCAGTTGTTAAGCTGTTTAGAAGTCATTCCACTTCCATTATCAATCACAGCAACAGCTGGTTTTCCTTGGGAATCATCAAACAACTGTTTGGGGAAAGACAAACAAACAGCACAAATCAACAAGGAGCAACAGGAAAAAAGAGGATAATGCAAACTATGTCTGAAAATGTTAAAGTATTTTTATCTTACCAATTTTATCTGTATACTCCGAATACCAGTATTTTGAGATGTAGCTGACAGAGAATTGTCAATCAATTCAGCAAGGGCAAATGCTAAAGAAATTGAAAAAAAAAAAAAACCCTATTAGTGCTCAGAAAACAGATACCCACTTATAGTTCTCTCTTCCAAGCAATTAGGATAACACATTACCTAAACACAGATAAGACTTAAGCCCTGTCAGAACAATCAAAATCACACAACATCTTGTTTAAAAAATAAAATAGCTTTTGTACATGTACTTTATAATTTGTTTCATCACTGAATCTCTCACATCTCTTAATGGTAAAATCACAATTATTAGAAAGAACAACGATAAACATCTCCTTACCAAAAGACAGATTTGTCCCTTTCACGATTAGAAAATAATTTTTATGATTCATATGTGAGTCAAAAGTAAATTAAAAATGGACTTTGACTTGTTAAAATATTGAAAGAAGAATTAATTAACTGAAGAAACCTGAATTGAAATTTTGTGAAACATCTAAAACTACAATGTTAATTGATTATAAAAAACATAAAGAAAATTGTAGAAACAGTTGAAAGATTTCAGTGAATGGTAAATACAACCAAATTTTTGTCAGATCCATGGCAATACACAGCACAAATAGTCAGGCAAACTGTTTGCACAAATTTGTTGTTTCTAACCATTAACGCTTGGAGGACTTACCTAATTAAAGTAAAACTACCTAAGTTTACTGGAAAATTGCATTTAATCTTAAAAAAATACATCAAATTCTGATTAATTAATTTGATTACATCAAATTCAATCTGACTGACCAGCCTTAGTGAACAGACATTTCTATTCAGTCTCTAAAAAGTAAACCTTATTTCCTGCAATTTGCAGAATTCTTTAGAATGCTACAGTGAAATTTACACTGGCCACACACTTCAGACATGTAAAAGAAAACCCTTGAGTATTGGTGGAACACAGCAACACTGAAGCACTAGGCATTTTCCCTCAAGCTGTTATCAAAATATAAAAACAGTTCTGCATTTTTTTGCAACTTCATTCATTGCAAACAGATTAGCTGAGCATCAGTTATGTGATCCATGTTTACTATTCCATATCAAAGAACAACAGTCCTTCATCAACACTCAAAACTGATTAGGCACTGCCCTTAGAGATGTTGTATATAAGAATCATCAGCTGCATTATACTTATGCAGGCTCAAAACTGCAATTTGCTGTCAGTGAAAACTTAGGCAAAAAATTGTTTAGTACTTCAGTCTTCTCCATGTCAGTTGCCACAAGACCTTCTCACCTTGCATTTCATTTATTTAGGGTGCAACTTCTTTTTTCATCCTTTTCTAATGTATATGTAAAACCCTTATTGTTCCTCCTCACATCCCTTGCCAAATTTGCTCCATCTGTGCCTTAGCATTCCTGATCTCATCTGTACATTCTCAGGCAATATCCCTATATTATCTCAGTATTCATTCCCCATAGGTGCTTCCACCACCTATGCAATTCCCTTTCCTGTTTTAGTTTGACCAGGTCTTTACTCAGCCATGCTATTCTCCTGTCTTCTACACCCTATTTCTTCCACATAGAAATCAATAGTTCTTGTGCTCTAAAAAGTCATTTAAGTAACTGTAAGCACTCTTCTACTTCTTTATCCCCAAGGGTGTTTCCCGGTGTCCCATGCACCACACCCTTTAACAACTGAATGGTCTTTTCCTAAGGTTTAGAGTCCTTACAATACTTTACTTTGCCTATTTAACCAAATTCCACCAGGGTGTGGTCACTACACACCAGGCCCAGCTTGGCCTTTCCAGTCAGTTTTTGTGTGTTGGAAAGCAACAGGTCCACTAATGGCTGCTGGCAGGAATAAAGCACAGATCTCATGGATTGCTGACTCTGTGTGGCCTTACACAGCAATTCCTGTGCACAGGGATAGATGTACCACTGACCCAACAGTACCACCAAACCCGAACCAAAACAGTGCCTTTGCTAGGGCACGGAACAAATGATGCGCACAAAGAGGAAAGGGGAAAGACTGGTCCTTAAAAATAACAGCTGCTATTTATAAACATTTTTGATATTGTTTTAAAACAACAGGAATGGTATCATGCTCGATTCTTCATTTTTTTTTGCTTTTTTTTCTGTGCAATTTTGAAACTGCTGTACCTATGAAGAACATTGTACTTAGAAGGTAATCACAGCCATAGACAGTATTTTCAAAGAAGCCATAAACAGAAAGTAATTTCTTCAATAAAACAATACAAAATGCTGGTTACATATTTCATGCACCACTTAGATAAAAACTAATTAAAGCAGCATCTTTTTAAAGAAACACTTGCTCTTCTTCATAAGTTAAGCCCTATAGCACCCCAGATGGGAGGGCACACAAAATTCTACAGTAGCTCACACAAAAACTGTTCATGAAATTCAAACACAAAGCCTACAGTTTAGTACAGGAGACAAAAACCTGATAACACAAATGCTGACCTATCTGAATGACATGCACAAGATTATTCAGTTATTTTACTTCTAAAATACTCAAACTTCTTGAACAAGTATTTGAGAAGGTACGTCTAAAAATCTGGATTCTTAGGTGGCTACTTTTAGTATTTTTTAAAAGAAAAATTTGTATGAAGAATATGGTTAATTTTTCTTTTACAGTTAAGACTATTTTTCCTTAACAGCTATAATTATAAGCTGAATTGCTCACAACCACATTATATTCATATAAACATCATTTACACAAGATTACTTTTGCAGGTACTTACGCAAAGGATTTTGGCCCTCGCTGGCATAGTACTCGTACATGCCACTTTTAACAAGCGTGTCGTAGTGGGGCAGAAAGTCTATTCGTTCCTTGGTTGCCAAAAGCAACATTTGATCAACTGACTGTAGCAGATATAAAGTAACTCCATCGTGAACAAGGTTGCCTGCAGTGAAGATGAAACATAATGCACATTGAAGAGCACTGCATCAGGCAACTTCTGCTTTCAAAACAAGAACGGGCTTAGCTGCAGGTAATCTGCGTCTTGTCCTAGGCATTACCTGTTCAGCATTTAACAACAACAATTAAATTAATATCTTTTCACATTTCCAAGCTTTATAATGCAAGTTTTCTCAGGTGACAGCAATGTACATATCATTTTTTTCCTATCATTTACAGACTTTGTGACAGAAGATACTTAGTATAACTGTCATTATATGAACTCATCAAAAACATGTTTGTAAAAGTAATTTTTTAGCAATTTTTGGCAAACTATTACAGGATTTGTACTTTCAGTTAATTATTGTATGTCATAGAGCACAAACAGTTATGTGACATTTATGATCAATATAAGAAATAACTGTAATTATTTTGCCATCTAAGATACTTACTGAAGTTATCTTCTGTAATTTCCTTCCTATTTGTTGTGGTGATAACAAAGGTTTCATCAGAAGGTATCCCAAATGCCTATAAAAATTGAAGGTTATTTAGTTATGATAACTAAGTAGTCAAAAAACTATTCAGATACCTTAAAACAAAAAAAGGCACAGTCTATTTTGTCACAAGCTACTGATGAGTAATCACATAATCTCTTAGAACACAGTTGAATTTAGGACCACTTGTTTTCTCAATTCAGCGAAATCTGTCCATACTAGGGTGGTTTGTTCTTTTACCTGCATAAAATAAATATATGCTCTAGTGAGCAAGAGGAATTTTAAGGAGGAAGAACTGTCTTATAGATAAACCCCTTTAGGGCAGAGGAACGAGACTGTGAAACTACAACAGCAATAGTTATGATCTAGAGGGTGTCCCATATTTAACTGCACTCTTGAGACACCAAACCAACCTAATATTTCTTAACGTTGGATATCAAAATCTTTGTTCTTCAGTTATATCATACATCTAAAAAATAAAGATTTCTTTCAGAAAAATTCTTTACTGTTAAAACACTGAAGTTTATTTTTCTGAACCTAAATAATTTTTGCCACTTTGATGCTTTCTTTTGAATGTGTTTACTGTAGCTTTAGACTTTTTATCCTTCTTTTTACATGCATTTAAATGCTTCTACTTTTACTTTCATTTCTGCACCCTGACATCCAACACTAATCTCTTTCTCAAAATAATAAAATAAATATCTGTACCTTCTCCTGCCTTTCCAGTCTTTGAAACTCAAGTAAAAGTCAACCCTGGTCTCAAACTCCATCAACCCAGTCAGTCTTGCAGTGACAACTCCGACAGGTACTTTATGCACTTTTAGCCAGATTCTTTCCTGAAGGAAGTTCTAGCATTCTCTGCAGCAGCTTGCCCTCATAATTTCCCACGTCTCTCTTTCCATCCCTATTACTCAGACTCATGAAAATATTTTTAAACACTACTTACGGTTTCATTAAGAGCCTACTTTCCATATTCCAGGTAATTTCTCCCTGTGACCACATTAAAGTTACAGTTATTACGCATCAGCAAAATTAGAAAAAATGTTGAATTTCTCATAGTACTTGGTGCAAGTGAAACAAATGCAGATGACACAGAGACTGATATTCAGACTTAAGAATCTGGAGTAATACTTTTTAACTCTTCTGAATTCAGATCACTTCAATTTTACCTCTCACATTACATAAATTTCCACATAGCAAATCTGTACAGGAAAAACTATTAAATTGCTCAGAGCAAGGAAAGTAAGCATTAAAATATATGGATTTTAGAAAGCTAACATCCTACTGTGTCATTCGAGGTCAGTGGTTAATACAGAGTAACCGTAGAGTTTTACATTTGAAAGCACAGACAAGCATCTTTCCCTCCAGCTATAACTACAGCTTCCTCAAGTTTTCTCAATCTCCCAAAGGCTCTTCTGCTCTCACACCCTTACCAAGAGTGAAGTATTTACTTTAAGGCAGCAAGAAGTTAGGATCAGCTAGTGCATGCACAAGACAGCAGCCTGCTACAGAGCAGGGGCAGCCTCATGTCCTTCTGGTCCTCTCCCCCATTCCACGGGAGAGCCTCAACTAAACTAACCCTAACAGCCTGGCAGCCTATGCTTTAATTTCCTGGGTGAACCCAGCATTTCAGTGTTCACTGGCAGCAGGTCCTCTCCACTTCACAAGCTACTAGGTAGGTACACAGACCAAGTTTGGCAGTCTGGACTGCAGATTACTGTTTTTTCTTGTCCATGACACGGTTTAACAGGCCATATCCTTTGTAAACTTTGGGGATTACTCTGTTTGAATGCTTCACTTCTATATAAGACTTACTTGTTTTACTTCCTCCCTCCTTCTATCCTACATTCTTGGTTATCCTAGTCCCTGTCTCTTCCCACTATACCAGGTAGCAGTGATGCAGCTGCACAGCTGTGCCACGGATGTGGATCTGATTGCCAGAACAAGAAACTGCTGATCATTCCTGAATTAAAGTGAACCTACTGGGCAATTTACTTGTACAGTTGGTGATTTTCATTCAGTTCTGACAGACAATGTTTGGTCAAATGTTTAATTTCTCAGTAAGATTTGTGCATGCAAGAGATATAATGATTTCTTTTGTTGGTAAGGAGTTCGGGTTTAACTGCCATGTCTTCTTCAGCCCAGCATGGTGCCCTTTTCCAAATAAGTACAGAAGATGCACACAACTCAATTTGGCAAGATTCATGACACAACCCAGAGGCACATTCATATGATAAATCTGTGAGTTATTCTATGATAATCCAGACACACAACCATGATGAAGCTTGCATTGTCATCAAAATCTTCAAGAGTTCAATCACTACGCTCAGAAATGCCTCTGCACATTTACAGTGAAAGCATGTTTGGAGGATACTATGTTCAAACAACTAAGCGAAAGCTTTTATATTTTTGTATACAAAAGAAGAGACGTTGGAGAAAAAAAACAGACAAGCTTCAAATAAATCCACAAGCTAGAAAAGGCAGATGTGAAAAGGCAAGAATCCCTAAACTGCTGCTTACATATTACTGCTACATGGAAATGCAAGCGTTAAAATGGTACAAAGATGAACTGTTATTTGCATAGAGAAGAGAAAAAATTACACCTAAAGCCTACAAGGTATAGATTATGTCAACAAATTGAATTTTTAATGTTCTGGGAAAACAACCATAGCTGTTGACTGAAAACCAAATTAGTTGCTATACCACACTTGGAAGCGTGCTAAGTGTACGCTGCCAGGCTTTGATGTTTGAGAGCTGTAGGGATGACCTGTGTGAGAAAGACAATCAATTGCCCTGAGATAGCCATAGCCAGTTCCAGATAGCTCTCAAGTCCATGAAAGCAACTCACTCCTCACCCAAATTTCCACCAGGGCACATGGTGCTTCTGCTCTAACTTATCAGGGAAGAAATAGAAGAGACAAATGAGAAGCAACAGAGGAGATGCTTCAGGAGACATTGCCAGGGACACACCCATTGAAAGGATGTTCTCCACACCAGAGCAGGGAGGGTCCCAAAGGCTCTGAGGCCCATGGAGGACCCATGTCAGGGCACAGAATTTCCTCTCTCTGTCCTCATACTCCCATGGAGCTGAGACCTATGGCAATTCATCTTAGCAGGAAAACAAACAGTGAGAGCAGCAGAATAAAGACCTGTACATGCTCTGACATCTCACACCACCTGTTACCTAACCAAAGGAATTGAGATTGACCATGAGATGTGCATTGGGAGAACAAGGATAAATTAGACTAGGAATGGGGAAAGAATGATGTATGACAGAAGATGAGTTTGGAAAAGGGGAAGGGAAGGCATCACTTCTCTAAGTGATTAATTTCCCCCACAATCAATCATCAGAAGTTTGTGATTGATGATCACAAAAGAAAAACAAAACCCCTGAGTTTAGCCTGTTTTGCACCCAGCAGGATATCAGTCCTTAAACGCATGGAATGATGCAGAAGCAAAAAAGCTGCCTGTACAAACAAGAAAAATACCGTCCTTGTAACTGGAGAATCAGTCTGGAGCACCACCTATGCTATTTTTCATTATAAATTAATTATTAATCTATAATATTAATTTAAAATTAATAATTAATTATTAATAATTATTATTAATTAATTTATTTAGTTTATAAATTAAAGCTCTCAATTTGCTGGTAGATGTTTATGACATGAGATTAATCTAATGCTAAAGGAGCTTGAGACAATGCCATATGCCCAAGAAGCTTTCAGCAGAGCACTTTACAGGTATGACACATGGAAGTGTGAATGAACTGTGCTATCTTTAACCTTTAAATCTGAATCAAGAAGCAAGATTCAGTTTATGTACCAGCTTCAGTCACAGGTTTTCTTTATAAACTAAGAAAACCCGACAAACCTTAAAACAAAACACAGCCCATCAAACCACAGATAACTCCTCAGCAGTTCACACTCCTTCAAACAGGCTTCTGTTTCTTTTCTCTTTCACATATTAGCACAAAAGCTCAAAATGTAAAGAAAGTTTTACTGCTACTTGATCTACACACGCACAGCAAGTTTTACCTGGCTACTGAGCCAACTAAAACACTCAGCATGAAGTCATCATAGATTTTGCCTCTGGATTCACTATCTGCCTTGGAAAAATTGTTCAAAGAGCAAATATTTAATTTTGTGTGTGTACCACCACAGCTTGCAGTCACATGAATAGGATTGAGCTGGTAAGTGGAGGAGAGATAACATGCTGTAAGGACAGAGTCATTGGCCTGCTTCCCCTGGTCCTTCTGGTGGTGACTTTTAAAACTGAAGGAATAGAACACTCTCCAACATGACAAAGGTAGAACAGTGAAGCCAAAACTACAATATCTTTAGAAAAGACATTTAACTCCTTGGAATCCAAACCTTTCCAACACAAACAGATGTTCCCTACAATATGCAACTTCTGAACCCTTAAAATTATGCATCCACCTACCGTAACCAATCCAACCAAGCAGACAGCACATGAGAATAATGGGAATAAACGGCCTCAGAGCTTGGTGATGCAGCCAAGGGGTAACAGAGACATAACATCTATGGAGTCACCCTCCACAGCCAAGAAGTATTTTTTCTGACTACTAGAACTGTATTGCCAATGCAAACCTCTAAAGGGGAACCTGAACTGTGTTAGTTAAACATAAAGAAATCTGATAATGTCATTTTCAATGCTGTTCTTCATAGTTATACACTTAGCTACCCAGCATGGCAAAAGGCAATACAGCTTTTTCAGTATTTCAAATTGATCCAGCAGCTCCTTTACAAAAACTTGTCCAGGAATCTGAAAAAAATGAAGCTAAGAGCCACATCCACACACTGAGAAGCCTGCAGCCTTCTGTAATTTTGCATTGATTAACTGAATATCCCATGTCATTTACCAAATTATTATCTGAAAGACATGCATTTATCAGTTAACTAGTCTACTTAATGAAGATTTATCAGTCCAAATTGAGAGAAATCTCTTACATCAACAAATGGATGAAATGATAGTACACATTCAAGGGAAACTAGCTCATTCTCAAATCACAGATTTTCAAGCCAAGAACTGTCTTTTGTATCATCTCTCTCAATTATTCATACAACTATATAATATTAAGGTAATTAATAGAAGTAGCAAATATGAAAACTAAAATATAAAAAGATTAAGTGGCTACCTTGCCGGAAGTAAATGAGAACAATTGTACGTGCCTTCTAAGACTGCTAATCAAATAAACTTTTCCAATCCACTGTCAGGACAGTTCTCAACATGATGACACCTTGCTGAGGATGTCTTAGTGAGGACCTGGGACTAATCACTCATGGTAGCAGGGCAAGGATGGTATCTCTAATCATAATCCCAATGAACTTCCCTAATGTGAGAACACAAACTTATATATATAACATCTTTGGACACGAACAGAAAGAGGAATCCAAAAGTCTCTAGAAAAGTAGCTGAAATTAAAAATAAAGGTAGAAATTATTTCTAAGCCTTTCATGGAGTTAAAAGCAAAAATTTATATATTACAAAAATACATAGGAGCTCGTATCTTCTGGTCAAATGGTTTTTAGAGACTATCTGCAGACAAAAACTAGCAATGAACACTAACGGTCTAAAATATTTTCCAACCATCTCTTATTGACAGCACCATCTCCATCTAAAGAACAAATTACAGAGGATAACATTTGCAGAACTTGAAGATCCTTGTCCTCTGTCATACTTAAAAGCTTCACAACTTTCAGAAGTTCAGTTGATATACTTCTAAATATTTACAAAAAGTAATCAATAAAAGATGTTAAGAAGTTAAGAACTAAGAGATTAACAGAAACACTTAAAACTTTTAAGAAACCTCAAAAACCTATTCTATTACTGAATCTTGTGATACATAGCAATGTTCTAAGTATTTCTGGCATCCTTGTCACCATGACCATGTGGGAGCACGTTTGCTGCTACAGTCACATCATTCATTTGCATGACAAATTGCCAATCAAAGTCCTTTGAAAGCTGAGCCTGTACTGAGGCTGAGCCACCAGACAGGAGACCAGTGGAAACAACACTGCTGCTTACTCGGTATCTGCCCAATCAAGCAGTCTGACAGTGCCTAACAGCTTTAATTGTCTTAAAGTAAATACAACATTCCACTTTACCTTAGTTTGAACCAACTCAAAATCCGCTTAACAAAAGAATCGTTCTTCCTGAGCTTTCCTCACTTCCCTGCTGCGTTTTCAGCACCACGAAGCCAGGAAAGTGAACCCATTCATCACTTTCTCCTAAAAGTAATTAGTTGCAACTTTCAAGATGCCAGAAATTGAAACTGTTGACTACAACACTCAGATAAACACAATTTACAAAGCTCTCGGAGCACTGAGATGCCAGAATGTTTTTCCAGAAGTCCTAGAACTTGTATATTGTTGGTGTGGGAGACATGAGATAGCAAACATCCCAACCCTCTGCCTGTCCAGTTTTCACTATACCAACATTTATAGGTCATGCCAATTCACCTGTCTCAGCATCCTTCCAGAGTCAGACGTCCTACATGTCGGATGATGAAAGCTCCAAAGTGCAAAGAGTCATCACACTGAAACTAGCAGTGACAGAGGCATCTCTGACTGCACTCACTGATGGTCAACCCATTATTGTAGAAGGTTTTTCTCTACAAGGTTCTTGCTGCATAAGTTTGTAAGAGCACAGACCCCGTTATCCTTAACACCCAAAACAGCCACCAGGACTGGTGATAAGGCTTGTGATATTAAACATACTAAAGAAACTATACTTGAAAATTTTACTTTCACAGGCACCACATTCAAACACAACAAGGTCTGCTTTGCAGCACCAGGTTTCTCAAATGCTCTGCTACCCATGTGAGAAGTCTGCCTAACAGCATTAAGGTACTGACTTCAAAACATCAATACATCTCTCAGGTAAAAACATCCCCAAAGCTGTTTGTATGCGAGATCTGTCACAGCTGGTGACGATGGCTTATTTCTTCATAAAATTGCGAATATGCCAAAAGCTCTGTGAACTACTGAGAACCATGAGGATGCAGGGAAACATGAAGTCACTGAAGTGTACAGTATATGTTAAAAAAAACCAGAAAAGACAGACTCCGTTCTAGAATAAATTGTAAATTAGTGTTAAACTCAGCCCATTGATTAATTACAAAATCTAAGAGAAAGGAGGGTTCATCATGTACATAGTTGCCTCGACTACTGAAAATATTTAATATTCTTGCAACTCCTCTGCTAGGAACAGTTGTATCTATTAAGACAATTCCTGGAGAAAATTATGTAACACTCATAAATTACTCATAGGAGATACAAACTCTTGGAAGGTTGTGAACTCACCTAGCTTCCCAGAATGTTACACTGTAATGTATTCATTTCTTTATTGGGCAAAAGAATGTGCTAACACTCCATAACCCCTTCATTTATGAGTACAGAATCACAGAATCAAAAAGGCTGGAAAAGACTTCCAAGTCCAACCTCGACTGAATAACAACACACTCTCTATCACATCATATCACAAAGTGCCACCTCTACTCCTTTTTTGGACACTTCTAGGGAAGATGACTCCACCTTAAGATTCAGTGCCCCTACCGGATCACAGCTATGCCATTTTGGACACAGAACTCAGCAAGGAGGAGGCAATTACAGCTGACAGCTATCCCTGCTGATATTAACAACTCAAAGCTTCCATCACAGTAGGAAGCCATTACATTATACACTGTCCAGACATAGAACAATTTATACACTACTTATTGTTATTTTTCTCAATAAATATTTTGCCTGTATCTTATATATAATTATTATCACGTATAATTAATTATATATTTAATCATGCTATAGTTAGATTACATATAAAAGTGATACTTGGTAGTACTTACAGTGTTCATAAATAATCGATAATTTTTATAAAATTCAGAAATAATTCCATTTGTTCAAATGTAAAACAGGTATTTATTATATCCCATCTATATATAAAAAATAGAATTTACATGCTAGAAAACTAAGTGCAAATTATACTGGATAAAGAAACTAAAATTAATTTTTTATCAGACTAAATTAGTACAGAAATTCAGAGCTGATTTTCCTGCGCATTTCACACGGTAAAACATGCAGGCAGCTAACAGGTTTATGGCATTCACCACTCGCTCAGAAAACGAAACCATGACAGAAACGGGCGATGCCTACTGGCAGCGCCAGCAAACTACTGCAAACAGCCCGTACGAGGAAAACAATCTCCACCCCACCGAGCCGTGAAGACGGAGTAAGTTTCTTTTCGCGTTACGACAGGGAAAAATAACCGAAAGGACACACGACAGGGCAAAGGCGCCGCCAGACACGGTATTTAAATGGCAGCCACCGCTGCGGACGGGAAACGGCGCTCATCGCCAACACCTTGGACAGCAGAAACAGAGCCGCAGAACCACTGAGGTTGGAAGAGATCGCTGAGACCCCCGAGCCGGCGCTGTGACCGAACACCAACCACTGCGTCAGCTACGAACGCCCTCCGGAGCGCGGCACCGCGCCCTCCGCCGCCGCTCCCCGCGCGGGGGCGCACGGGGGCCGCCCGCTGCCTTCCCGCCCGCCGCCAGGGGCTGCTCCCGCCGCCGCCCCGCACCGGCCTCTCGGGGTAGGGGAGAAAGGCGACGGCGACGGGGCGGCCGCGGTCTCTCCTCCATGGCCGCCCACCTGTCCCGGCAACAAAGTTCGCGGGCAGGCGGCGAGAGCGGCGGCCCCCGAGCGGGCTGTGACACCCCCGCCCCGCCCCGGCCGCCCCCCCAGCCCCAGCACCGCAGGCACAGAACCTCACTCGTGGAACACCGTCACCGCCGCGCCAGCCCTGCCGCGTACCTGGCAGACGGCGCTGCGGAAAGCGCGGTAGTTGTTCTTGCCGTAGCTGAGCACTTTCTCGTCCGGGTCCGCCTGCTCCCGGCGCCGGTCGAAGAGGAACACGGTGCGGTCCCCGTTGCTGCGAGGGATCAGCATCGCCGGCCTGCGAGGTGCGCGGCCGCCTCCCGCCGCTGCTGCCATGTTGGGGAGCTGAGGAGACTGAAACCGTCCCACAGCGATGGCGGCAGCGACAGCTCCTGCTGCCGGGTCCGCCAGCGCCCCCGCCCGGCAAAATACATCCCGGCCGGGGAAGGAGGAGGTGGAGCCGGCCCGGAAGCCGAGGAAGGAGGTGCCGTGGAGGCCCGGAAGGAGACGGTGGGAGGGAGGGAAAGACAGGGACAGCGGCGGCTGTGCTGCCGGCGGTGCGGGGCGGTGCGAGGGGGCGCTGGGCAGGCGGGTGGGAAGAGCCTGGAAACAAAAGCGCCGGTTCGGCGCTGCGACTTCGGAATGAGTTAACGCCCTCCGCATCGCGCCACTTCCGCCGCCGGGTGGGGCGGGATCGGGATCGGGATCGGGATCGGGGTCGGGATCGTCGCTGCAGAAAGCGCAGGCGGGCCGGGCCATGGGAACGCGTGGTGCGCTCGCGGCCGCCGCCCGCCGGCCGTTGCGCGCGGTGCGGGCGGTGGCTCGGGATCCGCAGCGAGAGCGGGACTGGCAGGCGCGTCCCCGGCGCAGCGCGGGCACCGGCCGGGGAGGGACCAGAGCTGTGAAGTCACGGTTCGCCTGCCTTAAAACAAAGCGGCCCAACGGTGTTGTTTTGCATAATCACAGAAACGGTAAGGTGCAAGGGACCACAGTCGGTCACCTGGTCAATTCTCTGCTCAAACAGGGCCATCCCAGAGCAAAGAATTGTGCCCAGATGGTTCTTGACTGTCTCCAGTGGTGGAGACTCCACAACCTCTCTGGACAATCTATTCCAGTCCACAGTCACCCACACAGTAAAGTTCTTCCTCATGTTCAGGTGGAGCTTCCTGTTTATTCATTTCTGCCCATTGCCTCTCGTCCTACTGCTTAGAACCATCGAGGAGGGCCTGGCTCCATCTTCTCGGCACCCCTCTTTACATACGTGCACACATTGATAGGATCATCTCTCACTTGTCTTGTCCTGAGGCTGAACAGGCCCAAATCTCTCTTCCTGTCTTTGTAAGAGAGGTGCTCCAGTCCCTTAATTGTCTTTGTTGCCCTCCACTATATTCACTGCAGGATCTCCATATCTTGTACTGAGGAGCCCAGAGCTGGACATAGAACACCAATTGTGGCCCCATTAGGGCTGAGTAGAGGGGCAGGATCACCTTCCTTGACCTGTTAGTGATGCTCTCTTCCTAATCCCAGGATCCCATTTGCCTTCTTGGCCACAAGAGCACTGCTAGCTCATGGACAGCTTGTTTACCACCAGGACCACCAGATCCTTCTTTGCAGAGCTGCTTTCCAGCAGGTTGACTCCCAGTTTGTACTGGTGCAGGGAGTTATTCTTCCCATGCCAGAACCTGTGTATACTTTGGTTGAATTTCAGAAAGTTGTTTGTCCATCTCTTCACCCTGTTGCGGTCCTTCTGAAGGGCGACACAGCCCTCTGGGGTATCAGCCACTCCTCCCAGCTTTGTGTCTTCAGTTACCTTGCTGAGGAGGCCTCTGTCCCTTCATCCAAGTAATTGATGGACAAGTTAAACAGTACTGGACCCAGCATTGAGTTTTGGGGGACAACACTAATGACATGCCTCCAACTACACCCTGTGCCACTGATCATGATCTTCTGGGATCTGCCAGTCACCCAGTTCTCAGTCTACCCCACTGTCCACTCATCCAACCCTGACAAAAGTGTAGCTGCTTCTGTTTCAGAGTCTTGGTTTTGAGAAAGGATTATGATGGCACATAAGGGAGGTTGTAAATCAGTAGAGGTGACAAATGAGTAACAAAAAATTTTGCCTTTTGAACACTTCCAAGGACTGGGATTCTATCACTTCCCTAGGCAGCTTTTTCCAATGTTTAACCACCCCTTCAGTGAAGAAAGTCTTCCCTATGTCCAGCCTCTCCTGGTGCAACTTGAGGCTATATCTTGTCCTGCCACTTGTATTTTGGGAGAAGAGACCGACCCCAGCTGGCTACAGCCTCCTTCCAGGTGATTGTAGAGAGAGATAAGGCTCCCCTGAGCCTCCTTTTCTCCAGGCTAAACAACCCCAGCACCCTCAGCTATTCCTCATAAGATTTGTGTGTCAGACCCTTCACCAGCTCCATTGCCCTTCTCTGGACACGCTCCAGCACCTCAATGTCCTTTGTGCAGTGAGGGGCCCAAACTGAACACAGGATTTGAGGTGTGGCCTCACCAGTGCCCAGTACAGACCGTCCTGCTGGCCACACTGTTGCTGATTTAAGCCAGAATGCCATTGACCTTCTTGGCCACTTGGGCACACCCTGGCTCATGGTCAGCTGCTGCCAACCAACACCCCCAGGTCCTTTTCCTCTGGGCTGCTTTCCAGTGACCCTTCCCCAGGCCTCCAGCACTGCCTGGGGTTGTTGTGGCCCAAGGGCAGGATCCAGCACTTGGCCTTGTTGAACCTCAGCCCATCGATCCAGCCTTGTCTTGGTTTGAAAAGACAGGAGTCTGTGAAGGAAGGCAAGGGCCTCCCGTGAAATGGAAAAGGTAAACCCCTCCCTCCAAATTACCACAATTTCAAAATAAAAAGGCTCTCAGGCAAAGATATGGGAATGGGAATAACAGTTCTTTACTAGGAAAAATAAATAAATAAATAAATAAAAAAAAATGTAATTAGTACAAACAAAACTACTGATAGAGTCAGAAACCTGACACCCTGAGGAGTCAGGGTGTTGGTGATAGTCCAGTTAAATGGTGGCCCCTCCTCCTGGAGTGGCAGGTGAAATGCTGCTGAAGCGATGATCCCGTAGAAGGGTGTAGTTTTCTCTGAAGCTCTGGTGGTAGAGTGGATGGGCCTGGTCTTCCTCTGGGAGTCCAGTGAAGAGGCTGTGCTGGTGTCCTAAGAAATGCTGATTTTATGCAGGTAGGGATGCTTGGCTCTTCCCTCTGGGTGGAGCATCTCACAATGGGATGGTGTAACTTTCTCAGTCATGCAGTGAGCCATTCAGTGGCCCATTAACAGAAGATATCTCCCCGGAGGGAGACATTGTTCTTGGAAGAGATAAGAAAACTGCCCAACAGAAGATACCTGCCCCACCTCCGACAGATGGCAAATAGAATATATGCTTATCTTACAAGCCAGGACATTATCCACCCCTTATTCTATTTCCATCTGCATCACAATGAAATCTTACACCCAGTTCTCACTTAAGACTAGGTTTCCCTGTGGTACAGAAGGGGTTTCCCCATCTTCTGCATTACCCAGAAAGTGTAACCAGGTCCTTGAGCAAAAACAATCCAACGGATGGGTTTGTCTTTGCCTGAGGTAGGATTAATCAAAACAGTTTTTCCTAAAATACCTTTCATATGTACCACAGGGACTTTATCTGCATCTACTGTGTGCAAGGGTTCTGACTGGGCAGGACCAGCTCGCTTGAGGGACCCTCGGGTGTTGACCATCCAGGTTGCTATTGCCAGGTTCATTTCCCAGTTTCTAAATGTTCCCCCACCAAGTGCCTTCAGGGTAGTCTTAAGGAGTCCGTTGCACCGTTCAACTTTGCCGGCAGCTGGAGCATGATAGAGAATATGATATATCCATTCGATACCATGTTCTCTGGCCCAGGTGTTGATAAGGCTGTTCTTGAAATGGGTGCCGTTGTCAGACTCAATTTTCTCAGGTGTGCCATGTCTCCACAGGACTTGCTTTTCCAGGCCAAAGATGGTGTTCCGGGCAGTGGCATGAGGCACAGGGTAGGTCTCCAGCCATCCAGTGGTGGCTTCCACCATGGTCAGCACATAGTGCTTGCCTTGGTGTGTCTGGGGCAGTGTGATGTAGTCAATCTGCCAGGCCTCCCCATACTTGTACTTGGACCACCATCCACGATACCACAGGGGCTTCACCCACTTGGCCTGTTTGACGGCAGCACACATTTCACAGTCATGGACAACCTGGGAAATGCTGTCCATGGTTAGATCCACCCCTCTGTCTTGTGCCCACTTATAGGTGGCATCTCTGCCCTGATGACCTGAGGCATCATGGGCCCATCAAGCCAGGAACAACTCCCCCTTATGGTGCCAATCTAAGTCTGTCTTTGGCACCTCTATTCTTGCTGCCTGATCTTCCTGCTCGTTGTTTCGGTGCTCCTCATTAGCCTGACTTTTGGGGACATGGGCATCTACATGACGGACTTTCACCGTTAGTTTCTCCACCCAAGAGGCAATGTCTTTCCATATATCAGCAGCCCAGATTGGTTTTCCTCTACGCTGCCAGTTGGCCTTTCTCCACCTTCCCAGCCAGCCCCACAGAGCATTGGCTGCCATCCACGAAGCAGTATAAAGGTAGAGCTTTGGCCACTTCTCCCTTTCAGCAATGTCCAGGGCCAGCTGAACAGCCTTGAGTTCAGTGAGTTGGCTTGATCCACTTCTCCTTCGGTAGCTTGTGCAACTTGTCATGTGGGGCTCCATACGGCTGCTTTCCACTTGCGGTTCATCCCTACGATGCGACAGGAACCGTCAGTGAAAAGGGCGTAGTGTGTTTCCTCTGCTGGTAGTTGGTTATAGGGTGGAGCTTCTTCAGCCCTTGTCGCTTGTACCTGCTCCTCGTTGTCAGTGAAACCAAAGTTTTCACCTTCCGGCCAGTTCATAATTATCTCTAAAATCCCAGGGCAATTCAGGTTTCCAATATGGGCGCACTGGGTGATGAGGGCAATCCATTTGCTCCATGTGGCGTCAGTGGCATGGTGGGTAGTAGGAACCTTTCCTTTGAATATCCACCCCAGCACCAGGAGTCGGGGTGCCAGGAGGAGTTGTGCTTCTGTGCCAATCACCTCAGAGGCGGCTTGAACTCCTTCGTGGGCACCCAAGATTTCCTTCTCTGTTGGGGTGTAGTTGGCTTCGGACCTTCTGTAACTTTGGCTCCAGAATCCTAGTGGTCAGCCTCGAGTCTCACCAGGCACCTTCTGCCAAAGGCTCCAGGACAAACCATTGTTCCCGGCTGCAGAGTAGAGCACATTCTTGACCTCTGGTCCTGTCCTGACTGGGCCAAGGGCTACTGCATGGGCAATCTCCTGCTTGATCTGGGTGAAGGCTTGTTGCTGCTCAGGGCCCCAGTGGAAATTGTTGTTCTTGCGGGTAACCAGGTAAAGAGGGCTCACAATCTGGCTATACTCGGGAATGTGCATTCTCCAAAAACCTATGGCACCTAGGAAAGCTTGTGTTTCCTTTTTGCTGGTTGGTGGAGACATCGCCGTGATCTTGTTGATGACCTCAGTGGGAGTCTGGCACCATCCATCTTGCCATTTCACTCCCAGGAACTGGATCTCTCGGGCAGGTCCCTTGACTTTGCTCTTCTTGACGGCGAAGCCAGCTTCTAGCAGTATCTGGATGATCCTCTCACTTCTCCCAAACACTTCTGCCACTGTGCTCCCCCACACAATGATATCATCCATAGGTGTTCTGGAGCCTCACCCTTTTCTAGTGAAGTCTGGATCAGTCCATGGCAGATGGTAGGACTATGTTTCCAGCCCTGGGGCAGTCGGTTCCTGGTGTACTGCACGCCCCTCCAGGTGAAAGCAAATTGAGGCCTGCATTCTGCTGCCAGAGGAATGGAGAAAAATGCATTAGCAATATCAATAGTAGCATACCACTTTGCTGCCTTGGACTCCAGCTCCTACTGGAGTTCTAGCATATCCGGTACAGCAGTGCTCAGCGGTGAAGTCACTTCATTTAAGCCACGATAGTCCACAGTCAATCTCCATTCTCCGTCAGATTTGTGTACAGGCCCGATGGGGCTGTTGAAGGGTGAGTGGGTTTTGCTGACCACCCCTTGGCTCTCTAGCTCACGAATCATTCTGTGGATGGGGATCACAGCATCTCGATCTGTCCGATACTGCTGGCAGTGCACTGTCGAGGTGGCAATTGGCACGCGTTGCTCTTTTACCCTTAGGAGTCCTACTGCAGACGGGTTTTCTGACAGTCCAGGCAAGGTGTTTAATTTCTTAATATCCTCTGCCTCTACAGCAGCTATTCCAAAAAGCCCACCTAAGTCCTTTTGGGTCTTTGTAATAGCTGTTCTGGAGGAAGTCTATGCCTAGAATACATGGAGCATCTGGCCAGTTACTACAGGATGTTTCTTCCACTCCTTCTCACTCAGGCTCACCTCGGCTTCCACCAGGGTCAATTGCTGCGATCCCCCTGTCACACCAGCAATGGAAACAGGCTCCGCCCCCACATGTCCCGATGGTATCAGAGTACACTGTGCACCAGTATCAACTAAAGCATCATATTTTTGTGGCTCTGATGTGCCAGGCCATCGGATCTACACCGTCCAGAAGATCCGGTTTTCCCGTGCCTCTCCCTGGCTAGAGACAGGGCCCCTCTAACCCTGGTTATTATTCCTTTCCTGGGCATACATACTAGAGGTTCCTTCCAGGGGGTCCGACAGATCATACCCAACAGCTTGGTCATGGGAGGTTGAGGCTACCTTCACCTTGGTGGAACTCCCCTGGTTAGAGTTTCCCTCCTTGAGTTGACACACCCGTGCTGCCAGGACAGAAGTGGGTTTCCCATCCCACCTTCCCATGTCTTCCCCATGGTCACACAGGAAGAACCACAGATTAGCCCTTGGGGTGTACCCTCTCTCTCTAGCTGGGGAATGTTGGGCTCTGACTTTGGGGCCTGTGACTCGCATGGGTGCTGCATTAACCTTCCTCATCTCCTCCCTCATCTCCTCTTTGAACTCCTTAATCACAGCTGAGATATGAGCCTGCATTGGGCCATTAATCATACTCCCATAATTCCTAAGTTTGTTGGCAACAGAACTCACTGTCTCTCGGTTAGTGTCAGCATTGATTGTTGCGATGAACGTGGTGTACTGAGATGGCCCAAGATTTGCTAGACTCCACAGCATTTGCCCTGTGCACCTGACCTTGTTGGGGTCATTAGCATGCTGTCCATCCCTCCCAAAGAGTACCTCCAATACTGCCACTTCCCTCAGATGTTGGATCCCTTTCTCAAGGGTCTTCCAGTGCATTCTATGATGGTGCTCCTGCATTCTCTCCCTGTGGACAAACCTCTCTCTGACACTCATTAAAAGCCGCTCCCAGAGAGAAAGGGACCCTGGCTCCCTTACAAAAATTTGATTCATACCTGAGTCCTGGGTCAACGGTCCCAAGTTCCTTGCCTCACCACCGTCCAGCTGCACGCCTGTACCCATAAGGTCCCAGACCCGGAGTACCCAAGGTGGTATAAGCCTCACGCCCTCGTCACACAATGTCTTTGTGCAGATGACGGAGACTTTCGTACGTCAGGGACTTGGTGATGATCGCAACCTCTGGCTACCCTGTGGGTTGTGAGGTTCCTCCATTCCTATCCCTATCTGGGTGCTCTGCTTTCATCTTAGACCTCCTTGTTTCTACCGGGGCAACTGCTGCTGGCTGGGACTGCCTTTGTGGTTCAGCTGGAACCTGGACAGTTGTAACATCTGTGGGTTCCACAGCTGTACTATTAGACTGTCCCTCTTCAAGGCAAAGGGAGGGTTTCTCACCAGCTGGGGAAATGCACTCCTTTAGCATCTCACGTATCTCCTGAAGCAGAACCCTCTCCCAATCTGGGTGGTTCATTTCTGAGGCGGGCTGTGGGGCAGGGTCAGGTTCTGGAGCAGCAGCATCTCTAGTCTCTGGGGCAGTGTCAGGCTCTGCAGCAGCATTCCTAGTCTCTGGTGTAGGTGTCAGGGTAGTTATCCAGGTTAATCTTCCCTTATCTCAGAGTGCTAAATATAACAGGCTTAACAGCAACACCACCCATTGTATGATATCATTAGCATTTAGAGTGGATCTTAACCCTTCGAAAACTGGTGGAGCAGACCCAAAAAGATGGTTAAAACTTTGGGAAAAAATTTCCCCCAGTGTCATTTCCTCACAGTAGGTGCCATTATTAAAGTAACCCCAAAAACATACAGTTAGTGTGTGATAGCTCTGAATCCATGTACCTGCCTTCCAGAGGAAGTTAAAGATCCATGAATTCCTCACCTTATTAACCCATAAGCCAAACTGAATAACAGCCACAGCAGCCTTAGTTATAGGACCCATGTCTAAATAAGGGCCTACAAATGGGAGAAATACAGCCACGACCACGTGCCACCCAAACCAGGGTAAACTAGACCACATGGTGACATTTAAAGATGTTTCTATATCAGCACCAAAAAAAAATTAGATTACTTAAGAACGGTTAATCGTTTTTTCCTCTCAATGCCCTCGAACCTCACATTGGGCACCAAAATCTGTCTTGGTTTGAAAAGACAGGAGTCTGTGAAGGAAAGCAAGGGCCTCCCGTGAAATGGAAAAGGTAAACCCCCTCCCTCCAAATTACCACAATTTCAAAATAAAAAAGCTCTCTGGCAAAGATATGGGAATGGGAATAACAGTTCTTTACTAGGAAAAATAAATAAATAAATAAATAAAAATGTAATTAGTACAAACAAAACTACTGATAGAGTCAGAAACCTGACACCCTGAGGAGTCAGGGTGTTGGTGATAGTCCAGTTAAATTGTGGAATGGTGGCCCCTCCTCCTGGAGTGGCAGATGAAGTAATGCTGAAGCGATGATCCCGTAGAAGGGTGTAGTTTTCTCTGAAGCTCTGGTGATAGAGTAGATGGGCCTAGTCTTCCTCTGGGAGTCCAGTGAAGAGGCTGTGCTGGTGTCCCAAGAAATGCTGATTTTATGCAGGTAGGGATGCTTGGCTCTTCCCTCTGGGTGGAGCATCTCACAATGGGATGGTGTAACTTTCTCAGTCATGCAGTGAGCCATTCAGTGGCCCATTAACAGAAGATATCTCCCCGGAGGGAGACATTGTTCTTGGAAGAGATAAGAAAACTGCCCAACAGAAGATACCTGCCCCACCTCCGACAGATGGCAAATAGAATATATGCTTATCTTACAAGCCAGGATAAACCTGTTCAGATCTCTCTGCAGAGTCTTCTTCCCCTCCAGCAGATCAACACTTCTGCACATCTTGGTGCAAAGCAGCTGAGGGTTCGCTTGATCACCTGGGCTGTCAATGAAGATACTAAACAGGACAGGCCCCAGCACCAAGCCCTGCAGAACACCGCTTGTGCCTGGCCGTTGTCTGGACATAACTCCACCATTCTCTGGGCACAGTTACACTACGAGAAAGCAAATTGCATAGTGGAACTGAGCAGTGTGGAGTTTTGTGAGAATAAAAACATATGTACTGACCAGTTGAGAGAGGAAAGGTCTCTTGAGAGTTTTTATATATTGGCTGTGACTCTGAGCCCCTCTAAATGATGACTTGATGAAATTTGGAAGAATGTGTCAAACCTTGTTACTGTATGAGTTCGTCAAACAAAATTTTGTTTTACAGTATACTTAAGACAGCACTTCCATTTTGGAATACTAAGTGCTTTGGGAGAAAAACTCAATGAACTATTTAATCTAATTTCAAAATTAATATTGCAAGGAGGAAGGGATGCTTCTACCTGAAATGCAGGCACTTAATTTACATGAAAATAAGTTCCTCACCCTTCAGCCTTCTTTAAACCACTCTTTAGTGCCTGCAGTTGCAAATTTTTCATTTTGCAATTACTTGTATGAAGTATTTTGTTCTTGAACAACTGAATAATCATTTTCATCCTTGTGGAAAATAATTTCTTATCTGGAAAAATGAATTTATGTTCACCTACTGTATTTTAAGGTCAGATTGTTATTTGTCAAAATTAATAATAACAGTAGAGTAACCAATAATTTGTTCATCTTGCCATTTGATATTTCAGATGATGCTCAGGAAAGTGGGGTTATTTTGTGTAAGTGTGCAAGGATGTATTTATTGTTATATCCTGTGTGTATTTAGTTTTTTTTTCATTCAAGGAATAAGTTAAATACCTGATTTTTTTTTTTTTTTTAATTGAGGACAAATATTAACTAAGTTCCAGTGCTGGACATTTTTAGATAGTAAATATTTTGTATACACATTGTGAAAATTGCTGTATCTTCACTAGAAGAAAGTGCACAGCCTCTCTAGTAGCTTGTTGCAGTGACACAGTCTATTGAGTGATACTGGATGCTACTGCCTACATGTGCTTTGTAGGTGCAATGCTACCAATTCCAAATGATCCAATAAAAATGCTGTTCCTCCTTAAGATAACAAAGCTTTTATATATAACAAGAGGTGGCATCTTGGATTTGGAACTCTATGGACCTTTGACCTGGCCTGTTAGAAAAAGTACCTTAGTGAGAATCCCTGACATGTGAAACAAAAGAACATCATTATTTGATCCACTGAGGTGTGAAACAATAGCATCACTATTCAGAAAACCAAGCCATCTGAGAGACAGAAACCAAAACATAGAATTAAACAATTAATTATCATCATAACATGAAAACTAAGGTAGATATGGAGAAGTGGGTTACTGAACTGCTATCTAGTATTTTTTTTATTTGCTTCTCAGTAACTTGACAAAAATTAGTGAGCAAATAAAGTGACAAAATTTGAGAGACACAATCCACTTAGTCAAGTTGAAAGGACTGTAAACACAGTCCATGGTTCTGAAATACCTGACTGATGTGATAAAAGATTAAATGAAATTTTAAAAATTGAAGGCAACTGAGAGAGAGATGGTGAAGAAGGGGAGGGGACAACAAACCATTAGTTCAACCTCCTGTCGTCCAAATTAAGTCTGTCAGCTGGGCTTTGTGAGTAAAACTCATGTAAATTCTCACTGTTCATTGTGTACTTAATTAGGAAAAATACGAAGTGACATGCTCGTTAAAATCCAGTAGAAATAAAGCCGCTGATGACTACAGATAGGCTATAAATAGTTGTGGAAAGCATGTCTAAGATGACTGGGATTTTCAAACTAAGAAAGTATTATGGTTAAAAGTATAAAAATAGGAAAGATAATCAGGACCTTTTAGTATATCTCACAAAGCAAGAAGGAACGTGGAGTTATATTAAGAAACATGCAGAACTGACAGGAAGATCTACTCTTCATAAAACGTTTGATTGAGCTATGAAATATGTAATGAGAATGAAAAATTTAGTGATGTTTAAAACAATTTTTTCTTCCTATGAATAGAAAAGAGATAAAGGACTAGAAAAGTTAAGAATGAAGTTATTCCCAGGAGACATACAAATCATATATTTTGGCCTTAGAATAAAATATCCAAATATTACTGAGTAGGAAGAGTTTAAGTTGGAAAACAAGTTATTCCATATCTGATCATTGTAGTGTTTTGTACTATTTTCCAAAGACGTATTTGGAAGGAGGACACCACACTAGATGGATACTTGTAGGATTCAGTCTGTCAGCTCTCCTAGGATTGTCATGTAACTATTTGAGGGAAACCATGGCAATAGCAGGGAACTTCTCTGAAAAGCTCAGCAAAAAGCTGCTCTCAGCAAGAAGCTCTTGTCATTCTCCTCTGACAAGGGCAAATGAATGCAGCCAAATGTTCGGTGGTCATGAAATATGTTTGATGGCAATCCACTGCACCTTGTGAGTCCCAGAGTCAACTTTCTCATGGGAAATTAAGAAGGATGTACCAAACCTTAAAAACTTTCTCCCTCTGTAGACAAAGAAACGTGAATGATTCTTGAACAAATACATGAGAACATGTGTCTGGCAAATGCACATTGGGACAAAACAGTTTTTAATTTGTGGAAAGGCTGTTGGAGTATAAGATTTATGCCTTCAAGCATTACTATTCTAATAAAACACTGTTGATGCTATGATTTCAAAGATTTTTAAGATCATGTCTGAAGAAATCCCTCCAATCACACTCTTAAAAGACTGGGATCAAATGCATCATTCTCTCCTGTAAAATGTGTAAGAAATAGGAAAACTTGATAAATACATTGTCACAGAGAAGATCCTGCCTCATATGGCTTTTCCATTCAAATTGCTATTGATGTTCTGTGGTCTTAGCTGAGTGTCTTCCAGGTGTTTTGTAGCTCAGCATCACTAGTATTTCCCTTTCTTTTATTTTATTTTTTTTTTTTTGAAGGCTGCTTCCTTCTTTTTCTCTTCCTATTACTTTGCTTTTAACACTCTTATTGACACTCTTCTTTTAACCCTTTCCCTTCCCCTGTCTGCTTACTCCTGAACCCTCAAGGAGTGATTTTATCACAAGCTCCAGTAGCAGTGGCACCATGGAATTCAAGAAAGCCTGGGTAACCCCGTTGACTGCTTAGTTATTCGTGACATGTCTCTGCATGTCACGGATTTTGGGATGGTCACACAGTAACTATTGCCCTGTCTTTGTCACTGTGGGTGTGTTTTGCCATGCAGAGATTCTTCAAGCATGTATCACACAGTTTTTGTTGCAGCACTGTGGTGAGTTGATGCTGGCTGGATGCCAGGCACCCATCAAAGCCAGTCTCTCACTCCCATCTGCAGCTGGGCAGGGGAGAGAAAATGCAATGAATTCATGGGCTGGGATAAGGACAGGGAGAGATCACCAAATATCATCACAGGCAAAACACATTCCAGTTGAGGATATTAATTGAATTTATTATTAACTGAATCCAATCAGGTAAGAAGTAAAATAAACCTTAAAAACACCTTCCCCCCACACTTCTTTCCTTCCCAGCTCTACATCTTCCCCTCAGTGGCCCAGTGAGACAGCGAATGGGGGTTACAGTCAGTTTATCACACATTATTCCTGATGCTGATCAGTAAGATGAGTCCTTCCCCTGCTCCAGCGTGGTGTCCCTTCCACAGGAAACAATTCTCTGCAAACTGCTGGAATGTGGGTCACCTTTTCACAGTGTGCAGTCCTGCAGGCACAGCGTACTCTATTGTGGGCCCCCCAGAGGGTCACTAGTCATACCAGGAAACCTGCTCCAGTTCTCTCTCCACAGGTCCCTGGCAGGAGCCTGTTCCAGTATGGGTTTCATGTGGGTTCACAGCCTTGTCTTGGGCATCCACCTATTCTGGTGTTGGTGTCTTCCATGGGCTGCAGGTGGATCTCAGCATCCCCATGGACCTCTGTGGGCTGCAGGAGGACAGCCTGCCTCACCATGGTTCTTACCATGGGCTGCAGAGGAATCTCAGACCTGGAGCACCTCCTTCCCCTCCTTTTCCACTGACCTTGGTGTTAACAGGGTTGTTCCTCTC